>NC_080424.1:107722493-110167934 GCF_029873635.1 Malania oleifera
ATTTATTTTTCCTGAAACCAGATGCTATATATATATACATACATTTTCTCAAAACAAAACTAGCTTAGTTTATCCCCTTACCTGATTCCTGAAAAGCCCCTAAGAAAATCTTCCCCGTACCCACAAGGTTCTCAACTCAATACCCTGAAAATGAAAACTCACAGAATTAAAGTTTAGTATTTTCATACGTACAATATTTTCTATAACTACCACTAAGTCAAATTCGACTTAAAAAGTCTTACCTCAACTTAGGGATGATTCCCAACGTTCCCAATCAATACCCTGGAACTGAAAATTTCCAGTATTAAAGTTCAGTATTTTTACGCGTATATTACTTTCTTCAACTGTCAAAAATCCAAATATTGAATATAAAGCCTTACCTTGGATTTGAGATGAAATCCAACTTCGTTTTCCTGACGATCCGTTCCGGTAGACTTGTAGAGAACTTCGCCAGGAGCGTCGTGGTGGTTTCGGTTTGTCGATCCGGCGTAAAACTAGCCCGGAATCGAAGAGAGAGAGTCGTTGGAGAGAGAGAGAGAGAGAGAGAGAGAGAGAGAGAGAGAGAGAGAGAGAGAGAGCACTTCCAAAAAAATCCAAAATTTGATTTCCAAAGCTTCTTAAAGAAGCTTGTGCTAATTTAATAATATATATATATATATATAATAAACCTTAAATAAAGTAAAGTAAAGTAAAGCTTCTTTAAGAAGCTTTCATACCTTTTATATATATATATACACACACACACACACACACACACACACACAGATATATATATATATATATATATATATATATATACATGCTTTAATATTTATATATATATATATATTTGTTCCTTATCATATTGTTCATTTTACTTATTAATTTAATTAATTAATTTTATTTTATTATTTTTTATTATTATATATTTTTTTTTTCCGGTTACTACACGTCTTCTGCTTTCACCTTACCTAATGGTAGCCAGATCTGAGGTCAATCTTCGAATACACCCATGTACCCTAGAGCTGGTCAAACAAATCGTCGATACGGGGTAGAGGATACTTATTCTTGATTGTTACTTTATTAATCTCCCTGTAGTCTATACACATCCTTATAGTCCTATCTTTCTTCTTCACAAATAGAATTGGAGCTTCCCACAGAGATACACTAGATCGTATGAAACCCTTATAAAGCAAATCTTGCAACTGATTTTTCAATTTTGCCAACTCTACTAGCGCCATCCGATAAGGTACTTTAGAAATCAGCGCTGTATCGGAAGGTAGATCAATAGAGAAATCTACCTCACGATCGGGTGGCAAGCCTGGTTACTCATCTAGGAAAACATCTGTAAACTCCTTTACTACAGGCGTGCTAGCAAGTTTTGATTCATTTTCGGACATCCCTTTCACCACAGCCACAAACCCCTGACACCCACTCAGTAGCAGTCTCCTGGCCTGAATAGCTGAAACTAGTTGAGGCGGGGATTGTACTTGCAATCCTACGAACTTGAATTTTGCTTCCCCCGAAAATTTGAATATCATTTCTCGTGCTCGGCAATCTATGCTAGAAAAATTAGCTGCTAGCCAATCCATGCCAAATATAACATCAAACCCATGCATGTCCAGCACTATCAAATTGGCAGACAAAGCCTTCCCTTGAATATCAACTAGACAACCTCGGAGCACCCTACTACATCCCACTATCGACCCAGTCGGCGTAGATACTAACAATTCAACATTTAATGACTATGTTTCAGCCCCACATAATTTAACACACCCTGAAGATACGAACGAGTGCGTAGCTCTTGAATCAAATAATGCAATGACTTTAAAAGAAAACATAACAACCATACCTGTCACCACGTCACCTGACGTCTCAGCCTCCCTCGGCGTCATAGTAAACACCCTAGTTGGTGCCGTATTCTTCTTCTGGCCCTCAAGTGGTGCCTGATAACCTCCCCGATATGGTCTAGGAGCTGGAACTGCATCTGGTGGGGTAGGGCAATCTCGTACCATGTGCCCCGATCTACCGTAGCGATAACACACCGGAGTTGCATCTGGTGGGGTAGGACAATCTCGCACTATATGCCCCGATCTACCACAGCGATAGCATACTACACCACCAGTTCGGCACTCTCCCCAGTGCCTTCTACCACAAGTCTGACAGACTGGAGGACCCTGCTTTGCCTGCACCTCATGTCCTCCCGTCTCCTGTCTCTGCCCTCTGCCATTGTTTCCTCTCCTCCACTATCCTGGTCTATGACCCTGCTGGTAGCCAGTAGTTACAGATCTCTTCCTCTGTCCCTGCTCCTCTACATCAAGGCGCTCACCAATTTCTGCCAAGGCTACCCTGTCGACTAACTCAGCAAAGTCCTGAATCCGCAGTACCACCACCTACTTAAATATGCTTCATCTCAAACCTCTCTCAAACTGCCTAACTTTCCTCACCTCATCAGGAACAATGTATGGGGCGAAGCGAGAAAGCTTGATGAAACGTGCTGCATATTGCTGGACGGATAGTTGTCCCTGCTTCAGACTCATAAACTCTTCTACTTTAGCCTCCCTGACAGTAGTTGGAAAATACCTATCAAAGAACAAATCTTTAAACCTATCCCATGTCATGGCTATCGGAGTCACCCTCTGCTGCTCCAGCAGTCTCACTGCAGTCCACCACCTCTTAGCCCCTCCTATCAGTCTATAGGTGGCAAAGAGGACCCTCTGTTCCTCAGTACACTGTAGTACAGCCAAGATCTTCTCAATCTCCTGCATCCAGTTCTCAGCGGCTACAGGATCAACTCCGCCTGAGAACACTGAAGGATTCATCTTTGTGAACTTTTCTATGGTGCCCCCATGGCCTGCAGATGGACCACTCTGCTCCTTAGAACTCTTAGCGATCTCAGCCATAACCTGCTGAGCCATGCTACGTAATACCACATCAGAGTCGGTCCCAACTGCACCTGATGGTCCTGCTCCATCACTACCATTGGCATGGGCACTATTTCCTTCCGGATCGATCCTGAAAACAATAGATGCAACTTAGAAATCCTATCCTTATATTTTACCTACCTATCCTCACCACTTATCTCAACATTTCCAACTCATTTCTAATCCCCAGTCCTACATTCTAGGAACACAACCCGACAATAGCTTACTATGGTTTTCCGAAAATCGTCACCCTAGGAAAAACACAGAAACTATTACGGAAGTTCTGCCTCTAGGCTGTAGAATAAAACCTCAAATCATTTCTTAAACTCTGGTATTGTTTTTATTGCATTCTAAAGTCTACATAACCTAGAAACCTAAGCTCTAATACCAAACTGTCACGACTTGCTCATTTTCCCCATTTTTTTTTTAATAATAACATCAACGTCACACATCCCAACTCAGCAGGTCATCATCCACCTGGACCCGTGGGTACCAGGGATATACCAGAACATACAGTAGAAGCCCTAGCAGCAGAAAACATATAATAATGTACATCTCAATACCATATATTACAATATACCAGAGTTGTTATAGTCCACAATATTTCCATATATACATCCCAAAATAAATCTAGGGACATTTCACAAAATCTAACTATCCTTACAAAAAGAAACTTACCCTTCAAAAGGGCAGATACCCAGCACTAGGTCAGCGGGGCTTTTCCCGCTCTCCTATCAGGGGCTCCTGAAAAGTTTATAAGATTTAGAGGTCAGACACCTCTTAGTAAAGGAGATAAACTAATATTAGTGTGTGGCAACATCAGTATTCTGTGTTCTACATATATCATATTCAATACTGTTTATCAAATCTAGGAAAACATATGTATATCAAAACATGGTAGAACATACTGCATTTTCATAAACATTTCTCATCTCATATCATGATATTAATAATAACATAAAAAAAAAAAATCTCTGGTAGGTTAGCTGGCTGTTGTCATGTATTACTCCCACATGATTAGGTTGTGTGGTCCGAAGGCGGGACCTGACAATGGTTGGCTAACCACTGCCAAGTCAAACAGTAGTCTGTAGGTCCGATGGGTCTATTAGACCTGGTCCGTACACCAGGGGCGATAATAGCACACTTCTTGAAAATAACCATATCGATCATCCAATCTCACACCACTCCGTACAGCGGCGTTACCATGGATATCATGATCACGAAGACCATGGACACATAGCAACGGTACCGTGCAAGTGCTAGCTTAGACCAAGCCAACCAGGTTCTGATATCATATACATATACTAAAATCGTGATACATGAATATCTCATATCATTAATTATCAAATCAATCATATCATTTGCACATATATGTATATCATGCAAATCATAGGCCCGTACACCGGCATTACACATTTTATCATAGCTCGGCCTGTACGCCGGCAAAACATAGCACAACCCGTACGCTGGAAAATCACAGTCACATAGCACGGCCCGTACGCCGGAAGACATAGCACAGCCCGTACGCTGGCAAATCACATCACATAGCACGGCCCGTATGCCGGCAAACATATCATAAAAATCTTGGCTCGTATGCCGAATTTTCCATCATAAAAATCCATATCTTTCACATTCCCAGAAAGCAGTATTTCATAACATTTATACTCATGCCACACGAATAGGTTTTTCACATATTCAATATATCATCATTTTAACAATATTCTCCAAAACATAAATCATACATATAAATATATTTATTTTCCTAAAACCAAATGACACACACACACACACACACACACACACACACACACACACACACACACATATATATATATATATATATATATATATATATATATATATATATATATATATACATGCATTTTCTTAAAATGAACTAGTTTGGTTTATCCCCTTACTTGATTCCTGCAAAGCCCCTAAGAAAATCTTCCCTACACCCACAGGGTTCCCAACTCAACAACCCTGGAAACACAAACTCTCAGTATTAAACTTCAATATTTCTATGTGCATAACATTTCTCATAACTACTGTTAAGTCAAATTCGGCTTAAAAAGCCTTACCTCAACTTAGGGATGATTTCTAACGTTCCCAATTTAACACCCCTGGAAATGAAAACTCCCAGTATTAAAGTTCAGTATTTCTAAGCGTATAAAATTTTTCTCAACTGTCACAAATCCAAATATTGAGTAAAAAGCCTTACCCTAGATTTGGGATGAAATCTAATTTCGTTTCCCTGACGATCCGCTCCAGCAGACTTGTAGAGAATCTCGCCAGGAGCGTCGTGGTGACTTCGGATTGTCGATTCGACGTAAATCTAGCCCAAAATCGATGAAAGAAAGAGGGAGAACTGAAGGGGAGAGAGAGTTAGCTTCTTAAAGAAGCTTAAAATCCAGATTTTCATATTTATAGAACAAGGAATTTCGTTGACGAGACAAGTCACCTTGTCGACGAGTCCTTCATTAAATTCGTTGACGAAAGCTTGTATTCATCGACAAAATTCAGGCTACCCTAGAACCTCTCTCGATATTTTCTCGTCGACGAAGCCCTGTGTTTATCGACGAATTTTCTGATGCGTAGGTCGTTACACCTCTTACATTCTAACCTATTGGTTGTCCAGCTCAGGAGTATATAGTCTAGAGGGGTGTGAATAGACTCTTTTTGCGGAATACGTATTTTTCTACAAAATAAAAACTCTTGGCAAGATACAAGAAATTATATCGCAATATAAATATAAATAATGCACAAGATATAAAATAAAGAGTGTAAAGGAGAGAAAGAACAACACTGATATTTTTACGTGGTTCGGCACCAAGCCTATGTCCACGCCTTAGCACGAAGCCAAGGATTCCACAATCCACTATAATCGCTTCTTCTGCAGCGAAGCAAGTCTTACAAACTTGGGAACAAATCCATACTGCTCACAAAAAGCCTTTACGTATTCGGTTCACAAAGAACCTTACAACATGGTTCACAAAGAACCTTTCACACGAAGATGGAAGATTACAAAGAATGCTCCTTACAATGAGCAAATATGATTTACAACTCAAACCTCACACTATTCTCTCAAGAATTGAATCAAACACAATAAGTGAATAAGAGAGAATGAGCACATGTTATGAAGAACTAATATGCAATGTGCTAGGTTTTGTATGAAATGATGTTGTTTACTAACAATGATCAAAGACCTTCAAAACCATGTTAATACAAGTCTAATAGCTTGTATTTATAGTCCAAGAGCCTTAGGAGCCGTTAACTAGCCGTTGGGGGGAAGAAAAGATATTTTATTTGGCAAACTAGCCATTTTCCGCCCGTTAGCCTCATTCTGCCCGTTGGACTTGTCGACGAATCCCCTGTGTTTGTTGACGAGGTCCCTGAATCAGAAAAAGTCATCAAAATTAAAGTTGTGGAATTTTGACTTTTCAATAAAAAGTTATGCCCAAAATACGGAAAGGTGTTTAGGACTCAAGGTTGCACTACGGTAGTGACGATTGCTTTGTTTTTCCTCGTCAAAAAGTGTTTTAATGACTCAAAACATTTTTGGACAAAAGTATATGAAATATATTAAGTCTAATGAAGATTAAAACTTGTCCAAATGAGTTTCCTTTTGAATATAAGATATCTTAATTAATAAAACACGTTTGAAAACCCATTTTGATATCTTATATGCTTAGTATATCCTTTTATAAATATACTTGACTTTCTTTGAACCTTTAGGAAATAAAACTTGTTTTAACACAATTGAGACTAGGTATAAAAATGTTCTTAAAACTAAGATATTAAAAACTTATCCCTTTGAAAACATATTTGAGTTTTAGGATTCATTTGACAAACTCTTGTTTTAACTTAGAAAACTATGAATTGTGAGTTTGTTAAAACAAGAGTTTAACTACACATTAAATAATGATGGTGTAACTACTAAGGCTAACATTCTCCCTCTTTTTGATAGTGTCTAACCTATTACTAATTTACTTAATCTTTGCATTTGTATTTATACTAATCTTGGCTTGATATGCAAAGATAAGCTTACCTAGAACCACTAATGAGTTGTTATCATCAAAACGGTGTAGTTAAGCTCACATAGCCTCTAAGGCTAACATTCTTCCCCTTTTTGATGATGGCAAACCATTGGTGTTCTCCTATAAGGTGAAATTTAAACCTCCCCCTTAATTTATGCATATTCTATAATGGTAGTAAAATATGCTTGTAACGACCTACTTAACTTAATATAAAAATGAAATATAATAAATAGAAAGGCCAACCTGAACCCGTGGGTAACGGGGACACCTGTCAATCACAGCAGAAATCTAAACAACAATAAGTATAAAATCTCAATCATCCAACCATAAAACATAATACTAGAGTCTACTTATACCAAGATAACATATATATATATTTTCAATCTCCCATAACATTCCAAATACAACTAGGATCTCACAACAAAATAATCCCGATCCTAGTACAAAATCTTACCCTCCTAATAGAGTAACTTTACAAACTCAACGGCGGCCACAACCCGCCAGTCTCTCAGGGTCTCCTGAAAAATTAATTAAGTTCGGGGGTGAGACACTTCTCCATAAGGGAAAATAAACTAAATATATCTGTGCGACAACCCGAATAAAAATGAAATTTAAATAATAAAGAAGAAGGGAAATGGAAACAGTAACTGAAGGAGGAAGTCAACTTCGTCGACGAACGCGACATTACACTTTGGGAAGGAATAACCGAGGGAAATCATCAGGGCTTCATCGATGAATACAGGGGATTCGTCGATGAAGGTATAAGAAAATTCGTCGACGAAGACAGGGGATTTGTCGATGAGGGTTTAAGAGAATTCGTCGACGAAGACTGAATTTCGTCGACGAAGAAATACCGAAAGAGGTTTTGAGTCGACTGAATTTCGTCGACAAGGACTGAATTTTGTCGACGAAATTATTAAAGGATTCGTTGACAAATGATGTGACTCGTCGATGAATCTAGTTCTATAAATATAGAAAAATCCAAAATTTAACTTCATAATTAAGCAACACACACACACACACACACACTCTCTCTCTCTCTCTCTCTCTCTCTCTCTCTCTCTCTCCCCTTTGGTTCTCCCTCTCTCTCTCTTCATTTTTGAGCCAGATTTATGCTGGATTGACAATCCGAAGTCACCATGATGCTCCTAGGGAAGTTCTATAAATATAGAAAAATCCGGAATTTAACTTCATAATTAAGCAACACTCGCTCTCTCTCTCCCCACCCCTTCGGTTCTCCCTCTCTCTCTCTCTCTCTCTCTTCATTTTTGGGCCAGATTTATGCTGGATTGACAATCCGAAGTCATCATGACGCTCCTGGGGAAGTTCTCTCCAAATCTGCCAGAGCAGATCATTGGTGAAAGCAAGTTGGAAATCATTCCTAAGTTGAGGTAAAACTTTTTGAGCCAAATTTGGTCTTATGGTAGTTATAAGAAATGATGTACACGTAGGAATACTGAAGTTTAATATTGACAGTTTTCAGTTTTAGGGTATTGATTAGGAAATCCTACGGGGGGTAGACCAGGATATTTTAAGGGCTTTCTCAGTAGTCAGGTAAGGGAATAAATTAAAGCAGTTACTTTCTTGCAAATTATTGTTATTTATGAGAAAAGTTATTTTTAGGAAAAGCATACATTATATCTGTATAATGCGAAGGAAATGTACTGTAACGACCCGAATAAAAATGGTATTTAAATGATAAAGAAAGAGAAATAGAAGCTGGAAACAGAAGGAAGCAGTCGACTTCGTCGACGAATACAGGGATTCGTCGATGAAGAGGTACCGAGAGGGGGGTTTTGAGCCGACTAAATTTCATCGACGAGGACTGAATTTCGTTGATGAAATTAATGAAGGATTCATTGACAAATGACATGGCTCGTCAACGAAATCCCCTATTCTATAAATATGGGAAAATTCGGATTTTACTTCAGGATTAAGAAATTTATCCCCTCTCTCTCTCCTCTTCGGTTCTCCCTCTTTCTTTCGTCGATTTCGGGCCAGATCTTCGCCGGATCGACAATTCGAAGTCACCACGATGCTCGTGGGGAAGTTCTCTCCAAATCTGCTGGAGCGGATCGTTGGTGAAAGCAAGTTGGAAACCATCCTAAATCCAGGGTAAGGCTTTTTACTCAATATTTGGATTTGTGATAGTTGAGAAAAGTGTTATACGCTTAAAAATATTGAACTTTAATACTGAAAATTTTCATTTCCAGGGGTGTTGAATTGGGAACGTTGGAAATCATCCCTAAGTTGAGGTAAGACTTTTTAAGCCGAATTTGACTTAACGGTAGTTATAAGAAGTGTTATGCATGTAGAAATATTGAAGTTTAATACTGGGGGTTTGCATTTTCAAGGTGTTGTTGGGAACCCTGCGGGTGCGGGGTAGAATTTTCTTTGGGGCTTTTCAGGAATCAGGTAAGGGGATAAACTAAGCTAGTTTCGTTTTGAGAAAATGCATGTATATGTATATATAACATCTGGTTTCAGGAAAAAATATATATATATATATAATTTATATTTGCAAAATACTGTGAAAATGATCGTATGATTGAATATGCGAAAATCCATTCGTGTGGCATGAGTAAAAATGTTGTGAAATACTGTTTTCTGGGAATGTGGATGATATGGATTTTTATGATGGAAAATCGGCGTACAGGCTGAGATTTTATATGATTTGCCGACGTATGGGCCGTGCTATGTGGATGTGATTTGCTAGCGTACGGGCTGTGTTATGATTTGCCGGCGTACGGGTCATGCTATGTGATGTGATTTACCAGCGTATGGACTGTGCTATGATTTTCCGGCGTACAGGCCAAGTTATGATAAAATGTGTAATACCGACGTACGGCCCGATGATTTTCATAATATACGTATATGTGCAAATGATATGATTGATTTGATAATTAATAATATGAGATATTCATGTATCACGATTTTAGTATATGTATATGATATTAGAAACTGGTTGGCTTGGTCTAGGCTAACACTTGCACGGTACCACTGCTATGTGTCCAAGGTCTTTGTGATCATGATATTTGTGTTAACGCCACTGTATAGAGTGGTGTGAGATTGGATGGTCGATGTGGTTATTAAAGAAGTGTGTTGTGATTTCCCCTGGTGTACGGACCAGGTCTGGTAGACCCATCGGACCTACAGACTACTGTTTGACTTGGCAGTGGTCGACTAACCATTGTCAGGTCCCGTTTTCGGGCCACACAACCCAGTCATGTGGGGGTAATACATGACAACAGTCAGCTAACCTGCCAGGAATGTTTTTATGTTATTATTATTATGATATGAAATGAGATATGCTTATGAAATACAGTATGTTTTGCCATGTTTTGATATACATATGTTTTCCCAGATTTGATAAACAATATTGAATATGTTATATATGATATACGTAGAACATAGAATACTCATGTTGCCACACACTAGTATTAGTTTATTTCCCTTACTGAGAGGTGTCTCACCCCTTAAGCTTATAAATTTTTCAAGAGCCCCTGATAGAAGAGCGAGAAAAGCCTCGCTGACCTAGTGTTGGATATCTGCCCTTTTTGAAGGGTAAGTTTCTTTTTGTAGGGATAGTTAGATTTTGTGAGAAATGTCCCTAGATTTATTTTGGGATGTATATATGGAAATACTATGGACTATAGCAACTTTAGTATATTGTCATATATGGTATTGAGATGTACATTATTATATGTTTTCTGCTGCTAGGGCATCTACTGTATGTTCTGATATATCCCTGGTACCCACGGGTCCAGGTGGATTGTGACCTACTGAACTGGAATATGGGAAATGTGTTATTGATATTATCATTATAAAAAAAAAAAATGTGGGAAAATGAGCAGGTCGTAACATGTACGTTTGAGAAAATACTATTATTATGTTGAAATGTATATATATGTATGAAATGCCAGAAACTGTGATTTTAGAATACAATGTATGGTTTTATGCAGCAAATGTGTGGCATGAATATTATTTTACATGGAAGAATATTATGATATGACAAATATACGAATGGAATACATTTTGAGAAATTAGGAAAGAATACAATACATTACAATGTTGCAATACATGATAAATGATTTATTTTCAGAATGATTTATGAAATGTTCGGCACAAGGCCGTAATTTATGAAATGTTCGGCGCAAGGCCATAATTTATGAAATGTTCAGTGCAAGGCCGTAATTTACGAAATGTTCAGAACAAGGTCGTAATTTATGAAATGTTCGGCGCAAGGCCATAATTTATGAAATGTTCGGTGCAAGGCCGTAATTTATGAAATGTTCGGCGTAAGGCCGTGATATATGAAATGCTCAGCGCAAGGCCGTAATTTATGAAAGATTTGGCGCAAGGCCATATTTATGCAATTATGAAAGATGCTATACGATTATGTATTATACGTTATCAGAACCTGGATGTTAGTTTAGTTCAGTTTAGGAGTTCGGTACTGTAGCTATATAGATCAGATATTTATGTTCAGACTTGTGCTAACCACCCCACGAGGGGGTGAGAGATGGATAGTCGATGTGGCTTTCAGTGTAGAGTTGTAGACGTCCACCTGACAGTCCGGACCAGGATGCGGTGGGCCCATTATACTTACAGACATATTTGACTCGGCAATGGTCGCCCAGCCATTGGGGTCCCGCCTTCGGGCTGCACAACCCGTCATGGGGGGTAATACATGACATCAGCTAGCTATTCATCCTGGGTATATTTTCAATATTATTAGTTATAACAGATGTTTTATGTACGATATGACTTATTAGAAAATATGAAAGCATGTGATTATTCAGTATGATATGATGAACGTTTACGAAAATATGAAATGTATGTATATGTATAATTTCCTTAAATGTTCATGTTGCCACATAGTTGTATTTAGTTTATTTTCACTTACTGAGAAGTGTCTCACCCCCAAACTAAATATATTTTTTAGGAGACCCGAAGTAACTGACGGGTCGTAACCGCCGTGGAGTCAGTGGTATTACCCCACTAGGAGGGTGAGATTTTTGTACTAGGGTCAGAATTATTTTTTCTTTGATCCTAGCGTGATTTTGATGTCTATGAGGATGTATATAAATACAGTATTATGATGTTGTAATAAACTTTGGTATTATGTTTTATGGTTGGATGGTTGAGATTTTATACTTGTTGTTGCTTAGATTTCCGCTGTGATTGACAGGTGTCCCCGTTACCCACAAGTTCAGGTTAACTTCTCTATTTATTATGTTACATTTTATGTTAATAAATTGAGGTTGTTTCAACCGTGTGGCAACATGAACATTTAATGTAATTATACATATACAGTACATTTCATATAACTGTAAACATTCATCATATCGTACTGAATAATTATATATTTTCATATTTACCAATAAATCATATCGTTCATAAAACATCTGTTATAACTGATAATACTGAAAATATACCCAAGATGAATAGTTAGCTGATGTCATGTATTACCCCCCATGACGGGTTGTGTAGCCCGAAGGCGGGACCCGACAATGGCTGGCCAACCACTGCTGAGACAAAAATGTCTGTAAGTACGATGGGCTCGCCACACCCTGGTCCGGACTGCCAGGTGGACGTCCACACTCTACTAAAAGCCACATCGACTATCCATCTCCCACCCCCTCGTGGGGTGGTTAGCACAAGTCTGAACATAAATATCTGATCTATATAGCTACGTTACTGAGCTCCTGAACTGAACTAAACTAACATCCGGGTTCTGATAACATATAATACATGATAATATAGCATCTTTCATAATTTCATAAATACGACCTCGCGCCAAACATTTCATAAATACGGCCTCGGGCCAATCGTTTCATAAATACGGCATCGCGTCGAAATCATACATAAATATGATCTCGCGCCAAAATCATTTCATATATGTATATCATTCTGAAAATAATCAATTTATCAAGTATTTTCAACATCATAATGTACTGTATTCTTTCATAATTTCTCAAAACATATTTCATTCATATCATTGTCATATCATGATATTTTTTCACTTAAAATAATATTCATGCCACACATTTGCTATATAAAACCATATATTGTATTCTAAAATCATAGTTTTTGACATCTCATACATACATATTCATTTCAACATAATAATAGTATTTTTCCCAATGTACAATTTCTTTCGCAATATACATATATAATACATGCTTTTATGAAAGTGAATTTACTTATATATAATAATAATTTGTATGGAAAATAACTGTTTTAGTTTATTTCCTTACCTGACTACTGAGAAAAGCCCCTATAAACTCTGGTCTCATACCCATAGGATTTCCTGATCAGTACCTTGAAAATGAAAACTCTAGTACTAAACTTCAATATTTTCACGTGTATATCATTTCCTATAACTACCATAAGACCAAATTTGGCTTAGAAAGCCTTACCTCAACTCGGGGATGATTTCCAACTTATTTTCACCAATGATCCGCTCCGGCAAATTTGGAGAGAACTTCCCCAAGAGCGTCGTGGTGGCTTCAAATCATCGAACCAGCAAAAATCCAGCCCAAAATCGAAGAGAGAAGAGAGAGAAACCGTAGGGAGAGAGAGAGAGAGAGTGAGATTTTTCCTTAATTTTGACGTTTAATCTGGGTTTTTGATATTTATAGGACTAGATTCGTCGACGAGTCCTTTAATAATTTCGTCGATCAAACCCACTCCTCATCGACGAAATTCAGACTGCCCAAAATCTCTCTCGGTATTTTCTCGTCGACGAATCTTGCCTTTATCGACGAATCCCCTGTGTTCGTCGACGAGGCCCTGAAAATTTCTCTCAATTATTCCTTCCAAAGTGCAATGTCGTCGACAAACGCGAAACGTTTTTCAACGAAGTCGACTTCGTTCTTCTGTTATTGTTTCCATTTCCCTTCCTCTTTATTATTTAAATCCCATTATTATTCGGTTTGTCACAATGCTCCCCCTTACTTTATGCATATAAGGCGTAAAAATATTTAACTATATTTTTCATATCTATTAGATCTTTAAACATGCATACCATAAAATAGTCCATTTAAGATAAAGCCTTCTCCCCCACACATAACCTCAAACATCTTATTCCTAACATATATGACACAAAAAATCTTCTCCCCCTTTGATCATCATCAAAAAGAGAGATGCAATTCATTTTAGCTAAAAATTAATTTTCCCCCTTAATATAAGATTCCATGGTGGTGAGGTGAGTATGTGCTAAACACATAAACCAATTGTTGGTGCTAAACTATAACATGTGAAATGCCCAAATTGGCTTCCTTACTTACTCATGAATGATGATTTCTAAGGTTTATTACCACTTAATGTTGAATCAATCATTCAATGATCATTCAAAAATGGACATTTTCAAAATAAGCACACAATATTTATGCTTGTAATTTAAGCACGGTAAATATGTCCTAACGACTTGGCAAAGAGCATGTAGATGTAAACTTGGCTTTATTTGACAATATTCTTTAGAAAATAGGAGACATGTTCTCCTAATTTGCCACTAATGGGAAAGTATTCTTCAAACATAAGATGTTACAAATAAATGCTTCATTTTATAATACCACTTGTTGTTATGATTATTTTTACTAAAATTCAATTTTTAAGGATGTTATGTTTTAGATATCTAAACTAAAGCATATATCATCAAAACAATTCACATGATAAAAACAAGGTTTTTCCATTTATCACTCATAAAATTTATTTTTAACTAACAAGCTTTGCATGCTATTTCATCCCATAAATAATAGCCAATAAAAGGAAATAAACCAGTTTTCAAGATGAATACAATTCAAGAAATCATATTGGTTTTAGTCTTTTCATTCATCAACATTGGCTTGATCATCAAGAATTCCTAATAAAGTAATTTAACAATTTAGAATGCATTAATTGAGATTTTTTCCTTTAAGCACATCTTAGTCATCAAATTCTTTTTACCTAGGTAAAGTAAAGTCTACTTAAAACTAATTCCTAATCTTAAGTTCTAAGGAAACAAGAATTCAAAGATCACGTGTTTCGTTTGGGTACCCATTCTTCCTTGGGTGCCAATGAGTTTTTCTTCACTGCCCATTTTAACTTTTTTTGTTTGCCTCTATTTCCTTTATAAGGGCAAAAATATATTATGTGACCCTTTCTTTCACAATATAAACAAACTTTATTTTCATGTGAGGGTCTTGACTTATTGGTATTATTTTTTCTTGTTAAGGCATGACCATGTGGTTTAAAATTATTTTTGTAAAAATTATTTTTCTTAACTCCCAAAAATGCTTTGGAGTTTTCTTTTCCTTTAATGGTTTTACTATGATCTTCCTTTATCTTTTTCAAGAGAGTCTTTTCTTTCATAATATTTTCAATTTGATTTTTCATAATATTTGTAGAGAACTTTCCCAAAAGCGTCATGATGGCTTCAATTCGTCGAACAGGCGAAAATCCGGCCCAAAATCTTAGTGAGAAGGAGGAGAAACAGTAGGGTAAGAGTGAGAGAAGTTCTGCGCAAGAAATTTAAGCCAAAAATGAATTTTAGGCCTATTTAAACTATGGCCTTCGTTGACGAGCCACGTCACCTCGTCAACGAGGCCAAGAGAAAAATTATCGACGAACTCTCCCCTTCGTCGACGAAATTCAGAAACCCCAAAATCATCCCCTCGGTATTTCCTCGTCAACGAGACACGCCACCTCATCGATGAGTCCTGTAGAAAGTTCGTCGACGAATCCTATCCTCGTCGACGAGCTCCTGTTATACCCTCGTCGACTGCCTCCTTCTGTTTCCAGTTTCTATTTTCCTTTCTTTTTAATATTTAAATATCATTATTCTTCGGGTCGTTATAATGACGCTCCTAAGAAAGTTCTTTGCAAATCTGCCGGAGCGGATCGTTGGTGAGGCTGAGTTGGAAACCATCCCAAATCCAGGGTAAGGCTTTCTACTCAGTATTTGATTATTTGGCAGTTGTAGAAAGTGTTATACACGTAGAAATACTGAACTATAGTTCTGGGGAATGTTGTTTTCAGGGTGTTAAGTAGGGAACCCTATGGGTGCAGGACTTCAAAAATCAGGTAAGGGGATAAACTAAGCTAGTATTTTATGAAAAATATGTATATTGTTATTGCATTTGATTTCAAGAAAATAAATATATTTATATATGATTTATAGTTAGGAAAATACTGTTAAAAAAAATGATGATATGTTAAATATGCGGAAAACCTGTTTGTGTGGCATGAGTAGAAATTGTTATGAAATATTGTTTTCTGGAAATGTGTTAATGATATGGATTTTTATAATGGAAAATCGGCGTACAGACTGAGATTTTTATATGTTTTGCCGGCGTATGGGCTGTGCTATGTGTATGATTTGCCAGTGTTCGGGCTAAGTTATGGATATATTTTGCCGACGTATGGGCTGTGCTATGGATGTGATTTCCCAGCATACGGGCTGAGCTATGTATATGATTTTTCAGTGTACGAGCCAAGCTATGGATGTGATTTTTCAGCGTATAGGCTGTGCTATGATATGATTTGTCGGCGTATGGGCCAAGCTATGGTAAAATGTGTAATACCAGCGTACGGGCCGATGATTTTCATAATATACGTATATATGTAAAATGATATGATTGATTTGATAATTAATGATATGAAATATCCATGTATCACAGTTTCATTATATGTTATATGATATCAGAACCTACTTGGCTTGGTCTAGGCTAGCACTTGCATGGTACTGTTGTTGTGTCCATGGTCATCATAATCATGATATTTGTGTTAACGCTGCTGTATGAAGTGGTGTGAGATTGGATGGTCGATGCGGTTTTTAAGAAGTGTGTGAGCGCCCCTGGTGTACAGACTAGGTCAGGCAGACCCATCAGACTTACAGACTGTACTTTTGACTTAGTAGTGGTCGGTCAACCATTGTCAGGTCCCTCTTTCGGGCCACACAACCCAGTAATGTGGGGGTAATACATGACAACAGCCAGCTAACCTACTAGGAATATTTTTGTATTATTATTATATGATATGAAATATGTTTATGAAAATGCAGTATGTTCTGCCATGTTTTGATGATATATATGTTTTCCCATATTTGACATAACAATTACTGAATATGTTTTGTACGGTATATGTATAACACGGAATACTCATGTTGTCACATACTGGTATTAGTTTATTTCCTTTTCTGAGAGGTGTCTCACCCCAAAATTTTATAAACTTTTCAAGAGCCCAAAAAAGGAGAGCGGGAAAAGCCCTGCTGATCTAGTGTTGTTTGTCTGCCCTCTTTGAAGGGTAAGTTTTAGTAGGGACAGTTGGATTTTGTGGGAAGTGTCCCTAGATCTTGTTTTTGGGATGTATATACTGAAATACAGTGGATATAGTGACTCTAGTATTTATGGTAATTTGATGGATGTTTTCATATTTATAATACAGTGATTGTAGCA
Organism: Malania oleifera; assembly: GCF_029873635.1. NCBI lineage: Eukaryota > Viridiplantae > Streptophyta > Magnoliopsida > Santalales > Ximeniaceae > Malania > Malania oleifera. The sequence continues at coordinate 107,739,873 of NC_080424.1, forward strand.
ACTCTGGTATTGTGATGTATGGTATAATGAGGTATTTATGATTTATGTTTCCTGCTGCATAGGCTTCCGTGATGTGTTTCTGATGTATCCCTGGTACCCACGGGTCCAGGTGGATTATGATTTGTTGAGATTTGTGATATTGATTTTATTATATTTTGGAAAAAAATATATAAGGAAATTAAGGAGGTTGTCACAATGAGGATTAATGTTTTGACAAAGCAAGTTCTTTCTCCATATTTTTGTTCATTCTTTTTACTAAAACTAATTCATCATATAATTTAGCACAATTTTCTATTACTTCATCATAAGAAGGTGCATAATCCTCCTCATTCAAACTTACCTCATCTTTTTGTTCGTTAGCTATTAAGCATGGATGTGTTTTTTTTCTCATTTTTGCTTATTTCTTCTTTCCTAAAGTGTTGTTTTTCTTCAAGGAATTTTCTAAATTCTTTTATGAGTGATTCCATATCATCCTTACTATCCTCATCATTTTCTAGCATTTCTTTGAATTTTGGACTAGATGATTTAAGAGCAACACACTTATCCTTCCTAGGCTTTTGAGGATCCAAAGTCATATTTTTTTTAAGTTCATAAGTCATAAGTGATCCAATAAGCTTATCAAGTGTGACTTTGGTTAAATCCTTTGCCTCCTCAATGGTAGTGGATTTAGCATGCCATGACTCGGGTAAAGATCGTAAAACTTTTTGAACATTATTCTCCATAGAATAAGTTCTATCACGTGCTTTTAATTCATTTATGATGTGTGTGAACCGAGTGAACATGGATGTGATGGATTCTCCCTCATCCATTTTAAACATTTCATATTCATTGACTAACGTGTAAATTTTGGACTTCTTAACTTGTGAAGTACCTTCATATGTGACTTCAAGTTTTTCCCTTATTTCTTTACCGGTATCACAACCACAAACACGATTGTATTCATTATCACTTAAAGCACAATAAAGAAAATTTTTGGTTTGAAAGTTAAGCTCAACTAACCTTATTCTGGTGTTCGACATCTCCTCAAGTTTTTTTGGTTCACCCTTGGTATTTTTGAATTCGTAATTTCCCTCTGAGATGACACGCCACATTTTGAGATTGTGTGCTTGGATGAAGATGGTCATTCGATTTTTCCAAGCCGGGTAGTTTGAACCGTTGAACAATGGCGGTCTTGCCACGGATTGTCCTTGGGAGGAGGTATTCGCCAAATAATCTATTTGATCTTTACGCTCTGGATTTTACATCGTTAAATGCAAGCGTCTAGCTCTGATACCACTTGTTAGTTGCCCCAGCTCGGGAGTATATAGTCTAAAGGGGGGTGAATAGACTCTTTTCGCGGAATACATATTTTTCTACAAAATAAAAACTCTTGGCAAGATACAAGAAATTATATCACAATATAAATATGAATCATGCATAAGATATAAAATAAAGAGTGTAAGGGAAAGAAAGAACAACACCGGTATTTTTACATGGTTCGGCACCAAGCCTACGTCCATGCCTTAGTACCAAGAAAAGGATTTCACAATCCGCTATAATCGCTCCTTCCGCAGCGGCGCAAGCCCTTCAAACTTGAGAACAAATCCCTACTGCTCACAAAGAGCCTTTATCAATTCGGTTCACAAAGAACCTTACAACATGGTTCACAAAGAACCTTTCACACGAAGATGGAAGATTATAAAGAATGCTCCTTACAATTTGCAAATATGATTTACAACTCAAACCTCACACTATTCTTTCAAGAATTGAATCAAACACAATAAGTGAGTAAGAGAGAATGAACACATGTAATGAAGAATTAATATGCAATGTGCTAGGTTTTGTATAAAATGATGTTTTTTACTAACAATGATCAAAGACCTTCAAAACCATGTTAATACAAGTCTAATAACTTGTATTTATAGCCCAAGAGCCTTAGAAGCCGTTAACTAGCCGTTGGGAGGAAGAAAAGATATTTTATTTGACAAACTAGCCGTTTTCCTCCCGTTAGCGTCATTCTGCCCGTTGGACTCGTCGACGAATCCCCTGTGTTTGTCGACGAGGTCCCTGAATAAAAAAAAGTTATCAAAATGAAAGTTGTGAAATTTTGTCTCAGCTTTCCAGGGACACTAAGATCATCCCATTTGGACTTTTATATAAAAAGTTATGCTCAAAATACCTAAAAGTGTTCATGACTCAAGGTTGCACTACGGTAGTGACGATTGCTTTGTTTTTCATAATCAAAAAGTGTTTTAATGACTCAAAACATTCTTGGACAAAAGTATATGAAATATATTAAATCTCATTAAGATTAAAACTTGTCCAAATGAGTTTCCTTTTGAATATAAGATATCTTAATTAATAAAACACGTTTGAAAACCCATTTTGATATCTTATATGCTTAGTATATCCTTTTATAAATATACTTGACTTTCTTTGAACCTTTAGGACATAAAACTTGTTTTAACACAATGGAGACTAGATATAAAAATGTTCTTAAAACTAGAATGTTAAAAACTTGTCCCTTTGAAAACATATTTGAGTTTTAGGATTCATTTGACAAACTTTTGTTTTAACTTAGAAAACTATGAATTGTGAGTTTGTTACTTTTGTGCAGATCTTATATGCTCATGTGTCCTAGTATGCTTATGCAATGACTCAACTCTTACTCAAAAATCATGCAAGACACACACCGCAAGAGTTACAATATGCACTCACTCACACAACCCTTATTGCAATTAATTTATACACAATAAAAACTTCAGGATGTGCTTTGGTGCTTCCAAGTCAGCATTCTTCCGATCTTTCCTATTTGATGTCTACTCGGTCCGATCTTTGCTTCTAATTTGGTACTTCCATGTATCCGACACTTTGTACCTGTACTAAATAAGATCTGCAAAGATAGGAAAACATTAGGAACAACATATAGGTTAATATCATCAAAACACATTAAATAATGATGGTGTAGCCATTAAAGCTAACATAACCCTATTCAAATTCATATATTAGACTTAAATGATTTTTATTGGCCTCGATTAATTTAATTTTTCTTTCCAAATTCCTTTTTTTTTTCTCTGTCTTTATTTCTTTCTTTCTTTCCTATATACTTTTATGCTCTCAAACCATTAGTCTTAAAAAATAAATAAATAACTTCTTAGGTGCTTGTTGTGGCATTTTCAAGAATAATGAGAGAAGATATTAAAGAAAAGCCACTTCCTTTTTCTTAATTAATGATGTAGATTTAGATTAATTCACGACACAATTCATTATTTTTTATGGTAAGAGTTGTAACAAAACATTATTCATCAAATAAGTATGATCTGGCAATAGTATAAACTAAAAAAAGGTGTTGAACGATCACTAATTGAGTTTAGTATAAATTAATAAATCACTTACTCATATTGTAACACTAGGATTTCATTGCTACTTTATGATTTTGTAAGGGCAATTATACCTTGTTCTATTGCTGATTAAATTTTGCTGTCTTTTGAAATTGTCCTCCTTTTAATAATAACAATTAAAATAGTGAGATTATTGCACTATAATTTAAACATATTGTTGTAAATATCATAAGATCTAAAAATTAATGACTACTTACAAAAAAATTCATCTCATAAGTGTGGGATATGTACTAAAACTCATCTTATTAATTAGAATATATTTTTGAAATGTGTTTGTTTATGTTGTCAGTTTTTTGTTTCTGTTATTGGTTTTTAATTGTTTGCTAAAAAATTAAAAATTAAATTTTATAATTTTCAGTTGTTTTGACAACCTGTTGCAAAAAAAATTAGTATGCAAAAATATATTTTGTGGATTAAATTATTAATTTCATACACTTTAAAATTAAATTTAAAATTAAATAATCATATGAATTTAAATATAATATATATATATACATATATATATATATATATATATATATATACATGAACTTTTTAAAAATAATGACAAAATCAATTACATAATACTTAAAATATTTTTCAATTGTTATGTCAAAAAAAATTTATATTGCAAAGTAAATTTTAAAAGTAGAACAATTAAGTAAAATAATTATAATAAATTTTATTTTTATTATAATAATTTTTTAATGTGCATTATTTATAATTTTATAATTTTAATCATATTTTTATAGTATTATTTGATCTGAAAATGTAAAAAGTACTTTTTTTAATTAAGATTTTAAATTGTATTTTTTTTATAAATGTTAATCATACAGGTGGTTAGCTTCTAATTTTTAGTTTCTATTTCTGATTTTTTATTTTTGTTTCTAATTTTTATTTTTATAATTTTTTATAGTGATATAAAACTGCCCTAAAATTGTGACCACTGAAAGCGCAATTCTATGGGCTTCGTTCCTTCAGGTCCGCTAACAAGGCCCACGTAACCCGATATTAGGAGTCAAGGCCCATACATTCCAACAACTGTAACCAACTGTAAAAACTACCACATGATCAATTCACATGGGGCAGCCGGGCACGTGGTGAACTAACTCAATAAAGTTTTCACTACGCCACTCCTAAAGCAGACGTGCTCTACTTTTATATATATACATTTTTTTTTTGTCATTTTCACCAGTTAAAAATAAATAAACAACAATATAACTATTTTAAAATCTTTTATTTTTATTTATTGGAGATTTTAAAGATAACTTATCTACTGTGCGGTTTTCAAACTTCAAAGTTTGAATTAAAAGTTTCAACCTCAGGTCAGTAATATTATTTGTATTTTTTTATTTTTAAAACTTTTAAATTTTTTAAATATAAATATTTAAAAATTTTAATTATAAAATCTACACATATACTATACATATGTGATGTGTATTTTTTACACATCTCATGATAATTATATTTTTAAAAATAAAATTATGAAGTAAAGAAATACAGGTAATTCACATAATAGTGATGGATTAATAATGGACAAAAATTTTAATTTCTAATTTTTTAATTTTAGATTATAACTGTATCATTAAAAATATTTTTATTATTATACCCTTCATCAATCGTTACAAGAACAATTTAAAAAATTTTGAAAGTAATTATCGAACAAGAAACTCGAAGTAATGGTAATGAAATAGAGAAATTAAAAGAAAAGAAAAAAAAAAAAAAAAGAGAAACCGCAGCATCAAATATTCACTGATCCGACGGTTGACACGCACTGTTGCACAGGCCATAATCTAGGAAAGACCCTACTTAATCCTTCCCATGTAAACCAACTATAGCTCGCCACGCGGCCACGAGGACCACATGCAGCGTTCGTTTAACGCCGTTGGACGAACCTACCCCTCTCGTTCTAAAGGGGGAGCGTGTGTAGATGGAGCAGCGATCGACACGGTCCAGCACCGCCACCTGGTGGTGATCCGACGGATAGGACGCGACGGCAGCACTGACCCTTTGACACTCTGAGAAGCCAGTGGTTAGACCAGCGAATTCCCCAATGTGTCTTCACCACGTGTCGGTTCTTACCTGGATTCACCGGTGGCCAGCCAAAAGGCGCAAGTTAGCATCCTCTCTCCCTCTCCCTCTTCTCTCTCTCTCTCTCTCTGTCTCTCTCTTCCTCTCTGTCTCTGTCTGTCCATCTCTATGTGCGTATTTTCTCGTTCGCTTTCTTTTGGGTTCTCTTTCGGACGTCTTTTTCAGGGCTCTCTACAAGAGACGTGAAAAAGCAAAAAAGAAGCAAAATAATCCTCATCGTCATCTGTGAGAAAAGGGTTTCAACTTCTGTAATTATTACACTTCATGAATCTCCTCGTTTATTATTGTTACGGTGATATCTGAGATCTTTTTCTGTCAATTATCGGGTGCATTTTCATTTTTTGGCTTCTGGGTTTTGTGAAGTTCATGAGCGTCGATCTGGGTCTTTGAAGGATTTGGAATTGAATCTGGGTACTGTGTTTGTTCAACTTCTGTAATTATTACACTTCTTGAATCGATTCATTGATTGCGGTTTTATCTGAGATCTTTTTATTCAATTCTCGGGTGTATCGTGTTGTTTCGCTGAACCTCCTGAGTACTTTGTTTTTTGTTCATTTTGTTCATGAGTGGTAATTGGAGGTCGTAACTCTGGAATTTTGCAGTTTGATACCTGGATTCATTGGAGATTTTGAGAAAATCAGTGCTTTCTGAAAATTGTGTTGAGAGTTTTTGGATAATTATCATTCATTTGTATAATTGAAGGTCGTAATTTTTTGAAATTTCGACAGTGCGATCTCAGAATTCATTGGAGATTTTGAGAATCAGTGGGTTCTGAAAATTGTGTAAAGGGTTTTTGGGTAGTTCTTGTTTCCGTGGATCTTGCATCTTTACAGATTGTCTTTGCTCCCATATTAGGGTTAGCGTGGGCTGTGGCATTCTCTAACTCCTGATCTACAGAACTTTCCATTTTGTTGTTTGGGAGAATATCAAAGTTTGATAGAGAATTAGAACTGTGATTTGGAGCAACAGGATTGTAGAAAAAGGGGGTTATTTGAGTGAAGGTTTTTTGTTAAGGAACTTAGCTTGATAGAGAATTAGAACTGTGATTTTGGGTTGCAGGATTCTAGAAAAATATTAGGGTCTTTTGAGTGAAGGGTGAACTTGATTTATGTTTTGGAAGGGAACATTCACATGGCTGCAGTTACTGATTTTTCGCCTCCATTTACCATATTAGAAAGTGGGTACAACAAAGAGGATATCCCTGTCTCTCCCATTAAAGATGACAATTTGGGAAATTTGGATAACTTGAAACCGAAACCAAATGGGAAACCTCCGCGGCACCTCTCTGTTATGCGGCATTGCATGAGCTCTGCTGGGTTGGTAGCCACAGCTGATTTAGTAAGTCAGCCTGATACTTAGCCATTTTAATTGTGCGTATTTGATGCTTAAGTTCAATTAGTTTGCCAGAACTTCCACTGGATTTCCAAATTAATTCATTTTCTGAATTCTGAAGCAAACAAAAAATCCACTTCGGAAAATTGTGAACCCTTGCAATCCATGTTTGCTTAAGATATTGGTTTGCTTGTATTTTTTTAAGTTACTTTCATGTTTTGCTCTTGGTAGGCAGTTGTTATTGTAAATTTTATCCAGCAAAGAAGCTTATTTCTAAGTTCAGATTTAAGGACATTGTATACCTGTGTTTTGAGGTTTTTATTTGGGATGCAATTTAGGACATTGTATACACTTTGGTTATGTTTGGTTTGCGAAATGCCTATTCCTAAGAATAGATTAGTTACAATAGGTTGGTTACATTTAGTTATACAAAAAAATGAAGGTCACATTTGGTTCATGGAATAGCTATTCCTTGGAATAAGATGGAATACAATGAGAAATTTGGGAATAGATATAATAGCTACTCCTTGCATACTCCTCGGTATTTCATCAAACGTGAAATAAGAAAAAAATAGACATTCCCATGATAAAATTAGAGAGTAGTTATTCCTTGTTTGGAATTCATAAAAAGTCTCACTTTATGGTGAGAACGTATATTTTGTATAACCAGTTGTAGCAAACCTATTATAAAGCAAAAACATTTTTTTTTTTTGTACAACTAATTATAACTAACTTATGATAACTAATCTATTCCTAGGTATAGGCATTCTGCAAACCAAAGGCAATTCATTTTTCCTTTAAGATGGATCCAAACACCCGTAAAACTTGTATCAACTTCAAAATCCATCATAAACTTGGTGTTCAAAAACTTAATTACTAATAATCTTTTGTTGTTTCCAACTAGAAACAATGTTTTTTTAAATATTTTTTTTTTTCAGGACATTATCATATTTTGTCAGTGGTCAATGATATCATGCATATCATTATTTTTTGGCCAAATACTTCTATGTTTCATTGATGCTCTGTTTGGTTACCAAACAAGATGGAAATGTAAATTTTGGAATCCTATTATGGCCATTCCAAACTCTTAAGCATTGTAATTTTTTTTAATTTTTCTTTCTTTTCCTTGGTTTATGTGGCAATCAAAAGGCATTTTTAAATTTTCTCCTCAGTCCTCTACTATAATCTTTCTTTTTTGATATGATGCTTCAAGAAGTTCCCTGCAACTAATTTTCTTATTAACTCCTATCCAGGAATTGGGTAGCGGTATTGGTGGCATTAAGTCATCTTCAGATGGAAAGTCAAGGTTCATACCTGTGTTTCGATCAGGAAGCTGCGCTGAGAGAGGACCTAAACATTACATGGAGGACGAACATATATGTATAGATAATCTTCTTGAACATCTAGATGCACTGGTCGACTTCCCTTCTCCTGGAGCATTCTATGGGGTGTGTAATACATTCAGTATGACTCTAAATTAAGAAATTTCATTTATTAATTCATGTAACTTCCTTCATCAGACTAGTGTTAACGTTAGCTGCATGAATTTACTAATTTGTCATCCTTCATTTATGCGGATAGGTATTTGATGGCCATGGTGGTACTGATGCAGCATCATTTATTAGGAAGAACATCCTTAAGTTCATAGTTGAGGATTCCCATTTCCCTGTTAGTGTGGAGAAGGCAATTAAGAGTGCTTTTGTGAAAGCTGATCATGCATTTGCAGATGATAGTTCTCTTGACATCTCCTCTGGAACTACAGCTCTTGCTGCCCTTATCTTTGGAAGGTAAACGAGACCTGTTTCCACTTGTAATTCAAGTTTTTTGATTACTATTGTTTGCACATTGGCACTACTATTCTCTGTATTGTATATTGCGTCAGAACTCTTTTGTGAGTAGTACTAATGAGGTGCCTAGTATGTTAACGTTGCTATAAACTTAGTAAAAATTGAAAATATTTCGAGGAGATAATGTATTATTATTATTATTATTATTATTATTTGTTTTTTTGGGCGAGGGGAGTGGGGAGGGGTTCTTAAGAAGCTGAGGTGGTATAGAAATTCTAGCTGTTAATAGGAACTTAGGGTAGTACTAAAATTGGTACAGTCCAATGCAATACTGTGATTTGTCATGTTTAATCCTCAGAATGAGGTTGGACTATTTTGTACTCTAGAGTTTGGATGGGATTGCATCTTGTTCCTTCATATTTGATGTGTTCCTTCAATTTAAACTGAGGATTTTGTGAGAAATAAGAAAAGAAAAAAAAAATATTGCATTTATTCAAATACGATTGGAAATTAAGAAAAATTGAAGTTACTGACTTGTAAAATAAAACTTCTGTCCATGACAACATAGACACTATTTTCTTTTTCATTTTTCTTGATTGGCAACAATATAAAATAGATTCCTTCATATTTTCTTTTCTTTCATGTTTTCAAATATCAAGTAGAGCCATAACTATTTAGGGTCCATTTGGATCAAAGATTTTAGTTGGGAAAAGAAAAGAAAAGGAAAATGAAGAGGAAACTCATTTTCCATTATATTTTTCTTTTATATTAATTTCTATTAACGTCACTAAAAATTAAGAAAAATTAAATATTAATGATATCTAAAATTAAAATTTTGTTCATAAATTTAGTATATTTTTCATTCTCTCGTACTGTCCTTGATAACCTCCTTGATATTTTCTTTTCCTTCCCCTAATATTTTCCAAATCGCAAATGAAGCACTAGTGTCATTGGGGTTTGGGATTGTCTGAATGTGATTGTTATTTTACTGTTTGCAGGACGATGCTGATTGCCAATGCTGGGGATTGTCGAGCAGTGCTAGGGAAACGAGGCAAAGCAATCGAGCTGTCAAAAGATCACAAGCCTAATTGTGCATCCGAGAGACTACGGATTGAGAACCTTGGTGGAGTCATCTATGATGGCTACCTCAATGGGCAGTTATCTGTGGCAAGAGCACTTGGGGACTGGCACATGAAGGGCCCAAAAGGTTCTGCCTGCCCCCTAAGCGCAGAGCCAGAGCTGCAGGAAACCCTTTTGGCTGAGGATGATGAATTCCTGATAATGGGCTGTGATGGACTCTGGGATGTCATGAGCAGCCAGTGTGCTGTGACAATGGCAAGGAAGGAACTAATGCTTCACAATGATCCAGAGAGGTGCTCGAGAGAATTGGTAAGGGAAGCTCTCAAGCGCAACACATGCGATAATCTTACGGTTATCGTGGTTTGTTTCTCCCCAGAGCCTCCTCCTCGGATAGAAATGCCTCAGTCCCGAGTTCGTCGGAGTATTTCCGCAGAAGGCCTGAACTTCCTCAAAGGTGTACTGGATGGACAGTAACACACGATCAATAGAAGGATAGGATGTATGATGCCTTCAATGGATTTTTTCTTTTTTCCATTTGCCCTCACCGGGGTAAAAATTATTCTGTGTAGGCTGTATTATTTTTTTGAATTCTTGTTTTTGTATATTTGAGATAACTTATGTTGTATCAATTGCAAGTAGTATTTTTTTTAGCATTTTTTCCTTAGCTGGCGTAGCCCTACTTCCTGTAATTATTTTTTTACCTCCCTGGTTCTGTTGTAGGATTAAATTTTCTTTCCGTAGTTGGAATTGATGCATGATCAGTTTGAATTAGTTGATTGATTTATTTATTCTTCATGCTTGGTCGACATTATCATACAAAGATTGAAGCTTCACTGCAAATTGAAGTTTCATCTTTCAAACTAAATACTAAATAGCCAGTTAATAGGGGTTGGATTCTCGATGAAATAAAGTCTGTGAAAGTGTCTTTCTGATGTAATGACCATGAAAATGTGAAGCTTAAGATTTGATCCAAATATTTTTAAAATAAAGAACTGATGTAAAGCCAGATTCAGACAATGTTTTCTGGTGCAGGCATCCCACCCACTCGAACCAAATTTGTTGTTTTTCTTATAATGCATCAAATGTATGGTATGGAGATGACAACTGGAGAACTTTTATGTCTTTTGATTATGGTTTTTTTATAATGCATAAAATGTGCATAGTACTGCGTCAAATTTGAGATATAGACAATCTCAAATGAGTTGAATTGTTATGGAAATGAAAAACAAATTGCATTGTGACCAGCAGAATAATTAGATTCAAAATTTATAAAGTTACAAAAAGAGCAGTGAACCCCCCCAACTCCTTTCCTAAATAATCACAGGTATGATGTTCTTCCCGCAACAATGTCAACTGGTCACAGCAACTCTGTTCTTGCTGTCGCTGAAACAATAATAGATCAGAGCCGATTCAGAGTTCTCCATCAGCTCCATCGTCGTCATCGCCCTCCACACCATTGGAATGGGAATTTCTGCAGACAAATATGGGTTCAAGTTCAAGTTCTCTACGGAGAAGAAATTGTCATAATTTCTTCACAGCAACAGTCCAAGTTTTGTCATATTTCATAAAGAGGGCACTTGGTTCCCAATATCTCAAATGCTCCCTGAGTGACATTTCAAAAAATCGAAAAGGAGGGGGAGTAAAGGGAGAATTGGGAGGGGAGAAGTAAAAAAAAGGGACAGGGATGGGGGGAAAGAGGGGGGGGGGGAGGAAGCGTGGTGTGTAGTTAGGTGGAGAGCGAAAGTAGGAGAGGTTTCTTCTTCCCATGGGGATGCTTTGTTTTGTTAACCTGGAAATATACACATTCCATGTTCTACCTAGGCTTATATCAATATAGAAATCTCACCAAGCATTTTAGTGAGATTGTCAAAATCTCTCGACCTATCCAACAATATATAAAGATATTATTTTAAATATGACAGTGTTATGATATTGTATCGTATCGTATTATAATGTTATATGATATTGTAGTCATGTCATCATATTTTTTCATACCATATCATAACATAATATAATATTACTTTATATTTTTAATATCATAACAAGTTACTATTGTAAATATCATAATGGCATGTGATGATCAAATATTACAAGATACAATATATATTATATCATTTTATGAATATAACAGCAGCAAACATGTACATATATTATAATATAATTTAATATTATACTATATTACATGATAATAATATTGGTTTCTATTTCACGCTTCCTGTTTTTAATATTCTAGTAATTTATTATTGTAAATATTGAAAAGTGTGTTGAGACTGTATTGTAAAGGATATTTTTGTCCTAGTTGACTGAATATGGGGGACGAGCGTAGAATGCTTTCTTAGGGTTGCATTGTGCCACTACCACCTTTTTTCCTTTTACAGAAAGAGCATTTGCATTCATTTGGTCCATGCACCTAGCTCACCAAAGTCGAAGGTTGTTTATGAAGTAAGGCATCAGCTCAAAAAATATAAAGACATCACATGGTGTCACAGTCATAGTAGTCAGAGGCGCGAGGCGAGCCGAGGCGCAAAGGGTCTTTGAGCCGTGCGCAGGCTCGGAGGCGAAGGCGCTCAGCCTCACGAATGTGAGGCGCACAATTATTAATGGTGTAAAATATCTATTTGGGGTAATTTATTATGAACATATGAATATCTAGTCATATTAGAATTTACACTGTCAAACATTCAATAAAAAAATTGGAAATTTATAAAATGCAAGACAAAGCCCAAAAGCCTCAACGATTCAACATAGTTCAACATCAAAAGAAAAGAGTACAATAAAAGATTTCAAAATATAAATCGAAAAATCCTCTCAATCATCTCTCATCACTCATCATCAACTAGTTCGTTGAAGATATCATCATCTTCCGGGATGGGGATTGGAGCGTAGGGGTTCGGGGGCGTATTGGAAAATGAGATATGGGATAGAGAATCCTTCCCCACTTCCCCTCTTTCTCCCCCCCTCTGTTATTCCTCTTCCTTCTCCTCTCCCCTCACCCCATTTTCTTTCCGTCCTCATCTACAATTTCCAACCTGATTGTGGTCCTACCCCCTACAGTGGTTGCACTACAGATTGAAGCCCCTTCCCTCTCCTTTAGACTATTATGGCATTATTGTGTCTTATTCCTTTATCTAGTGTGATGCGGGGTTATTTAGTCCAGCGGCTTCTAGCAACAGATCCCAATCAAATTATCATCTTCAAACACAAGTTCACACCTCATCAGAATCACCATCCATCCACAATCAAACCACTCATTACTATCATCGAATGTCCTTCGGAGGATGGGATCAATGGTGTCACGTTTGTCCTATCGACGGCCTAGAGTTTCGATTATATGTTCACAAATACCAAATCAATTCAAGCGTTGCTGGGATAGCCTATTTCTCCTTTTGTTAATGAAGCTGCAAAAAGTTTAACAGTATATGGTTATAATGAATTTCTAAAAGTCATAGTGGTAGTTCTTGTTCTTTATAATTAATCCATGATATACTAATGACTTACTATGTTGGAATTGCTCCAATTTTCTTTTCGCCGCCAGTAGCACTACAACGTGAGGCTAAGAATTTTCACACAACCTTTTGCAAGTTTGGAGTTGTTGATCCATATGATCCACCATTGCGCTGTTTTAAATAATTTTAATGAATACTACTAGTAAATGGCAAAAATACTTTTCAAAAATGAAGATTAGTACAAATGCCACTTTTCTGGTGCTTTTTGTCTTCCGTTTGTCTCCTGCCAAACTAATTCCAAAACGCCACTGGCGGCATGATTTTCCAACTCATTTGAAACTTATCTTGCATTTCAATAGTTGCAGTAACCTTCCAACCATTTGTACAAACCCGCCATAATTTCTTCATCTGCAAAATGTTTGGGGTTTGAAATAGACAAAATTCTGGATTCAGAGTAGTGGTGCAGCTGCAGCAATTTTGATGGATTGGCATCCCCACCTCGTATCAGTAATTTCAAATTCCTCCTTGATTTATCCGCTCTTCACCACAGCCTTAGCTATGGCTTCCTTAGCCCATCCATTGCTTCATAATTATCCCAATTGCAGCTTCTTCCCCATCAACCAAACGGAGTACAGAATAACAGTGGACCTGTTAACTTAAAGCATAAACGATGGTACTCCAACACAAAGTAGGCATCAAGAAAAAAAAAACAAAAGTAGCTGCTCTTTTGCCAGCCGCCGTCCTTGCCCATTTAGTAGTATTCCAATCTTCCGAAGTCAACATCTCCTCAAGTTTTATTCTTTGAGATGGATTGAACTAAGAGTGCTAAGGCAGTTGCAATCTTGTAGCCTGCAGGTCTTAGGCAACTCCTTTCTCCAGTGATTGTCTCATCAAGTTGACACACGCCAACACTATTATAGATATAGCCATTCAAAAAATTGCCCTTTTCAAAGTTGCATGAATTGAAGGCATTCCCAATATCCTCCAATTATTAAATCAATGCAATGAGCAGCACACGTGTCCAATTAAATGTGGCCTCTTTGCTTCCAACTTCTCCCTGTTGAAAATCAAGGAATGAAGCCATAAAATATTAAAATAAAACAATATAATACACTATAGAAAGTTAGTTCTAGAAATAAGTTCTACCTGCTGCAACATGTTTTTTTACCATTTTCATTTACCACTTATGAAATCACTTGATTCTCCAATTTCTTTCGGACCCTCTCATCAAGTAATCTATACATTCTATCTGCATTCTGACAATATTAGAAACATCAATAGACCTTGACAATACTGATCCCCGTGGAGAGTTCACTAAATGTTTATGTCTTTATAGCAACTGAATCTCTCCAACCATCATACCATCTTGATCAGCCATATTTTTCCATTCCTCCGTATGACCTTCCACACTCCTTTCATTGACTGACTTCCTCCTTTAGTAAGGAACTCTCACCTTCATGATAGTCTAATTGCTTATTCCAGGACCATATGTCCAATCGAGTCAATTGCCACTGCAAAGCTTCTCAAACGTAAGATTAAATTGGTATTCCCCAAGCAATCAACATCCACCTAGCAAATCTCGCCATGCCTTTTTTCAAGTTTTTCTTTTTTGCACTCTTCATTTGATTGTGTTTTGCTTCAAATCTTCCCTTCTTTCCTAGCTTGATTCGCTTTCTTTGGATCGGAGTAAAAAACAAGTCTAGAGGCCCCTTCTGTTTTGGTTTCTTCAAGTTGGATTGGTATGATCTTTAACTTCCATCACTATAAACACTCTCTTGCCACAAGGTCAATTTCTTGAACTTCATCTTCTTCCACTTCACCAGTAATGATCTATATCATCAAATCGGCAATAACTCATTTTCCTCCTTTTCCATAATCTTTCTCAACATATACTCTTTACTCTCCTCACGTAATGAGTAGGGCAACTTAGAGCATTCTTTCACATTCGAAATCCTCCGACAATGTGTTGTTTCTCGAAATATTCCTCCCCTTTGGTGACTTTAGCACAAAAATTGCAAGTCAAATTATTTCTATTTTTTTGCTCCTCCAATGTGCTACTTCCATTCGTGAATCTCTTGACGAGGCCTCGACATCCATAAAAAAAAAAAAAAAGAAAAAAAAAAAAAAAAGAACTAGAATCCATTACGATTTTAGACTTTGGTTCCCGTATCCTAACTTAAAAAACAATGCATCATAATTTATCATTTAAGACTTACATAATGCATTTCCAATAAAAACATGAGTATGCTATGTTTCTACGTATATCATATTAAACTATTCAATATTGTATCCAAATCTAGGGAAAACATATGTATATCAATACATGGCAGGAAACATACTGTATTACATCATAAGCATATCTCATTTCAATATCATAATAATAATAAACATAAAAACATTCCTGGAGTTAGGCTGCTTTGTCATGTATTACCCCACATGACTGGTGTGTGGCCCGTAAAACGGACCTGACAATGTTTCGTCGGACCATGCCACGTCAAACGTAGTCCGTAGTCCATGGGGTCTCCAGACCTGGTCCGTACACCAGGGGAAATCACAACACAACTTCTTTAATAACCACATCGACCAGCCATCTCACACCACTCTATACAGTGGCGTAACACAAAATATCATTGATCACAAAGACCTTGGACACATATCAAGTGTTACCGTGCAAGTGGTAGCCCTAGACCAAGCCCAACCAGTTTCTAATATCTATACATATACTAAAATCGGGAATACATGAATATCTCATATTATTATTATCAATCAATCATTCATTTGCACATTATACTATCTTATGAAAATCATCGGTCCGTACGTCGGTATTACACATTTTATCATAACTTTGCCTGTACGCCGGAACATCATCGCACAGTCCTACGCTGGTAAATCATCATCACATAGATTACCCGTCCGCCGGCAATCCATAACACAGCCGACGCTAGCAAATCACATCCACATAGCACGGCCCATACTTCGGCAAATCATATAATATCTCAGCCTGTAACGCCGATTTTTTTCCATCCATAAACCTCCATATCAATCCCATTCCCAGAAACAGTATTTCACACATTGTTTTAACTCATTCCACACTAATGGATTTTCGCATATCAAATCATAGAACGAAAATTTCATCCAATTTTGCAAATATAATTATATATATATATAATATTTTTTTCCTGAACCGATGTTATATCACATATACAGCGTTTCTCAAAACGAAACTAGCTTGTTATTTATCCCCTTACCTGCTTCCTGAAAGCCCCAAGAAATTGCTAACCCCGCACTCCGCATGGTCCCAACAACACCTTGAAAATGCAACCCCCCAGTATTAAACTTCATATTTCTACATGCCTAACACTTCTTAATAACTACCTTTAAGTCAAATTCGCTTCAAAAGTCTTACATCAACTTAGGGATGATTTCCAACGTTCCCAATTCACCACCCCTGGAAATGGAAAATTTTTCATATTAAAGTTCAATATTTTTTAAGCGTATAACACTTTTCCTCAACTATCACAATCCAAGATTGAGTAACAGCCTTACCCTTGATTTAGATGTTTTCCAACTTGCTTTCAACCAACGATCCGCTCCAGCAGATTTGGAGAGAATTCCCCACGAGCCATCGTGGTGGACTTCGAATCTTTTCGTCCGGCAAGATCTGGCCCGAATCGACGAAAGAACGAAGGTAGAAAAACGAGATGAGAGAGAGAGGGGATAAATTTCTTAATCCTGAAGTAAAATCCGAATTTTCCCCAAATTTTATAGAATCGGGGATTTCGTTGACGAGCCATGTCATTTGTCATGAATCCTTCATTAATTCATCAACGAAATTCGTCCTCGTCGAGAAATTTAGTCGGCTCAAAACCCCCCTCCTCGGTACCTCATTATCGACGAGTCCCTGTTATCAGTCGACGAAGGTGCTAACTTCTTTCCTTTCTTATTTCCGCTCTTCTTTTCTCTTTCTTTACTCCATTGTACATTACCCTTTTTTGTACTTAGTTTCGTGTCACATTACATTTCCGTTCGTCATTCGTACCTAATGCTAAAATTTCGTTCCTTTCCTAAAACTAACTTTTTCTCCTTCAGGTACGGCATAGTCATTTGCAGAAAAGTAACTGCGTTAATCTATTTCCCTTACCTGATACTGAAAGGCCCTTAAAATATCCTGTCTACCCCCCGTAGATTTCCTAATCAAATACCCTAAAACTGAAAACTGTCAATGTTAAACTTCAGTATTCCTACGTGTGAGCCATCATTTCTTTATCACTCGACTGCAGACCAATTGTGTTCTCCAAAAACGTTTTAAACCTCAACTTAGGAATGGATTTCCACTTGCTTTCACCAATGATCTCTCTTCAGATTTGTAGATAAATGTCCTCCCAGGCGCTTCATGCTTACTTTCGTGATTTTCAATCACATCCATACTCTTGCCCCACTAATTAATACTATGAGATAAGTATGAGATAGGGAGAACCGAAGGGGTGGTGTGGGAGTGAGAGAGCGAGTGTTGCTAATTATGAAGTTCAATTCCGGATTTTTCTATATTTATAGAACTTCCCCTTGATCATCATGTTGACTTCTGATATGGTTCCCACATAATCCAGCATAACGTCTTTCTACAAAAAATGAAGATTAGAACTTCTATGTCTAGAAATAACGCCACCCCGTTTGAGGGTCGCTCTCTCCGTCTGCTGCGCGCTCTCTCTCTCTCTCGAGTGTTTTCTTCTTGTTTTTGTGTGTTGCTTCCTTCTTCATGTCCCTTTTGGTCTTTTTCTCTCTTTATGAACTAAGATTTCAATCGACGATCACCATCATTTGTCAACGATCCTTTAATAATTTTCCGTCGACAAAATTCAGTCCTTGGCGACGAAATTCAGGTCTACTCAAACCTCTTTCGGTATTTTTCTTCGTCGACGAAATTCAGTCTTCGTCACGCATTACTCTTAACCCGCATCGACAATCCCTGCTCGTCGACGAATTTGCTTATCCTGCATCGACGAAATCCCCTGTATTCATCGATGAAGCCTGATGATTTCCCTCGGTTATTCCGTCCCAAAGTGGTAATTTCGCGTTCGGTCGACGAAGTTGACTTCCTCCTTCATTACTGTTTCCATTTCCCCTTCTTCTTTATTATTTAAATTTCATTTTTATTCGGGTTTGTCCGCACAGATATATTAGTTTCTTTTCCCTTATGGAGAAGTTGTCTCACCCCCGAACTTAATTAAATTTTTCAGGGAGACCCTTAGAGACTGGGCGGGTTTGTGGCCGCCCGTTGAGTTTGTAAAGTTACTCCTATCGAGGGGTAAGAGTTGTCTAGGATCGGGATTATTTGTTTGTGAGATCTATGTTGATTTGGATTGTTATGGGAGATTGAAATATAAATATATATGTTAACTTGTATAAGTTAAGACTCTAGTCATTATTTTTTATGGTTGATTATTGAGATTTTTTATACTTATTGTTGTTATATTTCTGCTGTGATTGACAGGTGACCCCACAAAAAACCCCCCCCCCCCCCCCCCCCCCCCCCCCCCCCCCCCCCCCCCCCCCCCGCCCCGTTACCCACGTGTTCAGGTTGGCCTTTTATTTTATTATAGTTCATTTTATATTAAGTTCAATAGGTTCGTTACAAGTCATATTTACTACCATGTTCGATATGCATAAATTACGGGGAGGTTTATTGCACCTTACGAGGAGAACACCAATGGGTTTGCCATCATCCAAAAAGGGTAAGAATGTAGCCTTAGGGCTATGTGAGCTTACTACACCGTTTTGATGATAACAACGTCATTAGTGGTTCTAGTAAGCTATCTTTGCTATCAGCCAAGATTAGTAATAAATACAAAATGCAAAGATTAGTAATTAGTATAGGTTAGACCTATCAAAAGAGGGAGGATGTTAGCCGTAGTAGTTACACCATCATTATTTAATGGGATTAAACCTCTTGTTTTAACAACTCACAATTCCTAGTTTTTCTAATTAAACAAGAGTTTGTCAATGATCCTAAACTCAATAGTTTTTCAAGGATAAGTTTTTATAGCTTAGTTTTAAGAACATTTTTTATAACCTAGTCTCAGTGTGTTAAAACAAGTTTTATTTCCTAAGGTTCAAGAAAGTCAAGTTATTTATAAAGGATATACTAGCATATAAATAATCAAAAGGTTTTTCAAACGTGTTTATTAATTAAGATATCTATATCAAATAAATCATTTGGACAAGTTTTAATCTTCCTTAGACTATATATTTCATATACTTTTGTCCAAAAATGTTTTGATTCATTAAAACACTTTTTGAACGATGTAAAAACAAAGCAATCGGCACTCCTTAGTGCAACCTTATCCTAAACACCTTTCCGTATTTTGGGCATAACGTTTTATTGAAAGTCAAAATTCCACAACTTGAATTTTGATGACTTTTCTATTCAGGACGCTATCGGTCAACAAACCAGGGATTCCGACAAGTCCAACGGGCAGAATTGAGGCTAACGGGCCGAAAATGGCTAGTTTGCCAAATAAATATCTTTTCTTCCCCGCAACGGCTAGTTAACGGCTCCTAAGGCTCTTGACTATAAATACAAGCTATTAGACTTGTATTAACATGGTTTTGGCAGGGTCGTTGATTCATTGTTAGTAAACACATCATTTCATACAAAACCTAGCACATTGCATATTAGTTCTTCCTAACATGTGCTCATTCTCTCTTATTCACTTATTGGTGTTGATTCAATTCTTGAGAGAATGTGTGAGGTTTGAGTGTAATCGTATTTGCTCATTGTAAAGGATCAGTCTTTGTAATCTTTCCCTCGTCCGTGTGAAAGGGTTCCTTTGTGAACCATGTGGTAAGGTTCTTTGTGAACCGAATACGTTAAAGGCTTTTTGTGAGCAGTATGGATTTGTTCCCAAGTTTGTAAGACTGCTCGCTGCGGAAGAATCGTTTTATGGATTGTGGAATCCTTGGCTTCGTGCTAGGCGTAGGACATATGCTTGGTGCCGCACAACGTAAAAATATCAGTGGGTGTTCTTTCTCTCCTTTACACTCTTTTTTTTATATCTTGTGCATTATTTATATTTATATTGCGATATAATTTTCTTGTATCTTGCCAAGAATTTGTATTTTGTAGAAAATACTATTCCGCAAAAGAGTCTATTCACACCCCTCTAGACTATATAAATCCTGAGCTGGACAACCAATAGGTTTAGAATGTAAGAGTGTAAAGACCTACCTCAGAAAAATTCGTCCGATAAACACAGGGCTTCTTCGACGAGAAAATAGCGAGAGAGTCTAGGGTAGCCTGAATTGTTGTCTGATGAATACAGCTTTCGTCACGATTTAATGAGGCGCGTCGACAAGGTGACTTGTCTCGTCACGAAGTTCCGTGTTCTATAAATATGAAAATCTGGCTTTTAAGCTTCTTTAAGAAGCTAACTCTCTCTCCCTTCAGTTCTCCCTCTTTGGTCTTTCATCGATGTGGGCTGATTTTACGTCGACTCGACAATCCGAAGTCACACAGACGCTCCTGGCGATACTTCCTCTACAAGTCGGCTGGAAGCGATCGTGCATGGAAACGAAATTAGATTTCATCCCAAATCTAGGGTAAGGCTTTTTAACTCAAATTTGGTTTTGCCTTGAAAAATTTTATACGCTTAGAAATACGGACTTTAATACTTGGAGTTTTCATTCTCCGGGGTGTTAAATTGGGAACGTTAAAACATCCCTAAGGTGAGGTAAGCTTTTTAGCCGAATTGACTTAACATAGTTATAAAATGTTTATGCACATAGAAATATGAAGTTTAATACTGATAGTTTGTTTTTCCAGGGGTTGTTTAGTTGGGAACCCTGTGGGTGTAGGGAAGATTTTCTAGGTCTTTGCAGGAATCAAGTAAGGGGATAAACCAAACTAGTTCATTTTAAAAAATGCTGTATGATATATATATATTATATATATTTAATATATAATAATAATATATAATATATGTGTGTGTGTGTGTGGTGTGTGTGTGTGGGGTGGGTGGGTTTGTGGTCATTTGGTTTTAGGAATAAAATATTTCTATGTAGATTTTGTTTTGGAGAATATTGTTAAATATGATATATTGATATGTGAAAACCTCTTCGTGTGGCTGAGTATAATGTTATTAAATACGGCTTCTGGAATGTGAAAGATATGGATTTTTATTATGGAAAATTCGGCATACGAGCCAAGATTTTAGGAATATGTTTCCCGGCTACGGGCCGTGCTATGTTGAAGTGATTTGCCGTACGGGCTTTCTATGTCTTCCGGCTACGGCCGTGCTAGGTACTGTGAGTTTCCAGCGTACGGGTTGTGCTATGTTTTTGCCGGCGTACAGGCGACGATTATAAAATGTGTAATGCCGTTTACGGGCCATGATGTGCATATATACATATATGTGCAAATGATATGATTGAATTGAGAATTAATGATGAGATATTCATGTATCACGATTTTAGTATATGTATATGATATCAGAACCGGGTTGGCTTGGTCTAACTTAGCAACTTTCACGGATACCGTTGCTATGTGTCCATGGTCCTTCGGGATCATGATCTCCATGGTAAACGCCCGCTGTACGAGTGGGTGTGAGAATTGGATGATCATATGGTTTATTTTCAAAGAAGTGTGCTATTAAGCGCCCCTGTGTACGGACCCAGCCCTAATATCCCATGGACCTACAGACTACGGTTTGACTTGCAAGTGGTTAGCCAACCATTGTCATTCCTCCTTCGTACCACACACCTAATCTGGGTAGAATACAATACAACCGCAGCTAACTACCAGAGATTGTTTTTTTTAATTTATTATTAAAGCATGGATATGAGATAAAATGTTTATGAAATGGCATAAGTTCTACATGTTTGATATACATATGTTTCCTAGATTTGATAAACGGAATTGAATAGGATATATGTAAGAAACACAGAATACTGATGTTGTCCACACACTAATATTAGTTTTATCTCCTTGACTAGAGTGTCTGACCTCTAAATCTTAGAAACTTTTCAGGAGCCCTGATAGGAGAGGCGGGAAACCCGCTGACCTAGTGCTGGGTATCTGCCTTTTGGAAGGGGAAGTTTCTTTTTGTAAGTATAGTTTAGATGTTGTGAATGTTCCCTAGATGTTATGTTGGGATGTTCTATTGAAATATTGGGACTTACAACAACTCTGGGATATTGTAATAATGGTATTGCGATGTACATTATTATATGTTTTCGGCTGCTAGGGCCTTCTACTGTATGTTCTGGTAATATCCCTGGTACCACGTCCAGGTGGATGATGACCTGCTGAGTTGGATGTGTGACTTGATGTTAGTATGAAAAAAAATTGGAAAATGAGCAAGTCTGACAGTTTTTGTTTTGGTATTGAGCTTAGGTTTCTAGGTTTGTAGACTTAAATGCAATAAAACAATACCAGAGTTAAGCGATGATTTTGGTTTATTCTACAGCCTAGAGGCAGAACTTCCGAATAGTTTCTGTGTTTTTTCCAGGGTGCTATTTTCGGAACCATATACTATTGTCGGTTGTGTTCCTAGAATGTAGGACTGGGGATTAGAAATGAGTTGGAAATGTTGAGATAAGTGGTGAGGATAGGTAGGTAAATATAAGGATAGGATTTCTAAGTTGCATCTATTGTTTTCAGGATCGATCCGGAAGGAAATAGTGCCCATGCCAATGGTAGTGATGGAGCAGGACCATCAGGTGCAGTTGGGACCGACTCTGATGTGGTATTACGTAGCATGGCTCAGCAGGTTTATGGCTGAGATCGCTAAGAGTTCTAAGGAGCAGAGTGGTCCATCTGCAGGCCATGGGGGCACCATAGAAAAGTTCACAAAGATGAATCCTTCAGTGTTCTCAAGCGGAGTTGATCCTCTAGCCGCTAAGAACTGGATGCAGGAGATTGAGAAGATCTTAGTTGTACTACAGTGTACTGAGGAACAGAGGGTCCTCTTTGCCACCTATAGACTGACTGGAAAGGCTGAGAGGTGGTGGACTGTAGTGAGACTGCTGGAGCTGCAGAGGGTGACTCTGATAGCTATGACATGGGATAGGTTATAAAGATTTGTTCTTTGATAGGTATTTTCCAACTACTGTCAGGGAGGCTAAAGTAGAAGAGTTTATGAGTCTGAAGCAGGGGACAACTATCCGTCCAGCAATATGCAGCACGTTTCATCAAGCTTTCTCGCTTCGCCCCATACATTGTTCCTGATGAGGTGAGGAAAGTTAGGCAGTTTGAGAGAGGTTTGAGATGAAGCATATTTAAGTAGGTGGTGGTACTGCGGATTCAGGACTTTGCTGAGTTAGTCGACAGGGTAGCCTTGGCAGAAATTGGTGAGCGCCTTGATGTAGAGGAGCAGGGACAGAGGAAGAGATCTGTAACTACTGGCTACCAGCAGGGTCATAGACCAGGATAGTGGAGGAGAGGAAACAATGGCAGAGGGCAGAGACAGGAGACGGGAGGACATGAGGTGCAGGCAAAGCAGGGTCCTCCAGTCTGTCAGACTTGTGGTAGAAGGCACTGGGGAGAGTGCCGAACTGGTGGTGTAGTATGCTATCGCTGTGGTAGATCGGGGCATATAGTGCGAGATTGTCCTACCCCACCAGATGCAACTCCGGTGTGTTATCGCTACGGTAGATCGGGGCACATGGTACGAGATTGCCCTACCCCACCAGATGCAGTTCCAGCTCCTAGACCATATCGGGGAGGTTATCAGGCACCACTTGAGGGCCAGAAGAAGAATACGGCACCAACTAGGGTGTTTACTATGACGCCGAGGGAGGCTGAGACGTCAGGTGACGTGGTGACAGGTATGGTTGTTATGTTTTCTTTTAAAGTCATTGCATTATTTGATTCAAGAGCTACGCACTCGTTCGTATCTTCAGGGTGTGTTAAATTATGTGGGGCTGAAACATAGTCATTAAATGTTGAATTGTTAGTATCTACGCCGACTGGGTCGATAGTGGGATGTAGTAGGGTGCTCCGAGGTTGTCTAGTTGATATTCAAGGGAAGGCTTTGTCTGCCAATTTGATAGTGCTGGACATGCATGGGTTTGATGTTATATTTGGCATGGATTGGCTAGCAGCTAATTTTTCTAGCATAGATTGCCGAGCACGAGAAATGATATTCAAATTTTCGGGGGAAGCAAAATTCAAGTTCGTAGGATTGCAAGTACAATCCCCGCCTCAACTAGTTTCAGCTATTCAGGCCAGGAGACTGCTACTGAGTGGGTGTCAGGGGTTTGTGGCTGTGGTGAAAGGGATGTCCGAAAATGAATCAAAACTTGCTAGCACGCCTGTAGTAAAGGAGTTTACAGATGTTTTCCTAGATGAGTAACCAGGCTTGCCACCCGATCGTGAGGTAGATTTCTCTATTGATCTACCTTCCGATACAGCGCTGATTTCTAAAGTACCTTATCGGATGGCGCTAGTAGAGTTGGCAAAATTGAAAAATCAGTTGCAAGATTTGCTTTATAAGGGTTTCATACGATCTAGTGTATCTCTGTGGGAAGCTCCAATTCTATTTGTGAAGAAGAAAGATAGGACTATAAGGATGTGTATAGACTACAGGGAAATTAATAAAGTAACAATCAAGAATAAGTATCCTCTACCCCGTATCGACGATTTGTTTGATCGGCTCTAGGGTACGTAGGTGTATTCGAAGATTGACCTCAGATCTGGCTACCATTAGGTAAAGGTGAAAGCAGAAGACGTGTAGTAACCGGAAAAAAAAAATATATAATAATAAAAAAATAATAAAATAAAATTAATTAATTAAATTAATAAGTAAAATGAACAATATGATAAGGAACAAATATATATATATATATAAATATTAAAGCATGTATATATATATATATATATATATATATATAGATCTGTGTGTGTGTGTGTGTGTGTGTGTGTGTGTATATATATATATAAAAGGTATGAAAGCTTCTTAAAGAAGCTTTACTTTACTTTACTTTATTTAAGGTTTATTATATATATATATATATATATTATTAAATTAGCACAAGCTTCTTTAAGAAGCTTTGGAAATCAAATTTTGGATTTTTTTTGGAAGTGCTCTCTCTCTCTCTCTCTCTCTCTCTCTCTCTCTCTCTCTCTCTCTCTCTCCTACGACTCTCTCTCTCTTCGATTCCGGGCTAGTTTTACGCCGGATCGACAAAACCGAAACCACCACGACGCTCCTGGCGAAGTCTCTACAAGTCTACCGGAACGGATCGTCAGGAAAACGAAGTTGGATTTCATCTCAAATCCAAGGTAAGGCTTTATATTCAATATTTGGATTTTTGACAGTTGAAGAAAGTAATATACGCGTAAAAATACTGAACTTTAATACTGGAAATTTTCAGTTCCAGGGTATTGATTGGGAACGTTGGGAATCATCCCTAAGTTGAGGTAAGACTTTTTAAGTCGAATTTGACTTAGTGGTAGTTATAGAAAATATTGTACGTATGAAAATACTAAACTTTAATTCTGTGAGTTTTCATTTTCAGGGTATTGAGTTGAGAACCTTGTGGGTACGGGGAAGATTTTCTTAGGGGCTTTTCAGGAATCAGGTAAGGGGATAAACTAAGCTAGTTTTGTTTTGAGAAAATGTATGTATATATATATAGCATCTGGTTTCAGGAAAAATAAATATATTTATATATATGATTTATATTTGAAAAATACTGTTTAAATGATGATATGTTGAATACGTAGAAAATTTGTTTAGTGTGGCATGAGTATAAAAATGTTGTGAAATACTGTTTTTTTTTGAATGGGGACGATATGGATTTTTATGATGGAAAACCGGCGTACGGGCTGAGATATTTTTATATGTATATGTGATTTGCCGGTGTATGGACCGTGCTATGTGGATGAGATTTGCCGGCGTACGGGCCGTGCTATGTGATTTGCCAGCGTACGGGCTGTGCTATGTGATTTGCCAACGTACGGGCTGTGCTATGTGATTTGCCGGCGTACGGGCCGTGCTATGTGGTTTGCCAGCGTACGGGCTGTGCTATGTGATTTGCCGGCGTATGGGCCGTGCTATGTTAAAATGTGTAATATCGGCGTACGGGCCGATGATTTTCATGATACACGTATATATGTAAAATGATATGATTGATGTGAAAATAAATGATATGAGATATTTATGTATCACGATTTTAGTATATGTATATGATATCAAAACCTAGTTGGCTTGGTCTAGGCTAGCACTTGCACGGTACCGTTGCTATGTGTACTTGGTCTTCGTGATCATGATATCTGTGTTAACGCCGCTGTACGGAGTGGTGTGAGATTGGATGGTCGATGTGGTTATTTTCAAGAAGTGTGCTGTTATCGCCCCTGGTGTACGGACCAGTCTGGGTAGACCCATCGGACCTACAGACTACTGTTTGACTTGGCAGTGGTCGGCCAACCATTGTCAGGTCCCGCCTTCGGGCCACCCAACCCAGTCATGTGGGGGTAATACATGACAACAGCCAGCTAACCTACCAGGATTGTTTTATGTTATTATTAGTGTATGAGATGAGATATGTTTATGAAAATGCAGTATATTCTGCTATGTGTTGATATGCATATGTTTTCCCATATTTGATAAACAGTATTGAATATGTTATGTATGGTATATGTAGAACACAGAATACTCATGTTGCCACACACTGGTATTAGTTTATTTCCCTTACTGAGAGGTGTCTCACCCCTAAATCTTATACATTTTTCAGGAGCCCCTGATAGGAGAGCGGGAAAAGCCCCGCTGATCTAGATCAGTTGTTTGCCCTCTTTGGAAGGGTAAGTTTTTGGTAGGGACAGTTAGGCTTTGTGGGAGATTGTCCCTAGATTTCATTTTTGAGATGTATATACTGTGAGATAGTAATTGTAGTGACTCTGGTATGTGTTATGCACAATATGATGAGATGTATATGATTTTATACTTTCTGCTGCGTAGGCTTCTGCTGTATGTTTTGTTATATCCCTGGTGCCCACGAGCCCAGGTGGATTGTGACTTGCTGAGTTGGGATGTATAATGTGATGATAATTTATTTATAAAAAAAAAATATGTGAAAAAGGAGCAGGTCGTTACAGTTGGTATCAGAGCCTAGGTTGCTAGGTTCTGTAGACTTTAGAGTGCAGCAGGAACAATACCAGAGTTTAGGAAATGATTTGAGATTTTGTTCTACAGTCTAGAAGTAGGACTTCTGTGGTAGTTTCTGTGTTTTTCCTGGGGTGACGATTTCAGGAAAACCATAGTAAGCTATTGTCGGGTTGTGTTCCTAGAATGTAGGACTGGGGATTAACAATGAGTTAGAAATGTTGAGATGAGTGGTGAGGATAGGTGGGTAAATTATGAGGATAGGATTACTAAATTGCAACTGCTATTTTTCAGGATGGATCCAGAAGGAAATAGTGCCCATGCGAGTGGCAGTGATGGAGCAGGACCATCAGGTGCAGCTAGGACCGACTCTGATGCGGTATTACGTTGCGTGGCTCAGCAAGTTATGGCTGAGATTGCTAGGAGCTCGAGGGAGCAGAGTGGTCCATCTACAGGCCATGGGTGCACTATAGAGAAATTTACAAAGATGAATCCTCCGGTGTTCACAGGTGGAGTTGATCCAGTAGCCGCTGAGAACTGGATGCAACAGATTGAGAAAATCTTGGCTGTGCTGCAATGTACTGAGGAACAAAGGGTCCTCTTTTCCACCTATAAATTGACAGGAGAGGCTGAGAGGTGGTGGACTGCGGTGAGACTATTAGAGCAGCAGAGGGTGACTCCAATAGCTATGACATGGGACCGGTTTAAAGATTTGTTCTTTGACAGATATTTTCCAGCTACTGTGAGGGAGGCTAAGGTAGAAGAGTTCTTGAGTCTGAAGCAGGGACAGCTATCCGTCCAGCAGTATGCAGCACGTTTTATCGAGCTCTCTCGATTCACCCCATACATTGTTCCTGATGAGGTGAAGAAGGCGAGGCAGTTTGAGAGAGGCTTGAGGCGGAGTATATTTAGGCAGGTGGTGGTGCTACGGATCTAGGACTTCGCTGAGTTGGTCGACAGGGCGGCCTTGGCAGAGATTGGTGAGCGTCTTGATGCGGATGAGCAGGGACAAAGGAAGAGATCTGCATCTATGAGCTACCAGCAGGGTCACAGGCCGGGTCAGTGGAGGAGAGGTAATCATGGTAGAGGGCGGAGACAGGAGATAGGAGGACGCCAGGTGCAGACAGGGCAGGGTCCTCCAGTTTGTCAGACTTGTGGTAGGAGACACTGGGGAGAGTGTCGAGCTAGTGGTGTAGTGTGCTACCGCTGCGGTAGATCGGGACATATAGTGCGAGATTGTCCTACCCCACCAGATGCAGTTTCGGTGTGCTATTGCTGCGGTAGATCGGGGCACATGGTACGAGACTGCCCTACTCCACCAGATGCAGTTCCAGCTCCTAGACCATACCGGGGAGGTTATCAGGCACCACGGGGAGGCCAGCAGAGGAATACGGCTCCAGCCAGGGTGTTTACTCTGACACCGGGTGAGGCTGAGGCATCAGGTGACGTGGTGACAGGTATGGTCATTATGCTTTCTTTTAAAGTTATTGCATTATTTGATTCAGGAGCTACACACTCGTTTGTGTCCTTGGGGTGTATTAAATTATTTGAGGCTGAAACACAATCATTAGATGTTGAATTGTTGGTATCTACACCGACTGGGTCGGTAGTGAGGTGTGGTAGGGTACTCCGCAACTGCCCAGTAGAGATTCAGGGAAAAACATTGTCTGTTGATTTGATAGTGTTAGACATGCATGGGTTTGACGTTATATTTGGCATGGATTGGCTAGCGGCTAATTTGCCAGCATAGATTGTCGTGCACGAGAGGTGATATTTAGACCCCCGAGGGAAGCAAAATTCAAGTTTGTAGGGTCACATGTACAATCCCCGCCTCAGCTAGTTTCAGCTATTCAGGCCAGGAGACTACTGCTGAGTGGTTGTCAGGGGTTTGTGGCGATTGTGAAAGAGATGTCAGAGAATGAGTCGAAACTTGCTAGCACGCTTGTAGTGAAGGAGTTTGTGGATGTTTTTCCAGATGAGTTACCAGGCTTGCCACCCGACTTTGAGGTGGATTTCTCTATTGATCTACCTCTCGGTACAGCGCCGATTTCTAAAGTACCTTATCGAATGGCACCAGTGGAGTTAGCAGAATTGAAGAATCAGTTACAAGATTTGCTAGATAAGGGCTTCATACGGCCCAGTGTATCTCCGTGGGGAGCTCCAGTTTTATTTGTGAAAAAGAAAGACGGCACTATGAGGATGTGTATAGACTATAGGGAGATAAATAAAGTGACAATCAAGAATAGGTATCCTCTACTCCGTATCGATGATTTGTTTGACCAGCTCCAGCGTACACGGGTGTATTCGAAGATTGACCTCAGATCTGGCTACCATCAGGTGAAGGTGAAAGCAGAAGACGTCTCAAAGACGGCCTTCAGGACTAGGTATGGGCATTACGAGTTTCTAGTGATGCCGTTTGGTTTGACGAATGCTCATGCGGTATTTATA
This sequence comes from Malania oleifera, assembly GCF_029873635.1. NCBI lineage: Eukaryota > Viridiplantae > Streptophyta > Magnoliopsida > Santalales > Ximeniaceae > Malania > Malania oleifera. The sequence goes on from NC_080424.1 coordinate 107,769,515, forward strand.
GACTTGATGAATAGAGTCTTCCACCAATACCTAGACCAGTTTGTTGTTGTTTTTATTGATGATGTACTGGTCTATTCTAGGAACTATGAGGAGCATGAGACGCACTTGAGGCAGGTTTTGCAGACACTTCAGGAAAAGAAGTTGTACGCCAAGTTCAGTAAATGTGAATTTTGGCTGGAGAAGGTCGTGTTCTTGGGGCATGTTGTATCTGGAGGCGGTATTTCTGTGGATCCTAGCAAGATTGAGGCTGTAGTGAATTGGGCTAGACCGAGAAATGTCCAGGAGATCAGGAGTTTCTTGGGGCTAGCAGGCTATTACCGTCGTTTTGTTGAGGGATTCTCAGCTTTGTCAGGGCCTTTGACACGACTGACGAGGAAGAATGTTAGATTTGAGTGGGACGATAGTTGTGAGCAGAGTTTTCAGGAGCTAAAGCAGAGACTAGTCACAACACCAGTGTTGATCATCCCATGTGGGGGTGAAGGGTATACCATTTACAGTGATGCGTCCTTGAAGGGACTTGGCTGTGTATTAATGCAGCATGGCAGGGTAGTGGCGTATGCATCCAGGCAGTTGAAAGAATATGAGAAGAACTACCCTACCCATGATCTTGAGTTAGCTGCAGTGGTACACGCACTGAAGATTTGGAGGCATTACCTGTACGGTGAGCAGTGTGAGATCTTCTCCGACCATAAAAGTTTGAAGTATTTCTTTACGCAGAAAGAACTGAATATGAGGCAGAGAAGGTGGTTGGAGCTGATTAAGGATTTTGATTATACCATCAGTTATCACCCAGGGAAAGCAAACGTGGTAGCTGATGCGTTGAGCAGGAAATCCAGGGAGCCAGTGTTGGCGGCTATGGGGATCCAGCATCCGATCATAATGGATCTGGAGAGACTTGGCATAGAGTTGGTGGAGAGTGATCTCCCAGTATGTATTGCCAGCCTAGTGGTATAGCCTACCCTGCAGGAGAGAATTAAAGCTGCCCAGAAGGAAGATCCAGAGCTAGTGAAGGTGATAGACAGAGTACAGAGTGGGCAGGGGGAGGAGTTCAGTATCGCAGATGATGGAGCTTTGCAGTTCCGTTCCAGATTATGTGTTCCTGCCGATACTGAGATCAGGAAGACTATTCTAGAGGAGGCTCACAGATCTTTGTATACAATTCATCCCGGTAGTACGAAGATGTACAGAGATCTGCGAGAGTCATACTGGTGGAGTGGTATGAAGAGAGAGATTGCTGAGTATATAGCACAGTGTTTGACGTGCCAGCAGGTAAAGGCTGAGCACCAGAGACCGGCAGGGCAGTTGCAGCCGTTATTCATCCCGGAGTGGAAGTGGGATCACATATCGATGGACTTCGTGTCAGGACTGCCGACGACGTTACATGGTCATAATGCCATCTGGGTGATTGTTGATCGATTGACGAAGACCGCCCACTTTATTCCCATCAAGATCAGCTACTCCCTCAGCCGTTTAGCGGAGATTTACATTCAGGAGATAGTACGTTCTCATGGGGTGCCTGTATCTATTGTATCGGATCGAGACCCACGATTCATATCACGATTTTGGAGGAGTTTGCAGGAGGCTCTGGGGTCTCAGTTATCGTTTAGTACGGCATTCCATCCTCAGTCAGACGGGCAGACTGAGAGGACGATACAGATATTAGAGGACATGCTCAGAGCGTGTGTACTAGACTTTGGGGGTAGTTGGACTCAGTTCATGCCATTAGTAGAATTTGCGTATAATAACAGTTATCAGTCTAGCATTGGCATGGCACCATTTGAGGCTCTGTACGGTAGGAGATGTCGTTCTCCTTTGTTTTGGGATGAAGTGGGTGAGCGGCGAGTAGTGGGGCCAGAGCTGGTTCAGCAGGCATGTGATAAAGTTCTTCTTATCAGGGACAGGATCAGTGCAGCTCAGAGCCGACAGAAGAGTTATGCCGACCATCGCCGCAGGAATTTAGAGTTTGATGTAGGTGATCACGTATTTTTGAAGATAGCTCCGATGAAAGGGGTTATGCGATTTGGGAGGAAGGGTAAACTTAGTCCTAGGTTTATCGGTCCATTTGAGATTCTAGATAAAGTAGGACCGGTTGCCTACAGGCTAGCTTTGCCACCTGTATTATCCAGGATTCACAACGTATTTCATGTTGCTATGTTGAGGAAATACGTCCCAGACCCTTCTCATGTCATCAATTATGATGAGTTGGAGCTTAGTGATTCACTGGGATATAAGGAGGTACCAATACAGATTCTGGATAGGAAAGTGCAAGAGTTACGTAACAGGATGATTCCTCAAGTAAAAGTCTTGTGGAGGAATCATGCAGTAGAAGAGACTTCTTGGGAGTCTGAGGAGCAGATGAAGCAGAGGTATCCGCATTTATTTCAAGAAGTCTGAGTGAATAAATGTAAATAGTTAAGTAGTTTTCTGTTGCAGGTACATGTAATGGTTGAATAGTGTAGTACTTTAGTTTTGGGAGAATGGTTTTCTTTTGTATATGTAATCTTCCAAGACTCGAGATGTAACCACGGTATTCCTCTGCCATAAGTGAGGATAGGTAATAAAATGAGTAGACCCTTTTTCCTGATTAAAGGATGGCGAGTACGGAAACAGTAAATTTCGAGGACGAAATTCTTTTAAGGGGAGAGGAATGTAGTAACCGGAAAAAAAAATATATATATAATAATAATAATAATAATAATAATAATAATAAAATAATAAAATAAAATTAATTAATTAAATTAATAAGTAAAATGAACAATATGATAAGGAACAAATATATATATATATATATAAATATTAAAGCATGTATATATATATATATATATATATATATATATATGTGTGTGTGTGTGTGTGTGTGTGTGTGTGTGTATATATATATATATATAAAAGGTATGAAAGCTTCTTAAAGAAGCTTTACTTTACTTTACTTTATTTAAGGTTTATTATATATATATATATATATATATATATATATATATATTATTAAATTAGCACAAGCTTCTTTAAAAAGCTTTGGAAATCAAATTTTGGATTTTTTTTGGATGTGCTCTCTCTCTCTCTCTCTCTCTCTCTCTCTCTCTCTCTCTCTCTCTCTCTCTCTCTCTCCTACGACTCTCTCTCTTCGATTTCGGGCTAGTTTTACGCCGGATCGACAAACCGAAACCACCACGACCCTCCTGGCGAAGTTCTCTACAAGTCTACCGGAACGGATCGTCAGGAAAACGAAGTTGGATTTCATCTCAAATCCAAGGTAAGGCTTTATATTCAATATTTGGATTTTTGACAATTGAAGAAAGTAATATACGCGTAAAAATACTGAACTTTAATACTGGAAATTTTCAGTTCCAGGGTATTGATTGGGAACGTTGGGAATCATCCCTAAGTTGAGGTAAGACTTTTTAAGTCGAATTTGACTTAGTGGTAGTTATAGAAAATATTGTACGTATGAAAATACTAAACTTTAATTCTGTGAGTTTTCATTTTCAGGGTATTGAGTTGAGAACCTTGTGGGTACGGGGAAGATTTTCTTAGGGGCTTTTCAGGAATCAGGTACGGGGATAAACTAAGCTAGTTTTGTTTTGAGAAAATGTATGTATATATATATAGCATCTGGTTTCAGGAAAAATAAATATATTTATATATATGATTTATATTTGGAAAATACTGTTTAAATGATGATATGTTGAATACGTAGAAAATTTGTTTAGTGTGGCATGAGTATAAAAATGTTGTGAAATACTTTTTTTTTTTTTTGAATGGGGACGATATGGATTTTTATGATGGAAAACCGGCGTACGAGCCGAGATATTTTTATATGTATATGTGATTTGCCGGTGTATGGGCCTTGCTATGTGGATGAGATTTGCCGGCGTACAGGCCGTGCTATGTGATTTGCCAGTGTACGGGCTGTGCTATGTGATTTGCCAGCGTACGGGCTGTGCTATGTGATTTGCTGGCGTACGGGCCGTGCTATGTGGTTTGCCAGCGTACGGGCTGTGCTATGTGATTTGCCGGCGTATGGGCCGTGCTATGTTAAAATGTGTAATACCGGCGTACGGGCCGATGATTTTCATGATACACGTATATATGTAAAATGATATGATTGATGTGAAAATAAATCATATGAGATATTTATGTATCACGGTTTTAGTATATGTATATGATATCAAAACCTGGTTGGCTTGGTCTAGGTTAGCACTTGCACGGTACTGTTGCTATGTGTCCATGGTCTTCGTGATCATGATATCTGTGTTAACGCCGCTGTACGGAGTGGTGTGAGATTGGATGGTCGATGTGGTTATTTTCAAGAAGTGTGCTGTTATCGCCCCTGGTGTACGGACTAGTCTGGGTAGACCCATCGGACCTACAGACTACTATTTGACTTGGCAGTGGTCGGCCAACCATTGTCAGGTCCCGCCTTCGGGCCACACAACCCAGTCATGTGGGGGTAATACATGACAACAGCCAGCTAACCTACCAGGATTGTTTTATGTTATTATTAGTGTATGAGATGAGATATGTTTATGAAAATGCAGTATATTCTGCTATGTGTTGATATGCATATGTTTTCCCATATTTGATAAACAGTATTGAATATGTTATGTATGGTATATGTAGAACACAGAATACTCATGTTGCCACACACTGGTATTAGTTTATTTCCCTTACTGAGAGGTGTCTCACCCCTAAATCTTATACATTTTTCAGGAGCCCCTGATAGGAAAGCGGGAAAAGCCCCGCTGATCTAGATCAGTTGTTTGCCCTCTTTGGAAGGGTAAGTTTTTGGTAGGGACAGTTAGGTTTTGTGGGAGATTGTCCCTAGATTTCATTTTTGAGATGTATATACTGTGAGATAGTAATTGTAGTGACTCTGGTATGTGTTATGCACAATATGATGAGATGTATATGATTTTATACTTTCTGCTGCGTAGGCTTCTGCTGTATGTTTTGTTATATCCCTGGTGCCCACGGGCCCAGGTGGATTGTGACCTGCTGAGCTGGAATGTATAATGTGATGATAATTTATTTATAAAAAAATATATATATGTGAAAAAGGAGCAGGTCGTTGCAAGACGTCTTGAAGACGACCTTCAGGACCAGGTACAAGCATTACGAGTTCCTTGTTATGCCGTTTGGTCTGACGAATGCTCCTGGTGTATTTATGGACTTGATGAACAGAGTCTTCCACCAATACCTAAATCAGTTTGTTGTTGTTTTTATTGATGATGTACTGGTCTATTCGAGGAGCTATGAGGAGTATGAGACGCACTTGAGGCAGGTTTACGCCAAGTTCAATAAATGTGAATTCTGGCTTAAGAAGGTCGTGTTCTTGGGGCATATTATATCTAGAGATGGTATTTCTGTGGATCCTAGGAAGATTGAGGCAGTAGTGAATTGGGCTAGACTGAGAAATGTCCAGGAGATCAGGAGTTTCTTGGGGCTAGTTGGATATTATCATCGTTTCGTTGAGGGATTCTTAGCTTTGTGTGGACCTTTGACACGACAGACGAGGAAGAATGGGACGACAGCTGTGAGCAGAGTTTTCAGGAGCTGAAGCAGAGATTAGTCACAGCGCCTGTATTGATCATCCCATATGGGGGAGAAGGTTATACTATCTACAGTGATGCGTCCTTGAAAGGACTTGACTGTGTATTGATGCAACATGGCAGGGTGGTGGCATATGCATCCAGGCAGTTGAAAGAATATGAGAAGAACTATCCTACACATGATCTTGAATTGTCTGCGGTGGTACACGCAGTGAAAATTTGGAGGCATTATCTGTACGGCGAGCAGTGTGATATTTTCTCTAACCACAAGAGCTTAACGTACTTCTTCACGCAGAAGGAACTGAACATGAGGCAGAGAAGGTGGTTGGAGCTGATAAAGGATTTTTATTGTACCATCAGTTATTACCCGGGGAAAGTGAACGTGGTAGCTGATGCGTTGAGCAGGAAATCCAGGGAGCCAATGTTGGCAACTATGGGGATCCAGCATCCGATCATGATGGATCTGGAGAGACTCGGCATAGAGTTAGTAGAGAGTGATCTCCCAGTATGTATTGCCAGCCTAGTGGTATAGCCTGCTCTGCAGGAGAGAATTAAAGCCGCCCAAAAGGAAGACCCAGAATTAGTAGAGGTGATAGACAAAGTACAGATGGGTCAGGGGGAGGATTTCAATATTGTAGATGACGGAGCTTTGCGGTTCAGTTCCAGATTATGTGTTCCTGCTAATACTGAGATTAGGAATACTATTTTAGAAGAGGCTCACAGATCTTTGTATACAGTTCATCTCGGTAGTACAAAGATGTACAGAGATCTGCGAGAGTCGTACTGGTGGAGTGGTATGAAGAGAGAGATCACCGGGTATGTAGCCTAGTGTTTGACGTGCCAGCATGTAAAGGCTGAGCACCAGAGGCTGGCATGGTAGTTGCAGCCGTTGTTTATCTTAGAGTAGAAGTGGGATCATATATCGATGGACTTCGTGTCAGGACTGTCGATGACATTACATGGCCAGAACGCCATCTGGGTGATTGTTGACCATTTGACAAAGAGCGCCCACTTTATTCCTATCAAGATCAGCTACTCCCTCAGCCGTTTAGCGGAGATTTACATTCAGGAGATAGTTCGTTCTCATGGGGTTCCAGTATTGATTGTGTCAGACTGAGACCCGCGATTCACGTCACGATTTTGGAGGAGTTTGCAGGAGGCTATGGGGTCTCAGTTATCGTTTAGTACGACATTCCATCCTCAATCAGACGGGCAGACTGAGAGGACGATACAGATACTAGAGGATATGCTCCGAGCGTATGTATTAGACTTTGGGGGTAGTTGGACTCAGTTCATACCACTGGTAGAGTTTGCGTATAATAAGAGTTATCAGTCTAGCATTGGCATGACACCATTTGAGGTTCTATACGGTAGGAGATGTCGTTCTCCTTTGTTTTGGGATGAAGCGGGTGAGCGGCGAGTAGTAGGGCCTGAGCTTGTGCAGCAAGCGCGTGATAAGGTTCGGCTCATTAGGGACAGGATTAGTGCAGCTCAGAACCGACATAAAAGTTACGTTGATAATCGCCGATGGAATTTGGAATTTGATGTGGGTGATCACGTATTTTTGAAGATAGCTCCGATGAAAGGGGTTATGAGATTTGGGAAGAAGGGTAAACTTAGTCCTAGGTTTATTGGTCCATTTGAGATTCTAGGTAAAGTGGGCCCGGTAGCCTACAAGCTAGCTTTGTCACCTGTGTTATCTAGGATCCACAACGTATTCCATGTTGCTATGTTGAGGAAATACGTCCCAAACCCTTCTCATGTCATTAGTCATGATGAATTTGAGCTTAGTGATTCACTGGTATATAAGGAGGTGCTAGTACAGATTTTGGATAGAAAAGTACAAGAGTTACGTAACAAGAAGATTCCTTAGGTAAAAGTTTTATTGAGGAATCATGCAGTAGAAGAGGCTTCTTGGGGGTCCGAGGAGCAAATGAGGCAGAGGTATCCATATTTGTTCCAAGAAGTTTAATTGGGTAAAATGTAAGTGGTTAGGTAGTTTTCTTTTGTAGGTACATGTAATGGTTAATCAGAGTAGCATTTTAGTCTTGAGATAATGGTTTTCCTTTGTATATGTAATCTCCCAAGACTCGAAATGTAACCACGGTATTCCTCCACCATAAGTGAGGGTAGGTAATAAAATAAGTAGACCCTTTTTCTTATTAAGGGATGACGAGTTATGTGAACGGTAAATTTCGAGAACGAAATTTTTATAAGGAGGGGAGGATGTAACGACCCGAATAAAAATGGTATTTAAATAATAAAGGAAGGGAAATGGAAACTAGAAACAGAGGGAGGCCGTAGACTTCGTCGACGACATGGAATTTTGGGGGATAACCATAATTTTAAGGAAATGGCCAGGACTCGTCGACAAATACAGGGCCTCGTCGACGAGTGCATCAAAAAATTCGTCAACGAACACAAGGCTTCGTCGACGAGAAAATACCGAGAGAGGTTCTGGGGCAGCTTGAATTTTGTCGACGAATTTAATGAAGGACTTGTCGACAAGGTGACGTGTCTCGTCAACAAAATCCCCTATTCTATAAATATGAAAATCCGAATTTTAAGCTTCTTTAAGAAGCTAAATCTCCCTCTCTCTCTCTCTCTCTCTCCCCTTCGGTTCTCCCTCTTTCTTTCATCGATTTTGGGCCAGATTTATGTCGGATCGACAATCCGAAGTCACCACGACGCTCCTGGAGAGATTCTTTACAAGTCTGCCGGAGCGGATCGTTAGGGAAACGAAGTTAGATTTCATCCCAAATCTAGAGTAAGGCTTTTTACTCAATATTTGGATTTGTGACAGTTGAGAAAAATGTTATACGCTTAGAAATACTGAACTTTAATACTGGGAGTTTTCATTTCCAAGGGTGTTGAATTGGGAACGTTAGAAATCATCCCTAAGTTGAGGTAAGGCTTTTTAAGCCGAATTTGACTTAACGGTAGTTATAAGAAATGTTATGCATGTAGAAATATTGAAGTTTAATACTGAGAGTTTGTGTTTCCAGGGTTTTTAAGTTGGGAACCCTGTGGGTGCAGGGAAGATTTTCTTAGGGGCTTTGCAGAAATCAGGTAAGGAGATAAACTAAGTTAGTTCATTTTGAGAAAACGCATGTATATATATATATATATATATATATATATATATATATATATCATTTGGTTTCAGGAAAATAAATATATTTATATGTATGATTTATGTTTTGGAGAATATTGTTAAAATGATGATATATTGAATATGTGAAAAACCTATTCGTGTGGCATGAGTATAAATGTTATGAAATACTGCTTTCTGGGATGTGAAATATATGGATTTTTATGATGGAAAAATCGGCGTACGAGCCGAGATTTTTATGATATGTTTGTCAGCATACAGGACGTGCTATGTGATGTGATTTGCCAGCGTACGGGCTGTGCTATGTTTGCCGGCGTACGGGCCGTGCTATGTGACTGTGATTTTCCAGCGTATGGGCTGTGTTATGTTTTGCCGGCGTACAGGCCGAGCTATGATAAAATGTGTAATACCGGCGTACGGACCGTTGATTTTCATGATATACGTATATGTGCAAATGATATGATTGATTTGATAATTAATGATATGAGATATTCATGTATCACGATTTTAGTATATGTGTATGATATCAGAACCTGGTTGGTTTGGTCTAGGCTAGCATTGACACGGTACCATTACTATGTGTCCATGGTCTTCGTGATCATAATATTTGTGTTAACGCCGCTGTATGGAGTGGTGTGAGATTCGATGGTCGATGTGGTTATTTTCAAGAAGTGTGCTGTTATCGCCCCTAGTGTACGGACCAGGTCTAGCAAACCCATCGGACCTACAAACTACTGTTTGACTTGACAGTGGTCGGCCAACCATTGTCGGGTTCTGCTTTCGGGCCACACAACCCAGTCATGTGGGGGTAAAACATGACAACAACCAACTAACCTACCACAGATGTTTTTTTATGTTATTATTAATATCATGATATGAGATGAGAAATGTTTATGAAAATGCAGTATGTTCTGCCATGTTTTGATATACATATGTTTTCTTAGATTTGATAAACAGTACTGAATATGATATATGTTGAACACAGAATACTCATGTTGCCACACACTGGTATTAGTTTATTTCCCTTATTGAGAGATGTCTCACCCCTAAATCTTATAAACTTTTCAGGAGCCCCTGATAGGAGAGCGGGAAAAGCCCCGCTGACCTAGTGCTGGGTATCTGCCATTTTGAAGGGTAAGTTTCTTTTTTTAGGGATAGTTAGATTTTGTGGGAAATGTCCCTAGATTTATTTTGGGATATATATATATATATATATATATATGGAAATATTGTGGACTATAGCAACTTTGGTATATTATAATATATGGTATTGAGATGTACATTATTATATGTTTTCTACTGCTAGGGCTTCTGCTGTATGTTCTGGTATATCCCTGGTACCCACGGGTCCAAGTGGATGGTGATTTGCTAAGTTGGGATGTGTGACGTTGATGTTATTATTAAAAAAAAAAAATGTGGAAAATGATCAAGTCATGACAGGAGGTAAGATTGGTTTGGAGGCATATGGAATGCAAACTGAGACACGTAAGATCCGGGGGTAAAATCCACTTAAACAACTGTTTGAGAATTGAGTCTACTCCCACAAGACAATTTTCACTCACGGAGGAGTAATTGGAAATCACAAGTGAGAGAAAAATTGTTGAAATTCTTGTTTATGAGTTTATCCCATGTTGAAAAATATTGTAAAGGATTGGTGCTTATGTACATGGCTAGTCTTAATGTTGTGTAGTGACCCGAAGAATAATAGCGTTTTTAATAATAAGAGGGAGAGAAAATAGAAACAGAAACAGAAGGAGGCCATAGACTTCATCAACGAAGGTCTTCAGAATTTCATCGACAAACACAGGGCTTCGTTGACGAGAAAATACCGAGAGACAGTTCAGAATGCTCTGAATTTTGTCGACGAACACAGGGTTTCATCGACGAATTTTGTGAAGGGCTCGTCGACGAACCTGGCCCTATAAAAGGCGGGAAACCAAGATATTTCTCATTTTCTCTCGCCGCTCTCTCTCTCTCTCCTACGACGATCTGAATCTATCACGATGCTCCTGGCGGAGTTCTCTACTCATCTACCGGAGCGGATCGTCGGGAAATCAGAGTTGGAAATCATCCCAAATTCAGGGTAAGGCCTTTTAGTCTCCTTTTGGCCTTGTGGTAGTTATAGGAAATGATACAGACAGAAAAATACTGATGTTTAGTTCTGGCAAATATTGGTTTCAGGGTGTTTTGTAGAAGGTATTGCGGGTATCAGGCTAGAGTACAGTAGGGGCTTTTCAGAGATAAGGTAAGGGAAATATGCTATGCTAGGAAAGTTCTGAATATTATGCAGTTTATTTATTTACGAAAATTACGTATTTTAGTATGGTGTGGCTTATGATTATGTATATGGTACGGGGATATGTTTATGAATTTAGTTTCATAATTTTACGAATTTCAGTATTATGATTATACGCATTTCAGTACCATGATTATACGAATTTCAATACCATGATTTTATGATATTTCAGTACCATGATCTTATGAATTTCAGTACCATGATAACACGATTCCAGTATTACGAATATGCAGTTACATGTTATGATTATTCAAATTTCAGTATGTTATGCAGTATCATGGTTATTTCAGTACTTCAGAATCATGGTAAATCAGATAGACATGTAATAGGAATATATTATACGATATCAGACCCTGTTGAAATTGCAGCTACAGAGCACGGTACCATTGCTACAGATATTATGTTACTTTACGAGTGCAACCACCTATTCAGATATACGTGGTACGGTCGACCACCTAGGCCCTTGAAGAGGTTAGGCCCCACATCCAGATATAGGTTAAGGTGGGCAGGTCGACTAACGGAGTTCAGTGATTTATTCCTAGTTGGCCAGCCAGGTTAAATCCAGCCTATGAGCCGCACAACCTCATCATGAGGGGCATGTCATGACACAGATAGCCATAGGGAACAGTTTCAGTTACTACTACTTACGTATTGATTTACAGAAACAGGGATCCTACTATATACACTAGAAGTATTTTGAATTATAACCATAATATTGATATGTTAAGCAATAGGGAAAAGGGGTGGTGTGTTTTATTATTTGTACTGTACTTTTGTACTCAGTTATTCATGTTTATATGAAACAGATTTCATGATATGTAGTAGCTCATTTGCCACACACTAGTAATAGCATATTTTCTTTTACTGAGCGTTGGCTCATCCCAGTGTTGATATATTTTTCAGGTGATCCAGGTTGGCGAGCAGATCAGGCCAGCAAATAGAAGGGCTTCAGTAGTGCCCTGACAAAGAGTGAGTATCATTTTTTGGGAGCATTTTTGTATTACCCTAGCTAGTTGAGGGCAATTTTTGGGGATACAGTTATGTTGTATATTTCGCAAAACATTTCAGAACTCTGGTATTGTATGTAATGGTTTAGGTTTTGTTTATATGATTATGCTTCTTACTGCTTAGGATAATGTTATGGTATCAGAGTATGATAATTATTATAGTGGAAAAAAAAATCAGTTAATTAAGCAGGTCGTTACATGTTGTGTCGAGCACCACCCTTGTGCCAAACACCTATACTACAACTGTTGTTATTGAATATATAACCAAACTAAAGTAATGCAGAAACTAATATTCAAAGAAAAAAATAAAGAACAACGCAAGAATTTACAAGGTTTGGTAAAGAATTATCTATGTCCTCGGGTGCCAACAATCAATCTACTATTTCCAAAAAATTACAATTTGGGCAAATTTCAAATTATCAATTGTAGTTAGAAATACTCTAGAGTAAAAATACTATTTGTAACACTACAAAATGGGAGATATCTAGACAAATGGTGAGGGAGGCTCCTTATATACCCTGAAGCTAAAGGCTTAAAAAAACATTCCCACCAATATGGGACTAAAAACAAATAAATAGTCACCTTGACGATATATTCAAAAAAATTTTAGTCACAAATATTCTCTGGAGTTCCACATCATCGATGTCTTACAAAATATTTATGCTTGTACGATATTGGTTAAGTCCAAATAATTTTTGAACTTTATTCTTGTCACAACCTTGGTTAACATATCTGTGGGACTCTCAATTGTAGCAATCTTCTAAAGAAGTATTTTGCCTACATCAATTATATCCTGCATAAAGTGAAATCGAACGTCAATGCACTTCGTTCGTGAATGGTAGACTTGGTTCTTTGCTAAATGAATATCACTCTGGCTATCACAGAACACGATAATGTGTGTCTGAACAACTTCCAAATTTTCAAGTAAACCCTACAACCAGATAGCTCCCTTAACAGCCTCTGAAGCTGTCATGTACTCTGCTTCTGTCGTAGACAAGGCAATAATAGACTGTAAGGTAGATCTCCAACTCACTGGACCATTAGCAGATGTAAATACATATCTATTAGTTGATTGACGTTTATCCAGATCACCTGTAAAACCAGAATCCACATATCCAACAACATGTTGATCAATAGTATTATTTTTTTCAAATACTATACCAACATCAATAGTATTCATAATGTATTATAAAATCTATTTCATAGCTTTCCAATATCCTTTACTCGGATCATGCATAGACTTGCTTACCATGCTAATAGCTTATGAAATATCGGGTTTTGTACAAAACATTGTATACGTCAGGCTACCAACTGCACTTGCGTAAGGAACGTGTAACATATACTTACATTCCTCATCTAAATTAGGAGATAAAGATGCGCTAAGTTTGAAGTGAGGAGCAAGTAGAGTGTTAACTGGTTTTGACTACGTAAACATGCCAAAACTTTTCACTACATTCTTCAAATACTGTTTCTGAGTCAAACTAACTCACCCTCTCACTTTGTCTCTACATATCTCCATACCAGGTATCTTCTTTGTTTCACGAAGATCTTTCATTTTGAATTCTTGATTTAATTGACCTTTTAGTTTGTTGATTTCTTCCTTGTTCTTTGAAGCTATCAACATCATCAATTTACAAAAGTGAATATATAAAAACCCATTTTGTAGTCTGTGAAAATAAATACAACAATCATGTTTATTTCTAATGTACTTGTGACCAATCATAAACTGATGAAATTGTTTGTACAACTATCTTGGAGAATGTTTTAAACCATACAACGATTTTTCCAATTTACAAACCCAATTTTCTTTTCCAGCAACCTTAAATTCATCTGGCTGAGTCATATAAATTTCCTCTTCCAAATTACCATGTAAAAATGCAGTTTTTACATTGAGTTGAACTAGTTCAAGATCAAATTGTACTACCAAAGCCAACAAAATTCGAATGGAAGAATGTTTAACAACTAGAGAAAATACCTCATTATAATCAATACATTCCTTCTGTGTGTAGCTCTTAGCTACCAATCAAGCTTTGAAGCGAACATTATTTGCATAAGGAAATCCTTCTTCTTCTTTTTTGCATAAACCCATTTGCAACAAATTGCTTTCTTACCTTTGCGCAACTATACTAGCTCCCAAGTCTGATTCTGATGAAGAGATTGCATTTCTTCATTCATCACTTTTTTTCCATTTGTCTGATTCAGAGTTCCTCACTGCTTCCTTGAAATTGTAGGGAACAACATTATCTACTATTGAAAATGCATAGGCCATCATGTCAACATACCAAGCAAGTTTTTGAATTTCTCTTATTGGCCTCTGAAAAGCAATTGATTCTTGTTGTTGTGGAGATTCTTGGATTGAAATCTCCTCTTCTTGTACATTGTTCTCCACTGTAGCTGGAGAGTTATATTGTGTGGCCTCATTTCTGACTAGGTCTCTCCAAAATTGTCTCAACCTCTGCCTGTTGTTGAGTACCACTTTCTTCAAATGGTGATTCCTTACATATTGTTTTCTTTATCGTCACAAGTTCATCAAAAGTCACATCCCTACTTAGAATCAATCTTTTCGTCTATAGACACAAAAGATGATATCCTTTGACTCCTACACTAATCCCCAAGAATATTGCTCTCTTGACTCATGGATTTAACTTAGATTCTTTAACATGATAATAAGCAATAGTACCAAATACATGTAAATAATCATAATCATTAGCACATTTTCCAGACCATACCTCATAGGGTATTCTTTTTCTCCAATCATAGATAACAGTAGATGGTTGATGAGATAACACACATATCTAACAACCTCAGCTCAAAACATTTTGTCCAACCCAACATTAAACAACATACATCGAACTTTATCCAACAAAGTTTGAATCATGCACTCCGTTACCTCATTTTGTTGTGGTGTATTTGTAATTGTAAAGTGTTGAGTAATACCTTTATAAATAGATCATTCGTGTATTCACTACCATTATCTGATCTGATCCGATCCGTTTGATATTTCTGCTAATTTGAGTTTCAACCAATTTTTTTCACTTAAAAAAAATATCACACTTTATTTTTATTTTTCATAGCATACATTCAAACTATTATGGAAATATCATCAACAAAAGTAATAAAATAATGCATACCATCCAATAAAGCAGTTTTGGTAGGCTTTCATACATCTGTGTGAATGTAGTCTAAAATACCTTCAGTTTGGTGGGTTGTAGAACCAAATTTCACTCTTGTCTATTTTCCTATAATACAATGTACACAAAATTCAAGCTTACATACCTTGACACCCTTCAACAAGCCTTGCTTAACCAATTGTTGCAAAGATTTTTCACCCGCATATGCTAATCACATATGCCATAACCTGGTTATATCTGAACCTTCATCTTTCTTAGAAACAACAACTGCTAAGCCAATAAATGTACTACCTTAAAAATAATACAAGTTATTTTTTCCTAATACCTTTCATCACCACAAGCACACCTAATTTAACCTTTAAGGTTCCATCTTTTAAAGTAATAGTAAACCCTTTAGATTATAAGGCACTCAATGAGATCAAATTTTTCTTTAGGTTTGGAACATATCTAACATCAGTCAAGGTTTCGACATTTCCATCTTGAGATTTCAACTGTTTTGAACCTATTCCATTTGTTTTACAGATATTATCATTTCCCATAAAAATAACCTCACCATATAATTTTTAAAAATTAGAAAACCATTTCCTATAGGGACATATGTGATACGAAACCTAGAATGTGTTTAATAAGAATTACTGTGGGAGATGAGTTGATAAATTTAGGAAAAATGTGATTTTTAGGATTTTGAGTTTCGGACGCCACTGACATAGGATTTGGGCTTTTAATGGACCTTTCAGTAAGCAAGGTAAAGGAAATAAATCATAACAGTATTTTTAAAATTATGGATTGAATAAATATGTGAAATGGAGATATGATATTTTAACTGTATGTATTATGATATGAATAACAGACGAAATGGTGTGGCATATGAGTAATACTGAATTATGATGTTTTGGAATATGAAATATGATTATAGAAATGTTTTCTATGATAAATGGGGAAATATGAGAATATGATACGTTTTATTAAGAAATGTGGAAATTCATGAAATGAGAAATATGTACTATTATGAGAATGAAATGTGATATATACCATTATGAGATGAGATACAAATATTGAAATGTGAATATGAGAATGTGAATATTGTAATGTGAATACTGCAATGAGAATGTTTAAATGTGAAAATTGAAATGTGAATATGAAATGTGAAAATTGTAATGTGAATACTGCAATTGTGAAAGTTGAAATGTGAATACTGGAATGTGAAAATGAAAATATGACTATTGCAATGTGAATACTGAAATGTGGATATTGAAATGTGAGTATTGGAAATGTGAACATTGCAATGTGAATACTAAAATGTGAATGTGAAATGTGAATGAGAAATGTGGAAATAAGAACCCTGATGGATGATTGTTGATATTGAGTACGATACCATTGCTAGTGAGGTGTTAGTGCAACCACACGGTCTCGTGGTGAGTGTGATATGAGCAATCAATTGAGTCAGTGAGAAAGGTAGTTTTTTCCTCTGGGTCTAGACCAGGGATATGGCAGGCCAATTGTACTACAGACGTATGGATGAATTTCCTATTTTGTTCTAACTGGGGCAGGCCAACTATGGTTTAGATCCAACCTTTGGGTCGCACAACCTCAACCATGGGGGGAAGCATGGTGTGGAGAGAATATCCTCAGGGTAGCCATAGGTAAGCTGGTTTCCTTGGGATGTAAAAGAGCAAGCAATTGTTGATATTGGCTCTTAGTAATTGCCATAGATTAAGTTGGTTCATCCTTATGATCACCTTTTGGAAGAGCACGAGAGCGGGCGACAGTTGCATCAAAACTTCTGGTTCTTTCATGGAGCTTGTGTTCAAGGGGATAGTCGTGTACTTCGTAACATTTCTCAACATTGTGGCCACTCATGTGATAATGTGTACACACTGGAGGTTCAACATTACCAATCTTAAAACAATTATCAAGAGAATGGCCTGAAATCTTACAATGGGAGCAATATGGTAATTTGTTTTTCTGGTTATTATAGTTAGTGAACTTGGTAGGATTTTTTATGGGATTGTGGGTAGGTTTGGCCATCATAGCCATAAGGTTAGTAGGGGTAGAGGTGGAGATCATTTGGGGTTGTCATTCTTGCTGTTGAATCATAGAGAAAACTCGGTTAAGGGGTGGTAAAGGATCAACGAGCATAGTCTGGTCTCTTGTGTTTGAGTAAGAGTCAGACAATTCCATGAGAAATTGAATGACACAGTCTCGATCATAACGATCATGGAGGACTTTCAATTTGCCAGTCACAATTGGGAAGAGGATCACACACAACGAGCTCATCCGACAGACCTTTGAGACGACCAAATAAATGGCAACAGAGTTCTGACTCTGCAATGAACCAACTAAATCATGTTTAAGTTGAAAAATATGAGGACCATTTTGCTGAGTGAAATGATCCTTTAGTTCCATCCACAAAATTCTGGAATCATCAACTAAAGCAAGACTTGATTTCACAGAAGCACTTACAAAGTTTTGTAGCCAAGACAAACTAAATAGTTGTACCTCTCCCAAGCTTCGAGAAGGGGATCTAAGGAATCAATAGATATAAGAAGTGTGCCATTGATGAATCCAAGTTTGTTCTTCGCACGTGGAGCTCAGCTAACAACACGCGACTAGCTAACGTAATTATCAGCAGTTAAGAGGTCAGGACCAATATAGTAGTAGGGTTATCGTCATTCTCAATTCGAAATGGATTAAAGGGGTCGGAGAACTTTAGATATCGATCAGAGGTAGCTGTGTCCTGCTCTGATACCATGTTAGAAATAGAAAGCAAGAAGAACTCGCAGCAGAACAAGAATTCTGGAAGAAGAGAAAAATGTATTCTCTGTATTGAATTCTGCATTTGGCAAAATACAAGCATGAATTTATATAAAAAATATCAAAGAATATTATAACTTCCTATTTTACACGGAAAGACATTGTTACCCTTTACAAATAACAAACGAAATTAAAGAGGAATGTTGAAAATAGAATTGGCGGGATTTTATTCTTCAGCATCAACATCCTTTATTGTGCTGCTCTAGTTTATTCTCCAATAATTTGACAATTTATTTAAAATTATTACTGGCAATGTTTAATTTGGAACTTTAGAGGGAACATTGAAAATGATCCTAAATTTTAAATGGAATTAAATGAAATAAGCCTTACCAGGGATACGTCAATGTGGGAGTGGCAATATTTTCATTCCTCTAGTTTGGTGCCGCCAAGGCGGGTTCGTAAGACATACCTAGGTTAGAGTTACGGGTTAGATAAAAAAAGAACAATAAAATTCTTATAATTATTTTACTTAATTATTAAATTTTTAAATCTCACTTTTAGTGTTGTAAGAACAACCTTGTTGTACATGAAATTAATATAATTATTTTTCTAATAATTTTAAATTTTTTTAAAAAAGGTTATGATATTTTCATTTAACCTACATTTTAAATTTACAAATTTTATTTTAATTTTAATTAAAGATAATATATATAATAGATGATTTAACAAACACTAATTAATTTCAAATGTTAAATAATTGTGACAATAGCATACTAAAACATTGGAAATCATAAAATTCTTTCTTATTTTTTGTAAAAAATAGCTAAAAGTTAATAATAAAATTATGAAACATATAACTTGAACAAATATTATACTGTAATAGTTGATTTACTATAGAATAATGAAAACATATAAATTAAACAAAACAAAAATATTCCTTTCAGACAAACATCTTATTATTAGAAATGAGATTTCCAAAAGTATCATTTCGTAAAAATATCTTTGATACTGTAAATCAAATAAACCCTTAGAGTAGAGTTTCAATTTTCATTAATGCTCGATAATTAAATTTTAGTATCAGCAATTACATTAGATTTATACTTAAATTACAATAATTTAAAAGTATAATAAGTATATTTAAATAATTATAACAAATAAAGTAAAATTTTATAACTAAATAGTACATTTAAACAAAAATAAAAAAGAAGATAAATTCCCTCCATGACCCATTGGACTTGAGCATCTTTTGGATGGACCTTAGAAGTTACAAGCGACGAGAAAGTTTAGAATAGTACGGCCGTGGAGAGCATCTCTCCCATGCGTTCCACATGGCATGTCTCTTTGTTTTGTTGTTCTTGGCAAATACACACCCCACAAGAAATTCTCCTCCCGTAAAAGGATTCCCTATTTGACGTCAAATTTATTCTACTACCAACTAATAATTATTTCAAAATACTTCTTTAACTACTTACAACTCTTCTAAAATATTTTTATAATTATATCAAATTTATCCTTATAACTACTCATAATTATTTCAAACGATTCATATAACTATCTGCAACTATTCAAAATATTCTTATACTATTTAATTTTCTTATTTTAAAAAAATAGAAAATCATAAAGCATACCCATGACTAGTTACCATTCAACAAATAGCTTTATGCACTTAAAAATATTTTTAAAAAATTAAATAATAGTCCTGTTCTATTAAAAAAATTATTAAAATTTTCAAAAATATTTAGAATCACGAATTCATGATGACATGAGCAATGTTATCTCTATACTGCATTATCTAATTGAGCAAGGTGGGTCCGTTCTATTATAGGCGTGTGACATGTAACACGATGCTAAAAATTTATTTTATTAAAAATATATTGGGTGGGTCCATGTGGTAAAGGGGAAATAATTGATGAATATAAAAATATTTTTATTCATTCCAATAATTATTGTATTTGTGAACTGAACGCAACATTGTTTTTGGCGGAAGTGGAGGAGGAAAAAATTTAGGAAACAAAGGGGAGGAAAAGAGAAATTGATAATTCTATATTTTTTTTGTGGGCACACATTACCTATGTGCACCACACATTTAAATTTATTAGTTTTAGGAGAGTTAAAAAAAATAATAATTTATTTAAAAATTCAAAATAAAAAATAATTCAATAAATTAATTTGATACCAATGATTTTTAAATATTATAATTATACGATCAACTGTAAACTAAGGTACTATGAATTTCAAGAGTGGATTAGGATATATTTATATACTTTTTTTTCACAGAAAATCAATGCAACTTTATAATATGATTTGTCTAAATTTATATAAATTTAAATTTAAATTTTGAATTCATGTTTGCAAATGCTGGATAAGGGTAATTTTCAAAAGACGATTGAAGAAAAAAAAGATTGAAAATTGCCTAAGCTTCTTTTAGTTAAAAGTAGAAATTAATGTTTGATTTAAAAAAAAAAACACATCTCAATTGTTATTTGTAAGAATACTGGACCATTTTAAAAAACATTCTAAGGATAAGGTTAAGTGAAATTGAGTTTTGAGTTTTAAATTTATATAAAATTGGAAGAAGTTTGACATAACTTTATATTATATTTTGTTGAAATTTTCATAAATATAAATCCAAAAAATCGAAATCTATGATCCCAAATATACAATAAGGGTGCATTGATTTTTTAAATAATGTTTTTATTTTAATTTTAGAACAAAAGAAATCGTTATTTCGTGCTTTTTGATAGAATATTTCCTTTTGGATTAAAGATTTGAACTTAAAAATAAAAAATATAACTTTATTTTATCCTTGTTTGAATACCATCAAGAATAAAAATTAATTTTAGCATAATTAATATTTAAGAAAAAATAAAATCTGATATCGTATGTATTCAAATTTTATTCATTAATTTAATATATGTTTTAATATTTTTTAAATTCAAAATAACCAAACACAATAAATAAAATTCTTATTTTTCTTTTCTTCCTCTGTTTTGGAAATTCAGGGGAGAGTTGGAAACAAAACAGTAGCTCGCCAATGAAAGTCACTGGTTTCTTCCCACCCCACGCACCCATGAATGCATTGCATGGATACTTGGATGGACATGATCGGAGGCGTTACCTGGAATTTTCATGCCAAAATGGGTAACGTACAGTCACCATGTCACATCAGCTATCGGAAAGTGGAAAATAATTTCAGATTAGGAATTGTCTCTTCCCCGAAGTAAAATAAAATTCCCACTTGCATTTCTCTCACGTGAAAATCAAATTGGCTGTCATCTTGTTCTTTTCTTCGCACTTGGCAGATGCTTCCTGTTCGCCTTTGGCGTTTTCCACACGATCCAAACGCTGGGTTTATCTGTCTTTCTTTTTAAGTTACTATCAAGTAGACTTAAACTGGGCCAACGTCTTTTCTCCCTGTTCAATTCCATGTCGGATTTTCGATTGTTCGGGGTTGTCAGGTGAGTAGCTCATCTGGGTTTTCAGTTTCTCATTTGGAATCGCCATGTTTTCCACATACGAGCGTGCAAACGCTGATTTTCGTTTTTATTGCTCTTGTCAAGGGTTTATGAAGGGTTTTGATTGTTCACTGCGTTCTGTACTTACCGGTAGTACTCTCTGTTTGATTCTTTTCCATCGAATGTTGCGATCATTTTTTAAAATTATTTCCATGAAGTATCTAAGACGACCAAATTTTTTTTTTTCCCTAAACGAATGTTTATTATAAAATAGTTTGTGTGTGGTTCGGGTTTTGATCTGAACAGAGAATCTGATTCTGGTTTTGAGAGTTGTCAATCCAAACGCCTATGTTTGGCCCCTAGTGTAAACCTGTCAGTGATTGAGTCGAATAGTTGGTGAAGTATTTTTCCGCTGTCTATATTCTCCAGTTTCGATAGGAATGTAGCCATTGGATCTTGATTCCTGCATCATGCTTCCATTTTCATGTTACTATTCTTGTATAATTCAGAAGTTCCCATTGTAACACACCTGATCATTCGTATTTAGCAACGCTTCCCTTGGGAGGTTTTGATGGGAAATTCCTCAAGCCCATGAATCATTTCTGCATATCCTGTCCAAGGGCGACAGCCAATCGAATTTTCTTTGGGCGTGGAAAGATCAAATGAGTGTGATTTGGATTCTTTTGTCTTTGTTTCTATCCCTTGGGGCGTGCTCAAATGGGTTGAGAAAGAATGTTTCCTCGAGACCTGCGGTTGTGAATGTTGGAGCTATTTTCTCATTTGACTCTACCATTGGAAAAGTTGCCAAGATTGCAATTGAGGAAGCGGTGAAAGATGTGAACTCTAATTCTAGCATTCTCCACGGAACTAAACTCAAAGTAACGATGAGCAATTCCAATTGCAGTGGGTTTATTGGCATGGTTGGAGGTATGCCCTTTCTGCATCACTTGCTCTAGTTTAGTAGTAGTTGCTGACCTGGCATGCTTGTTTATGAAATTTGTGTTCTAAAAAGATAAATAATATGCTCTGTACATAAAGAACTATTGTTTGTTGATTGCAGCAATGCAATTCATGGAGAACGAAGTCGTTGCCGTTATAGGCCCACAATCTTCCGTAGTTGCCCATGTTATTTCTCATGTTGCAAATGAACTTCAAGTTCCGCTGTTGTCATTTGCAGCAACAGATCCCACTCTTTCTTCTCTACAGTTTCCTTTTTTTGTAAGGACAACACAGAGTGATTTGTACCAGATGAGTGCTATTGCTGAGATTGTTGATTATTATAGTTGGAGGGAAGTCATTGCAATTTTCATTGATGATGATTTTGGACGGAACGGTGTGGCAGCATTGGATGGTGCACTTGCGGAGAGGCGTTGCCGAGTATCCTACAAGTCTGGGATTCCCTCTGGACCTGAAGTTAGTCAGGGTGACATTGAAGATGTTCTGGTTAAGGTTGCATTATTGCAGTCTCGAGTCATTGTTCTGCAATTAAATCCCAATTTGGGTTTCAAGGTTTTTGCTATGGCAAACCATCTTGGAATGATGGGTAATGGGTATGTTTGGATAGCTACAGATTGGCTTTCATCTGTGTTAGATTCATCTTTCCACCTTTCATCAGAGAGCATGGATTTAATGCAAGGAGTTCTTGTTTTGCGTCAACACACCCCAGATTCATACAGAAAAAGGGCCTTCTTTTCTAGGTGGAACAAGCTGACTGGTGGTTCTTTTGGGTTAAATTCTTATGGGCTTAATGCTTATGATACTGTTTGGTTGGTTGCTCATGCCATTGATGCATTTTTTAATCAAGGTGGGACTATCTCGTTTTCTAATGATTCTAGGATAAATTCTGTGGAAGGAGGTAATCTTCACCTTGAAGCAATGAGTATATTTGATGCAGGAGCAGTCTTGCTGAAGAACATATTGCAGACTAATTTTGTGGGTTTAACTGGTCCTTTTAAATTTGACTCAGACAGGTCTCGCATTCTTCCTGCATATGATATTATTAATGTGATTGGGACTGGATTTCGAAGAATTGGTTATTGGTCCAACTATTCTGGTTTGTCAATAGTGCCTCCTGAGACACTCTATGCAAAGCCACCTAATCGTTCAAGTGCAAATCAAAAACTATATAGTGTTGTTTGGCCCGGAGACATGACATCAAAACCTCGTGGATGGGTTTTCCCAAACAATGGGAAGCTATTGAGAATTGGGGTGCCTATTCGAGTTAGTTATAAAGAATTTGTGTATCGAGTGCAAGGGACCAACAACTTTAAGGGTTTCTGCATAGATGTATTTGCGGCTGCTGTAAGCGCGTTACCGTATGCAGTTCCGTATCAGTTTATTCCTTTTGGAGATGGCCGTCAAAACCCTAGCTACACAGAGCTTGTGAATTCAATCACCACTGGTGTGAGTACTACTACATTAACAATTTGAAATTTCAAGTTTATGCAAAGATAGTTTCTCTTGGCTAGCTAATATTTATTTATATATTTATTTATTTTTCAATATGTGTTACAGTTCTTTGATGGCGTTGTTGGTGACATTGCCATTGTCACTAACCGGACGAAGATTGCGGATTTTACACAACCTTATGTTGCATCTGGACTTCTTGTAGTGGCTCCATTTAAAGAGTCAAACACAGGTGCTTGGGCTTTTCTGCAGCCATTTACTCCACTTATGTGGTGTGTAATTGCTGGTTCCTTCCTTGCGGTTGGATTAATTGTGTGGATTCTAGAGCATAGGATAAATGATGAGTTCAGGGGTCCTCCTAAAAGACAACTTGTAACAATTTTATGGTGAGTTCTGAAGTTAGATTCTTGTTGATGTTATTGTGTTGATCATCTATTGTGAGTTTATAACATATTTTAATGCTGGATTATAAACTAGATAACTCATATGGTACCATGCTGGAACTGTTGGTTTCCAAGGTTTGATTGAAACCAGTTAATAGGGAAAGGTGACATTTGGTTTTTGGCATATTTGGAGATTCCGAAGAATGTGAGCTTTGGAATCTCAGATGCTTATATTTGGTTCAACATAAGAATCCTACATGATGGGCATCTAAGACATCTTGGACAAAACCATCTTAAGGAAGAAAAGGGTCATGCTATAAATTCTGACACCCTTTGATTTGATGCTCTGACATGAAACAATGGCATGGTTGTATTCACTAGTTAGATATCAAGCTAGAGGCACAACATAGATGCCCTTCACCTTGTGAAATTTCTCAACAATATAATGGTGGCATGTTGGGGGAAAAAAGCAAATATATTACTTGGGTGAATGACTAATATATGCCTGCTGTAAAATAAAGACCTTATGTTTTAGTGAAATGTATCAGAAATTTTCTGAATATGGTTTTGAATTCCTAAATTTTCAAACTGAAATCAGTGTAGCTTTTTGGCACTTGGATCTTCATAGACCCTGGACAGACATAAGAAGCTGAAAGCGAGAAATTACATAGAATATTTCTATGCTGCATGATAATGAGAGAGTTTTCTCTGTTTGTTTCTATGTTTTCTTCCAATAACTTTGAACAATGGAGCAGGTTGTTTGATATCTCCTTCTTGGCATAGAATTGCAATCTGAAACTTGCTCTCTTTTTCTTTTTTCCTTGTTATCTCTTTGCTAGAGTTACTTACTGTCATTACGCATGTACCATTACCTTCTTATATCCCAGCTCTCTTATCGTCATTTGTTTGTCCTAAATTTGAAGCTGAAGGATGGGATGATTCACTCACATGCAAAGAATGTGACCGAGTTGGTACTTTAGCATTCTGCTATAGTAAAGAAGTTGAAAACTCAACAGCAGACTTAAATAGGGCATGGATAGATAAAATTTTGTATGCACACACACTCACCTCCAAGAGTGGACAAAGTAGAAGTCAAATACATTTTTTCTAAACTTAAGGGTAGATTGTTTATCTTGTAAGAATTGTAAATTTATCTCAAGTTAAAGTTTGACTACACAACATAGAGTAAGTGTTAGATATATTGTCAAAGAATAGAATAGAAAGAGTAACACAAATCAATGCAAGAGAACTAGGTGGTTGAACCTAAAGTGAGAAAATATAATAAAATTCAACGATAAAATGATCAAAGATGGTGATTGGACAGGGATAGTGTACACGCAGTTGCTATGTGGACTAGGATAACTAGCTCTTTTAAAAAGATTTCAAGTATAGGTGAATTTAGAGAAAGATTCTCGACTAGTAAGGAAAGTTGGTGGTGGGATCAAGATGTTTAGAAAACTGCAAAAACAAAACAATTGGTTATAATAATGGAAAAAATATAGAAACATAAAGAACTTTGAGAAGTGTAAAGAGGCAATAAAAAATGCATTAAAAGGCCATTAGTGAAGCTAAATGTAGAGCATATAATAAGTTATTTGCTAGACTAGATGCTAATGAAGGGGCAAGAGACATATCTAAACTTGATAAAGCTATAGAGAGAAAGAACAAGGACTTAGGTAATGTAAAAATGTATAAAAATGAGGATGATGACTTCTTGGTTAAAGAAGAAAGACATGAAAGAAAGATGATGAAATTGCTTTGATAAGTTTTTTAATGAAAATCAAGTAGAAGGCTTAAACTCAAAATTGAAAAATGAGAAAAAGACTAAAAATTTGAGATTGCAAAATTAGAACTAATGAAATTACTTTTTAAAAAAAATTAAAAAAAACTATATGACTAGATGAAATCTCAATTGAAGTTTGGAAATGTCAAGATGATAACAAAGTTATATGGTTAACTAATTTATTTAACACAATTATAAAACTAAGGAAAGATGAATGGATAAAAAACACTTTAATACCGATATTCAAAAATGGAGAAAATATTCAAAATTGTAATAGCTAATAACTATGGTGCAACTAAATTCATAATTTATACAATGAAATTGCAGGAAAGGGTAATTGAGTAAAGACTAAGTTAGAAACGAGATTCTTAGAAAATCAATTTGGTTTTATGCTTGGGATGTTGACTACAAAAGTTATGTCTTTGAAGAAGATTAATAAAAAAGTTTAGTGAAAGAAGAGGGACTAGTATATGGTTTTTATTGATTTAGGGAAAACCATGATAAGGTGCCTAGGGAAGTTCTTTGGTATGTTTTAGAAAAAGAAAGGAGGTTGGAGTAGGTAAATAGATGTCATTAAGAATATGTATGATATAATAATGAATAGCACTAGGACTACATATTGAGAATCTAGAGAATTACCAATCACAATAGATGTACATCAAGGATCTGTTTTGAACCCTTATATATTGATGAACTACTAGGAGTATTCAAATCTTGGTTCCATGGTGCACGTTGTTTGTAGATGACGTTGTCTTGATTAATGAACCTAGGAGTAAAGTAGAATCTAAGTTAGGACTTAATCATAAAGGGAGATTTAGAATCTAGAGGTTTTTGGTTAAATAGAAATAAGACAGAATATGTGAAATGTAATTTTAGGTTTGATAGGAGGAATATTGGAGAAAAGATTAATATTGATGGTCAAGAAATAAATGATACACTAGTAAATTGCAATACTTTGGATCTATTATGCAAGTCGAAGGCAAAGAAGATGTAAGTACATAGAGTTAAAGTAGGTTGGGTAAAATAGAGAAGTGCTTTGGGCGTGTTGTTTGATCGTAGAATACCCTCAAAATTGAAAGAAAAACTTGATAGGATCGCTATAAGACCAGCCATACTATATGGATCAAAATGTTGGACAACTAAAAAACAATATATCCAAAAAGTAGAAGTTTCTGAAATGAGAATATTAAGGTTGAAGAGTGGTATAATATTAAAAAACAAATGAAAATATTCATGGTGAGTTAGGCACAACAATGGTAGAAGATAAGATAAGGAAGGGGCGACTTATATGGTTTGGGCATGTGCAACATAGCCAAATAGTGCTCCATTGAGGAGTGAGTCAATTATTGTAGGGGGTAGAGGTAGACCTAAAATAACTTGGAATGAGATAGTGAATAAGGATTTAATAGCTCTTAATATATCCTTGGAAATTTCCCTTGATCATGTAAATTGTTAGAAAACGATTCATGTAGTCAATCCCACCTAGTGGGATTCAAGGCTTGGTTTGTTGTTGTACTATAGACTAATGAATTGTGTGGCTTTGACATGGTTAGAATCATAATACCATAACAGATAGAGAAGGGAGATGATTGTTTTATTTTGTGGACTTGTTGAGAGGTGTGTGAAGAAATTGGTGTAGTTAAAAACACCTAAGGATCTACTTTGAGCCCTTATCTTTTTTTGCACTAATAATTGATGAACTTACTAGGACAATCCAAACCTAGGTCCCATGGTGCACGTTGTTTGTAGATGACACTGTCTTGATTAATGAACCTAGGAGTAAAGTAGAACCTAAGTTAGAACTTAGATTATAGAGAGAGGTTTAGAATCTAAAGGTTTTTGGTTAAATAGAAATAAAGCAGAATATATGTGTTGCGCCAAAAATTGGCTGGATAACGAGGACTAATCTCTGACCGTGGCCACTTGCAAAGAATCAAACAAGAGAGGCTTGGAGGACCCGGGGTGTACTTTGGAGGATTGCTTCGATGACTAAGTTAGTGAGTGTAGGAGGATAAGATTATTGCAACAGTAAGGATAGATGAGAATAAGATGCCCTATCTCTTCGTAGAGTGCCCCTTTTGTAGTAGTGGGGGGCCTGCCTATATTAAATTTAGTATTTATGGGTCACTTATTTTGATGATGGGAGGTTATAATTTAATTTATGGATATTTATATTGGGGATTAATGGAGATTTCTTAATTTTGGTCTCTTGGTTAAGATGCCTTATTAATCTTGGCTATATTAGTTAGTTGGCGTTGTCTGTGGGAAACTAGGACGATTTTTATCTTTGACCAAGGCCACGTCGCATAATTCCAAATCGGGACCTGCTGGGGATCAATCACCCCAATCGATCCATTCTACACTGGTAAACAATTCATCGCAATGTGACATTTTTGTAATTTATTGGGAAACTTAATTGGCCCTAGTTTCCAAGAGTTTTTAGTTGCTGAAACACTCCATCATTAGTATCTTAGGGATTTTTTAAAGGTAAATTAACTTGAATGGTAACTGAATTTATGCCCCATAAGGGGAGAAGTTATGCAGCATTTGATCTTAGAATCAGTCTGTTCCATTGGAGAAGCAATATGTTTTGAACCCAATAGACGAATGCGTACATGGCTTATGCTACATGAAACAGTTACGAAATATGAAGTATTATTTAGTACTTTTTTTCTTCCCTTAGCAGGAGTAAAATTTCCTTAATCAGAATAACTTGCATCTGATATATCCTTTGTTTGCTTATCTTGCAGGTTTAGCTTTTCGACCCTCTTTTTTGCCCATAGTAAGTGAGTTTCAAGTTCGTATGGATATTTTATGGATATGGTGACTTGTTTATTGAGTTTGGTACTCTCTTCCTTTTGCAGAAGAGAACACTATGAGCACCCTTGGTCGTCTGGTGCTTCTTATATGGCTTTTCGTGGTCCTGATAATTAACTCAAGTTACACTGCAAGCCTTACTTCAATTCTCACAGTGCAACAGCTGTCTTCTCCTATCAAAGGAATTGAAAGCTTGAAAACGATTGATGAGCCTATAGGATTCCAAGTGGGTTCTTTTGCTGAACATTACTTGGAAGAGGAGCTTGGAATACCTAAATCTAGACTTGTTGCCCTTGGCTCACCAGAAGCATATGCTTCAGCACTGCAACGTGGTCCTAAAAATGGGGGTGTTGCTGCTGTGGTGGATGAACGTCCCTACATAGAGCTCTTCCTGTCAAGCCAGTGTAATTTCAGGATTGTTGGTCAGGAATTCACAAAAAGTGGCTGGGGTTTTGTGAGTATCTTTGAACTGATATCTCATTTTTTATTCAGTAGTAGCAAATGCACTCAAATATAGTAAACATCTATTTATGTCTTTTGCGAAATTATGTCTGTTATTGGGAAGAAATTTTATGAAAATTTTTAGGTTGATATCTAATTTAGTTCGGGGTGGTAAATTTTGATTCCCATGGTGGTTGAAGGGCCAAAAATTAAAGCAAAAAACCCTTATTGAATGAATTCTACAGAAAATGGAACCTGCACCAGCCAAAAAGGAAAACTTCTGTAATGGATTCCACATAAAATGGAACCCTCACTCCAGATTGCTTTTCATTTCATGAAATCCTAAAATTTCCATTACATTAATCAGTATTTGGAGAATTCTGTAGACTCATAAATCAATATTGTAAGCACAGCAGACTTGTTCCAATCAAAAAGCACATGGATTGATTCAATTTCATATGATCTCAGAGCACTCTAGGAGGAAGTAGTTGGATATTATTTTGCTAATAAATTTTTGTTGCACCAGAAATTACCATCTATGCACAGAAATTTTGGGGTCCCATGTTTTAAAATGTTGTATTTGATTGTTTTCATGGTGAAAGTATGATTTTCCTTTTAGGTAACCAAAATAATCATGGACAATGTTGGTGATTTATGTTATGGCATATACTTTCTCCAATGATTATGCATGGGAAACACGAGTTCTGACTCTTTTCTTCATTTTCTTTCATTTCACTTAAGGCATTTCCACGGGACTCTCCTTTAGCTGTTGACTTGTCAACTGCAATTCTAGGGCTATCTGAGAATGGAGATCTTCAGCGGATCCATGACAAGTGGCTCAGCAGGAGCACTTGCAGTTTAGATAGTACGGAGATTGAATCAAGCCAACTTCACCTTCAGAGCTTCTGGGGCCTCTTTCTTATATGTGGGCTGGCTTGTGTTGTCGCTCTCTTCATACACTTCTTCCAAATCATGCGTCAATTTTGCCATGTTACTACTGCTGAGTCTGTTTCCACCGGTCAGGCTAGCTCTAGGCGCCTTCGGACTCTTTTATCGATAATGGATGAGAAGGAAGATCACTCAAAGAGAGAGAGAAAAAGAACAAAAATGGAGGGTTCACCCTCAGATGATAATGATCAGGAAGATGAAATAGGGAGGAGCCCCAAGAGGAGACAAACTCGGAAGTCATCAGACTGTGACATTAACCTCAATGAATAAGCTAGCTTAGCTTTGTTAGTGACAGTGAGGAAGGATCTTGGCCTACGGCGAACCTGCTTTATTGATCAACTATCTGATTTGAATGAAGAAAGGCAGAGGAATTCTTTGATTTTTGGTCTCCACAGATCAGGTACAATGATGAACACAAATGCGATATCAATAAATGAAGATTCAAAAATGTGTTGTTAAGAGTGAACTGTTGATATGTGGTGGACTCATTTTACTAATTTTAAGGGAATATCTGCTGAAAGCAATTATAATTCCTCAAGGACATGGATGATGCTGAAATGCAAAACTCAAATTCGTATTAATGATTCAAAATATCAAGTGTAGTATAAATATTCAGGTATACATAGTTACTGATGATCTATCTGATTGTGCCCTCTAAATGTACCAAGCGAACTCAACCATCCAGTGCTATTCAAGTCTGACTCGTTTAGCATTCCCATTCAAGCTTGAGTCGATTTCGATGTACTTGATTAGTTTGAAGAGTCAAGTTTGACTGCTGTAATACTGCTTTTTAACCTAATTGAACCTTATTCCAAGTTCTGTATTTTACTATGTTTAGCATTCTGTAAGACGATGAGCAATATTATCTTCATTCATATCCTCTGTTTGTGTGTGTTTTATATTATTTTATATATATATATATATATATATATATATATGCAGAGCCTCTTTGGTCAAACAGATCTTCACGATTAGTGTGGACATGAGAATTTCAAAGCTTACCAACTCTGAAATGATTTTTGGCATATATGATGATTGGCATCTTGGAAAGTTTTTTCAAACGAGAACTTTTCAATCAAACAAAAAGCCTTTGATTGCGGAGACAAGCCTCTCATAAGGTCTCGTTTTTTCTTATTATTTCTGCATCTCTGCATGCGCCCAATCACTTTTATCTTCTCCCCATGTAAAGACAAGCCAATTTTTTTGACAAGAACATCGATTGCCATTTGTATACCCAAAATCTTCCAATTGATTATGACCAAACCAAAACCGCATACATACTTTTAGATGCCGACAGATCTTAGTTAATTTATAAATTTGCTTAGACTCTGATTAAGAACAGCGACTGCATAATTAATTAATTAATTAATTAATTAATTAAGCAAAGAAGGCATAAGGTACAAAAGAGCTGTCAATAATAATCACATTAATTCGATCTGTCCTTAATTCATCGATCTCTTTCGAAATAATATGTCCGAGATCTTTTGAGCTTTCGACTAACACATAGAAATAATGGGTTGGCTCTTTTACTCTTTTTTCGCCTGGCTTGCTCGAGTTGAGTCACTGCCGACGATACCCGCATGTCCCATAACCTGCATTGTTGCATTGAATGTCATAAAAGCAAGCCAATATTTATTCATAAAAAAATTGTATTAAATTTGTGCAGACTAAAACAAAATAAATTGTTTTTATTTTCATTATTATATCCTCAATAATTTTTTAGCAAATAAATAATAATATTGTCAAAAGGTTAGTACTAATTGTTGACTTGGTCTCCGTCTGCACAAATTTAATGTGTACTAAAAAAATATTGTGGCATATAGAATTTTAAAAAAAATGCTTAACACCATGTGAGCCTGTGACACCGCTCAATTAAGTGATGCAGCATGGGGCTACAGTCCTACATTACATAACCTAAGGGTGAACATTTAATCGATTAAAAAAATCTAAATAATGCGAACTCAAAAATTGAATAAAATATTAAAAATCAAAATTTTTGAAAATAGGAATTGAACCAAACCAAATAAATTTTTATCGAATTTATTGGATTGGCCTGGACTAATATCATTGTGGATCCGTGATGCATAACACGGCTGACAATCTTAAAAACCAATGAACCAATACTAAATAATACCTCTAATGGAGGAACTGAGGTCCCGTGGAATTGTATACTTACTTGGATCCGTGAAGGTCACGAGGCCGGTGCCCTTGAAGTCGCAGTTCCAATAGTTCCTCCCGTGCATGTGGTAGTACGCGTTCATGGCGTACGATGCGTGCGCGTGAACCTTGCTGGGCTCGTAGCAGCTCCCGCTCTCGTAAATCTCCCTGCAGTCCACTCCCCCCGCCCCACAACAGAAGTCCAGCACCTCCTGCATCACGCGCTCGTCCGCGTGCGGCTTCGCCAAACACCATACCGACGGACCCATTCCACCGTTTCCGGGCTCCTTCTGGCCCAGCCCAAACTTTCCCCCACTACAAAACTGGCAGCTCAGGTCCAAATCGTACACCTTCGACCCATCCCCATTAAAAAGCCCAAAGTTCCTCTCGCTCGTACCCCCATTTTTCTTGTTCTCATTGAACAGAGCAAACACAAACACCTCCACACCCTCATTGGGCCTCATGGGCGTCCCCTTGTTGGACTTGGCCCGTTCTATTAGCCTCGTGTTATACGTCTCGGCGTTCTGCGGGGTTGCTACAGTGTCAGTGGGGTCACCCTTCGAGGGCCACCCCGACTCCGACACCGTAACGGGGATTGTCTGGTTCCCAAACCCTAGCGATGCGATTGCGTATCGGATCGCATCAACTTGCGCGTCTAGCATGTTGGTGTACACTACTCCTTTGCGGTCGTGCACTCCAGTCGCGTTTCCCAGCATCGCGTACCTGAGATCGATGGTTTTAGGGTTATCTCGATACGCGAAGTAGGGATACGCATTGACCATGAAGGGTGCACCGGTGCTGGCCAAGAAGTTGATGATATCGGTCATGGTCGGGAGTAGGGTGGTGGCGAAGGTGGAGGTAGAGGGCGGAAATGAGGAGGCAAGCACCGCCATGCTATGTGGGGTGGTGACCTTGATTTTACGGTCGAGCCCCCGGTCCCTGAGGGCCGCGTGCATGTTTTGCATAGCCCGGACGAGCGCGGTCGGGTCAGTGTGGTCCGGGTCCGTCGTCAAATACTCGTTGCCGATGACGATTGCGACGACGGAGGTGGCAGGGATGAAGGGGAGGACGCGGGTGGTGAGCCACTCATCTGCGGCGGAGGAGGCAGCACTTATGTTGGGGACGTGGGAGTTTTCCACGGCAACGATGAGGTCGAGGCCGGTGTTGGAGAAGGCCTCAAGGATTTCGGGGTTAGAGTCGTAGATTTTGACTTTGTCGAAGAGGGTGGATTGGAGGAGCTGAGCCACCTTCTTGGGCGAAGGGAGATTGCTCCCGAGGGTGCCGTAGTTTATTCCGACACCGGAAACGGAGGCGAATGGGTTGAGGAGGACGAAGAGCAGGAGGAGGAGGGGGAAGGGAACCATATTGGTGCTGTGAGTTATACTGGAGCTGAGTGTTGCAGCAGGTTAAAGAGTGGATATTGAGTAAATAGAATAAAGCCATTTCAAAATAACAACCTAATGTGGGTGATACAAAAAATACAGGGAGAGTGTCAGCAGATATATTATTAATTTATTTAAAAAAAAATGTCATTGTCAAGCAGATGTTGATGTTTCCAATATGCAGACATAATAATTGAGAATTTGAAAATAAAGCATCCCAAGTTTGAAAAAAAACAAATACATGGGGAGGAGGGAAATTGATACTTTTTGTCTTTTGGAGTTTTGACAGCTGGGTGATGGACTCATGGGGTGCCCATTACAAAAGTACAAATTTGCCCGTTACCGGAGTTCATGCTTGAAATATATGGTTGAGCAACGATTCACCCAAAAGTTCAAGTTTATTAGATCTTTAAGTTCAATTATATGTATATAGTTACTCATCATTCACTTATTTTTTTTAATATGGAATAAACTCACAAGTATAATTCTTAACAATCTCTCTCTTCACTTGTAAGTTTCAATTGCCTCCTTTTAATGGGGGTCATCTTCTCCCTTATAGGACTAATTTTCTAAGAATCGCTCAAGTGGACCTTTTTGTTGCACCTTATGCGCGTGTCCTAAATTGTATTCCATGTGGACCTTCGAAGCAATCTTATCTCCCACATCTTGACCCTATTCAGATTCATTTTCGGTCACACACTCCCACACCCAGAGTTATGAATCGTCGGATCTGATACCACTTGTTAACACCGGAGGAGTCCATAGGTGTGTTTGATACACATGAGTGAGTACCAACTTGATTCAAAAGTTTAAGCTTATTGGGTCTTTGACCCAATCATGTATATAAGCACTTATCATCCACTCTTTTTTTCCAATATGGGACAAACACACAAGTGAAATTCTCAACAGTGAGTGCATATGAAAGTTAGACTTAATGGTTTGCACGTCAAAACTAGGCAACCAATGGGAGGGAAAAGGCAAATGAAGCAACAAGAAAACGTTTTTCCGCAATAACATTGTAGCATTAGTTGATATGCATATGAAATAGTTGATATATTTATGCATTAGTAGTTTTTTTTGTATATTTGGTATATAACCTAGGAACCCTAGCCTCGAACCGACCCTTTGGGCCTTACCGAGTGGCATCAAACTTGGAGTGCAATGGTTGACCTCTGTGACATGCTCCAATTCAACAACCAGACAAGTGCACAGCGCACGGTTACTCAGCCAGTTACTCAGAGGGAGCTCGAACTTGGGATCACTTACTCTTTTCCCACACAGCCCTTCTCACATATGCACTGCGACTGCGCCAACCCCTACCATGCATTAGTAGTTGTGTGATAAAATAAAGTTTAAAAGACTATAACTCTTTTTTGAGATTCCCCAATGTACCTCTTTTTGAGATTTTAAAAATTAGTAGGGCCTTCCTTACTTTAAAATTAGTAAAAAAAATACAAACTTTTCTTTATATTTTTGATAAAAAAAATAAAAAGATAAACCTCTCAAGTGTTATGAGTGTCCCAAAAATCAAATGTTACAAAAGGTTTATGAGATTTTTTTTTTTGAAAATTGAGAAAATGTTTGAGAAATTTTTGAAATCTAAAAAAAAAAAAAGATGAATATTTTTTGCCTTTAAATAAAAAATTAGTAAATAAGTGAAGAGTCCTAACACTAACTTCAATCAACTTTGTTAATGTGCCGAGAGAATTTCTTTGTATATTTTGACTTATGGTTTTACTTGTTCACCTAAATTTGCAAACTATTGACTCTTATTTGAAACCACTTCTTATGGAGAATTTTTGTACAAGCTTGATGTGCAATGCTAATTTAACACAAAAATTTAATTTTATAAAGTTTAAAGGTCAATCATGTATATATATATATATGAGACTCACACTTTGCTTCCCCACAATAAAAATTTCCAATATGAAGAACATGTAAACTATACTAATTATATACATGCTAATGGTTGGTACTTAAGATTTTTATAAATTCGTCATGAAATTTATTCGAGGGATAAGTTCTTACTCTCATTAATTCATGTGAGTTCAATATTAATATATATATATATATATATATATATATATATATATATATATATATATATACCCTTTCTTCACTATAAAGTATAGTTTTAAAAATCGAGCCAGTCCAACCAAGCCGGACTAGACCGGGACTAGTCAACCTCAAGCATGCATTGGAGGGGCCTTGTCATGGAAGCCGTGTAAGAAAACTTTCATAAATATATTACAGCCAAGGATCTTCAATTATCATGAACTTCACATCAATTACTTTATGCGGAAAATAAATAAATCATAAAATGTAAACTTTACATACTAGAATCGGCCATATCAAACCTATCGAGGAGAACACCCGGAGAATCCGAAGAAATCGTTTCTCCCACTTCTCCTCTTTCTCTTTCCTTCCTTCATCAAATCTATAGGATCTCCTGATGATTAGAGAAGTAGAGGCAAAGAGAGGACAATTCCTTTCTTCCTATGCCTTTATAGCTACACCCATAATAGTAGCTAATATATATATATATATATATATATATATATATATATTATATACATATATATCTATAATATTTATGTATAGGAATCTCTTCAAACCTCCACCATTAATTTCTCATATTAAATAAGCTAACCTTTTAATTAACCCATACAAATTCATATCCTTATCATATGGGACACATTTCCTATATGTGGGACCCACTTCATTCATGTGGGACATATCCTTTGGGATATAAATCCTACATTCTCCCACTTGACCCATATGAATGATATTAATATGGATTAACAAATATCCATAATGTGCACAAAACATTAGCTTATTTATACTTTTCAATGAGATTAACATAATATCATAATCAAGCAACCCATTCGTACGAGTCATGGAGGTAAATATCATTAAAGCAACATCTTCCCTTCCATGTACCACAAAACTAATAAACTACTTAACTATGATCTATAATAAGAAGTTACCATACTGTCCCTTTAATGTCTTTGTCAAAGACCATTTTTGTTTAACAGTGAACTATCTCTATAATCATGCGATTTATGGAAAACAGAAATAATGTTCAGAAACACTTTTATTGATATCATTATACATATTATAGAACAAAACATAAAGATCCACTATTATACATCAAGGATTACAACAAAGACCCATGTGATTAGCATGTTCTTTAAATGCCTTTGGTGTCAATCCTTTCGTTAAAGGATCTGCTATCATGAGCTCATTCCTTATATGTTCTATAAGTACTTTCTGTTTCTGAACTTCCTCCTTAACGGCCAAATACTTGAGCTCCATATGCTTAGCGGCCATTAGAGTATTTGTCGTTTTTGGAGAAAAAGACTGCTACGGAATATCACAATAAATTCTCACCGGCCTGGCTATACTGTCGACAATCCCAAGTCCTAAAATAAAGTTCCACAACCACAAAGCCTAAATCGTGGCCTCAAAGCACGCCACAAATTCAGCTTCCATAGTAGATGCTGCTATGATAGTCTATTTGATGCTCTTCCATGATATTGCTCCTCCAGCTAACAGGAACAAATAGCCATACGTTGACTTACGACTATCAACGCATCCAGCAAAATCTGAGTCAGAGTAGCCAATCACCTCCAACTGATCTTTTCTCATATATGTGAGCATACAGTGTTTGGTTCCTTTTAAGTACCTCAAGACTTTCTTTGCAGCTTTCCAATGCTCCATTCCGGGATTACTTTGGTACCTCCCGAGCATCCCAACTGCAAAACTAATATCTAGTCTCGTACAAGTCTGCACAAACATCAAACTCCCAACAATAATTGCAAAAGGAATATTTTCCATACTTTTTTTTTTCGAATTCATTCTGCGGACAATCTTTTAGACTGAACTTGTCCCCTTTACAAATAGGAGCGGGAGTTGGTTTACAATCAGCCATACGAAATCTTTCTAAAACTTTATTAATATATCTTTTCTAAGACAACCCTAACAATCCAAGTGATCCGCCCCGGAATATTTCAATTCCAATCACATAAGTTGCCTCACCCATATCTTTCATTTCAAAGTTCATAAAAAGAAATCTCTTGGTATCATTCAATAAATCAAGATCATTACTGGCAAGTAAAATATCATCAACATATAGAATCAGAAAGATAAACTTGCTCCCACTGACCTTTAGATATATACACCGATCAACAGTGTTTTATTTAAAACCAAAGATCGTGATGGTATCATGAAACTTAAAATACCATTGCCTGGAAGCTTGTTTAAGTCCATATATTGATTTCTTTAATTTGCAAACCATGTTCTCTTTTCCTTTAATCATTAAACCTTCAAGAAGATCCATATATACCTCTTCATCTAAATTCCCATTTAAAAAAGCAGTTTTCACATCCATTTGGTGTAACTCTAAATCAAAATGAGCCACCATAGTCATAATGATTTTAAGAGAGTCCTTTTTAGAAACAGGAGAAAACGTCTCTTTATAATCAACACCTTCCCTCTGAGTGAACCCTTTGCTACGAGTCTAGTATTATATCGTTCAATGTTGCCATTACAGTCGTGTTTGGTCTTAAAGACCCATTTACACCCAACTGTTTTAAACCCTTCAGGAAAATCAATGATGTCCTAGACTTTATTCTGTTCCATAGATTTCAACTCATCATTTATGGCATTGATCCACTTTTTAGAATCATCACTTTCAATGGCTTGTGAAAACGTAACTTGATCCTTACTAGTTCCTAAATCATAATCAACCTCTTGCAGATATATTAAATAATCATCAGAAATAGCTGGTTTCCTTACTCTTTGAGATCTCCTTAATGCTATTTCTTGTGATTGTTCTGCAATTGGCTCGATGGTGACATTTTCACTACCAAGTGATACATCATTAGACTGTTGTTCAGTGTTATCATGGCTTTCAACAACTAAAGGAACAATAATGTTTGTTAAAGGTTTGGATATCGGTATAGGAACCTGAATTTCTTTAATGACCACATTTCGTGATATATCACTCCCACTGATTTCACCATTTTCAAGGAACTTTGCATTACCAAATTTAACTATTCTCACACTATGATTAGGATAGTAAAACCTATACCCTTTAGACTTTTCTGGGTATCCAATAAAAATACCCACTCATAGTCCTTGAATCCAATTTCCTTTCATTTGGATTATAGACTCTAATCTCTACTGGACAACCCCAAACATGAAAGTGCCTTAAACTTGGTTTCCTTCCCATCCACAGTTCAAAAGGAGTTTTTTGAACTGCCTTACTAGGAACCCGATTTAGCACATACACTGCTGTTTTAAAGGCTTCCATCCATAATGAAATGGGTATTGAGGAGTTACTCAACATACTCTTAACCATTTCTATAAGAGTACGATTCTGCTTTTCAGCCACACCATTCTGCTGAGGTGTAACACCCCGACCCCGAGAGGCCTGAAATATTAACTTTTTACTACTAATTTACAGCGGAAGCAAATAAACTCAATTTTTATTAAACCAAAGCGCTAATCATCCATATTACAATCATTTATTTCAAAAGAAGAAAAATTACACAAACATAAATATCTAAAACCATACTAATATTTCTAATCAATCTTTATTTTTTCTAATCCCCACCCGCATGCTTGCTAAGCTTGATTCCCGACATGTCCTTCAGAGTTATCTGAAATAAAATACGTTTGGGGTGAGACGACGCTCAGTAAGTAAATAAGATTATTATTAGTGTGTGGCCAAAATGAGCTTTTAAAGAATTTCGTAAAACAATATTCAATACTATAACTTCAATATTGCTTTTAGAATAAATATAAATTTAAAAATTTCTGCATAAAACTTTTGTCATCAATTTCAACAGTAAATTTTTATAATCATATACTATAACTGCTAAATTAAACTTTTAACTTTAAAACTGTAAAAATATTTTATGATAAACATACATATACTTTTCCTTATACGTTTTCCTTAGATCGTCATTTAAGCACCAGAATGATTCTTTTCACGCAAACTTACACTTTTCCTTCAAATCATCAGTAACTTTGTACACGTAATTAAATATGTATAAACATATATTATATAAAAAAATCACCCTTAGGCCTTTTTGTCGTAAGTCATGTTTACCCCCATGACTAGGTTGTGCGGTCCGAAGACTGGATTTAGCTGGTTGGCCGACCAAACTAAATCAACGTACGTAAACTTTAAGTGAGATTTTCCTTATTAAGTCCTGGTCCGGAACCAGGTGTGCACTCAGGAGAAATCCACTAACATAAATAACCACTCTGTAAACAGTGTGGGTGCACTCTGATCTGTATAAGCTTTAAGCTACGGTACCAAGCATCTGTAACTTTGAACTTTCGTTGCCATAAGGGGTTTTAAAATCATCTTATTATAATTTATGCAATTTAAATAATATCGTAAAAATCTCATCTTTACTCATATTTTCATAAAAAAAAATGCAACGTAGAAATAAACTCATGTCACACAATTTTTGTGTTAAAAATATATATATAATTTTATTTTTGAATAGAAAGAAATGCTGAAAATTTACCCAAGGGGATTAGAACATTTCTTAACTCAAAAATAGATGCAAGTATATTAAAGATAGAACTAGTATAATTAAATATGCGTAAAAATAAACTCATGGAAATTTTGTGGAACTAAGTAACATAATTAAAATTTACGTACAAAATAAACTCGGGTATGAATTTAAAATAAAAAAAAGAAACTAACATAATCAAAATTTACTTACCTTCTTCCTTACGAACACTGTAACTATCTCTAAGAAATGAGATCGGAAAGAGTGGGTGATTGAGAACTTACTCAAAAATTCTCTCTCCACCACAATTTCTTTCACTCACTAATTCTTCTCTTCCTTGGAAAATTGTTGTGAAAAATGAAGGTTGAGAGCTTCCTATTTACAGGAAAATTTTGGGGAAGAAATGAAATTTATAAAAGTGTGGGGAGATGGGTGAAATTATAATTTTTAAAAATTAAAGAATGGGCAAAGTATGGGTTGTGTATGGGATAGGGATGGAGGCCATGTGGGAGTGCTTGCCACTATTCCCACTAAATAATTTTTTAATTAATTACTTACCTAATTAATTATTTTATTATTTTATTATTATTTTTTTTCCTAATCATTATTATCATTATTATTATCATTGTTATTAATTTTAAACTACTTTTAGTATTTATTTATTTTATTATTTATTTTTGAACAAGAATTAAATTTAAATTTTGAAAACTCATGTGGGCCCCACATGGTCTTGTGGGCCCCACACAACTTCGAGACCCGAATGGATCCTACGTAACTCGAATAACTCTTATACGATATTATGCATCCTACATAACTTTGAGACTTGTGTAAACCTTCATACGGCTTCGGGACTCATGTGGGCCCCACACAGTCTTGTGGGCCCCGCATAGGATACCTATATTATCATTATTTTATCATATATTTCTTCAAATTATATCAGTTAAAATATTATTTTATGTACTTATTTACGTATATAAACAGTGTCTTGTGGCTCCAGGACTCATGTGGACCCCACATAGTCTTGTGGGCCCTACATATAATACCTATATTATTATCATCTTATTATGTATTTCTACAAATTATGTCTGTCAAAACACTATTTTATGTATATATACTTATTTACGTGTACAAACAGTGTCTATCCTGTTTATCCTATGAAATTTCATTTTGACCAGGCCGACCTCCAGGGAGTGACTGAGCCGCAATGGTCTCTGAGCACTCGCTAAGACAAGGTCTTTCTTAGGCATCAAACATGGAATCAAGGATCCTACAGAAAAACACTTCTGTATTGATATTAACTTAATGACTATTTTTATTATTTTATTATTATTGTACTTTAATCATATATATATATATATATATATATTTTGGGTCATCACATGAGGCGTACCAGGCATTGTGTATTGAGCACAAATACCATGTTGTTCTAGGAATTTAGCAAATGGTCCTAGACATTGTTTTATGCCATCATACCTACACCATAATACTCACCACCTCTGTCAGATCTAATGATTTTCACTTTCCTATCTAATTGTCGCTCCACTTCTGCAACATATGCCTTTAAAGCATCTATTACTTGTAACTTTTCATGCAACAAATAGATATAGCCATATCGTGAAAAATCATCAATAAAGGTGATAAAATACTTTTCTCCACCTAAAGATGGTGAGTCAAAAGGCCCACATACATCAGTATGAACAATTTTCAGTAGATTCTTACTTCTTGTGGCTCCTTTCTTTATATGTTTAGTTTGCTTTCCTTTAATGCAATTAATACATACATCGAAATCAATAAAATCAAGGTTCGTGAGAACCCCATCCTTTACTAATCTCTCCACTCTTTTCTTGGATATATGACCCAGTCTTTTATGCCACAAGAAAGAGAATTCTCGTTTATTCTACTACGCTTAGTTCCAATATTATGATGCAGAGTGAGGAGTGTTTCAACAAACTTTTCATTAAGATTAAATTTATACAACCCCTCATACAAAATACCAGAGCCAACACATAAGTCACCTTTCATAATACGAAAACCTTTATATTCAAAATACAAACCATAACCGTCATTATCTAATCTAGACATGGAAATTAAGTTTCTAGAAATATTTGGAACATACAAATTATCAAGCAGGTCTAAACAATGACCCGATTCAAGATACAACCGAACAGTTCCAACACCCATAACTGGCACTTGATTTCCATTCCCCAAGACTATCACGTGTTCATTTTCCTTTACGCTCTGGATCGTAAGGTATCCCTGCATCGAATTGGAAACATGAATAGTAGAACCAGAGTCAATCCACCAAGTGTTAGAAGGAACTTGTGTCATGTTTGATTCGAAACATACATAAGCTAAAGGCTTACCTTTCTTTTCGAAACATGCTTTATGTTTCGGGCAATTTTTCTTTAAATGCCCATAGCCACGACAAAAGTAACACTTGGGACCATAATGTTCCTTCCTGCGAGCCTCACCACCATACGAAGTACTCGCCACCTTCAATGGATCTTTCTTTAAACCTTTCTTTATTTTCTTTCCTTTACTTCCAGCTGCGTGACTTATGACATTTATTGAATGTTGTCCCTGTTGTTTGAGTCTTGCCTCTTCTTAAACTAACATGCTTGCCAATTCATTCACATTCCATTTTTCTTTAATTGTGTTATAGTGAATCTGAAAAGGCCCGTACTGAGGAGGCAAAGAGTTCAAAATAAATTGAACAAGGAAGCTTTCATTAACATTCATTCCCAAAGTATTAAGTCTAGCAGCCATATTAGACATTTTTAGGACATGTTCATTCATTCCTTTGCTACCATCAAATTTCATTGTGGTTAGTTCAGCCATCAACCTTCCTGCAAGGGACTTATCAGCTGAACGAAATCTATCTTCCACTGCCTTAAGATATTCCTTTGCGTTGTCTAGTTAAGGGAGTGTTGATTTAATATTATTTGCTATACACATTCGCATAAACATCATACTTAATTTGTTTTACCTTTCCCATGACTTATACAAAGCTTGTTGTTCCGAACTGCTGGTTTAAGTAATAGCAGCCGATTTATCCATTCGCAGAGCTAAGTCCAAATCTAGAACACCGAGGTGAAACTGAATCTGTTCATTCCAATCAGAGAAATTTGTCCCATTAAATATTGGAACAGAAGAAGCCAGCGAATGCAATGAAACATGAACAGACACTACAATAACACAAAATGCTCACTACATTAATGCTTTGAGTTTAGAACATTTCATTAGTAAATTGCGTTCAATTTTTGGATCAACTTATGCAATATACTAATCCTTACACTTACTGGTAATTTTCTTTCATCAAGACATAATTGATAACCTTTATTAAGTTTGATTGGTCTGTCACCTTTGGGCAAGCATCCCAATCTCATTATCATTCATTAATTATCTTGATTAAATCAATGACTATTTGAAAGTTGGTGCACCTTTGGGCCAATCATAATATTCAAATAATCATTCTGTAATAATTTTTGCAAGATTATATCTCAATACAATGTTTATAATTTTTCTTAACGAAATCACTTTGGTGATAACAAGCTAATCATAATATAAACATTGAATGACTCCATACTCAGCAAAATTAATCCAAGTTTAAAGCAGATAATTAATTTCTCACAATGACAATTTTACTTGGATTAATATTTTATTTTATTTTATGTAAAATCTGGTAGCCCATGAATTAAAAATACTGCAACCCGTATATTAAAAAAAAAAACTTACAGCCACTGCCAGCCCATGTATTAAAAAAAAAAAAAAAAACTGCAACCCATACATTTAAAAAATGGCAGCCCATATATTCAAAAACTGGTAGCCCATACATTTAAAAACTGGCAACCCATATATTAAAAAACTAGCAGCCCATACATTTAAAAACTGCAACCCATGTATTAAAAACAGTAGCCCATGTATTAAAAAACTACAGCCCATGTAACGACCGGAATAAAAATGGTATTTAAATAATAAAAGAAAGGGAAATGAAAGCCGGAAACAGAAGGAAACAGTCGTCGACATTGAACTTTGAATGGAATAATGGAAAAGGAATCAGCAAGGCTTCGTTGACGAATACAGGGGATTCGTCGACGAAGGCTTAAGAAAATTCATCGACGAAGACTGAATTTCGTCAACGAAGAGATACCGAGAGGGGGTTTGAGCCGACTGAATTTCGTCGACGAAATTA
This sequence comes from Malania oleifera, assembly GCF_029873635.1. Classification (NCBI taxonomy): domain Eukaryota; kingdom Viridiplantae; phylum Streptophyta; class Magnoliopsida; order Santalales; family Ximeniaceae; genus Malania; species Malania oleifera. Next base: position 107,813,858 of record NC_080424.1, read on the forward strand.
ATAAAGAATTTGTCAACGAAGGATGGGCTCGTCGACGAAATCCCCTGTCTATATATATGGGAAATCCGGATTTTTAAAGCTTCTCTAAGAAGCTAACACTCTCTCTCTCTCTCTCTCTCTCTCTCTCTCTCTCTCTCTCTCTCCTCTTCGGTTATCTCTCTCTCTCTCTCTTCTATTTTGGCCCTGTCAGTCGCCGGATCAAAGATTTGAGGCTACCACGATGCTCCTGACGAAGTTCTCTACAAGTTTGCCGGAGCGAATCGTCAGGGAAACGAAGTTGGGAATCATCCCTAAGTTGAGGTAAGACTTTTTAAGTTAAATTTGACTTTGTGGTAGTTATAGAAGATGTTGTACATACGAAAATACTGAACTTTAATTCTGAAAGTTTTCATTTTCAGGGGTGTTGAGTTGAGAACCCTGCGGGTGTGGGGAAAATTTTCTTAGGGGCTTTTCAAGAATCAGGTAAGGGGATAAACTAAGCTAGTTTTGTTTTGAGAAAATGCATGTGTATATATATATATAACATCTGGTTTCAGGAAAAATAATTATATGTATTTATATGATTTATATTTTGAAAATACTATGAAAATGATCGTATGATGAATATGTGAAAATTCGTTAGTATGACATGAGTATAAAATGTATGAGATACTGTTTTTTGGGAATGTGATTATGACATGGGTTTTATGATGGAAAATCGGCGTACGGGCTAAGATATTTTGTATATATATATGATTTGCCGGCGTACGGACCGTGCTATGTGGATGAGACTTGTCAGCGTACGGGCTGTGTTATGTGATTTGCCAACATACGGGCCATGCTATATGACTGTGATTTTTCGGCGTACGGGCCGAACTATGTGATTTGTCAACGTATGGGCTATGCTATGTGATTTATCGGCGTACGGGCCGAGCTATGATAAAATGTGTAATACCGGTGTATGGGCCGATGAATTTCATGATACATGTATATATGTGAAATGATATGATTGATGTGAAAATAAATGATATGAGATATCTATGTATCACATTTTTAGTATATGTTATATGATATTAGAACCTGGTTGGCTTGGTCTAGGTTAGCACTTGCACGGTACCGTTGCTATGTGTCTATGGTCTTCGTGATCATGATATTTGTGTTAACGCCGCTGTACGGAGTGGTGTGAGATTGGATAGTCGATGTGGTTTATAAGAAGTGTGCTAATCGCCCCTGGTGTATGGACCAAGTCTGGCAAACCCATCAGACTTACAGACTATATGTTTGACTTGGCAGTGATCGGCCAACTATTGTCAGGTCCCGCCTTCGGGCCACATAACCTAGTCATGTGGGGGTAATACATGACAATAGCCAGATAACCTACTAGGAATGTTTTTATGTTATTATTATGATATGAGATGAGATATGCTTATGAAATGCAGTATGTTCTACCATGTGTTGATATACATATGTTTTCCCAGATTTGATAAACAGTATTGAATATGATATGTATGGTATATGTAGAACACGGTATACTCATGTTGCCACACACTAGTATTAGTTTATTTCTCTTACTGAGAGGTGTCTCACCCCTAAATTTTATTAACTTTTCAGGAGCCCTAGATAGGAGAGCGGGAAAAGCCCCGCTGATTTAGTACTATTTATCTACCCTTTTTGAAGGGTAAGTTTCTTTTTGTAAGGATAGTTAGATTTTGTGGGAAATGTCCCCAGATATATTTTGGGATGTATATATGGAAATACTGTGGACTATAGCAACTCTAGTACATTGTAATATATGGTATTGAGATGTACATTATTGTATGTTTTCTGCTGCTAGGGCTTCTGCTGTATGTTCAGATATATCTCTGGTACCCACGGGTCCAGGTAGATTGTGACCTGCTGAACTGAAATATGGGAAATATGCTACTGATATTATTATTAAAAAAAATATGGAAAAATGAGCAGGCCGTGACAGTTTGGTATCTGAGCCTAGGTTGCTAGGTTTTGTAGACTTTAGAATGTAGCAGAAATAATACTAGAGTTTAGGAAATGATTTGAGGTTTTGTTCTATAGACTAAAGGAAGGACTTCCATGGTAGTTTATGTGTTTTTCCTAGGGTGACGATTTCAGGAAAATCATAGTAAGCTATTGTCGGGTTGTAGACACCCTATTTTTACCCATGCCCAATATATTTATTACTATTGTTATTATTATTATATTATTATTAGTAGTATTTTTATTATTTCATTTATCCTTATTATTATTATTATTATTAGTATTATTTTGTTATTATTATTTTCCTATATTATTAGTACTTTACTTGTATTTTTATTATCATTATTATTTTTTTATTTTTTATTTTTATTTATTATTACTAGTACGTTTATTTTTACTTTACTATAATTAATTTTATTTTTCATTTATTTTATTATTTTTGATATATTATTTATTTATTACTACTATTATTATTATTATTTATTATTATTACTACTATTGTTTTTATTATTTTTGGTAAGGTTGTCATTATTATTATTATTATTATTTATTACTTTTAATAATCGTATTTTATTTTTATTAACATTATTGTTATTATTATTATTTTATCTTCATTTTTATTTTTATTTTTTTATTTTTATTATTATTATTTTTTTTACTATAATTATTTATTATTTACTAGTAGTATTATTATTATTATTATTTATTACTATTACCTTATTGATGCTATTACTATAATTATTATTACTATTATTATTATTTCTATATTTATTATTACCATAAGCATAAAAGTAAAAAAAAGAAAAAAGAAAAAAAGAAAATCAAAAGAAGGAAAGTTGTTTAGGGTTTGGGATATTTTTTTATAATAGGGGGCAGCGCACAGGAGGCCGAAAGCCAAAAAACAAAAAAAAAACGCAGTCGGAGACCAAGAAACCAACCAAAAGAAAAAAGAAAAAACCCTACGATTCTCCCATCTCTCTCAATACTCCATCTCACAGTCACCGACTCCCGGTCTCTCTTCTCACCCTCTCACTCACACTGCCCCCGCAGCCCGAAATAGCTCTCCTGCCCATTCTGCTTATTCTCCCATCACTCTCTCTGAACTCGCAGCCCCCCCTGCTACTCCTCTCGCCGCCAGCAGCAGCGGCCACCAGCAACTATACCAGCAGCGGCCACTAGCAACTACTCCGGCGGCCACAAGCAATTATTCCGATAGCCCCGAGCATCTTCACGGCCCTCCATACCCGACGAACCAGCCAAGGAGGCCAGCCACTAGCAGACCCGAGCACCACCCTCCAGCGGCTTCCAGATCGCTGCAACCCTCCTCTGCAACGCCCCTCCATCCACCATCCGAGTCCAGCGACCACGGCAGGCCGCAGCAAAAGTCCAGCAACCACCGTGTCTGTTGCCTCCCGAGACGACCACCGGCCACCACTTACAGAATATCCGTGAACCTCCCTGAAAAGAAGCCGCTGCCCAAGCCGAAGAGGTCTCCCGCTGCTGCTCCAGACCATCCACAGCCTCCATCCATTCCAGCTCCAGCACCACCCTCGGCCACAGACACCAGACTTCCTTCCCCACGGAGCCACCCCCCAGAGCCCCCTGCTGTTGTTCGTGAGCCACGATTCTCGACGGCAAGATCTCCCCGGTGAGTCCCCACTGTAAGTACCTCCTTGCCCCTCTGCTGTAATACACGCACATACAAATATATACATATATTGATTCAGCTTATGTTTTATTCCATAAAGTTTAAGTTTTTATTTTTTATTTTTTATTTTCTTTTTATTAGTTTACTGCTGCATCTGTGTGTATATCCTACACAGCACACACACACACAGCAACGCACTCACACTGTCACACACATGCCTGTATATATATATATATATATATATATATATATATATATATATTTTTGGATTCGTTTGGGGTTTTGACATATAAAGTTTGAATTTTTTTTTATTGTACATTTAATTGGTGTTTTATATATGTGTATAGCTAACATTAATCTATTTTTCTGCAGGATTTTTTTTTTCTACCTTTTGCAGTAATTTTAATTCAGGTTTCATATAAGAATATATATATATATATATATATATATATATTTGACGTCGATTTATTTCATTTTTTATTTATTTATTTTGCAGGTTTTGTTTTTGTCATAGTATTAATTTAGGTTTAAATTTTTATTGTTTATATTGATGTATGTTAAATAATGAATATGGTTGTCTTTTATTGCAATATTTTCATTAGTGTGTGATGTTTTGGTATGCTACTCGTTATCATGTTTATATTGTTTCTATGTTCATCTAATATATATTGTGGTATTTATAGGTATTATTATGTGTTTCTCTATTTATAGTTCATTAAGTTTGGCTTTATGTTTATATTATTCTTATGATGGTATGTATATCTTAGTTTGTAATTATTAGTTTATTACCATGTTATTTTAGTTCATTATTAGTTTATCTTTATTATGGTGTTTTGGTACTAATATTAGGTTATCATCCTGGTTATTGTTATTATTATTATTGTTAGTATTATTAGTTTATTATTATGGTGTTATATTGCTTTAGTTTATTATTAGTTTATCTTTATTATATTATGTTACTACTTCATTAGTTTCTCTTTATTATGATATCTTTAGTATATTAGTATGTATAACTTATTGAGAATTTTTAGTATTTTAATATATATAAAGTATAAACTTACTACAGTGTGTATTTATTATTACGTGTTATGGTACTTATTGTTATTATTTTAGTATTATTATTTTTTTTTCTATTAGTAAATATCTTCAATTTTTTATTTTATTTTATTTTTATTTTTTTATTTTTTTTATTTTTTATTTTTTTTTATCTCTATGATTTTATTGCGGGGGTATGAGCCTTTGGGCATCACATACCCTAAGCTCTGAGGGAATATATGTATATATTTATTTATTTATTTATTTTCATGTATAATTATAAATTCATAAAAAATGAGTAATGTAAAGACTTATTAATTAACTTAGGGATAATTTCAAATTAATTAGGTACCGTTCGTAAGAACGGGCGCGTAAGGGGTGCTTGTACCTTCCCCTCGCGTAACCGAACTCCCGAGCCTAACTCTGGTAATGTAGACCAATTCTACCCCTAACGGGATAGTAATCATGTGTTCTAACCGCACTAAAGGTTAGTGGCGACTCCTACACCATATTTTTCCTGAAAATATTAAAAAGATTTTAATTTCGCCGCCCGGGGCACACGCGCTCACGGGACGTCGCGACACGGGTTATGTTTCTATAATGTAGGACTAGCGATTAGAAATAAGTTGGAAATGTTGAGATAAGCAGTGAGGATAGGTGGGTAAATTATAAGGATAGAATTTCTAAGTTGTGTTTGTTGTTTCCAGGATGGATCCAGAAGGAAATAGTGCTCATGCGAGTGGCAGTGATGGAGCAGGACCATCAGGTGCAGCTGGGACCGACTCTGATGCGATATTACGTAGCGTGGCTTAGCAGGTTATGGCTTAGATCGCTAGGAGCTCGAGGGAGCAGAGTGGTCCATCTGCAGACCATGGGTGCACTATAGAGAAGTTTACGAAGATGAATCCTCTAGCATTTTTAGGTGGAGTTGATCCTGCAGCCGCTGAGAATTGGATGCAGGAGACCGAGAAGGTCTTGGCCGTGTTGCAGTGTACAGAGGAACAGAAAGTCCTCTTTGCCACATATAGACTAACAGAAGAGGCTGAGAGGTGGTGGACTGCGATGAGACTATTGGAGCAACAGAGGGTGGCTCTGATAACCATGACGTGGGACCGGTTTAAAGAGTTGTTCTTCGATAGGTATTTTCCAACTACTATCAGGGAAGCTAAAGTAGGAGAGTTCCTGAGTCTGAAACAGGGACAACTATCGGTGCAGCAATATGCAGCACGTTTCATCGAGCTCTCTCATCTCGCCCCATACATTGTTCCTGATGAGGTGAGGAAAGCCAAGCAGTTTGAAAGAGGCTTGAGGCGAAGTATATTCAAACAGGTAGTGGTGCTGCGAATTCAGGACTTTGCTGAGTTAGTCGACAGGGTGGCTTTGGCAGAGATTGGTGAGCGTCTGATGCAGAGGAGCAGGGACAGAGAAAGAGATCTGCATCTGCGGGCTACCAGCAGAGTCATAGACCGGGCCAGTGGATGAGAGGTAATCATGGTAGAGGGCGGAGATAAGAGACGGGAGGACGCGAGGTGCAGACAGGTCAGGGTCCTCTAGTCTATTAGACTTGTGGTAGGAGGCACTGGGGAGAGTGCCGAGCTGGTGGTGTAGTATGCTATCACTGTGGTAGATCGGGACATATAGTGCGAGATTGTCCTACCCCACCAGATGCACTCCCAGTGTGCTATCGTTGCGGTAGATCGGGGCATATGATGCGAGACTGCTCTACCCCACCGGATGCAGTTCCAGCTCCTAGACCATATTGGGGAGGTTATTAGGCGCCACATGAGGGCCAGTAGAGGAATACAGCTCCAGCCAGGGTTTTTACTCTGATGACGGGTGAGGCTGAGGCGTCAGGTGATGTGGTGATAGGTATTGTTATTATGCTTTTTTTTAAAGCTATTGCATTGTTCAATTCAAGAGCTACGCACTCGTTCGTGTCTTTGGGATGTGTTAAATTATATGGGGCTGAAACACAATCATTAGATGTTAAACTATTGGTATCTACACCAACCGGGTCAGTAATGAGGTGTAGTAGAGTGCTTTGAGGTTGCCTAGTTGATATTCAAGGAAAGACTTTGTCTGCTGATCTGATAGTGTTAGACATGCACGGGTTTGATGTTATATTTGGCATGGATTGGCTAGTAGCTAATTTTGCTAGCATAGATTGCCGAGCACGAGAAGTGATATTCAGATCTCCGAGGGAAGTAGAATTCAAGTTCATAGGGTCGCGAGTGCAATCCTCGCCTCTGTTAGTTTCAGCTATTCAGGCTAGGAGACTACTACTGAATGGGTGTCAGGGGTTTGTGGTTGTGGTGAAAGAGATGTCATAAAATGAATCAAAACTTGTTAGCACGCCTGTAGTAAGGGAGTTTATAGATGTTTTCCCATATGAGTTACCAGGCTTGCCACCCGATCGTGAGGTAGATTTTCCTATCGATCTACTTCCAGGTACAACGCCTATTTCCAAAGTACCTTACCGAATGGCGCCAGTAGAGTTGGCGGAATTGAAGAATCAGTTGCAAGATCTGCTTGATAAGGGCTTCATATGACCCAGTGTATCTCCGTCGGGAGCTCCAGTTTTATTTGTGAAAAAGAAAGACGGGACTATGAGGATCTGTATAGACTATAGGGAGATTAATAAAGTGACAATTAAGAATAAGTATCCTCTACCCTGTATTGACGATTTGTTTGACCAGCTCCAGGATACAAGGGTGTATTCGAAGATTGACCTCAGATCCGGCTACCATTAGGTAAAGGTGAAAGCAGAAGACGTCTCGAAGACGGCCTTAAGGACCAGGCACGGGCATTACGAGTTTCTCGTTATGCCATTTGGTTTGACGAATGCTCCTGCGGTATTTATGGACTTGATGAACAGAGTCTTCCACCAATACCTAGACCAGTTTGTTGTTGTTTTATTGATGATGTATTGGTCTATTCGATGAGCTATGAGGAGCATGAGACCCACTTGAGGAAAGTTTTGCGGACACTACGGGAAAAGAAGTTGTACGCCAAGTTCAGTAAATGTGAAATTTTGGCTTGAGAAGGTCGTGTTTTTGGGGCATGTTGTATCTGGAGATAGTATTTCTATGGATCCTAGCAAGATTGAGGCGGTTGTGAATTGGGCTAGACCAAGAAATGTCCAGGAGATCAAGAGTTTCTTAGGGCTAGCTGGCTATTATCGCCGTTTCGTTGAGGGATTCTCAGCTTTGTTAGGACCTTTGACACGACTGACAAGAAAGAATGTCAGATTTGAGTGGGACGACAGCTGTGAGCAGAGTTTTCAGGAACTAAAGCAAAGGTTAGTCACGACGCCAATGTTGGTTATCCCATTAGGGGGTGAGGGGTATGTCATTTACAGTGATGCATCCTTGAAGGGACTTGACTGTGTATTGATGCAGCATGGCAGGGTAGTTGCGTATGCGTCTCGACAGTTAAAAGAATATGAAAAAAACTACGCTACCCACGATCTTGAATTAGCTGCAGTGGTACACACGTTGAAAATTTGGAGGCATTACCTGTACGGCGAGTAGTGTGAGATTTTCTCTGACCAAAAAAGTTTAAAGTATTTCTTTATGCAGAAGGAACTGAATATGAGGTAGAGAAGGTGGTTGGAACTGATTAAGGATTTTGATTGTACCATCAGTTATCACCCAGGGAAAGCAAACGTGGTAGCTGATGTGTTGAGTACGAAATCCAGGGAACCAGTGTTGACGGCTATAGAGATCCAGCATCCAATCATGATGGATCTGGAGAGACTCGACATAGAGTTGGTAGAGAGTGATCTTCCAGTATGTATTGCTAGCCTAGTAGTACAACCTACTCTACAAGAAAGAATTAAAATCGCTCAAAAAGAAGATCCGAAATTGGCAGAGGTGATAGACAGAGTACAGATGGGTCAGGGGGAGGATTTCAATATTGCAGATGACGGAGCTTTACGGTTCTGTTCCAGATTATGCGTTCCTGTCGATACTAAGATCAGGAAGACTATTTTAGAGGAAGCTCACAGATCTTTGTATACAGTTTATCCCGGTAGTACGAAGATGTACAGAGATATGCGAGAGTCGTACTGGTGGAGTGGTATAAAGAGGGAGATTGTCGAGTATGTAGCCCAGTGTTTGACATGCCAGCAGGTAAAGGGTGAGCACCAAAGGCCAGCAGGGCAGTTGCAGCCATTATTTATCCCATAGTGGAAGTGGGATCATATATTGATGGACTTCGTGTCAGGACTGTCGACGTCATTACATGGTCAGAATGCCATCTGGGTGATTGTTGACCGTTTGACGAAGACCATCCACTTTATTCCTATCAAGATCAGCTACTCCCTCAATCGTTTAGCGGAGATCTACATTCAGGAGATAGTTTGTTCTCATAGGGTGCCTGTATCTATTGTGTCAGATCGAGACCCACGATTCGATTCACATCATGATTTTAGAGAAGTTTGCAGGAGACTATGGGGTTTCAGTTATCGTTTAGTACAACATTCCATCCTCATTCAGACAGGCAGACTAAGAGGACGATACAGATATTAGAGGATATGCTTCGTGCGGGCGTATTGGACTTTGGGGGTAGTTGGACTCAGTTCATGCCATTAGTAGAATTTGCGTATAAAAATAGTTACCAGTCCAGCATTGGCATGGCACCATTTGAGGCTTTATACAATAGGAGATGTCGATCTCCTTTGTTTTGGGATGAAGTGGGTGAGCGGTGAGTTGTGGGGCCAGAGCTTGTGCAGCAAACATGTGATAAGGTTCGGCTTATCAGGGATAGGATCAGTGCAGTTCAGAGCCGACAGAAGAGTTATGTCGACCATCGCCGCAAGAAATTAGAGTTTGATGTGGAAGACCATGTGTTTTTGAAGATAGCTCCGATGAAACGGGTTATGTGATTTGGGAAGAAGGGTAAGCTTAGTCCTAAGTTTATCGGTCCATTTGAGATTCTAGATAAAGTGGGACCAGTAGCCTACAGGCTAGCTTTGCCACCTGTGTTGTCCAGGATCCACGACGTATTCCATGTTGCGATGTTGAGGAAATATGTCTCAGATCCTTCTCATATCATCAGTTATGATGAGTTGGAGCTTAGTGATTCACTGGGGTATGAGGAGATACCAGTACAGATTCTGGATAGGAAAGTACAGGAGTTACGTAACAAGAAGATTCCTCAGGTAAAAGTTTTGTGGAGGAATTATGCAGTAGAAGAGGCTTCTTGGGAGTCTGAGGAGCAGATGAGGTAGAGGTATCCGCATTTATTTCAAGAGGTCTAAGTGGGTAAAATATAAGTGGTTAAGTTGTATTTCTTTTTGCAGGTACATGTAATGGTTTAATTAGTGTAACATTTTAGTTTTGGGAGAAATTTTATTTTGTATATGTAATCTCCCAAGACTTGGAATGTAACCACGGTATTCTTCCGCCATAAGTGGGGGTAGGTAATAAAATGAGTAGACCCTTTTTCCTGGATTAAGGGATGACGAGTTACGGGAACAGTAAATTTCGAGGACGAAACTTTTATAAGGAGGGGAGGATGTAACGACCCGAATAAAAATGGTATTTAAATAATAAAAGAAAATGAAATGGAAGCCGGAAACAGAAGGAAGCAGTCGACTTCGTCGACGAACGCTTCGCGTTCATTGACAACATTGAACTTAGGAAGGAATAACGGAAAGGGGATCAGCAGGGCTTTGTCGACGAATACAGGGGATTCGTTGACGAAGGCTTAAGAAAATTCATTGACAAAGACTGAATTTCGTCGACAAAGAGATACCGAGAGGGGGTTTGAGCCGACTGAATTTCGTCAATGAAATTAATAAAGAATTCGTTGACGAAGGACAGGCTCGTCGATGAAATCCCCTGTCTATATATATGGGAAATCCAGATTTTTAAAGCTTCTCTAAGAAGCTAACACTCTCTCTCTCTCTCTCTCTCTCTCTCTCTCTCTCTTCGATTTTAGCCCTGTCAGTCGTCGGATCGAAGATTTGAGGCTACCACGATGCTCCTGGTGAAGTTCTTTACAAGTTTGCCGAAGCAGATCGTCAGGGAAACGAAGTTGGGAATTATCCATAAGTTGAGATAAGACTTTTTAACTTAAATTTGACTTTGTGGTAGTTATAGAAGATGTTGTACGTACGAAAATACTGAACTTTAATTCTGAGAGTTTTCATTTTCAAGGGTGTTGACTTAAGAACCCTGCAGGTGCGGGGAAGATTTTCTTAGGGGCTTTTCAGGAATCAGGTAAGGGGGTAAACTAAACTATATATTTTGAGAAAATGCATGTATATATATATATATAACATCTGGTTTCAGGAAAAATAATTATATGTATTTATATGATTTATATTTTGAAAATACTGTGAAAATGATTGTATGATGAATATGTGAAAATCCGTTAGTGTGGCATGAGTATAAAATGTATAAAATATTGTTTTCTGGGAATGTAATTATGATATGGGTTTTATGATGGAAAACCAGTGTACGGGCCGAGATATTTTGTATATATATATATATATATATATATATATATATGATTTTTCGGCGTACAGGCCGGGCTATGTGGATGAGATTTGCCAGTATACGGGCTGTGCTATGTGATTTGCTAGCGTATGGGCCGAACTATGATAAAATGTGTAATACCGGTGTATGGGCCGATGAATTTCATGATACACGTATATATGTGAAATGATATGATTGATGTGAAAATAAATGATATGAGATATCTATGTATCACAGTTTTAGTATATGTTATATGATATCAGAACCTGGTTGGTATGGTCTAGGCTAGCACTTGCACAGTACCGTTACTGTGTGTCTATGGTCTTCGTGATCATGATATTTGTGTTAACGCCGCTATACGGAATGGTGTGAGATTAGATGGTCAATGTGGTTTATAAGAAGTGTGCTGATCGCCCCTGGTGTACGGACCAGGTCTGGCAGACCCATCAGACTTAAAGACTATATATTTGACTTGGTAGTGGTCGGCCAACTATTGTCAAGTCCCGCCTTTGGACCACACAACCCAGTCATGTGGGGGTAATACATGACAATAATCAGCTAACCTATCAGAAATGTTTTTATGTTATTATTATGATATGAGATGAGATATGCTTATGAAATGCAGTATGTTCTGCCATGTGTTGATATACATATGTTTTCCCAGATTTGATAAATAGTACTGAATATGATATGTATGGTATATGTAGAACACGGTATACTCATGTTGCCACACACTAGTATTAGTTTATTTCACTTACTGAGAGATGTCTCATCCCTAAATTTTATTAACTTTTCAGGAGCCGCAGATAGGAAAGAGGAAAAGCCCGCTGATTTAGTACTGTTTATCTGCCCTTTTTGAAGGGTAAGTTTCTTTTTGTAGAGATAGTTAGATTTTGTGGGAAATGTCCCCAGATATATTTTGGGATGTATATATGGAAATACTGTGGACTATAGCAACTCTGGTATATTGTAATATATGGTATTAAGATGTACATTATTGTATGCTTTCTGCTGCTAGGGCTTCTGTTGTATGTTCTGATATATCTCTGGTACCTACGGGTCCAGGTGGATTGTGACCTGCTGAACTGGAATATGGGAAATGTACTATTGATATTATTATTAAAAAAAAAAAAGTGAAAAAATGAGCAGGTCATGACAGCCCATGTATTAAAAAATTGCAGCCCATGTATTAAGAAAAAAAAACTGCAGCGCATGTATTCATCTCAAAATACCAATCCATAATATATAACAGATAATCAATTCCCCAATATAAGAATTTTACTAACTTACTTTCATGTAAAGTTCTCTAACTTATGCTTGTATAATATGTGAGTATTACATTATTAATAAAATTATCTGCATGCATATCATTCAGCAGCCCTACTTTAATATCACTATATAGGGGAAAACTGTCAACGATCCACGTGAAAGAAAATTTTCAAACCAACAAAAACCCCATAAATCAATCAAAGGAATCATTTATCATATGAATTATTCAGTTCGATTCAAGAAAATATCATGAACACAAATTTTCACATGAACCCATAACAAGATTGTAAGAGGTTAAAAGAAACGATTTTTATCATGAAAGGAAGATTATGATAATTTGAAACTTTGCTCTGATACCACGGGTAAGAAAACTTTCATAAATATATTGTAACTAAGAATCTTCAGTTATCATGAACTTCACATCAATTACTTTATGCGGAAAATAAATAAATCATAAAATGTAAACTTTACAAACCGGAATCAGCCATATCGAACTTATCGAGAAGAACACCCAGAGAATCCGAAGAAATCGTTTCTCTCACTTCTCCTCTTTCTCTTTCCTTCTTTCACCAGATCTATGGGATCTCTTGATGATTAGAGAAGTAGAGGCAGAGAGAGGACAATTCCTTTCTTCCTATGCTCTTATAGCTACACCCATAATAGTAGCTAATATATATATTTTTATATATGTATAATATTTATGTATAGGAATCTCTTCAAACTTCCACCATTAATTTCTCTTATTAAATAAGCTAACCTTTTAGTTAACTCATACAACTATTAATTCATATCCTTATCATATGGGACACATTCCCTATATGTGAGACCTACATCATTCATGTGGGACATATCCTTTGGGATATAAATCCTACAAGCCGCACTCATTCTATGTTCTAATATGTGCATACATATATACATATACATGTTCATATAAAATTATATGTAAAAAATATAGAATTTGCAATAATTTAAAATATTTTACTTTGAAGCTTAAAAATATTAAGAATGCCAAATATAAAAAATCTAAATTTTTCATATTTGGTCATAAAAAGTAAAAAAAAAAAAGAAAAAGAAAAGAAAATATGTAATAGATCAATTGAACACAATTTTTATTTTGCACACTATTAACATTTAATAAATATTTATTTTTGTAGTATCTAAAAATAATAATAAAAAAGAATTTTCTACTTAATTTTTTTTTAAAATTTTCTTTCTTCTAAATAAAGTTTTAGATCCAAACAAAATGATAATAATTTATTAATATTAACAAAAGAAGTCTCTTTGTAATACACAAATGTAATATATATACATATATATATATATATATATATATATATACACATAATATTGTTGGTTCAACGTCCATTTTGATCTATGAGTTCGACTGGTTGAACCGCTCCGGTGGCTTCACTGGGTCGATCACCGATTCGGATTTTAAAACCATCTTTAAAGGTTGATTTATTATCTTAAATATTTTTTTATTATATTTTGTTGTTAAAAATAATTCAATATATGGCTTGAGCCCTTGCAATATATAGCCAACTGATACTTTATTCTCCAACATCATTTAGCATGTTAAACGACACCGTTTTTAGAAGGTTTTCGAAAAACTCCCTCCGGAAGATTCACAATTTGGTTGCGAGGAGTTTGGCGCAGCGAATCATCAGTAATCCTTGCCGCCAAGGATATTTCTCGTTCTTCTCCAAAAGTTCCAATTAACAATTGAAGAAGCGACTGAATTCTGAACTCCTTTAAAGATGCATGTTTCTGACATATTAATTCGGTGAGTTCTTCGGATGAGTTGTTGCTGGTTAATTCTCCACCAATTTGCAGTAATTTCGCGTTAGCATTACCTCCTTTTGAATTCCCCTTTCAAGCATAAATTTCAATTTCTTTTATCAGAAAAGAAATTTCATGTTGCACTGACGACGAAGGTAATTTTAGAAAGAAAAGAAAAACTGATTCTTATGGAATATTATGGCAGTGTTTGGGAGCATGTTTCGGACCTTGGATTTGAATTTGAATTTGAGTTTGAGTGGATTTGGACAAATTTTAGTATAATTTTACATTATATTTTATTTAAATCTAATATAAATCTAAATCCAAGGCTCCCCAAATGGGTAAGGATATTTCAAATCATTGAAAACAAAAGTGAAATGGGTTGAAACAGATTGAGGATCCGGAGTTTATAGTTCAATATTTAAGGTTAATTAAAAATCTGGAAAGCTGTGCTTGGGATTATGAATTTGGGAACTTAGATTTGGATTTGGGTGGGTTTAAAAAAATTTCAATATAATTTTATATTATATTTTATCCAAAACTAACACCTCTCCAAACATAACCGAAGAGTGATTGTGTTATGGCCATAATCGCGAGTTTGGAGGTTTTGTCCTGACAGTTTGTGAAAAGGTATACTGAAAAACTAAAGGCCGCAGGGAAGAAAGGAATGATTATTTTGTTACAATCCCATGAATTATACAAGAACAAAATGATTTTGATCATTAATGAATTTACTATTAGTACAACTAGTTAGATTGCAGAACTATTTGGCTAGCCAAAGTATCTTCAGTTTCATAATACATACATACATACATACATAGGGCCCTATGCCCAGGCATCACAGATGAGGTTTTAATGGTCAATGCGGTTAGATTTTATTACACAGATGAGAAATGAACTCGTAACCTTCTTGTAAAGGAGCATGCACTTGTATTATTCGACTGCTAGCAAAATTGCAGAATTTGAAGTTCTGTTAGAAAAAATTAAAGACAGATTTGATTGAGTTCTGATTATGATATCTTCTGTGTTGTACTTTTTTTTTCCAGCTCTTTTCTTTTCCTTTTCTGTTTCTTGTTGCAGCTCAAGTATAATTCTTTCTTTTGATGCCTTCATTTTGGATGAATTTCCTGTATGCTATGTTTTGTTTTTGTTTGTTTGTTTGTTTTTTTTTTCTTTTATCATTGTTGAAATCTAAAATATCAAATTCTTGTTAGTTCTCAGTAGTTTAGCAAGCTTACCTTATAGAAAACATAATAGAAGTCAAGGGCTAGCTCAGTCATAAGAGCAGCTCTTACCATGAGTAAGTTCATGGACTCATGGTTTCGAACTTCATCGCTCTCCCTTATGAAAAAACGTAATATGGTATTTATAACATATCATATCAAACCAGCTTTTACAGACTCAAACTCCATAGTAGAGATACAACAATTATGAAGCAGTAAAAGGTTAACTACAGGGTGTTGAGACGGAGGTATTTAAGGTTCATGGATGTAATGAAACTTGAATGAATTCCTTAGTTTGACGTACATGCTTTTTTTCAGCTCTTGTAATTTTGTTTTGAAAGAGTATTAAAGATGTTTAACAAACAAAGAGTAATGACCGAAATCCTCCTTAACCATATGGAGGAGATAACATCTTGTATATATAGAATAATTACACTTGTGTGTTCCTATAAAATAGGAAAGAATCAAAATACAAATATTCAAAATATATTATATGATATATCTACAGTTATATCAATCAGATATTGCAGAATCGTATTTTTATAGCTATATCAATCGGATATTATTGAACCGAAATTGATTTAACAAATATCATGGAGAATCTTCGATTCTCCCTTGTCACCCCCCTGCAAGGTGAGCATGGCAGAAGGGATAATACTGAGCTTGCTTCGAAAGAGAAAAAACTGAGGTTTGGTAACACCTTTGGTCAATGAATCGGCAAGCTGCAAATGTGAGGGGACAAAATCAATTTTCAAAGTGCCATTAGCAACAAGTTCATGAACAAAATGGTAGTCGATCGCAATATGTTTGGATTGTGGGCGAGTAACTGGATTGATTGCCATAAAAATTGCACTTTGATTGTCACAAAGAATTTTGGGTGGCACTGAGAGTGTTACACGAAGGTCTTGAAGCAATTGAGTAATCCAGGCAATATCCGCAGTTGCAACGGCTAAGGAGCGATATTTTGCTTTGGCACTTGAACGAGAGACAGTGCTTTGTTTCTTAAAGGACAAAGAGACTAAATTGGTGCCAAAAAAGATAGCATAGCCTGTAGTGGAGTGACGTGTATCAGGACATCCAGCCCAGTCCGCATCAGAGTAGGCAAGAAAATCACGACTGGTCTGTTTATGGAGTTGAAGTCCATGATGAGGAGTGCCTTTTACATAACACAAAATACGTTTGAGGGCACGAAAGTTGTCCTTGGTGGGAGCATGCATGAATTGGCAAATAGAATTCACACTGAAGGACAGATTAGGCCTGGTGATGGTCAAGTACCGAAGAGCACCGACAAGAGAACGAAACATAGTACAGTCAGAGAACAACTTTCCTTCGGCTGAGAGGTGTTGTCCGACAACAAAAGGTGTAGAGATAGGCTTTGCATCAATCATTGAAGCACGCTGCCAGAGATAAAAAACATACTTTGTTTGACTGAGAAACAAACCTTTCTCATTAGATTGAACTTCAACACCGAGAAAATAATGAAGATCACCCAAATCCTTCATGGAGAATTCCTTGGAAAGCTGAGTGATAAGGGTTTGAACCATAGAAGGATTACTTCTAGTTATGACCATGTCATCAACATAAAGAAGTAGATAAACAGTTCCAAGTGAGGAGTGATAGACAAACAATGAGGAATCTGCTTGACTGGAAATAACCCAAGTTTAAGAAGAAAAGAACTAAAGCGATGAAACCAAGCTCGAGGGGCTTGTTTCAAGCCATAAAGAGCACGCTTCAGGTGACACACATGTCGAGGGAACTGTGGATCCGTGTAGCTCGGCAGTTGTTCCATGTACACTTCTTCATTGAGAAAACCATGGAGAAAGACATTTTTAACATCTAACTGATGTAAACACCATCCAGAAGTAACAACCAAGGACAAAATAATTCTGACCGTAGCAGGGCACACTGGGCTGAAAGTATCACCAAAATCAAGACCATGAATTTGAGAAAATCCTTGAGCAACAAGACGAGCCTTATGGCGCTCAATAGACCCATAAGAGTGAAGTTTGGTTTTGAAAACCAGCGACATCCAACCACATAATGATTTTGAGGACGAGGAACAAGAACCCACGTATCATTTTTCTTCAAAGCTTGAATTTTATCATCCATAGTCGGGAGCCATTCAGGGTGTTTTGTAGCAGATTTAAAACCCCTAGGCTCTTTGAGAGCAAGAAGTGCCTGAAAAGCCTGAGAAGAACACAAAACAGTCATAGCATGATATAACCATGGTTTGAATATACCAGCTTTACTTCTAGTAATCATTGGGTGGTTGGAAGTGGTCACACGAGGAATCGAAGACACAAGTGGAGGAAGAGGTGAGTCTGGAGCTGTAGAATCCGAGAGGAGTTCCACATGAAGAGGAACTTGGGGATTAGGGGAAGGATTTGAGGATAGATGCGAAGAGTCACTGCAAGGCAAACATGATGAACTCGAAAACAAATGAGAAGAACCAACATTAGAAGAAGTAGACACACAATCCTGACAATTGGACTGTAGATTTTGCACAGAGTCACCATGATAGGGAAAATTATTCTCATAAAACTGCACATGTTGAGAAACATAGACACAATGTGTCTTGCGGTCTAGGCACCTAAACCCTTTGTGAAGGGTGCTGTAACCTAAAAAGACACAAAGAGCATATTTTGGAGACAATTTATTAGGTGAGTAATCTCTCAAATAAGGAAAGCAAAGACACCCAAAAGTGTGAAGCATAGAGTAATCTGATTGCTTACCAAACAGAAGCTCATAAGGAGTTTTGCCATCAATTGACGGTGACGGGAGTCGGTTAATAAGGAAGACGGCAGTAATGAAGGCTTCAACCCACAAAGAGAGCGGTACATGCGCATGGAACATAAGGGTAAGGCCAGTTTCTGTGACATGAAGGTGCTTGCGTTCGGTAGTGCCGTTTTGACTAGGAGTGTGAGGACATGCTAGATGGAGCACAATACCACAAGAATGCAGATGAGAGTGGAATTTATTATTAGTAAATTTGATTCCACCATCGCACTGAAAAGATTTATTTTCGCTTAAAATAGCATCTCAATGTACTGTTGTAGATGGATGAAAGTATAAAAAAAATCAGATTTTTGTTTTAACAGAATATCCAACTAAATTTGGTACAATCATCAATAAATACTGCATAGTATCTATATCCAGTAAAAGAAAGAATTGGTGACGGACCCCATAAGTCACAATGTAATCGATCAAAAGGCATGACACAACGTTCATCATTTAGAAAAAAAGGTAAACGGTGGCTTTTGCCAAGTCTACAACCAACAAAAATTTCAGAATCAATGCTCACCAATTTATTACTGCAAGAAATAGATCCTAATCTAGAAAGAGAAGCAACAGTGCGATAATGTGGATGACCAAGGCAAGCATGTCATAAACGAACAGAGGTTCGTGGTGAAGAGGATGTGGTGGACACAAAAGCATGATGATGTTGATCCAACACGTAGAGACCATTTTCACATCTTCCAACTCCAGTATTGTTCTTATGACCCGATTTTGTATGGTAAAACTAGAGGAAGAAAAGGTAACAAAACAATTATTGTCTTTAGTAAGCTAACTAATCGAAATAAGATTTTTCTTAATGCTAGGAACAACTAAGACATTTGATAGAAGAAGGGGACTAGACGGAACAAGAGATGAAATGGAACCAGTATGGGAGTTAGCTAAAGACTGACCATTTCCAACCATGACATGTTCATTACCAGAGTAGATAGCCGGTTGATCCACACCCTCGGTATCGCTGGTTATGTGGGATGTTGCACCAGAACCAGGGAACCATTCTGAGCCATTTAGATCTTGAATTGAGCAGGTGGAAAAAGCTTTAGTAAGATTGGCCGATTGCTTCTTCTTGAGTTTCAAGAAGGTCCAGCAACGTTTAGGCAAGTGTCCCTCCTTGTCACACAACTAACAGTAAATAGAGGAGGTAGATGATGGCTTCGAATTGGCAGAAGTTGTAGAAGAAGAGGAAGGCCAATTTTTCCCTTTCTTGGCCCTTACCGCTTTAGAAGCCTGCTGCACAAAATAAGTAGAGTTGGAAGACGAGTGGGAAACGGATCTTTCAAAAATCTCATTCCTCAAAGCTTTTGGAACAATCTCGGCAAAGGAGGGTAGCGGAAGCTGTGACATCATGGTGGTAGAAAAGATCTTGTAGTTGGGTCCTAATGCTCGTAAATAGCAATGGACTTTATTCATGTCGTCAATGGGACAACCAATAGCAGCCAGTTGATCACAAAGACCTTTGAAGGTGCTGGAAAACTCAGCAATGGACTGGGAGCTGCGTTGCATCAGTTGGAGTTTATCCTTGATTTGCAGTTCTCGAGCCTTCGATCAGTGCGAGAACGAGACTTCAAGAGCATGCCAAGCCTCATAAGAATGACATAAACCCAGTACCTCACTCATAGACTCCTTTGTAAGAGAAGAGTGGAGTAAACTAAGTAACGTCTGATCGATATGCAGCCAAGAAGTGTACCCTGGATTTGGCTTTGTGGTTCCATCAAAGGCACGAATTGTGGTCAAGGGAGCCATGATGGTACCATCCAAATAACCAAAAAGTTCTTGGCTGGCTAACAGAGGAACAAACTGATTTTTCCACAATAGATAATTGGAGGAAGTCAGTTTAATGGTGAGCATATGCACCATGGTTTTGAGTGGTAGAGTAGGTGAGGAAGAAGCCAAATCAGCCATGGTAGAATCAAAGAAAAAACTTTGGTTCTGATGCCATAAAGATGTTTAACAAACAAAGAGTAATGGCCGAAATCCTCTTTAACCATATGGAGGAGATAACGTCTTGTATATATAGAATAATTACACTTGTGTGTTCCTATAAAAAGGAAAGAATCAAAATACAAATATTCAAAATATATTTACGTATATCTACAGTTATATCAATCGGATATTGTGGAACCGTATATGTACAGCTATATCAATCGGATATTGTGGAGCTGAAATTGATTTAGCAAATATCATGGAGAGTCTTCGATTCTCCTTTATCAACTATATTACAATGACCTTTGTAACATAGACTACTTGTTGGAGAGGAAATCTAAAAATTGAACTTCTAGTTGTGATGGTTGTGAGGCAGAAGTGGAGGTTGCTGGGAATGAATTATGAAGGATAATTTTAGGTATTCTCTCTTTTGTCCTGAATCTTTATATGTTACCAAGACATGCTGCTATCTTTTCTCAAGTTTCTTGTTTTAGTGTTTTAGATATCCCAGTAGGTCTTTAATATTCTCCATTTTGAATTAAATGTCAAATCTCAGATGTAAATTCTGGCAGCTGCTTCTTCATTGCAAATTTGGGTTGATATGTAGTTGGACAGATGGGTGTAAAATCCTTACCAGCAGTGGAGCCCAAATTTCTATTTGTATTGCTGTTGTATCATTCTGGAATAATGAATTGCAGAAAACTACAGGAAATAGAATTCTCAAAATCTTTATTTTTTTTATTTTTAAATTTGGAAGAGTAGAACTTTTTCTTCGACGATGACCTAAAGTGTGGTCTTATGTAGTGTGTATGAATTTCAAGAAATTCTTGACAATATTCACAATCTGAGAGGACTGCGTTATTTGTTTTTAAAATTTTATAACCTGGTTCATCTCCCTTAACTATCATTACAGGATAAATATTTGATACTGAAAAGCACAGAAAAACCTTCGCCCCAACTGCCATTTGCCTTTAACACTCAGTCCTCTCCCTCCAAAATTAAAATAATTTTTTTTAAAAAATTCAACCAACTAAGCTTCATAAACTTTGCACTCCTCATCAGCAGGGTTTGTCTGGCAGAAATCCTCCAATGGGTCTCCAGTTGCCGGTGCAGGCATCCCTGGCCACTTGCTTGCGACTAGATGTGCTAAATCAACCACCCGTTGACTACAAAAAGGAATCAGGTCAGAATTAGGGCACAGTTATGCATTTGCATTGAATGTGAAAAAACAAATAGCAATTAGCAAACTAGGACATTGTTTATATGCCACTATTTTGATGGTATTATGTTTAGTACAAGTGTAAAATCTTCTGTTAGTTGGCACATACAAAACCCTTTTGAGTTATGAATGGTGATCACAATTTTTGTGTTCTAAAAATGTTATATTATGCATTTAGAGGTGAAAAACAACTTAGCAAACTATATCAGTGTTCTATGCTATTTTTATGTCATTATAATCAATACCTGTGTTAAATCTCTAACTGACTAGGCTCATTCAATAGCCTTCCAAGTGATCACTAATTTTATTTTTGTCTCCTTAGTAGGTCAGCATTCTATACTACCCTGATGTCATTATAGTCAATACAGTGTTAAATGAGGAAGCATGTACAATAGCCTTCTAAGTGATAACTATAGTTTACTTTTGTGTTCTTGGTTATGATATTTAGTATTCTCACCTGTACCCCCATTCATTGTCATACCAGGCCACCACCTTCACCATATCATCTCCCATGACCATGGTGAGTGAGGAGTCAATGGTGGAGGAAACATCGGAGCACCGGAAGTCTACTGATACAAGAGGGACATCACAGACATCCAACACCCCTTTCAATGGCCCTTCAGCTGCCTTCCTGAAGGCTGCATTGACATCTTCTGCTGAAATTCCCTTCTTATCGACATTCACAACGAGGTCAACCACCGATACATTGGGGGTCGGTACTCTCAGTGCAATGCCATTGAGCTTGCCTTTTAGCTGGGGAAGCACCAGAGACACTGCTTTAGCTGCACCAGTGCTGGTTGGGACTATGTTCAGGGCTGCAGCCCTTGCTCGTCTCAAGTCCCGGTGGGAAGCATCCAAAAGCCTCTGGATGGACATAAGCAGGAAGCATTCTTTGTTTTCAGGCAAGATTTATAAATTTTTCTTAAATGCACCTTCTTATACAAGAAAATCTCGTGGTCAATTTTGTGTGTACATGTTTGATTACCTGGTCTCCTGTGTAAGAATGGGTAGTGGTCATTGTTCCCTTCACAATGCCTGCAGAATAGTTAAGTGAACATTTAGTATCTGTTTGGATAGAACTTTGTGAGAAAAGTACAATAAAAGAAAATAAGAAGAAAATAAATTTTCATTGTATTTCCTGTCTATCTCAAATTATAATAGATGAAAAGTGAAAAAATATATTCAAATGCAATTGCAAAGTAAGGAAAATCAAAGGTTAATAACGTGTAAAGGAAAATGTTATGTTATTTTCTTTATCATTTTCCTTGATAACCATACAAGAAAAAATGGATTTTTTATATTTTCCTTTCCTTTCCTTTCATTCCTCTTAGTGAAAAAGTTTCTTAGATTATGAATAAGATGAAATGATTGGGTACGTACTGAATTCCTCGTCCATAACCTTTACAAAAGGAGCCAGACAATTTGTGGTGCAAGAAGCATTGCTGCAAATTACTAAAGTTGTCAATAAATTTCTACCAAAAGTTTATAATCTGTAACATTCGTAATGTGCCAGTGAGGGAACAAATATATCAAATTACCTATAAGCTCAACCATATGTAGCATACATATGTGTATGAAAGGAGAAACAAACCTCACAATGTTAGAAACCTCATGGTAGTAATCCTTCTCATTCACCCCAACAACATAGGTTGGAATATCAGCACCTTTTGCTGGAGCAGTTATAATGACTTTCTTAGCACCAGCTTGGATGTGTTTCCCCGCGCCAGGGCCATCCACAAAGACCCCTGTTCCCTGTGTGTCACATATTTCAATAGTCTTTTAGGAGCTCTCACAAAATCACAGGACAATCGAAGTAAACAGAATTGCAGAACCTTTATGCTGTCACACTCATGAGCAAAATCTAAGACTGTGTTTGGGAATATGGATTTTGGGCGTTGAATTTGTGTTTGTGTTAAATAGTTCCGTTTCTTTTTTACTCTATCTAGAAAAATGACTGGAAATGTTTAAAAAATAGTAGCATAAGATGTGCAAAAAGATTCATGCCTCTCTTAATATCTAAAGAGAGGGTATCTGTCTCCCATTGTCCATTGTACCTGCTCTGAATAATCCCACCAGCCCATGCTAGATTATTGCTGATAGTGAGTAAGGATTTAATATCCTTGAATCTATCAAAAGAAATGGTCCATGATCGCATAAATTGGCAGAAATTCATATAGCCGACCCGACTTAGTGGGACTAAGGCTTGGTTTTGTTGTTGTTGTTGTTGTTCTATTAAACTTCTTGCAAACAAGAAGATTTTTTGTAATAGTAGTTCTAAATTACTTTTTTTTTCATGAAATGGGTTGGATTGATATTAGTCATGATAAAAGAAAATCATTCTATTAGGTCAAGTCTACTTATTTGATCTAATAAGTACCTAGATAAAAAATAATTGGAGAAACTGCAAGATAAAACTATATTGAGTATTGTCAAATTTTACATAATGTCAAATCAAAGATTCGGACCCAATGCTGCAAAACACAATTTTAAATTTATTTATTAATTTTCACGATCAAAATTGGATGCGAGGAATTACCTCAATGACAATGTCGATGCCAAGGTCTGCCCATGGCAACTTGAGGGGGTCCCTGTTGGAGACAACCTTGACGGGCTTGCCATCCACACTGATGGTCTCATTGTCCACTATTTTTACATCTGCTTTGAAAGTCCCCAGCATTGAATCATATTTCAGCAAGTGTGAAGCCTGTTTTTGTTAGGTAGACTAATTACTATCCAAATAAGAACTTGGAAATTTGATTTAACAAAGTTGAATCCATAAAACTTAGACTGTTTAGAACTCGAAAAACATGAAAAGAATTCACCTTTTATTTTTTATCTGTCAAGAAAAATGAGAAAGAAAAAATTAAATGCATAATAAATCATAAATAAGATTTTTATTTGCATGTTATTAATTTTAAATTTTCTTAATTTTCAGTAATACTTGTATAAATTTTCATTCTTAATACCATTTCAAATATAAAAAATATATAATAAAAAATTTTATTTTCATTTTCCCTTTTTAGAACAAAATCTTTAATTCATCCAAACAAAAAAATGGCAAATAGAAGATTATAAATTTACATTCTTGACACCACCGCTGTCATTGATGACGATGACGTCGAGGGGTGAGTTTGCTCGGCCATGCCAGCACCGGAGGAAGTTCCGGCCAATGCGTCCGAAGCCATTGATTGCCACCTTCAACTTGGCCACTGTTTCTCCCTTAGAAGGAGGAGCTGATCCTGTGGCCTAATTTATGTGATAAAATTCCAATTTATCAGTACTGATATATACACAGCCAAAGAAGGATGCAGTAGAATAGCTAATGACTGATACCTTTGGAGTGAGTTGGGCAGCCACCACATCAAAAAAGGATGCTTCTGTGGCACTGTTCTTGGCATGAGTCACAGTCCCAGTAGATCGCAGCCCACAGTACTCTGCCACTTCCATTCGCTACAAGTTCATTAAAATCCCCGAAGAAAGGATCAAATTTTAAAAATCCTAGCCATGTGCTACATATATACATGGTACGTATCCTCTGCAGATCCATTAAAAGTCCCCAAAGAACAAATCAAATTTTAAGAATCCTAGCTATATGCTACATATGTACATGGTAAGTATACTAGGTTTCTTATCCATTTCATTCTTCTACTTATTGTAATCAAGAAAATGACCTTCACAAGTAATCCTAGCTATATACGTAAGGCAAGTGTACATGTGTGCGTGAGGGTGAACTTGACTGAACGGTACCAGTTTTACATCCAAACCTGAAGGTCACAATTCGAATCAGGGAAATAGTCTCTTTAAACACGGAGTTATATGATCTAAACACATCTTGCCCTTTTTAGACCCTCAATGGCGTGGAAGCCTTGTGCACTAGGTATTACATTTTAACCAAGTTGCTTATGTGAACTAAATTGCTTATCTATTTCTTTCTTCTACTCAATTGTGATCAAGTATGTATGTGCATGTGTGTGAATGTGTGTATATATATGTATATGAAGAGCGAGCGACAGAGAGAGAGAGAGGACCTTGGAAAGGCATTGAGTAGTGGGAAGAGGGCGAGAGGACTTGGAGGCAAGCCTTGAGTTGCTGGTTGGAATTCTTGAAGAGGCCAAGGCTGCATGGGAGGCCATGGCTGCCAAGCTAAAGCTAAAAGAACAACTCCCTCCCTCTGTGTGTGTGTATATATATATATATATATATATTTATTTTTTGCAGTTATTTTACTGTTATGCATATACTTCAGGTTGGAAGGGAGAAGAAGGAACGTGTGGCAAGGAAGGGTGTAGGGAGAATGGAGATAAGATCATGTTTGGGTGTGCAACTATTATGCATAGCATAGTCCCAGTTTCAACCACAGGTTGGTCACCCTTTCTTGGATTCCTATTATACCCTTGCACATTCTCAGATTGACACACACCTTAGCTGCCACAAGTGCTGCCTACGTGTATGCCAGGTAGAACTAAAAAGGTCCACACACACATTTTTCTGCTTTCTTCTGGTTGGTAGGAAAAGTTGGGATGAATGGTGCAGAGCTTTTGAAGGACAGCTTTAGGAAAATTATGGCAAGGGATGGCTTTGATGTTTAGAGAGAGAGAAAGAGAGAGAGAGTTGATTTTCAGCTTTTTTGTTGAGTTGATTTTGAATTTCTATGGAAATAGCAGTGTTAGTATTGAACGAGTCCTTGTAGACGGGCTAGATATACCTGGTTAAGGATTAGCTTAAACACGAAAATATAAAAATCTTTGAGTTTATCCATTTATCAGTTCCTCTTTCTCGATTTTTTCTTTTTCAAGTCAGATGTGGGACAACTAATAATGAAATTCCTTATAAGTTGTTTCTCACTTGCCATTTTCATCCACCCTCACTTCAAGTTCATGCAATCAAGGAAAATGACCAAAATCATGAAAGTTCATTCACCTGCAAGATTAAAAATCATGTAATCTGTAACTCTTCTATATTTACAAAACCCTGGTCCTATTTGCTTGGGCTCAACTCAAATTGTTTGCTCAACACTGCTTGGTAGAACTAATTAGGTGTCTATGCTTAGAAATGTGTGGCTCTTTACATTGTTGATCGTGAAGAGTGCTATCAAAAGTTTTAGACTACAACGAGCCAAGCATCATTCATCGCCACGAGACCCATGCCTTGGGCCTCCAATGCACCAGCCAATTACGGCCGCACCTTACTACTTGCTTGCGTTAGGAGCTTAACCTTGACTTTGATACTACTTATTAACACCAATACTCCTTTTATATAAGTTCTTTATACATTGGTAAACACTGATTTGGTTCAAAAGTTTAGACTATAACAAAGCTCATTCACGTAAATATAGTTATCAACTATTCATTCTTTACTCGTTTATTTTTCCCTGATGAACTTATAAGAAAAATTTTCTAATAACATCCTATTTTGAAGCATAAAGTTTCAAGATATGCAATTCTGAGACCCAAAAGGGAAAAATGCTGCCAAGCATTTGTACCTGAATTTATTTCAGCAATTGTACGATAGTAATTCTCTAGGGCTAGCAATTCCTGCTTGGACAAAGCATGTACAGGCTCGGATTCTTTTTGAACGAATACTTGGATGGCATATTCCCTTGGAAGGACTTCAAATATGGGCCTTAACAAAATGGATATAGCCCATCAATGAGGAACTTATTGGGCTCTTTGCCAGGCCCAGACTCCCAATCAAGTGCCCTTAAACTAGCACCTGGATGGCCCATGTAACTGAATTAGTCCAAACTTTGTTTGGAAGCTCAAGAATTTTTAGCAAACAAGGCCCGCCTTATATATCTGTATCATGTGAGACTAATCACTTAAATTTGACGTAAAACAAATTATTTTTGATAATTATAATTGTTTTATATTTTAAAAAATTGGATTTATTATGATTAACAAAATTATAAATTTTCCAAAAACGTATTTTGAAAAATATTATGCAGTTGTCAGGTGTATATTTTGTATTACCCGGTAAAATTATTTTTGTATTTTTGATCGCTTCGATATTATCGAAGAGAAAAAATAACACCTGTTTTATTTCTCTTCTCCAACCGTCATAGCTCGCCCTCTCTCTCTCTCTCTCTCTCTCTCTCTCTCTCTCTCTCTCTCGCGCAGAGCTCGGTTTCAATCTGCAGGATAAACCCTAAAGATGACTGCTCTTCCCAATTCGCTGGTCTTAACAAGAAGTTCTCCAATTCAATTATCTCCTGGTAATTTGTGTCCGTCGTTTCGGTTTTCGATCTGATCACTATCATCATCTCTCTCTCTCTCTCTTTCTCTCTCTCTCTCTCTCTCTCTCTGTGAATTTTTCTTTGAAAATATTGTTTCTGGTCGGTATAATTTCACTAAGATTTGTGATTGCCTGTAGATCTCGTTGATTCTTTGTTTTTTTTCGCTATCTAATGTGTTCTCTTGCATGCATTACTGAAACGGACACTCTCCAGCTGGAACCACGCCTGTCTTGCTTTTTTTTTTTTTTTTTATCGCTTTCGTTTGAAGTTTCATTGATCAATTCAAAAAATATAATTTGGGGATTATATCACCTAGGCAATGGATGATCGAACTGAATGAAGATGCCTAAGCATGGGGTGAAAATGGGAACTATTTCTTAAATTTTTAATAGTTTTCAGCATTTTCGATTCTATTCCGTAAATTTCTTTTCTTTTTTCGCGTTCTGCACATGAACCTAGACTAGTTGTTTGGCGCACGGGAATTGGGATGCTTCTTTAAGAGAACTTCGTTTAATTTTTTTTATAAAGTTAATTGAGTCTTTACATTTTATTTTTTAAAAAATCTGTTTTTATATTCTAATTTAGTACACTTTCCTATATCTCTAACATTTATTCTCAAACTCGCTATGAATTATTGGAAGTTGCCGGGCAAACATGTTAAGTAATAGTAAACTTTTGTACTAAAATTTTGTATTAAATTTATATAGGAATATCTTAGGATGTTAGACGTGAACAGCGAAGGAGTTATAAGTAGTTGTGGGCCAATAATGAGTTAATTAGAAGTAGTTATGGATTAATTATATGGTACGTAATATTTTTTTCTGTAATGTCATCAGCTTAGGATATTTATGTGTTAATTATAAACATAATGTGTTTAGATAATATTTTAGGAAATAAAAAGTGGACGCCAAGATATGAAATCCCCTAAATATGCTTTGATAGATGTTTATGCTGTGGGTATCTGCAAATTTCTGTGAGCAATTTAAATTATGAACCTTAATGTAGAAACTCTGAGATGTTTTATGGGGATAGAGAGTGGATGGAGTTCGTTCCATTTCATTTTGAAGTCTTTATGAATTTTTATGACTGATGGCAGTCCAACAATTACACTTGTTTTAAGTTGAAAAGGGTTTCTATATAATACAATTTTCTTTGAGCTGGTTTAACGAATGTGTTTGTAGCTCCAATGAGCTTTTCATTACTCTGTACTTGCTGCAGGAATGAATATATTAAGAATGACAAACATTGTTGCTCTGTAGATGTGGCTGTTACTAATGAAGTTCAACTGACCTCCTTGTAGTACTAGTTCTCTCTTTCTAGGGTTTGAGGATTGTTTTTGTTTCATTGGAACTTTATTAGTGCTTAAATTCCCATAAAAACATTGTTGGTCTTCTGCTTTTGTACACGTCAATATGATTAACTGTTATTTAAGTCAGGATATGGCTAAGACCGTGTCTTGCAACCAACACCCCTTAACTTAATCCCCCCCTGCCCCAACACACCCAAAAAACAAGTAAATAATTGAACGGTCTTGTGATCTTTTTCCTTTTTATCTTTCTCATTCCTCTCAATTTTAAAATTTCCAGCATCCAAGTTGTAACTGTGCCGAATTCATGGCATTAACTATAGTTCATATTGTAATTTTCTATCCCTGCAAGCTTCTAATAGCTTCTTTTTTTAAATCACTGTCCATGGTGCCATGCCCCAGTTCATAGAGGCTAGTGATTGAAATCTTCATTTTTCCAGTTATAATCTGCATTTTAACCCAGGAAAAGTAGTTTTTGAGTTAGTATAGTAGTCTTGTGAGTAATGTGAGTTTCAGCTGAATTTTTGTGCTGTTCTATTATAATGAATGCGAGGTAATCTAATGTGAATGCTTGGGGCACCCTCATTTCCATTATTTGCCTTGTATGTGTGGAAGACCAGTGTTCTTCACTGCATAGAGTTTAGTGAGTCTTGTATTCTAAAAGGAATTGAGGATATATCATGGTTACAAATCAAATTATTGAGGATATGCTAGGGTATTTGTTTGAGGTAGAATATAGAAACTAATTATGCTACAATATCAGGTGTTCAATAGCAATGGTTCTAGTTGTGTATATGTGACCACACATGTGTATTTTGGCTTTGTTCAAATTTCTTTGATTTTGTTCAAACCCGTATTCACTACTACATTGCATGTTAGCATGTTAATCAAAGTCGAGAAAATTTCACCCTAACAGTAAAAATTATGTTGGCAATATGTAGTCCACAAAAAAGGACATTTTATATCCGTTATTGTTGAAATCCTGAGTATCCTTGTATATTGAGTGAATTAGGAAAGTAGTAAATGTAGAAGATTGTATATTATTCTGTAGGGAGATTATTTACTTAGTTAGAATCCTTGATTGTATTATATATTGTAAGATTGGGATGTACAAACTATTCAATTGAAGGAATACAAAAATTCCATTATGTTTTCATGGTATCAAAGTTAGGGTTTCTAAACCTTAGTTAGCAATGGCCGACGGCGCCGTCAACAGCAGAGAGTCGTGCTCCTCTGAAACTCTCGACGGTGACTCTGACGCCACCTCCATCATGGGGTCTCTCGGATCGAGTCCAATGGTGGCATTGCGGCGACTCGGAGAACTCCAATCGCAGCCGGCGAACAAGATATGCGTCGATTGCTCGCAGAAGAACCCGCAATGGGTGTCGGTATCGTATGACGTCTTCATGTGTCTAGAGTGCTCTAGCAAGCACTGCGGCCTCGTTGCTCACAAATGCTTTGTCCAGTCAGTGACATTGGACTCCTGGTCGGAGATCCATCTCAAGAAGATGGGCATGAACAGCAAAACCGAAGCGGCAAGAGCTCGCAAGAGCGCCACTGAGGCCGACCGCAAGGACTACGAGGCTTGCAAGAAGGAAGAGCAATATTGGCGAGACGCCGAGGGCACCAGGTCCTACGCCGCCAAGAAGCGCAAGTAGGATGCTGAGAAGCGCATAGAGGCTGCCTCACGCAAGGCCAAGGCTCGCTGCCTGGCCAAGCATGAAGAGAAAAGCCTCAAGAAGTTGCTGAAGAAGCCAGATAAGAAGGCCAGCCACGTCTCCATCCCCGTTCCCAAAGTCACCGAGGCAGAGCCTTTTATTGATTGGAAAATGTTGAGGCAGGGCCTACCTAGTTCGGCAGACTAGACTTCATTTTGTTATTGTATGACTTCGTCTTCCACAAACATTTTTTCGGGTTCTTTAGCCCAAAGAGGTAATTTTTTGCAAGCCTTGAATATAACCTCTAAATCCAAAACTCCTTGGATTTTTGATTCTGGTGATTCTGACCACATGACTGATGCCTATCATCTTTTCTCATCATATTCATCCTGTACTGGAAATTTGAAAGTTAAAATTGCAGATGGATCACTCTCGTCTGTTGCAGGCAAAGGGAATATCTGACTCTTTGACTCCATTACACTAGAATTCGTTCTTCATGTTCCTAATTTATCCTACAACTTACTATCCATTAGCTAGTTAACTAAAAAGTCCAATTGTTCTGCTAAATTTCTTCCATCTCATTGTGTTTTTCAGGACCTATCATCGGGGAAAACGATTGGCAGTGCTAAGGAATGTGAGGGACTCTACTACTTTGTGGAGGCAAATGTGAGTGAACAATGTAAAATTGCTATTTGTGATTCTGCATCTACTTCTAGGGATAGTGAAATTTTGTTATGGCATTCTAGGATGGGTCATCCAAAATTTTAATATCTAAGATGTTTATTTCCTTCCATTTTTTCAAATAAAACGTCTTTTGAATTTCAATGTGAGATTTGTGAACTTGCAAAACACCAACGTAATTCCTTCCCACAATCCACATACAAACCATCTAGACCCTTTACTATGATTCACAGTGATTTATGGGGGCCCTTATGCTCTCTTAATCGCACTCACACGAGATGGTTTGTTACTTTTATTGATGATCATACTCGTATTTGTTGAGTTTATTTGTTGAAAGATGAAACTGAAGGTCGTTCTATTTTCACCAATTTTCATTCCATGATTCAAACACAATTCCAGACTCACATTCAAATTTTACGTACTGATAATGGTACGAAATATTTCAATATATTGGGACATTATCTTTGAGAAAATGGAATTGTTCATCAAAGTTCTTGTGTGGATACCCCTCAACAAAATGGGGTTGCTGAACGTAAAAATAGACATTCTTGACGTAGCTCGGACATCGATGTTCACTACAAATATGAAAAAATATTTTTGGGGCGATGCCATTTTAACAGCTACATATTTCATTAATCGAATGCCTAGTCGAGTTCTTTCTTTTGCCACTCCTCTTCAGAAACTCCAGGAATGGTTTCCAACACTTGGCTCCACTCCAATCTCTCTCTGAAAATCTTTGGATGTACAGCTTTTGTTCATGTTCATGCTCACAATCGAGATAAATTGGAACCTCGTGCTATTAAGTGTGTTTTCATTGGTTATTCTTCTACTCAGAAAGGCTACAAATGTTATGATCCTATCACAAAAAAAATTGTTTGTTAGCCTTGATGTCACGTTCTTTGAAATCACTCCTTACTTCCCAAAGCCCTCTCTTCAGGGAGAGAAATGGAGTGAAGATCGGTTCTTTGATTTCTTTGTTGATGAATCTGTGCCATATACTGAGCCTACCATTACATCATTTCCTGACCTGTCATGTGCAAAAGATCACTTAACCTCAGGGGGAGATGCAGAAAAGCAAAACAACACAAAAATGCTTGTTTACTTGAGAAAGTCAAACACAAAGAATAGGGAAAATCTCATACCTGAGACACCAAAAGAGTTGAAACTGGTGATAGCTCCGAGCAACTATAAGTCCACGCCCAATGCCGATCAAGTAATAGATGGTCACGAGCTCCGTTCTGATAAGCCTATACCTGATGACATCAATCTACTCATTGCAGTCAGAAAACAAACCAGGTCATGTACTCAATATCCCTGGTCAAAATACATGTCTTACAGAAGTCTATCTGCAGAATATCGTGCTTTTACTTCTAACCTTGACAGGATAAAAATTCCAAAGAATATCTAGGAAGCCTTGGAGATTCCTACATGGAGGGAAGCTGTCATGGAGGAAATGTGGGCTCTGGAAAAGAATGGAACTTGGGACGTTATGAATTTGCTGAGAGGGAAGAAGCCAGTTGGTTGTAAATGGGTCTTCATAGTGAAATATAGAGCTGATGAGACAGTTGAATGATATAAAGTCAGACTCGTTGCAAAAGGGTTTACACATACTTATGGCATTGACTACACGGAGACATTTGTACTAGTGGCAAAATTGAACATAGTTTGGGTACTCTTGTCCTTGGCAGCTAACGTAGATTGGCCACTATAGCAACTAGACATTAAGATGCATTTCTAAATGGCGTGCTAGAAGAAGAAGTCTACATGACTATACCACCAGAATTCAATAAGAAAGGTGAATAAAACAGAGTATGCAAACTCAAGAAGTCCTTGTATGGACTCAAACAATCTCCTAGAGCATGGTTTAACAGGTTTGTGAAAGTGATTAAAAATCAGGGATATCGACAAGGGCAATAAGATCACACTATGTTCTTCCAATAGTTTGAAAGTGGTAAGAAAACAATTCTGATAGTATATGTTGATGATATAATTCTAACTGGAGATGATACAGTGGAGATGGAAAGCTTAAAGAAAGTCCTAGCTGCTGAGTTTGAAGTTAAAAACCTGGGACAAATGCGGTACTTCTTGGGAATGGAAATTTCTAGATCAAAAAAAGGTATCAGTGTCTCTCAGCGAAAGTATATTAGTGATTTCCTATCCGAAACTGGCATGCTTGGTTGCAAACCTAGTGAAACTCCGATTGAAGCTGTAAAGAGGGTCGAAGAATGTGGAATACTAGTTGAAAAAGAAAGGTATCAGAGATTGGTTGGTAAACTAATTTACCTATTGCATACCAGACCCGACATTGCATTTGTTTTAAGTGCGGTAAGTGTGGTGAGCTAGCACAACATTTACCAAAAAAGACTCACCTAGAGGCTGTGTATAAGATCCTCAGGTACCTTAAGGGTTCTCCGGGCAAAGGACTTTTCTTCAAAAAATGTGAAAGTAAGGAAGTAGAAATCTTCATAGATGCAGTTTGGGCAGGATCAGCGGAAGATAGAAGGTCTACCACAGGATATTGCACCTTTTTATGGGGAAATTTGGCAACTTGGAGGAGCAAAAAACAAAATGTAGTGGCCCGAAGCAACGCTGAAGTCGAATTCAGAGCAGTTGCTCCAAGAATACGTGAAGGACTGTGGTTATGAAAACTCTTGGAAGAGTTACAAATTCCGGTGAAATTCCGTATCAAACTCTATTGTGACAATAAAGCAGCCATCAGTATCTCTCTCAATCCAGTTCAACATGATAGGACTAAACATGTGGAAGTGGACCGACATTTTATCAAAGAGAAGGTTGAAGAAGGAACCATCTGTATGACTTATGTACCTACAAAGGAACAAACTGCAGACATTTTACTAAAGGGTTAGCACGACAGAACTATGATGATTTCATTGGCAAGTTGGATATGATTAATATCTATGATCCAACTTGAGGGGGGGTGTTGAAATCCCGAGTATCCTTGTATATTGAGTAAATTAGGAAAGTAGTATATGTAGAAGATTGTATATTATTCTGTAGGGAGATTATTTACTTATTTAGAATCCTTGATTGTATTATATATTGTAAGATTGGGATGTACAAAATATTCAATTGAAGGAATACAGAAATTCCATTCTGTTTTCAGTTATTATCTACCTGAATTTTTGCTTGAGTTTTTATAATGATGGAATGTTTACTTTCACTGAATATTGCTTGCTTAAGTTTAGCAGACTCGAGTCCATAACTGAAGTTCATGTTGATAAGGTAGTTGTGTTTGAAATGCATGTCATTACCAATTTCTCATGAATGAACAACTTCACTTGTTTTTGTTGCTGCCCACTTCTGTCCACACATGTAGCTGTGAAACTACGTAAACTTACATATTTCCTCTCAAAATATATGCTAGGCTCTCCTTTTAAGCCAGTGGACCAGTTTCTTGGGAGCGGGGGCTCTACAAACTTGTCGTTTAATGCGAATAATCGCTTGGGTAAAGTGCAGCTTCTAAACTCCAAAAGGCCACTAACTGTTCAAGCAGGATACGGGTACTGTGTGACTATATTGTTGTCCTCTACATTTGTTTCCATTGTATTTTGTGATTTGCATGCAGGTTTTAGTTTAGAAATTCATGGTTTCATGATGGATGTTGGTTTCAAGAGTAACTTTGCGATTTCTGCACTGGCTGTTGCTGCAGTTTATATATGGAGGCTACATTGCAGCCTTAGTTTAAAAAGCAGAAAAAATGAAGTTGATCTCCATATCAATGCAGAATATGTAGAGAAATAAATATAAATTTGGAATAAACCATGTTTAATCTTATATAAGATGTTGGAGTTATCTACTTTTTAAGATTCCAAGTTTTTTTTCCTATTTGCAGATCTTTTTGGTGATTAAGTTGAGCCCTTAAGTATTATTTTAATTGGATATATTTGGGAGTTTTGCATATCTATAGTTTTTTGGATAGAAGAACTACTGGCTGTTTTCATTATGTGTCCATGAGGTGGATTTTGTTCGAGTGAGTCATCCTATATTTTGTTCACGAGTGAATTTTTTTGTTCAGATCAGAGGTACTGTTTTTCCATCAAGTTTGGAGCTATCAAAACTTTGTTTGGATGTATTCATTTTGCCCCCTTGGGCCGCTGCATTTTGAGTTATCTTCTATGCTTAATTAGTACAACATGAGAACTTTTTCCAATTTTCCTCCTTTTGTCACTTGATAATATCTACTTATTTTGCAATCTTATGCTTTCAACCTTCAAGGTTCCATTTTTTTGTCATTATTTCCCTATTTCAACTATGGACAACTAGAAATTGTAATGACAGTCTGTTATCTTGTAATTACAGTGAAGGTGGACGGCCAAGCAGTGCTGGCATTTTTGTTGGTGGTTTTGTTTTGGGAGGAATAATAGTTGGAACCCTGGGCGCTGTATATGCACCTCAGGTAGTATTGTTGTGCAGGCTGCCACCTACCCTTCGAAATTAATTTGGCCAGAAGATTGATTAATTTATTGAATGGCTTATCAATCAATGGTTGGTTGGTTGTATTTTTTTTTTTTTTTTCTTTATAATTCTTCCCGGCACCAAGATATCATTTTCCTTTTTTGGCAATAAATTACCAAGTGGTGGATGTTTTACCACCAGGTCAAGGGCTTGTTGGCAATAAACTACCATTGCCTGCTGGAAACTATCCTGCTGTTAGCCATGTGGATCTTTCAGTTTTGTTGGCAATAAACTACCATTGCCTGCTGGAAACTATCCTGCTGTTACTCATGTGGATCTTTCAGTTTTGTTGGCTGTGGGTGGTTATTGGATTTTGTTTCCATCCATTGTTTATTGTATTCGTTGTTATATTCTAGTAGTGATTTGAATTGTCCCCAAACCTTTAAACTGCCTGAAAAGTTTTGTTCTTCTCCAGATTAGCAAGGCATTGGCTGGAGCAGACCGAAAGGATCTAATGAGGAAGCTGCCCAAATTCATTTATGATGAAGAGAAAGCTTTGGAGGTGAGTAGTTATCTTTGCCTATTTCTACTTGTATTCCTTTTGGGTGGGATTAACACCTTGTACTGGCTTTTATTTTGTTATCTCTTAGTATGTTTTTTTGAGAAATTCTTCTGTATGCCTACCACACGGGGCACATCACCACCATTCATTTGATAGGTACCATGCATTTTTTTTATGAATAGGGGTCACCAACCAAATGAATGGTGATGATGTGCCTGGTATTCACATACCTAAAACACCAAGAATTTTGCATATTTTGTCGATGCATTTTTGCCTATCCAACTGCTTTTAGTACTCGTTCAATCCCTATCTAAAATTTGCTTATATGAATGTGGTACACAAGTCATTTCTTATTTGCCAATTCTTTCTTCCACCTTTATTGCAAAGCTTCTGCCCAACTTGTTCAGTCCCATAAACATTTACTGGTCTGTTTTATCTAAGATCCTTTCAAATTTGTCTCCTTAACTTCCAAGCATTGTCAAATTGCAGAAAACAAGGAAAGTACTGACAGAGAAGATTGCACAGCTGAACTCTGCTATAGACGATGTTTCTGCTCAGCTCCGATCGGAAGATGCTCCAAATGGAGCCGCGGTGAACTCTGATGAAATGGAAGCTACTATATGAGAATGTTTCTGTTTATGGGATTCGCTGCCATTGATTCCCATAGAACATAGCTGATTTTTCTGTGATCTTCGATGATTTTCTTCTTGACTATCTGTCCTGTTAATCCATCATAATGGCAGCCCTTAATGGGTGAATTTATTTTTGCCCAACATAACATGAAAGGAAAAGAAAAGAAAAAATAAAATGGATAGGAGAAAAACTGTTCAGCATTTTCTCTGAGTTCATCCATCACCATTTCTTAGCCCTATTTATTCTAACTGGCAGCTTCTCCACCACCGAAAAGAAAAAAAGACTTCTGAATGAAGGGTATTGGAAGTGAGCTAGATGAACATGGTTAGATTTTGCAGTAATTTGAAAAGTTACTTTGTTTTTGGGTGGAAGAATAAATTCTGATTCATGCTGGAATGTTTTAATTGCTCATTAAATAGAAGCTCAAGGAGGTAATTCATAGGTAGCATAAGACAAGACCATATTTAACTTCCTCGCCCATGAAAATATTTTTGTGTTTTTTGTTATCTTTTTTTAAAAAATGAACAAAATATACTGATCGTGGTTTGGTAAAAATATAATGTAGTACTTTTTCTAAGATTTGTTAAAAATACATAAATCTTCTCTTGTATTTTATAAAAAAGTTAAGTATTTTTAAGGGAAGGTTTGTGTCTTTTTGATGAACTTTAGGAGAAATACGTGGTATTTTTGAAATGTTAGGTGAGGAATGTGCTATTTTTGAAATTTCAATTAGGTTTTTGTCTTTTTGTCAAATTTCTGTACACTTCTGTCTTAAAAAATTATTACTTACTATTCTTTTCTTTTTTTAATTATTTATTTATTTTTAAATTCATTTTTAATAAGTGTTATCCTATGGGGGAAACCATGGAAGTTCTTTGTTTGTATTGTATTTGGAAATTTGGAGTTCAACCTTAAATTTGGATTTTGGTAAAAAAATAGTCTCACTTTCATCCAAGTTCACTCCAATAGTTTCTTTTGTTTTGAAGGCCTCCCAAGAATGGGAATAAGATGAAAAATGGATTACTTTTTAGTTATATAATGAATAGATAAAAAGTAGTTAATATTGTGTCTAGAGTGACCCTTCGATTTGAATTTGATGATTTTGAATAAATTTTAGTACATTTTATATTACATTTTTATTCAAATTCAAATTTAATGCTTCTTCAAATATAGGGTGAATATATTTTTAAGAGAATTACATGATCATATAATAGTTTGACTAATAAAAAATTGCACTTTATATCATTTTTAATAGTTAAAATTAGGATAAAACATTGACCTCCCCTATGATTTGACAAAAAGACAGGTTCCTCTCCTGAGTTTTTAAAAATTACATTGACCTTTCTTTACATTTAAAAATATCAGACAACTATTTTGAAGTTTGCTAAAAGGACACAAATTTTTTCCTTAAAAGATCTTTTTTTTTTTTTTTTTACAAAATATAAGTATTTCTTAAAATATCAGGGAAGGTTCTTAAAATTTTTAAAACCTCATGAGAGGTAAATGTCTTTTTGTCAAACCTTAGGAGAGTTTAGTAAAGAGAAAACAAATCTTTTACATAATTGAACATGAATTTGCATCTTCGTCGTTGAAAATTAGAGGCGGGTAAGCTTTTTCCACAACAACTGGAGGGGGGTAGTAGTAGAATAATAACTCTCCCTTGCCTCCTTCATTCTTCTCTCGAATCTCTCTGTTCTCACTAGCCCCTTTGTCCCTAAGCTGGCCGTCTACTTTCTCCTGCTTCACAATTTCCACATGCTTCCCAGTGCGTCTATAAAGGAAATTGACGAGTTTCAATGGATCGAATGTGCCTTTCACTACCATCTGCGACTTCTTTTGATCCACTCCTACACTCGAAACTCCTAAGATGCATCCATGTTAACGAATAACCAAAAAAAAGAAAAAAAAAATGGTTTAGGTCTTAATTGGAAGTTCAAGATTTTCGAAACTATTAAAAGAATTCATGCCAACTTATTACCTTCCATCTTCTCTGCACATTTCTTGACTTCATGAGCACAACTTTCACAATGCATATACACTTTGAGAACTACGACAATCACCTGAGCCTGCATATTCAAAACCGAACAAAGGATTCAACCTAACTAATAGAACAAATCACTATGCTAAAATAGAATAAGTCGATGCATATAAACCTCTGATTTCTTTGTTGCTTCAGCTTTTCCTCCGACCTTCTCTTTGGCATCCCTAGGCACTTTTGGAGAAAATAACTCCACATGTTTTTGTGTTTTTCCTTCTACCCTCTCCAAAACCTTCCATGGATCCAATTTTTTTCCCTTCACAATCACTTTATGATTTTTCCGATCAACCTCAACTTCTTCAACACCTAACCATCATTATGAGAAAAAGCCATACGAAGTTAATCTATTATAACAATGATAATTCAAGTCTATATAGAAAAATTGAATCAGAAGTTAAAGCAAAATATCAAATCAATAAAATAGAAAATCACCCTCAAAGCATCTCAAGCTTTTTTTGATCTTGGTCTCGCAGCCTTCGCAATGTATGTAAACACCCAAGACAACATTATCTCCTTTCGAGTTTGGTGCATTCTTTTTTTCTACTTCGGTTTTCTCTTCCTTCTTCCCTTCTTCCTTGTTCCCACCTTCTCCTTTTTGCTCTTGCTACATGGAAAAAAACAAAGCACTGAAAATAAATGAAACAAAAGCCAATTGAGGACGAGCTTAATAAACTAGTTTTAGGTTTGAGTTTCTTATTCCCTTCCCATCGAATGCATCAATGCATTTTTTTTTTTTAAAAAAGAGACAAAAATAGTAGAGGTGAATACCTTTCCCCCCATTGTATGCTTCAAGCTATAGTGCTGGAGGAATGGAGACAAAAATCTCATATAACCTATATACTCTCTCTCTCTCTCTCTCTCTCTCTCTCTCTCTCTCTCTCTCTCTCTCTCTCTCTCTCTCTCTCTCTCTCTCTCTCTCTCTCTCTCATTTTTATCAAGAAACCTATCAAATTGTAAATGGAATTCTTGGATCGAGCGGTTTAAGATCGTCAAAATATTGCCTTTGCCTATTCAAGTTCATCCAAATTAAATGTAAGGTAAAATTTATTATGTCTCTTTAACGGAAACTTTTGAGATAACCTTACGAAATTCTTAAACTCCTATTTACATTATAATTTCTTAATAACTGCTAAAATGTTGTTGTTAGACCACTAGCATTGAATAACAATATTTTTCGTGGTTCTTGACATTACAAGTCCACATAATAGTACTGGACAGAAGGGCGCATGGGCCCACAACTCTTCTTCTCCTCTTTTGTGGTATCCATGTAGGCCCGTGATCCTAAGTATTTTTTTTTTATTAGTATTAGATATCTACTTCCTTAAATTAATACAGAACTTATTAGACAAATAATCTTTCATTATGATACATATTTCATGCTTTAAAAAAGTTTGGATTTTAACTTTTAGTGTTTTATTGAAGAAGATGATCCTACTAATACAGATAATATGTACTATTAATGTAACACCCCAACTCCGAGGGGTCTGGGATATTAACTTTTCACTATTGATTTATAGCGGAAGTAAATAAACTCAATTATTATTAAACCAGAATACTAATTATCCATATTACAATTATTTATTTCAAAAGAAGAAAAATTACACAAGCATAAATATCTGACATCATACTAATATTTCTAAACAAATCTTTATTTTTTTATCCCCACCCGCATGCTTGCTAAGACTGATTTCCAACATGCTCTTCAGAATTATCTGAAATAAAAATATGATTGGAGTGAGACGACGCTCAGTAAGTAAATAAGATTATTATTAGTGTGTGGCCAAAATGAGTTTTTTAAAAATTTCGTAAAACAATATTTAATATTATAACTTCAAAACTGTCTCTAGAATAAATATAAATTTAAAAATTTCTACATAAAACTTTTACCATAAACTATAATAGTAAAATTTTATAATCATATATTATAACTGTTAAATTAAACTTTTAACTTTAAAACTGTATAAATATTTAATGATAAATATACATATACTTTTCCTTATACGTTTTCTTTAGATCATCATTTAAACACTAAAATGATCCTTTTTATGTAAACTTACACTTTTCCTTCAAATCATCAGTAACTTTGTACACGTAATTAACTATGTATAAACATATATTATAAAAATCACCCTTAAGCCTATTTGCCATAAGTCATGTTTACCCCCATGATTGGGTTGTGCGGTTCGAAGAGTGGACTTAGCTAGCTGGCCGACTAAATTAAATCAACGTACGTAAACTTTAAGTGAGATCTTCCTTATTAAGTCTTGATCCGGAACCAAGTGTACACTCAGGAGAAATTCATTAACACAAATAACCACTCTGTAAATAATGTGGGTGCACTCTGATCCGTATAAACTTTAAGTTGCGGTACCAAACATCTGTAACTTTGAACTTTTGTTATCATAGGGGGTTTTAAAATCATCTTATTATAATTTATGCAATTTAAAATAATATCATAAAAATCTCATCTTTACTCCTATTTTCATAAAAAAAAATGTAACGTAAAAATAAACTCATGCCATACAATCCTTCTCTTCCTTAGAAAATTGTTGTGAAAAATGAAGGTTGAGAGCTCCCTATTTGTAGGAAAATTTTGGGGAAGAAATAAAATTTATAAAAGTGTGGGGAGATGGGTGAAATTATAATTTTTTTAAAATTAAGGAATGGGCAAGGGATGGGTAAGGTATAGGTTGAGTATGGAATGGGGATGGAGGCCATGTGGAAGTGCTTGTCACCATTCCCATTAAATAAATTTTTAATTAACTACTTACCTAATTAATTAATCAATTAGTTAATCAATTATTTTATTATTTTTCTTAATCATTATTATTATTATTATTATTATTATTATTATTATTACTTTTAAATTATTTTTAGTATTTATTTATTTATTATTTATTTTTGAACAAGAATTAAATTTAAATTTTGAAAACTCATGTGGGCCTTACACAACTTCGAGACCCAAATGGAATCTACGTAACTCCAATAATCCTCGTACGATTTTATGAGCCCTACACAGTTTCGAGACTCGTGTAAACCTCCACATGGCTTCGGGACTCATGAGGGCTCCGCATAGGATACTTATATTATTATTATTATTATTATTATTTTATCATTTATTTATGCAAATTATGTCAGTCAAAACATTATTTTATGTACTTATTTACTCGTACAAACAGTGTCTATCCCGTTTATCTTATGAAATTTCATTTTGATTAGGTCGACCTCCAGGAAGCGACTGAACCACAATGGTCTCTGAGCACTCGTTAAGACAAGGTCTTTCTTAGGCATCAAACATGGAATCAAGGATCCTACAGAAAAACACTTCTGTATTGATATTAACTTAATGACCATTTTTATTATTTTATTATTATTGTGCTTTAATCATATATATATTTTTGGGTCATCACAATTAATGAAAAAAATTATGTAATTTATGGTACATATAGCATTCTTAATGTTTAGACATGCTATGATTCCAATACCCTAATTAGTAGCAAATATTTTATGCTTTTTGAAATTAAATATTGTTTTAATTTCTTAATCGACTATAGAATGATGTCATTATAGGAATTTTTAATAATTTTGTTCTAATTAGTATGTCAAGCAATAAGAGAAAATATAAATAAGTAAAACCAAAAATAGGATTAGAAACTAAAATTAAGGAGTAAATATAATTCTACTTTTTATGTTAGTTCTAATTTTTATTTCACCTATTGAGAAAGTAAAAAGGTATTTAGTCGACAAAAAAATAGAAATTTATATAAAGATTAGACCTAGCAAAGATAATTCTTAAAATTTTCTTTTTCCACCAACAACAAAATCTTGAAAAAATATAAATAAACGTTTCGTAAACATCATTCTTTATATACCACATTATTTTGATTTTCATTTTGTTCATGAAACTCGACTGAGTGAGGAACTTGAGGAGAGGCGCTCCTTTTGTTCCCGATCGATAGTGACATGAAAAGTAAATATTATACATAGAATGTTATAATTAAATTATAAAAAATAAATAAAAGTATGAATCTAAAAAATTATTTTATTGCATAAAAAATGAAGTCATATTACATACGCACCACACGTGACACATGACACCTTAAGTTGATTTGGCAATTTATTAAAGTATTAGAGGTGACAAATTATAGGTACACATTCTTAATTAGAGCCATATATATATGAAATTTATTACCAAAAATGTTATTCTACTTTTTCGAAGAATAATATTTACCAATATTAATGTGGGGCTTTATCTAAACTGAAAAATATATTTTTTCTTTACTTTTAAGTATAACCAATTTTCCTCGTTGAAGTTTCAATATATAATCAACATTCGTGCTCTTCAAGAACAATTTATTAGGAGGAACGTAGTTCTCATTTATTTTTTTAATAACCCTTCTCTCAAAAATGAAAATTGAGCCAAAAAAAATTTTGAAGTTAACTTTTAGCTTCTTGGAATTTTTAAAAGTATATATTTTAAAAATTTTTAAAATATAAAGATTGATATTATTTTTTTTGTTTTTAATAGATTATTCAACTTATGTTGACCCTAAGGAGTAATTAATTTTGATTATAAGAAATTTTATGTCTTGTGGTGATGAATATTACACTTATTATTCATAATACATGAGATTAAGTTAAGTTGAAACAAGTTTAAAACTATAACTTCTTTGATTTTGGCATGAAATGAAACAACTAATGGGCATCGGTAGGCTCATTACATGCCAAGTCATGTGCATGATCAAGCTCTCACTTCAAAAAAAAAAAAAAATCATAGATGAGCATGACAAAAACTACAATTATGTGTAATGGCATTCTTTATTGTTTTAGATCGCATTTTGAATTATTAATGTTACTTCATATAATATTATAACATGTATAAAATTTGCTGCTCCTAGAATAGTAGCAATACATCTTTTGTCCTTATATTTGTCAAATTGAAATTAACTT
The DNA here is from genome assembly GCF_029873635.1 of Malania oleifera. Lineage (NCBI taxonomy): Eukaryota > Viridiplantae > Streptophyta > Magnoliopsida > Santalales > Ximeniaceae > Malania > Malania oleifera. The sequence goes on from NC_080424.1 coordinate 107,857,676, forward strand.
ATTTTTTATTTTATCTTTGGGATTTCATTTTCCTTTTCTTTTTTTAATAATCTAAGGACTCCAGCCACCATTGCGCCACTTTGGGCACTATGGTGTGGAACCAAATCCGGGTGTGAAAGTTGTCCATCTATTAATATACCCTTGGTAATTCATCAGCATAATACCTTAAGGGGGAATCAAACCTGTGACCTAAGGGTAACTAAAGATATAAGTCACCCTTACTACTTGAGCTGGTTCGACTGCATAATATTGTCTATTTTTGGATGTATTAATTTTTTTTTTTTAATGAAGTAAATGTTGAAGTTTTCCAGGTATGAGTTGCTCCTTCATTTCATATTATTCAATTTTGCTTTCATGTTCGTCATGTTGAGAAATTCGAATCGTGATCTTTTGGATCGGGTGTTTTTGTGTGATCTTCAAGTTTCAAAATCCCCCATGCATAAATTTGATTAAGAGCACGATTCCAAATCCCAGAGTTTTGAATGTTTGCTAATTATTATAAAAACTATTGATAAGTTGGCTCATGCTAATGCTCATAAAAATTAAGTATTATTGGTTGTGCGATTTGCCATGTTTACTTATTGATTTTTTTTTTTGGGGTTATTATATTGATCAATATCCATGGAGTATTTTAGTTGGTTCTTTAATGATTTGTGTTGGATTCACTATTCTTGGGTTAATAGGCTAATTGGTTGTTTATAGTTGTGTATTGGGTGGAAGATTCGTATGCCAAAAACATCTGTATTATTGTTAAATAGGGGGGCAAAACGGATTGATGGGTTGGGTTCGAGCGGATCATAAACGGGTTGAGATTAAACAGGTTCGGGTTCGAGTTGACCCGTTTTTTCATGGGTGACTACTATTTAAATCCAAACCCATCCGTTTAATAAATATGTCATAAGTGTTTGAGATTACAGGTGGGGAGTCATCGGCAGCAGCACCTCCCCCCGCAGCTTATGTTGAAATTGGAGACCTGCAGTAAATGGAGACCAACAGCCCTCCACCTACCTTGCCTACCATGGCTGACATTAAGCCACCATGTTTGAATTTCTTGCTAACCACTCCACCTCCTCATGGCTATATATATAGTGTGTTGTGTTGCAGTGAGGTGTGTGTAGCGTGAGAAGAGTAGTGTATGTGAGAGGTGTGGGTGCTATGAGTGCAGAGAGGTTGTGTTGTACGTCATGAAAATTGTGGTGATAGAGAGAAAAAGAGAGACAGAGAGAGTTAAGCAGTCAGGCTCCTTATAATATTTCTTCCAATATAGTGCAGTGATGTGTGCTCCGTGGACGTAGGTCGATTCGACCGAACCACGTAATTTCCAGTGTTCCATTGTGGATGTGTTTGCTTTTTCTTCGTGTGTGATTATTGCTCCAAGATTTATCCCCAACAATAAACGGGTCACAAGTTTAAAAAATATAATTTATTGATTTTAAAATTTTAAAAACATTTCATATAAAATATAACATCCCAACCTAGGTCTGCCAGGAAGCACTGCGTCTCTCCTCCTTCACTTGGACCAGACAACAGGGGAGTGAGCCTTATCGGACTAATGATTGGCCCCATAGACCAACACATGTCCTTTTTTAGTATGTTTTGTCCTCACTCACACATTTCCTGAAAAGGTACACCTTGTTGATATGGGTAATAACATCTAATCCTTTTAAGTCTTTCTTTCACGGGATATCACATTCTCCCCCACTTACAGAACGCAACGTCCTCGTTGTGATTTCACATTTCCAAAGCCAGGCGATGTGAATCTCATCATACTTTCAGTTAGGTAATGGCTCTGATACCATTTGTAACGCCCCAACCTGGGTCTACCAGGCAGGACTGCGTCTCTCCTCCTCCACCTGGACCAAATAATAGGGGGCTGAGACTTATCGGACTAATGACTGACCCCATAGACTAACACATGTCATTTTCAGTATATTTTGTCCTCACTCACACATTTCCTGAGAAGTTTCTTAGGAGGTCATCCATCCCAAGATTGCTCCAAGTCAAGCACGCTTAACTGTGGAGTTCTTATGGGAAGACTTCAGAAAAGAAATGTGCATCTTATTGATATGAATAGTAATATTTAATCCTTTTAAGTCTTTCTTTCACAAGGTATCACATAAAATGACATTTTTTTTTTATAAAAAAAAAAAACACTCCATTTTTTTTAAGGTGACCGGACCCAAACCCGCCTAACCCGTTTAATAAATGGGTCGGATCCAGGTTGACTCATTTATAAATAGGTCAGTTGTATTAAACCCAAACCTAATTTAAATGAGCGAGTCATGGGTCACCCGTCGGGTTGTGACTCATTTTGCCACCCCTATTGTTAAATAGTAGATACTTAAATGAGGTTTCTTGATAAGTGACAAAGGTCTTGTGACATCGAACCATTATGTATCTTCATATCTTGTTTCCTTTTTATTTGTAATTGGTTGGTTATTTCACACTTAACCTCGGTATTCCTCTGCAAAAGTGAGAGTATATTAATAAAAAAATGGAGCTGCCGCCCTCTTTTAGTAAAAAAAAAAAAAAAATTCTAAATTGATTTTAGGCAAAAGACAGGAACCTCAAGTGTCATAATCAGACCAAAACTACTGAATAATTTTTCTTAATTTTTTTAAAAATATTGTAAAATTATTAGTGTATTATTTATGTCTAGCAAAATGTTAAGTTTATTTTGACAATTCTAAATATTTCAATCAATTTATATATTTTTTCGTTAATCATATAAGATCAACTTTTCTTTTCTTTTTAACGATTTCTTTTTAACAAGAGGGTTAAAAATTTTACAAAAAGTTAAATAGACTCCTTTTCAATATATATATATATATATATATATATTATTTTTTCAAATTTTACTAGTCTTAGGGCCAAATTTAATCTTACTTCTTAACAAAACTTTTAACCAAATTAAAAATTAGGGGCATGGATTACAAATTAACCAATTGGAAGCATCAATCAAAACCAAATTGACTTCAAAATATAGACACAAAGTCAAGATTTCCTTCCTCCCTTCCTTTTCTTTTATGACTCGTTCGAGTTTGGAAAATACTGAGAAAAGAAAACAAAAATAAGAAGGATTCTATTTTTTCATATTTGGCTATCAAGAAAAGTACGAAAGAAAATAAAAAATATATTAAATCAATGAATAAATTTTAATTTTACACAATCTTAATATTAGATTTTTTTGTAATTTGTTGTCATATTAAAATAATTTTTCATTTTAAATGGTATTTGATAAGAGATAAAATATAATAAAAAATAATTTTATTTTTATTTTTATTTTCTTTTTCCGAGTAAAATTCTTGATCTCCTTAAATTTTGAACCTGAATAAATTTCAAAAAACCATTTTTTTATAATTTCATTCCTAATACAATAAATAATCCAAATTCAGTGATGTTGTTTTGGCTATGCTCACTAAATCCACTCTCCATGAGCACACCTATATAATTAACTAATGCAAATATTAACGCTGACCCCTTAGGGGATACAAATGATATTTTAAAATATTATGGTAAACCTAATATTTCATTTGATATAGGGGAAGTTTTGAAAATAAAAAATATGTATCCAATACATTAAGACAAAGCATCAATATTTAATTAAATTAGTGGTTCATCTTCCCCCTCATACCTTTAAAAAATTATAGGAAAGCTTATCAAGAAAGCACTAGCAATAAAACAAGGCAATGTTTGGATGGAAAATCAAAGTCCACTTTGAATGGAACATTAGGCACTAATAGTTTATTCTCCAAAGTCAAATTTCATAATATACAATTTCATATAATTACCATTTACCAATGCCCCTTAATTTTTTTTTTTTTTTTCCTCGAGGAAGGTTGAATCTTTTTTCTTTGACCATCTCATTAATTACTTTTTAGTGTTAAGTTTGTTGGATTATGCATTGTAAGGGAAGATTATAAAAAGTAAATTCTCAATTATTTGTTATCTTTACGAAACGTATTGATCATTTCTGTAACTTATGACTTTGTACATTTTCGCAATTAAATATAACAACACTTAAATTCTCTTTATTAGTTGACTATTTATTATTTTGTAAAAAAAATTGTTTTAGTAACAGGTTTAATCTTTAATATTGAAAAAATGTCACATCTATTTAAAAGACAAACTTTAATGAAAAATGTTATCGGTAAAAATAAAATTAGTTTACTTGAAAATGCACTTGTGGGTACTATTAGAAGACAATGTAATAGCTAAAGTTTGGAATTTTTGTGTTGAAAGTCTTGAATTCGAATACAGGAAAGGGTGAGAAAAGATAAGGGATGGGAGATGGACTACTTCTTATTATATAGTTCAAGTCCAATGAGGACATCTAAAGGACCAAAATATAAATACATTTACCCTATATTTAGAAGCTAGATTTCATACTATAAATTTGAATTTGTGTCGAGAGCAAAACATAATATAAAATTACATTAGATTTATTCTATATCCACTCAAATTTGAATTTAAAACCCTAAAATTGATGTTCTCGAGCACCACCTTATATAGATGAAGAAACATATTCAACAAAAAATATGTCAAATTTTTGCAGCTGATTTTTCAAATTTATTCAGAAATGCTTTTTATTTTTATAGAGACATGGTAAACTAATGAACCGAGAATCCAAAAATAAGCGTTATTATATCGAAACAGTAAGAAAAAAGTTGGCATCGTGTTATAAATATTGGTTTGTATCTTTTTTATTAGTATTATTACTTTCTTGGGGGTGAATACGATGCAAGAAATGAATTAGGCCATAGGCTGATTTGGCAAAAGATTTGGACAAGGACCAATCTTTGATTTGGACTGGACAACAAAAGGACCAAATTTTTATTTGACTTAGAAGGGCGGCTGTGCTGTACAGAGTACCAAACAATGAAACAATCCAAAGGAGTTTGGATGGATGGTCTTACTCACTATTACCTAACCCTAGAGAAAGTCATTGGCATCCCTAAGATTTCTCTTTCCCTAAAAAGAGAATGATATTTTTGTGATTCAATGAAATATTAGAAACAACTTGTAGCATCTTTTAAGATTTTTCTTTCCCCATATGGGATAGAAATTTAATGACCAAATATGCATTTTGCTTTTAGATCAAGTAAAATTAGGTTATGTTTAATATGAAAAATTAATCGATAAGAGTAAGAATACACTGAAATTTTATTCGAGAAGTCATCCAAACTTTGAATTAAAATATTTTTTAAAATTTGAATAAAATTTAGTACTTTTTTGTATTACTGTTTTTATAAATTTATAGTAATACGTATTTATTTCAATGTTTCAAACCGTCAAAAATATAAAATAGGAACGAGAATAAATTCAATGTTTGATGCTCGGATATTAAAATAATAAACTCATTTTTAAAATTTAAATTTAAAAAAAATATAGGAAGAGAGTGAAATTACTAAATTAGGTAGGAAAATAGAAATTCATCTCATCGTGATAATGTTATTTTTTTTTTTACAATCATAAAAATATTAATATCTGTTCAAATAATTTAGTTATTCTATTCAAATAATTGAAACACATGAATCAAAAAAATAATTTCTATTTTTTAATTAAGTTAAAAATTTTTATCTCCCATTTTCATTCTTAATTTTAAAAAAACAAAATTTATTGTAAATTTCTTGAATACTCACATTCTTCTTTTCACAAATAAGAAGAAGATGTCCACAAAAGAAGGAAAAAAGAAGAGGAAGAGTGATGTACATTCTTGTAAATTTAGGGTTCGTTTGTGATCCCAATAAGCAAATTATAAAGCAAATCAAATACAGTAAAATGGGACGCCGGCACCAACAGTCCTGCAGGACAAGCATTGCTTTGCTTTCCGTGCTTCGAAAACCAGAAATGTAGAATAAAATAAGACGGGCGGTCAAAATACGTGTTTGATCAAATGTGGGAACTTCCCAATTCACCTTCCTCGGCTCCCCGATCGATGATTCCAGCTCTGGAAACCCTAGAACTGAAATCCAAGCTCGTGGGTCGTCTTCAAGCTGGGTTTTGGCATCTGGGTTGATATTAAACTTCACGAAGCATTGTAGAAACTTTTGGGTGTAAACCAGTTGTTAGTCTGAGTTCCTACTTAGATTTTGGCTTTGGGTTTGGCTTAGAGCTACTTCCTTTCTTGTTCTCCGTGACGTTCTTAAACTGTAGATGCTGTTAATTAACCCGTTTGCGCGTCGTTCTTGATCATGGCTAGGCGGCATGGATGGGAGCTCCCTGCCCACACTTTCCAGGTGAAGATTTAAACGCTTTTTATGTTTTGTGCGAAATTGTTTGAAATGTGGGCATGAGGAACTGTTTGATTCACGATTTGCTTATTATTATTATTATTATTATTATTATTATTATTATTTATTTTTAGGAATGGGGTGTGGAATCTCGTTTGAGTTCTTATGTGATGTAAGAGCATGATAGTGTGAATTTTGGAGGAATTTTTTTATTATTTCTATGTGATATGCTTTGGCGTTTCTACATGACATAATTGACATTCTTCCTGTTGGTGGTTTGCGTATCCGATAGGTTAGAGAATAAGATTATAATCCCAATGAAAGCACGAAATTTTGCGAAAATTTCTTTGTTCCATTGGGTTGAACTGAGCAAAATAGGAAAAACAAAAAAGGAGTTGAATTTTAAGTTTTATTTTTCTGCTAGTTTGCTTTTTGGAAATCAATTTTGACTTGCTCTATTTAGTATTTGCCCCCAAAAGAAGGGGGAAAAAATGGAGAGGAAGGGCCTTCAGGCCTTCCATCAGATGAAAATAATAAAAAATTTAATATTCATAGATCTTACCACTTCTTTGGCCACAATTTCTGAGCAGCTGAAATGAGTCATGGGATATTAATACATTATGGTGATCATGAAAGGCGTTACACACTTTTGTGTTCCGAATGAGTATTCAGCATTCCAATGAAATACCAGGTCTTATCATTTTACCTATTCTTAGCTTATTATATTCCAATCCACTGTACCGAAAAATCCAATTTTTTTGGCAAACATGATATACATTGGAATTATTTTCCTGGAGTTGAAATGGAATCAGATGGGAGTTCTAAGGTCACCTACATTCCTCAATAATGCCTCGCTGTCTGTATTCTGCTAGCTTTTAGAGCCAAAATATGATTTAGAATCCCCACTTCGCAGCTAAAAATGGCAGATCTCGGTGACGGGAGAATTATGTTGAACTAACCATTTCCTGCTATATTGGGTGGAAACTAGGTAGACCCTCTCCGATGGTGTCAGAGCTGGATGTCATTCACTATTTAACAGCATTTGACCAAATTCAAATGATATTGTGCTCATGCAGAGTTGGCATTTTTGTTCCATCTAAGTAATACCCTTGTCTTCCTCTGCTCTTGAGGAAGTGATATTCTCTGTTTGCATGTCTTGTGAGTAGAGCATGAACTATTAATTTAGGGTAATTTTCCAGAGCTGTTTAACCCAATCGGGAACGAAGAGGCCCTGATCAGTTCAAATGACAGTTACTCGGGCAGAAGGATGGTTCTGTATCAAAGAAAGGCAGAAAGATAATTTGGAAAGTGATTTTCAGGAGCGGAGCTAATGACTGGGAGCTGGAGAATTTCTTTGACCCATTAAATGAATCTCTACTCTTAATCAAAGGAAGAGGAGTGCCATTTGTGCAAATGCGTAAGCCTCATCACGTAATGCATTAGCCTTTTTGGAATTTGTTATTTTAGATTGAGCCTCAAGGTGTTTTAGGCCTGCCACGCCTTAAGGGTGGCCTTGATTGAGCCTTTTAAAACTTTGTATTCTATTAAAGGTGAATTGTGGGTTTGGAAAGGAATACAAGTACAACCATATAGGTTGAGAAAAATATTTGGTACAGCTGATCCCTGCTACCATTTTTTGTCTGGTGTGGAGGGAGAGAAATAGGAGAGCTTTCGAGGGTAGAGAATTGGCCCCCAGCAATTTTATAGAATTTTGGCTAAAAATGGTTATTATGGTAAGCATTTTGTGAATATCCTAGCAGCTCTTGATTTTCTTGACTGTCCGCATGCAATTTGTTTTTTGTCCTAGGGTTACACCTCCCCCCCTGATGCCTTTAATGAATTTAATTTTTCTTAGAAAGAAATTATTAAATTGCTTTGTTGTGTTATGAATTACATGTATGCTGTTGTTTTGTATACTTGAAAAGTCAAATGTATAATTTTATCTTTTAGCCTGTGTAATTTCAATACCAGCTTTCAAATTACAATCTTCTCATTGCAAACTTTGCAACTTTTTCTTGAGTGTTTAGACTTTAGAGTGATCTAAGTTACAATTAGTGTATTCTTTAGTAGGAACCTGTATGGTTATTTTTACCATTCAATGAGATAAGTCAATGAGATTGTCACCTGCCATTTGTTTGATTCAGAAGCTTGTAAATTTATTTGCATTTTCTTGGCATGCAGGTTGTGGCTATAACAGTATTTTTCTTGCTATCTGTTGCATTTTATGCATTTTTTGCGCCTTTCCTTGGAAGAGATATCTATGAATATGTTGCTATTGGCATTTACTCCCTCTTGGTAAGCATCATACAACTCTATTTATTCTATGTTTTCCCTTGTTCCCCACATTTCTGGTATCTTATTGTCTGAATATCCCCACAGGCACTATCTGTATTCATACTTTATGTTAGATGCACAGCTATAGATCCTGCTGATCCAGGAATTCTGGTTGAAGTTGACAGGGCATCAACTAATAAATCACATGATGACACAGATCTGCCTGGTTAGTGAATATGATATGACTTATTAGAGAATTGCAAATCTAAAGTGGTCAATGTCTACCATTTGATGGGTATCCAACCGTAAATGTCCAGAGTGGATCATTATATGATTGATACCCTGGAGTTTGATCAATGACCATAATATGTGGGTTGAACCCCTCCTAGGGCTTTTTTAATGTTTTACTTATCGATTATGTTTACAACTAGTTTGCTGTAGTTGAAACCTTCATGGTGTATGATCAGGTAATGCATCTTCTATTGAAGATCCTAGCAACGTAGGATTGAAGAATGGAGGAAATTATATTGGGCATGGTTCAAATTGTTGCTCAAAAGTTGCAGGATTCTTTTGTGGCTTTCTTGTAAGAGAAGATTGCCGCAAAGACGAAGATTTATTACTGCAATCAGGAGAGGAAGATGCTCTGTTCTGCACATTGTGCAATGCTGAGGTAGAGGACTCTCTTCACAAATTTCATTTCATTATGATTTTTTTTTCAGCAAAGAGTTCACTTGTATACAATTCACTTGTATACTATGTCCCTTTGTTATATCGTGGCTGTGGGTTTTAGATCTGATCAAGTTACTCATAATTGTTTGTCAACTTTCATTTTTTTTTGGAGCTGAGGGATGTTCTGAGACACAAACATTCAATCTTGTTAAGTTCCATTGGATGGAGTTTGAAACTTGAATAAGTTGATGCAGTGCTTTGAGTTGACTGGATTGATCTGGAATTTTTTTCTTTGATATTGCCTCTTGCCCCTCTTCTTGTAAATATGATTATTGTAAGCAGCAATTCAAATATTGTGGAGGCAAGGTGCTGAGGCATGGTTGTATATGTGTGAAGAGTACAGGATGCATACCAAGGCTCATCAATAGGGCATTGTGAACAGATTTGGAAGCAAAAATAAAGAAAATAAAACAATGCACTTTTCATTGTTTTTGCAAAATGAAGTGCTGTTTATTTGTGACCTATAAGATTTTTTCAAAAAAAAAAAAATTGGGGTTGAATTAGGTTGTGGCTTAAATGCTCTAATGGATGATCAGCCACTATGGTTGAGTCATTAGCCGAATAGAAAGTCCCACCCTCCCTGGCGAGCAGTTCTCTCTCTCTCCTATGTGGAAGAAAATGATTCAGAAAATGAGTGAATAATAACTGCAGGAAACTCTAGATGCTTCCAAAACAAAGTCATTTATTGTTTAAATTATATACTAATGTTTTAAGCTTATAAGCATTATGCCCCCTACATTAGGATGTTGGAAGCCTCACAATCCTCACCTCATGCATGCACAGCCTTAGCTGTGACATCCATGGCCTTGGCTGTGGACATGGCTGTGGCCACTAATGGCCTTGGCCATGCGATGGACTTGGCTGTGCGCATGGCTTGGGCCACAGATGGCCATGTTATCCATTGTCATGGGGTTACAACTGTAGCCCTCGATGGCTTGAGCAGTGGGCAGCCTTGAGCCTGATCTTGCAGTCAATAGCCCTCAGCATGCAATCCATGTCCTTTGTTGTGCCACCAATTGCTGGTTGTGGCCATGGCCTGAGTCATGTATGGCCTTGACCACAATGTAAATTTTTGTTGAATTTTGTTCTATAGATGTCTCCTATTGACAAGTTGCTATAAAAAACTGCAATTTATAACTGGTTTCCTACACTATCTCATTTTTTATGGTAAAGTAAATTTTTGTTTTAAAATTTGGTGGTATTCATGTTCCTTACAATATTCATAAGTCTCCCTTTGTTTGAATTACAAATCATGGTAATAACAAATCTAGAATGAAGTAAAATATGTTTCCAAGTTCTGATTTTATTGTACTTTGGAAAAAAAAAAAACAAGGGTTCTGATTTTGTTCATTTGCAGGTACACAAGTTTAGTAAACATTGCAGAAGCTGTGACAAATGTGTTGATGGTTTTGATCATCATTGTCGAGTGAGTTAAATATTTGTTCTTGTTATTTTCTTGTGCCTTATTGAAGTTAAGATTGTCAAATTATATATAAATGGTTTATGCCTTAAAAGTTCTCCAGATGTGGTCAAAGGCATTGCGTGCGATCTTTCAACACATTCCTTGCCCTTTGGGGAGATTTCAGCGGTGGGGTGGAGTGTTAAAATATTTAAAATATATTGTCAATGAAGGAATGTATGCTTAAGATTGTTTCTGGGTTTCGAACATGTTTTATTTAGGAGTGTCCCCTTCTCTTTGAAGTAGATCCAATCACCCTGCCTATGTTGTTTCAGGTCTGATATGTTTTATCTGCTTCTGTTCTGTCAAAATTAATTTATTTGCTTGTGTGATGCAGTGGCTGAATAATTGTGTGGGGAGGAAAAATTATATGACATTTGTGTGCCTTATGGCACTGAGCCTGGTCTGGGTAAGTTGTTGAATAAGAAGTATAAGATGCCTGTTTCTGTCTCATTTGATTTAGGCTTCATTTACTCATTTTTATTTCCCCATTTCTCTCTAAAGTTGTTTTTTTCTTGCATGTTTGTGGTTACACATGCACATGGCGTGTGTTAGCTTTTAGTTGAATTTGGGATCGGCATTGCTGTCCTTGTTCGATGCTTTGTGGATCGAAAGAGTACGGAAAAGCAGATAATAGATAGACTTGGAGATGGATTCTCCCGGCCCCCTTTTGCGACAGTGGTGGTATGCTGCATGCCTCTTTTGCCTTCATAATTTTTTGGACTTTGCACCTGCACACACATATATGTTATATTGGAAAACTGAGTCTGGTTTTGGATATATAGATTAGACCTTACAATTGCACTGGCCCCTACTTGACTCCACCTTACCATTTGATTTCTTTTCCACTTTCTAATTGAAAAAATCCTCCAAGGAGGACCCATGTTCTTTGCAGAACATGTTCTGCCACTCATATGCAGTAATGATGGCTGAAGGGATTGCTTTTATATGTCAATTTTTTATCCACATTTTATTTTTGGCTAGGCCGTCCATAATTGTTTTATATAAGTAAGCAATTTCTTTTTTCATCTGTTTTATATCACCTAAGTAATGGGATCCCTTCTTTTCAGGCTCTATGTACAGCTGTTTCTTTTCTAGCCATTGTGCCTCTGGGAGAACTATTCTTTTTTCACATGATTTTGATTAGAAAGGTTTGATTCTTCTTCTTCTCAATGGCAGGAACATTTGCAATCTCAATCTTTGCTGCAGGATATCACAACTTAAGTGTATGTCATTGCCATGATAACATTTGCAATCTCAATATTTTGCTGCAGGGTATCACAACTTACGAGTATGTTGTTGCCATGAGAACACAAAGTGAACCTCCCGGTCCATCTTTAGATGGAGGAGATCAGCAAAGCATGCCATCTTCACCAGCCAGTTCAGCTGTGACAGCCACAAGCGGAAAGAGCTCCCTTGGGATGAGCTTGCAACATAAAGGTGCTTGGTGTACCCCTCCAAGAATCTTTATGGAGCACCAGGTACTTTATATAAAATCTGGTTAGTGTACAGGGTAGTGTGGTTGTCTGTTGAGAAATTAAATAGTGGAATATGCTGAATACTTTTTAAAAAAAAATAAAGTCACCTTAATCTTTGAAAACTTAGATGTTATGATAAAAGGCGTTTGAGTCTATATTGGAAATAAGCTGGTTCAATTCATTGAATTTCATACATTCATTCTAAAATTTGAATCGGTCAACCTGTAACTAATTTTGAATGCAGGGATGTATTTCATTAATTTTAACGGAATAAAATTTATAAGTAAAATCATTTAGTTCTACTCTTGTTTTCATTAACTATTTTATAGTTATCCCTAGGCTATTGAATCTTCCTTTAGTCACCACATGGAGTTGAGTTATTGTCCCTTGTTTTGTTCATGGTGGTGAAATTGGTGGCTATATTCTGTGATTTAAATGCCCAGCTGCTCTTGGAATTATGTCTACTTCGTGGCTTTATGCATAAGTGACACATTCTACTCTACTGCTTAATATTGTAAATTTTTATGTTTGTGCTTCAAGAGCATGTGCTTAATGCATAAACAAGGAAATATAAAATATTAATAGTTAATGATATTATGTAATGTATAACATGATTTACTGGATAGAAAATAATAGATCATAGACCATGGAACCAAATTCTGAAAAAAATAAATATATGAATAGAGATTTGTTGTAAATTTAGCAACTGCACTGCCGCTACTAACACATTTGTTTACTTCCAAGGCAACTGCACTGCATCCTGAATTATATTTCGGAAAATAATCCAACATTTTTATTAGAGAAATTTATTGCTTTCTTAGATGAATTAATGTAGTTCAAATTTGACTTCTAACAAGCAGGATGAAATAATTCCTCATCTTGAGCCTGGGCGCCTGCCATCGACTGTAGATCCTGATGCAGTACAGCCGATTGACAAGGGAAAAAGAGTACCGCATCGTCCTGTCCGAATCAGCGCATGGAAGCTTGCAAAGTTGGATTCTGATGAGGCAATTAAAGCGGCTGCAAAAGCCAGAGCATCATCATCTGTGCTGCGCCCATTAAGTTCCCGACATTACCCTTACGATGCTGATCATTTATCCAGTAGCAACATTAGTGGACAAAGTAGTCCAGTTAGTACTGATTTAGGATTCAACAGCAGAAATGCTAAAGTTGGGGTGTCGAGGTTATCTTCTTCGAAGAGCTCTTATCCTCCTAGTCGCGCCAGTAGGGAAGATGTCGAAACATGTGCTCACAGCATCAGTAACTTCAGCAGTCCTCACCTCACTCACAATCCCACGCCTTCGCCTCCCCAGCAGCCCACTCCAAACACAGATCACTTCAATCCCATATACCAATCCTCAGCGGATCAATCTCCTTGGTCAGCCAAAGCAAGTGAAGGGACTGAAAGTTCTGTTCGCAACCCTCCGTTGCCCATTCCCTCAAGAAAAACCAACCCAGATAATGCTGAGAGGTTGAAGTCTTCGGTCTCTTGGGATCAAGACGCAGGACGATTTGTCTCCACAGCCTCCCGAAACATTGGTTCTTCCCAGGTTTCGGGTCCAGAGCTTCTGTACACAGGTCAGTCCATATTCTTTGGAGGCCCTCTTGTGAATGAGCAATCGAGTAGAGGGAATAGAAGTGGGGCTGGTCTGGGGAGAGGTTTGGGTTCCAGTTATTATCAGCAAGGTCGATCACAGAGGGGTGGACAGCTTCCCGTGTTTGTTCCGAATGATTCCCAACAAACCCAATTCTCTTCAAGATTTCCTTGAGCATTTAACCGACATATGAACATTTTTGTTTTGTTTTTCAGATTTAGAGTTAGAATTTACACCCTTGTCTCTTCCCCATTCTCTTTTTCCACTTGGTGTTTTTCCTGTCTTGTGCAGCTTTTGGATTCTCTAAGCCATTCCCACAATCCCACTAACCAATGCAGGTACTGGGTTTTTATTCCCCATAAGCATTGCCAGTCACATTGTATCATCTTGCTCATTTTTATTTATTTTAATTCTATTTTTGGTTATGATGTTCATACAATGAGTATTTGGTCGTTATGGTTAGTGAAGTAGTTGCAAACAACAAACAACATTTCTACTCGCATCATTTTTGGTTTCCATAATAGAACGAATATGAATGGATTGTAATGAAAATCTGAATGAAAAATATGACGCAGTCAAGTGATAAGTTCGATTTCATCAATTGTTGTGTCTCAAGTAGTTTATGCTCAAATTGACGTGGTTTGTTGAGAAACAGCTCAGCCATGTCGTAATATCAAGATCCAAACATAGGGTTCTTATTTAACTTGTGTTGTTATTATCAAAATGCCCCCTGAATTTTGATTAGATACTACAATTGCATTTCATGACTAGTGTTTGGGTTATAAATTAGGTAAAAAAAAGGAATGAAAATTTTAATTTATTCATTCCTTTTCTACTTGCTGAAGAAGAAAACTTACATGTAGAAGACAATCTAACACATGATAGATTAGCTAAACTAGGAGAAAACAAGGAAAAAATCGTATTGAAATATATTTTTATTGGTCAATCGGAATTGCCTCGAGGATATATAATTGCCTAAAACGTTTGAATGTACATATGTTATTGGACTATTTTAATAACAGTCAAAAATATCTTATGAAAATTGAACATTTTTGCATAGGTGGAAAATAAATAATATAATAATTATGGGCAAAAGGTTTAAGAATTAAATGTTTTAAAATATTTAGAGATATGGCAAAATATATGAAATTTAATTTGTCGTCTTAAGATGAAAATTGGAGAAGAGATTAAAATTTGTAGATGTAATATTTAAAGTTAAATTGGGTTGAGTAAAATGGAAAAGTGCATAGTTGTGCAATTGTAAAATATCCGTATAATTAAAATGGAAGATCTATGAAACAACTATGAAATAAGTCATGTTTTCGGGAGTTGAATGGGCAACTAAGAGATAGCATATCTAAAATGTAAAAATTATCAAAATAAAAATATTACAGTTAACGTGTATAACTTCATAATTAAAATTAAAGAAGGAATAAATTTGCAGTAAGACATGGTACCCGAAAACAATAGAGGCCAAATAACGTATTAATAAGAATGAATGGACTCATTAACACTGCACAATAGGAACCAAAAAAAAAAGTAGGCCAAGAATAATTTAAACTAAAATAATAACAATATGACAATCTTCTATTTATTAAAAGATATTGCTTAATTTTTATGTAGATTGTTAGAAGAATGATTCGTATATTTCGACCTTAAGAAAGACCTAAAACTTATAAATTTTGTTATTTTGGTACAATGAGTTATATCCACTTCCAAATGCAAATCAAGGTATTGAATGTCAAATGGAATTGTTTGATTACAAAGTTATAAATGTCTTAAATATATTTCTCAATCCAAAAGAGCTTTTTATTTTCTTTTACCCCGGCGAGCGCATATCCTTGGCACTAGAGTCAAAACTAAACATGGATTACGGATTAACGTCCAAGTCGTTGTAGTATAGTGGTGAGTATTCCCGCCTGTCACGCGGGTGACCCGGGTTCGATCCCCGGCAACGGCGAACTATTTTTTCTCCGCTTTATTGTTGCGTTTACAAAGTGGCTGCCCTGTTTTTTTTTTTTTTTAACTTACCTGCAACAATTCAACATATTTTCGTATAATATACGTTCTTTGGTTTTAGTTAATTATCAATTGCTACTAATTAATTTAATGAAAATTTGATGTTTTCCAAAATAAAGTTTATTCATATTTTATGCAAAAAAAATTTTCCGAGTTTGCATTCTTATTGCTCACAATTTTTAAGTTACTATAAATGGAATTCTTCAATCTCATGTCATTTTTATGAAAATGTCAACTTTATCCCTATAATTATCAATGATTATTCTAAAATATTTTTTAACAATATATACAATTATTCCAAAATATTCTTATAATTATATTAAATTTATCTTTATAACTACTCATAATTATTTCAAAAGATCCTTATAATTATCTACAACTAGTCCTTATATTATTTAATTTAATTTTTTATAATTTTTAAAAAATTTAAAAAATAGAAAGTCTTAGAGTGACTAGTCTTATAATAATTTTCACTCATTTCTAAAATTAAAATTTTTTTTTAAATAACATCACTGCATTAATTATTCAATAAGTGGAGTAGAAATTGTGGGATATATATAGCAATTAGCACAAAGCTCACCAATTTAAAAATATTGCAATTGTACACGTGGAAAATCCATGCAGCGAAGGAAAACTAACCAACACTTACGTACAACCGCCCGGTTCAGTACCGTTATTTATTCCATCGTACGCCGTCTAGCTCCGAATTGAACCGCCTTCCTCAAAACAAACCACTGGGGTTCTTCAATCTTTGAATAAGAATCCTCCCGAAGTACTTTTCTATTTATAGATGGTTAAATTTACCTTCTCTGCAAGTTCCAACCATCTAACCAAGAACATTTGAATGCATTTGCGCTGCGCTAGCTCTTCAATTCTGGATGGGATCATATCCTGGCCTTGCGTCGACGGAGATTGATTTTTAATTAATATTAATGTTGTTCTTTCGATTTTTGGTGGGTTTATTGTTGTTGAAGAAGAAAAATTAAACCCAAATCAAAATAGGGTTGGTTCTTGATTAGGCTGAGGTTTGGAAAATGGCGGGAGAATCGAGGGAGCTGGATCAGACACCCACATGGGCTGTTTCTGCTGTCTGTGCAATCATCGTCATTATTTCGATTTTATTGGAGAAGGTCCTTCATAAAGTCGGAAAGGTAAAAATTACAATGGCAAAAATTATCCTCTTTAATTATACACAATTACATGAACACACACACACACATGGGTGGTGGTAATGATGATGAAGATAGTAAAAGAAAAATGGAGCATTGTCAGATCATGTCATGAGGATGGTGATGATGATAATGACGATGGAAATGGGTTACATACATCGAAGATGATTGGGCTGGTGATTGTTAATAATGGTGCTGATGACTTGAATGGAGGTGGAGGAGGAAGAAGAAGATAATTGCCTAATGGGCTAGGCAGCCGCATTCTAGTTTTTGTTCTTCTTCTTCTTCCTCGTTTCTTTTTGTTTTTCAGGCCTTTCTGTGTGGCAATCTTGTGGTGATACGTACATTTGTATGCATATATGTATGTATGTGTGCATGTATTTGAAGACTCAGGATTTTTGTGATTTTCCCCTTGAACATTTTGTCTAGGAATTTTCCTGTTTGAATTTGCGGCTTCTCTTTTTTTAAGAATCTGAAATTTATAGTTTTTTATTCTTGAATGGATAAAAAAATGGTGAACAGTTTGGTTTCAACCCCCAGTGTTGGAGTGGAAAAATGAAAGGGGATTTTTATTTTTGGGTCTAGAAATGATGAAAACGAAACATTTTCACTTGGATCGATGGATCACGGAAGAAATTTTTCTCTTTCTTCCCTGACCCATTTTAGGTCAGTCAAGAGTTAGGAGATTGATGCACTGGGAGAAAGAAATGAAGGATTTTGAGTTTCTGAAGTAGGTTTCCTTTTGGTTTTGTTTGGATGCTGGTAAATGGAGGGAAAATGTTCTCTTACTAACTTCGGCAATTTGCTGTTCTGTTTCGCTTCAGGTCTTCGAAGAAAAACGCAAGAGAGCGTTGTTTGATGCTCTCGAGAAAATTAAAAGCGGTAAAAACAACAATATTACTCATTCTCCATTTTCCAATTGTATTTGTACGGTTTCTGTGGATTACTACTGATTGATCTTTCTCTTTGGATTTACCTTTTCAGAGCTTATGGTTCTAGGATTTATATCCCTTATCCTGACGTTCGGTCAAGTCTACATTATCAAAGTTTGTATTCCTGTAACTCTCGCAGATACCATGTTACCGTGCCCCAAAAGAGGGGATTATTCGCATGCTGAAGCTGCACACGAACCAGGAAACACCGGTGGGGAACATCACCGTAGGCTTTTATGGAATGAGCGCAGATTTTTAGCTGCCGATAGCGAACCTCCTGACTGCAAGGAAGTAAGTGCAGGCTGGTTCAGTAGTTCATTTCTAGAAAGAGCTTTCCTTTAGATCATGAGATGATTATTTTGGTCATCAAAGGAAATTATCAATAGGATATAACATCCTAGAAGGGGAGCTTAGGGGCAATGGTAAGGTTGTCGCTGTGTGACCTGGAGGTCATGGGTTCGAGGCGTGGATACAGCCTCTTGCAATAATGCAAGGTAAGACTGCATACTATAAACCCATTGTGGTCCGCCCCTTCCCTGGACCCGCATACACGGGAGCTTTGTGCACCAGGCTGCCATTTAGGATATACCATCCCAGTTTTAAGTAAAATGGATTTAAACCTTTAAGAAGGCCAATTCTCATCAACTGTCTCAATTCCCAGCAGTAGAGATATATTGTAGTGTCTAAGTCAAGTAAGATGGATTCAAACCTCAAAGAGGTAAATTTTCATGAACTGTTTCAGTTCCCAGCCAAAAATCTATTACAAACTTTTATTTCTTTAGCACTTCATGTTGTTGAATACAGATTCAAAAATTTCATTGTGATTTTGGTTATTCAACTGAGATTCATTCCAGAAACCTTCGTCGATTGATCTGAAAATTTTGACTTTTGGAATTTAAGAATGATTTTAAGCTCAACAGTTTTGCCGAATGGCCAAGTTCTTGTAATGTCGTGGTTAACATTTTCTTTCTTTTTAATTTCAATTTAACCTTACAGCTTTAACACGAGTTTATTATGATAAACAATCCTTCCCAATTTGTTTACTAATGAAATATTTTCATAATAGGGGTCTGTGCCGCTTATGTCCAATCATGGATTACATCAGTTGCACATCTTCATATTCTTCTTGGCAGTGTTTCATGTTATATACAGTTGCATAACTATGATGCTTGGAAGACTCCAGGTGGGTTTGAAATTGGAATCAGTTCATTGTAATAGAACTTGGATCCTGATATTCATTTTGTAAATGGCCTTGAAAAACCAAGCTATTCGTAAGTGTTCGTTTTTTTTGGGCAGATTCGTGGGTGGAAGATGTGGGAAATGGAGACTGTCAGTGATTATGAGCTCTCAAATGGTATTTTATCGGATGATAGCAATAACTTTGTACTTGTGTTTACCTCAATTCTTTACTTCCTCTAATATCCTAGTGCTAAAATTGGTGAGGGGTAATCGTGCAGATCCTTCAAGATTCAGGCTTACTCATGAGACTTCTTTTGTGAGAGACCATACCAGTTTCTGGACTAGAATCCCTTTCCTTTTCTATATTGTAAGATCTTTGTAGCTGACTGCCACTTTTCTGTTCTCCTTGCATATTCAAATTGCTGCAGTAGAAGTGACCATTTTGTTAAAATTTAAAGTTCTTTGTATTTTATATTTGAAGTATGCACACGCTTGAAGATTGGTTATATGACTGAATACCAAAGCCTTTTGACAACTGCTGAGGTTTTATTCTTGAAGTTCTTCAACTCTTGCAGGTGTGCTTCTTTCGACAATTTTTCAGGTCTGTTCGCAAAGCTGATTACTTGACCATGCGCCATGGTTTCATCACCGTGAGTATTTTAGTTGCAAGAGTTTCAATTTTTTTTCTTAATTCTGTATCGAGTAAAACCTTTTATGTTGTGTTTATGTAGGTTCATTTAGCACCTGGGAGTAAGTTCGATTTCCAAAAATATATAAAAAGGTCCTTAGAAGATGACTTCAAAGTAGTTGTGGGAATCAGGTAAACTTTTGGAATACTTGTGTTCTTCAAGATTCATTTTTTTTTGCTTTGTTTGCTCTGAATTTGTGCTGCAGTTCTTATATTGGTTGCTTTCTTCATGACATCGGCAGTCCATTACTATGGGGTACAGCAGTGACCTATCTGTTTATTAATGTTAGTGGTGAGTCAGTTTTCCTTCTTTGTCTGTTTGGCAATGGTGCTAATTAGCGAATTCAGACCCAATTAAGAACTACTGTTCTTCACAAAATGATGTCCTTTGAATTGTTCCAGGTTGGCATGCTATGTTTTGGGCATCCTTAATTCCTCTAATTGTAAGAAATATTTTCTTAGGTATTTACTTGTTTCTTGGCTTTTAGTTCAAAAAGGATGATAAAGAGCTGTGTTTTGGTTAAAGGTAATATTAGCAGTTGGGACAAAGCTTCAAGCCATTATAACACAAATGGCTGTAGAAATTCAAGAAAGACATGCAGTAGTCCAGGGGATTCCTCTTGTACAAGTCTCCGACAAGCACTTCTGGTTTAGTTGGCCTGAATTAGTTCTTTATCTCATTCATTTCACCCTGTTTCAGGTACTAAATTGAATCCTCCTATGCTGATAACATATCCATAGAATACAAGCAGTCGTAGAGGATGGCTACTTTCTCTTTTTCTTCTTTTCCCCCCCTTTTTTGAATAAAAAAAGTGCATGTGTATATATTTTTTGAATTTTTTTTTTCCTTTTTTCTGTTTTAATGTTCTATAAACAATCTCTAACAAACCAATTTTATTTAATTTTCAGAATGCCTTTGAGATTACATATTTCTTCTGGATATGGGTAATGTGCTATTTCCCTCTTTTTACTTGAATCATTAATCAAAATATCTACTACTTGTTTATGAATACTTTCTTCTCGTGCAGTATGAGTTTGGGTTGAGATCTTGCTTTCATGATGATTTCAGACTTATAATTTTAAGAGTATTTCTTGGGTAAGTTATAATTTTAAAACAGGTGCATTTAGAACCAATCCCTGAGGAAAGCTACCTCTACAAAATCTTTAGCTTCATAAACACAAGAAATTAATGGGGAATGTAATTTGGCAGGGTAGGAGCTCAGTTCTTGTGCAGCTACATTACACTTCCACTTTATGCCCTTGTTACTCAGGTATCATCATACTTATCCCTTTTCTGTTGTCAATCGATCTTCGGGACATATTGCTCAGACAGCATCAATAATTTAGTATCAGGTAATTAATGGGTACATTATTCTCGTTTTCTTTTCAATGGGGATTTTCAGATGGGTTCGACAATGAAGAAATCCATATTTGACGAACACACTTCCAAGGCCCTAAAAAAGTGGCATATGAATGCATTAAAGAAGAAGGAGGGAAAGACAGGACCATGTCCTGCTAGAACTTTGGGTGGGAGCCCTGGTGAATCCCCACAAAGCGCCCCCTTGGGTGCCCATACTATTTTCCAGAATGCAAGCCACCAGGATGACCACCTCTCAGACATGGAAGCAATCCCATTATCACCTCAGCCCCCAATTTGAATCGATCGTCATGACAATAAGTCCATTGGCCATAATAGCTTCACACTTGGAAAGGGAACTGCGGTGAAACCATTTTCACCAAGGCCTTGACTCGCTTTGGCAATGCTCTTTTTTGTTTTATCCTTTCATTGTTCATAGCATGTGTAATATTTTAGGAAACATGTTTTGTAGTTTACTTCACAGTACTATTGCTGCACATTCTGTATGCTTGTAAAGGCGGCCAAGAAACATTGTTTTGGCACTAGAATCTCTGGTTTTATTTTTTCATTTTTCATAGTAGATGTAATATTTAGGACACATGTTCTATAGCATAGTATTTCAAAACACAAAACACTATTGCTTCACATTCTTCAGTTAAATGTGGTCAAGAAATATTCTATATGCTATCTAAAGCCTGTTGTATTACCAGTTGGAGTTTCCTTGAAGCACTTGAAATAAAAGTTCCAACAGAAAATGGTTGTTCAGAAAAACATTTCAATTTTCAATTTTCTACAGCCATTTACTTTGCACTCGCACTTCAAGAATCATCAACTCTGATATCACCTGAAGTGCTTTCTTCCCCACCCAAGTAACAATCACAAGCCCTATAAATAACAAACAACCAGTAGAATAATGTAAATATTAAAATTAAGTATTAAGAAACTAAGAACACTGATATTTAAGTGAATCATTCTAAGAAGGAATTAAGAAACTAAGAACACTGATATTTAAGTGAATCATTCTAAGAAGGAAAATATCATGGGCCACCAACTTGGAAACCACTAATCAATGATAATACATCGAGGTCCACAACAATTAAACCTCAAGAACATAGGAATATCTTACTGCAGAGAAATACATAAAGTAGCTTCCAACTTACAAAATTGATGAATCCACTTACAGGAAAGAAACCCTTACTTTTTGGAAGCACCAAACAACAAACACCTTGCACATGAGAAGAATGGAGAAGAACAAACCCCCGTGTGTCGAACACCAACCACAAGGAAGCCTTGAGTTGAAATCCTGTGTCATGCAAAGAGTGTCAAAGAAAGCTTATCTTGCCCTCACTTTCTAACTATCCTTACGCATGTGCTCGCACTTCTCATGAGGGCTATACCAAAACAAACAAGCCCAGAAATCTCTCCTTTCTAGACCCATGAGAAGCACCATTGCTTGGTGAATATCATGCTCAAGTACCAAGGCTCAACAAGTATCAATAGTCAATACCCACCAAAACCCTACAAAATTTACAGAATGTAACTATAATTGAATTAAAAAGTTAGGAACCAATACTTCTTTGGTTACCATAGTAATCACAATTCATTTCCCAAAAATTATCTAAAATTATAAATCTGAATCCCATCAAATCATACCTATTTACAAATTCATTTGCAACCCATAATTCATATTGTCCAAAACAAAATCCTAACTATATGCTCAGGAAAGTAGCTTTCAAAAAGGGGTCATTATATCGGTAGGCAACTTCCATTCATAATCGCACTCCGGTTGATGATTGACTGCAAAAGTCAAATAAATAAACAAGATAACTACTAGAAATTTTAAATAATAAAGGAATACATATTATCAAGCCCATGCTATTAGGTTCTGAACCAACAATGAATATCAAGCCTACACTTTCCTACAAGCACAACCTAATAGCATGTGGAGAGGAAAACACATAGTAATAGCACTATTTACTATTTAGGACAATAACATAATTTAATAAATAAAAGAAAATTTTGAGCAAACTTAATTGAACACATGACCTCCCCTTCAACTTGTTGGCCAACAATATACATTAACGCAAGATGAACCATAATATTCTTTTTATCCGCAAAGCAAAATTGCATTAGAAGATTAGCAATTTACATAGTAAAGCACAACCTTACACCTAGCAAAACACCCAGAGCAACCCAAAAACATGAAAAACACAAACAAAGGAAATGAAAAGGATCAAGCATATGTTGCACTGTGGGAGCCAGGGTACCCTAAAATGTTGGAAATACAGTTTACAGTTATGTGCCTACATCATCCCTCTACTTTCTGCCCATCTGTATGACCCCAAAATATGAACTTCAACTCTTTGCATGGGTGCAATGTACCACTAAAATTTCTTACTTCAAATGCTAGAATAATGAGTGCCAATAAATGAAGAGGTGAGCTGGGTGGGCTGATTAGAAGAAAGGGGAAATTTGAGCTTTAAGACAAGCTTGTTAGGGGATCACCTGTGCCTTTAGTTACCAACATAAAATCTTATGAACTCATCGCTTACACACTCGCACCTGATCATCATGAGTCTAAGTTCTTACCAAGGAATATTCACCCTAATTATTACCAGGAAAATTGCAAGGCTCTAACTTTGGACAAGGTGTTAAGGATATTGAATAAGTTGAAGTCCAAGTGGAATGGAAAAATTAAGCATTATTGCATTAGAAGGAACTGTTAGTACATCCAGAGTCGCATGCTAGAGATTAGGCAGCATGCCCCAAACAATTCATGCTATGGCAATAAATTTAATCATTCCCATGGCCTTCTAAAGTTCAACAACTGGAAAAGAATGAAGTACTTTTTTAGGAGAAAACTCTCAAATTTCATTAGAATTAAGCCCAAAGGCATGGAGAGTTACAATCATTAGTTCATTACAAAGGAGGACTTTGAAAGGTTCTTGTAATTTAAAATTTGTTGGCGCACAGGCTGCACATTTTGCTACATAACGAGCTAAAACAGTATCCTTCTGTTGACATAAAAAAAAAAGTTGGCAAGCCTTGAAAGATGAAGAAAGGCTCATTATCCATGACTAAGCTGCAGGCACCCCAACTTGAATGTTTGTTGTTGATAATATCTTCAAGGACTTATTTTCGTATCAGAGACAAAAGAAATTTCTGTCCATTTCAAATCAAGACCAGTCTTCATTGCTTCCAAGATTGCCGACGCTTCTGCCTAGTAAGGAGAGTTTTTGACTTCTTTGAGACCAGAAATAAGCTTAGGTTTCTGATGGCCGTCCCAGCAAATGATTCGTGCTGAAGCTTCCTGATTGGAGTCCTTCCATGAGGCATCACACCAGATGGATGGTATTGAAAAAGTAGATGGTTTCCTATGATGAGATGGAGAGGGTAAAACTGATTGAGACGACACCTGAAAGGAGTCATAATTTCTTAGCATCGAATATATTTCACAAGTGATAGAGTAATAGTTCCATTTATAATTTTGAAAGAGAAGCTCGTTTCTCCCTTTCCAGGCACACCATGCAAATTTTGTGAAAATGCATGCTGTTTCAATTTTGTACTGCAGCTCTGTTTATTACTCTTACAAATTCTTTAATAGTTGCTGAGTTTATATGTTGCATGTTGAATACTCCTATCTGTCTCTGTGCGTGTGCGTGCATGTGTAAGAGAGAGAGGAAGAGAGACAGAGGTTGGAAAACCACATAAAAATTATCAATCCAAGCATGCAACAAATAGAATAGGAAAGCCTTCACGTATGATGCTTCATGGTTATTATCCACCATCTAAACCTGCAAAAGGTCAGTAACTTACATCATTTTGTAATGCATTAAAATTTCTCTGATTAGGCAGCAGCCAACAAGTCATTAGATAATCTACTAAACAATAACTTATATCCTAGATGGAAGAATCAAAAGACTTAGGGCAAGTCTGGGGAAAAAAGAAGCGTTGACTCCACTTTATTCTCCAAAAACTATAAAATGATCATAGAGATTCATTGCAAGAGTAGAATCAAAGGCAAAAGTGCAAAACTTATTCTTCACGAACCAGTTAGCCCACTCAGATCGATAAGCAGAAGCTTCTCATGTTGCCACATGACTGGTCTGAAGCTTCTCACATTGCCAGAAGATCAGGACTTCATTTTCCCACACATTTTTCCAGCATGGAAACTCAGGAGCAGATGCCAAGTCCCCAGGATGCCTTTTGTGTATCTTCGCCAGGAGATTAAGACTTCATTTTCACTTGCATCTTCAGGCACGAAAGTCAGGAGTAGATGCCCAGTCCCGAGGATGCTCTTTTTCGTATCTTTTACACATATATATTTAAGAGGAGAATCATTAGGCAAAACCTATTCTTGACAAACAAGTTAGCTTGATTAGATCAATAAACAGAAGCTTCTCACATTGCCACAAATCAGTCAGAAGCTCCTGTCATTGCCAGAAGATCAGGACTTCATTTCACATGCATCTTCCTGCATGGAAACTCAGGGGTAGATGGACTCAGTAGTTGGTACTTGATACAATCCCTGGGATGGCCTTCTGTACATTTTTAACTTATACATGTCCTTTGACATAGATTTTGTAAAGCATAAGATAACAGAAAATTGTTCTGGGCAATTCTTCAGCCTTGGACAATGGTTTGATCATTAATGCAAGCCCATTCCTTTTCACATTCAACTGAATCCCCGATATCTGCAAACCTGTCATTTCCAGGTACATTCAAATAACCAATACCATGATTAAAACCCATGCTATTATTAGTTTCTATCCAGCTTGTACCAGGCATTTTCTTAACTCCTCTGAATTTCATTAACCTCCTAATCTTTAAAGCATCATTCCATCGACCAACTGCTCTATACACATTTGCCAGAAGAACGTAACTCAAATGGTAGTCAGGCTCCAATATCATCATTTTCTTTGCAATGTGCTCAGCAGTAACAGAACTCGTACAGGTTGTGCAAGCACCGAGAAGAACTGCCCAAAGTGATGAATCATTTCTAAAATCAGTTTTCTCTATCAAATTCTCAGCTTCTTCTAGTAGCCCAGCACGGCCTAGAAGATCAACCATGCAATTGTAATGCTCAATTCCAGCTTTAATTTTGTATTCTTCAGTCATTGAGGTAAAATATTCTCGCCCTTGATGGACCAAACCAGCGTGGCTACAAGCAAAAAGAACTCCAACAAAACTAATATAATCAGGCTTAGTCCCCTCCTTAACCATATCACCGAATATCCTTAAAGCTTCTTCACCTCTTCCATTTTGAGCAAACCCACAAATCATGGAGTTCCAAGTTATCAAATTCTTAACAGGCATCTGCATAAAAATTCTGTGGGCAAAATCAATGCAACCACATTTTGCATAAAGATCAACTAAAGCAGATTCTACAATGATATCTCTCCAGCTACCCTGCCTAAGATACTGGCAATGAACCTCTTTTCCTTGTCCAACAGCTGCCAAACCTGCACAGGCACGTAGAACAGTCCCAAAGCTGTATAGATCACCCTTATCCATTTTCCTGAAAAGCTTTATAACAGAGGCAAAATCACCATTTTGACAGTAACCCCCCAGCAATGCACACCAAGAAACTGAATTTTTTTTCGGCATTCTATCGAAAACACATTGAGCTTCATAAACCAACCCACATTTTCCATACATATCTACAAGGCTGCTCTCAACAACCACATTTCCACAAATTCCTGTTACAATGATTTTTGCATGCACTTCTTTACCTTGCTTCAGTCTCCCCAAGTTCCCGCAGGCTGTCAAGATTGTCCCAAATGTGAACCCATCAGGGGACAATCCATAAGTTCTCTGCATCAAATAAAAGAATCCCAAAGCTTCTGCATACAAATCGTTCCTCGTATGCGCTGAAATAACTGATGTCCAACATATCACATCTGGTTCAAGCAATTCATCAAACAATCGGCGTGCATCTTTCAAGCAACGATTCCTCCCATACATATCTATTAAAGCACTAGAAATAACACCATTTG
Organism: Malania oleifera; assembly: GCF_029873635.1. Taxonomy (NCBI): domain Eukaryota; kingdom Viridiplantae; phylum Streptophyta; class Magnoliopsida; order Santalales; family Ximeniaceae; genus Malania; species Malania oleifera. The sequence goes on from NC_080424.1 coordinate 107,884,784, forward strand.
AATCGAACCCACGCCTCAAAACTGCCCCATGAAAGCACTGACCAAGCTTTACTTCTCCAAGCTGCGAGCATGCTTTGATCGATGCAGACAGAGTGAAACCGTTTGGTTCAACCCCAAAATCCAACATTTCCCAGAACAGCTCCAGCGAGTCCCGAGGCTTTCCCAGTTGAACATACCCCGATACCATCGAAGTCCAAGAAATAACATCCTTCACAATAAGGCCATCAAACACTCTCCGAGTCTCCAAAAAGTCCGCACCCAATTTGAAGTAAACGGCAAGTAAGCTATTCCCAACAAACCGGTCAGTGACGAGACCTGATTTAATTATATGGCAGTGGATTTGGAGACCGTGATTAAACGAAAGCGCTTTGATGCATGTTTGCAACAAGGAAGCATATAAGATTGGTTTAATGGAGATTTTATCAGCAGAGAAGTCTACGGAGTTCAGGACTCGTAGAGCACCTGAAAGCGAGCCGGCTTTGCACAGTTGGAGGATTTGGGACACTTTGGCAGATGGGTGTTTCTTGTAATTGCTTTTCAGAGGTGTGAGAGAGCTGCAATGGCGTTTGCAGAACAACTTCATTAATAGTACATCAATTGATATGTCCCGCTTTCAAGTATATGATTTTGTTTCCCTCCGCCAAAAAGAAAACAAAAAGGGGGAGGGATATAACGGTAATTACGAGAAGCGCAAGCGGATTACCGGATAGATAAATAATGGATGTTTTGGCTTTTGCATTTCCAACGGCCATGGCTTCTTCATTTTTTAGCTCTGATACATCGATCGTCAAAGATCATCTTCTGCTCTGTTCAAAATTCCCCACATCCACGAACCAAACAGAGCCCACGAGCCAAGTCGTTTCCCCAAAGCCCATTTTGAGAAGGCGCACACTTCTGATCTCCGTGCTGCCTCTCAGCCTCATTTCATTGCCCCAGCCATTAAAAGCCAGAGAGAGACGCAACAGACAAACCATCCCTCTTGAAGACTACCTCACTAGCCGTTAGTTACTCAACCCTCCTCCTCGTGCTAATACTTGATGCGTTATTTGTATGTGGGTATGTGTATTTTTGCAGGAATTGCTTCGATCTGGTGCCAAAACTGTGAAAACAAATTTCAAATACGAAGTGGGTGCCTATGGGTTCTGCTGTGTAATTTCTAGTTTTTAATTTGCTGGGTTTGAGTGATTTGGTTTGGCAATTGATGAGCCAGGCAGTGCTGTTTTGTTAATGTGGGTGTGTTTCGAGTGTTCTCCTGCTGCTTCTCCTGAATCCTTCATGTGGATATGCCTGCATATCTGTTTTTGCTTGATAGTTCATGAACTGAATTGATTTAATTGCCAATGTTAGGAAATTTTAATTTCCTATTGTGGACTCGCATATTTAAAAGCAATTATGTTATTGGCCAATTTTAACAATGTTAAAAAATCCCAAGTATCATTGTAAATAATAAACAAATTAGGAAAGTGGGTAAACGTGGGGGATTTGATATAATTCAGTAAGGGGAGTAAGGGGATTGTTTCCTTGTTTAGAATAGGTGATTGTATTATATAAGATTGAGATGTACATATGAAAATTCAATTCAGTATAGAATTCAAGGCTTTCGCTTACATGGTATCAGAGTTAGGGTTTTTCAACCTTAGCTAACTACGGCCAGCGGCACCATCAACAGCAGAGGGTCGACCTCTTCTGAAAATATCGACGGCGACTTAGAGGCCACATCTGTTGGGGGTTTGAATAGGCTAGACAACACGGCCTTTCCACTCTCAGTGGAGAAATTAAACAGAAAAAATTTCCGTGAGTGGGCTCCATCCATAAAATTGGTGATTGAAGGAAAAGGGAGGCTAGGTTATCTTACCGGCGAACGGAGGAAACCAGACTGACCGACGTTGTAGCCTTGCAAAAATGGAGGTCTGAAAACTCCATGGTCACCTCTTGGCTCGTCAACTCGATGCAGCCGTCAATCAGGAAAATATACTTGTTCTTGCCAATGGAGAAGGACTTCTGGGACGCCGTTCGTGAGACATATTCCGACGTCAAGAGTTACTCAATTCTTCGAGATCAAGACCCGATTGTGGTAGATAAGGCAAGGTGGGAGAGGCGTTACTGAGTATTTCATGGAGATGACCCATCTCTGGCAAGAACTTGACCTGAGCATCGACGAGGAGTAGGAGCGCTCCGGCTACAATGCACGATACCGAAGGAGGCTCGAAAACGAAAGGGTCTTTGAGTTTCTTGCTGGCATGAACCAAGATCTGGACGACGTGAGGGGATGCATCCTTGGCCGGCGACCTCTTCCTTCAACTTGAGAGGTCTTCGCAGAAGTTAGGAGGGAGAAGAGTAGGAGGCGTGTGATGCTAAGGCCCCAAGGTGACCATATTGGGCTGGACCTACCCGTATCCACCCCAAATCTAAATGGGCACACTAATGGGGCTGATGTCTCGACCCTTGTATCAAAAGGCCCAGGGGGATCCAGTCAACAACCACAAAAAGGTAAATTATGGTGTGAACATTGCCGAAAAACAAGTCATTTAAAAGATACTTGCTGGGAGATTCATGGAAAACCGGCAAATTGGAAGCCGAGACAATACCAAAAAAAATCGTGGGTACCAGGCTAGCATTGACAGATCAACTGAAAAATTACAAGGAAAAAAAACCAATACCTCCTCAAGTAGTGCATTCAGTCCTGAGCAGTTAGATCAGTTGTATAAAATGATTTCGTCAATTCAAACATCGGATCAGTCTTCCTCTAGTTCCCTGGCTCACCGAGGTAATTATTTGTCAGCTTTAAATACTTCATCCTGTTACAAATCTTCATGGATAATTGACTCGGGTGCATCTGATCATATGACTAGTTCTTATCAATTGTTTTCATCCTACTCACCATATGTTGAGAATTTGAGAGTAAAAATTGCAGATGACTCTCTCTCACCAGTTGCTGGTAAAGGAAGTATTCGCATATCGACTTTATAACTTTACAATTTGTCCTTCATGTTCCCAAGTTATCTTGCAACCTATTATCCATCAGCCAGTTAACAAAAGACTCAAATTGTTCTGCTAAATTTGTTTCATCTGATTGTGTTTTTCAGGACCTATCATCGGGGAAGACGATGGGCACTACTAAGGGGTATGAGGGACTCTACTACTTTGAGGAGGCAAGCTTGAGTGAACTATGTAATACTGCAATTTGTGATTCTGCATTTATTTCTAGAGATAGTGAACTTTTGTTATGGCATTCAAGGATGGGTCATCCCAATATCCAATATTTAAAACATTTGTTTCCTTCTATTTGTTCAAATAAAATGTCTTCTGAGTTTCAATGTGAAGTGTGTGAGCTTGCAAAATACCGTCGTACTTCTTTCCCATCATCCATATACAAACCATCTCACCCATTTACTATGATTCATAGTGATTTGTGGGGTCCCTCACATTCCCTCAATCGCACCAATACAAAATGGTTTGTTACTTTTATTGATGACCATACTCGTCTTTGTTGGGTTTACTTGTTGAAAGAGAAAACTGAAGCCTGCTCCATTTTTATCAGTTCATTCCATGATTCATACACAATTCCAGACTCATATTCAAATTTTATGATAATGGTAGGAATATTTTAATACTATTATGGGAACTTATCTTCAAGAAAATAGGATTGTTCTTCAGAGTTCTTGTGTGGATACCCTTCAACAAAATGGGGTTGCTGAACGAAAAAATAGACATATACTTGAAGTAGCCCGGGTATTAATGTTCACTACCAACATGAAAAACTATGTTTGGAGCGATGCCATCTTAACAACCACACATCTCCTTAATCGAATGCCGAGTCGCGTACTTTCCTTTGTCACCCCTCTTCAGAAATTCCAGGAACACTTTCCTAACTCTCGACTCCCCTCCAGTCTCCCGCTAAAAATTTTTGGTTGTACTGCTTTTGTTCATGTTCATGCACTCACTGGGATAAATTGGATCCCTGTGCCGTTAAATGTGTCTTCCCCTACCCAGAAAGGCTACAAATGCTATGATCCTGTCTCAAAAAGGCTGTTTGTTAGTCTTGATGTTACTTTCTTTGAAACCACTCCTTATTTCCCAAAGCCCTCTCTTTAGGGGGAGAAATGGAGTGAAGATCGGTTCTTTGACCTCTTTACTACTAAATCTGCATCATCTGAACCCATACCACCTATTGAGCCTCCCGTTGCTTCATTCCTTGACCCATCTATCGAGCCTTCCATTGCATCACTTCTTGACTTGCCAAATATAACAGAACACTTAACCTCAGGGGAAGATACAGGAAAGAAAAATAACGCAAACATACTTGTTTACTCAAGAAAGTCGAACACAAAGAATAGGGAGAATCTCATACCTAAGGCACTAAGAGCGTTGGAACCAGTGATGGCTCCGGATAACCATGAGTCCACGCCCAATCCTAATCTGGTAATTGAGCTTTCTTCTGATAATCCTGTACCTGATGATATCAATTTAACTATTTCAATCAAAAAACAAACCAAGTCATGTACTCAATACCCCTGGTCTAAATACATGTCTTATAAAAGCTTGTTTACAGGATATCGTGCTTTTTTCTCTAACCTTGACAGGATGAGAATTCCAAAGAACATTCAGGAAGCACTAAAAATACCTAAATGGAGAGAGGCAGTCATGGAGGAAATGCGGGCCCTAGAAAAAAATGGAACTTGGGAGTTGATAAATTTTCCGAGAGGGAAAAAGCCAATGGGTTGTAAATGGGTCTTCACAGTGAAATATAAATCTGATTGGACAATTGAAAGATATAAAGTCAGACTTGTTGCAAAAGGATTTACACAAACTTACGACATTGACTATACGGAGACATTTGGACCAGTGGCAAACTTAAATACAGTTCAGGTCGTCTTATCGTTGGTAGCCAACTTAGATTGGCCACTACAACAACTTGATATTAAAAATGCTTTTTTAAATGGCGAGTTAGAAGAAGAAGTATACATGACTATACCACTAGGATTCAATGGGAAAGGTGAAGAAAACAGAGTGTGTAAACTCAAAAAGTCCTTGTATGGACTCAAACAATCTCCCAGAGCATGGTTCGACAGATTTGCAAAAGTAATAAAAAATCAAGGTTATCGATAAGGGCAATCAGATCATACCCTATTCTTCCAATAGTTTGAAAGAGGTGAGAGAACAATTCTAATAGTGTATGTTGATGATATAATCCTTACTAGTGATGATACAGTAGAGATAGAGAGATTAAAGAAAGTTCTGGCTTTTGAATTTGAAGTTAAAGACTCGGGACAAATGCGGTATTTTTTGGGCATGGAAGTGACGAGAACAAAAAAGGGAATTAGTGTTTCTTAGCAAAAGTATGTTATTGATCTCCTAATTGAAACTGACATGCTTGGATGCAAACTCAGCGAAACCTCGATTGAAGCAGTAAAGAGGGTTGAAGGCTGTGGAATACCAGTTGAAAAGGAAAGGTATCAGAGATTGGTTGGCAAGCTAATCTACCTATCACATGCTAGACTAGATATTGCATTTGCAATCAGTGTAGTAAGCCAACACATGCATTCACCAAAAGAAGCCCATTTAGATGTCGTGTACAAGATCCTTCGATATCTCAAGGGATCCTTAGGAAGAGGACTCTTCTTTAAGAAATGTGAAAGCAAGGAAGTAGAGGTCTTTACAGATCCAGATTGGGCAGGATTAGTGGAAGATAGAAGGTCCACCACAGGTTATTGCACACTCATCTGGGGAAATCTAGTAACTTAAAGAAGAAAAAAACAGAATGTGGTGGCTCGTAGTAGTGCTGAAGCTAAATTCACGGAAGTTGCTCAAGGGATATGTGAAGGACTGTGGTTACGGAAACTCTTGGAAGAATTACAAGTCCCAGTGAAATTTCCTATCAAACTCTATTGTGACAATAAGGTAGCTATCAGCATCTCTCTCAATCCAGTTCATCATGACAGGACTAAACATGCGGAAGTAGACAGACACTTTATCAAAAGAGAAAATTAAAGAAGGAATTATCTGTATGACTTATGTACCTACCAAGGAACAAACTGCAGATATTTTCACTAAAGGGTTGGGACGACGGAACTTTGATGATCTCATTAGCAAGTTGGAGATGATTAATATTTATGATCCAACTTGAGGGGGAGTGTTAAAATCCTAAGTATCATTGTAAATAATAAACAAATTAGGAAAGTGGGTAAATGTGGGGGATTTGATATTATTCGGTAAGGGGATTGTTTCCTTGTTTAGAATAGGTGATTGTATTGTATAAGATTGGGATGTACATATGAAAATTCAATTCAATATAGAATTCAAGGCTTCCGCTTACAAACAACTATTGGGTATGGGTTTTGCAATGTGTAGAAACCCAATACTAAGTTAATTTAGGACTAATGAGCTTCTAAAATAACCTAGTATATAAGGAAAAACTAATAGAGTTATGGTCCCCAAGTCAAATCAGAAACAGTTTCACGTTCTTTCTTTTCCCCATCTAAAGAGAAGAATAAAAGTGAGGCACTTAAGGATTTGACTGTGGAAGATCAAAACTTTCTGCTAAAGGTTGTTGGACAATCAAATCAGACACATATATGAATCCATGTATTTATTCCGCGTTTAGTTTTCTTAATTGAATAACATGATGATCCTGGGTTATTAGGTTTTAAAGTTATTTCTAACAAGTGGTATCAGAGTCTAATCATGTTGTTGATTAAGAAACTATGCATGATCTGATCTAGGAATGATATTGATTGTATTAAAAACCTAGATCTAGGTTTTACATGATTAAAGTTTAAAGAAAACCTAGATTTGATGTGTTGTTGCATGATTTTATGGATCAGCATATTTTAGGGTTTAAGGAAATTTTATTCGCCATGCTTAAAATCATATTTTTCAGCCCTGATTTTGGATTTTTAAGGTTTGGGATCGATTTGAAGTAATTCTGATCGAAACAAAAAAAATAAAAATAAAAATAAAAGAGGGACTTTAGGCTTTAGTTTGTTTTTTCTTTCTAAGGTAATTTGTGTATGTCTAGTGTTTCAATATAAGTATATTGAAGTAATAAGTTGTCAAAGTAACCTTTATTATGTAGATGCATTTATATTAAAATATTAGCGACGTATGTGTGTTGTTCACTTGTTTGTGCGAGTAATGATCGACCCAAAGGAAGGTCATTGTTAGGCCAAACAACTTGCATATTTGCGGTGATAAATATGTTACAATTGTTAGGTTATCCATGTGAATAATAAGTCGGTCCAAAGAAAGGCTTGTTGTTTGACAGGACTTATTATAAGTATTTGATCACTGCATGAAGGATACCACTAACAAGTTAATATTTCTGTCCAAAGATAGAATATTAATGTTGTACTAGGTATCTTTAGATGAGACCCACTTTTATTTGTTAATATACCTGTCATGTATACATGGAACTGATTTAGAAATATAATATGACTTGTATATTATGACTGAGCATGTTGTTTGGTTTTGTTCTGCATTTAGTTACTGCATCTGCTACTACGATTTCTGTCAACATAAATTCCATTCCGGTGCTTAACGGCTCCAACTTTAAGAACTAGAAGGAGAACGTCATGATTGTTCTAAGTTGTATAGATCTAAATCTTGCGCTACAGACAGAACGGCCTCCCGCCCTTATGGATACAAATACCTTTGATATGAAGAGGGACTTAGAGAGGTGGGAGCGTTCTAATACGCATAAAGATCATGAAACGCTTTGTTCCAAAAGCATTCAGGAGCGCAATGTCCGATGAGGACGATGCTAAGGTATTCCTTAAGGAACTACAGAAACGTTTTGCAGAAAACGAAAAGACTAAAACAACCAACTTTTTAACTAGTCTTGTTTCAATGAGGTATAATGGAAAAGGTAATATCAGGGAATACATTATGGAAATGTCTAACATCGCTTCAAAGCTAAAGGCACTTAAGTTAGAGCTGTCTGATTACTTACTCGTGCACTTAGTTTTGATTTCCTTTCCTACATAATTCAGTTAGTTCACTGTGAGTTATAACATTTAGAAGGATAAGTGGACTCTGAATGAGCTCATTACTCATTGTGTGCAAGAAGAGAAAAGGATTAAGCGAGAGAAGACAGAAAGTGCTCACTTAGCAACTTCCTCTAAGGTTAACAAAAGAAAGAAGGATAAGGATGTTGCAGTTGAGACATCCCAAGGAAAACTGCTAAAGAAACTAGACCAAGAATTTGGCTGCTACTTCTGCAGGAAGGGAGGACACTTGAAGAGGGACTGTCCCGATTATGCCGCTTGGCGGGAAAAGAAGGGGCTGCCTAAGAAGTTAAGTCGGTTGATGCTGAAAGATTCATCTACGTAGCGACGACAATAAAGTTGAGGTTGAGGCAATTGGGACATTTAGATTGTTATTTAAATCCAGTCGTATTTTGGATTTGGAAAAGACATATGTGGTACCGTCTTTTAGACGGAATTTGGTTTCAATTTCTGTATTAGAAAAATTTGCTTATTATTGTTCTTTCGGAAATAATAATTTTTGTCTTTTTCAATATTCAAATATGGTTGCAACAAGATCTTTGGTTGACAATTTATATATGTTAGATACTATTGACTCTGATAATGAGTCCTTGCATAGTAGTTCACGAGGTACTAAATGCAAATTAACTGAGGAGGATTCCGTCACCTTATGGCACAAGCGGTTAGAACATATCTCTAAACAGAGAATGGAAAGTCTTTTGTCAGACGGAATCCTGGGACCCCTTAACTTAATAGACTTTATAGTTTGTGTGGAATGTATTAAGGGGAAACTGACATACAAAAGAAATTAGGTGCCAATAAAGCCTCAGGTGTCTTAGAATCGATACATACTGATATATGTGGTCCATTCCCTACGGCTTATTGGAATGGACAGCAGTATTTTATCACATTCATAGACAATTACTCGCGCTATGAGTACCTTTATTTGATACATGAGAAGTCATAATCTCTAGACGTGTTCAAGGCTTTCAAAGCCGAAGTTGAGAACCAACTAGGCAAGAAAATTATGCTGTCAAATCTAATTGTGATGTTGAATATTATGGTAGATATGACGGATCAGGAGAACAACATCCAAGACCCTTTGCCAAATTCCTAGAGGAATGCGGTATCGTCCCACAGTACACCATACCAAGGAAGCCTAGAATGAATGGTGTTGCTGAGAGACAAAACAGGACGCTTAACGACATGGTAAGAAGTATGATTAGTCATTCGTCTTTACTAGAATCTCTCTGGGGAGAAGCACTAAAGACTGCAGCATATATACTGAATAGGGTGCCAAGCAAGGCAGTAGCTAAAACTCCTTATTGGCAAAAAGCCAAGCATTAGACATTTACACATTTGGGGTTGTTCGGCTGAGGCTAGGCTTTATAGGCCTAATGAAAAGAAACTGGACCTAAGGACAATTAGCTGCTACTTTGGTGGGTACGCTGAAAGGTCAAGGGGTTATAAATTTTATGATTCCTCGACAAGAACCTTCTTTGAGACAGAGACTCTGAATCCGCCTCCATTGTGGGGTTCGAGAACTCCTCCATGGATTCCTCTTTGTCACCTGTGTCGTCGCTGCATTTGGGCATGGCCGCCTTGATCGGTGCCTCCGTCATGGCCATCTCCGCATTCTACAAGCGCAGCGTCGACCAGGACCTTTGCTCCCTAGTCGCCACTGGCTACCTCTCTTAGTCGCCGACCGCTCCCCTCCGATGCTTCTCGATTGGCCAGACGACGTCCTTTCTCAACGATCTGAGCCCCAACTGGTCAAACCATCCTCCCAAAGAGACGATCTTGCTTAATGGGTGTGATTTCGAACACTGGCTAGTTGTGATGGATAAACCCAAGGGTGATCCCAAAAGAGACGATATTATCAATAGCTACATCAAAAACCCTCGCGATGGTGGTCGGAAGTAAGGAAGAAGCTAGGATGAAGATTTACTTTGTTTCAACAAAGCAATACTTTGCTTTTGGGGCCCTTGTTTCTGAAGAGCTCTCATACAAGATCAAAGAATTACCCAGAGTCCATTAGGTTCTTCCTGATTCTTATTCGTATGCTAAGAATAAATATTATGGAGGGGAGCCTTTTATTGATGGGAAAATGTTGAGGCAAAGCCTATCTAGGTCGACAGACCAAACCTCGTATAGAGCTTCGTCTTCCACAAAAATTTCTCCAGGTTTTTTAGCCCAAAGAGGTAATTTTTTGCAAGCCTTGAATATAACCTCTAAATCCAAAACTCCTTGGATTATTGATTTTGGTGCTTCTGACCACGTGACTGATGCCTATCATCTTTTCTCATCATATTCATCATGTGCTGGAAATTTGAAAGTTAAAATTGCAAATGGATCACTCTCGTCTATCATAGGAAAAGGGAATATCCGACTCTCTGACTCCATCACACTAGAGTCCGTTCTTCATGTTCCTAATTTATCCGGCAACTTACTATCCATTAGCCAATTGACTAAGAATTCCAATTGTTCTGCTAAATTTCTTCCCTCTCTTTGTGTTTTTCAGGACCTATCATTAAGGAAGACGATTGACAATGCTAAGGAGTGTGAGGGACTCTGCTACTTTCAGGAGGCAAATGTGAGTGAACAATGTAAAACTGCTATTTGTGATTCTGCATTTGTTCCTAGGGATAGTGAAACTTTGTTATGGCATTCTAAGATGGGTCATCTAAATTTTCAATATCTAAGATGTTTATTTCCTTCCATTTGTTCAAATAAAACGTCTTCTGAATTTCAGTGTGAGATTTGTGAACTTGCAAAACACCAGCATAATTCCTTTCCAAAATCCACATACAAACCATCCAGACCCTTTACTATGATTCATAGTGATAAATGGGGACCCTCACACTCTCTTAATCGCACTCACACGAGATGGTTTGTTACTTTTATTGATGATCATACTCGTATTTGCTGGGTTTACTTGTTGAAAGATAAAACTGAAGTCCGTTCTATTTTTTCCAGTTTCCACTCCATGATTCAAACACAATTCCAAACTCACATTTAAATTTTACGTATTGATAATGGTACGGAATATTTCAATAATATCTTGGAACATTATCTTCAAGAAAATGGAATTGTTCATCAAAGTTCTCATGTGGATACCCCTCAACAAAATGGGGTTGCTGAACGTAAAAATAGGCATATTCTTGAAGTAGCTCAGGCATTAATGTTCACTACGAATATGAAAAAATATTTTTGGGATGATGCCATTTTAACAGCTACATATCTCATTAATCGAATCCCTAATCGGGTTCTTTCTTTTGCCACCCCTCACTAGAAATTCCAAGAATGTTTGCCCAACTCTCGGCTCCACTCCAATCTCTCTCTGAAAATCTTTAGGTGTACTGCATTTGTTCATGTCCATGCTCACAATCGGGACAAATTGGAACCTCATGCTATTAAGTGCGTTTTTATTGGTTACTCTCCTACTCAGAAAGGCTACAAATGTTATGATCCGGTCACAAAAAAAATTGTTTGTTAGCCTTGATGTCACATTCTCTGAAACCACTCCTTACTTTCCAAAGCCCTCTCTTCAGGGGAAGAAATGGAGTGAAGATCGGTTCTTTGATTTCTCTATTGATAAATCTGTGCCATACACTGAGTCTACCATTGTATCATTTCCTAACCTGTCATGTACAAAAGATCATTTAAACTCAGGGGGAGATGCAAAAAAACAAAACAACACAGAAATACTTGTTTACTCAAGAAAGCCAAACACAAAGAATAGGGAGAATCTCATACCTGAGGTACCAAGAGAATTGGAACCGGTGATAGCTCTAAGCAATCATTAGTCCACGCCCAATCTCGATCAGGTAATAGATGGCCATGAGCTCCCTTCTGATATGCCTATACCCGATGACATCAATTGACCCATTGCAGTCAAAAAACAAACTCGGTCATGTACTCAATATCCCTGGTCAAAATATATGTCTTATAAAAGCCTGTCTACAGAGTATCGTGCTTTTACTTCTAATCTTGATAGGTTAAAAATTCCAAAGAATATCCAGGAAGCCTTGGAGATTCCTAAATGGAGGGAAGCTGTCATAGAGGAAATGTGGGCTCTAGAAAAGAATGGAACTTGGGACGTTATGAATTTGTCGAGAAGGAAGTAGCTAGTAGGTTGTAAATGGGTCTTCACAGTGAAATATAGAGCTGATGGGACAGTTGAACGGTATAAAACCCAACTTGTTGCAAAAGGGTTTACACAGACCTATAACATTGACTACACAGAGACATTTGCACCAGTGGTAAAATTGAATACAGCTCGGGTCCTCCTATCCTTGGCAGTCAACTTAAATTGGTCACTGTAGCAACTCGAAATTAAGAATGCGTTTCTAAATAGCAAGTTAGAAGAAGAAGTCTACATGAAGATACCTCTAGGTTTCAGTAAGAAAGGTGAAGAAAATAGGGTATGTAAACTCAAGAAGTCCCTATATGGACTCAAGCAATCTCCTAGAGCATAGTTTGACAGATTTGCGAAGGTGATAAAAAACTAAGGATACCGACAAGGGCAATCAGATCACACTATGTTTTTTCATCAATCTAAAAGTGGTAAGAAAACAATTCTTATTGTGTATGTTGATGATATAATCGTAACTGGAGATGATACAGTGGAGATGGAAAGATTGAAGTAAGTCCTAGCTGCTGAATTTGAAGTTAAAGACCTGGGACAAATGCGATACTTTTTAGGAATGGAAGTTGCCAGATCAAAAAAGGGTATCAATGTCTCTCAGCAAAAGTATATCCTTGATCTCCCAACTAAAACTGGCATGCTTGGATGCAAACCTAGTGAAACCCCCATTGAAGCAGTAAAAAGAGTTGAAGACTGCGGAATATCAGTTGAAAAGGAGATGTATCAGAGATTGGTAAACTCAGTTGAAAAGGAGATGTATCAGAGATTAGTGTAGTAAGCCAACACATGCATTCACCCAAAAATACTCATCTAGATGCCTTGTACAAATCCTTAGGTATCTCAAAGGCTCTCCAGGCAAAGGACTCTTCTTCAAGAAGTGTGAAAGTAAGGAAGTCGAAGTTTTCACAAATGCAGATTGGGCAAGGTCAACAGAAGATAGAAGGTCTACCACCGGATATTGCACTTTGTATGGGGAAATTTGGTGACTTGGAGGAGTAAAAAACAGAATGTAGTGGCTCGAAGTAGTGCTGAGGCTGAATTCAAGGCAACTGCACATGTGAAGGACTATGATTACAGAAACTCTTGGAAGAATTACAGATCCCGATGAAATTCCCTATCAAACTCTACTGTGACAACAAAGCAACCATCAGTATCTCTCTCAATTCAGTTCAACATGACAAGACTAAGCATGTAGAAGTGGACCGACACTTTATCAAAGAAAAGGTTGAAGAAGGAATCATTTGCATGACGTATGAACCTACCAAGGAACAAACCGCAAACATCTTTACCAAAGGGTTAACCCCGAAAGAGGTTCGATGATTTCATGTGCAAGTTGGACATGATCAATATCTATGATCCAACTTGAGGGGGAGTGTAGAAATTCCGTGTATGTTGGAGAGATTTAGGGGGTATTTATTGTATATTATTGAGTGAGATTCTTTTAGGAGATTGTTTCCATATTTAGAGTGGAGATTGTATTTTAAGTAGTTTGTATTGGCTTGTACAAAATGAATTCAATAAATACAAAAATTTCATTCTGTTTTCAAGAGCAAACTCAATGACCTCAAGAAGTGATGCCATTAAGGAGATCCACTAGAGAAAGGAGAAGTGCAATTTTGGATGAATATATTGTCTTTCTCCAAGAACATGAGTTTGACATAGGTGTGGTGGAAGATGATCCAATCAACTTCCATCAAGTCAAACAAAGTTCCAATTCTCAAAAGTGGATTGATGCCGTGAATGATGAGATGAATTTCATGAAAGCAAATGACGTTTGGGATCTCGTCAAATTACCCGAAGGTGTGAAGCCCATTGGTTGCAAATGGATATTTAAGACCAAGAGGGATTCAAGGGGTAATATTGAGAGATATAAGGCACGTCTAGATGTTAAGGGATTCACTCAGAAGGAAGGCATTGATTATAAAGAGACTTTCTCTCCGGTTTCATCAAAAGACTCTCTCAGGATTATAATGGCATTGGTGGCTCATTTAGACTTAGAGCTTCATCAGATGGATGTAAAAACAACGTTTCTCAATATTGACATTGATGAAACAATTTATATGGTGCAGCCTAAAAATTTTATTTCTAGAAATTCAGAAAATATAGTCTGCAAATTAAAGAAATCCATCTATGGGCCCAAGCAGGCTTCCTGTCAATGGTATCACAAGTTTCATCAAGTAATCATCTCGTATGATTTTAAGGTATATTCGGTTGATAATTATGTATACCATAAGGTTAGTGGGAGTAAGGTAATATTCTTGTTTTGTATGTCAATGACATATTGTTGGTGAGTAGTGATATAGGCTTATTGAACGAAACCAAGAGATTTCTAACCAAAAATTTTGAGATGAAAGATCTTGGGGATGCCTCTTTTGTATTAGGAATTCAGATACATCGAGATTGCTCTCGAGGTATACTTGGGTTCTCACAAAAGAGCTATATCAAAAGAGTACTGGCTAGATATGGCATGAAAGACTATTGCCCAGGAGATACACCCACAGCTAAGGGAGAAAGTTCAGTCTCAGTCAATGCCCCAAGACTAAGGTTGAAAAGAAGGAAATGCAAAAGATTCCTTATGCGTTAGCTGTAGGAAGTCTTATGTATGCTCAAGTATGTACGCGTCCGGATATGGCGTACAGAGTTCGAATTTTAGGCAGATATTTGAGTAACCTAGGATTGGATCATTGGAAGGCAGCCAAGAGGGTTATAAGGTATCTTCGGAGAACAAAAGACTACATGCTCACCTACAGGAAATCAGGTCAACTTGAGATCATTGGGTATTCTAATTCTAATTTCGCTGGATGCCAAGACAGCAAGAGATTCACTTCGGGCGATATCTATCTGTTGGCTGGAGGTGCTATTTCTTGGAAGAGTGTTAAGCAGGCTCTCATAGCTCCTTCAACCATGGCAGCAGAATTTATAGCATACTACGAGGCATCTAATCAAGGAATTTGGTTGTAGAATTTTGTCACAGGGCTGCATATCTTGGATGAGGTTGAAAAACCGCTCAAAATCTATTGTGACAATAAGTCTGCGGTGTTGTATTCAAACAACAACAGAAGCTCCACCGAGTCAAAGCATATTGACATCAAGTTTCTGGTGGTTAAGGAAAGGGTTCAGAGTCGTCAAGTGTCAATAGAACATATTGGGACAGACTCCATGGTTGCAAATCCACTCACCAAGGGTTTACCACCCAAGGTGTTTCATAAGCGCACTGCTTGTATGGGTGTCGTCTTATTTGACGATGTTTCTGCAGAAATAAAGTAATAAAGGAATGCATTTTTATGTATTTGTGACTCTAAATGTTATCTTCCTTTTGGAAGAGCTAAGGACTAAGGAACTAAGGTTGATCTCATAAGGAATAAAGTAGGATCAGTTGGGATATGCATGTTAAGGTTAAGGAGCATGCATATTACCATGCTACACATCTATACTCAATCTATGCCATTGAGTGTATTAGTGTAGTTATCATTGATGGGTTTAGTTACGAATATGAGTGTAACAAATGCCGCTTTGATCCCATGCTAGTATATGAGATAAACAAGATTGAATTAAGGAGATGTTATAAGGATAATAGTCATATTGTGTACACTTAAGGTTTGGGTAATATAATTGTTTCCGATATTTATGTGTCACCCAAGTGGGAGATTGTTAGAAAATTTTAATTTCCTATTATGGGCTCGCATATTTAAAAGCAATTATGTTACCGGGCTATTTTAACATCTATTGGATATGGTCGTTGTAATGTGTAGAAACTCAATACTAAGTTAATTTAGGACTGATGAGCTTCTAAAATAACCTAGCATATAAAGAAAACTAAGATAATTTTCCAGATGCAATGTGTGTACCTATGGATTCTGCTGTTTAATTTGTGTTTTTAATTTGTTTGATTTGTGGCGGCCTGGTTTGGCAATTCATATGCAATGGGATTGTTGCTTTATTAAAGTGTGTATTAGTGTTATTGCTGAGAGTTTTTGTGGCTTGCAATGGCTCCTGAAAATGGCAGACTGCTATAGTTTGTTGCTTCTAAATTTTGAACCACTAGGTCCCTGAAATGTGTTTTTTTTTTTTTTTACTTTTGAAGGCTGATGAGTAATGTTAATGAACTTGCTTTTTTTTTTTTTTTTTTAAGGTAAAAGAGGGCGGCACCTCCTAACTTTATTAAAAAACCCCTCACTTATGGCAGAGGAAAACCGTGGTTACAATTTTGAGACTTTGGGACAACAAAAGCAAATTCCAAGACCCTAAAACTAACTTAACCAAACCAAAAAACTAAGAAACTAAACCACTAAAAATGTAATAACACAAAACATCATGAGCGCAAAGAAGGAAAACCCAACAAGTCCAATCGAATCATTCCCCTGACTTGCTGAGGAAGATCATCTTGGCAACTATATGATCGAGAAATACCAGATTCACCCTGTTTGGCAAAGAAATCTGCACTTTTATTCGCCTCCCTGTAAACATGTTCCACTTTGAACTATATGCCTCTTAATGCTAACATAAGTTCTTCCCACAATTCCCATAAGTTCCAAACTGAGCACTTCCCAGAATTTATCCACTGAACCAACAAAGCAGAGTCACATGCAATCTCCACTTGATCACCGAGATCTTTGCACAGATTAATCCCTAAAATAATCGTCTTTAATTCAGCCATGTTATTTGTTCCATAACCCAATAATGAGGAAAAAGCTGCTTTAAATAAACCTTTTTTATCTCTTACCACGTCTCCAACACCACAATTCCCTGGGTTACCTCTACAGCTCTCATCCACATTCAACTTAACCCAACCTATCCCAGGTTTACACCATCTGACTACACGAGGAAGACGAACCCCCACATTTTTTACTTGAATATCCAAAGCACGAAGGACTACAATATCCGTGCAAGAAGCAGGTGCACATTTATTTAACTTGTCTGAAATAGATCTCAGCCAATATTTAATATCAAGCCACACAGTTCTCACCGAATCATGAATTGATTCCATCCTGGCTCTACATCGACAAGTCCAGAGTCTCCAAATGATGAGACTAGGTATAAGACCTACCAAAATGCCTAACTGTGAGGCCCGTCTTGCACAACTAAATCAGACATTAACTCTGCCTTTCCAAGTACTCGTTGCCATACAACTAACTCCCAACGCCACTGCTGCTTTTTTCCACACAAATCTAAAGCTAAGGATCAAACTCAAAGAGCCCAAATGTGCAAGGTAAGAAGAGAATAAGGAATAACCAGTTTGATGTCAACAATCAAATGGTTGCACGAAATGTTAAATGGTGTCTGTTCCAAATATTTGGTAGTGATGCATAAGTGGTCAAAGTTTGAGTGCAGTGCATAGCTTTCTCCATCCTATCATGCCCAAGGACTCTAATAATGGATCCTAGCTAGTTAATTTTTTTCCCCTTTAATTCTTCCTAATACTTCAAATTGACTTATTTTGATTTTGAGTGTGTTTGGGAACAGCCTCTATGAAGGATATCTTCTAATAGTTGGTTGAATTGTTCCTATTAAGCAAGTACCAACTTAGAATTATAGCTGCTTGTAAATATGTAGTGCTTGGCCATTGTTCTTTGCTTTGCTCAGTGAACTAATCTGGATTTAAATAACAAAAAGTTGCATAAAATACTAACATGGAAGTTTAGTATGTAAATGTGCATAAATTCTTTTGAGCAGTAGCACATCAAACTTACTAGGCTAAAAATAAGGAAGGTAGTTGGACATTGCCCTCTAGTTTTTGGATTCAAGTAGACGTTTTGCGTTTTTGTTTGTATTTTATTACTAATGTGTAATTTTTGGGGCAGCTGATGGACTGAAGTACTTCGATGTTATAGAAGGGGAGGGTCCGGTAGCAAAAAAAGGATCAACAGTTAAGGTTTGTTGGTAGTGGAAGTTAAGATCTCTTGTTTGACAAGTTTTTGGATGCTTGCCCTAGCTTATGCCATTGCAGGTGCACTTTGACTGCTTATACCGGGGTATCACGGCTGTGTCGAGTCGAGAATCTAAACTTTTAGCTGGAAATCGCATAATTGCTCAGGTTGTTTCCTTTTCCATTGATCTTTCAGAAGGAGCTTCCCTGCCCATATGTCGGCACCGTTCGTTGTCATCTTCATCATTGTTTTTCAAGAGAATTCATAGACATTCTAACCAAGCCAAAAAAATAAAGTTGTCATTCTTCAAAATAATATGAAACTATGCTGGGAAGTTCAGCAAAATTGTTTTTGCCCTCGTGCCCAGAATTTGGAAGCCTTCATTACCAAAAGAGATGAGTCTCAGCATCGTAAACTGCAGCCACGGCCAGCCAAATCCCCAATCCCTTGCAGTTTTCTTACAGATTATAGTATTTGAAATGCATGATTTGGTGATTTTCTTTTGTCTGACATACCCCTGGACCCTGACATCCAATATCCAATATCTTGCTCTTGCCTCTTTGCATATGCTGCTGTAATGCTTCTCTCTAATCTCATCATCCTACCTTTTTTTTTTTTTTTCCACATCTCAGCAGGAAGCTTGATGTCCAAGTGACTACAACTGCATAGGCATTTATCGCTTCTTTATGAAATTTCAAGGAACATGTGCCGTCCCCTGGATGGTCCTTACAATTGTTACTGACTGATGAAAACTCAACATAGCTTCTTTATGCACTGAGCACAAGCTTTCAAAGTTGAACCATATAGCATTTTCTTTCAAATATTGACATCTTTGATAAATTCCTGACAAATACTTTGTTTTACTTTAATTAGCCTTATGAGTTCAAGGTTGGAGCTCCTCCTGGCAAGGAACGGAAACGTGATTTTGTAGACAACCCAAATGGTCTATTTTCTGCACAGGCTGCACCCAAACCTCCCCCAGCAATGTACTCAATAACTGAAGGGATGAAAGTAGGAGGGAAGGTGGAAACATCCTCTGTTCTCTTTATGTGTAGATTCAACACTAATTTTCCCATCTCTGTTTACATGAAAACATTTTGTCACTTTCACCATTCATTCAAAACACACATATATTATATATACATATAAATTCATTCTCTTATTGTGTTCAGAGGAAAGTGATTGTTCCTCCAGAGGCTGGATATGGAAAAAAGGGAATGAATGAGATCCCGGTAAACTCAGTGAGACAACAACACACTCATGTTGACTAATTTCTTGGGTTTTGCTGAAATAGTTTTTTTCTTTTTTTTTATCAAAATCACTAATTCATCACAATCTCTATTTTGCAGCCAGGTGCTTCATTTGAATTGAACGTCGAGCTCTTGGAACTAGTACCCCCAGAGGCAAAATAGGCAACTTTAGGTATCAGATGTTCAAGCTAATTGAAATTCCCACATCATTCTAGTTCTTTATCCTCTAGAAAAGGTTAGGAGTTTTTTGCCGAATGATTCTTTTGTTTGGGAACTACTGTTATGCCGATAGTCTTTATTTCCCATTTGTGTACATCTCAATCCACTGTATCTCACACTATTTCTCTTATCAGAAAAGTAGACACAAGTTGTAATCTGCCAGCCTGTGCAAGACAAGAACTTTCTTGACGTTTATCCTTTCCAAAGAACTCTCTTTTCCCCTTTTCTTGGGTGTTATTGTGGAACATTGCAATACATGGTTCCTGACTTCTTGTAATTGCTACAGCATTACTTCTGTTTTAAATTTTTTGGAGAGGTCTTGAATTTGGATTTGTATTGGATTTGGATAAGATGTGGTTTAAAATTATATTAAAATTTGTCCAAATCCACTCAAATCCAAATCGAAAGTTCAAAATTCATGCTCCCAAACACTATTTAAGAAACTTCGTAACCCCTTCCAGTATGGGGTAATTTTTCTAGGATTAAAATTGAGCATGTGGAGTTTTCATTTTTGAATTGTGAAGAATGGGAATAAATTCTCCCTACAATTCTGCACAAATTTGAATCCGATCTCCCAACTAAACCTTGTGTTTGAAAGCATAGATTTCGAAACTTGTATTTAGACTTGTGCAGATTTGGACAAAAATGCAGTATAAAATTGTATTAATTATCTTGTAAATTCACACAAATCTAAATTTAAACATCGCTATTTATAGTCTCAAATACTATCTTTGTGTTTATATGGGCATGTGTGATTGCAAATTGAAGTACAAACCAAGAAAATTATAACATAGACAAATTAAGCTCTCATGTCAAGAAAAACCCTTGCCCCTAAACATTGCAGGAAACACAATATAAAGAGTTTAAAAGGGCTTTTTAGTTGTGTAAAACTATCGTAATTGTTGGGAATTAACAACAAATTTTCGAAACCTGTGAGAAACAAAATAGGGAAAGAATATACACTAAAAAAAAAAATCAATCTCACGCACAAGACAGTATTTACGTGATTCGGTAATTTTACCTACATCCACGGAATTGTAGGGATTTCACTATTATCAAAAAGAAAAATATAGAGAGTGCGCCAGTACAATACTCTCTCTTTCGCTCTCTTGCGAAGTGTGACCACTTGACCTAATCACCCAAAAACAATTATTTTTATATGTTGCACACAAGGTTCTGAATGGGTTACAAAACGGGCCCAATTGGGCCTTATTGCCCAATCTTTCGTTCCATGGACTAAATCTTACAATAGAAATCTCTTATTGAAAAAAAGTCCAACAGTCATTTCTCATTCTTAGTATTCAAGCGACTTGTTTAGATAAAAAATTTTAGTTGAAAAAAAATAAAGCAAAGGAAAATAAGAAGGAAACTCATCTTCCACTATATTTTCCTTCTATACCAAATACTACTAAAAATAGAAATTTATTTTAATATGGTTAAAATTAAGAAAAATCAAATGTATATTATGTGTAAAATCATATTTTTATTCATTGATTTGATAGTTTTTTATTTTTTTTTTTATTTTTACTTTCCTTTCCTTGATAGTCAAACATGAAAAAATGGATTCCTTCATATATTCTTTTCCTTTCCCTAAGATTTTTCAAATTACAAACAAAACCTAAAGAAATACAAAATATCACTTTATTTTTCAATTTCAATATTTGCATGTGAAATTTGGAAAATCTTTTAAATTTTCAAGTTATCTGTATAAATATTGAAAATTTGAAAAATAAAGTAGCATTTTTAAATTCTTCAAAAAATTATAAATGAAAAATAATCTTTATTATATTTTTTTGCTTTAAATTTTAAATCGTTCAAAAACATGGCGTTGGTTTTTAATTTTGATATAAAAAAGTTAAAAATATATATTTTTATTATTATTTAAGCTCCCCATGTAAATACTAAAAAAACAACAAAGCTTTTTATATTACCTTGAAAAAAATTGATGGTAGAAAAGTTGTTTTTTGTATCTTAATAGTCCATAAGAACCATAAAAATAAAAAATAAAAAATAAAGTAATTAAACTTTCAGTCAAATTGGAAGGTAAGAATTTAACATATTTCGGCAATTGATTCATTTGATTTAAATGGTTAAGGGTTTATTGTGTGAGTGTGTGTAAAGAAAAGGTCTTGTTTGGATATAGATTATGAATTTTAAGTTTTGAATTTAAATTTGTGTGAATATAGATAAAATTTAATATAATTTTATGTTATATTTTTTCTTAAATTGCAAAAACTCAAATTATAAGCTCGGATAAGAATTTTGTGAGAGAAAAATAACAAAAAAAACTATTTTCATATATTTTTTTATTTTTTTATTAGAAAATAAAATTATCTATGTTTGACTAAAAATTTAGAAAATCAAAAGGCTGAGTTAACATGTATAAAAATAATTTTTTGTGATTTTTTAATTTTCTTTTGTAAGAAAACAATAAAACATACACATTGCTAACATGTTGTGCATTATAAAAGGGTAGTTCAGCTCCCACGTATGCGGGGGTCGGAAAGCGACGAACCACAATGGGTTTATAGTACGTAGTCTTACTTTGTATTTTTGTCAAAGACTGTTTTCACTCCTCAAACTTGTGACTTTCATATCACACGGTGACAACATGTTGTGCATTATCTATTAATAGTTTTTTTTTTTTTTTGTCTTAAAAGGGGAAACTTCAAAATTTTTCAAACACTGTCATCTTCTTGTCAAATTTAAAGTTATTATGACTATTTTATAATTGTTTCTCGCCTTTAACATCCAATTAGATGTGACTAACAATAATTTTCTTTCCTTGGATGATAATAGTAACATGGCCTTTAACTATCTTTCAAGTATATTTGAATATATTGAAACTTTTATTTTGGAGGTCTACTTAATAAAAGGTAGAAAGCCATTTTTGATGGGGATGGGCTATCTCTCTTATTTGTATAGCTCAAGTTGAATTGACCCTCTAGTGGTAAAAAAAAATCTATTTCAATTTTAATCTTGTTGAAGACAAACTTTTTTTTTTTTTTCTCTTTGAAAAGTTCATAAACTCTAGCTATTTACAGCATAATTGATAATTTGAAATGATTAATCTGGCTAGTCTTAGTAATGCTTGGAGGTTGATCAGAATCAATGAGCAATCAAACAAACTTAACTATTTAGGAGGAACTGGATCTCAATGTAATTGGTAAAACTTCTTTTAAACAAATGCAGAATGAATCTAATTAGTATATTATTGTAATCAGTGTGTAACGACCCGAATTTTTTTTAAATAGAATTTAAATAATAAAGAGAGAGAGAGAAATAGAAATAGAAACAGAAACGGAAGGAGGCCGTAGATTTCATCAACGACATTGCATTTTGGAAGGAAAAGAAAAGGGAATGGAAACAAAATAAAATAAAAGGAAGCTGCCAAGCTTCGTCGACGAACACAGGATTTCGTCGACGAAGTCTTAAAGAATTTCGTCGACGAATACAAGTGTGAAGGCCCGGAAATTTAAAAATGATTAAAATAATTTAGAAAAAAAATAATAAATAAAATAACAGATAAATAAATAAAAGAAATGATGTGGAAAAAAGAAAAAAAATTAAATTAAAAAAAATAAAAATTTAAGAAATTAAATTAAATTAAGATAAATTAAATAATTAAATAACTAATTATTAAATTAAATATTATTGTATTGGATTTAAAAATAATAATAATTAAAATAAGATATATATATATATATATATATATGTAAGTTAAAGTAATATAATATATATATATATATATATATATATATTTATGTAAAGTTAAGAATCTGACAGAAGATAAGAAAGAAGAAGAAGAAAGAAGAAGGAAGAAGAAGATCAGGCGCAGACCCCCCCCTCTGAAATTTTCCTGTGCACGCGCCAGCCCTCCGTCTCCGCTTCTCTCCTTCTCTCAATTACTCGGCGAGTTTGCTACGGATTGGGAAATAGAAGGTGCCGTTAGAATCTTGGTTCCGCTGCCGACATTTCTATTATGTGAATAAATCGACGAACGGACACCACCACGGGATCCTAGTCGTCGTCGCCATCATTTTGACGTAGGTAATTTGTCAATTGGGATTTTCTAGGTTTTACTCCAAAGTGAGAGTGGGATTTGGAAAATTTGGCAATTTGACTAAATTTAAGGGTATTATTATTTATTTAGAACTTATGACCCTAGGAAGTATTAAATTAATATTTTATTCATGAATAATTTATTGGAATTAGGAATTTAATTTCAGGGTCCGGGTGAGCGCCGCAGGTATTTTTCGGAGTCCCTGTTAGCGTAGTTCAAGAAATCAGGTAAGGGAAAAAATATATATTAAATCAGAATTTTTATGAATTTAATGGAAAAATAAATTGTGTTATATATACGTGTATATGTTTCAGTATGGGTAAAATGCCAACTGTTTAAATTATATTTTTTTTCGAATTTAGGGTTGTTTATTAGATATGTATATGCAAAAATGAACTGATGAAAGTGAGAAATATTTTCAAGATAATTAAGTAAGAAATGAAAGGTATTTTCAGGATATAAACATTAAATGTTGGTTGGCTTATTTTACAAGCAATGTATGAATTTTTATTACTAAATTGTGTGGCATGAGATTCTGTGCAAATATATGTTAAATGTATGAGATGCAGGTTAAGTAAGTAAAGTAATGAAAATAAAATATTATATGGACAATGTTGCCTGTGTATGTTAAATGCAACCATGTAAATGTAAGACAGCTGAAAGAGAGCTATGTTAGCAGATCTAGTACACTTCTGTGTAGACTAACTGATGACAGCTAAAAGGAGCTGTGTTAGCAGATTTAGCACGTTCCTACGTAAACTAACTGATGATGGTTAAAGACCAGCTGTAGTACGAAGTAATGAAATGAAATGTTATGCAATGAAATGACTGATGAAATGGTAATGAAATGAAATGACAAAGGCAAATGATGTAAATGGGAAAAAGTCACTTAAAGTGAAAAGAAATGCAAAATTAAGTTATGAACAGGAATGAATGTGCATGAATGTATAATGACAGAAAAGAATAATGTATTATGACAATAGAAGTATGTATGTATGTAGAACATGTTACGATTGGGCGAGGCATACCTTTCGCCTGAGGGCCTGCTGAGTAAGGCGAGTGCACTAGTAGCTTCAGATGTGGCAGTAACTGCATAACGCACTAGGGCAGAGGGAATCTACTTGTATGAGCGGGTAGAATTCCCTATCCTTAGGGTCTTTGCCAGTAAACTATTGTTGAATGCGTGAGTACGAGATCAATTTAACACTTGAGGGCTTACTGAGTAAGGTGAGTGCCCTGGTATGCTTTAACTGCGCCCTTTGGGTTGCCTAGGTATCAGAGCAGAGGGGTGCTACTTGTATGGGCGGGTAATCACCCCTATCCTTGGGAAATCTCATGGGTTAAACATTGGCATGTGTTTGATTAGGATCAGGGAATGCTTTTGAAAATTATGTTAAGGATTTTCAAATGTTAAATATTATGTTATATACAAACTCATATTGGCCACACACTGCTTTAATATATGGTTTCTTCCCTTACTGAGATGTGTCTCACCCGAATATAAATTTATCTTTTTTTCAGGATTTCATCAAGTTGAGCTTTAAGAACTCAAGGTTCTATAACATTATTGGGAAATAGTAAAAGAAAATGGTATATTTCTATGTTAATTATGAGATTCAAAAATTTATATTTTACGTCCTTATATTTTAAGTCTGTGGAGAAAAGAAAGTTCGTGAACATACTGAATTATTTTGGGAGTTATGTAGATTTATGGAAATGCAGGTGTTCGATGATTTAATATGGATTATAGTTAGAATTAGTAAACTCTGGTATTATGTTATATGGAGATTATGATCATGTTTTCCGTTGCGTATGTTATGGAATATGATTTATGAGGATATTATTAGGTATAACGCGTCGAACCCGGGTTTAAGGGTTCGGGGCGTTTCAACAAGGCTTCGTCGACGAGAAAATACCGAGAGGGGTTTCGGAGATGACTGAATTTCGTTGACGAGGAGTGGATTTCGTCGACGAAATTTGTGAAGAACTCGTCGATGACGATGAAGGTCAGGCTCGTCGATGAGTTCCGCCACCTATAAATATGAAAAATTCGATTTTAAATTCATTTTTTAAGTTTCTTCTCTCTCTCTCTCCTCTCTCCCCCCTTCGGCTCTCTCACTCTCTCTCTTCGATTTTGGGTTGGTTTTATGCCGGATCGAAGATCTGAGGCTACCACGACGCTCATAGCGAAGTTCCTTGCAAGTTTGTAGGAGCGGGTGGTCAGGAAAACGGAGTTGGAAATCATCCCTAAGTTGAAGTAAGACTTTTTAAGTCAAATTAGACTTTATGATAGTTAGAGAAATTGATGTATGCATGAAAATATTGAGGTTTAATACTGGAAGTTTTGAGTTTCAGGGTATTGAGTAGAAAATCCTACGGGAGTCAGGCTAGGAAGTTGTAGGGGCTTTCTCAGTAGCCAGGTAAGGGAATAAACTAAAACAGATATTTTCCATGCCAGTTATTATTATTTATGAGCACGTCTATTTTCAAAAAAGCCTATGTTATAATTGTTTATCATATATGAAACGTATGTTTGGAAAATACTGCCATTATGAGAAAAATGTATATGCATGTATGAGATGCCAGAAAATCATGATTTTATTATGACTTTTAACAAAAGCATGTGTGGCATGAATATTATTTTACGTGAAATGAGATAAGATATGAATGCTTTTACAAGTAAAACACATTTTCAGGTATTATGAAATGATGAGTTATATTGTGATGGTTTTGACGATTATATGATGAATGATGTATTTTTAGAATGTATATACTTGAAACGATTTGGCGTGAGGCCATATTTTATGTTATCGGCACGAGATCGTATTTTATGTTA
This sequence comes from Malania oleifera, assembly GCF_029873635.1. Lineage (NCBI taxonomy): Eukaryota > Viridiplantae > Streptophyta > Magnoliopsida > Santalales > Ximeniaceae > Malania > Malania oleifera. Next base: position 107,911,148 of record NC_080424.1, read on the forward strand.
TCGGCACGAGGCTGTATTTTATGCTATCGGCACGAGGCCGTATTTTATGTTATCGGCACGAGGCCGTATTTTATGTTATCGGCACGAGGCCGTATTTATATTATTGGCGCGAGGCCATATTTACTATGATTTTGGCGCGAGGCCATAGGTATGATTTCGGCGCGAGATCGTATCTATGTTTTCGGCACGAGGCCGTAATGATGTTATGTATAATCATGTATTTTATGTTTTCACAACCAGGATGCTAGTTTAGTTCAAACCAGGATCTCAGTACCGTAGCTATGGGTTGATTTTGGCATGAGGCCTTATTAGTGCTACCGTCCCACGAGGGGATGGGAGATGGATAGTCGATGAGGTTTTTAGTAGAGTGTAGACGTCCACCTGGCAGTCCGGACCAAGGTATGGCGGGCCCATCATATTTACAGACATATTTGATTCGGCAATGGTCGGCTAGCTATTGTCGGGTCCTGCCTTCGGGCTGCACAACCTGTCATGGGGGGTAATACATGACATTAGCTAGCTATTCATCCAGAGTTGATTTTCAGTATTACGAGTTATGATAGATATTTATGTATGTTATGATTTATTAACGAATATGAAAGTACATGATTATCCAGTATGATATTATGATTATTTCCAGAGTTATGAAATGTATTATACTTGTATAAGCACTTTAAATATTCATGTTGTCACACAGTTGTATTTAGTTTACTTTCCCTTACTGAGAAGTGTCTCACCCCTATCACTATTAAATTTTTTAGGAGCCCCTAAGAGACCAGCGGGTCAGGGCCGCCGTTGAGTTAGAAAGATTACCCTGTGAAGAGGGTAAGATTTTTGTACTAGGGTTAGAGTTATTTTGTGTGACCCTAGAGATATTTTGATGTATATATATATGTACAAGAGTACAATATTATAATGTTATGAAAGTTCTGGTATTATGTTTTATGGATGGATGTATGAATTTTTATGTTTACTGCTACGTAAGTTTTCCGCTGTGTATGACAGGAGTCCCCGCAACCCACGGGTTCGGGATGTATGAATTTTTATGTTTACTGCTGTGTAGGTTTTCCGCTGTGTATGATAGGAGTCCCAGCAACCCATGGGTTTGGGTCGACCATTTTATTTAATATGTTGTATTTCATGGAGGGTCGCTACACAGTGAGTCATAAAATGACTAAATTAGCAATAATTTCACTTAATTAAACATAATAATTAGGGTAATACATAAATTTGTTTGTTAGTCACCCATTTTCTAATTCGGCACTCAGCTATTGCCTAAATATATTTAAAAAATTATTTGATGAATTCAATGTTTCAAACTTTGTTTTATAAATTGACAACATGCAAGACATTGCTAATCAATCTAAGCTGCTAGAACATTTTTCTTAACATTAATCATTTTTTACAACAATTTTCTTACTTTCAAATTCACACTCTAAATGCTTAAATTATTGAACTCCCTTCATCTTACTAGGATAGAGGGAGGATCGTCATAGTTTATGTAATCTTATCTTGACTTTTATGTAGAGAAGAAGTTTCCTAAAATTGAAACTCTTAATTAACTAGTCACAGAGGAGCAAACTTGTCGTTGATTCAAAGGTACATCCTTCCAACAATCACTTCTGGTTGCTAAAAAAATAAATTTTATCGTAATATTAAGATGAAGAGATTAAGAAATGGTTGATCGTGATTGATGCACATGATGATAAGAGATTTTGTTAAAACGACATTATACATTTTATATAATTTAGTGCGTAATACATTGCAAATCGAGTTTTATTAACCTAACCTATTTAAATTATTATTATTATTATGTTATTTATGAAATTTATGAGAAGATATATAAAAAAAAATACTACTTCTGACGTGGACATTTCTGATGTGGGCTTCGACCAATAAGAGTCTGCCGCGTGGATAGAGGGCAAGGCATGGGACTACTTGCAGCAGCTATTGTACGATGGGTGCGCATTTTTTTTTCCGGGCTGCGTCTCTAACACCGCCATCGAAGGGAGGGAGAGGGAGGGCCTTCCTGCTCTCTCTGTTAACTAGAGTGTGCGCTCCGGTCTTACTCCGATCGACTACACGAGAAAAGCCATGGGACTTCGTCCAGATCTGCTGCTATTCTCTATCGCGCTGCTCGCAGCACCAGTTCTCTCCGATCTACTCCTTTCGAAGGTTGATCGACGCGTAAGTTTCGTTTTCTCCCTTCGATTTCTATCGCTAAGTTTTTGCCATTCCTGTTCATTTCAACGCTGTGCCTTCGTGAGATTCTTTGGCGTTTTAGTTGTATCAAGGATTGTGTTAGAAAAAAAATGCAAATTTTGATTCAAATGTGATTGAAGATTACGAAAAATTAAAGGTTTTACATGTGACGCAAATTTTTTGTTCATTGATTTTCTGTTCATTTTGTTTATTTCTCAATTTTTTTTTCATAGCTGAAGTAAATCTTCGCATTTTCCTCTGCTCTCGGGTGTGTTTTCCAAGTTTCAGGCGAAGCCTTTGTTTTCCTCTTGTTGAACCCTAAAATAGAGAGCTTTGGCATGGATTGCGCTCAGGGTCTCTAGAATCAGTTTGCTTGCGAGAAGTTGAAGCTCCGGTGTTGGTTTTAAGCTTTTCTTTTTCAGTTATATGTGGATTTCGATTATTTGGTCAATGGATTGGTGTTAGGTTGAATCGGTTTATATGAACATCATCTTGGTGAATTACTGGATTCGGGTTGTGTTTGCTCACAGAAGGCTTGTCGTGCTCTACTATCTTCTTTTATTCTAATGTTTTAGGTTGATAAAAAAATGTGATGAAGTGGCTGAACTAAAAAGGATAACATGCATTCTGTCTAGTATTATTTAAGGACCATCTTGGAAGGAACTATGTTTCCTATTCACAGCAAGTATAAAATTTGCTTCATTTTTCTTGATGAGATGCCATGAGAAAACATGCGCCACCTGTTTTAGCATTCTAGCCTTGTTTTATTTTTTAAATATTCTGTTTTTTCTACGTAGAATATTGTTAAATAGTATGTTGCATAATAATGTACAGAGAAATTTTTTTAGGGTTTGTCATCTTAAGTGAACATTTGCAGTAGTTTGCCTTACACACACAATCACATTCATAGCTAAATATATAAAAACCAGAGAGAGAGAGAGAGAGAGAGAGAGAGAGATTTCCTGGGTACTATTTATTTCGTAATCATTTGCCTTGTGATCTATTGCTTACAAGATCCATCTATTTTGCAGATTGATTTGACCTCACAAATTGTTCGTATCAGTTCAACCCTTAGGGTAACTAACTAATAACCCCCCTTCTGTAGTTTTTTATATGCATTCATTGAAGTTACTATATTCCATTTAATGTTTATGGAATTCCAAAACTGTTAAATCTTTAAATGAATCATTTTTTTAAATTTATAATAAATGGTCTTTATTTCTCATTTTGGCTTTAACTTGCCTTGCTTTATAGGTGGAGAATGCAGGAACAACGACAGCCTCAGAGGTTAGGTTGACATTTCCTGACCACCAGGCCAAAATGCTAGCGTATTTGGCTGTAACACTTAATGAAGGCAAAGGGAAAGCAAAAGGTCCTATTGTCAGTCTTCCTGTTGAAGTTGTTCGCCCTGAAGGAATGCCTCGGGACTTGACTGTATATTCAGTGTCTCTGCCTAAGGGTCTGGGCAAAGGGGAAAGCATGACTTTGGATGTCTTGGCAGTGTTTACCCACTCACTGCAACCATTTCCTGAGAAAATTACTCAGGCTGATATCCAGTTTGTTGTGTTTCAGGAAAGTGCATACTTTCTATCTCCTTATCCTGTCAAGGTTCAGTCTCTCAGTGTTAAACTGCCTGATACCAGAATTGAATCTTATACAAAGCTAGAGAATACCAAGACTCATGGTTCTGAGATCAAATATGGCCCATATGAAAATCTTCCGCCCTTCTCTTACACACCAATAATCATTCATTTTGAAAACAATCAGCCCTTTGCAGTTGCTGAGGAGTTGGTAAGGGAGATAGAAATTTCTCACTGGGGCAACGTGCAGATCACAGAGCATTACAACCTCATCCATGGAGGTGCTCGAAGCAAGGGGGAATTTTCCAGGTTTTTCATTGTGTACTAAGGTTTTATTTGTTATAGGTGATTACAATGTGATTTGGAAGTTTGGTAATGCCTTGTTGTCTAAATTCTACAGACTCGACTATCAAGCACGGCCACATTTAAGAGGTGCATCAGCATTTAGAACTCTTGTTGCGAAATTGCCACCAAGGGCGCATTCTGTTTATTATAGGGATGAAATTGGCAACATATCAACATCTCACTTATGGGGTGATTCTAAAAAGGTGGAAGTTCGATTCATGCCAAGAGAGAGAAATTTGAATTATTAGTTTGTTTTTCCTATTTTTGTTCATGTATTCTCTCTAATTGCAGACAGAATTGGAAATCGAACCTAGATATCCAATGTTTGGTGGTTGGCGAACTTCATTTACCATTGGATATGGCTTGCCTCTTCAAGACTTTTTATTTGAGTCACTGGGAAAACGTTTTCTGAACATTTCTTTTGGTTGCCCCATAAATGAGGTTGTAATTGACAATCTCATTGTGAAGGTATGCAGTTTTATTAAGAGTTCAGGTTTGCTCATGGTTAAAGTAACTATCAGTATTGAGTTTTTTGGTCTTTGCTAGAGTCATTTTGTGATGTTGATGCTAAGGCTTGCTTCTTCGATTTTACATTGTAACGTTGATTATTGGATGTTCTGCTAGCATGATCAGAAACACAGAAAACTGAGAAAACTGCATTCCCTGCAATTTTATATAGTTTTTGTCAAATTGCAGCTTTCAGGTTGATGTTAACCCTTACTTAGAGCTTGCTTTACAGTTTGCTGGATGTAATAAACACTATCATAATATTGTTTATTGTCAAGATTATCATGGGTGAGTGCTTTTTTAAAAAAATAAATAAAAATGCTGAGCCAAGGCCTTGGTGGTCTGTCATATGAGAGGCTTGGGTTGACTTCAGCCTGACACACATTTTGCTATGTCATTTGTCCCACTGGAATAGTTTCTTGGATTGCAAACTATGCAGTATCTATCTGTGTTTATTTTTTCTTATTCATTGATATGTGTGCACATGAATGCCTTGTGCACATGTTTTAATAGATTTAACATGTGAATTTACTCAGGCAGCTAATCTTTTTTTTAAAATCATTTGACAAAGGGGACATTCTTATCAGGATTTTGTGACAACACTTTTACATGCTTGTGCTAGCCTTTGTGGTTTATATATTTGGAAGTCAGCATTTTCTAATGTTTCCCTTTTCTGAGTACACGTGCGCATGTGTGTCTATATATATAGGTAGATGGATTCTTAAATGCTCTGGGGACACGCTTAAGTCCAGTAGATTGTTTTTCATTTTGTTTCTAACAAATTTAATCTGTTAAATGGCTATTGTGAGCTACTATCCATGAGTTTCTCATACTTCAGATTGTTTATTTTTTTGGTGTTTGTGTTCATGTTTGCGTTGTGTCATTACTGTGTGAACCATGAATTGGAGTGTTGTTACTTGTGCGGGTGTTATTATCTTCATATTTTAAATTTATGCTCATGCACTACAGGTTGTTCTGCCTGAAGGTTCAAGTGATATTTCTGTTTCTGTTCCATTTCCTGTAAAACAATCGGAAGAGGTATTATGTTTTTTTTATGTAAACTTTAATGCCTTGAAATCAAAATCTTAGTTGTATGTCATCTTTCAAAGTCCTTGAATTCTGGAAGCTGCTGTTCTGTTATAATTATGTGTGTGTGAATTTGCAGATAAAATTTTCGCACTTGGATATCATTGGTAGACCTGTGATTGTGCTACAAAAAACCAATGTTGTCAAGGAGCATAATCAGCATTTTCAGGTATTTGTTTTGACCCTTTCTGGTATTAGTTAAAATATCTTGCAATGCTTTCAAAAGGTGGAAGCCTCTTATACATAATAAGCCGGTTGATCTTATGTTACAAATAAATATGCTTGATGAATTATTAATATAGAAAAGGATGAGAGTTTTGATAAAGATTTGAATTTGGTCAAAGCTGGAAGTTGCATACTCTATTCAGTTAAAGCTATTCTACCCTTTTTGCTGCAGAAGAAAAATGTTCCTGGCAATCAAAATTATGATCAACTAAAATAAAACAGGATTGAAAAAAAAAAAAAAAAAACACAGAAATTGGTGAAGATCTGTACATATAGGAGTGGCCTTTGGCCACACAGACACTTGCAAGCAACAAATCTTTAAGCATCCAACTCTAGGCTTGAGCTAGCAAGGGCTGTCCAGGCCCTATGAAAGGCTGCCAGGCCCAGCCGACTCCAGTATCCTTTGTACACAACTGCTTTTGAGACGATCCCTCATCTTCTCTTCCTCGCCCTCTCTTCTGCTCAACACGTGAAGTGACTTCAGTAGCCTTTTCTGTTGTTTTTCATCAGCAAGTAATTTGCACAGTGATGAAAACATCCTTCCATTGTTTTGTCTAATGCTTGGAGCTCAAGGTGTCAAACATTTGGATTGGAACTCGAGTTGTCAAATGAGTGCATTAAAGCAAACTAAAAGGAGAGGGAAAAGGTCAACTACAAGGAATGAGCAATACTACCAAAAGCACAACGCACTTAAAAAACATATGAACATTTTGACAACTCTGGTTTACAATTTTCATGCCATTTGTTGAAAGATCATTTGGGAAACCTTGGGGTTTTTTTGGTATCACTGTCAAGAAAACAAAAACCATAAACAAAAATTGAAAACTAGAAGTAGAAATTAAAAATTCGAAAACTAGCAACTTGGTTGATTATATACTAAAACTGAAACAATTAAAAACTTGATTGAAATCATGTTTATTTTTATCCTAGGATCAAATACTGGTTCAATACCATGCCACCCTTCAAACACCATTAAAAAAATTATTTCATCGTCACGTAGCAATTTAACTGCACCATGCTACTAAACCTTCATAAATCACAAGTTAAAAATATTGCTGTACCAGTATTAAACCTTAATAAGTAAAAAGTTAAAAATAAGTTTAATGCCTAAAAGAGAAAAGTTTGCTGAAGGATAACACATAATATATATTTTCCTGATAAATATATTTTTAAACCTAGCTTTTAGTACTTCTTGAACAAAATAGAGACTTTTTAAGAAACCAAATGCCTTTTTGACAAATACCCAAAGCACGTAGATGGTAAAATATCCCCGATTAGTTATATAATCTTTCTTTATATATATATATTATTGACCAATTTCGGCTTTTAGGGCAAAAAGAAACTCAACTCCCTGAGGTTTGGCCAAAAGACAGGGACCTCCTCTGAGGGCTCAAAATTTCATTCCCTTCCTACAGTTCTAACAATGTCACACAGATTCCCCGGGATTTGCCAAAAAGAACACATTCCTCTCAAAATTATATTCTTTTGACACAAAACTACAAGGGGCGTTTTGTTACTTTTGGAAACCTTACGGAGGTCCCTTCGAATCTTGACAAACCTCCATGGGAGGTAGTGTCTTTGCTCTTCCTTATGCTTCGTGAGGATTCTCATCTTCTTCGTTACATTCTCTATTCTTAATTATATCTGCTCTTTTCTGCCAGGAAAATTAGTTCGAGAACGCTGGGCGCAATATATTTGCAGAGGCAGTGCATGTACTCATCTCTTAATTTGTTTTTATGAAGTTGCGTTTTGCACACATAGTCACACCCCACACCCCCCACAAGCGGTTGGAGGGGCATCTGTCTCCCATAGTACAATTGTAAACCAAAGACATGGTGAGAGCAAAAGCACCAGTGACATTAACCAAGAAATAACACTTGAACTAGCACTATCTGTTAAGCTCTACTTGTTAATGATCAATTGACATGATTACATGTACCGAAGGTGGCTCTCATAAGGGCTTATTATGAATGATTAATTGAATACACTACTGAATTATCAATTCCTAATGTTTCAGGTCTATTACAAGTTCAACAAGCACTATCTGTTAAGCTCTACTTGTTAATGATTAATGAATGATTAACATGTACCGAGGTGGTTACATAAGGGCTTTATGATGATCATTGAATACACTACTGAATTATCAATTCCTAATGTTTCAGGTCTATTACAAGTTCAACAAGCTTTCCTTGTTAAGGGAGCCTTTCATGTTGATTTCTGGATTTTTCTTCCTTTTTATTGCGTGCATCGTGTATACACATGTTGATATATCAATCTCACGTCTCTGTCTATTTGGCCACCACTGCAATGGAAGAGGTAAGTAGATGTACATGCCATGTCAGTTCCTGTGTTATGACTTAAGAATAACCAGCAATTCAATCTTGGTGCTCTGTGCTTTCGGGCAAGCAGGCAAATCCGCAGGGTCAAAGTCCTACTCCGCGGTGTTTGAGGATCCACGACAGGCTAGAAGCATCATTACGTGATCTTTCTAGGACAGGCGATGTTCAAGCCTGTAAAACTGCCCGCAAAGCTGCTGATAGTCAGTTGAAAGAGCTTTCAAAGGAGTTGAAGCCCTTGCTGGCATCCTTGCATTCTTCTCCACAAGCTTCCCAGATATTGCCCAAGGTTTGGTTGCTCTTTCCTTTCTCAGATTGTGCCAAAGTTTTTCTCATATTTTAGTTATTTCTGTAGTAACAATAGTTGAGAGTGGAATTTCTAGTGCACTTTTGACGTAGGCAAGATCGACCATTTCTGAAAAATTGGCTCAGTATTTAGCTGTTATTCCATTTAACATCAAATAGGATTGGAGTCATTTGTTTTCCATTCCATGTTATGGGTTAATAAGAATCTTTGCATAGTCATTTGTTTTGCAAAGACAACACATTTTCTTTTGTTGGTTCTCAAATTCTTATATTGTGACTGTTCCTTTTCCTAGTAATAGACCACCTTTGAACCGGACATTCTAAAGTTGTCATGAAAATCGATGCCTTTTTGGAGTGTATGCATATCTGCTAGTCTTTGACAAGATTATCCTTTTTACTCTAGTGATGGACCAACTGACTAAGAGTACAGAAGTTGAGTTAGAATTATGGAGAGAAACTTTGGAATTTGGAGGCTTTAGGATAAGTAGAAATAAGACAAAATATATGAAATGTAATTTAAGTAATGGTAGGAGGAATATTGAAGATAAAGTTAAACTTGATGATGAAGAAATAAATAACACTTGTAGATTTTGATACCTTGGCTCTATTATGTATGCTGAAGGAGAAATTGAAGATGATGTAATGCATAGAGTTAAAGCAAGTTGGGTAAAATGGAGAAGTGCTTCAAGTGTGCTTTGTGATCATAGAATACCCTTAAAATTAAAAAGGAAGTTTTATAGGACATCTATAAGACTAGCTATGCTATATAGATTAGAATGTTGAGTGACAAAGAAATAGAATATTAAAAAAGTAAAAGTTGCCAAGAAATGCTTAGATGGATGAGTGGTATAACACTAAATGATAAATTAAGGAATGAACATATTCACGGTAAGTTGAGTGTAGCTCCTTTAGAAGATGAGGGACGACCCAGATGGTATAGACACTTGCAACATAGGTCATATAGTGCGCCAGTGAGGAAGAGTGAGTTAGTTACTTTGGAGGGACAGTAGAAGGGGTAGGGGTAGATCTAAAATAACTTGAAAAGAGATAGTGAGTAAGGATTTAATATCCCTAAATCTATGAAAAGAAATGGTACATGATCGCATAAATTGGCGGAAAATGATTCATATAGCTGAACCCACCTAATGGGACTTAAGGCTTGGTTTTGTTGTTGTTGTTGTTGTATCAAAAGTGGTTATTGCACAAGCTGAAAACAGTTCTTACATGTCGTGTTTAGAGATAACCTAGATTATTGTCATCTTTGCATGCCAATTTATTTAAGGCTCCATTTGGATAAGGATTTTGTGAGTGAGGAGGGGAGGAAAGAAAATAAGATGGAAATCAATTTTTCCTTGTATTTCTTTCTATCTCAACTATGATTAAGAACAAAAATTTGTCAAAACATGATTGAAAATTAAGAAGTACTAGGAAGCTGTTTGGTATCATTTCTGTTTCGGTTTTTTGTTTTCATTGTTTAAAGTGAAGAAATAAATTATGACAATGCATTTCTTTGCATTGCTTGGTTTATGTTTCAATTGTCGATTTTGAGCTGTTTCCAGGAAAGCTGAAAAGTAAGTTTTATGGTTTTCAATTGTTTTCGTAACTTCTCGTCAAAATTCTTTAAAATCGAAAATCAACTTCACTTTTTTCAGTTAAATCAGTCACTTTATGCATATTTTTCAATTAACATTAAAATTAAATGACAATTTGAAATTAAAATAAAATTATCCATAAATTAAAAAAAATATTAAATAATATAATAATTCATTTGAAAAATATTTTTACTATTTTTCAATTTTCATGAACAATAAGATTGTCTTGTAGCACTTAAAAGCTAGTTTTGAAATATTGTAATTAAGTAAAATAAGTATAATAATTTATATTATAATATTTTAAATTTTTATTATTTTGTATTTTATTCTTTTAAATACTATATTTTAGTTATCATTTGGTTCAAGGTTAAAAATGTGCATTTGTTTAATCAAAGGTTTCAATTTGTGTTAGTTTAGAAATATTAACCAAATATGATGGGTTCTAGCTTTTAGTTTTTATTTATGGTTTTTAGTGATCATTTTTATAATTTTTGACAGTGACAAGGGTAATGACTTGTACCATAAAATATTTTGTGTACTCATTTGTTGTACATATATATTTGTTTCATTCTAATTTTCCTTGATTATTCAATAAGAACAAGTCAGTTCCTTCATGTTTTTCAAGTTCCAAGGAGGAGCCTCAAATGTTTTCTATGAAGGATAATAAATCAGCATTTGAATGCTTATTCACCATGTATGTGATGCAGGTGGAGGAGCTGGTCGCCAAAGAAAGAGAATTGCAAGAAAAGGTAATGTCTAAGCACTTGACTGTAGTGGATGGTTACGAGAAGAAGTTTGGGGGGCGGGATCTTGAGAATAGGGTTGCTTCGCTGCAGCAGAAGCTGATGGCTTTGAGACAGGAGGTTGATGATCTTCTTGAGTTCATTGATGAGATCTAAATCAGCTCACGGCCTTGAGACAGGAGGTTGATGATCTTCTCGAGTTCATTGATGAGATCTAAATCTAACATATGGATAAAATTGAGTCACCGCACTCTAGTAGTCTCGCATGACTTCTTTTGTTTAATGGTTTGGTTTGCGGTCAGAATTTTGTTGTGATGAGCTTACTCCCAAGTTTTTCTTTTTGTTTTCTTTTAAGTTAGGTTTATGTAACTGACATACAGTTGATTTGGCTAAAGGGTGCTTTGAATCCCCGCCACCCGCTTCTATAATTTGTTATCCCTTATCATTGACATCTCAAGACAAAATATTTCACGATCCATCCCGGAGTTGGATAGAGATTAATTGTACTCTTTCGGACAACCTTGCCTGTGGATCAATTTTGCTACTGATTGCTGTTGAGTAGCTGTGAGGGGATGCTCCTTTGTGCAATTATACCTTCTGCAGAGTTTATTCACTGTGCACTTCATGTTCTAACACATCCCCCTTTTCTATGTGCATGTATGAAAGAGAATTGGATGATATGCTGAAGAAGTTAGCGTTCTACTTGTTTCTCTAGACCGACTGATAGGAAGGCTTAAGGTGAGAGTAAATTCCCATAGAGCCTTCTATGTATAAATTATCAATTTGGCTCACATTTTTGCCAGTATTAAGAAAACAGCTTGGTATGAGGATGAACACCTTTCACTGGACAATATTGTGATGTCAAATGGATTAATTTATTGGGACGACATTGGGTTGTGTCTTTGTTTCACGGGGTAAAAATAGAAAATAAGGGGGTCTTATAGGCTGGGATTGGCAACCAACCACAATCACAATCTGTACGCGAATTTTATTTGAGCTTAGTTAACTCTTTCAAAGCTTAGTATTAATACCCTAAATTATGGTATTCCTGTTCTTCGCCTATACATATTGCTATTAATGTTTGCTTGGGAATATGATTTTGGGACTCCAAAAAAAAAACAAAAAAGTTTATATAACTTAATATTATATTTTATCTAAATTTGTGTAGATTCGAATCTAAATTTTCAATTCGGGTGAGGTAAATAGTTAACATTATTATCTTTTTTGATAATCTACAAATTGAGAAAAATTCTAAGTGGATTTCCTTTTTTTTTTTTTTTTATTAAAAGGTAAATGTATATTGATCAAAGTAAGTATGAACAATTATTTTGGGCATCCCCAGGCAAGACTAAGGAACCAAAGGTTCCAAATATACAAAAGCTACATCAACTTCCCAGGAACAAAGGTTCTAATCATACTAAAATTACATCCAGAGACCCGGGCATACCCAGGATACATCATAAGCCATACATGAGTTATATCAGAATTACATCAAAGCCTAGGCATCCCTAAGGGTCATTCAGACCAATTCATACATAACTAGCTTAGGGTGAAATACTTGGAACTAGCTAACCACATACATATCAAATTTGTTAAATACGGCCATGTGAGTGTGTCTTTGAATGACTTTAACAAGCTCAAGGGGAGAGATAGCTCGCCCTTCAAATCTGAATTTGTTTCTAAAATGCCATATAAAATACACGGTTACAGTCAAGTCAATTTTCTTCCCTGCAGATATAATGTTGTTCTCTTTAGCCTCCTTATGCATCCATTTCACAGCAGCCTTTATGATTGTCATACCCCTCTTTAAGCCCAGCCATTCCTTAATGATCTTCCAAACCTCATTTGAAAAGTTGCATTTGACAAAGAGATGATCCATAGTTTCATTTTCAGCTTTACAGAAGGTACATTGCATATCAGTTTCGACCCCCACCAACTTATCACATGTAGGGAGTCTTCCCTTCATTGCTAGCCAGAGGCAGAAGGCTTGTTTTGGCTGGGTTCCATTGAGCCATACTTCCCTAACCCAGGGAATTTTATGTTTCATTTCTCTCCAGAAATCATAGCCTCTATGGGAGCAGCAATCCCACTCTTCTAGTAGCATAGAAGCACTTTCCACGCCCCTAGATTTCTCCACCAACTGATCTCGGATCTCCGACAATTTTTTGAATAGGTTAGAGCCCTCCTTTGCTGTAACCTCCCAAGTGCTGCAATTTCTTAAATAGTAATGGTGAATCCACTTAGCCCATAAGGTGTCTTTCTTGGCATGTATGTTCCAAAGGCCTCTAGTCAATAAGGCCTTATTCCAGGATTTCAAATCAACAACCCCAAGTCCACCTTCATCCTTAGGGAGACAGATATCTTGCCAAGCTACCAGTGGTTTCCTTCTTCCATTCCACAAGAAGACCCTACATAGCTTCACAATTTGATTGAGCACATTCAAGGGGATGGGGAAGATGGCAAGCCAAAAGCATTCCACCCCTTGAATGATTGATTTAATAATCTCCAATTTCCCTGCATATGAGAGGGTATTCCTTGGCCAAACCTTCAACAAGTCAGAAATACGATTGACCAAGGGACTGTAGTGCACAGAAGTCAACCTGGAAGAAAGCAGAGGGACACCCAAGTAACGAATTGGGAATTCACCCAAGCACATACCAGTTAAATTCAGAATTTTTCCCAGTTCCTAAACCTTAATCCCAGCTTGGAACAGACTTGATTTTAGGGAGTTAGCTGCAAGTCCCAAGCACCTGGAGAAGTTTTCCAAGCAATCCATTAAATACTTAACAGACACACAGTCACCCTTGGAAAATAACATGAGATCATCAGCAAATATCAAGTGTGTTATTCCCTGTTCTTCACATCTCGGGTGGTATTTAAATAAAAGTTTCCCTTCCAGTGATTTCAGAAGCATTGGCAGATACTCCATGTATAGAACAAATAAAAGAGGAGAGATGGGATCACCATGTCGAAGGCCCTTCCTACCTTTAAAGAACACACAAAATCTCCCACAAGGGAAATGGAGAAGGAGGTGGAAGAGACACACTCCATAATCCATCTGACCATCATAGGGGGGAACTTCAGGTGCACTAGTAAATCAGAGAGAAAAGTCCAGTCCATTGTGTCATATGCTTTCCTTAGAGCTATTTTCAAGAGGCAACTGGGAGAAATTCTCCTTCTAGCATATCCCTTTATTAATTCCTGCACTAGATAAATATTTTCCACCATACTTCTCCCCTAAATAAAGGCAGCTTGAGTAGGGTTAATAAGGTCCACCAGGCAAGGCTTGATTCTGGCTGCCAATATCTTAGAAATAATCTTGTATATTACATTGCAGCATGAAATGGATTTATAATCACTGACTGAGTTGGCATGGGAAGCTTTAGGAACCAGGGCAATAATGGTATGATTAAATTGCTTCAATAATCTACGACTATTAAAAAATTCTTTTACAGCATTGGTGACATCCATCCCTACTATGGACTAGGCCTGCTTGAAGAAACCAGCTAAATAGCCATCAGGGCCAGGAGATTTACCATCCCCAATGCTAAAGAGGGCATCCCTAATCTCCTGATAAGAGACAAGAACAATCATGATCTTACACCTTTCATCACTAAGAACAGGGCCATTAGCCACCACTTGTGCATCCTGTTTTGAGCATTGTAGCTTATTCCCTAGTAACTGTTTGTAGTAACTAAGGAACTCCTCTGCTACTTGATCATATGATTCAGTAATCTCCCCATTCTATTTAGTTATAGCAGAAATATGGTTCCTTATTCTATTCCTTTTTAGGATAGCATGAAAGAAGGCAAACCCTTTATCACAACCTTTTAGATACTTGTATTTAGCCACCTGTGCCATAAATAATCTGTTGGCCTCTTCTAACCTAACTGCTTCCTTCCTCTTATCCCCTAACAACCTTTGCAGCTCCGGGCAATTGGGGGAGTCATGCAATTTCACTTGTAACTCTAAGAGCTCATTACTTGCTCTTTTAGCTCTAGAAGTAATATGAGAGAAATGCAGGTTATTTGAAGCCTTCAAGGGTTTCTTAAGTGATTGAAGTTTTCTTGCCAAAAAGAACTGAGAACATCTATCAAACTGACCCATCCATACCTCCTCAACTATCTTCTGAAAGTCCTCATGGTTAGTCCACATATTATAAAACTTGAAGGGGACTCTACCCTGCCCCAGCCCTGCAAGCAATGAGATCTTGCCCACTGAATGGTTAGACAGAACACTAGGGAAGTTGAAATGCACCTGAGCATGCCAACCATCCATTAGCCATTCCTGGTTCACCATTACTCGATCCAATTTACACTAGACTCTGCTGTTGGACCAGGTGAGCAAACTCCAAGAAAAGTTAAGGTCAAATAACCCAAGCTCACTGCAACACTCTCTAAAGTCTTTCATCTCGTATTCTGAAGGGGGGACACCATTAGATCAACAAGGGGCATGCATTTTACCCTTAATGGAGGTGTGTGCATATAATAGCTTGAAAGAAAAATAGAAAATAAAAAAATAAATATAATAATTTATGTGGTTCATAATTTGCTCGCATAAAATTTATACTAATAGAATCTGAACTTTTTAATTAGGAGTATGCATATCGTGTAGTTGAGAAGTTTCAAATATTGTTTTATATAACACCAAATAACATTCCATTTGGGTAAGGTTTTTAAGTTTCTCATCTTTTATATGAAACTCACTTATTCTATATTTAGAAAAATTTTGGATTAAAAAATAATTGAAACCAATTCAAATTTAAATCTAAAGTTCCAAATATATGCTTTTAAAGGCAACATCACTGATTTTAAATGAATAATCTTTCCTGAACAGCAGTAATAAGCATAAATATTTTATTGATCTTGTTAATTAGCTATGCTAAGTTTATATAAGAAGCTTTATATTTTAATTTTTGAAAGGAATCCTGATAAATTTAGGAAGGTTGATTCGTAGGAAATATCGTGCTGTGCAATGATGGGGTTTGCGCAAAAATATAAGCCGAGGCAAAAATTGCTGGGCAGAATTGACCAACACGTGATTTATGTATTTATTTATTTTATCTATCTTGTGGGGGCGAATCATAATTCAGTGGAAACTAGAAAGCAAGGCGGCGGTCTAGTCGACGGAGTGCAGGAGGATCCGCCATAGCTAGGGTTCTTGGGAATCTTGGCGACCCATTTAGCAGAGGTGGATTGAAATGGAGACTTCTCTTAGATTCGGCGGGGACTCTAAAACTCTGAGAATCCATGCCAAGGAAAAGCTCCCCATTGATCCCAAAACTCACTTGGAGGTACCACTCCATCCGAAACTCTTCTTCCACCCTTCTTTTCCATGCTTTCTTTCACTGTGTGAGACATTTTTACTTACATGTAAGCATTCCTTTATGGGTTCTCGTTTTTTCCTTGAATAGAAGCTTCTTCATTTAACTATAGTATGGTTAGTTCTTCGTTCCAAGTTATGGTTCTCCATGTAAAGAGTTCATTTTTGCCAAATTTCCATGAAGAAAATGTCAATGCAAAAATTTATTTGGTGTTCAGTATAAAGAATATCATGCTTGGGAATACAATGCCATTTTGAAACTAAAGATGTATTCTCAAGAGTGAATTGGGTATTTAAAAAATTATTTAGCAGAATCTGAGTTTATTTTAAGCCTTTTTAAAATAACCAATCACAACCTCACTGCAATTCCAATCACAGTATAGTAATCAGGGAACGTACCATACTAATCAACAATCCTATGTATATATGAATAATTAAAAATACAATCCAGATATTAATCTTCAGCACTTTAAATATTCAGTTCTGAATTTCAGCAATCAGCCAAGAATTTAATCGATATACAAGTATTGATTTTGTTTTTAATTGATGAATTTTACAATATCAAACAAACTCAACAGTTTAACAAGCAAGTGCTCTTCTTGTATTCAAACAATTAATAAATCAATATGAGATAATCTCAGTCGATTAAATCAACTTAAAACTTGCAATTTCAGCAGCATTTGATTTGTAATGAAAATTAAGTCATTCACAATATTCACAAGTAACCTTAAATCAATTTCAGTTTCCTCAAATCAATCTCAGCATTCAACACTACCCAACTTAATTCTAAATCATGCACAGCAATTAATAATCAATAACTAATTGCAGAAAAGTAAAGAGTTTAAGGGAAAGAAGAGCGAATACCAGATTTTTTACAAGGTTTGGCCAGCAGCCTATGACCTTGTCTCAAGCAACCTGCTATGAGGATTTTCTTTACCACTTCGTTCAACAAGTGAAGCAAACATCTCTCTGTTGGCAGGTGGAGACCCCTCTCTAACGTGAACACCCTCTCGCTAGGCAATGATTTGAAAACCTGAACCGTCAATTTCAAAACACAGCAATACAAGTATGTTTGTACAAAAAAATACTCTCAGCAGAGCAGAATTTATACAAGTTAGATCACAATATACTTCAATAAATCAATATAGAGATGAAGCTCACGAAGATATTAAAAGTATTCTGATTGTAGAATGAAGGTTTAAATGATCAAACTAGAATTTTCGTGTAGGGTTTTCAGCAAAAACGCACAGCAGCCTTTCATAAAGTTTTTCAAGAGCAGAACACAATTTTGAATGTATATGTGAGTTATGTCTTACCCTAATTGCGTGATAAACATCTTTATATAGGGTAGAAAACTTTTTGACCGTTTTCCCCAAGTTTGGAAACCATATCGTTCAAGTTTGGAAAGAAAATCAGCGCTGTTAGAAGTTTAAACATAAACTTCAGTCGCCTGAACCTGAGAGGTCAATCGCTTGAACTTATTCAAGTTAGCGCTCCAGAATAGGTAGTAGTGGGTCAGTCGCCTGAATCGGTTCTGTTTTCTTATAACACTTGCAGTAGCTTATCAATCGCCTGATGGACAATCATCAGTTGCTTGAACATCATACTACTTAGTGTTTTTGACATTTTGATTCCAAAACTTATTTTTATTGACTTTGAAAAGTATTTTAGACCTTTAAAAAGATATTTTCCATGTTTTAAATCAAGTCTCTAAGTCCAGAATAAATCCTAAGAGCTTCAAACACAATATTGAAGTTTAAAGTACGTACATGAGACTCTGAAAGAATAAATACTAATAAATTCCTAAGTCTTCATGTCGTATAGCTGTCAATGCTTGTCCTAATCTTTGATCAACTCTTCAATACGTTCATATTCCTCATGACTTGTAGCTTTAAGTTTAAACTTCATTGAAGCTCTTCAAGTAGAATCACTTTACTTTGCACTTGATTCCTGAAACTTAACTCAAAATCACATTTAGTGACCTTAATTTGTTATCATCAAAACGAGATTAAGCCTTTTTAGGCCACATTTTATTCCAAATAAATAGGTGGGGTTACACATTCTCATATTATGTGGGAATATTGGATTTTGAGGGTGCATTTTGGGATTCCCAACTCCCATTCTTGTGAATTCTCAAAGATTCCATGGATCTAGGTGTTGGTTAAAACTTGTTCAGAACATTGAAAACATTAGGAGAATGGGAGGAAAATGTGAAGAAATTTACTTTTCAATTTTTGTTTATCAAGGTTTGGAAAAAATAATGTGTGTGTATGTAGTAAATCAATGAACAAAAATTTTATTTGACACAACATTGACCTTCGATTTCTAAATTATGATTAGATTTGAACTAATTTTAATTCTTAACATGTTTACAATAATTGATACAGCAACAACAACAATAGCATCTGGTCTTATGTCCCACTAGGTGGGGGTTTTGTTACATGAATCATTTTCTACCAATTCATGCAATCAATGGCATTTTCTTTGGACAACTTAGGAGCGATTAAATTCTTCCTCAGTATCTCATTCCATGTTATTTAGGTCTATCCCTACCCCTTCTAGGATCATTAATAGTAATTAGCTCATTCCTTCTTATTAGTGCACTAGTTTCCTGCATTTTAGATGTCCAAATCATCTAAGCTTCCCCTCCCTTATCTTCTATGGGAGCTATGTCTAGCTTATTGCGAATATATTCTTTCCTTAATTTATCCTTTATTGTTATACCACTCATCTTTCTTATCATTCGCATTTCGGCAACTTTTATTTTTTGGATATGCTCTCTCTTAGTTGCTTAACATTTTGATCCCTATAACATGCATGGTCTTAAAGTTGTGATTTTCCTTTTAATTTTAAGGATATTTTACATCGCATAGTGTAACGGTCTTGAGCTCAACTCTAGTGGGATATTGTCCGCTTTGGTCCACTAGCCTCACGAGCTTGTCCTATAAAAGACACCTCACTTAGTTGAAGTCTAAACCCTTCTTATAAGTCTGAGATCTTCCTAATATACATTTGTTGTGGGACCGTGAAAGGCTCTCCCAACTAATCTCTGACGTCCTTGTCAGTATGATTTCCTTAGTACACATCCAATAAGTTTGTGACAGACTCTCCTATCCAATTTCTAACATCGTTGTCAGCGTGATTTTCCTAGTAAACATATGATATGAGATCGCGACAGACCCTCTTGTTTGATCTCTAACATCCTTGTCAAAGTGGCTTAAGCCTCTATGTAGGATCCACTCACATGATAGTACCCCCAGGGTAAATCCATTCACATGATAGTACTCCCAAGGTAGATCCACTCATATGATAGTACCCCCAAGGAGGCTTTGATACCAAATGTAATAGTCCTGAGCCCAACTCCGGTGAGGTATTGTCCGCTTTGACCCACTGACCTCACTGGTTTGTCCTATAAAAGACATCTCACTTAGTTGGAGCTGAGACCCTATTTATAAGCCTAAGATCTCCCTAATACACATTCGATGTGGGACCGTGACACATAGCATGCGTTAAGTACTCCTACAATTTACTCAACCTACTTTAACTTTATGTGTTTGATCCTCATTGATTTTTCTTTCCACTTGCTTGATAAATCAAAGGTACTGAAATCTACTTCTGTTATTAATTTCTTGACCATAAAGTTTAGTCTTTTCTCCAACATTTCTTCTACCATGGTTGAAATTACATTTCATATATTTTGTCTTATTTCTACTTATTCTAAAACCTCTAGAATTTAAAGTTTCTCTCCATAATTTTAACTTGGATTCTGCCCCTTCCTACTTTCATCAATCAAAACAATATCATATGCAAACAACATACGCCATGGGATCTGGTTTTGGATACTCCTAGTGAGAAAGTGCAATAGAAAATTGATTTCCTTCTCTTTATTTCTTCCTTTTCTCCAACAAAATTCTTGATCCAAAGGGAGCTGAAGTGAAAATGGTTTTGGCTGTGATAGTATCGTCAGAAAGTGCATGCCTGCGAGGGTAAGTCAATTAAGTTCTAAGAATCGTGAAGGATGCTGGATCATCATCTGAATCTCTGGTATGCCAACATTATTACTAATTCTATTGTTCTTGTCTTAAAGTATTTGCAAATTAGTAGTGCTGTAGGGCTTTATGGGTACATGTGCAAGTACACAACTTAAGATTGTACTGTTGAGGCTTGTTTGGATGAATTCATTGTATTTCAACTTTGAAACTGCAGTTTTGTACAAAATTGCTTTGCCATGAAAACATTGGAAAATAATGAAAGATTGAAAATTAATTAACCTTCGACCAGGGGCTCGAGAAGTACATGTTCTCCTTTCATTTTGGGTTCCTTGGATTTCAAATTAATTTTTTTGTAACTTCCTTATATTGAAACTTCTCATACTGTTAGATTGAATGACTTCAATTTGCTATTCAATTGTTGATAAGATGCATCAACACTTGACAATGAGGGACTTAAAGGTTTTATTGGATCCTTGATACATGACATGTAGACCTCATCAAGCCTTGGGGCAATTAGGCCTATTTGACCAAGTGTTATCAAAAGATAAAGTTGTTTATATGTGTGTGAGGCGCGAAGATCTCCTATTGCCTAAGGCACTAGGTGCTACGAGTGAAGTGAGGTGCTTGTTGAAAAAATAATATACCCCCTCCCCCCACACCAAAAAAGAAAAAAACTAATGTATAAATCAATGAAAATCATCAAGTTAAAACTCCATTGAAGATATAAATTCTGCACCATAAGAGAAGGACTATCTTTCAAAACATAATATTCAACAAGTGAAAATATATATCCAAATATGCTATAGGCCAACAAAAAAAGAGGGAACTGAAGATGCTCAACCTGCAAATTACAACTTCTGAGCAATAGGCAAAAAAATCCTATTAGTCATCAGCCTTCCAACTAATTGACGCTGCAATTCTGTTTTTTCCAACAACTCGGTTGCCATGAAATTCTGTTCTTCTACTTTCTTCATCCACTTTATCATTAGAGCCTCAAAACGTATAATAGAGAATGGAAGAATGCATACCCTTTTTGAAAAAGGAAAAATAAAATTTTTCTGAAAGGAAATTTTTGCGAAATGTGCCCAAGGTTACACTGAGACACAGAAAATAAAAAATTAATAAAAAAGAAGAAGAACACTATGAATTATGTGGTTTGACGAAGTGCATATGTCTACTGAGTTTTTGGAAAATTTCTACTATATCATCAATGGGAACTGCTTGAGAGATTCAACCCTAGGCTATAAGCATATATATCCACGGAGACATATAGTCCCATGGGAAAACTTTAAAATACCTTGTCAACAATATAATGACACTACAGTGTACCTCAAAATACTGTGTCGTGCACAAGAGGGAAGGGCAAGGGGCCCTTGTAATACGCTTTAAGTGGATAACCCTTATGAATATGAGTCACAACTTGGTATATATATATATATATATATATATATTTAAAAAAGGTTGGACCAAACTTTTCCTTAACTGAGGCATGCATTGGGACCTAGGTGAGCACCTAGGCAGGGCCTGAATGTCTCCTCACCTAGATAAAATGGGCTAGTTGATGTTTGAGCACCTCTCTGAGGGGCCCAGGCAACTTTTGACAACACTAATATAACCATCCTTCTTTTAAGGTGTAAAATAATGAAATATAATGGGAAATCTGTTATATTAACATGATGCAGAATTAAATTTTTGGAAATGGGCTTGAGGCATGTCATCTGCATTTATTCTCTAATACATTAGATCCCTAATCTTTTGAAACCTCATAAATCATGGTCCATTTGCTAATTTTTTTTACCACAGAGCATGTTTATACGTCTATATTTGCAAAAGATCCTTTATCCGCTATCATATTTCGGACCATTGAAATAATTCTATTTTGACATTGTTGCATTCAACCTACAAGTTGGTGAGTATAAACATTCAAGAAAAAATATAAAATTAGCTCATTATAAAAACTTGCCATTTTTGCCTATCAAAAATATGACATTGTATTTAGTCGTAAGTGCATCTGTCTGTTTGTCTATTTGAAAAAATTTCCATTCAAAACAGTTATAAATGATACTGTGTTAAAGATCCACTTGCAGACCATGATTGTCTACCTGTTCTTTGTATGCTTAACATAAGACATTGTTGAGGTAAATTATGCCTATACTTGTTTGTATGCATGTTTTTTGAGGTTCTTTGCATGGCTTTGATTTCATTGGTTTGTATACTTTTGGTCAATAACATAAAATGTGTCTTCACACAATAAATACATGACTTCCCTGGGGATTTGTTTATCATGAATCTATGATGCTGATAGTGATTGTGATCATGATGATTTTGGCAGGTTCATGGAGAGTTTGATATAGGAGTTGGAGCTCCAAGTTATTTTTGTGCAGCTATAAGACACTCCTACCATGATGTACGTACTCACTTAGTTTTTATTACCCTTCAAGTTGTTGCATGCAAGTGACATTAATCATCTTCTTTGTGTGTGTGTGCGTGCATGTGTGTGCACATTCGTGTACTAATTTATTTGCTAATTAACTGTAGCTATCTGCCAGCCTTGGCATAGGATTACATTATGATAAACATGAGAAGCTCCGGTATAGTGTACAAGGGAAAAAGGCATTTGCTGCGTCAAGTGATGGCTCTTTAAATTTTAATATCAAAGGGCGATGTGATGTTGACAAAGAACTAAGAGAGGTGGGTGTTCCCTTGAATATTGTGGTTCTTTGGCCCAACTGCCTCTCAATATGATTTCTAAGGATGGATGCATCTGCATATATATATATTCCTTATTCAAAATTTAGTTATCTGTTGTTTGTATTTTCAGGGTTCTATCTTACATCTTCATCTATTGCTATCAATTGCTATTGTAATTGTTCATTCCCCCATGGTAGGCAAGGCTTGTGCTTCTTAGATGCTTTTCTGTTGTCCATAATTTGGACTGATGACCTTTGTCTAACATTATTATAAGTCAAATCAAATCTGTCGCAAGAAATCAAGTACCTCTTTTAAGGTAAAGAATAGTTTTATTAGGTCCAAAGAAAGGGAATTATAGTTGCTAACTAGTAAGTACTAGCTACCCTAGGAAGAGTACAAATTAAAAGTTTGTTCTACTCATGTCATTCTTCATATGAAAATTGACTATTCTTTTCTCTTGCTATTGATATTACACTCCTTAAATTTTTCCATATGAATGCACAAGGTGTGTGCATGCATGATGACAGACATGTCCCCTAAAATTTTTCATCATCAGGCTCCACACTATCCCCCTGCTTTTTTCCTTCTTGTTTAGACACATATATTAGAATGGGTTGACAAAAGGGAGGTGAGACTTCAATTTTTTTTACTTATTCCATGGCTACTTATACACGTTATAATACGAACAGAAAAAATCTAGAGGGGCAGCTGAATTGAGTTGGAGCGTACTCAATTTTCAGGAGGACCAAGATGTGAGGTTCAAACTGGGCTATGAATTATTTGACAAGGTATGCCACTCCTCTAATAATTGAAATTTTGAACCTTAGAGAACTTCTCCAATAGTCTCGACCATTGCTCCCTGTCTGGCCCTTGAACATTGACTTATGGAGGAAAATTCAGCTTCTGCCATGGTCTTTTCCCCTCTAGTGTAGTTTTTTCAAACGCTTTTATTCACATTGTGCTGCTGGTTGCTAATGCTGCTTTCCAATTGCAGGTTCCATACTTTCAGATTAGAGAAAGTAATTGGACATTCAATGCTGATGCTAATGGGAGATGGAATTTCAGATATCTCTTGTGAGGAAAGTAGACCTTTTTGATTTATTTTTATTTGTTGTGGCAGAGAGATATTTATGTGCTGAAACAGCTCTTTGTTATTGTATATTTGATGGGCAGCAACTGAGCTGACCCTGATTAGATTGCATTGGTGTTTGTTTAGGTAATGTTTGGTTTGGATCTTCAAAAGAGAAAATGTTTTGTCACCTGTCCTTACATCCTCACTTTGTATGTAGGTAATGTTTGGTTTGGGTTTTTAAAATAGAAAATGTGTTGTCACCTGACCTCATACCCGCACTTTGCAGAACACAGATGTCCAAACAAGAAGTTCAAGGCACTGTATTCTCACTTTTTAATAGTTTTATGTAGGTATTGTTTGGTTTGATCTTTTACAATAAAAAATGTTCAGACCCCAAAGTTGATATTATCCTAACTTTATGGTTAAATATCTTCACCGGTAACCCACTTTTTAAAACTACTCTGGCTCGAGTCTTCTTGACTTCAACTCGAGCTCAAACTCTTGCATTGACTTGATGAATCTAATATTACTTGTTATTGTGCCTTTGTAATATTATAACTCATCTGTTAAGGTTTGAGAAAAAGACTTGAGATTTTAAAATTTTTATTGATCTTTCTCTGAAAAATTGACAGGCACTTGCCTCTAGATTTATCTTTTGTCAAATATGAGGAAATTTGTGTCTTTTTTGACAAACTTTACAATAGTTTTATGGAATTCTTTGCAATCCAAGAGAAAATTTTTGTGTGTGTTTTTTTTAAGGAAAATCTTATTATTAATATATTATACAAGTGATGTGATATATGTTTGATTGACCTTTTTTTTTTTTTTTTTGGAAAAAGAGGGTGGCACCTCTTATCTTTATTAGAAAATCTTTCACTTATGGGGGAGGAGTACTGTGGTTCCAACTTTTAGACTTGAGGAAAATAAAATCAAATCCAAAGAATGTAAAATTGATTTAACCAACTTATCCAAAACCAATAAATCAATGATCAACAACCAAACAAATAAATAAAAGAACTAAGCAACTATAAGTGGAAAACGAAAAAACTTCGGAAGATCTCGAGGAATAAACCAACCACTCCAACCTTCACAAATACCAGCACAAAGTATCATGAGCGCAAGAAAGGAAATCCCAACAAATTCAATCGAATCATTCCCTTGACTTGTTGTGAAAGCTTATCCTGACAACTATATGATTGAGATATACCAGATTCACCCTACTTGGTAAAGAAATCCGCACTTTGATTCGCCTCCATGTAAACATGTTCCACTTTGTAATGTATGTCTCTCAATGCTAACACAACCTCTTCCCACAATTCTCATAAGTTCCAAGTCGAACACTTTCTAGAATTAATCCACTAAACCAACAAAACAGAGTTACAGGAAATCTCCACTTGATCAAATTTGAGATCTTTGCACAGATTAATCTCTATAATAATCACCTTCAATTCATCCATATTATTGGTTCTATAACTCAGTAATGAGGAAAAAACTGTTTTAAATAATCATCTTTCATCTCTTATCACGCCTCCACCATCACAATTACCTGAGTTACCTCTACAGCTTCCATCCACATTCAACTTAACCCAACCTATCCCAGGTGTACACCATCTGACTACATGAGGAAGACGAACCCTCACATTTTTAACTTGAATATTCAAAGTACGAAAGATTGCAATATCCGTGCAAGAAGTAGGTGCACATTTAGTTAACTTGTCAGAAATGGATCTCAGCTAATATTTAATATCAGGTCACCCAGTTCTCACCGAATCATGAATCGATTCCATCCTGACTCTATATCGACGAGTCCAAAGTGTCCAAATGATGATACTAGGTATGAGACCTATCAAAATGCCTAACTGTGAGGCCTGTCCTGCACAAATAAACCAGAAATTAACTCTGGTTTTCCATGTATTTGTTGTCATACAAGTAACACCCAACACCACTACTGCTTGTTTCCATACCTCCTGAGCAAAAGATCCCGTACAAAACACATGGTCTAGAGATTCAATCTTGGCATTTGAATAACAATCACACCGAGAGGCCATTTGAACACCTACTTCTTGAATACGAGTATTAACCGGAAGACAAGCGAACCAAGACTTCCACATACAAATTGACACCCGTTTTGGTAACATAGGATATTAGATCCATTTTGAAACTAAGAATTCCTCTTTACGCTCCCTTATAATTTTCCAAGCACTTTCCGTGGTAAATTTTCCATCTGTTGAAGGTTCCCAAATTATTGTATCTGGACCCTTCTTACAAGAAATAGCAGAGTTCATTACTTCCTCAGTTTGTTCTTTACCCAACAAATCCACTAATAAATCAACATTCCACCCATCTCTATCCCAACAATCTCGTGTTCGTAGCTTAGGGATTCTGATTTCCTGAACCTTAGCACAAAGGGGGGCGGAGGCTAACCATCGATCAAACCATAAAGAGGCCGACCCTTCTTTAATTTGAACACGAACATGCTCTAATACTTCAGGTATCACATGAGCAATCAATCTCCAAAATCTGGTTCCTTTATCTGGCTTTATTTCTCTCAAGTAGTGTCTATTATTCAAATATTTGGCTTTAAAGAATTGAGTCCACATATTATTTATAGTTAACAATCTCCACACAAACTTCATATGCAATGATTTTATTACTTCCCCAAAATCCCTAATACCCAAACCACCCTCACAAACAGACTTACATATATTAGGTCAGGAACACCATTTCCTTTTTCTTTTATCATTTACTCCACTCCAAAAAAAAAATCGATAATATAGACTTTAACTTTGTGAAGAAAAATTAGGAATTTCAATTACCTCCAATTGATGAACCGCCATTGATAATAATATATGCTTAATTAAAATTAAGCGGCACCCTTGAGATAAAAGTTTAAATTTCCAACCCGCTATCTTTTTCCTCAAATTTAGCAACTAAAGGTTCTAAACTATGGGCCATAAGACGGCCCGATACCAAAGAAACACCCAAGTATATAGCAGGGAACTCTCCTTCCGTAAAGCCAGTCATCCTTAACAAGGATTGCTTCCAAACATAAGCAATTCTCTTTGACAAAAAAATACTTGACTTATCTTTATTTATCATTTGGCCAGACCAATCCTCATATTTTTTAAGAGTCTTGATAAGCATTCAAATGGAACTTCTCTTACCATTGGAAAAAATAAAAATGTCATCCGCATAGAGTAGGTGAGATACCAAGGTGCCCCACGAGGATGATAGCAAGCCCCTATTTTATTCTCCATAAATTTTTTCTTTAGAAGCCAGAAAGAACTTCCTATAAAATAATAAACAATAAGGTGATAGATGGTCTTCTTGGTGAAGCCCTTGAGAAGGTTTAAAGAAAT
Organism: Malania oleifera; assembly: GCF_029873635.1. Classification (NCBI taxonomy): domain Eukaryota; kingdom Viridiplantae; phylum Streptophyta; class Magnoliopsida; order Santalales; family Ximeniaceae; genus Malania; species Malania oleifera. The sequence continues at coordinate 107,938,506 of NC_080424.1, forward strand.
TTTTATAAGTGTCATTCATCATAATGGAGAACCAAAGAGAGGAAACACCTTCCACCACTAAACTACAGAATCTCTAGGAGAATCCAAAGTTTTTCAGAACCAAGTTTAAAAAATCTCAATCGACTCTATCATAAGCCTTAGTCATGTCTACTTTGATCATTACATTTTCACCATTAGACTTCTTATGCAGAGAATGAATCATTTCTTGTGCCAATGTAATATTTTCTAATATACTTCTACAGGGAATGAAAGCTCCCTACTCCAGAGAAATCAATGCATAGAATAAACCTGTCATCTTTGCAACAATAATTTTTTAAAAAATTTTGTAGATAACACTACAAAAACTAATAAGCCCGAACTTGTCAAAACTCTAGGGATTCTAAACTTTTGGGATTAGAACAATGTAAGATGCAGAATAAAATTTAGGAAAAGGAGACCTAACAAAAAAATCTCTAACTGCATCGATCACCTCTTCTTTTACAATATCCCAACAATCATGTAAAAAAGTCGAATCAAAGCCATCCAGACCTGGGCTACTATTTCTCGGGATAAAAGGAATAACATCCCTTACCTCCACCTCGGATGGAGCACAACAAAGAGCAATATTCTCCTCTTCAGAAACCATAGAAGATATAATATCATCAAGGTAAGATGTTCGATTGGGTCCTACACCTGTTAAGAAAGTTTGAAAACACCTTACTGCACCCTTATGAACGGTCTCCATAGAATCCAACACTTCTCCATTCGAAAACTTCAATGAATGAATCATAGCATTCTTCCTCTTTTGGTTCATAAATGTATGAAAGAACTTTGTATTATTATCCCCCGCCTCCAACCACTTCTTTTTGGCTAGCTGATCTACAAACATATGTTTTATGACTAAATTAAACTTTGTACCATAGTCTCACATAAAATGTGTACTAGAGATATCTTAATCTTATAAGGATGGTTTGAATGTCAATTATGTGAGGCATTTTTTTTACTAGACAAAATAGTGAGGCTATTGAGTCAAAGCAGTCAATACCTCACATGCACTCACATGATAGTACTTGCATGGTAACTCTAATACTAAAGGCTTATTTGGTTCGACAGAATTGTTATTTCTTAAAATAAAATGAAGTATAGCTTAAATATTAGGAATCAAGGGAATAATTATTTCTTATTTATTCCTTAATTATTTCATTCAACATGGAATAAGAAAAAAATGAGCATATGCATGATAAAATTTGGGAATAGTTATTCCTTATTTATTTCTTATTATGAGTTCATAAAATATTTCAAATTATTATATATTTTATATAATAATATAATTTTTTATATAATTAATTATAATTAAACTATTAAAATTAATCTATTTTTAGGAATAAACATTTTATAAACTAAATGTAATAAAGTGTAATGGTTTTGAATCAACTTGGATAAAAATTTTATTTGTTTTAGTCCTTAGTCCACATTCGAATCGTTATTGTAAATTAACAAAAAATTTTATATGCATTTAATGTAAGGCGTGATCAAACCCTAGGTTTAGGAAGAACTCATAATTGAGTTAGTGGCCTTGAGTTTTGGGACAAGTGCCCAATTTTGAGGGGCAGTTGGGAGAAGCAGTTAGGTCTGCCCTCCCATCATCAATCATCAATAATGAGCCTTGCAGGTGGAAGTGGGCAGGCGGCTCACTAGAGAACAATCACAGTTGCTCCACCGCCGCCGCCACCGCCACCGCAACCACCACCAGGTCTAAGCTGAGCTCCTCCACCCTCCAGGTGTATCTGTCTGTCTATTTCAGTTCATGCTAATCTATCTGCACTTGTTTATTTATTCATTTAGGGTCTGCGGTCTCTCCACCATATGGGTTTCCCTTTCAAGTCTTCCTTTTCTTTTAGGGTTTTAGATTCCGTGACTCACGCTGTTTTTGGTCAATGATTTGGTCTTGTTTTTCGCCGTATTCAGACTCGCCACGCAAAATATTGGTACAATACAGTGAACATGATGATATCCCATTAATGAATTTAATTATATTATATATATGTAAGTGATTCAGTGGATTAAAATTAGCAATAAATAGAAAAAAAAATTTGAACAAAATCTGGACACGTTCATGAATACAACTACAGAAATCAAAAGAGAACTTGAAGATGAATTGCAACACAAAATTATATTATCTTATGTTTGGTCTCACCTTATATTTGGATAAAATATAGTAAAAAATTATATTAAAATTTATTCAAATCTAAGGTTCGAGATCCATACTTCCAAACCTTACCTTAAAGTTTATTTAAAATCATACAAATTCAAATTTAAAATTTGAATTCTCGACTTTCATATTCGAAATAAGTTTTATTAATTCATTATTATTAAATAAAAATGAGGGTAAAAAAAAACTTATCTCCCATTCCTTAAGGTTTAATAAAAAGACGTTAACCTCAGACTATTTAAGTTTTAAGAATTTTTTGGACCTCTCCTTAGATTTGCGAGGGAAATTTGAACTTCTTTATGTATTATGTCAAAAAAAAAAAAATCTTTTGAATAGAGTTTTGTGTACTTTTGACAAATCTTATAAGAGCTCTATAATATTTTTGAAACTTTAAAGTCTCGTTTGAGGTAAGAAAATATTAGGGAAATAAAAAAAAAATATCAAGAATTCTTCATTGTCATGTTTGGTTATAAAATAAAATAAAAAATATGTAAAATTTTGATTTTATATATCATTAATATTTAATTTTTCTTAATTTGTAGTCATATTAAAATAAATATCATATTTTTATAATATTTGATGAAAAAATATAAGAAAAAATGAGTTTCTACTTTATTTTTTCTTTGATCCAAACACATTCTAAATGCATCAATGAAAATTTTGAAATTTTAGGGGAGATTTTTTTACCTTCTTCAAATTTTGGTGAAGGTAAGTAATTTTTTTCATTGTAAAAACAACAAAAACAAAATTAAAGCATTGAAACAAGAGATTTTAAGACAAAATTAAAACAAAAATTGCTTATTTATTTATTTGTGCTTACCACATTGCCACAACTAAACCGGATATTGGGGATTGTGGTAGGGCCTTGAAAGTACTACAGATAGGGTAGGATGGGGCCCACCCGGAGTCCTTGGCAAATGTGTGGTGCCCATTGTCTTCACAGCCTCCGATGACGTGGCAGGGCTGCGATTTGTACTTTTTTTATAAAATTGAAACAAAAAATAAAATTATTTTTTATAACAAATAAATCCTTAACTTTTATAAAATAATAAAAAGTCTTCATAAATTTTGAATTTGAAATTACATTTGAATTTAGATAAATTATAATGTAAAATTATATTAAATAATTTCAATACTTGCACCCATAGAAATCTTAAAATTTGACATTTTACTTGAAAATTTTAAAATTATTAAAATATTCAGAATAAATAAATAACTTTTGCCTAATAATTTTTTTTTTGTCAAATATCAAAAAAGGTCCCTGAAAATTTTAAATTAATGCTATAATTCAAAGTCTTTTTATCAAAATTCAGTTTACTTTTTTTATTTTCCTTCTGTTAAATCTCAAAGAGGATGTTTTAAAATTTAAAATTATAAGATAATTAGTGTCCTTTGATCAAAATTAGTGCCACGTGGACAAGTGGCAAGTGGGGTGGGGTGGGTTGATGGGCCTTCGCCGGAAAAGAGAGGCAGAGGGGGAAGTGGGCTCTCTGTATTCGGTGCAAATTGTGTAGACCAAAAAGGCCTTTAGGAAGAAGATGAAGATGATGGCGAAGCTGATAAACCCAACTACTCCCCCGCTAGCAAATCATTATCTGCCACGTCAAGACGAAAATTGTATCCTCCCATTGTCTCTCTTTTAATGGAGTTCCTATTTTCACACTCTCATCTCATCTGCCTAATGCCCATCTCCCATTATTACTCCATTCATCAGTCTCTCAAATTTAGGTTTTAATTTTGGGATTTTAACTAAAATTTATTTTCTCATGTTTTGTTTTTTAAAAAATAAGGAAGAAAATAAAAAATATATAACGTTAGTAAGATTTATTTTTTCTTAATTTTTAATTAAATTAAAATATTTTTTATTTCTAATAATATACGATATAGACAAAAAATATAATAAAAATATTTTTTTTCTTTCTTCTCCTTTCACCGAACAAATTTTCTTAACTCAAAGAGATCTTCTGAAAGTAAGAAATTTATCAAGCATTTGTGACTATGTGGAACGATAATGGATTTATAGCTATTTCTTCATTTAATCGAAACTTAAAATTTAGGAAGATGATTAATAGCTCAATTGGGTGTTGCCACGTGAGCTTGGGTCATCGCGGGCTTGTGCTGTAAAATTTATCACTAATATATATATTTTTTTTAATTAATTAATTAATGATGATACATTTTACCAAACTAGCAAATTGATGAGTTTGTAACTTGTAAGAATCATTAAAAATTGAAGAAAAAATACTGGTTAATAAACTAATGATTAGTTTGGAGAATTAGGTCTTGTTTGAAACTTGAAAAATATTTTCAAAAAAAGATGAAAAAATTTCTTTTTTATATTTGGTTATCAAGGAAATTAAGAAAGTGATATTCTATATACACATATATAACAATTCAATAAATAATATTTTAATTTACACGTGATTAATATTTAGTTTTTCTTCATTTTTAATCAAATAAAAATAAACTTTTAAATTAATAATATTAAATACATAAAAAATGTAATAAAAATAATTTTTTTATTTTTTTTTCTTTCCTCACACAAAAATTTGATTCAAGCAATAATGTAAGGACATTACATGAACAGGAGAAAGTAAATAATATTTTTCTTTTAAGGCCCTGTATGAAAGTAAAAAAACATCAATGGAAAAAATATAAAGTAATTAAATTTTTATATTTGATTATCGAGAAAAATAAAAAATAAAAAAAAAATTTATTTCAAATCAGTAAATAGAATTTTAATTTTACGCATTATTAACATCTGAGTTTTTTTGACATACTAAAAAATTAATTTAAAAAATATTTAATATAAAAATAGAATTATTTATTTTCTAATTTGAAAAATAAGATTTAGACCAATCTCAAACTCAATCTTTCTGTTTAATTTTCATTTTACGGATGAAAAGTAATCAAATTGGTAGTGTGAATTGGGCTTCCTTGCGCATTGGAAAAAGGATTTTTTTTTTTCTTGACAAGACACCATTAAATGATTGATACAGTGCGGAGTGTTTCACCATATTTTTATTTAACAAAAGAAATTAAAAATGGGAATGTACTTTAAGAATTAGTAAATAATACGTGGATATATTTGTAATATTTTTGAAAAACAATGGGCATTTTTGGAATAATAAAATAATGTGTTAATAATAATTTTTTATCTTTTTTTTTATGACCTAGAATTTGAATTAGACGAGTCCTTCGTAACCCCTGAAGTGGCACCAAACCAGGCGAAGGCTAATCGGTCCCACGGCCAACTTTCACGTAAATCATGATATGATTTTAAAGATAGAGGACTCAATCCCTTGACCAGTTGACCGTACTGGTCAAAATATAATATTATATTTCAAAGTATAATATTTGATCTATTTTTTGTTTCTTGACTTTCAATAACTTGTGAGATATTAATTTATTGTTTTTAAAATTTAAAAATATTTAAAAATTAATGTTTGGATAGGTTTTAAATCATGAGTATGATTTTAAGGACAGGGGACTCGATCCCTTGACCAGTTGACCATACTTAGAATCAGGCTCAAGCCTGGACAAAATAATTTTTATCTTTTAAAAATTATGACAAAAGTTTTAAACTTATAACTTTTAAAATTGTACTAAATCAGTTATATATTATCAAAATTTAAAGCATTGTTCATAAAATAAAATTGCGATCAATTTGTACTTTTAAAAATCATAAGTTTGAAACTAACTCGAACTCTCAAAGTAATATTAAATTTAAACATTCTCAACCTGTAATTAACTTAAATGTCACCTAGATTTAAATAAACTTAGATCTTAAAAGCATGAGAAAAATGTGTAAGATATGGGACATGATTAGTTTCTAACTCTATAATTTTAAATTGGGCCTATTAACTACTCTATTGTATTTAGAAATTTTGATTTCAAATTTTATATTTGAATCTGCACGTATTTAAATATAATATAATATAATATTTAAATTTAATAAAATTCAAAATCCAAATTCTAAGCTCATAATTCATTTATGTGCGTTTTGCTTAAAGTTAAACATGCAACATTAGACCAATCTTTGTTCGAGTTGGACTTTTATTTTTCCTTGATGATTTCTTCATAATTATTTATTTTCAAAACCAGCTCATTAATAAATTCAATATTATTTGGATCAGGTTGGGTTGTTTCGATGTTTCATAAGCCTCTTCCTTACTTTCTCGTGAGGACATACCAAGAACCTTTTATTTATTTATTTATTTTATTATTTTAAAAGTTTATGTAAGGATAAGAATATTTTTTTAATAACAAAAGGAGTTGCGGATAAGGGTTTATAGTCATGTGATCTTATTACTTTTATTCCATATTTGGAACAAGCTCTCGTACATGTATTTTTTTTCAATTTACTCACGTTGTCTAAATCTTATTCGAACGTAAACTGTGTGCGCAATCTATTTCGGGTCAACACTCTTATCTCTCTCTTTAATTGAATTTGTATTCCTATCATTTAATTAGGAAATAAAATATAGTAAATAAAGGTAGGACCATATTTAATAATTTAATAACTCCTTTTTTAAAATAACTTATAATTTACGTAGGCATATAATTAATTTAAATTTAAGATGAAAAATATTTGGTGAGTTTTTCAAACCAAGGAAATGGATAAGTCACTTTATTTGATCTATTCTTTGTTTCTTGATTTTCAATTACTTGTGAGATATTAATTTAATGTTTTTAAAATTTAAAAATTAGTGTTACTGCAAAAAATGTTGATCTGACCTCTAGTGAGCTTTCCTATCCCGATCACCTAAAAATGATGAAAACAAACTAGGCTTGGAGGACCCAAGGAATACTCCGGGATCTCTCTAATGCCTAAGTAAGGGAGTGCTTTAGAGAGGTTGTAAGTAACAGTGAAATTGAGTTAGAATAAAATACCTTAACCTTTTCTTCGAGCCCCTATTTATAGTGAACGAGTTTGACCCGAGAGTGGTATGTCATTTATTGGTGACTTATGGCGTAAGCGTGAATCGCTCCTGTTATTACCCCATTGATGTGGATCGCTCTAGCCATTATAAAGCGGGCGTCAATTGTTCCGACGTGGTGGTTGACTTGGGCGGTAACTCCCTTTATTAATATTGCGCTCTGGTCTTCTCTAGGTAGGTGATATATTTTGGGTATATCAGTTGCCCTCCTTTAGTTTTGAATTTTGAAATTTGTTTTTAAAGTTCGAAAGTTGTCCTATCTGTTTTATTTTTTTTTATTTTTTTTGGGCGAGTTGTCTTCTTATATTTAGCTTCCTGAGCCAAAGGGCTTGTCGAGCCAATGTTGGTGGGTCAGCTTTTACCGAACCAGTTATTGCCGAGTATGTTGCTTCCAAGCTGAGACCATGGCAACGTCAGCTTATCCGAGCTATCTTTTCTATGTATGTGGCTTCCCGAGCCGATTGGAGTAGAGTCGGCTTTTCTAAGCCGATTGTTCTTGGGTACTTTGTGTCAATCCATTTTTTGAGGGGTATTACATGCTGAGTAGCTCTTTAGGGGCATTTTGTGTCGAGTAGCTCTTTGTGAGACTTTTTGTGTCGAGCGGCTCTTTGCAAGGCTTTTTGTGTCGAGCACTTTTCGAACCAGTTTTACCTTACCTTCGTGAATTTTTGCTCATCATTTGGGCTGATTTTTATTTACCTAATGAATTGTGCTCATTTTTTAGTTATGCTCATATTTTGTGTCGAGCGGCTCTTTGAGAGAATTTTTTGCTGAACATTTTTTTGCAAGGCTTTTGTGCCAAGCAGCTTTTCAGGAAGCTTTTTGGGCTATTTTTGGTTTAATGAGCTATGCTCATCTTTTTTGCCGTTTCTGGCTTAACGAGTTATGCTCATATTTTGGGTCGTTTCTGGGCCTCACAAGCAATGCTCGTCAGTTTGGCCAGTTCTTATTTGCCTAATGAGCTGTGCTCATATTTTGGGCAGTCTTTGGGCCTCACGAGCGTTGCTCGTCAGTTGGGCCGGTTCTTCTTGGTAATTTATCTACTAGATAACCTTATTGTGATTTCAAATGATAGGGCAAGTTGCTCTCATTATTTCATTGTTTAATTAAAATAAAGCTGACACCAAACGGCCAGTTGTGGGTTCCACAATGTCATTTTCATTATAATATTTACTTTGTCATGAATTTAATTGTATGCAAGTCGAGTGTAAAAAAATTAGATTCTTACTAAGAGAAACCAATTTGAAGGAGAAAAGTCCATGCCTTGAGAATCAGGCAAGGATGACTTGTAACGCACCGAACCCAAAACTAGGGTCTGGATTGTTATTTGAAATAAATCTCTGATACTGCCTTGTGACGCCCCTAACCCACCAAGCGGGGACCGATTGCCACGTGTTCTATTACCTATACCTGACTCAGTATTAGTTACGCAGTGAAATAATGTCAACTCCTCAAAAATATACCAGAGTTTCTACATCCATATACAGTCTCAAAAGGTATTGTCCATACAACCAATATTCAAAAATATTTACAACTCTGAAAACATAAACATATTATAACCCCAAAAATTATAACCAAAGTTTATACCCTCGCTCTCTTTCAAAAATGCTACACTAGCCCCGAGCGCACTAGGCTAGATCATGCGAAAGTCCTGAAAAAGATAAAATTTTATATCGGGTGAGACACATCTCAGTAAGTCGGAATAGATTAACACCAGTGTGTGACTATCATGAGGTTTGTGTACAAATATATTGTAGTAACCGAAAAAAAAATATAATAATAATAATAATAATAATAAAATAAAATAAATTAATTAAATTAATAAGTAAAATGAATAGTATGATAAGGAACAAATATATATATATATATATATAAATATTAAAGCATGCATATATATATATATATATATATATATGTGTGTGTGTGTGTGTGTGTGTATATATATATATATATATATAAAAGGTATGAAAGCTTCTTAAAGAAGCTTTACTTTACTTTACTTTACTTAAGGTTTATTATATATATATATATATTATTAAATTAGCACAAGCTTCTTTAAGAAGCTTTGGAAATCAAATTTTGGATTTTGGTGGGCATGCTCTCTCTTCTCTCTCACTCTCTCTCTTCTCCTACGACTCTCTCTCTCTTCGATTCCGGGCTAGTTTTACGCCGGATCGACAAACCGAAACCACCACGACGCTCCTGGCGAAATTCTCTACAAGTCTGCCGGAACGGATCGTCAGGAAAACGAAATTGGATTTCATCCCAAATCTAAGGTAAGGTTTTATATTCAATATTTGGATTTTTGGCAGTTGAAGAAAGTGATATACGCGTAAAAATACTGAACTTTAATACTGAAAATTTTCAGTTCCAAGGTGTTGATTGAGAACGTTGGGAATCATTCCTAAGTTGAGGTAAGACTTTTTAAGTCGAATTTGACTTAATGGTAGTTATAGAAAATGTTGTACATACGAAAATACTAAACTTTAATTCTACGAGTTTTCATTTTCAGGGTGTTGAGTTGAGAACCTTGTGGGTACGGGGAAGATTTTCTTAGGGGCTTTTCAGGAATCAGGTAAGGGGATAAACTAAACTAGTTTTGTTTTGAGAAAATGTATGTATATATATATAGCATCTGGTTTCAGGAAAAATAAATATATTTATATATATGATTTATATTTGGAAAATACTGTTTAAATGATGATATGTTGAATACGTAGAAAATTTGTTTAGTGTGGCATGAGTATAAAAATGTTGTGAAATACTTTTTTTTTTTTTGGAATGGGGACGATATGGATTTCTATTATGGAAAACTGGCGTACGGGCCGAGATATTTTTATATGTATATGTGATTTGCAGGCGTATGGGCCGTGCTATGTGGATGAGATTTGCCGGCGTATGGGCCGTGCTATGTGATTTGCCAGTGTACAGGCTGTGCTATGTGATTTGCCGGCATACGGGCCGTGCTACGTGATTTGCCAGCGTACGGGCTGTGCTATGTGATTTGCCGGCGTACGGACCGTGCTATGTTAAAATGTGTAATACCGGCGTACGGGCCGATGATTTTCATGATACACGTATATATGTGAAATGATATGATTGATGTGAAAATAAATGATATGAGATATTTATGTATCACGGTTTTAGTATATGTATATGATATCAGAACCTGGTTGGCTTGGTCTAGGCTAGCACTTGCACGGTACCGTTGCTATGTGTCCATGGTCCTCGTGCTCATGATATCTGTGTTAACGCCACTGTACGGAGTGGTGTGAGATTGGATGGTCGATGTGGTTATTTTCAAGAAGTGTGCTGTTATCGCCCCTGGTGTACGGACCAGTCTAGGTAGACCCATCGGACCTACAGACTACTGTTTGACTTGGCAGTGGTCGGCCAACCATTGTCAGGTCCCGCCTTCGGGCCACACAACCCAGTCATGTGGGGGTAATACATGACAACAGCCAGCTAACCTACCAGGATTGTTTTATGTTATTATTAGTGTATGAGATGAGATATGTTTATGAAAATGCAGTATATTCTGCTATGTGTTGATATGCATATGTTTTTCATATTTGATAAACAGTATTGAATATGTTATGTATGGTATATGTAGAAAACAGAATACTCATGTTGCCACACACTAGTATTAATTTATTTCCCTTACTGAGAGGTGTCTCACCCCTAAATCTTATACATTTTTCAGGAGCCCCTGATAGGAGAGCGGGAAAAGCCCCGCTGATCTAGATCAGTTGTTTGCCCTCTTTGGAAGGGTAAGTTTTTGGTAGGGACAGTTAGGTTTTGTGGGGGATTGTCCCTAGATTTCATTTTTGAGATGTATATACTGTGAGATAGTAATTGTAGTGACTCTGGTATGTGTTATGCACATTATGATGAGATGTATATGATTTTATACTTTCTGCTGCGTAGGCTTCTGCTGTATATTTTGTTATATCCCTGGTGCCCACGGGCCCAAGTGGATTATAACCTGCTGAGCTGGGATGTATGATGTGATGATAATTTATTTATATATAAAAAAAAATATGTGAAAAAGGAGCAGGTCGTTACATATATATATATATATATATAATCATCATCTATAAACATATGACAATTATGAAAACATTCCCTATCCCTACTCACATACATGCAGTGTATTTTAATAAAACGAGAGTTTTTAAGGATTGGGGTGATTACCCACCCATACAAGTAGCACCCCTCTCCTCTGATACCATATGTAACCCATAGCTACAACTGAAGCATATTAGGGTACTTACCTTACTCAGTAAGCCCTCATGTGGATAATTTATCTCGTACTCACACACATTCAAACAAAAGTTTACTGGCAGAAGTTTCCGAGAATAGGGAAGATTACCCGCTCATACAAGTAGCTTCCCTCTGCCCTAATACATTATGCAGCCCAATATGGCTACATTTGATACCTATTAGGGCACTCGCCTTTCTCAGCAAGCCCTCGGGCGGAGAGTATAATTCGCTTTAAATAAATATGATACTACAATAAATAATTCATTCTTACTTTACTCTATATTTGTTATCTCTATAACATACATTTTTTTTGTTCTCAATAGTTCATATTACATAATTCACTTTCATAGTTCACATTACGTGAATCTCATGTATAGTTCACATTACGTGTAACGACCCCGACTTGCCATGTGGGTCCAAAGTGCTACTTTAGTGACGTTAGTGTACTTGATACCTTATTCATCAAATATAAAACACACAAACGCAGCTGAAATAAAATATAAAATCCTCAAATTACATTACCATAGTTCTAACTATCTTTATACACAAATATATCCATTTTCACATAACTACATCCCACAAAACTAAACAAAAATAAAATCTCTATCTACACACTACCTACATAAAATTTACATCACTAGCTCGGCTCCTCTAGCCTGCTAGACCCGATCTCTAGGATTTCCTGAAAATACAGTTTGTAAAGTTGGGGTGAGACACAACTTAGTAAGGGAAAGACTAAGTTAATGTCAGTGTGTGGCCAGCATGCATTTAGTGTACATAAAATAACCAATTCACTAAGTAGATAAACACATTTATGAAAACATTCTTATTTTATACTCACACACACAATTAGCCGAGGATAGGGAAGATTACCTACCCATACAAGTAGCTTCCCTCTGCTCTAGTACCATTACTGCTACCAAGGCACTCACCTTTCTCAGTAAGCCCTCGAAATTATCTTATTAATTAACCGTATTCACATAAATTAACAAATATGCATATAAGACACTCCCTATGACAAACACGCTATTTACCTTCCCCATGGCACGGGTCGTGCAGCCCAAAGGCTGGACTAAGCCTAGGTGATTAGCCCAAACAAAGTCAAAAACAACATCCTCTGCAAACACATCTGCAGGCATCCACAACAAAGCTGCAGGTCTGACGCCCTTACTTCAACCTCACGCAGGCAGTCGGCTGGACCCCCTACACTTCTATCCAGACAAAGTGGGTGCACATGGTCTAACTAGCAATGGTACCGTGCTCACAATACACTGGTCCCCAGGATTCCTAAAGCATATCATGCAATTTAGATAATAGAAAATACCATTTAAAACATTAATTCACATATATTCCTTGTTATTCCAAAACCTGGCCCTTGGCGGCCATAAGATACAATCTGACAAATAGTCATTAATTCAAACTCGGCCCTCGACCGTCAAATAATAATCCTGGCCCTTGGCCAATCAAACAATACCCAGTCACTGGCCGTTAATTCAAACACCTGCATTTCACAAACAATTCTAGTATTTTCACAAGCATTTCCAGTATTTCTCAACAATTCTAGTATTTCTCAAACAATTCAATATTTCAAAATCTCAAATCCAGATATACAATAATTCATACAAATTAAGTCATCTGTCACACAATTTTTCATATTTTAACATATCTATATAAATAAACAAACTTTTCACCGTTCATTTTATTCAAAAATACCATACCATATATTCTATGTTTGTAAAATCCATTTCGAACGGTTGGTTTTCAAAATAGCCTTTAAATTCCCAAATGAATAAATAAATAAATATATATATATATATATATATTTGTATAAACATAACAATTAAATTGATTCAAATTTCATAAAATTACTGACATAACTTAATTCTCTTACCTGATTCTTGGAAAAGCCCGCTAACACCCCAGCCTACACCCCAGGCGTTCAAAAATCCCTAAAATCTTGAAATTCAAACTTCATCATAATATTTGTCACAATTCCTAGAGTAACTTTTCCTAAAATCCCCCTAGGTTCTGAATATCCTAAATAGCCTAATAAAAGCCTAAATTATCAAACTTACCCTTGATTTAGGATTGGTACCCCGAAACTCCAATTCGAAAACTTGTTCCAGCTAGATTGTAGAGAATCTCCCCACAAGTTTCTTGACAATTTCCGTTTGTAAATTGGGCTTATAGTTTAAGAGAAATTTAGGTAAGTTTGAGATTTGACCTTATCCTAGGAGATATGCCTACGTCGCTCCCACGACATATCCGCTCTAGTAGAAATGTCGGTGGTGACGGGTAGAGCCTAACAGTATTTTCGGATTTTCGATCGGCTAAATAATGGAGACGAGATGGAGGAGAGTGGGAGAGAGAGGGCGAGGAACACGCTGAACCTGCACAGATGAAAATGAAGAAGAAGAAGAAATAAAAAAAGTTTCTATTTCCTGATCCTTCAGGAAACCTTAACTTATATATATTATATTATATTATTTAATTAATTAATAATAATAATTAATAATTTTTTTAATTTTATTATTTTTTTTAAAGTTCAAATTTTAAATTTTAATTTAATTTTAATTTTTATATATATTTAATTAATTTTAATTTTAATTTAAAAAATTTTTTTTTAGGATCACTACATTCTCCCCTCCTTACAGAAATTTCGTCCTCGAAATTTGTTAACTATTACCAATCACATCCTTAACTCACTACTCCTGTCTACAGAAGAGTCGGTAGCTACCTTCATAGCAGCTCCGTCCCAAGTTTATTAACTACCCTCACTTACGGCGGAGGAATACCGTGGTTACAATACTGCCTTTGAAAAATTACGATTTTCATAACAAATTTTCCTAAAGACTATCCATAATTAAAAATATATACAACTAACCACACAACCTACTCTAATCCCTCTATATACAACCATACCCTTACCCGTTTGGCACTAGCCCTCGCTGAACAGCTGCGGGTACTTCTGGCGTATTTCCGTTTCTAACTCCCAAGAAGCCTCCTCAACTGCATGATTTCACCGCAACACCTTCACTAATGGTGTATCCTTATTATGCAGTTCCTGTATTTTTCGATCCAAAATTTGAATTGGTACCTCCTCGTATACTAGAGTATCCCCAATCTCTAACGACTCATAACTGATCACATGTAAGGGGTCTGGAACATACTTCCTCAACATGGACGCGTGGAACACGTCGTGTATCCTAGACAGCGCCGGGGGTAGTGCTATCTTGTATGTCGCCAAACCAATCCTCTCCAGGATCTCAAACGGCCCAATGTATCTAGGGCTCAACTTGCCCTTCTTTCCATACCTCATCACCCCCTTCATCAGAGCAATCCTCAAGAATATCACATCACCTACTTCGAATTCTAGCTCCCGTCGACGAGTATCCGCATAACTCTTCTGCTGACTCTAGGCTGCCTTGATCCTTTCCCTCATAAGTTTGACCTTTACAGAGGCCTGCTGAACAAGTTCTGGTCCAAAATTTGCCGCTCAACTACTTCATCCTAGTACAACAGAGATCTGCACTGGCGACCATACAAAGCCTCATATGGTGTCATTCCAATGCTGGCCCGGTGACTGTTACTGTATGCAAACACAACCAACGACAGATATCGGATCCAACTGCCCCCAAAATCTAACACACATGCCCGTAGCATATCCTCGAGAATCTAAATGGTTCGTTCGTACTGTCCATCCGTCTAAGGGTGAAAGGTAGTACTGAAAGTGAGTTGAGAACCCAACGCTTCCTGCAAACTCTTCTAGAAACGGGAAGTGAACCGCAGATCCTGATCTGAAACGATGGACACGGGCACACCATGTATTCTAACTATCTCCTTAACATAGTGTTCTGCTAGTTTATCCATGGAATAACTGGTTCTAATCGGAATGAAATGGGCAGTCTTCGTCAATTTGTCAACCACTACCCATATGATATTCTACCCATGCAATCCTGAAGGCAATCCCAATACAAAGTCCATCGAGATATGCTCCCACTTCCACGTAGGGATGTCCAGTGGTTGAAGTGGTCCCGCTGGCCTCTGGTGTTCTGCCATTTAGTTATTTCCCTCTTCATGTTACTCCACCAGAATGATTCTCGCAAGTCTCTATATATCTTCGTGCTACCTGGGTGAACAATATAGAGAGAGCGTTGAGCTTCCCCCAAAATTGTCCTCTTTATCTCTGCGTCATCTAGCACACACAATCGAGTGTGAAATCTGAGAAATCCATCCTCAACAACATTAAAGTCTGTGTGGTGCTCATCCTGTATCTTTTCTACTATCTCCATCAACTCTGCATCTTTCAACTAAGTTGTTTTGAGTCTTTACCATAAAGTCGGTTGAACCACTAGACTAGAAATGAGTGTCTGATGATTCCCTTCTACCAATTCTACACCTAACCTCTCCAAATCCATCACAATATGATGAGAATCCATAACTGCTGAGGCTGACGTACTCCCAGATTTTCGGCTCAATGCATCGGCTACTACGTTTTCCTTTCCTGAGTGATAGTTAATGGTACAGTCATAAACTTTTATCAACTCGAGCCATCTACGCTACCTCATATTCAACTCCTTCTGAGTGAAGAAGTACTTGAGACTCTTATGGTTAGTAAAAATCTCGCACCTTACACCATAAAGGTAGTGTCGCCAAATCTTCAATGCAAACACAACTACTGCTAGCTCCAAGTCGTGCGTAGAATAGTTCTTTTCGTACTCTTTCAACTGACAAGACGCATATGCAATGACTTTTCCCTGCTGCATTAGTACACAACCAAGTCCCTTTTGTGATGCATCACTGTATATTACAAATCCACCCTCACCTGATGGAAGGTCAACACTGGGGTAGTGACTAGACGCTGCTTCAACTCCTGGAAGCTCTGCTTACATGCGTCGGTTCAGTCAAACTTTACATTCTTCCTCGTGAGTTATGTCAAAGACCCTAATAATCTGGAGAACCTCTCAACAAACCGGCGGTAGTATCCGGTAAGACCTAGAAAACTTCTAACTTCCTGCATGTTCTTCGGCCTTGCCCAATCAACTACAGCCTCTACTTTCCTCGGATCCACTGAAATCCCTTCCTTGGATACTACATGACCCATAAATGCAACCTGCTCTAGCAAGAATTCATATTTCTTAAATTTAGAAAATAACTTCTTTTCTCTGAGTAGTTGAAGTACTAGCCTCAGATGAGTTTCATGCTCCTCAAGGCTCCTCAAATAGACCAAAATATCATCTATGAACACAATAAAAAACTGGTCTAAGTACTCATGGAATACCCTGTTCATCAGATCCATAAATACCGTTGGAGCATTTGTCAACCCGAATGGCATAACCAAGAACTTGTAGTGGCTGTACCAAGTTCGAAAAAGCAGTTTTCGGTACATCATTTGATCTAACCTTCACCTGATGATATCAAAATCGCAGATCGATTTTAGAGAAAATCTACATACCCTGAAGTTGATCAAACAGGTCGTCAATTCGGGATAACGGATACTTGTTCTTCACCGTTACTTTATTAATCTGTCAGTAGTTAATGCACATCCTCATCTACCCGTCCTTCTTCTTCACAATCAACATCGGTGCACTCTAGGGCGATACACTCGGTCTGATAAAACCCCTGTCTAGAAGCTCCTGTAGTTGCTCTTTTAACTCCTTCAATTCAGCTAGAGCCATTCTATATAGGGATTTGGAGATTAGTGCTATCCCTGGGATCAGATCAATTACAAATTCCACCTCCCGATCAGGAGGCAACCCCGGTAAATCCTTTGGAAAAACATCAGAGAACTCTCTTATCACTGGGATATCTTCCAACTTAAGTTCCTCCTTCGGCGCTTCCTTCACCATTGTTAGGTAACCTTGACATCCCCCCAAAAGTAACCTCTTCACCTAGATAGCCGAAAGGATCCGTGGTGCCGAACGCACACACGACCCGACAAACACAAACTCCTACTCCCCAGGGGGTCTGAATACCACCTCCTTCCTGCGACAGTCAATGCTTGCGTAGCTGGATGCTAACCAGTCCATGCCCAGAATAATGTCAAAACCATGCATATCAAAGACTATCAAACTAGAAGGCAGCACTTTCCCCTGAATCTCTACTGGATAATTCCTGATCACCTTGCTACATATTAGAACTGATCCTGTCTATGATGACCCGAATAATAATAATAATAATGGTATTTAAATAATAAAGAGGAAGGGAAATGGAAACAGTAATAGAAGGAGGCAGTAGACTTCGTCGATGACATTGCACTTTGGGGGTATTGATCAAGGGAAATCATTAGGTCCTCGTTGACGAACACCGGGATTCGTTGACGAGGGTATAAGAGGGCCTCGTCGACGAAGCCAAGTTTCGTCGACAAGAAGATACCGAGAGAGGGTTTTGGGGAAATCTGAAATTCGTCGACGAAGGTGCAGGTTCGTCGATGAACTTTCTACAAGACTCGTCGACGAGGTGACGTGTCTCATCGACGAATCTAACCCTATAAATTGTAGAAATCCAGATTTAAACGCACGAAAGTAAGAAAAACACTCACTCTCTCTCTTCCTTCGGTTTCTCTCTCTTTGATTTCGGCTCCGTCGCTCGCCGGATCGACCATCTGAGGCCATAACGATGCTCCTGGGGAAGTTCTCTCCAAATATACCGGAGCGGATCGTTGGTGGAAGCAAGTTGGAATTCATCCCTGAGTTGAGGTAAAACTTTTTATACCGAATTTGGTCCTACTATAGTTATAGGAAATGATATTCACGTGAAAATATTGAAGTTTAGTACTGGAAGTTCATTTTGAGGGTATTGATTAGGAAATCCTATGGGTGTGAGACCAGAATTTATAGGGGCTTTTCTCAGTAGCCAGGTAAGGGAATAAACTAAAGCAGTTATTTTCTATGCAAATTATTATTATTTATCAGTAAATTTATTTTCAGAAAAGCATGTACTATATCTATATATTACGAAGGAAATGCATCTTTGGAAAAATACTGCTATTATGCTGAAATGTATATGTATGTATAAGATGCCAGAAATTATGATTTTAGAATACAATGTATGGTTTTAATACAACAAATGTGTGGCATAAATATTACTTTACGTGAGAAGTATTATGATATGACTATGTTATGAATGAAGCATGTTTTCAGGAATATGAAATATATAGTACAAAATGATGTTAAAAATACATGATAATTGGTTTATTATTCAGAATGATATGTATAAAATATTCGGCGCAAGGCCGTGATTGATAGTCAGCGCAAGGCCATGTTTTATGTATGATTTCGGCGCGAGGCCATATTTATGAAATTATAGAAATGCTATCAATCTATTTATGTTAAATGTTATACTATATGTTAGCAGAACCCAGATATTAGTTTAGTTTAGTTTTAGGAGCACGGTACCGTAGCTTATAGATCAGATATCTATGATCAGATTGGTGTTAACCACCCCACAAGGGGGTGTGTAACGACCCGACCCTTTACACGGACTCAGGTGTCACTCACATACATCAAATACCTATACCTATTCAAGATATGGAAACAACCCGCCCTAAACAGGGACATACGAGTGTAAATCATACATAATCATGATATAAATGTCGCGAAAAAACATAAACATCTATTGGGATTACTACTAACCTTATACCAGAGTTCACTAATACATCCATAATTTACAAACATTCAGACTTAGAGTAATCGTCATATTACAACCCTAAAAAAAAAAACCTTCATCAATTTTAGTACAAAATTTAGATGCTTACGTAAGCTAACCAAAATAACCACCCCAGTCCCTTTATCTACTAGGACCGACACATGGACGGACCTGAAAAGAAAGGTTGTAAGATAGGGTGAGACACCTCTCAGTAAGGAAGAAGGAGTTACAACAGTGTGTGACTGCATACATGCATATTTTCATTCAACATCTGTAATATAAATCAAATATTTTCAATACAGTAATGCATCAGGTATATCATCATTCATACTACAAAATTTCCACATCTGTCTTTCAACCATTTAATGATTTATCAGATGACCAATAGCAAAATATCCCTATAGCCAGTTTTACCCCGTGGCTCGGGTTGTGCACTGGTACTCGTCCAATGCCCTGTTCGTGCAGACACTGCCGAGTACCTACATACAATCCGACTGCCTCCATTGGCCCAATATCAGCCAATGGTTTCACCCTACTAGCCGACCATCTTGGTACCCACATCGTTTAGTACATGTGGTTGCACGTGTACATCTAGCTATGATATCGTGTCGTATCATATAACAGTGGTTTCATTTCACCCAGCAAAGAAAGTATTTTTCAACCCTCCCGGGACTCTCAAGCTGTGGTTCCATATATCATAAATTCAATTTATACAAATATGATTTTATCTCCCATAATCTATATCAATAGTATAAAAATAATTCCATCGGGTTCAAACCGGCGTCTTTCCACTCAGTTTACCCCTCTTTGTTTACTGATGCGGCTCGGTGTATCACCAGCCTCTGTTTATCACATTGTCAGTATAACAAATTGGAATTTCATTCCCATATTCTATATCAGTAGTATAGAAAATACATTCATTTCCATTTCAACATATATTACACAAGTTTAATACAAAAACCCGCTAAATGATAGAAATTCAATATACATAGTTTAACTAAATAATAAAGGAATCGAGCCTCTCCTACTATAGTATAAACACAAATAACGATGTTTGTAAAATTTGGAGATCATACGTCGAAATCCTCGTTTTTACCAAAAATCGTAAAATTGTCAAATCGGCATTTCTACTCAGTAGAATTTCATAAATAAGCATTTAAATCATACATAATAATATAAACTAGTTTTTTAGCGGTTTAGTTTTCCAAAATAGCTGTTGTAATCAAGTTCCCCTTACCTTATATTCGAAATGAAACTTCGTACGAAAACGGTCCAAAACGACAACCCGAGATCTTGAAAACCTAAAATCACAGAACATAACCTTACTATGTTTTCTACTGCTATCCAAATATCCAATCAAAATTAGGATCAGATTCCTACCTCGATTCTTGGGAAAACCCGAAACTCTTCGAAACAATGATCCGATTCACTAAAAGTGTAGAGTTTCCTCTTCTGATCCACGCAGTACCCTTCGTTTTTGGAAACGGATGACGAACGGCGGAGGATCTTAGAGAGAGAGAGAGAGAGAGAGAGAGAGAGAGAGAGAATAAGAGAATTTATAGAATAAATCCTAACTTAACCCTTAAGTAATCTAAATAAATATCTCCTCCAAGATATTTATATATAAATATCTCAAAATATCTCTTTTCAAGATATTTTCTCCAAAATATCTTTTTTTTTTTTCAAGGTTGGGTTACTACAAGGTGAGAGATGGATAGTCGATGTGGCTTTCAGTGTAGAGTGTGGGCATCCACCTAACAGTTCGGACCAGGGTGTGGCAGGCCCATCGTACTTACAGATATTTTTGACTCGATAGTGGTCGACTAGCCATTATCGGGTCCTGCCTTCGGGCTACACAACCCATCATGGGGGGTAATACATAGCATCAGCTAGCTATTCATCCTGGGTATGTTTTCAATATTATTAGCTATACCATACAATTACGATTAGTATGATATATTAAAATATGAAAGTATATGTTTTTGCAATTATTAAATGATGAATGTATTCTGGTATGAAGATTGTACTATATATCTATATTATCATTAAATATTCATGTTGCCACACAGCTGTATTTAGTTTATCTTCCCTTACTGAGAAGTGTCTCACCCTCGAACATTAAATGATTTTCAAGAAACCCAAAAAGATCGGTCCAGCGTGGTCGCCGTTGAGTTTATCGAGTTACCCCGTTAGGAGGGTAAGTCTTCTACTAGGATCAGGAGATTTTTGTTGTATAATGCTAGGTTTATTTTGGCATTTTTGAAGATTGTATATAAACACAGTATTATGGGATTATAGTAGACTCTATTATTATGTATTCTATGATTTTGAGAATGTGATTTATATTTACTGCTGCTTAGGTTTCCGCTGTGAATAACAGGTATCCCCGTTACCCATGGGATCTGGTTGACTATTCTATTTAGTATGTTTCATATATTTAGATAAGCAGGTCGTTACACTGTCGGTGTGCCCACTTATAACTCAGTCTCTAACAATTGAGCCCCTAACCCACATAGTTTAACAAATCCCTGAACACAAACGAGTGGGTTACACCTAAATCAAATAATACTAAAGGTATCCCCTCCAATCACAATATCTTTTCCCCTGGAATCCATCCTGTAAATTGGATATAAGCCAACTTAGAAATTTCACATTTAACATAATGAATGCAACTATGGAATAATGGAATTGATATAATACATGAGTTCTAATTTAATAATTCATTTTCTAATTCTCTCACGAAACCATTGAAGTAAAAATCTCCATCCCAACATTAACTTCACACATATACCCACTCATACTAACATTCCAACCTAAATTTCCCAAGTTCAAGTCCTTCAACCTAAAAAAGAACCCATCGATGGATTTACCATGATTTTCAGAAATTCGCGACTGATTCAGAAAATTACAGAAGTCCGTTAATAGATTTCTACCTCCAAGCTTCCAGACCAAAACTCGTCATAACCTACCCACTCTTATCCTTAGCTTATTTCAACCTATACTCTGGTAATTATCAATCCTCGAAGCTTGCAGAACCTAACAAATCTAGGCTCTAATACCACCTGTAATGACTCCGACCCGCCACGTGGGCCTAGAGTGCTACTTTAGTGACGTCAGTGTACCTGATACCTTATTCATCAAATATAAAATACACAAACGCAGCGGAAATAAAATATAAAATCTTCAAATTACATTACCAGAGTTCTAACTATCTTTATACACAAATATTTCCATGTCCACATAACTATATCCCATAAAACTAAACAAAAATAAAATCTTTATCTACACACTACCTACATAAAATTTAAATCACTAGCCCAATTCCACTAGCCTGCTAGACCCGATTTCTAGGATTCCTTGAAAAGACAATGTAGTGATCCTAAAAATTTTTTTTTTTAAAATTTTAAAAAATTAATTTTTTTAAAAATAATATTATTACAAAAAATAAAATAAAATTTTAAATAAAAATTAAATAATTAATTACTAATTATTAATTATTAATAAATATAATATAATATTATAATAAAATATATAGATATATATCTTATATATATATTACCTTCCTTAAGCCTTTGGCTTCAGGAAGTAACCTCTTGAAAGGAAGCTGCGCAAGACGTCTCCTCCGCCTCCTCTCTCCCACTCTTCTCCATCTCGTCCCATTATTCAATCGATCAAAAATTCGAAAATACCGTTGAGCTCTACTCGCCGCCACCGACATTTCTACCGGAGCGAATTTGTTGTGGGAGCAGCGTAGGCATATCTCTTGGGGTAAGACCAAATCTCAAACTTACTTCAATTTCTCTTAAACTATAAGCCCATTAACGAACGAAAATTGTTAGGAGACTCGTGGGGAGATTCTCTCCAATCTAGTCGGAGTGAGTTTTCGAATTAGAGCTCCAGAGTACCAATCCTAAATCAAGGGTAAGTTTAATAATTTAGGATTTTATTAGGCTATTTAGGGTATTTAGAACTTAGGAAAATTGCAGGAAAAATTGTTTAAGAGATTGTGACAAATAATATAGTGAATTTTGAATTTCAGGGCTCGGGTATTTTTGAATGCCTGGGGCGTAGGCCGGGGTATTAACGAGTTTTTTTTTTCATGAATTAGGTAAGGGGATTTAGTTAAGTCAGTAATTTTATGAAATTTGAATCAATTAAATTGTTATGTTTATGTAAATATAAATATTTGTTTATTTATTTAATTATTTGTTTATTCATTTGGGAATTTAAAGGTTATTTTGAAAACCAACCGTTCGAAATGGATTTTACAAACCTAAGATATATGATATGATATTTTTGAATAAAATGAACAGTGAAAAATTTATTTATTTATATGGATATGTTAAAATGTGAAAAATTGTGTGGCAGATGACTTAATTTGTATGGATCATTGTATATTTGAATTTGAGATTTTGAAATACTGAATCGTTTGAGAAATACTGGAATTGTTGAGAAATACTGGAAATACTTGTGAAAATACTAGAATTGTTTATAAAATACAGGTGTTTGAATTAACGGCTAATGGCCGGGTGTTATTTGATTGACCAAGGGCCAGGATTATTATTTGATGGCCGAGTTTTAATTGATGACTACATGCCGGATTATATTTTGTGGTCGGAGGCCAGGTGTTTGTAATAACAGGAAATATATATGAATTAATATTTTAAATGCTGATTTCTATTTTCTAAATTGCATGATATGCTTTAAGAACCCTGGGGACCAGTGTATTGTGAGCACGGTACCGTTGCTAGTTAGACCATGTGCACCCACACTGTCTGGATAGAAGCGTAGGGGGTCCAGCTGACTGCCTGTGTGAGGTGTAAGTAAGGGTGTCGGACCTGTAGTTTTGCTGTGGATGCCTGTAGATGTGTTTGCAGAGGATGTTGTATTTGACTTTGTTTGAGCTGATCACCCAAGCTTAGTCCAACCTTTGGGCCGCACAACCCATGCCATGGGGATGTAAATGACGTGTTTGTCACAGGGAGTGTCTTGTATGCATATTTGTTAATTTATGCTACTTTACAAACTATCTTTTCAGGAAATCCTAGAGATCGGGTCTAGTGGGCTAGAGGAGTCGGGCTAGAGGTGTAAATTTATGTAGGTAGCGTGTAGATAGAAATTTTATTTTTGTTTAGTTTTATGGGATGTAATTATGTGAAAATAGATATATTTGTGTATAAAGATAGTTAGAACTTTGCTAGTGTACTTTGAGGATTTTATATTTTATTTCCTCTGCGTATGTGTGTTTTATATTTGATGGATAAGGTACTAGGTACACTAACGTCACTAAAGTAGCACTCTGGGCCCACGTGGCAAGTCGGGGTTGTTACAAGTGGTATTAGAGTCTAGGTTTGTTAGGTTCTGCAGACTTTGAGGATTGATAATTACCAGAGTATAGGTTGAGATAAGATAGAGATAGGAGTGGGTAGGTTAAGATGAGTTTTGGTCTGGAAACTTGGAGGCACAAATATATTGACAGACTTCTGTGATTTTCTGAATTAGTCGCGAGTTTCAGAAAACCATGGTAAATCCATCGATGGTTTCGTTTCTAGGTCGAGGGACTTGAACTCGGGAAATTTAGGTTGGAATGTTAGGATGAGTGGGTATGTGGGTGAAGTTAATGTTAAGACAGACGGTTTTTACCTCAATGGTTTTGTGATAGAATTGGGATATGAATTATTAAATTAGAACCTATATATTATATCAATTACATTATTTCATATTTGCATTAATTATGTTAAGGGTGAAATTTTTAAGTCGGGTTATATCCTATTTACATTCTGTCAAATAGTGTCATTGTATTATTTGAGTTAGATGCAACCCACTCGTTTGTGTCTCAGGGATTTTTTAAAATTATGTGGATTAGAAGTTCAACTGTTAGAGACAGAGTTAGTAGTGGGCACACCGACAGGGTCAGTGCTAGTATGTAGCAAGGTGATTAGGGATTATCCAGTAGAGATTCAAGGGAAAGTGCTGCCTGCTAGTTTGATAGTCCTTGATATGCATGGTTTTGACATTTTTCTGGGCATGGACTGGCTAGCATCTAGCTATGTGAGCATTGACTGTCATAGGAAGGAGGTGGTATTTAGACCTCCTGGGGAGTAGGAGTTTGTATTCATTGAGTCGTGTGTGCGTTCGGTACCACAGATCCTTTAGGCTATCCAGGCAAAGAGGTTATTTTTGGGGGTATGTCAGGGTTACCTTGCAATGGTGAAGGAAGTGCCGAAGGATGAACTCAAGTTGGAAGATATCCCAGTGATAAGGGAGTTCTTTGATGTTTTTCCAGAGGATTTACTAGGATTACCTCTTGATCGTGAGGTGGAATTTGTAATTGATCTGATCCCAAGAACATCACCAATTTCCAAAGCCCCATATAGAATGGCTCCAGCTGAATTAAAGGAGTTAAAGGAGCAACTATAGGAGCTTCTAGACAGGGGGTTTATCAGATTGAGTGTATCGCCCTGAGGTGCACCGGTGTTGTTTATAAAGAAGAAGGACGGGTCGATGAGAATGTGCATCGACTACCGAGAGATTAATAAAGTAACGGTAAAGAACAAGTATCCATTACTTCGAATTGACGACCTGTTTGATCAGTTTCAGGGTACGCAGATTTGATCTAAAATTGATCTGTGATCTAGATATCATCGGGTGAAGGTTAGACCAGATGATGTACCAAAAACTGCTTTTTGAACTTGGTACGGCCATTACGAGTTCTTGGTTATGTCGTTCAGGTTGACGAATGCTCGAGAAGTATTTATGGATCTGATGAACAAGGTATTCCATGAGTACTTAGACCAATTTGTTATTATGTTCATAGATGATATTTTGGTCTATTCGAGGAGCCCTGAGGAGCTTGAAGCTCATCTGAGACTAGTACTTCAGGTGCTCAGAAAGTTATTTGCTAAACTTAAGAAATGTGAATTTTGGCTAGAGCAAGTTGCATTTCTAGGTCATGTAGTATCCAAGGAAGAGATTTTAGTGGATCCGAGCAAAGTAGAGGCTGCGATTGATTGGATAAGGTCGAAGAATGTGTAGGAAGTTAGAAGTTTTCTAAATCTTGCCGGATACTGCCGCCAATTTGTTAAGGGTTCTCTAAGTTATCAGGGTCTTTGACACAACTCACAAGAAAGAATGTGAAATTTGATTGGACCAACGAGTGTGAGCAGAACTTCCAGGGGTTGAACCAGCATCTAGTCACTACCCCAGTGTTGGCCCTTCCATTAGGTGAGGGTGGATTTGTAATTTACAGTGACGCATCGCAGCAGGGACTTGGTTGCGTTCTAATGTAGTAAGAGAAAGTCATTGCATATGCATCTCGCCAGTTGAAAGAGTATGAAAAGAACTATCATACGCACAACTTGGAGCTGGTAGCAGTTGTGTTTGTGTTGAAGATCCGACGACACTACTTTTATGGTGTAAGGTGTGAGATCTTTACTAACCATAAGAGTCTCAAGTACTTCTTCACTCAGAGGAATTGAATATGAGGCAGCACAGATGGCTCGAGTTGATAAAGGATTACAACTGCACCATTAGCTATCGCCTAGGAAAGGCGAACGTGGTAGTCGATGCATTGAGTCAAAAATTTGGGGGTACGTCAGCCTCAGCAGTTATGGCTTCGCACCAGATCATGATGGACTTGGAGAAGTTGGGTGTAGAATTGGTAGAAGGGAATCATCAAGCGCTCATTTCTAGTTTGGTGGTTCAACCAGCTTTATAGGAGAGAATCATAGCAGCTTAGTAGAAAGATGCAGAGTTGATGGAGATTGTAGAGAAGATACAGGATAAGTAGCACACAGACTTTAATGTTGTTAAGGATGGAGTTATCAGATTTCACACTCGATTGTGTGTGCTAGATGACGCAGAGATTAAGAGGACGATTCTAGGGGAAGCTCACTATTCTCTCTATACTGTTCACCCGAGTAGCACGAAGATGTATAGAGACTTGCGTGAAACATTCTGGTGGAGTAATATAAAGAGGGAAATTGCTAAATTTTTGGGTCAGTGTTTAACATGTCAGTAGGTGAAGGCAGAACATAGAGGCCAGCGGGACCACTTCAACCATTGGACATCCCTACGTGGAAGTGGGAGCATATCTCGATGGACTTTGTATTGGGATTGCCTTCAGCGTTGCATGGGCAGAATGTCATATGGGTAGTGGTTGACAGATTGACGAAGACTGCCCATTTCATTTCGGTTAGAACCAGTTATTCCATGGATAAGCTGGCAGAACTCTATGTTTGAGAGATAGTCAAAATACATGGTGTGCTTGTTTCCATCATTTCAGATCGAGATGCGCGGTTCACTTCCCATTTCTGGAAGAATTTGCAGGGGCGTTGGGTTCTCAACTCACTTTTAGTACTGCATTTCACCCTTAGATGGATGGACAGTCTGAACAAACCATTCAAATTGTTGAGGATATGCTACGGGCATGTGTGTTAGATTTTAGGGGCAATTGGATCTAATATCTGCCGTTGGTTGAGTTTGCATACAATAACAGTCACCAGGCCAGCATTGGAATGGCACCATATGAGGCTTTGTATGGTCGCCGGTGCAGATCTCTGGATGAAGTAGGCGAGCGGCAGATTTTGGGACTAGAACTTGTTCAGCAAGCCTCTACAAAGGTTGAACTTATCAGGGAAAGGATCAAGGCAGCCTAGAGTCGGCAAAAGAGTTATGCGGATACTCGCCGACGAGAGCTAGAATTCGAAGTAGGTGATTTGATATTCTTGAGGATTGCTCCGATGAAGGGGGTGATGAGGTATGGAAAGAAGGGCAAGCTGAGCCCTAGATACATTGGGCCGTTCGAGATTCTAGAGAGGATTGGTTTGGCGGCGTACAGGATAGCACTACCCCCAGCACTGGTCAGGATACACGACGTGTTCCACGTGTCCATGTTGAGGAGGTACATTCTAGATCCCTCGTATGTGATCAGTTATGAATCATTGGAGATCGGGGATACTCTGGCATACGAGGAGGTACCAATTCAGATTTTGGATCGAAAAATACAGGAACTGCGTACTAAGGATATACCATTAGTGAATGTGCTTTGGTGAAATCATGCAGTTGAAGAGGCTTCTTAGGAGTTGGAAAAGGAAATACGTTAGAAGTACCCGCAGCTATTCAGTGAGGACTAGTGCCAGACGGGTAAGGGTATGGTTGTATAAAGAGGGATTAGAGTAAGTTGTGTGGTTAGTTTTGTATAGTTTTAATTATGAATAGTCTATGGAAAAATTTGTTATGGTAATTGTAATTTCCCAAAGGCAGTATTGTAACCTCGGTATTCCTCCGCCATAAGTGAGGGTAGTTAATAAACTTGGGACGGAGTCGCTATGTGGTTGACTACCGACTCTTCTGTAGACAAGGGGTAGTGAGTTAAGAATGTGACTGGTAATAGTTAACAAATTTTGAGGACGAAATTTTTGTAAGGAGGAGAGAATGTAGTGATCCTAAAAAAAATAAAATTTTTTAAAAATATTATTATTAAAAAAAATTAAAATTTAAAATTAAAAGTTTAAATAAAAAAATAATTAATTAAATAATATAATATAATAATAATATTATAATAATAATATATATATATATACATATTACCTTCCTAAAGCCTCTAGCTTCAAGAAGTAACCTCTTGAAAGGAAGCTGCGCAAGACGTCTCCTCCGCCTCCTCTCTCCCACTCTCCTCTATCTCGTCTCCGTTATTCGGCCGATCAAAAATTCGAAAATATAGTTGGGCTCTGTTGTGGGAGCAGCGTAGACATATCTTCTGGGATAAGGTCAAATCTCAAACTTACCTCAATTTATCTTAAACTATAAGCCCCATTAACGAACGGAAATCGTTAGGAGACTCGTGGGGAGATTCTCTACAATCTAATTGGAGCGAGCTTTCGAATTGGAGTTCCAGGGTACCAATCCTAAATCGGGGGTAAGTTTAATAATTTAGGCTTTTATTAGGCTGTTTAGGGTATTCAGAACTTAGGAAAATTTTAGGGAAAGTTGTTCTAGAGATTGTGACGAATAAGATAGTGAATTTTGAATTTCAGGGCTTGGGGATTTTTGAACGCCTGGGGCGTAGGCCGGGGTATTAGCGGGTTTTTTTTTTTTTCATGAATCACGTAAGGGGATTAAGTTAAATCAGTAATTTTATGAAATTTGAATAAATTAAATTGTTATGTTTATGTAAATATAAATATTTGTTTATTTATTTAATTATTTGTTTATTCATTTGGGAATTTAAAGACTATTTTGAAAACCAACCGTTCAAAATAGATTTTATAAACCTAAGATATATGGTATGATATTTTTGAATAAAATAAACAGTGAAAAATTTGTTTATTTATATGAATATGTTAAAATGTGGAAAATTGTGTGGCAGATGACTTAATTTGTATGGATTATTGTATATCTGGATTTGAGATTTTGAAATACTGAATTGTTTGATAAATACTGGAATTGTTGAGAAATACTGGAAATGCTTATGAAAATAATGGAATTGTTTATGAAATGCAGGTGTTTGAATTAATGGCTAATGACCGGGTGTTATTTGATTGGCCAAGGGGCAGGATTATTATTTGATGGCCGAGGGCCGAGTTTTAATTGATGGCTATATGTCGGGTTATATTTTGTGGCCGGGGGCCAGGTGTTTGGAATAACAGGAAATATATATGAATTAATATTTTAAATTGTGATTTCTATTATCTAAATTGCATGATATGCTTTAGGAACCCTAGGGACCAGTGTTTGTGACCACGGTACCGTTGCTAGTTAGACCATGTGCACCCACACTGTCTGGATAGAAGTGTAGGGGGTCCAGCCGACTGCCTGCGTGAGGTTGAAGTAAGGGCGTTAGACCTGTAACTTTGCTGTGGATGCCTGCAGATGTGTTTGCAGAGGATGTTGTATTTGATTTTGTTTGGATTGATCACCCAGACTTAGTCTAGCCTTCGGGTTGCACAACTCGTGCCATGGGCATGTAAATGGCGTGTTTGTTACATGGAATGTCTTGTATGCATATCTGTTAATTTATGTGAATACGGTTAATTAATAAGATAATTTTGAGGGCTTACTGAGAAATGTGAGTGCCCTAGTAGCAGTAATGGTACTATAGTAGAGGGAAGCTACTTATATGGGTGAATAAACTTCCCTATTCTCGGCTAATTGTGTGTGTGGGTGTAAAATAAGAATGTTTTCATAAAAGTGTTTATCTGCTTAGAGAACTGGTTATTTTCTATACACTAAATGAATGCTGGCCACACATTGACATTAACTTAGTCTTTCCCTTACTGAGCTATGCCTCACCCCTACTTTACAAACTATCTTTTTAGGAAATCCTAGAGATTGGGTCTAGTAGGCTAGAAGAGTCGGGCTAGAAGTGTAAATTTATGTAGGTAGCGTGTAGATAGAGATTTTATTTTTGTTTAGTTTTATGGGATGTAATTATGTGAAAATGAATATATTTGTGTATAAAGATAATTAGAACTCTGGTAATGTACTTTGAAGATGTTATATTTTATTTCCGCTGCGTATGTGTGTTTTATATTTGATGGATAAGGTGTCAGGTACACTAAAGTCACTAAAGTAGCACTCCGAGCCCACATGGTGGGTCGGGGTCGTTACAGACTGTTTGTAAAGTAGGGGTGAGGCACAGTTCAGTAGGGGAAAGACTAAGTTAATGTCAGTGTGTGGCCAGCATGCATTTAGTATACAGAAAATAACCAGTTCATTAAGTAGACAGACACATTTATGAAAACATTCTTATTTTACACTCACACATACAATTAGCCGAGGATAGGGAAGATTACTCACCTATACAAGTAGCTTTCCTCTGCTCTAATACCATTACTGCTATTGGGGCACTCACCTTTCTTAGTAAGTCTTTGAAATTATCTTATTAATTAACCGTATTTACATAAATTAACAGATATGCATATAAAACACTCACTGTGACAAACACTCCATTTACCTTCCCCATGGCACGGGTTGTGCGGCCCAAAGGTTGGACTAAACCTGGGTGATTAGCCCAAACAAAGTCAAAAACAACATCCTCTGCAAACACATCTGCAGGCATCCACAGCAAAGCTGCAGGTCCGACGTCCTTACTTCAACCTCATGCAGGCAGTCGGCTGGACCCCCTATACTTTTATCCAGACAGTGTGGGTGCACATGGTCTAACTAGTAACGGTACCGTGCTCACAATACACTGGTCCCCAGGGTTCCTAAAGCATATAATGCAATTTAGATAATAAAAAATAACATTTAAAACATTAATTCACATATATTCCTTATTATTCCAAAACCTGGCCCCCGACCACAAAATACAATCCGGCATATAGCCATAAATTCAAACTCGGCCCTCGACCATCAAATAATAATCTTGACTCTTAGCCAATCAAACAATACCCAGCCACTGGCCGTTAATTCAAACACCTGCATTTCATAAACAATTCCAATATTTGCACAAGCATTTCCAGTATTTCTCAACAATTCCAGTATTTTTCAAACAATTCAGTATTTCAAAATTTCAAATCCAGATATACAATAATCCATACAAATTAAGTTATCCGCCACACACTTTTCCACATTTTAACATATCCATATAAATAAACAAACTTTTCACCGTTCATTTTATTCAAAAATACCATACCATATATCCTAAGTTTGTAAAATCCATTTCGAACGGTTGGTTTTCAAAATAGTCTTTAAATTCTCAAATGAATAAATAAATAAATATATTTGCATCGACATAATAATTAAATTGATTCAAATTTCATAAAATTACTGACTTAACTTAATCCCCTTACCCGATTCTTGGAAAAACGGGCTAACATCCCGGCCTACGCCCTAGGCGTTTAAAAACCCCTAAAACCCTGAAATTCAAATTTCACCATATTATTTGTCACAATTCTTAGAGTAACTTTTCCTAAAATCCCCTTAAGTTCTGAATACCCTAAAGAGCCTAATAAAAGCCTAAATTATCAAACTTACCCCCAATTTATGATTGGTACCCTGAAACTCCAATTCGAAAACTTGGCTTGGAGGACCTAGGGTGTACTCCGGGGATCTCTCCGATGCCTAGTACTCCGGGGATATCTCCGATGCCTAAATAAGGGAGTGCTTTAGAGAGGTTGTAAGTAACAGTGAAATTGTGTTAGAATGAGATACCTTAGCCTCTTCTTCGAACCCCTATTTATAGTGAATGAGTTTGACCTGAGGGTGGTATGTCATTTATTGGTGAGTTATAACGTAGAATTGAATCACTCCCGTTATTACCCTGTTGGCGTGGATCACTCTAGCCATTATAAGGCGGGCGTCAATTGCTCCGGTGTGACGGTTGACTTGGACGGTAACTTCCTTTATTAATGTTGCGCTCTGATTTTCTCTAGGTAGGTGATATATTTTGGGTATATTTTGTGCGAAATAATAAAATGAGCTTAGGATATTATATTAAGAAAAATAATTTACTTTCTTTTGCAAAAAAGGAAAGAGAGTTCTAAATTTTTTCAAGTACGTCTTTGCCTTCTAAATCTCAATGTTACATTCTTGTATTTTTTATTTTAAAAATAAAATAAAAATTTGAGGATAAATCAAAATTTTTATATAGTTAACTAAATAAATAAAAAAAACATATTTATTATAATGATCAAATAACTCAATATATATATATATATATATATATATATATATTAGATTCTTAGTAAAAAAAAAAATACATTCATTAGATTCGCATATACACACGGAATTAATAACCTAATTTATTTAGAAACTATCCTAAATTAATTTGAATTAAAATCAATTAAACCTATTAGCCTGTTACAAATTAGTTTGCTAATTGTGAATCATAGCAAAAAGACTCATTAACTATTACAATTAATTAATCACATCAATTTGAATTAAGCAATATATTAACCCCTTGAGATAGAATAATAAATAATATTTGCAATTAATTTTTTCATGTTTCAAATTAAAATTTGTATAATAATAATTTACTTTATACATAGGTCTTTAGGTAGAAACAACTGGTAACAAGAAATTATATTTATATTTTGTTTTTTATGTTTTAAATTATAATTTATATAATACTATTTTACTAATAAATTTATAAAGTGCTTAAAAAATTAAATTATCAAATACTTTTATACATGGCATGAGTCTCTACTACTATACACGATAATTTCGGATTAAAAATTTGAAAAATTCTAAACACTCATCAAAGTTTTTCTATACAATTAAATGAATTAAAAATTAAATTAAAGGGAAATAACATTAAATCATTTATTCATTGTTTTGTTTTCTCCAAGTCCATCACTATAAGAGAAATAAATGTAATGGTCTCAATCCTTTCTCAATTAATTATCCAACACGTTTCATTGGCCTAAATAACAAAATAGTCAAAATTTTGACCATTCAAGAATTGTTTAAATTTATCAATAAAATAATTTTTTATATTAAAAAATAAATATAATTTAATTTTTAAAAATATAATTTGTTAAAAATAAATATAATTTTATATTAAAAATTATTGACAGTCTTACAAATTTATTAAGGAAAAAAAGAGAGAATTTGGCAGGTACAAATCTTAATACTTAATTTTATCCAACAAATTACAATCCACTTAAAAAAACTTGTTATTAAAAAATAAATATAATTTAATTTTTAAAAATATCCTAAAATTTTAAATAAATATAATTTCATACTAAAAATTATTAACAATAGGTATTTTACAAATCTACACAATTCTATTAAGGAAAAAAAAAGAGAGAAAACTTGGTAGGTACAAAACCTAATACTTAATTTTAACTAATAAATTACAACCCACTTAAAAAAAAAAACTCGTAATAAGAATCTTACACATGGTTCTCACTTTTTTAAGAACAAAATTATCCTAATCCAAACTCAAAATTGAAGCAATAAAAGATAGAAAAAGAAACGAATGTGGAAGGTATTTTTGGGAAATTTAAAAATATAAAAATAATATTGCTTTGCTAAAAAAAACATAAATAATATTTTTTTTACAATAAAAATAACATTTATTTATTTATTTATTTGTATGGAGAAACAAGCATATATAAATAAGTAAAAGCTCCTGGGTACAAAGAGAGATCAGCTATATAAGAAAGCAGCACCAAATGATTACACTACTTCTACTTCCTCTGCCACTTCTATAATAACTATAAACCTCCCAAACCAAAAATCCCAATTCCAAACCCTCCTCCTTCCTCTACTCAGCTCGCTTCCCACATGACACATCCCTTCAGATTTCTCGGCGGCGTCAACGCATCGGCGTCCGCCGAGTCCTCGTCCACATCGTCGCCGCCGCCGCCGGGGGCCGAGCCCGTCGACTCCGACTTCGTGGTCATCCTAGCCGCCCTCCTCTGCGCCTTAATTTGCGTCCTGGGCCTAGTCGCAGTTGCGCGCTGCGCCTGGCTCCGCCGGATCTCCGGCGGCGGCCGGTCCTCTCCGCGTCCCCCGGCGAACAAGGGCCTCAAGAAGAAGGTCCTCCGGTCGCTTCCCAGGGCCACCTTCACCGCCGCCGAGCACGCGGGGAAGCTCGCCGACTGCGCCATCTGCCTCGCGGAGTTCGCCGCGGGGGACGAAATCCGAGTGCTGCCGCAGTGCGGCCACGGCTTCCACGTCGGATGCATCGACACGTGGCTCGGATCTCACTCCTCGTGCCCGTCCTGCCGGCAGATTCTTGTCGTTGCCCGGTGCCAGAGATGCGGCGGACTACCGGCGAACTCCGCCGCTGGAGCTGAAGCCGACGCCGGAGCGAGGGAGAGGGAAGATTTCAACGTCAATGCGTTCTTACCCTAACAAAAAGGGTTCATTCTCTTCTCCCTCTCCTCATCCACACACCACACCCTCTTCCTTCTCTACGTTTTCTCCTTTGTCTGAAAATTATTGTTTTCACTAAATTAGGGTTCTGAATTTCTTGGTATCCAGAAAATTAGGGTTCCGATTTTCTAGAATTTAGGGTTTACGAGAAGTAAACTAAGATTATAGTTATATAAATCGTCTGTATTTAGTTCCGTGAACGTAATATATGTATCTACAGTTCTATCCCATAGAATTTGTGTAATTATATTTTTGAAATGAAGTAAGAATATTACATTGCCCAAAAAATTATAAACAAGAAGGGTAAGATCGAAGCACTCTCTGTTTTCAACACTAGTTTAGTTTCTGCTTTTTGTGGTTTTGTTTTTCGTTTTTGATTTTTTTGTTTTTGTTTTGGGTGCGCTGAGAATTGTTTTTGGGAGGGGAGTGGAGGGAGGGGGCGGGCTCTTGGAGAAGAGGAGGGGGTGGGTTTCAATGTGGGGCGGCCCACGGAATGAGGCAAAGGGGAGATGGGGCCCACTCTAGTGGTGGGCGATGGAGGGGAATCCCGTCCGCTGCCTAGTGAAAGGAGGACACGTGTAGGGTCCATGATATGTCAAATGCGGTGGGTTCAACTTCCATTTCCACTCTCCTCCCCTTCTCCCTTGGAGCTCTTTTGCATAACAAAATTGTTATGAAAAACAAGAAAAAAAAAATTATTCTATTTTTTATAATTTTATTCAGTTGCTTTAACAAGAGGGAAAATAAGGAAAATTTAAGAAAATATAATATATTTCATATAAAATCATTATCGTAATTTTTTATTCTGCAAAAAATTTTAAGCTAATCTAATGTTTGCAAGTTTGGAATTGGCACCTTCCATGCAATTTTAAATCCTCACTACTCAAAATTTATGCTTGTAAAATTGGGTATTTTTGTGCCCTCAACATAAATTTTCTCTTCTTTTGAAGTTTTATCTTTCTTTCTTTCTTTCTTTGGAGTTCATTTATTTCTTCGGAAACAAACAGAAAACCAAAGTCTCTACCCTACTTTAGTCCTAACTGGGTATACTGTCAATTTGACAATAATCAATTCTATAGACTATAGGTAGCCCTAATTTCAAATGCCCAAAAGCGAAGATCTAATGGAAGACCTAAAACCAGGGGCGGGCGTTTATGGGTATGAGAGCAGAGTTAGTCCCCATCTGTTTCACATTATGCAAAGCCCTATCTTCTTCTGTTTTTGTTTTTGTGAGAACATTGAAACCATTTGTTTTGTTTTGGTAAGATGTGGAGATTTTTTATTATTATTTTTTTTAAAATTTCTTTTGGGACTTGAGATTTATTCATTGACCAAATTGAGAAGCTTGTTCTTGAAGTGAGCTAAGATTGACAAGTGTCACTAACCCATGAATTAAAAAAATGTAAGAAAACACATACGATAATGTGGAGATATCATAAAAAAAAAAATAATAATAACAGAGAGGAAGGGTGTGCTCGTGCTCATGAATGATCACAAAAAGAAACATCCAAGTCGCAACAAAACTGTCATCATCATCTTCTTCCACCTCAACTCAAGTAAGGAAGACCTGACCTAACATGAATCATATTGTTACTCCCACCTTAGTATATATTTATTATTTATTATATATAATATAATAGAGGTAAATTACAATTTATCGGAAAGAAGCTAGCATTCTTGGTCTTTGTCTTTTTGGCAAGTCAAAAGGGAGGTTTTTGAAATTCTCGAAATCTTGGAATAGATTTTTAAAATTTTTAAAATTTTAGGTAAGGTTGGTGTCTCTTGCTCTCTAATATTTATTTATTATCTTAAGAGAGTAAGAGGGGAATCCCATTTGTTCCTCTTCCTCGGGGGCCATCTAATAAAATAAGGGAGGAGGACCCACTAAGGGGCAGAAGGTACAACCCTCACATGGGGGCCATGCATTTGTAGTTTTGTACAATCATGCCTACCCCCTCCACCTTTCATTAAAATTCTTAAAATATGTATTACTCTCATAGCCTTAAATTAATTAATCGCTATTTTAATTAATTAATTAGTCTTGCTTTTTGGTGGGTAAACAATGAATGACCCGAACATATTTTATATATTCATTTATTCAGTTTCGTGGTGGAATATTGGTATGCTTTTGATCCATCAATCAATATTGTTGCCTGGTCTATAAAACACACTTTACATCTTTTTGAATACACTAAAAATCATGCAAATCTTCTCTAAGATTTTTAAAAAATTTTATGGGCTCCTCCAAATGGTTTTTTTTTTTTTTTGAAAAATGTTATACCACTCTTTTAATTCATCAAAATAGATTTTTTTTTTAAAAAAAAACATCATATGTTTGATCTTTTTTGCTCTTGTTTTGGATGATTTTCTAATAAATATTAAGGCAATTTTAAAATAATTATATGGTTATTTGATTTAATGGTATATTAATGGAATAAATATAGATGTTCCAACAATTAAATATTTCGGAAAGTTCTTGAAACTTGAAATTAACCTCAAAGAAAGGTCGACTTCTTTCTATAGAAAAGGCGTTCGTATTTTAAGTTCTAACAATTGACAATTATTTTAATATGAGTATAATATATTTATTTAGTTATATTTTTCTCTTATTTAAAATTTTAACTAGTGGAATGCAATTCCAAAATGCTTTATAATCTCATTCCAACTTTCGACGTAAGATAAGTGGAATAAATTAGTATATATTTTTTCCTATGTTTTCCCCTCTATAGTTTATGGAAAGGTTGCATAGCCCATATTGTTGAGTTATGTTGTATTATGCAAAGGTTAATTATGCGCTGGCAATGGGTGACCTTGGCTAGCTTTATAGGCTGTTAATTGCTAAATCTTTCCAACATTATCATTATTTTTATTATTATTATTAGTGGATGCTTTAAATTCTATGAATCTAATGAAATTGTTTTAAATAGTGGGTCTCATAACTCACATGAATCAAATATATAATTTTTTTCAGAATTATTTTATTTATTTCCATTTAGTTTCATTTGTCGAACCAAAAATAATGTGTGGACAAGAATAAAAAGGATAAAACAAACGCAATCATAAGGTAACCTTGAAGCCGTTCAATCAACCAAAATTTTATTTAAGAAAAAAAAATGAAGGGAAGAAGAAAATTTATTTTTTGATGTATTCTATCTATATTAAACTTTTTTTTTTTTTTCCTAATTTTTTGGCATTAACTTGAGTATCAAAGAAGGTCTTTGAAGGTCATCGGGACTTTCTCAAACCCTTCTTTTATTCAAAGGTTGTAGGGGCAATAGGAAAATTTGAACAACAATTTTTACACTCATAGTTATCATCTTTTATATTTTCTTAAATTGTGTTCGGGAATGATCATTTTCATTTTAAATCTCTGTTTTGAAACTTTTTGGACACTCGATTAGTTCACTGGGATAGTCGATAATGGGTCTGTCCTTCTATCCTTCTTCACTTAAACATTGAGGTGTTATCTCATAAGAAAAGTTGTAGTACTCCAGATTTAAACCCTGACTATTTAATCAAGAGAGTTTTGAGCTTATCACCTAAGTCATCAATCTTAGTGAAATTTGTTGGCATAATATTATATTACGCTTCTAAAAATTTATGCAGATTGAAATTCATATTTTAAATTTGAAAATCCTAAGGTAGGGAAAATGTAAAAGCCAATGTCCCACTGCAGGCTGCCTTTGTGCCTTAGCTAGATTGAAGTGGATTCTAGCTTCAATAGTGTTTTGTACGTTTAAAGTTCTAAGAACATGACTACTATTTATCATGTGGTGTTGTTTTATTGGCAGATTCCATGAACCATTTTTGGTTAGGGTTTTGGCCATTTAAAAAGAAGACTATTTATATATTTTTGGTTTTCCCCACAAAAGAAGAAGAGCAAAAGTAACTCTTTTATTCTAAACGACAAAGTAAAGTGATTCACATAATCTCATATCTTTGGATATAAAAAGTGCGTAATCTAAAATTATCTAAAGTTACAAATTAAAAAAGAAAAATAATAAATAGTTTATAATGTTGCTTGTATATTATCTTTTTTTTTTTTCGTTAAGAAATTATTATATTAGACTATTTAATTGTATTACATTTTAAAATTTAGACAGCCAAACACGTTTTTAGATTATGAGTAGTTTTTCAATATTCATTACCCATTTCAATCGAAATGTTCAATAATCTTCAGCAATAAGAAACTTAATGAACTGTCCAAAACATGATATGATTAAACAACTTAATCTAATCATTTTTCTTTTCTTAAGCAAAGTGCACGGACTACTAACGAAAGATAATAATTCATTACTATCATAGTTTTATAGCATAATTTTATATAAAAAAAATAATTAATAGCATACTATCCTTCACGAGTTTTTAAATTTTTTTTACTCACAAAAACATTAATATATAGCTTTAAATCAATAATTACTAATCCTTAAACTATAAATTATGCATGAAATATGTGCTACACACATATTTATATGCATATATATATATATATATATATATCTATAAAATTTTTTACTCAAAAAGACTAAATTATGTGAATTCACACCCATAAATATTAATTTTTTAACATTAAAATATAATATTTTATATATATATATATATATATATATATATTATATAAAATTTGAAATTGATTGACAATGATTGGGTGGAGGGTTAAAGGGGTAGAAGGAGAAAGAGGGATGTCCTCTCTAAGGAAGAAGGAATTCCACCTCCATGACCTTGTTTGGCCCAAGCAACTTTCCTTCACCAACTTATTTTCAGTTTCTCAAGTGGAGGAATCTTGGCCCATGAATTTATATGCATGCTCACTTTTTCTTTTCACATCTCTCTCTCTCTCTCACTCTCTCTCTCTCTCTCCATATGGAATCATGACCCAATGAGTTTTGAAATTGAGATGCCTCTCTCTCTCTCTCTCTCTCTCTCTCTCTCTCTCTCTCTCTCTCTCTCCATAATCTTATGAGTTTTGAAATTTAGATGCCTTGGGTTTGATTCTAGGGTTCATGCCGTTGTTGGAATTGTGGTATGACCCTTTTGATGACTTATAGAGTTATTATTCGCCATCCATAGAGTAATACATTTTGTTTTTTATATGAATTTTATCGATTGTCAAACAATGTTTGTTCTTAAAATATGAATAAATGTTGTTCTTTTTATGATTTTTGTGGAAATATATTTTTAGTAAAATTTGTTTGGCAAGAAAGAAAGGAAGAGATGAGAAAGGAAAGTTAGAAGAGGATAGGCTTTATAACTTACAAGATAAAAAAAGAAGACATACTTTATAAGACAATATAAAAAAAAAAAAAAAACTTATTAGGTACAAGAAGAGAAAGACATACTTTATAAGAAAAAAGAGGAGTAGAAGCAAACTTGGAGAGGGAAAAATGAGAAGGCAACAATTACCTGACAAAAGAAAAGAAGAAAAATGCTTTGCTCTTTCTTACAAAATCAAAATTTGTAATCACGGTGAAGAGGAGAAAAAAAGAAGTGGGATTTTGCTTGTAATATGTTTTTCTCATTTAATATAATTTTGTATTATTTGAATTTGAATACATTCAAATCAAGGTCATAATTCTAGGTCTTCAAACAGTGAAAATGTATTTCAAATGGAATTATTCTATTTAAAAAGATGAGCTAATCCAACTCAAAATTAAAAAACCCAAACCTAGTAGGTCGACTTTGAAT
Organism: Malania oleifera; assembly: GCF_029873635.1. Lineage (NCBI taxonomy): Eukaryota > Viridiplantae > Streptophyta > Magnoliopsida > Santalales > Ximeniaceae > Malania > Malania oleifera. The sequence goes on from NC_080424.1 coordinate 107,979,057, forward strand.
TCAAGCACGAAGGATTTTTAAAATACATGATCGAAAAAAAAAAATTGATTTGCTTTATTTAGATCGAACAAAGCTACAAAGATCGATTGCTTTTCCAGATATAACATGGATAATCCATGTTGTATGTTTGAAAGAGACTGACCTCCTTGTTTCTCTCATGGTACAATCCTCTTTCCACCGAACCTTTTTTCTCCTTTATCTTGGTCCATAAAAACAAAATTTAGGACTGTTGCCAGTAGTTCATCACAGAAGAGAGAACTCACCGAGTTAATACAAATTTAAAATACTAACACCAATCTAATACTAATAGAATAACATTTGTTATTAGTAACCTGTCTCGTGAGATTTAAGAAAAATATTCTTTACCATGTGGATACTAGTTACATTAAAAAGAAAATAAAAAACTAAAAGGGTAAAAAAAGTAAAGAGAAATATGTTTACAAAAGCTTTTAATGTTTCTCCCTCTCATTAATTTCTTTTAGTATAAACTATTGTAATAGTTTAGCTTTGTTAGATATTTTTGTAATTGAGTTTCTTGCTACTTATGGAACAATATTATTAAAGCTTATCCTTAATTGCTTTTTAGGCACAACAATTCACTTGAAATTTTGTAGAACATGTAAATTAATATTTTTTTTTTACCCTTATCAAAATTAACATTTTTAGGTAATTTTTTTTTCAAAGCATTAATTGCATTAAAATTCTATAGTCAATGTAGGCTAATTGCATGATTAAATTATTGGAAATGACATTTTGTGATAATGTACTAGGATAATTTTGTTTAAGAAAAACCTTATCTTTAAATTGAAAGTTTAAGTTGATTGATTGTGTTAGAATCATACTTACGGATTGTAAAATTTCATAGTGTCAACTTATGTATACCTCAAAGGTGTTATTAAAAGGATTAATGATATATATAATTCTCCAGACATTATTATCCACATGTTGATAATTATTTACGTGTTCATAATGACTTCATAATAATTATTGGTCCATTTGTCTCTAAATCAGATTGAAAGTTTAACACAAAAAAGCTTAGTGCCCGGTTTGGAACTCAGAAAATATTGAGAAAAAGAAAGAAAAATAACAAGAAATCCAACTTTACATGTTTGGTTATCGAAGAAAGTGAAAAAAAAAAAAATACTATAAATCAAAGAATAAAATTTTAATTTTACACTTCAGTAATACTTACTTTTTCTAATTTTTAATCATATCAAAATAAATTTTTATTTGTAATAATATTTTTTATAAAAAAAATATAATGAAAAATAAGTTTACTTCTTATTTTTTTCTTTATATAAGTACTATTCTCTATCAAAATGAATCATAAAAATTTAAGAAGAAAAAAACTTTTTTGTCTAATATCAGAAAATTAATATAATAATATTATTGCTTAGCTTCAAATCATAAAATTAAATATATATATATTTATATGTATATACATAAAATTAAAATACTGTACTTTTAGACAAATTTTTTCCTAAACGCACTTTTCTGTTCATGCAATGCATAAAATTGTTTTTGGGAAACACAATTTCTCTTTGCTCATTGGTGGCCCTAACGCGAGCGAAGTCAGAAGCGAGAAGCGCAACAGATAGCAATGGCTGGTGGTTGAGAAAGAGAGATGTTCTCAGAGATAATAATCCTTCTCTCTTCCTCAAAAACGGTAATCCCTTCCTAACCCTAACCCTAACCCTGACCCTAATTTCCTTATATCTACTGCTGCCCAACTCTCTAATCACTCATCTTCTTTTTCAGAATGAAAATTTCGACCTTCTTTTTCTTCAAGATCAATAATGGCTTCGATGCGGGCTGTCCAATTCCATCCGGTTTCTTTCTCGGTAAAACACTTCCTCAAAGTTAAATTCTTTTTTGCGAATGCGAATGATATTCGAAATGCCGAATTTTATCATTGAATGTTTGTAGTATTAAAAATATGCGTTTCGCTTTGAAGCATCGGGTTTCTTCGAATGCGCTGGAGCTCAGGCCGGGATTAGGGTTGTGTTATGCTCGCCTGAACTGGTATCATCCGAAAATAACACATCGGAGTTTCACATTAAGAGCGAGTAGCAGTGCTGTGAGTTCTGATGACGTCGACAATCGTGTTCATAAAGAGCTTTCCAATAACAATATTGGTACCGTTGGATCTAATTCTGAAAACCCAGTTCACAGAATGCAAGAAGCCGTTAGCTCTCTTCCTCCTGTTATTTTTGTGGTAATTCCTTGTTTTTCACCCTCATGACTTGATTGGATGCTGAGAAAATTATGAAAAGCAAAATTTGAAAAGCACTCAGTCGCTCCTAATACAGCTATTTGATTGGGTTGATCATTTATTGGAAGCGGAGGAAACATTAAAAATAGGATTTGAAGCTTATTTTTATTCAATTAATAGTTGGTACACATAATTTCCCCTGAAATGTAATAATTCTTTTCATTAGGAATCTGAAAGGAAAAAAAATTAAGGACATATTTATTATACGTAGCAGGCGTGTTTCTTTAGTTAATGCACTAAGGAGTAGCAATAATATGTTCTTTTGCTTTTTGCCTAAATTCACAATGTTGATTGCATATCACATATCATTAGAGCAGCAGTTTTTGCTGTTTATGCTCACATAATTTCTATTTCACTCAGATGAGAAGACATGGTGGGACTAATCTTGTAACTGGATTATGTATTGCGACAATAGTTTTATTTATCACCATTAGAGTGTATGTGAGAAGGAGGTCAAGGTACAGCCGTCCGGGTTCTGTAGCTGATCTTGTCCGACGTGGGCAGCTGAGATCTGATAGAAGAGGCATGTATGATTTCAATCCTTAATATGTTTTTCTTCTTCATATGCATGTTGTGTGTGTGGTTGTGAATTATAAATGCTATGAACGACCGCACATTCTCTTCCTCATGACTTCAGGAAGGAGTGGTATTATTTGACTGTTCTCCCTGGAACTTTTGTCGACTAGGTGATGTATGACAAACATTTCAATATTGTTCCTTGTTGAGCTTTCAGTTATGAAATGCTCTTGCGTGTATTTGATTTGGTGTTCTTTATGAAATCTTTTCTTCACAGCTCAAAGCCTCTTAAGTATGAAGATCCATTCAATAACCCGATGGTGAAGGTTCATAAGAGCAATTCAACTGTAGAGATGTGCGGGAAGGTTTATCGCTTAGCTCCGGTGACTCTTACCAAAGAGGAGCAAGCTATACATCAAAAGAGGAGATCACGGGCATACCAGTGGAAGCGACCTACGGTATTTCTTAAAGAAGGGGATTCAATACCCCCTGATGTTGACCCTGATACGGTTAGGTGGATTCCAGCAAATCATCCTTTCGCAACCATTGCAAGTGAACTTGATGAAGACCTGGCACAGAACAATGTGTATCAAAAGCACGGTGTTCCATTTCGCATTCAAGCTGAGCATGAGGCATTGCAGAAAAAGCTAGAAGCACTGCAAAATGTAAGAACTTCTAGCCGCTCCTGGTTTTCTGATTTGGGGGTGAGGGTATATGAAGCTTCATACATTTTTAACATTCGTTGCCTGTTGTTGAAGGTGAATGTCTTTATACTAACATATTAATTGAATGCCAGGAGATATTATAATATGATGGTGGAATCCCCCACCAGACAAGTGAAAAAACATAAACAAAAAGCATGCCAAAGTTTTCATAATTAATAGAGTGAAAGATTTTGTATATCTGATTGGTTAATTTTCAGTCTGCTCAATTTCCATGTCTGAATTTTAGTAGTGGGGTTTTTTTATGAGATTTTTAGGGTCCATTTGGATCAAGAATTTTGATGGGGGAAAGGAAAATAGGTAGGAAATTTATTTTCCATTATATTTTCTCTCTACTATACCAAATAATACTAAAAATGAAAATTTATTTTTATAAAAATTAAGAAAAATCAAATATTAATGATGCCTAGAATTAATATTTTATTCATTGATTTGGTGTATTTTTTTTTTCTTTCTTACTTTCCTTGATAATCAAATTTGAAAAAGTGAATTTTTCCATATTTTCTTTTCCTTTCCTTTCATCTCCATTACATTTTCCAAGTTCCAAACTGGACCTTAGTGGGATTGGTTTGCTTTGTTAGCTTGAACTTCTTTGTTGTATTGTTTTTTATCACATTCTTTTCTAATGTTTCTATTAAGAGGGTATTTTATCCTCTCCTCTTTGTATCTCTCTTTGGTCAACAACATTTCTTTTTATATCCTTAAAAAAAAAAAAAAAACATAAATTCATGCGGTTATGCTATGTTACACAGCATGCAACTCAGACTTGTAAATTCTTAATAACTACAGTTGTACATCTCAAATAATTGTAGTCCCAAATGATATGCATATGGTAGGATATACTGCAATATGATTGGGATGTTGAAAACCTTAAATCAGCGGCTCTCACTCATGGTGTTATATAGTATAGATTTTAATAGTTTCTTTAGTGATTGATTAAGGAGCTTTATCATGCTATAGGCTTTTGTTACCAAGCAAGGCCACATTTATAATACTTGTGGGTGTGGGCAGGTTGGTGTCTGGTGCCTTTCTTTTTCAGGGGGATGCTGTTATTTAGCAGAGGGTTATGATGCCATAGTAAAAAAATTATTATAATGTCCTACTGCCGAAACATGAAGTGCCTTAACGACAATACCTAGGTGCACTTATTTTTAAGTAATTTGAAAACTTAAAAAGAAGGATTATTGAACTTGTGTGTCATGAAACTAGAGGTACTTTCTCTTCTTTCTGTGCATTTGCATGTATTTGTACACTTGCGTGCACTCTCTGTCTCTTTTTCCCTCCCTCTCTCTACTGGCATAGAGACCTAATGTTGAAGTTCCCTTCTGCTCACTAATTTGTCTCTAAAAGCATTCATTTGCTTGTTTGCAGGATCAAAAACTGAATAATGTATTTATCGATCCTGCCAATGCCAAAGATTTTGAGAGACCATTTAAGTCACAGCCGAAGTCACGAGGGCAGGTAGAACAAGGTTCCTCTAATAGTCACATGGGTAACTGCGTGCCTCCTGAATCCGATTGTTCTGCCAATTCTGTGGGAAGCAACCCATCCTCTGAGGATATGCAGAAACCCTGAGCTACATTTGGGTTGAAGCAATTTTCTCGCGATCCCAAAGATTGATTGTTTTGGCTGCAGGCACTAGAATTCTGGATCTTGAGTTTTACTGTGACAACAATTCGTCTGAATCGATTGCAGGTTATTCAAACGATCCTGTGGTTAAATATATACTCTGTTTAAAATAGAAAAAACTGTAATGTAAATAGAATGTTTATGTTGCTTTCTGTCTATTTCTTTCTGCAAATGGAAATTAATTTCTGTGGCTATGGCACTGGTATGTGGTCACGTTGCATGAATCAAAACATAAAATTATTCATTGAAGGTTCAAATGTTTATGCATGTATACTGGAGATTAATAAGAACATTTAAAATGATTAGAGGTGCAGTGCATTATTAGGATAATGGAAAGATTAAGAACACAGGTTCAGAGAGAGAAGAGACTGAAATTTATGCTATATTTGGATCAAGGATTTGGGGTAGGAAGAGAAAAATAAATAAATTAATTTTTATTGTATTTTTTCTCTATATTAAGTATTATTAAATATGAAAACTTTAAAAATTTCTCTTGGATAAGCTTCATGATGTCTTCGTGATAGAAGAGACATTGGGCGATAAACTTGTGCGATTTGTCACAAGAAGTAGCCTCAGTCAAGGCGATTGCGTCGAGCGATCCGGGTAGAAGGACAATGCTAGAAATAAAAGGCCATATAAAATCAAACTTTATTTATTGATTTATATATGTTTTTAATAATTAAAACTAGTGACGGGTATGCGCTATGTGTGTGCTTCATGGTTCTTTATTTTGTTTTAAATTTGCAAAAAATTATAAAAAATAATAAAAATTAAATTGTATAAGGGTATTTTGAAAAATGAACAAAGAGATTAAAGGGAAGGAAATATATTTGTTAAGAATGGTTAAACGTGAATTGTAAAGGTATTTGAAAAACTGAATGAAGAGGTAAAAGGGAAAGGAAAACTATTTCCTAATTTTTTAGAAATGGTTAAACGTAAATTATTTATTTTTTTCATTTGTTTTAACAAATGGAAATATATTTTACATGAGGTGAATTTTGAATTTTATAAAGATGATATCAAATAGGGAGAGAAGAAAAAAAAAAAGGTAAATTTTAAATTTTTTTTCTTGTTTTAAATAATTTTTAGGGTTTGAACAAGATTTTAAACAATTTAGTGGATGTTTGGAGGCTGGGTTTTGATTTTCCAAGACTGCTTTTTTAAGTTCTCAATGATTTTCACTCTTGTGGAAGCATCAGAACTGTGAGAGTTGGAGCATGTTGTATTCATTAATGGAAAAGTTCTAGTGAGAGAGTAGACATGCATGTACGAATGAATGAATAACTCATATCAATGTCTTATCAATACCTTATTATCTTATATAGTGGTAGGTAAGTACTAAGCAAAGATGTGTTTGCTTTATAGATGATGTGATGTAAGAGAATAAAGTAGTAGAACAAGTTGTGCCCCTTGTAGTACATGTAACAAAATTGAAAATCTAGCTTTAAATGAGAAAGTTTTTAAAGATCTTATTATGGGCAAAGGGCTTACACATTTCTCCTTCATTTCTACTCTAACCAAATCATCTTTTAGCAAGTTCTTTCTTATGCTCTCTCTTTATCCTTAAAATCCCAAACACAAAAGACCGAGCAAGAGCTCGGTTTAGCTGTAACAATTATCACGTACCGAATTCTAAAAATCCCCATATCCCCATATTTTTACAAAACTTTTTTTCGTTGCTAATCATGTAATCAGAACATTTTGTTTAATGTTGAGAGGAGTTGTGTTAGTATTAAGAAGTTTGATCATTTCGTCTCTCATAATCATATTCGGTAAAGTTAGGTGTAGTTCATAGAATGTTTATTTGTATCAATAAAAATAAAATAATAATAATAATAATAAAGTATATAAAAAAAGTCTTGCACAAACAAGTTGTATTTCATCCGATATAAAATAAGATAAAATGTTCTGATTGTAAAATTTGAAGGTGTAATTGTAGATTAATAAAAATTTTTGCTTTGCCTTATGATGACACTATATCTATATCTATATATATATATATATATATATAAACTATTTTTATTTTTTAAAATAGGCATCGTATAGTAGCATAAAATTTCAAAGATTTTTTATTTATTTTTATCTGAGAAAAAGCTTTGTTTCCCTTATTAATTTAGGTGTAATCACAAGAGGGGGGTGAATTGAGTTTATTTAAAAATTCTTTACGATTATTTACCACTTAATCCCTATTTATATATTTAAAAAATTAATTGTAGGAATTTGAAATTGATTCAAATTATTATCTAAATAAATTCGATTTTACCCAATTAATTATCCAGTGCGTGTGGGGTTATTCAACATACATACATGCAAAATAGATAATGAAATGCGTTGTGGAAATTAAAAGGAGTAAGGAAATAGAGAATACAAACACAATTTTTACGAAGTTCAGTCAATCCGGCCTACGTCATCGTCTTGAGCAACTCACTCAAGGATTCCACTAAATCCCTGCTCCTTTAACTGGGACGGAGCTTCCCTTACATCCGCTACTTACAAAAGGCATAACTTCCTCCTCACTCGGTTCACAACTCGAATCGTGATTAAAATATAGAATTTCAAATCTGCAAAATAACTCAATATTACTTCTAACAAAGTTAGTGAGTACAATGGAAAATCTAACACATATCCATATGATAAAACTTGAAGTTCAGTATGTATGTAATGATGTAATCGTTATATGAATGATATGCTTCACAAAATTTCCCTTTGATCAAATCTCCCAAAATAATTATATAAGTAAGTGCTTTGGAGAAGTTAGGGTTTTAAATAATCTTTGGTTTAAAAACATATGACTATTTCGCTTCAAATATTGAATCCAACCAAATGAGCTCAATACAAATATGTAATTCAGTTTTTCAAAAATCTAGATCGATAAGTTTTATTCCAAATATCCAAAACACAATACAATATGATATTTGTATATGTATATGTATATATATATATATATATAATGTATATATATATATATATATATATATACATATACATATACAAATATCATATTGTATTGTGTTTTGGATATATATATATATATATATATGATATATATTCCAAAGATCAAAAACCTAATATAATATTTTTCAGAAAATATCCCTCAATAATATATATATAGTTATGAGCTCTAAAGATATTTAATCAAGTGGTTTTGTAATATCGAAAATATCGAGTCTTTAAATGAATACACACTTGAATAAAAAATATTTAACCATTGGCAAAACTTATCTCAAATAGTGATTTTTCAAAACAATTTATATGTATATAAGTACACTTAAGATCAATCTCTCAAATAATATTCAATGATAGATTTTGAGATGAAATACTCTTTGAGAATAAGTAGTAACAAACAGATCAATTTACCAAACCTCAATACCAAGTTGAATGCACAACAATCGCTAAAATGCCTTTTGAAGATCAATGTAGCCTTAACTCAGATTTGACGTATAAGTTTTGAAATCCCAAGCAAGAATTTAGCAGTGCGTTCAATGCTCTCCCAAGTTGTGCTAAATGTTCAATACACTCAATCTTATGCCAAAAGTTGGGGCACTAGGGTTTAGAGGTTGATTATATAGGTAACCTTGGCCTTAGGATCAGTCCTAACCGTTGGATCAACTTGATTAAAAAAAAAAAACTCGAGTGTTCTCTCGCTAAAGATTAAATTTTTAATCTTCCCGCATGTTCAGACGACTGAGGATTAGAGTTCAGACGACTGAAGTTCCTTAAAACTTCGAAAAATTGAATTGGACACAGGGTCAAACGTCTGAAGTTGGTGTTCAGACTTTTGAAGTTGCGGGTTCAGACGACTAAAGTAAGGGTTCAGTCTTCTGATGTGCTTTTGCCTGTTTCTGTGTTTCTCCAATAAATCTTTAGACGAATGAACTTATTCTTTGGTCTTCTGAAGAAATTCTTCAAACAACTGAACTTAAACTTCAGTCTTTTGAAGTTGAATCTTCAGACAACTTAGCGTATACTTCAGTCTTCTGAAGTTGACACTTCAAACTTCTGGGTAGGGACTTCAGTCTTCTGAACAGAGCACTTTCAGGTTTTTTCATTTTAGTTTCAAAAATCTGTTTTGCTCTCTTTCTTTGCTCTTTTATAAAATATTTTTCGGGATTTTAAAAAAGATCTCTAAGTCCATAAATATCCCCTAAAGATTTTCATAAGATGCATGAGTCATAAGGTCAGTTTAGTGTATATTTTGAGTTTCGAATTAAATCATATGAAATATGTAAATACATTCAGTTCCAAATACCCATTCCCATGACGATCTTGAACTTGCCGCTTGCATCTTCATTCTTCAACTCTTTTAGTTCCATGGATTGTACCAAGATGTATATTCTTTAATCTTCACGACTTCCATGACTTTCTGGCCTTCCGTGCATGCTAAATATTGTTCATGTTCATAATCTCAATGCACAAATCAAATACTAAGTGATTTGTCATTATTAAAATAGGATTGGACTCATAGAGTCAACAATCTCCCCTTTTTGATGATGACAAATACACGAGCAAAAATATAGAATGAGTTACGCCTAACAAGGCTCCCCCTCAAATAATGCACAAACAAATATGCAGCAATATGAAATATGCTCATACACAATTAGAAATATGCTCATACACAATTAGAAATATGCTCATACACTGTAACACCCCGACCCCGAGGGGCCTGGGATATTAACTTTTTACTACTAATTTACAGCGGAAGCAAATAAACTCAATTTTATTCAAACCAGAGCGCTAATTATTCATGTTACAATCACTTATTTCAAAAGAAGAAAATTACACAAACGTAAATATCTGAAATCATACTATATTTCTAATTGATCTTTATTTTTCTAATCCCCACCCGCATGCTTGCTAAGCCTGATTTCCGACATGTCCTTCAGAGTTATCTGAAATAAAATATGATTGGGGTGAGACGACGCTCAGTAAGTAAATAAGATTATTGTTAGTGTGTGGCCAAAATGAGCTTTTAAAGAATTTCGTAAAATAATATTTAATACTATAACTTCAAGACTGCTTTTAGAATAAACATAAATTTAAAAATTTCTGCATAAAACTTTTGTCATCAATTTCAACAGTAAATTTTTACAATCATATACTATAACTGCTAAATTAAACTTTTAACTTTAAAACTGTAAAAATATTTAATGATAAACATACATATACTTTTCCTTATACGTTTTGCTTAGATCGTTTTTTAAGTACCAAAATGATTCTTTTCACGTAAACTTACACTTTTCCTTCAAATCATGAGTAACTTTGCTTATATCGTGAGTAACTTTGCTTCAAATCATGAGTAAAAATATTTAATGATAAACATACATATACTTTTCCTTATACGTTTTGCTTAGATCGTTTTTTAAGTACCAAAATGATTCTTTTCACGTAAACTTACACTTTTCCTTCAAATCATGAGTAACTTTGTACACGTAATTAAATATGTATAAATATATATTATAAAAACCCACCCTTAGGCCTGTTTGCCGTAAGTCATGTTTACCCCCATGACTGGGTTGTGCGGTCCGAAGACTGGACTTAGCTGGCTGGCCGACCAAACTAAATCAACGTACGTAAACTTTAAGTGAGATTTTCCTTATTAAGTCCTGGTCCGGAACCAGGTGTGCACTCAGGAGAAATCCACTAACATAAATAACCACTCTGTAAACAGTGTGGGTGCACTCTGATCCGTATAAACTTTAAACTGCGGTACCGAGCATCTGTAACTTTGAACTTTCGTTGCCATAAGGGGTTTGAAAATCATCTTATTATAATTTATGCAATTTAAAATAATATCGTGAAAATCTCATATTTACTTATATTTACATAAAAATGTAACGTAGAAATAAACTCATGCCACACAATTTTTGTGTTATAAATATATATAATTTTATTTTTGAATAGAAAGAAATGCTGAAAATTTACCCGAGGGGATTGGAACATTTCTTAACCCAAAAATAGATGCAAGTATATTAAAGATAGAACTGGTATAATTAAATATGCGTAAAAATAAACTCATGGAAATTTTGTGGAACTAAGTAACATAATTAAACTTTACGTACAAAATAAGCTCGGGTATGAATTTAAAATAAAAAGAAACTAACATAATCAAAATTTACTTACCTTCTTCTTTTACTGTGTGCTACGAACACAATAACTATCTTTAAGATATGAGATCGGAAAGAGTGGGTGAGTGAGAACTTACTCAAAATTCTCACTCCACCACAAATTCTTTCACTCACTAATCCTTCTCTTCCTTAGAAAATTGTTGTGAAAAATGAAGGTTGAGAGCTCCCTATTTATAGGAAAATTTTGGGGAAGAAATGGAATTTATAAAAGTGTGGGGAGATGGGTGAAATTATAATTTTTTTAAAATTAAAGAATGGGCAAGGGATGGGCAAGGTATGGGTTGAGTATGGGATGGGGATGGAGGCCATGTGGGAGTGCTTGCCACCATTCCCATTAAATTAATTTTTAATTAATCACTTACCTAATTAATTAATCAATTAGTTAATTAATTATTATTTTTTTTTCTAATCATTATTATCATTATTATTATCATTGTTATTAATTTTAAACTACTTTTAGTATTTATTTTATTATTATTTATTTTTGAATAAGAATTAAATTTGAATTTTGAAAACTCATGTGGGCCCCACATGGTCTTGTGGGCCCCACACAACTTCGAGACCCGAATGGATCCTACGTAACTTGAATAACTCTTATACAATTTTATGCATCCTACATAGCTTTGAGACTTGTGTAAACCTCCATACGGCTTCGGGACTCATGTGGGCCCAGCATAGGATACCTATATTATTATTATTTTATCATATATTTTTTCAAATTATATCAGTTAAAATATTATTTTATGTACTTATTTACGTATATAAACAGTGTCTTGTGGCTCCGGGACTCATGTGGACCCCACATAGTCTTGTGGGCCCCACATATGATACCTATATTATTATCATCTTATTATGTATTTCTACAAATTATGTCTGTCAAAACACTATTTTATGTATATATACTTATTTACGTGTACAAACAGTGTCTATCCTGTTTATCCTATGAAATTCCATTTTGACCAGGCCGACCTCCAGGGAGCGATTGAGCCGCAATGGTCTCTGAGCACTCGCTAAGACAAGGTCTTTCTTAGGCATCAAACATGGAATCAAGGATCCTACAGAAAAACACTTCTGTATTGATATTAACTTAATGACTATTTTTATTATTTTATTATTATTGTACTTTAATCATATATATATATTTTTGGGTCATCACATACACAATTAGTTTTGCCAACTATTTTTACTATAACCTGATATTCTTCTCATCCTTTTGACATCAACAAAAAGGTGTATAACAAAACATGAGTGGATATAACCTTATATTCTTCTCCCATTTTAAATCTTAAAGTTTTAAACTTATTCAACCGTCAGATTTTAAAAATTGTACTGTGAAATGTGTCTCCCTATGTTAATTCAATTTACTTCTCCCCCTTGCTAATGCAGAGAGTTGTGTTGTTAAACTTAAATTGTAATGTGAACATGCACAGTGTGGCAAATTTGATAGACATGGATAAGCAAACACAATCACTAAAGTTCAAAGATTATGTGAGAATTAACATGTGTAAGTTAATATGCTCTCATCATGATATGAGTTTATTACCAAATGTGAACAAATGTGATACCAAATGGGAACAAATGAGCCGAATTTGAAATTTGTAACCAATTGTAAATATTAAGTGATGTTGCTCCCCCTGAATAATGTCATTTAATATAACTTTAGGCAACCTCTTGACTATGGATCATGCCTAATTCACGCCTAATTTGGATAAACCTATCCTCCGCAAGTGATTTCGTGAATATGTTTGCCTATTGTTCATCTGTACATACAAACTCAAATGTCACATCCACTTTTTGCACATGATTACGAAGAAAATGATGTCTTATTTCTATATGTTTAGTTCATGAATGTAATATAGGATTCTTTGAGATGTTTATTGCACTCGTATTGTCGCATCTTATAGGAATTGTGTCATAACTTAATCCAAAATCTATCAGTTGTTGCTTCATGTATAGTGTTTGAGCACAACAACTTCCTATCGCTACGTGTTCTGCCTCAGCTGTGGAAAGAGCTACTGAATTCTGCTTCTTGGAAAACCAAAAGACTAACGAATGTCCTAAGAAATGACATGTGCCACTCGTGCTCTTCCAATCCATTTTGTTACCAGCAAAATCAACATCTGAAAAGCTGATAATCTCAAAAGATGTATACTTAGGATACCATAAACCAAGTTCCACGGTTCCTATCAGGTATCTAAGTATTCGTTTGACAGCTAACAGATGTGACTCTTTTGGTGCAGCTTGAAATTTTGCGCACAAACATACGCTGAACATTATGTCAGGTTTGCTAGCAGTCAGATATAGTAAGCTACCGATCATTCCACGATAGAGCTTGACATCTACTGGTATACCTTGTTCATCTTTGTCTAATTTCAAAGAAGAGCTCATAGGTGTCCCTAGTATTTTTCCATCTTCCATATTAAACTTTTTGAGCAGATCTCTTATGTACTTCGATTGAATTATAAAAATTCCATGTTTCGCTTGTTTGATCTGAAGTCTTAGGAAGAAATTTAGTTCACCCATCATGCTCATCTCAAATTCATTTTGCATAGTGTTTGCAAACTCATTGCATAAGTCTTAGTTTGTAGCTCCAAATATGATATTATCTACGTATACTTGAACTAGGAGTATGTCATCTTTCGTAGACTTTATGAAAAGTGTTGTGTCTATCCTCCCTTTGATAAATCCATTGTCCAATAGAAAGCCGCTTAGTCTCTCATACCAAGCTCTAGGAGCTTCCTTTAAACCAAACAAGACTTTTGTTAGTCTATAAACGTGATCTGGATTCTTATGATTTTCAAAACCTGGGGGTTGTTCTACATATACTTTTTCACTTATGTAGCAATTTAAAAACATGCTTTTGACATCCATTTGATATAGCTTGAAATCCTTAAAAGCAACATAGGCTAAAAGCATTCAAATGACTTCCATTCTAACTACGGGTGCAAAGGTTTCTTCAAAATCTATTCCTTCATCCTGGTTATATTCCTGAGCTACTAGTCTTGCCTTATTTCTAACAACTATGCCATGTTCATCTTTCTTATTCTTATATATCTATTTTGTTCCAATAATTGTCTTATCCTCAAGTCTAGGAACTAATATCTATACTTTGTTTCTCTCAAACTAGTTTAACTCTTCTTGCATGGACATCACCCATGATTCATCTTCAATTGCTTCACTGACATTCCTAGGTTCTTCTCGAGATAGAAAGACAAAATGACTAATCATATTCCTAAGTAAGGATCGTGTGGCTACTCCATGTAATGGTTCACCTATTATTTGATCAATGGGATGACTCTTTATATACTTCCATTTTCTAGGTAGTTCATTAACCTCAATTTCAATTTGATTAGTTTCAGCAGATGATTTCTTAATTTCATTTCTTTTTTCTGGATCATTTTTAATGGACAGTTTTTCAGATTCCTTATTTTTCTTAATTTCATCTTCATCAGTCCTTTTAGAGAATGGATTTGACTCATCGAATACTACATGAATGGATTCTATAACTGTTTATGTTCGTTTATTATATACTCTATAATCTTTACTATCTAAGGTATACCCTTGGAAGATACCTTTATCTAATTTCATATCAAACTTTCTTAAATGTTCATTGTCTCTAAGCACAAAACATTTAAAACCAAAGACATGAAAATATGATATGTTTGGTCTATGGTCATTCCATAATTAGTAAGGAGTCTTATTTAGAGATGGTCTAATCAAAACTCTATTTAGAACATAGTAGACGATATTTACTACCTCAGCCCAGAAATACTTAGGTTATTTTTGTTTGTTAAGCATAGTTCTAGCCATTTCATGTATAGACCTATTCTTCCTTTCAGCTACACCATCTGCTATGGTGTTCTAGGAGCTGAAAAATTATGAGCTATTCCTAATGAATTGCAGTGGTCTTCCATGCTTTGATTTTTAAATTCTTTACCCCTATCACTTTAGATTTTAGTGACAGTATAACCCTTTTCATTTTGAATTTTCTTACACATATTTATGAATTGTTCACACACTTCATCTTTGTGACCTAAAAATAGTACCCATGTATATCTTGAATAATCATCAACTATGAAAAATGCGTATGATTTTCCTCCTAAACTCTGAATTGGGGTTGAACCAAATAAATCTAAGTGTAGCATTTGAAGTGGCCTAGTAGTAGAGATTACTTTCTTATTCTTAAAGCTCGTTCTTGCTTGTTTTCCTAGTTGGCATGCATCAAAGATTTTATCTTTCATGAATTTAGTCTTAGGCAATCCCATAACTAATTCTTCCTTAACAAGTTTAGATATTAAATCCATGTTTGCGTGTCCTAGTCTCCTATGCCAAATCCAACTAATCTCATTTATAGCAGAAAAACAAGTAACATGTTGAGAAGCAAGGTTGTCAAGGCTAGTGGTGTATACATTTTCATGACGATTAGCAGTGAACTATATTTTGTTTTCAGATTTGTTCTCTATAGTGCATTTGTCATGTTCAAATGAGACTTTAAAACCTTTATCACATAGTTGACTTATACTCAATAAGTTATGTTTCAATCCATCAACTAATAACACATTATCAATGACAAGTGAAGGTTCCTTACCAACCTTACCAACCTTACTAACTCCAATGATTTTACCTTTCGAGTTATCCCCAAATGTAACGAATCCTTTATCTTTGGATATGATAGATGCGAATTTAGCTTTATCTCCTATCATATGTTGCGAGCATCCACTATCCATATACCACTTGTCATTTGAGGAGGATAATTTCAAGCATATCTGCAAGACATAATCAGATAACTACTTTTGGTACCCAGATTTTCTTGGATCCATGGGGGTTAGTACTAGATTCTCCTTTGACTTTCCAGACTTTCTTAATTTTGACATCTTTATTTTTGAAAGGACAGTCAAATTTTATGTGACTTAAAGTTTTTACATTTAAAACATATAATATATCTATGATAGTCTTTAGTTGGAACATACGATTTTGACTCTCTTACAAAATATCCCATATAGAGATGTTTCTATTTTAGATTCTCCTTCCCATTAAAACCAAGACCTTCCTTCTATAGGGAATTTCTTTGAGTTCCTAGGAGTTTTTCAAAATTATTTTGACCTTCTATAAATTTATAGATAATCTTAGATTTATCTTTCAAAGTCTTTTCTAACTCCTCAATTTTCAAATCCCCGTCTCTCATGAGAGATGCATGAGATTCATTTTGACTTTCAACTAATTTCGAAAATTCTTTCAGTTTTAATTTCAAACCAGAATTTTTCTTATTCATTCTTTCAAGCATTTTAAGGGTATACAGATATTCCTAATGCAATTCATCATAAGAAAGCATGCTATTTTCATTTTCTGAATCACTTGAATAGTAAGATGAAGCAGAACAAAAAGATTGTACCTTGTGGTCATCGTGAGCCATCAGACATAGATTCACAATCTCGTCATCACTGGATTCATATTTTGAACTACTGGTACTATGAGTGTCCCAGCCCACCTTTAGAGCCTTCTTCTTCTTCTTCTTAGACACTTTCTTCAGCTGGGGACAATCCGGCTTGATATTTCCAAATTCTCTACAGTTATAACACATGGGAGGATCATATTTTTTTGCTTTCTTATGCTTGACTCTCCCTTTTTTGTTTTTGAGCCCTTGAATTTTCTGGTGTAGTTCTTGTTCTTTCTCATGAACTCTCCAAATTTCTTAGTGATGAGTGCCATGTTTTCAACCAATTCTGAATCACTTCCCTCACTGGAGCAGTGAGATAATGCCTTAAGTGTTGTAGCTTTCTTTACTTTAATTTGCTCATTCTTCCTCTCATTTATTGCAAGCTCATAGGTGATGAGCGATCCAATTAGTTCATTAACTGACATTTCCTTGAGATTTCTCCCTTCTGCTATTGCAGTAGTTTTAACTTCCCAAACTGGTGGTAATCCCCTGAGTATTTTCCTGATCAACTCATAAGTAGGGTAAGATTTACCAAGAGCATTTAAAGAATTCGTGATGTGTGTGAATCTAGTGTACATGAATTTAATAGATTCATCAGCAGTCATTTTAAATGCTTTATACTCACTAGTGAGCATGCCTATCCTACTATCTTTTATTTCCTTAGTACCTTCATATATAACTTCTAATTTTTCCCAAATCTCTTTAGCAGTGTTACAAGCCATCATTCTATAAAACTCATTTATATCTAGTGCACAGAATAATAGATTCATTGCAGTAGCATTTATTTGCACAGATTTCCAGTCCTCTTCAGTATACTCATCTTCAGTTTTGGGTACGTTAACCTTATCAACTACTTTCATAGGGACATGGTTTCCCTTGGAAACAATTTTCTACACTTTCCAATCCACATTTAAAAAATATATACTCATCCATTTTTTCCAGTAGGTGTAATTAACACCGTAGAAAAAGGTGGCCTAGTGGACAAGTGTCCCTCATCGAATGGAGTTACACCGATGTGTGCCATGTGATCTTTTTACAAAATGAACAGTTAAGTCTATATAAACCCGCTCTGATACCAAATGTTAATTCAGGTGTAACCCAAGAGGGGGGTGAATTGGGATTACTTAAAAATTCTTTAAGATTATTTACTACTTAATCCCTATATATATATATATAACAAATTAATTGCAGGGATTTGAAATTGATTCAAATTATTATCTAAATAAATTGGATTTTACCCAATTAATTATCCAGTGCGAGTGAGGTTATTCAACATGCATACATGCGAGATAGATAATAAAATGTGTTACGGAAATTAAAAGGAGTAAGGAAAGAGAGAAGGCAAACACAATTTTTACGAGGTTCAGCCAACTCGGCATACGTCCTCGCCTTAAGCAATCCACTTAAGGATTCCACTAAATTCCTGCTCCTTTAACTGGGATGGAGCTTTCCTAACATCCGCTTCTTACAAGAGGCACAACTTCCTCCTCACCCAGTTCGCAACCCGAACCCTGATTACAATATAGAATTTCAAATCTACAAAACAATTCAATATTGCTTCTAACAAAGTTATTGAGTATAATGGAAAACCTAACACATATTGTTGACCTTATAGGTCACGCCCGGTTTTGATTATGACAAATACTCATTGTACCTAATGGGTGTTTGAGGTTCTGTGCAGGAACTAAGACTATTAAGATCAAGATGTGCACAAAGTAAGTAAAGTCTGAAGACCAACTTCTATTCAGCGTTGTAATATATTTCATTTAATTGGTCTGTAATAGTAACTAGAGCTCTGGTTTGTAATAAGCTCACACACATCACATGTGTAATAATATGTAAAGTTCAAATAAACCGAAAATGAGAAATGACCTTAGGGTTTGGTTGAACGACACCGGATTTTTTCAGTGTATTCAAAATTGGACCCCAAGTGACCTTATGACACTCACATTTGCAATTGCATGTATTAGACACTTGAATAGGGTTTGGATGTTTCGAAATGGGACCGAAATGCACACTTGGTGCACTTTTGGTCGACCGGCCAACACAGTTCATTTTGGCTTGGTCGACCGAACTAGACCTGGGTCAACTGTTGACCAAGGTCCTGGTCGGCCGAACCTTTGCAGTTTAAAACTCTTGGTCGACTGAAACCCCCTTGGGTCAACTGTTTGATCATCTGGTCGACCGAGACAAAAATGAACTCCAACTACCTGGTCGACTAGAGGGTCCTCGGGAAAAATCCCAATGGTCTGGTCAACCAAACTAGCCAGTTCAAAATGGCCCGGTCGACCGAACCTCGAAAAAATGGGAAATCACCCACTTTCGGTTGACTGACCACTAAGTTCAAAAATGCCTTGGTCGATCATCGAACCATATGTGACCTAGTCGACCGAAACTGTTTTGGTCGACCGAACCTCTCGGGTCGCCCTGATTTTTACCGCAATTAAACATCTTTTAAACAGGGTTAAAATATTTGAAATGTCATTAAACTTTCCTAATAATGCCCAATAGGTCCCCAACGATCATATCTCTTCCAATGTCTATATATATGAGATCATTTGTGCAAATTAAGAAGATATTAGCCACTTTGATTAGGAGAAATTCTCTGAAATTTCCAAATCCTATAATACTCATATCTAAGCCCCAAACACTCATACTTACCTTCTCTTACTGCTTAAACTCTTTGTAAGTTGATTGAGTGCTTGCCTAAGAAAGGTTTGCTCTCCTATTTTGTGTAAGATTGATTTAATTTTTGCGAGAACTAAACCTAAGTATTCTTAGGGGACTTTGTTAATAAGTCTCTCCTAAGAAGACTTTGATTTGATCTTCTGAGGTTGTACATTCATTGTAATATCTTGAGAAGATCGCATAGTATTTTGGTTTCAAAAACACTTTCAAATATCTGTTGTGCTTTATATTGAAAAACATATTTGAAGAGATATTTGTTTATGAGATAGTGATCTTTGTTGTAATATTCATTCACTCATATATTATTTGCTGAATGCAAAGATTATACATCTTTTGCAAACCAAACATATACATTATTAGAGCATCATATGATTAGGAAAACCCGCTCATTGAAATATGCATATATATTGTTTGGCTAGTATCTTTGTGTGAATATATTGCCTGAATATCTAGTGATACAAAGATTGCTTGATTGATACTCTCACGCACTTATTACACTGATGGAAAACATATTTGAGAGTTGAAATATTTGGACCACACTGAGCTTACATATTAAATCATATTGTGGTGTTTGTGATTGTGCGTATCTGGGTACACATATGCTTTACTTGAAAGCATATTCATTGTACCATTTAGTTGTATTTTTAAATATTGTTGTATTTCCAAGCATGGGCTTGAAGAGGGAGACTAGCCCTGGAATAGTCCTGGATTGGCTTAGACCTGATTAGGAAAGTTAGGTTTGTCGTCTTGGTAAAGCGTGTAGGTTGAGGTCAGCCCTGCTAATTGACTTGGTTGTAATTGGTGTCGCTCCACCCTTAAGTGAACTATTAGTGGAATCCTCGGGTTTGCAAGCTAGAAGCGGGGACGTAGGCACAGTTGGCCGAACCTCGATAATATATCGTGTGTTTGTTTACATTTTCACACTTTATATTTACCGCACATATATGTTATGGTATGAATGATGTGCATGATTTAAATTCCACGTATTTTATTTATCAGCAAATTTGGAATTGTGTAGAAAGACCCTAGGTTATCAAATCATATTGACTTCTGACTTAACCTAGGATAAAAGTTTAAAATTTCCAATTCACCCTCCTCTTGGGAATACACCAATTCTAACACATATCCATATGATAAAACTTGAAGTTCAGTATGTATGTAATGATGTAATCGTTATATGAATGATATGCTTCACAAAATTTCCCTTTGATCAAATCTCCCAAAATAATTATATAAGTAAGTGCTTTGGAGAAGTTAGGGTTTTAAATAATCTTTGGTTTAAAAACATATGACTATTCTGCTTCAAATATTGAATCCAACAAAATGAGCTTAATACAGATATGTAATTCAATTTTTCAAAAATCTAGATTGATAAGTTTTATTCCAAATATCCAAAACACAATACAATATGATCTTTGTATATGTATATGTATATATATGATATCTGTAATGACCCAAAGAATAATAGCATTTTAATAATAAGAGAGAGAGAAAAATAGATACCGAAACAGAAGGAGGTCGTAGACTTCGTTGACAAACGCGGAGCGTTCGTCGACGACATTGTATTTTGGAGATAATATTAAATAATCATAAATTCCAAAAATTGCCCAGCTTCGTCGACGAACACAGGGTTTCGTCAACGAAGGCCTTCATAATTTTTTCGACGAACATAGGGATTCGTCGACGAGAAAATACCAAGAGGGGTTCCGAGGCAACCTGAATTTCGTTGACGAACACAGGGTCTTGTCGACGAATTTTGTGAAGAGCTCGTCGACGAAGTGACGTGGCTCGTCGACGAGTCTGGTAGTATGAAAGACGGCAAACCGGGATAATTCTCATTCTCTCGCCGCTCTCTCTTTCTCCTCTCTCTCTCTTACGACTCTCTCTCCCTTCTCTTTTCATTTTCGGCCCCACCAGTCACAGGATCGACAATCCAAAGCTACCACGACGCTCCTAGTGGAGTTCTTCACGCATCTACAGGAGCCAATCGTCGGGGGATCGGAGTTGGAAATCATCCAAATTTTAGGGTAAGGACTTTTATCCAATTTTTGACTTCCTGGCAGTTATAGGAAATGATGTAGGTAGAAAAATACTGATGTTTAGTTCTGAAAAATATTGGTTTCGGGGTATTTTGTAGGAGGCCCTACGGGTATCAGGCTAGAGTACAGTAGGGGCTTTTCAAAGATAAGGTAAGGGAAATATGCCATGTTAGGAAATTTCTAAATATTATACAGTTTATTTATTTACGAAAATTATGTATTTTAGTATTGTGTGGCTGACTCACTCGAAAAATGAGCAGCTCAAAAGCTATCCCAAGTATAGGAGTTCTATCGTGTAATATTAAGCCCAAGGGCTAGATCGTCTCCTCAAGGAATGCGTTTTAATCTCAGATTTTACTTTCTTCCAATCAAAATTAAAAAGGTACTGAACTCAGTTCAGATTCGGGTTTTCAAGATTGTTGAGTTCCACTTTGAATTAAATGACATATAATTTAAAGTCCTAAACTAAAATGCAGTGAATTGAAGAACACTAATGCTAATCTACTCAGGGAAACATCAGAACATGCGTTGATTAAAGATGGAAAATTGGAACTCAGAATTAAGAACACATAGGCAAGGAAACTCAATCAGATTTAAACGCACACACTAAAATTGAAACTTCAACAAATTTAAGATATTGAATCAAGAGTCACACTCTAAACACAGACATAAACAAAAGTTTGACGCTTAAATGACAACGAAACACAATAAAAACTCAAACTTTAATCAACCCGACCCTAACTTACCCAAGATTCAATAAAAAGACTAAATTTTGGAAAAACAACTTCAAACAAAAACTCTTTTTTTTTTTTAATTTTTTATTATTATTATTTGGCTAGAAGTAAAACAGAATTTAAATTAAAAGAACGATAAATAAATAATTGAAAGAAGCTAAACTAAACTCTACCAATCTAATGGCAATATTAATTGAGAAATCTCAAATAAACAAGAACTAAACATCAATAAAATAAAATAAAGTAAAAGTACTTAATAATCACTCAAACAAGTTTTCAAAACTCTATTTAACTAACTAAATAATTTAAAAACAAAACACATTCAATTGCAATAAAAGGAGAAGGAGAAAAAAAACATAGCAGCTGGTGCTCAAGTTGCTGCTGCTGCCGGATGTGATGGAGCTACTTTCGGTTGGCTGGGTCTCAGGTGGAGCTGCAGAGTTTGGCTGTGCTGGAACATGGGGGCTGAGTAGGAGGCTTGTTGTGCTAGTGTTTCACGGGTTGCAGGAGAGGGGCTGAGGAGGAGGCTCGCTGTGCTGGTGTTTCACGGGTTGCAGCAGAGGGGCTGCTGTCTTGAAGATGGCTGGAAGCCGGTTGTGTGGTGGCTCTCGGGTCTGCTGTGTGCCACGAAGCTGGAGCAGCAGGTAAGGAACAGGGAGAGGGAGAGACTGCAAGAGATTAAGGAAAACAGGGGAAGAAGGAAAGGGAAACAGAGAAGGAGCAAAGCAGCAATTGAAAGAAACAATACAAAACCAAAGAAGAGGAAGAAGAAGAAGAAGAAGAAGAAGAAGAAGAAGAAGAAGAAGAAAAAGAGAAGAGGAGAGGAGAGAAGAGCTTGGTGCGCAGGGCACAGCTGGGAAAGTGGGGAAGAGAAGAATAAATAGATATTGGGGAAGAAAGCCCTAGACCCGGATCCAGCCAACTTGACCCGACAACTTGACCCAATTGGAGTTGACCCGAATTGCTATATTTTTTTCATTCTCTATTCATTACAAATCTGACTCTTCTGGAGCCCGTATCTCACAAAACTCAAAACACAAAAGTTGTAGATAATCCTTTCCTCTTTCTCCAAAAATTTGAATCGTCTTGATTGGAGTTTGGACGGAAAAGTTATGTATGAAATACGAACAGATATCGGTTTTGGTTCCCTGGAATTTTCCTGCGACAAAAAATTACCAAAACTTCATAAATTGTGCAATAAAGTTCAAGAATGATGATTTTGACACTTTATTAAAATATTGGATAATTTTGGACATTTAATTAAAAATATAAATCGTAAAGCCCGGATTAAACGTCCAATTATGCAGTTTCGGCGCGTAATCAGTGGCTTGTAAAATGTATATGTGGTATGGGGATATGTTTTATGAATCTAGTTTCATGATTTTATAAATTTCAGTATTATGGCTATACGAACTTTAGTATCATGATTTTATGGATTTCAGTACCATAATTTTACGTTATTTTAGTACCATGATTATACGAATTCCAATATTACGAATATGCAGTTCCATGTTATAATTATTCATATTTCAGTACGTTATGCAGTATCATGGTTATTTCAGTACTTCAGAATCATGGTAAATCAGTTAGTTATGTATAGAAACTTATTATATGATATCAGACCCTGTTGGACTTGCAGCTACAGAGCACGGTATCGTTACTACAGATACTATGTTACTTTATAAGTGCAACCACCTATTCAGATATACGTGGTACGGTCGACCACCTAGGCCCTAGAAGAGGTTAGGCTCCCCATTCAGATATGGGTTAAGGTGGGCAGGTCGACTGACGGAGTTCAGTGATTTATTCCTGATTGGCCAGTTAGGGTAAATCCAGCCTACGAGCCGCAGAACCTCATTATAAAGGGCATGTCATGACACAGATAGCCACAGGGAACAGTTTTAGCTACTATTAGTTATGTATTGATTTACAGAAATAGGGATACTGCTATAGATACTAGAAGTATTTTGAATTATAACCATAATACTGATATGTTAAGCAATAGGGAAAAGGGATGGTGTGCTTTATTATTTGTATTGTACTTTTGTACTCAGTTATTCATGTTTATATGAAACAGATTTCATGATATATAGTAGCTCATTTGCCACACACTAGTAATAGCATATTTTCTCTTACTGAGCGTTGGCTCATCCCAGTGTTGAAATATTTTTCAGGTGATCCAGGTAGGCGAACAGATCAGACTCGCAAATAGAGGGGCGTCTGTAGTGCCCTGTCAGCAGAGTGAGTATCATTTTTGAGAGCATTTTTGTGTAGCCCTCACTAGTTGAGGTTATTTTGGGAACAGTAATACATGTGTATTCAGAGATTACATTCTAGCACTCTGGTATTGTACATAATGTATATGGATGTGTTTACTCAATTACTGCGTCTTGCTGCTTAGGTTTATGGATGGACTTAACTCAGTAGGGTATCAGAGCATGTAGATAATCACAGTATATATATATAACCCATTTAATTAAGCAGGTCGTTACAATATGTGTTCCAAAGATCAAAAACCTAATATAATATTTTTCAGAAAATATCCCTCAATAATATATATAGTTATGAGCTCGAAGGATATTTAATCAAGTGGTTTTATAATATCTAATATATCGAGTTTTTAAATGAATACACACTTGAATAAAAAATATTTAACCATTGGCAAAAGTTATCTCAAGTAGTGATCTTTTCAAAACAATTTATATGTATATAAGTACACTCAAGATCAATCTCTCAAATAATATTCAATGATAGATTTTGAGATGAAAAACTCTTTAAGAATGAGTAGTAGCAAACATATCGATTTACCAAACCTCAATACCAAGTTGAATGCACAACAATCGCTAGAATGCCGTTTGAAGATCAATGTAGCCTTAACTCAGATTTGACATATAAGCTTTGAAATCCCAAGCAAGAATTCAGCAGTGTGTTCAATGCTCTCCCAAGTTGTGCTAAACGTTCAATATGCTCAATCCTATGCCAAAAGTTGGGGCACTAGGGTTTAGAGGTTGATTATATAGGTAACCTTTACCTTAGGATCAGTCCTAACCATTGGATCAACTTAATTAAAAAAAAAAAACTCGCGTGTTCACTTGCTAAAGATTAAATTTTAATCTTGCTGTAAGTTCAGACGACTGAGGATTAGAGCTCAGATGACTAAAGTTTCTTAAAGTTTCGAAAAATTGAACTAGACATAGGGTTAGACGTCTGAAGTTGGGGTTCAGACTTCCGAAGTTGTGGGTTCAGACGACTGAAGTAAAGGTTTAGTCTTCTGATGTGCTTCTGCATGTTTCTGTGTTTCTCTAATAAATCTTCAAACGACTGAACTTTATCTTCAGTCTTCTGAAGAAATTCTTCAGACGACTGAGCCTAAACTTCGGTCTTCTGAAGTTGAATCTTCAGACGTCTGAGCGTACACTTTAAACTTCTAGGTCGGGACTTTGGTCTTTTGAACAGGAACACTTTCTGGTTTTTTCATTTTAGTTTCAAAAATCTGTTTTGCTATAATAATTCTAAAAAGGACTATACAAGATTAGTGGGGTGATTCCAAAAAATAAAAAAAATTTAAATTTTTTTAAAAAAAATTAAAATTTTAAAAATAAAATTAATTAATTAATTAAATTTATAAAAAGGAAAAAAATAATAATTAAAATTTATTTTTATTTTTTATTAATAAAATATATTATTATTAATATTAATTAAATATTATTATATATATATATATATATATATACTCATTCACTCTTAAAGCTTCTGAGTTGTTTTAAAAAAAAAAAAAATTGCGCAGGAGCCCCCATTACTCTCTCTCTCTCTCTCTCTCTCCTCTGTGCCATGATGGATTCTCGCCCGATCGAAAATCGGAAGATACCGCTGGACTCCATTCTCCGCTACCGTCATTTCTACTCAAACGGATTGGTGGTAGGAGCGGTGTAGGCGTATCTCTTGGGGTAAGCTAATTTTTCCCTTTTCGTTAATTTCTTACAAATTATAAGTCCAACCGACGATCGGACACTACCACGAGAATCTAGAGATGATTCTCTACAAGTCTAACGGAACATATTTCTCGTGAGGTCGTTGTGGGCAGAACCCCAAATTTGGGATATGGGGGTTATTAAGGGGCTTATTTTTAATTAATTAGGATTGATTGAGAAATGTTAGAATATTGAGTATCTGAGGTTGAAGTAGGATTTTTGGAATTTAGGGGTCAGGTGAGTGCTGCGAGTGTAATTTCGAGCCCCGCAAGCATAGTTTAGAAAATCAAGTGGGGGTGTTAAATATTAGTTTAAATGTTGATTTAGGATATATGGAGCTTAGGGAAGGTTAGATGAGTATCATTTTGGGGAAATAAGTTAATTAATTTGGGAAAAATGTAAATTACAAGATTTGAGTTTCGGGCGCAAAGGGGGTAGGACTTGGGTCCTAACGAGACTCTCAGTAAGTCAAGTAAGGGAAATAAATTATAGCAATATTTTTAAAATTACTATTTAAATTAATATGTGAAAGTGAGCATATGATATTTTATCTAGAAATTATTATAATATAAATATCAGATAAATTGTGTGGCATTTGAGTAATTTTAAATTGTGATATTTTGGAGTGTGAAATTAATATTTTATGAATAAGAGATAAAAACTGTGTGACATACGATATATGTTGAAAAATGTGAAATATAATTATGAGTAATTTCTGAGAAAATATTGAAATGAGAATTATTGATATGATTAGTGGAAAATAATGAAATATGATATTTATATGTGAGTAGAAATGAATTGCATGAAAAATGAGAATTTGCGAATTACTTATATGGGTATTTTGAGAAATGTTGAAATACGTGAAACATTATATATATTATTATGAGATGATGAAATGTGCACAGAAAATGATGAAAACATTTATGTTGAAATGAATTGAGATATACTGATATGAGATTAATGATGTATATTGATATGGAAATATTGAAATGTGAAAATGAGAACGTGAATTCTAAAACGTATATACTGAAATATGATTGATGATATGCCAATACCGCATAATAATTGCGGGTAGGTGGTGTAAAGACCTGCTATTTAACTGGGATTTTTTTTTTAATACTATGACATTTAACATGCTTTGATACCATACTAGATTACACCCAATCATCAACTTAAGCAACGAGAAGCAGAAATCAAGTAAACATAACCATATATAATTATATACAGTACCAAAGTACTAAAGTGTTTCCCAAAATATACATATATGTCTGTTTTCCAGAATACCCTCAATTGGTTAGGGCTATACAAAATATTCCCAAAAATACTCACACAACTGTCAGGGCAATACCGAGGCCCCTCTACCTGCGAGCCTGATCTGCTCACCTACTTGGATCACCTGAAAAATGTTAAAGTAATTAGGATGAGTCAACGCTCAGTAAGACAAAATATGCTATCACTAGTGTGTGGCAAATGAGTTACAATATTATGAAAATCTGTTGCTATATAATCATATATAACTGAATTTGTAAATGCAGTACAAGTAATAGAAACCATCCCCTTTTTCCATGTTGCTTAACATATCATTAATTTAGGTTACTAGTCAAAATATTTCTAATGTACATAAGTATATTCTTTGTCTCTGAAAATTTGTACATACATAATAATAACTGAAATCTTCCCTATGGATAACTGTGTTTCATGATTTAACCCCTCATGATAAGGTTGTGCGGCCTGTAGGCGGGATCTACCTTGGCTAGCCGACCAAGGTAAACCACTATACTCTGATCTACCCTCCTCAACCCATATTTGATGGGGAGCCTGTCCACGTCTAGGGCACTATACGATCGACCTACTACCATGTATTATCTGAATAGGTGGTTACACTCTGTAAACTGTATGTAGCTATGGTACCGTGCTCTGTAACTGTATGGTCCAACAAAGTCTGATACTATATAATACATTTCTATATACAACTATCCGATTTACCATGATTCTGAAATAACTGTATTAACCATGACAATGAAATGAACTGTAACTGTATCATCTGTATTTCTGAACTAAACTGTATAATCATGGTACTAAATACTGTATAATCATGGTATTCTGTAATTATTATAAAACATACCCACCGGCTGTATATTTTGTAAATCATATTCTGAAAATACTATAAAACATGTTTTTTTACTATACTAATATTCTCAAGCCTCATAGAAAATTTAAACATATTATAAATAAATGATAAACTGTATAAATTTCTATCGTGAATAATCATATGATAAAATCGTGTAGTTAATACTGAAACGTAGTAAAATTGCCTAGCATAGCATATTTCCTTTACTTGTTTCCTACTAAAAATCCCCTACTATAATGGGTCTAACACCCGTAGGGTTCTCCACTCAACACCATGAAAACCATAAATCTCATAACAAAACATTACTATTTCTATGTCTATTACATTTCTTACAACTTCCAGAAGGCCAAAAACTGAATAAAAAACCTTACCCTGGATTTGGGATGAATTCCAACTTCGTTTCACCAACAATCCGCTCCAACAGATTTGCAGAAAACTTCGCTAGGAGAGTCATGGTGGCCTCAGATTGTCGATCCGGCAACTGACGGGACCGAAATCGAAGAGAGAAGAGGGAAGGGCCGTAGGAGAGAGAGAGAGAGGGGAGAGGGTTTGCGACCAATTTTATGTGATTAAAATCAATTTAGGGCTATTTATATTGCGAGATTCGTTGACGAGCCACGTCATCTCGTCGATGAGTCCTTAAGTAAATTCGTCGACGAATCTTACCGTTCGTCGACAAAATTCAGAGTAGCCCAAATTCTTCTCTCAGTATTTTCTAGTCGACGAGATGGAACCTCGTCGATGAGGTCTTTGTCGATGAATTCCTGTATTCGTCGACGAGGCCTGGAAATTCTTGAAATTATTATTACCTCTAAAATTCTTGAAATTATTATTACCTCTAAAATATTTCTATTCCTGTTTTCATTTTTCTCCCTCCTTATTATTATAATACTATTATTCTTCGGGTCACTACAGGTGCTATTCCTTTCATACTGATGCTGTTGGGAAGGTATGCTCAGAAGGGATATTGTGTGTGTGAAATTCCTACTGATGCCGTTGGGGAGGTATGCTTAGTATAGAAATTGTGTGTGTGAAATTCCTACTGATGCCGTTGAAGAGGTATGCTCAGTATGGAAATTGTGTGTGAAATTCCTATTGATGTCATTGGGGACGTATGCTCAGTATGGAGATTGTGTGTGTGAAATTCCTACTGATACCATTGGGGAGGTATGCTCAGTATGGAAATTGTGTGGTGAAGTTCCTATTGATGCCGTTGGGGAGGAATGCTCAGTATGGAAATTTTGTGGTGAAGTTCCTACTGATGCCGTTGGGGAGGTATGCTCAGTATGAAAATCATGAATGTGTTGAGAGTTGGAATTATGTGATCTATTGTATTATGTAAAGTACATAAATTTGAAATCATGTATACATAGATATGTAATGAGTTAGAATGTGAAATGATTATGAGAAATGAAAGAGTGTGTGTTTTATAACATAAATAATGGAAGCGAAGTAAAACTCTCTGCTTAAGGGCTTACTAAGTAAGGTGAGTGCCCTGATAGTTATCAGATGTGGCCAATCTTGGAAGCATAACTTGTTAGGGCAGAGGGAAGCTACCTGTATGGGCGGGTAATCTTCCCTATTCTCAGGAACTTCGCGGGTAAATATGTGTTGTAAATGAATAAACTTAAGAAATGACCTTAAAGCTTACAAAAGCTTGTATTGTATATCTATATGATTATGAGAATATGTTTATCTGTGACGCCTTGATTCAAATCGGCCACGTCAACAATCCTACTATCATTCATACGACCTGACTCGCATTGGGTACTGGGTAAAAAGTTATTTTATTATACAACCTAATAACGGAAGACAGTATATACATATAAGTCAGAATACAATACCCAAAGTATCAATATACACATATACACAATACTATCTCATACCCAAAAATAATACAATCCTAATCCAAACTCACTCTGTATATCAGGGTTCCAGCTCCCTACTATCACGGAACTCTATCACCTGGTCGGTCTCTGTTCCTTGAAAAAATTTAGATGAATTGGGTGAGACACATCTCAGTAAGAAGGAATATATTATTTACAGTGTGTAACCATATGAGTACAATTATAATACACTTTACTTTTCAAATCATCATTTCATCTGAGAAAATATACTGATATACACATTCTCATAATCGTATAGATATACAACACAAGCTTTTCTTTTATAAACTTTAAAATCATTTATCAAATTCAATGATTTCCAACACATATTTACCTGCAAAGTTCCTGAGAATAGGGAAGATTACCCGACCACACAGGTAGCTTCCCTTTGCCCTAACACGTTATGCAGTCGGGTATGACCACATCTGATATCTATCATGGCACTCACCTTACTCAGTAAGCTCTCAGGCGGAGAGTTTCACTTCGCATCAATTATTTATATTATTAACTCACATGGTTCCATTTCTCAATTTTATCATTTTTTATTTCTCAATTTCCATTCTTTCTTTCATTTCTCATTTTAGCCAATTTTATCATTCTTTCACTTTTTACTTCCACTTTACTTTCCGGATCATGAGTATCCTTGGTATCAAATACCAATATCGCGTCTGTAACTCATGGCCACCCTGAGGATCTTTCTATACACGTCATGCTTCCCCCCATGGTCAAGGTTGTGCGGCCCGAAGGCTGGATCTAACCGCAGTTGGCCGATCCGGTTAGATCAAATATCATATCACATATCACGTCTGTAGCACGACTAGCCAGCCTATAACCCTGATCCTGACTCAAGGGGCAAAACAACCCTACAAAATGGCACAGTCGAATGTCACGCCACACGCTCCAAGAGTTCGTGTCACATATTTCACTTTCATCATTTTCTCACATTTCAATTCTCATATTAAAACACATTTCAATATCATATATTTCACAGGGTAAATCATCTAACTTAGTTTAAACATTTCTCAATATAAATCATATGCCACACAAATTTCATCTGATATTTATATCATAATAAATATCAGGTAAATTAACATACGCTATTTTCACATATTTCTCAACCCATAATTTTCATAAAAAGACTGTTATAATTTATTCTTCTTATCTGACTTATTGAGAATCTCGCTAGAATCCCAAATCCTATGCCCTTGGGACCCGAAATTCAACTCCTACAATTTACATTTTCCCCAAGTTAATTAATCTGTTTTTCCAAAATAATACTCATCTAACCTTCCCTAGGCCTCATTTACCTCAAATTAATATTTAAACTATTATTTAACACCCCCACTTAATTTTCTAAATTTTACCTGCGGGTCCCAAAATTACACCCACGGCGCTCACTCGGATCCTAAATTCCAGAAATCCTATTTCAGTTCCAGATGCTCAATATTTTAGCATTTCTAAATTAATGCTAATTAATTAAAAATAAGCCCCTTAATAACCCTCGTACCCCAAATTTTGGATTTTGGCCCGACACACCCACAAGAATTCCGTCCCGCTAGACTTGTAGAGAATCATCCCTAGATTCTCATGGTGGTGTCCATTTGTTGATTGGACCTATAATTTGCAAGAAATTAAAGAAAAAGGAAAAATTGACTTACCCTAGGAGATATACCTACGCCGCTCCTACCACCGATCCGCTCTGGTAGAAATGATGACAGCGAAGAATGGAGTTCAGCGGTATCTTTAGATTTTCGATCGGGTGAAAATCCGTCACAAAATCGAGGGGAGAGAGAGAGAGAGAGAGAGAGAGAGAGAGAGAAAGAGAGCGTCTACGAGAGCAGAAAGAAGAAAAGAAAAGAAGAAGAAGAAGAAGAAATATCCTGAAGCTGAGAAGCTTCAGGATGATTAGTAATAATAATAATAATAATAATAATAATAATAATAATAATATATTTAATTAATATTAACAATAATATATTTTATTAATAAAAATAAAAATAAAAAATAAATAAATTTTAATTATTTTTTTTTCTTTTTTTTTCTTTCTTTTTTTAAAAATCCGATTAATTGATTAATTTTTATTTTATTTTTATTTTTTTTGGAATCATTTCACTAATCTTCTATATCCCTTTTTGGGGTTATTACATTATCAGTATATTTTTCTCCGATGAAATGTTGATTTGAAAAGTAAAGTACATTATAACTGAACTCATATGACTACACACTATAAGTAATTTATTCCTTCTTACTGAGATGTGTCTCACCCAAATTATCTAAATTTTTCAGGGAACATGATAGGCCAAGTGATAGAGCTTCAGGACCATAGGGACTTGAGACCCTGACACACAGGGTGAGTTCTTGAACTAGGGAGGTGTAATTTCCCTAAAGTTGAGTTATTTTTTTTGGGTATGTGATGGGTATGTACATATATGTATGTTGATACTCTGGGTATTGTATTCTGACTGTTATGTATATACCGTCTTATGCTGTTAGGTTGTATATGTAACGACCTCAAAATTCTTATCATTTTTTTTTTCACAATAAACATTCCTATGCAGCGGAAACATAAATCATATATTAATTATACATAAACTGTACAATACCAGAATCCAGAATATACAGACCGTACAAAAATGCCCATCCAGTATCATCTATTCCAAAACATACACAACTCTATCAAAAACTCATCCTATAACCAGGGTGATCTGAGCTACACTCTATCCGCGAGCCTGATCTGCTCGCCTAACTAGCTCACCTGAAAAATGTTAGAGTAATGGGGTGAGTCGATGCTCAGTAAGAGAAAATATGCTATTACTAGTGTGTGACAACTAAGTTAAAAGTACTTTAAAATATAGCAACTGAACTGTAATGCAACAATCTGAAAAACATATCTTTCAAGCATATCTCTTTCTCAATTTAAAATATATTGTATCGTCTGTATTTTCTACTTTTCATACTGATAATATCATACTATACTTATCATATACTGTAAATATTGTATACATATACATAACTGTGCTTTATCCCTGGGATTCTGTACGTCATGATTTGACCCCTCATGACAAGGTTGTGCGGCCCGTAGGCGGGACTCTATCTGGTCGGCCCTCCAGATAAGTCAATATACTCTACACTACCTCAGTCTGGCCAAACTACATCCTCTCCTAGGCGCGGGACTGGCTGCTACCTCGTCTAACCGGCCCCCTCTACCCTGTGTACTGGGGAGCTGCATCCTCTCCGAGCTCGGTTAGACGGTACCCACATACTATCTGAGATATGTAGTTGCATTTTATCTGTGTATAGCAACGGTACCGTGCTCTCTAACTGTATATGTACTATGTCTGTCTATAATCTTTCCACAGGGATCTGATACTATAGACATATATATATTCTTTTATTGTTTTCGCCATGTTTCAAAATTACCATCATGCTATCTTTATGTACTATATATATACATACTGTAGAATTGTATACTGCATCTGAGCATCTTGATGCTACCTTTGTATCTCTGTCTGTATATTACGGTAATAGGAAACATGGCATACTAAATTCTGTATAAAGTTGTGGTATAAATACTGATCTGAATAATACTGTATACGTGTATACATACATATATATATATATGCGTGTCTATCTATTTCATGAAATTGTACATAAGAATACCGTATATGCATGTAAAACTCTCTGTATAGTCTCTGTGAATATATATCTATATCTACACCTGTATATTCTGTATAATTTCATATACTGAGAAGAACCATATCAACTGTACATACTATCCACTTCCATGCATTCCGTATAGTATGATATATATTATAAAAGCTATATTAATTACTTCATCTCATGAAAATCACTTAGGCAACACAATCATTTAAACTCATATTTGATAAAACTTGTATAATAAACTGGCATAAATATATATCTATGAAATCGCTGTTAACTTAATTAAAACTTCTAACATAACATATTTCCCTTACCTTAACTTTGAAAAGCCCCTATATAATTCTGGCTTTATACCCGCAGGGTTCCTAACCCAACATCCTGAAAACGCAATATCCCAGAACAAAATATTAGTATTTTTTCGCTTACATCATTTCCTATAACTATTATAAGGCCAAAATCTGGATAAAAGACCCTACCCTGAATTTGGGATGAAATCCAACTTCGTTTTCCCAACGATCCACTCCAAAAAACTTGTAGAGAATTCCGCCAGGAGCGTCGTGGTAGATTCGGATCGTCAATCCGATGACTGGTGGGGCCGGAATCGAAGAAAGAAGGGAGAGGGAGACGTAGAGAAAGAGAGAGGAGAGAGAGTGAGGCGTTGATAAATGGATAAAAATCCCGATTTTTTGATATTTATACTACCAGATTCGTCGACGAGACATGTCATCTCGTCGACGAGTCTTTCAATAAATTCGTCGACGAGTCCCTGTATTTGTCGATGAAATTCAGACTACTCCATAACCTCTCTCGGTATTTTCTCATCGACGATGCCTTGTATTCATCGACGAATTTACTTATGTACTCGTCGATAAGGCCCTGTATTCGTCAACGAAGCCCTGTATTCGTCGACGAGTTCTGACAATTCCTTGATATTATTATTATCTCCAAAATGCGATGTCCGCGTTCGTCGACGAAGTCTATTGCCTCTTTCTGTTCCTATTCCTATTTTCCTCTCTCTTTAATATTTGAATATGAATATTTTCTGGGTCGTTACAGTATAAATGAAATAACTTTTTACCCGGTACCCAATGTGGGTCGGGTCATATAAATGGTAATAGGATTGTTGACGTGGCCGATTTATGAATGTTATTGAGGAAAAATGAATATTTATTTGTTATTGTTCAAAAAAAAAAAAAATTGTATGAGAATTGGGGCATCACATTTGCTCTCTTTCTTTGCTCTTTTATCAAATATTTTTCGGGGTTTTAAGAAATGTCTCTAAGTCCATAAATATCCCCTAAAGATTTTCATGAGATGCATGAGTCCTAAGGTCAGGGTATATTTTAATTTTCAAATTAAATCATATGAAATATGTAAATACATTCAGTTCTAAATACTCATTCGCATGACGATCTTGAACTTGCTGCTTGCATCTTTATTCTTCAACTCTTTTAGTTCCATGGATTGTGCCAAGATGTATATACTTTAATCTTCATGGCTTCCATGACTTTCTAACCTTCCGTGCATGCTAAATATTATTCATGTTCCCAATCTCATTGTACAGATCAAATACCAAGTGATTTGTCATTATCAAAATAGGATTGGACTCATATAGTCAACATCCCTCATTTTTAGTCAAGGATAGCTTAATCCAATATACTTCTTCCTCACAAGAGTAGAAATAAAGGGAACTGAAAATCACTATAAAAATCTTTACCTTATAATTGGAGAGGTTTTGGATTTGAATTTGAATAAAATGTAACGATGAATTTGAGAGCATAGATTTTAAATCTTGAATTTGGATTTCGATAAACTTGAATAAATTTCAATATAATTTTATATTGCATTTTATCCAAATCTAATACAAATCCAAATCCAAGATCTCTCCAAACATAAGGTAATATAAAATTGTATTAAAATATGTTTAAATTTACATAAATTTAAATTGAATTCGAAATCCTTGCTCGCAAACACTGTATTATGGCGTCTTTTGGAATGAATAGTGGAAATAGCTGTGACTTACACCTCCACTGAAAATTTTTCAATCCACTCATAAAATATTAATTTATTGAAGTCAAAGGTTGTGCAAATAAACAACAACAACAACAACAAAGCCAAGCCTTAGTCCCACTATGTAAAGACTCGATGAATTATATGAATTAAATAATAATAGGAGGAGAGGAAGGAAATTAAAAAATGGGTCAGAGCAGGTCCTCGTGTTCGTTGACGAAGTGGCTTATTGGGATCGTTGACAAAGAGACATGTCTTGTCAACAAGGAATTACCCATAGACTATTTTCAGCTCTGAATTTCATCGACGAGGCATGAGCATTCGTCGACGAACTTCCTTCATGGCCTCGTCGGCGAAGTGACATGTCTCGTCGATGAAGCGAGTGTATAAATAGCCCTAAACTCGGATTTCGACGTAAATTGTTCAAGAAAATTATATTTTCTCTCTCCTCTTTGGTTTTCCTCTCTTCTCTCTAAGATTCTAGATCCATTCTTCGCCAGATCAACGATCCGAAGGCGCCACGACACTCCTAGGGAAGTTCTCTTCAAGTTTGCTGGAGTGGATCGTTGGCAGCGTTAACTTGAATTCCATCCCAAATTCAAGGTAATGTTTTTTATTTAGTATTTGGCTTTCCTACAGTTGTAGAAAATGACGTACTCGAAAAAATACTGAAGTTTTGTTTAGGGAGATATTGTTTTCAGGGTGTTGAACGAGAAACCCTGCGAGTGTAGGACTAGTCATATTTGGGGCTTTCCAAGTAGTCAGGTAAGAGAAATATGCTATGCTAGTTAAAATAGAGATTTTTACCAGTAAAATGTAGTATGGTTTTTTAGTAGAGTTTTAATTATTGTGTGGCATAAGAATATTGATATAGTACAACATTCGACACAGCTTTTTACAGATTATATAGTTTTATTACAAAGCTAAGGCTACATAGTACGTACAAAATCATGTTTTACAGTATATATACAGAAAGATGTTTTACAGTATTTTCAGGATCATGATTTACAGTATATACAGACAGGAAGATGTTTTTACAGTTTTCATAGTACCATGGTTATACAGTTTTACAGAACCATGATATACAGATTATAGAACCATGACATACAAAAATACAATTGATACAGAAATACAGTTTATTATAGCGTCATGGTCAATATAGTTGATACAGAATCAGACCCTGATGGACCATTACAGATCAGTTTATAGAGCACGGTACCGTAACTATTTACAGTTCAGAGTGCAACCACATAACTTAGATTGTCACGCCCAGAACCCGCAGATGGGTCCCATGTGTGAAAATAGTAACCTAACCTGTCTCTGTATCAATTAAACATACATGATACAATGCTGAAAGAGGATTCGACCCCGTGAGGTATACGAAAGCCCTACGAAAACATACACATACACATCCATACTCATCAAATACACAGCGGAAACTATTTAATCTATCCATATAACATACAATACCAGAGTCTATACAACACTAGGATGTACATTCCCATAATTACAAAACATACTACGGGTGTCTACAAAAACCATCAGGACAACCCAGTTACAAAACTCATACCTAGCCAGGCACTAATTGTAGCTAAACAACACCCCCGCTTCCGGATGCTAGGATGTTAGTTTCGGCTACCTGAAGGACCTGAAAACATTTGTATATACATTCAGGGTGAGACACCTCTCAGTAAGGAAGAAAACAGGTTATATCAGTATGTGGCATACCAGTGTTATTTTACATAAAACATAACACCATTCACTACTATACAGTTTCGAAACATTTCCATACGGTTCCATATAGTTCCAATATTTTCACAAATTCATTCCAGTACATACGATACCCAAACATACGGCCAGTGTCGTCACACTTAAGCAACCAAAACCCTGTGATAATTGAAGCCTCACAGCGGTACGTCGCCAATACGGTGTAACTCACAGCCATCGGTGACCAGTCGGAACACACTGGCGATATTTCATGCCATCAGATATAGAGCCGGACACTCTCGCCCACGGTAATGAATCGATACATGGCGCAGCGTACGGTAATTAGCCACCACATAGCTGTTTCAACGTATGGTAATTAGCCACCACTAGCTGATTTCACAAAATATGGAATCATATTGTTTTCCAATTCAAGCATACAGTTTTATACAAATATGGATACAATCACCTTAATAATACAGTTTAAATACAACATACCATTTTCCAAACAAAGTAGAGATGATAACCAATATCCCCGATTTTCCCAAAAATTGTAACCCAAAAATCCCGCATTTTTACCATATAGATTTTCCCAAATAAGTAGTCAAAACATACATACGATCGTAACCTATAGGTTTACAAATCTTGATTTCAAAAATAAACTGATATAAACAGAATTCTCTTACCTTAACCCGAAATCGAACCACAAACTCTACGACTTTCAAAACTACGAACTGAGATACCAAAACCTAAACAATGCAAAACAATACTTCCTTACAATTCGTACTACTACATATATTTCGAAACAGAAATGGAAACCGAACCTTACCTTGATTTTGGACCAAAACCCGAAATCGCTCGAAACAAGATTTTGATCCACTAATCACAAAGAGAATCTCGCCCTGATCTACGTGGTAACGTCGGATTTACGAATCAGGTGACAAACGGCGAAGAAATCTTGAGAGAGAGAGTGTTCTTAAAGTTCTAGAGAGAGAGGGAGAGGATTTTTGAGATTACTTAACTTGGAAGTAAGGAAACTGATATTTATAACCCCTTTGACTCGGCCACCCTCGTTGATGAATGGCGTCCTCGTCAACGAGACCATATAGTTAGCTCGTCGACGGGACAAGGACCTCGTCGACGAACCTGATATTATTGGTTTCCCGAAATCCCTCAGCTTCTTCTTGTTGACGAGCCTCTAAATTTCGTTGACGAGTTCATCCTTGGAATTTACAATCTCTCATTACAAACTCATTTATACTACTGAATATATACACACTCTAAGAAGAACTG
Organism: Malania oleifera; assembly: GCF_029873635.1. Taxonomy (NCBI): domain Eukaryota; kingdom Viridiplantae; phylum Streptophyta; class Magnoliopsida; order Santalales; family Ximeniaceae; genus Malania; species Malania oleifera. The sequence goes on from NC_080424.1 coordinate 108,017,874, forward strand.
GCGGCTATTTATACACAGCCCCATCACAATATATACATTCCTTCACTTATGGCAGAGGAATACCGTGATTACATACATACACGACCTGGTGAGGTCACAATACAACAAGACCCTCCCAGAGACTAACCACGCAACACTAACACGATAACAAAGTACTACATACATACATCCCCATACCGCTATCTCACTACTACTTAAAACAACTGCGGATATTTCCGGCGTATTTCTGATTCTAACTCCTAAGAAGCTTCCTCAACTGTGTGATTCCGCCACAAATCTTCACTAACAGTATCTCCTTGGTACGCAACTTCTGAACTTTTTGGTCCAGAATCTGAACTGGTACTTCCTCATACGCCAAAGCATCCCCAAGTTCCAAGGACTCATAACTAATAACATGCAACGGATCCAACACGTACCTCCTCAACATGGATACGTGAAATACATCATGGATCCTCAACAGCGTCGGAGGTAGTGCAATCTAGTAGGCTACCGAACCCACTCGTTCTAGAATCTCGAATGGTTCGATATACCTCGGGCTCAACTTGCCATTCCTACCGAATCTCATCACTCCTTTCATCGGAGCGATTCTCAGAAATACTTTACCCCCCACTTCGAACTCTAATTCACGGCGGCGAACATCTGCGTAACTCTTCTACCGACTCTGAGCCGATTTAATCCTATCTCGGATCAAACCCACCTTCTCAGATGCCCGCTGTACAAGTTCAGGTCTTAACACCTGATGTTCACCAACCTCATCCCAATACAAAGGAGATCGACACCTTCGACCATACAAAGCCTCGAATGGTGCCATCCTAATACTAGCCTGGAAGCCATTGTTATAGGCAAACTCCACTAGTGGCAGAAATTGAATCCAACTACCATCGAAGTCCAATATGCAAGCCTGTAACATATCCTCCAAGATCTGTATTGTTCTCTCCGACTGTCCATTAATTTGGGGGTGGAACGTTGTACTGAAAGTAAGCTTCGTCCCCATTGCTTCCTGCAAGTTCTTCCAGAATCGAGAAGTAAACCTTGGGTCTCGATTTGAAACAATGGACACTGGTACCCCATGTATTCTTACTATCTCGTGCACGTACAAGTCTTCTAGCTTACTCAAAGGATAACTAACCTATCATCGGTACAAAGTGAGTAGATTTCGTTAACTTGTCCACTATTACCCAAATAGCATTCTGCCCGTGAAGCGATGGTGGTAATCCGATAACAAAGTCCATGGAAATGTGCCCCCACTTCCACACCGGAATAGCTAAGGGCTGTAACGACCCTGCCGACCTCTAATGCTCAACTTTCACCTGTTGACACGTCAGACACTACTCCACGAACCGGACAATATCCCTCTTCATACCACTCCACCAGAAAGACTCACGCAAATCCCGATACATCTTCGTGCTACCCGGATATATCGTATACAAAGAATGATGCGCCTCCTCCAGAATCGTCCCTCTGATTTCGTTGTCGTTTGGAACACATAGCCTAGTCCCAAACCTCAACACACCTTTCTCAGAGATGTTAAAATCTGCAGCCAATCCCTGCTGCACTTTCTCCGCAATCTCAACCAACTCCGCATCCCTAGCCTGTGCGACTTTAATACGCTAAAACAAAGTCGGTTGGATCACTAAGCTAGCAATGAAAGCCTAATGATCACCAACCACCAACTCCATACCAAGGCTCTCTAGATCCCATCTGATATGATGCTGAGCTATAACTGCAGACACTACCGCATGCTCTAACTTCCGACTCAACACCTCAACTGCCACATTAGTTTTCCCCGGGTGATAACTGATCGTGCAATCGTAGTCCTTGATCAACTCCAGCCACTGCCTTAACTTCATATTCAACTCCTTTTGTGCGAAAAAGTACCTGAGGCATTTGTGGTCAATGAAAATCTCACACTGAACACCGTACAGGTAGTGTCACCAGATCTTCAGCGCATAAACTACAGCGGCCAATACCAGATCATGCGTAAGGTAATTCTTCTCGTATTCCTTAAGTTGCCGAGAAGTATAAGCAATTACCTTGCCCTGTTGCATAAACACACATCCCAAACCTTTCAGAGATACGTCGTTATAGATCACAAAACCGTCTTTTCCCGAAGGAATGGTCAAGATCGGAGCAGTAACCGATCGTTGTTTTAGCTCCTAGAAACACTGCTTACAATCCTCAGTCCAATCAAATTTCACACCCTTCCTGGTCAATTGTGTCAGAGGCCCAGACAACTTAGAGAATCCTTCCACGAACCGAAAATAATAACCCGTTAGTCCTAGAAAACTCTGAACCTCTTGCACACTCTTTGGTCTCATCCAGTCAACCACAACTTCAATCTTGCTAGGATCAACTGAGATACCGCCCTTAGACACCACATGACCTAAGAACGCAACCTAATTCAACCAGAACTCACACTTCTTCAGCTTGACATACAACTTCCTCTGTCGAAGAATCTGTAGCACTAACCTTAGATGGTTCTCATGCTCTTCCGGACTTCTCAAGAATACCAGAATACCATCGATAAATACCACTACAAACTGGTCTAGGTATTCATGGAAAACCCTATTCATCAAATCCATGAACACTGCCAGAGCATTCGTTAGCCCAAAAGGCATGACTAAGAACTCATAGTGGCCATATCTGGTTCGGAAAGTAGTCTTCGCAACATCCCAGTCTTCGAAAAGACATGTGTTCTCTACAGCTGGTCAAAGAGATGATCAATACGAGGCAACGGGTAATGGTTTTTCATAGTTACCTTGTTAATCTCACAGTAATCAATGCACATACGCATTGACCCGTCCTTCTTCTTCACAAATAAAACTGAAGCTCCCCAGAGCGATACACTAGGTTAGATAAAACCTTGGTCCAGTAGTTCCTGCAATTGCTCCTTCAACTCCTGAAGTTCTACCAAAGCCATTTGGTATGGAGCTTTAGAGATCGGTGTCTTGCCAGACAAAAACTCTATTGCAAACTCCACATCACGATCCGGAGGTAAACCGCGTAAATCTTCAGGGAACACATCCGAAAACTCGTTGACCACTCTTGAGCCTCAACTCCTCCCGCGGCAGTTCCTTCACACAAGTTAAGTACCCCTGACATCCATCCAAGAGTAGCCTCCTCGCATGTAATGCCGATAAAATTTATAGCGTCGAACGCACACACGATCCCACGAACTCATACTCCTACTTCCCAGGAGGTCTGAACGCTACTACCTTCCTACGACAATCAATCATCGCATAACTAGAGAATAGCCCATCCATCCCCAGTATGACATTGAAACCAGACATGTCATATACTACAAGATTCGTTGGTAGTAGCCTTCCCTAAATTACCACTGGACAGTTTCCTAACATCTTACTACAGATTGTTACACTCCCAACTGGCGCAGCTACAGACAACCTCTCATCCATCAATCGAGTTTCAACCCCACACAACTTCACAAAACTAGTAGATATAAACGAATGGGTTGCTCCCGAATCAATAAAACGACAGCTCTATTCGAAAGCAGTAACATGGTACCTGTCACCACGTTCCCAACGTGTTCCGCATCTATTGGAGTAAGTGAATATACCCTCGCCGGAGCTGTGGTTTCCTGGTAGTTTCCCTGAGGCATCTGATTACTCCTATGATTTTAGCTCTATGCAGGCGTATCTCTCCTCAGTACCCGACAGCTCCGTGACATGTGGCCCGACTTGCCACAGTTGTAACAATAAACCTAGAACGACTGACATTCGCCATCATGCCATTTACGGAACTTGGCGCACGGTGCAGAGGATGGATCCCCCTGAGAGATTTTTCGCTTGGTGTTCTGTCGATAGCTTGAATTGTAGTTCTTCTTCTTCTTCCACTGTTCTTGCCGAGGACCCGTTTGAGACCCAGAAGATACTGGCCTCTTCCTTTGTTCCTGCACCACCTCGTCTCCGTGGAGGTCGGTCTCAACTATGGTAGCTTTATCCACCAAAACAGAAAACTCGCGGATCTGCAACATCCCCACAAGCCGGCAAATGTCTTTCCTCAGACCCCTCTCAAACCTCCGAGCCTTCTCGTACTCATTCGGGACCAAGTACGGTGCGAAACAAGATAACTCGATATATCTGGCTGCATATCTCTGCACCATCAGGGTACCCTACATCAGGCCTGAGAACTCATCGGCTTTCGCATCACGAGTGGAAGTCGGGAAGTATCTCTCTAAAAATACCTCCTTGAAGCGGCCCCACGTCATACCCGATGGACCAGCTCTCTTCTTCTCAAGCAGACTCACCGCAGTCCACCAACGTCCAGCCTCTCCAGATAGTTGGAAAGTAGCGTAAAGGACTCTCTGCCTACCTATGCAGTGGAGGACTTCCAGAATCCTCTCGATTTTCGCGACCCAGTCCTCTGCTATAATAGGATCGGGCCCTCCTGCAAATGTCGGAGGGTGCATACGTGTGAACCTCTCGATGGTACACCCCGTAGCGGTAGGAGAGCTCTTACGTCTCCTAACACTCCGCCCGATCTCGCGCAGAACCTGCCTTCTCAAATCTCGTGGCACGGAAGGAGACTCATCACTTGTAGTCCCCTTGGAGCCACTATCCAAGTTGTTATCCTTGGGCTCCAATCTGAAAATAGAATAGGAATCAGTTAGAATTCCTATATCGTACACAACTAACACAATTATTAGCACTAATCATGTCAACTACCACTCTAACGGGTCCAAGTCTGTCCTATCACACTGACACGAATCCATCAATGATTTGCCGCGATCTTTCTGAAATCGTTATTTTAGGAAGAACACAGAATACCACCAACGAGTCCCCGTCTAGTAATAACACAATCCTCGACCTACTCTACCCATTTCTTACATCCTATACTCTGATATGTACACATAAATACACCTAACCAAGTCTACAAGACCTAACAACCTGGTTAGCTCTGATACCAAGATGTCATGCCCCGAACCCGCAGATGGGTCCCAGGTGTGAAAACAGTAACCTAACTTGTCTCTGTATCAATTAAAGATACATGATTCAATGCTGAAAGAGGGTTCAACCCCGTGGGGTATACAGACGCCCTACAAAAACATACACATACACATACACATCCATACTCATCAAATACACAATGAAAACTGTTCAATCTATCCACATAACATACCATACTAAAGTCTATACAACACTAGGATGTACATTCCCATAATTACAAGACATACTACATGTGTCTACAAAAACCATCACAACAACCGGGTTACAAAACTCATACCTAGCCAAGCACTAATTGTAGTTAAACGACACCCCCACTTCCGGATGCTAGGATGTTAGTTTTGGTTACACAAAGGACCTGAAAACATTTATATATACATTCGGGGTGAGACACCTCTCAGTAAGGAAGAAAGCATGTTATATCAGTGTGTGACATACCAGTGTTATTTTACATAAAACATAACACCATTCCCTATAATACAGTTTCGAGACATTTCCATACGGTTCCATACAGTTTCAGTATTTTTACAAATCCATTCCAGTACATACGATACCCAAACATATGGTCAGTGTCGTCACACTTAAGCAACCAAAACCCTATGATAACCGAAGCCTCACAGCGGTACGTCGCCAATACGGTGCAGCTCACACCCATCGATGACCAGCCGGAACACACTGGCGATATATCACGCCCTCAGATATAGAGTCGGACACTCTCGTCCACGGTAATGAACCGGTACATGACGCAGTGTACGGTAATTAGCCGCCATATATTTGTTTCAGCGCATGGTAATTAGCCGCCACTAGCTGATCTCAAAAAATCTGGAATCATTTTGGAACTCATGTTCCTATACTCATTAGCATACAGTAATTAGCCGCCACTAGCTGTTTTACAAAATATCTGAAACAATTACATACAACCATACATTCCACACTCATTTGGTATACTGTAAATCATATCATTTTCCAATACAAGCATACAATTTTATACAAATATGGATACGGTCACCTCAATAATATAGTTTAAATACAACATACCATTTTCCAAACAAAGTAGAGAAGATACCCAATATCCTCGATTTTCCCAAAAACTGTAACATGAAAATCCCGCACTTTCACCTGATAGATTTCCCTAAATAAGTAGTCAAAACATACATACGATCGTAACCTACAGGTTTACCGATCTCGAATTAGGCGATGAACGACAAAGAAATCTAGAGAGAGAGTGTGTTCTTCAAGTTCTAGAGAGAGAGGGAGAAGATTTTTTAGATTACTTAGCTTGGAAGTAAGGAAACTAATATTTATAACCCCTTTGACTAGGCCACCCTCATCGACAAGGCCATATAGTTAGCTCGTCGACGCGACAAGGAACTCGTTGACGAACCTGATATTACTGATTTCTTGAAATCCCTCGGCTTCTCCTCATCGATGAGCCTTTGAATTTCATCATCGAGAAGCACCTAGACTTCGTCGACGAACTCTGGCTTCATCAACGAACTCTGCTTAATTACCAAATTAACCCTCTTTTATATAATTATTCCATATATCACAATTCGGGTTATTACATAGATAGTATGTGGATTTACAGTAGTCAGTCGTGCCTATGTAGTAGACAAGCTCCCTGTCAGTTAGGGTTGAGGATGCCGATCTGACTTTCGAAGTATAGTGACTTATCCTGGTAGGCTAGCCAGTGATAGGTCCCGCCTACGGGCCGCACAACCCTATCATGAGGGGTTAAATCATGACATATAGTTATCCATCCAAGGAAATTTTCTCAATTATTATATGTATATTCAGATTTACAGAAACAGTAAATGTATCTATGAATATTAGAAGTATTGTGAATAGAAAATTTATAAAGATAGTTATGTTAAGTAACATAGGTATGAACTATACTATACGTCATTTATGCATGTTTTCTCAGATTCAGTTTTTAATATGTAACTCATTTGCCACACACTAGCAAGAACATATTTTTTCTTACTGAGCGTTGTCTCATCCCAGTGATTTAACATTTTTTAGGTGATTTAGTTAGGCGAGCATATCAGGCTCACAGATAGAGGGGCTACAGTACTGCCCTATTTGTAGGGTGAGTATTTTGGGAGGTTATTTGTGTATAACCCTAGTTTTAGTTGAGGGTATTTTTGGGTATAGTTGTGTAAGTATATTTTAGGAAATATCCTGATACTCTGGTATTGTATATATATATATATATATATATATATATATATATATATATATATATATATATATATTTTTTATGGTTTTATGAATTCAGCTTCTCGCTGCTTAAGTTGTTTGTTGTGTCTCAGATTCCATGGGTCCTATCTGGACCGTGATGAGGGTTTGATTTATATTTAAAGGTATCAAAGCAGTGAAATTTCACAGTATATATATTTTAAAAAAATAGCATGGAAAAGCAGGTCGCTACACACTAAGTGGGGTCGGCTATATGAATCCTTTTCAGCCAATTTATGCGATCATGGACAATTTCTTTTGATAGATTCAAGGATATTAAATTATTACTCACTATCTCCTCCCAAATCATTTTAGATCTACCCCTTCTCCTTCTTCTACCCTCCACAGTAACTAAGTCACTCTTCCTCATAGGTACACTATGTGGCCTACGTTGTAAGTGTCCATACCATTTGAGTCGTCCCTTCCTTATCTTATCTTCTATAAGAATTATACATAACTTATTGCGAATATGTTTATTCCTTAATTTATCTTTCAATGTTATACCACTCATCCATCTAAGCATTTTTATCTAGGCAACTTTTACTTTTTGGATATTATGTTTCTTCGTTGCCCAACATTCCGATCCATATAGCATAACTGATCTTATAGCTATCTTATAAAACTTCCCTTTTTGAAGTTTGTGTGGAGACTTTTAACTATGGATAATCTGTGGACTCAATTCTTTAAAGTCAAGTATTTGAATAATAGACATCACTTGAGAGAAATTAAGCCAGATAAAGGAACCAGATTTTGGAGATCGATTGCTTGTGTGATACCTGAAGTATTAGAGCATGTTCGTGTTCAAATTAAAGAAGGGTCGGCCTCTTTCTAGTTTGATCAATGGTTAGCCTCTGGTCTCCTTTGTGCTAAGGTTCAAGAAATCAGAAACCATAAGCTATGAACACAAGATTGTTAGGATAGGGATGGGTGGAATGTTGATTTATTAGTGGATTTGTTGGGTGAAGAACAGGTTGAGGAAGTAATGAACACTGCTATTTCTTGCAATGAGGGTCTAGATACAGTAATTTGGGAACCTTCAACAGATGAGAAATTTACCACGGCAAGTGCTTGGGAAATTATAAGGGAGCGTAAAAAGGAATTCTTAGTTTCAAAATGGATCTGGTATCCTATGTTGCCAAAACGGATGTTAATTTGTATGTGGAATTCTTGGTTCGTTTGTCTTCCGGTTGATACTCGTATTCAAGAAGTAGGTGTTCAGATGGCCTCTTGGTATGATTGTTGTTCAAATGCCAAGATTGAATCTCTAGACCATGTATTTTGCACGAGATCTTTGCTCAGGAGGTATGGAAACAAGCAGCGGTGGTGTTGGGTGTTGGTCGTATGACAATGAATACATGGAAAGATAGAGTTAATTTCTGGTTTAGTTGTGCAAGACGGGCCTCACAGTTAGACATTTTGGTAGGTCTCATACCTAATCTCATCATTTGGAGACTTTCGACTCGTCGATGTAAAGTCAGGATGGAATCAATTCACGATTCGGTGAGAATTGTGTGGCTTGATATTAAATATTGGCTGAGATCCATTTCAGAAAAATTAACTAAATGTGCACCTGCTTCTTGCACGGATATTGCAGTCCTTCGTGCTTTGGATATTTAAGTAAAAAATGTGAGGGTTCGTCTTCCTCGTGTAATTTGATGGTGTAAACGTGGGATAGGTTGGGTTAAGTTGAATGTGGTTGGAAGCTGTAGAGGTAATCCAGGTAATTGTGGTGGTAGAGGCGTGATAAGAGATGAAAAAGAATTATTTAAAGCAATTTTTTCCTCATTACTAGTTATGAAACCAATAATATGGTGGAATTGAAAGCAATTATTATAGGGATTAATCTGTGCAAAGATCTCGGATTTGATCAAGTGGAGATTGCTTGTGACTCTGCTTTGTATGTTCAGTGGATTAATTCTGAGAAGTATTCGGCTTGGAACTTATGGGAATAATGGGAAGAGCTTGTGTTAGCATTGAGAGACATACATTACAAAGTGGAACATGTTTACAAGGAGGTGAATCAAAGTGTATATTTCTTTGCCAAGCAGGGTGAATCTATATTTCTCGATCATATAGTTGTCAGGATGAGCTTTCACACCAAGTTAGGGGAATGATTCGATTGGATTTGTTGGGATTTCCTTCCTTGCACTCGTGATGCTTTATGCTGGTGTTTGTGAAGGTTGGAGTGGTTGATTTATTCCTCGAGATTTTCTAGAGTTTTGTTTGTTTTCCACTTATAGTTTGTTTAGTTCTTATTTATTGGTTTGGTTGGTGGCCATTGGTTTTTTGGTTTTGAATTAGTTGGTTAAGTCATTTTAGATTCTTGGGGTTTGATTTTGTTTTCCCCAAGTCTAAAGGTTGGAACCACAGTATTCCTCCGCCATAAGTGAGGAGTTTTCTAATAAAGTTAGGAAGTGTCGCCCTTATTTTTCAAAAAAATAAAAAAATAAATAAAACTTCCCTTTCAATTTTAAGGGTATTCTACGATCACAGAGCACAGTTGAAGCACATTTCCATTTTACCCAACCTGCTTTAACTCTATACATTACATCATCTTCAATTTCTCCTTCAGTTTACATAATAGATCCAAGGTATCAAAATTTACAAGTGCTATTTATTTCTTCATCATCAAGTTTAACTTTGTCTTCAATATTCCTCCTATCATTACTAAAATTACATTTCATATATTCTGTCTTATTTTTTACTTATCCTAAAGCCTCTAGATTCCAAAGCTTCTCCTTATAATTATAACTCAGCTTCTACTAGGTCCCTAGTTTCGTTAATTAATACAATATCATCTACAAACAACATACACCATGCAACCTCCTTTTGAATACTTTTAGTCAATTGATACATAACTAAAGCAAAAAGATAAAGACTCAAAGTAGATCCTTGATATACACCTACGGTGATTGGAAATTCTCTAGTTTCTCCATCTATAGTCTTTACACTAGTCATTACTTCATCATACATATCCTTAATGACATTGGTATACTAACTCCACACACTTTTTTGTTTTTATTTTTTTTCTTTCTAAAACCCACCATAAAACTTCCCTAAGTATCCTATCATGTGATGACCCAAAAATATATATATATATGATTAAAGTACAATAATAATAAAATAATAAAAATAGTCATTAAGTTAATATCAATACAGAAGTGTTTTTCTGTAAGATCCTTGATTCCATGTTTGATGCCTAAGAAAGACCTTGTCTTAGCGAGTGCTCAGAGACCATTGCGGCTCAGTCGCTCCCTGGAGGTCGGCCTGGTCAAAATGGAATTTCATAAGATAAACAGGATAAACACTGTTTGTACACATAAATAAGTATATATACATAAAATAGTGTTTTGACAGACATAATTTGTAGAAATACATAATAAGATGATAATAATATAGGTATCATATGTGGGGCCCACAAGACTATGTGGGGTCCACATGAGTCCCGGAGCCACAAGACACTGTTTATATACGTAAATAAATACATAAAATAATGTTTTAACTGATATAATTTGAAGAAATATATGATAAAATAATAATAATATAGGTATCCTATGCGGGGCCCACAAGACTGTGTGGGGCCCACATGAGTCCCGAAGCCGTATGGAGGTTTACACAAGTCTCAAAGCTATGTAGGATGCATAAAATCGTATAAGAGTTATTCAAGTTACGTAGGATCCATTCAGGTCTCGAAGTTGTGTGGGGCCCACAAGACCATGTGGGGCTCACATGAGTTTTTAAAATTTAAATTTAATTCTTATTCAAAAATAAATAATAAAATAAATAAATACTAAAAGTAGTTTAAAATTAATAACAATGATAATAATAATGATAATAATGATTAGAAAAAAAATAATAATAATTAATTAACTAATTGATTAATTAATTAGGTAAGTGATTAATTAAAAATTAGTTTAATGGGAATGGTGGCAAGCACTCCCACATGGCCTCCATTCCCATCCCATACTCAACCCATACCTTGCCCATCCCTTGCCCATTCTTTAATTTTTAAAAATTATAATTTCACCCATCTCCCCACACTTTTATAAATTTCATTTCTTCCCCAAAATTTTCCTATAAATAGGGAGGTCTCAACCTTCATTTTTCACAACAATTTTCTAAGGAAGAGAAGGATTAGTGAGTGAAAGAATTTGTGGTGGAGTGAGAATTTTGAGTAAGTTCTCACTCACCCACTCTTTCCGATCTCATATCTTAAAGATAGTTATTGTGTTCGTAGCACACGGTAAAAGAAGAAGGTAAGTAAATTTTGATTATGTTAGTTTCTTTTTATTTTAAATTCATACCCGAGCTTATTTTGTACGTAAAGTTTAATTATGTTACTTAGTTCCACAAAATTTCCATGAGTTTATTTTTACGCATATTTAATTATACCAGTTCTATCTTTAATATACTTGCATCTATTTTTGGGTTAAGAAATGTTCCAATCCCTCGGGTAAATTTTTCAGCATTTCTTTCTATTCAAAAAATAAAATTATATATATATTTAACACTAAAAATTGTGTGGCATGAGTTTATTTGTACGTTGCATTTTTATGAAAATATGAGTAAAGATGAGATTTTCACGATATTATTTTTAAATTGCATAAATTATAATAAGATGATTTTAAAACCCCTTATGGCAACGAAAGTTCAAAGTTACAGATGTTCGGTACCGCAGCTTAAAGTTTATACGGATCAGAGTGCACCCACACTGTTTACAGAGTGATTATTTATGTTAGTGGATTTCTCCTGAGTGCACACCTGGTTCCGGACCAGGACTTAATAAGGAAAATCTCACTTAAAGTTTACGTACGTTGATTTAGTTTGGTCGGCCAGCCAGTTAAGTCCAGTCTTCGGACCGCACAACCCAGTCATGGGGGTAAACATGACTTACGGCAAACAGGCCTAAGGGTGGTTTTTACAATATATGTTTATACATATTTAATTACGTGTACAAAGTTACTGATGATTTGAAGGGAAAGTGTAAGTTTACGTGAAAAGGATCATTTTGGTGCTTAAATGACGATCTAAGGAAAACGTATAAGGAAAAGTATATGTATGTTTATCATTAAATATTTTACAGTTTTAAAGTTAAAAGTTTAATTTAACAGTTATAGTATATGATTATAAAAATTTACTGTTAAATTGATGACAAAAGTTTTATGCAGGAATTTTTAAATTTATGTTTATTCTAAAAGCAGTCTTGAAGTTATAGTATTAAATATTATTTTACGAAATTCTTTAAAAGCTCATTTTGGCCACACACTAATAATAATCTTATTTACTTACTGAGCGTCGTCTCACCCCAATCATATTTTATTTTCAGATAACTCTGAAGGGACCATGTCGGAAATCAGGCTTAGCAAGCATGCGGGTGGGGGATTAGAAAAAATAAAGATTACTTAGAAACATTAGTATGATTTCAGGATATTTACGTTTGTGTAATTTTCTTCTTTTGAAATAAGTGATTGTAACATGAATAATTAGCGCTCTGGTTTAATAAGAATCGAGTTTATTTGCTTCCGCTGTAAATCAGTAGTAAAGAGTTAATATCCCAGGCCCTCGGGGTCGGGGTGTTACATTTTGGTATCAGAGCAATAGGTTATAGGTTCTGTAGACTTTAAAGAAATAATTTTACCAGAGCCATAGGATATAGGTTCTGTATAATCTAATATATAAATTTTATCAGAGCATAGGTATATAAAATATTGATTGGGTAGGATTGGGTAGTTTAGAATATTTATTTTAGTTTGTTATATTATTATACATTAATATAGATTTATGATTTTTAAAATAACATTTGATATTATTTAAGAATGGATCCATAAGATAGTATGCATTGGAGGAAATGAGATTTACGTGAAGGCTTCCAAGGATAGGAAATAATTATAAATTCTCTAAGAAAAATAGTAGTATTATTGAGACACCGTAATTAATTTAAATATGTTATTTATGTTTGTAGAAAACACGTACCCATATAATGATTTATAATTAATTGTCAAATGCATTAATAATTTAAATTTTTTTTTTATATATAAATATGATAATAATATCTGAGATTAATTATTTTCACTGTTGTTATTTTCACTAAATATATAAGAAATATATCCATTAGCCCCTACTGATTTTCGAAGTGCTTACCATCACAAATAGATTGAGCAAACGGTTTTGATTATGAAATCTGTGAATGTACCAAAATATCTTAATGTATAAGTTGGATATGAATATGTATTTTTTTGTTACATACATATTCAGTATCAAAGAACATCAAGCTGAATTTAGAAAATATATTTTAGCAAAATCTTTAATTTTAATTTTGTATTAATTATAAGGAAAAATTTAATTAATATTATATCTATTTAAATTCAATATTATATAATCCCTTAGCATGGGCAAGTTAAATATATCTATTTTTTTTGTCAGTACATATTCAATTTCCATCCAGTATCCAAGTTTAATTTAGGAGTACAAATTTGATTGAAAATGAAACTTAATTTTGTAAAATTTATAAAAGTTAATACAACTTAAAAATTTCTATATAAAAATATATATATATTTCTTAATGAAAACATATATAAAAAATTTACTAATTTCTTTTTTCACAAAAATAACCACTGGTCCAAATCATCAATTGCTAAACAGCCCCAACATATATTTGATCTAATAATAATAATAATAAATAATAATAATAATAATACTAATGTTAATGGAATATATATAGAAAAGGGTCTCTTGTAGTTTATAAAAAAAAAGGAGGTATCATAGGTGGAAATCATCAGGTTATAGCTCACTTACCCCGAAAGCAAGGTCAGGGCATGAAGGACCCCCACTTGGCATAGTGGGGACTCGAAACCCGCGATCACATGGATGCACGGCGGTTCCTTACCACTAGGCCACACACCCAAGTGGTGATCTAAGGATGAAATTAATTATAGTTAAAGGCATTTAATAAAGATTGTAAAAACATAAAAAGAACCTAGGAGTTGCACAATTTTGCAAAATACGTGTAACTCGCTCATTTCCGCGACACAGTCGCATCCTCGGATTTTGTGCAAAAAATGCGTTGCTCAATATCCGGTGACACGCGTCGCTCGCTCTCGATTCTGTGACACACGTCGTTCTCCCTCGATTGGTAAAAAACGCGGTTATCGATATCTGTGACACGCGTCACCCCTCTCGGTTCTCACGGGGACACACATCGTGTAGCCCTCGATTGTGCAATTGCTGTTGTATCCATGACACGCGTCGCCCTCTCATTGATTCTCGGACCACATATCGGTTTCTCTCAATTTGTGCCAAAACGAGTGCTTCGAATCCGTGACACACGTCGCTCTCTCTCGATTTCCACAACCACGCGGTATACCCTTAGAAAAAGGGTACGCCCTCCTCGAACTATAAGCCATCACAGTTTTCTATCATCTTGAACAATCAATCGGTTGTAGTGATTAGCTTTTCCCAACTTGTCTCTAGTTGTCTCATTACTCAAAATGTTGCCCAAATCACCCAACTCCCGAGTTGCTGAGAGCAAGAACTTAGATCGTCGATTCCAAAGATGGAACCCGGTAAGCACAGCTGGAGATTCTTAGAGGAGGTCTTCCACAACAGTCAAGGGAAACTCCTTCAAGTGGAGCAGACTATCTTGCTTGACAGCACAACTCCGACGATGGGTCCAATCGAGCCGAAAAAATAATTATACGCTTTTGGTTTGAGAACCGTAGGCGTAGGCGGGATCAGTTGAGAAGCCATATCTCAACTAGTGCCCCAACAATTCTCCATATTACCTCCTCCGCACTACCGACCCGAGCAGGCCCCTGCCATTCTTCCAACCCTCTTCCCTATCGAGCCATATTCCGATGTGGAATGTGAACTTACAAAATTATCTCCACCAAGGGCCATATCCTTACAATGGCAATATCGCAGTCACCACACTAAGGGTTTCGGATAATGATGGTCTACTTCACCATTTCAAGGAAACCCGAATTCGCAATGAGACTATATATGGGACACCATAAACTCGGGGGAGCGAGCAGCTTTCTCCTCGCCGAACAATGGGCGTCCTCTCCCTTTTTCCGACCCAAGACGGCGGAGACATTATAAGAGGTCAACTTCCAAGAAAGAACCCAACGGTTAGTAGTGACACCGCTTAGTAATGCGATAGATGTGACGTTGATCCTAAGGGCTCTAACGGCCAGATTTCTATATTTTTTTATTTATTATTAGGGACATGTATTAATATTATATAACATTATATATACCCTATCCTTTTCAATCTTCTGAATTTCTTTCCCCATTTCAACACTATTAGACCGAGATTCACCACTTCAATTCCCAAAATAAAATAACTTAGTCCAATTGGCCATCAATTATTCTAAGGACTAATAAATTATTAATAATTGACTCTTCTTAATAGTCGCACAAACCATTTTATACAGTACTAATTTTTAAATTAGCAAATTTCGAGGACGAAAATTTTGATAAGGAGGGGAGATTGTGATGACCCAAAAATATATTCTATATATCTATATATATATATATATATATATATATATGATTAAGTACAATAATAATAAAATAAGAAACATGTCATTAAGTTAATATCAATACAGACAAGTGTTTTTTCTGTAAGATCCTTGATTCATGTTTGATGCATCTAAGAAAGACCTTGTCTTAGCGAGTGCTCAGAGACCATTGCGGCTCAGTCGCTCCCTGGAGGGTCGGCCTGGTCAAAATGGAAATTTCATAAGTAAAAACAGGATAAACACTGTTTGTACACATAAATAAGTATATATACATTAAATAGTGTTTGGACGACATACATTGTTAGAATTTACTATAAGATGATAATAATATAGGTATCATATGTGTGGCCAACAAGACACTGTTCGATATACGGAAATAAGTATTAAATATGTTTTACTGATATAATTTGAAGAAATATATTGATAAAATAATAATAAAATTATAGGTATTCCTATGCGGGGCCCACAAGACTGTGTGGGGCCCACATGAAGTCGAAGCGTATGGAGGTTTACACAAGTCTCACCAAAGCTAACAACAAAAAAGCTAGAGGGATGCATTTAAAAAATAGTGATAAGAGTTATTCAAGTACGTAGGATCCATTCAGGTCTCGAAGTTGGTGGGGCCACAAGGACCATGTGGGGCCACATTGAGTTTTTAAAATTTAAATTAATCTTATTAAAAAATAAAATAATAAAATAAAATAA
Organism: Malania oleifera; assembly: GCF_029873635.1. Classification (NCBI taxonomy): domain Eukaryota; kingdom Viridiplantae; phylum Streptophyta; class Magnoliopsida; order Santalales; family Ximeniaceae; genus Malania; species Malania oleifera. The sequence goes on from NC_080424.1 coordinate 108,034,297, forward strand.
ATACTAAAAGTAGTTTAAAAAATTCAAACAATGATAAATACTAATGATAATAATGATTAGAAAAAAAAAAATAATATAATTAATTAATAATTGAGTAATTAATTAGGTAAGGTTAATTTAATTAAAAAATTAGTTTAATGGGAATGGCTGGAAAGCATTTCCCACATGGCCCTCCATCCCCATCCCATACTCAACCCATACCTGTCCATCCCTTGCCCATTCTTTAATTTAAAAATTATAATTTCAACCATCTCCCACCTTTTATAAATGTCATTTCTTACCCAAAATTTTCCTATAAATAGGAGTTCTCAACTTCAATTTTTCACAAACAATTTTCTAAAGGAAGAGAAGGATTGTGAGTGAAAGAATTTGTGGGAGTGAGAATTTTGAGTAAGTTATCCCCTCACCCTCTTTCCGATCTCATATCATTAAAGGCTCGTTATTGTGTTCGTGCACACGGTAAAAGAAGAAGGTACCGTAAATTTTGATTAGGTTGTTTCTTTTTTATTTTAAATCATACCCGAGGTTTAGTTGGACGTAAATTTTAATTATGTTACTTAGTTCCACAAAATTTCCATGAGTTTATTTTTACGAATATTTATTATACCAGTTCTCTCTTAAATATAGTGCATCTATTTTGGGTAAGAAATGTTCCAATCCTCGGGTAAATTTTCGGCATTTCTTTCTATTCAAAAATAAAATTATATATAATATTTAACACAAAAATGTTGTTTGTGCATGAGTTTATTTGTACGTTGCATTTTTATGAAAAAAATATGAGTAAAGATGAGATTTTCACGATATTATTTTTTTAAATTGCATATAAATGATAATAAGATGATTTTAAAACCCTTGGCAACGAAAGTTCAAGTTACAGATGCTCGGTACCGCAGCTTAAAGTTTATACGGACAGAAGATTGCCCCACACTGTTTTACCGAGTGGTATTTATGTATAGGGGATTTTCATTGAGTGCACACCTGTTCCGGACAGGACTAATAAGGAAAATCTCACTTAAAGTTACGTACGTTGCTTTAGTTTGGTCGGCCAGCCAGCTAAGTCCAGGCTTGGACCGCACACCAGACATGGGGGTAAACATGAAGTACGCAAACAGGCCAAGGGTGGTTTTTTTTACAATAATATGTTTCTACAAATTTAATTACGGTACAAAGTTATGATTGATTTGAAGGGAATTGAAAGTGTAAGTACGTGGAAAAGGGATCATTGGTGCTTAATGAGATCTAAGGAAAAGTATAAGGAAAAGTAGAGTATGTTATCATTAAATATTTTTCAGTTTTAAAGTTAAAAGTTAGTTAACAGTTATAGTATATGATTGTAAAAATTTACTGTTAAAATGATGACAAAGTTTTAGCAGGATTGTTTAAAGTTTTTTATCTAAAAGAGTCTGATAGTTATAGTATTAAATATTATTTTACGAAATTCTTTAAAAAAGCTCATTTTGGCCAACCTAATAATAATCTTATTTATTAATGAGCGCGTCTCACCCCAAATCATATTTTATTTCAGATAACTATGAAGGCACATGTGGAAATCAGGCTAGCAAGCATGCGGGTGGGGATTGGGAATTAGAAAAAATAAAGATGTACTTAGAAACCTTAGTATGAGTTCGATGATATTTACGTTTGTGTAATTTTCTTATTTTGAAATAGTGATTGTAAGAATAATTAGCGGCTCTGGTTTAATAAGAATCCGAGTTTATTTGCTTCCGCTGTTAAATCAGTAGTTAAATAAAGACGTTAAATCCCAGGCACCTCGGGTAGGGGTGTAAATATCATATGCTTTCTCAGGTCAATAAACATCATAGCAAGCCATCTTCTTTTTCCCTAAAAACTTTTCCATAATCTTCTAAAGATAAAGAGCTTCTGTGGTATATCGCACAGAATTAAAAAACCCCCCATTGATTTTTTCTGAAGATTTTTGTTCTTTAACAGCTTAATCTTTGTTCAACTACATTTTTTGATAGTTTCATCGTATGACTAATAAGTTTAATTTCCACGATAGTTATTACAATTTTGAAATATTTCTTATTTTTGTATATAGGTATTAAATGTTTTTCCTCCATTTGATCGAATTTTCTTAGTTTTACAATGTATTAAATACAATTAGTTAACCAATAATTCTGTTATCCCCTAAGGCATTTCCAAAACTTCAATGGGGATGTTATTCTGGTCCATAACTTTCTCATTTTTCATTCTTTTTTTTTTTTTTTATGCCAACACTTAACTTCATTAACTCTAATTTCAGCGAAGAAATCTTCTATTTTTAGTCTTTTCCTCATTTGACAATTCTAAGTTTAAACCTTCTATTTGGTTTTCATTAAACAACTTACTAAAATAGCTTCGCCATCTTTCTTTAATGTCTTAGTCTTTAATCAAGATAATATCATCCTCACTTTTTATACATTTTACATTTCCAAAGTCCTTACTCTTCTTTTCTCTAGTTTTAGTAAGTTTAAATATATCTCTTTCCCCTTCTTTTGTACTTAATCTATCATACAAACTATTAAATGATTTATATTTAGTTTCACTAAAGATCTTTTTTGCATCTTTTCTCGTCTCCTTATATTTTTCAAAGTTATCTCTATTTCTACACTTCTGCCACATTTTATATCAAATTCTTTTTGTCTTTATTTATACATCTTTATCTCATCACCAACTCTCTTTACTATTCGAGAATCTTTCCTTTGATTCACCTAAAATCACTTTTGCCATCTTTTGATTGTGCAAATCACAATCCAAATTATTTTTAATCTATTAAATGATAATTTTTATCCTTTAATTTTCACTTTAGAAGTAAAAAGACAACATAAATAATAATAATAATAATAATAATAATAATAATAATAATAATAATTGAGAGATATGTTCTTTGTTTCATGGTGTGTGACAAAAAAATGGAACACCAGACATCATTAACCATTTGTTAAGCTTAGCAATAAAATGGTTCCAAGTGATTCCAGCATATTGTCCCTCAAAGGGGTAAAATTATGATCATTCATTCGTCTGAATTAGAATACATCATAATTCTGAATGCAACAAAAAAGAGTGCGATTAAAAAAAAACACAAAGAACTCCAGATGGAATATGCAGGACAAATTTAGCAGCTAATGCTGCAGAAAAACTGAAGAAACTATTCAAAAATTTTCATTCACTCACTCTTGGCAGCAGCAGCCTGCTTTGCACCAACAGCAAAGAACTCTGTAATGACCTCAAGTGGCATGCCTTTGGTTTCGGGAACCTTCAAGAAGACAAAGACCCATGATATGACGCAAAAAACTGCATAGATTCCAAAGATACCTGCGAGGCCAATTGAAGAGAGCAACACAGGAAGTGTGTATGTAACAATGATGTCGCCGATCCAGTATAGCAGAGAACAAATGGCTATGCAAAGGCCACGAATCCGTGTGGGGAAGATCTCTGAGCAGAGGATGTTGGGTATTGGCCCGTACGCCATCACGAAGCAGCAGAAGTAGACCACGACGCAGATGGTGGAGATCACCGCGTGGGCAACTGTACCAAAGTCTGCGACGTTGCCTATGACGAGGATGATGAGTGACACAATCAAGATGGGAAGTGTAACCAGCAGCAGCCGCCTGCACTTGAAAATCAAGGAAGATGAGGAAAATGACAACTGAAAAGGGAAAGTGTATCTTTTGTCATGGAAATAATGCAAAAACATGTTTGCATTTTCTTGAATGAAAAGAATGGCTTGTTCCTCGAATTGTAGCTCATGACATCATAAAATAGTTGAAATCCCTTGATCCAATTTTAAAGACAACACTCTTGATTCATTGAACATAAACAAATTTTCGCAATTTTTGCCAATAGAAACTAAGTTCCTCCTTTTTCAGTCTATCAAAATTAAGAACCCAAAACTTTTATGATGTTGGAGTAGACACCAATCTCACACATCAAAGTTGATAGTACAACAAAAAGGGTCATACAGTCCTTCAGCAAGAAAGCTTTGTGATCATTTTGAGGAACCTAAATGTTTGATGAGATTTGTTGTAAAGTGTGCATAGAACATATGATTACCAGATTATATGCATCTACTATCTAGTTTTTCAACTAAGCAACATAACAAGCATTCATAAAGCAAAACAAAATTGCAGTATAACCACAAAAGACATGGTTTATACTGCCAATGGAAACACTGAGTCTGACGCAAAAAAGAAGAGAGAGAGAGAGAGAGAGAGAGAGAGAGAGATTACCTTCTGCCGGTGATATCCATGAGCTTTATTGCAAGACCTATGCACGGCAGCATCAACAAGGTTGTGAAGGCACTAATGAGAAAAGATGCAGATTCTGTACCAAGACCAATGCCCGAAAGAAGAACTTCAACGCCTGCCTCCTCAAGAATTTGGGGAGTGTAGTAGAGTACCCCATTTATTCCAGAAAACTGCACAAACAAATTAAGGTTACGCAGAAGATGCATTGCAGATGGAACACTGCAATAACTAGCCTAAACTTCATAACAATAACAGGCAACCCTGAAACTAACTACAACTCATTTGAATCCATTAGTTAAAATAGAACTATCTTAACCCAACAGCGGTTCTGACCCAAGTAATTTTTCAAGATCCATAGGGTCTGATTTTGGGTTTTTAAATAAGATTCCGAAACAAAAACTAAAAAAATAAAATAATGAAAGGTGCAGCATTAATTAACCATCAAATCTTTATCCTTTACCTTTACTGTTGCCGAACTGTTATCGATATTAAGTTTATCATGCAAACAAATGCCAGGATATGCACCAAATCTAGAGTATCAAAAGTAGGTTTACTCCATCACGAGATAGGAGAAAGGATCTTCAAAGAGGAGATCTTAAAAAGAAAGCCAACTTACCAACATGCATGGGTTGGTAAAATAATGCTAATCATATTCTTTCATTGTGAATAGATTCTACAAAAGCACAAAAATAAAGGTCATGATGAAATGTAACGTTTTTCAGTACATTTACCTCTGAATTATCTAATCTCCACACATCCCTAACACAACGCCTGCTTAACCCTGGTCAAGAAAGAAGTACCCAAATTGGCCCCTTCGAAGTAGTTTCTGAGGGGTGAACCATTGCAGGTCCAACTGGATGCTGATCCAAAAGCTCCTTGGAATAAAGAGCAGGCTGGCTTACTAGAGCCGCAGCCTGGACAAACTCACCTTCTGCAGGAATATCGCCACCAGGAAGTGAAACTAGAGACCCACGTCGAGATCCTGGAAATCCCTCTTCGTGCAAATATATCCTTTTAAACCCTCCTTCCTTCTTTTCATCTTCTCCTTCTCTCTCAGACCATTTCCATGCCAACATCCAGCCGCCTCCTATGCCCAGTCTGCTGGCAGGTTCTCCATCCTTTACTTGCATAAGACTGCTATGGTGTCTCATGCTTAGAACACTGCCATGGGTTGCAGGGGGAACCATGTCCTTTTCCAAGCTCGTTGTCTGACGTGAAATTAAGGGGCTATGCAAATTATCATCAGAATCTCCACCAGCAGCATCTGATGCATACCCTTCACCATCCCTCTGTAGGCTCTCTTCATCCCACTGTTCATTTTTAGCCTGTGGATCAGCTGTACTGACCATGCTGCCAAAATTGGGAAAAAGCATGCTTCGCATACTCCCCGTCTCCGGGAGCTTTTCATGGACACTGCCAAAAAGGGTCACAAGAGGATCCATAAGAGGCACACTTTGGTTTGCCAAGCTTCCATGGCGAGATACGAGACCAAGAGAACTCTGTCCACTGACAGGTTTGGCAACCCAGGAGAGGCCCTGTTCAGGTCCATATAACTTAATTTGGTCTTTGTCAGCAGTTTGTTCCTGATCATCAGTAAGTTGGTCAGCTGGGCCAATTATGTATTCTTCTATAGATGTTTCACCCCCAACTCGAAGACCCTCAACCAGCAAAGCCATCTCACCTGAGGGTAAAAGAAGCTTCATTGTAATTTTACATGACAAATTAAAGCACAACCTTTTACTCAAGTGGAAAGGCAAAGAAAGGAAAAAAAGAAAACATATTCCAATCCGTTTCCTTCAGGAAGATAAAAAAGATAAACAATCATGGACAACTTGAAATCATCAGTATCTGACTATATAGACAATTCATAACTTGATGGCTGCACCTTTATTGTCGTGGCATCTTTTGTTTTAGAATTCTTGGAGATTTACATTACTACACTGTTCTTCAATATCAGATTTTTTCCACTCAAATAAAACAATTAATTTGCTTATTTTTCAAAATTCTGATTTTAAAAAAAATTAAAAAAATTGCAAGCATTCCATCTCATGCCACCTAAGCCCTGACAAGAGAACAATTTGCTTTGCATCGACCTTTTCCTTTAAACATAACTACAAGAGACAACATGGGGTAAAATGGTAATATCCCTGGAATGTAATGCAGTGTAGATAAGCTCATTCAACTTGCTTAGATAGAATATAATTCCCATAAATTCCCTTCCCTATAATACGTCCTGCTTGTAACCTAATGTTAAACCTCTTTAAACTCAAAAGAAAATCCACCTCCAGAACAAATGCTTCATGACACATAAGTGAATTCTTAAGGTGTATTTCATCTTTCTCATCACTATATTACCTTAGGAGACAATTTCCCTTAAGTTCACATTTTTCTAGAAGTTCTTGAAATTCTCTTTATGAGGTCTAGGACTTTTAAATTAGTTTTCTAACATGGAATATTTGGTTATTTAAAAAAAGTATTAAAGAATGAACCTGAAACGTCTTCTCTGCCACGCAATCTTTGTAAAACATGTTTTGCCTCAAGCATCCTTCCCTTACTCACAAGCCACCTTGGAGATTCAGGCAGGAAAAATACTGTTAATGCAAAATAGATAAGAGAGGGGATTGAAAGAACCCCAAGCATCAACCTCCAGCTCGGTGAGGACATCAGAGACATCCCAAAAACCATGCAGTAGGCTAAAAACATGCCACCAGACCCTGTGAACTGCGGAAGAGTATTTAAGGATCCTCTAATATCGGATGGGGCTGTTTCGGAGATATAAAGTGGGACTAGAGTCACAGCTAGACCAATCCCAAATCCATCTAATAGCCGTGCTATAAGTAGCACATAAACATTGGGTGACCATAACATAACCAAACCACTGATGAAATAGAGAACAGAAGAGATTATTAGCATTGGCCGCCGACCGATCCAATCTGATATAGCTCCTGAGCATGTAGTTATAATTATGGCTCCAATAAGTGACATGGCCACAACAATCCCTTCCACAGTAGTTTCTAACTCAAGGTCCTTCTTTATGTAAACAATGGCCCCTGAAAAGCCAAAAAGATTAACAAAAAAAAAAAAAACCTCAAGTGTTTCATTCATAATAGCTTGAGACTAGATATTTAGCATTCTTCATTTATCATCACCAGGAGGATCTTGTATTACAAGTGAAATGGAAAGCAAAATGAAAAGCTTCCATCCTTGAATGTATGATGCAAACTCAATTGCCATAAAAGGTGAATTCTCTTCGTGTTTGGGAGCACCAATGTGAAAATATGAATTTGAAATTGTGCAAATGGATAAATTTTAATACAAAGTGGTACTATACCAATGCATCATCAACCAAGAAGAGCAGGTTTCTAATTTACAAAAGCTAATTTTGATATTTCAAACTCTAACAATCAGACATAGGCTAAGATTTTTTAAAAAAAAAAATTAAATAATTTTTTTTAATTTGTTAGAGAAAGAAAAAGTACCAGCAATCGTAGCATTATCCCATCCTTGCAGAAAGTTACCAACTGTCGCCGCAATAGCCACTAGCACAGCTGCCGTCATCTCTCCAGCAATGAACTAGGCTCTCTCCAAATCTTGGATTACAATCTGAAGAGGGAAGACCCCATGTCACAGATCCAACAGTCAAGCATTCCCAGATCAAATACACTCATCACAATCACTTTTAAGCAGACCCAAAACATTTTAGGGAAAAACATACATGCACAACTCTGCCACACCATCAGAACCATGAATTCACCCTCAAAAGTAAACACCATTGAATGAATCAAAATCAACAAACACCCACAAAAAATCAACATTCCTTGATGAAAGAAAATCAACAATCACCCGTAAAATTGAACTTCATTGAGTGAAACAAATTTAACAAGTACCCACAACAATGAACACTACCAAGTACCAAGTGGAACACAATCAACAAAACCCACAACAATTGGTCTCTCAATAAAATAAAATCAACAAACACCACAAAAATTGAACATTACTCAATGAAAAAAAAATCAACAGATCCAGCACACTCAGTAAGAACTCATCAGATCTCTCCGGATTGGACTGCTTACCTGAGACCGAGGAGGGTGGAGTGACACAACTACAGAGGGAGTGTGAATTTGAAGCACAGAGACAAAGAGTTTACTTTATCTCTTGTAAGGAAAATGGTATTTCTTGCTGAGACAAAAGTAACAATTGGAAGTGCAGCTTAATGCCACAGTGAGCTTCCCATATACTAATAAATAAAAATCTAGGAAGCAACAGCAGCCAGCAGTAGCAGTAGCAGTAGCAGCAGCAGGAAAAGGAGCTGGCTCTTGGACTGAATTTCCCCAATACAGACAAATTATATAATTATTTTTTCATGTACCCAATAGTTTCCCAGAATGCCGAAGCCCTTGAACTCTGAAATACCCACTTCACTCGCAGTTCAAATTTCACTCTAATAGACGCAGAAAACTTGCTTTGATTATTATTTTATGAATTGGGGGTTTCTGCACTGAACCCACAAACCCTAACCCAGAGAGAATCTCTAAAAGCTTCGCAACTTCACGATTAAATACGCAGAGTTGGAGGTACGTATCACTTTCAGCAACTTCGACCCAAGGTTGAAAATAGGGTCTGCACTCTTAAAAAGTAACCCTGCGCTCTGCAGCAACCTACTATTCTTCAGCTTCCAACCAGGCCAACCGATGGATCCTCGCTCTTTCCTTATTATTATTTTTTTAAAAAAATTAAGTAAAGTAATAATAAGAACAACTAAGAAGCCACGCGAAGCTGGTAATCTTTGTACTTGGCCTCTGTAAAGGGAAAATTTTCCGTCAGGTTTTCGCACTTTTTCGTGAAGTGGTGAATTTTGAAACTTTCTCGGTAATTTGAGCTGCGGATTTCAGAAAATATCTGCGATTACAGTCGTCGACTTTCTACCATTTCTACAGGAGAGTGGAACAATGCTGACAAAGGGAGGAAAAAACAGCCAAAGGTGGAGGAGACGTGAGAAAAGGACGGGCAAGAACCGGCAAATCGGTGAGACAAGTAATTGAAAATTTCCGTGTTTGGGTTTAAAACCTGAAATGGGATATGTCGATTAAGCCTACACGGCTACTAATCTATGAACAGAGAGTTGAACTATTTGCATTGTGTCCCAACTACTTCTTGAAGAACTTTGAATCTTTGCTATTATAGGATTTCCATATATATATATATATTCTTTTGTTTTGATATATTTATTAACGTGTTTTATCTAAAAAATTGTTAATAAAAATTAAAATATAACTTAAATTGATTTTATATGTTTGTAAAATTAATTTTATTATACCAAAAGTTACACCGGATGCATGCATGCATTCGCGCATAATTGGTGAGAACATTTTATAAGGATTGTTTGATATCATTATTATTTTTTATTTTTTATTTTTAATTTTTACGATGAAAAAATAGATTATAAAAATGTATTTATTTTTGTTGTTAGTTTTCTATTTTTGTTGCGGTTTTCAACTGTTTGTCAAAAAACTTAAAATCAAATTTTATGATTTTCGATTGTTTTGACAACCCAACGTCAAAAATTTTAATATTTAGAAATAATTTTTTAGGATTAAATTAATCATTTTGCGCACTTTTAAATGAAAATCAAAACTAAATGGTCGTATGAATTTAAATTTAATTAAAATAAAAAAAACATAAATTTTTAAAAATAATTATAAAACTAATTGTAAAATACTTTTACTATTTTTCAATTTTTATGTCCAATAAAATTTTTAATGTAAAACAAAATTTGAAAATAGAACAATTAAGTAAAATAATTATCGGAAAAGGATGGCTGCTTTAATACAAAATCCGCATGAGATGTTATTAGAGTTAGAGCTCCAAAATTTGATTTGGCTAAGTGGGTTTAGAACAAATGGTTACAGAAGAAAATTTCTATTTGTATGTGGAAGACTGCTTTTGAGTACCTAAGTGTTGATGAAAAGGTGAGAAGGGTGGGGGTTTCTCTGGTTTCGGCATGCAATTGTTGTGAGATGAGGCAATCTGAAGATTTGGAGAATGTGTTAAATAAGGGAGACCTTACTTCTGAGGTTTGAAGGAAGGTTTTGGTGGAGGTAGGTGTTCCTTTCCTTAGGCAACAAAGTTGGAAAGAAAGAGTCCAAATGTGGTTTAATAGGGCTTCTAGGTTCTCTCAACTGGGTTCATTGATGGGTTTGATTCCTTGTTTAGTAGTTTGGATGCTGTGGAGAAGGAGATGTGTGGCTAGAATGGGAGGAAAATTAGAGAGTAGTACTGATGTGTGGCTCTCTATTAAGTATTGGGTGGGGGTTTTGAGTAGGAACATGACAGAAATTGTTCAGTTAAAGGATGCTGATTTTTGGGTTTTGTAGAATCTAGAAGTGCAAATTGTGAATAAAAGAATTAAAATTATGCAAAGTGTAAGATGGCTAAAACCGAGGTAAGGGAGGTTGAAACTAAATTTGGATGGGAGCAGCCTGGGGAACTCAAGGCCGGCGGGTGGTGGTGGCATCCTTAGAGACCATACAGGTTCTTTTGTATTTGGTTTTTCAAAATATTTTGGTTCTTGTTCAAATAATGAAACTGAATTGAGAGCTGTGTTGGAAGGAATAAAGATTTGCAAATAGTTGGGTCATACTTGTATCGATATTGAATGTGATTCGAATATTGTAGTTAATTGGATTAAAGTCAGGAAGTGCTCATTGTGGTATTTGTGGGATTTTTGGGAGCAACTTATTGGTTTATTGGAGGGAGTGGATTTTTCGATAAATCATTCGTATAAAGAAGGGAACAAAGTAGCAGATGCCTTGACTCAACAAGGTGTTATGGGGAGGAATAGTTTATTTACAAATAGTAGTCAACTCCTTAGAGTTAACAATGATTTGTATAAATTGGAGAAGATGAGTATGGCTTATATGAGGTATGTTTAGCTAATTTTCTTTTGGTTTTTGCTCATGCTTTTTGCTGTTTTTCTTTTGTTTTGTTATGTTGTGTGAGATTTGTTTTGTAGATCCTGATTTGTTTTGTTTTGTTTGGACTTGTAACCCGGTTTTGGCTGGATGTTGGTATTGTTCTTTGAGAGATTTTTAACGTTTGTTTTTTGTTATCTCTCATTGATTGTCTTGTAACTATGGTATTCCTCCGCCAAAAGTGAAGGGTTATCAATAAATAAATGAAGGTACCGCCATTCTTTAAAAAAAAAAAAAAGTAAAATAATTATAATAAAATTTTTTATTATTGTAATTTTTAATATTAATTATTTATAATTTTATTATTTTAAACATATTTTTATAATATTATTTGATTTAAAGATGAAAATAAATAGTTTTAAGTAATTATTTTTAAATTTTTATTAGTTTTATAAATGTTAACCAAATAGGTTATTGGTTTCTAATTTTTAATTTTTGTTTTTGAGTTTGGTTTTCATTTCTAATTTCTCTTTCTCAAACTTTTTTTACAGTAATACCAAACAACCCCTAAGTTTTTATCATCATTTGCAACCATTGAATTGTCAATAGTAAAAAATTGTACATGTAATTTAGTTATAAGACAATCGCTAACATAATTGTTATAAAATTATGCTCTAAAATTATGAGCGTACACACGCAGCAAATACGAAAATTGCAGAAAATCAAAAGGGAGAGGAAGAACACAAATTTATATAGTTCGACAATGTGTTTATGTACACGGAATTTCTGTACAATTTTCACTATCAACTAAAATATTGTCTTCGGATTTCAACTCTCGACTACCGTATACATATATACAACTACATTTCACCCTGACTCAAATATAATGTATTGGAAGCCTCCCTGCACACCCCCAAAACTCCTTCACTCGACTAGTTTAAGCAGATAGGAATGTCTCGTGCATGAACGAACCTCCTAAACCTTCCATTTATAACAACTTTCAAGTATACAACCTCTGAATATAAGATGCAATTCAATAATAATAAAATTCCGATTAAGTTTACAAATTGTAATAAAAAAGGTTGTAAATTTTATTAGAAATATCAAATTTTACTCATTAAGCTAATAATTCGAGTTGAAATATATATATATTTCAAATAATATCAAATTGGGGAAGATTACTAAACAAATTGAACTTAACCTATAATAAAAAAGATTAATTAAATAACTTTTTTATTTAAATAAATAAATAAATAAAATGAGATCATAAGTTTGAAATGACGGTTATTTATTAGTCACCAAGTTGAGGAGGAGTTGTTATATTTTTTTTATAGGGTTGGTGCGGACCGAGAGGGGGGCGTGGGGGAAGAGAATTTATCTACCTGTCAAAAGCTCAAAGATGGACCAATGATAATTAGACGAGAGAGGTACACGTGGCAAGGATAAGTGGATGAGATTTGTACACGTAGGACTGGTTCTGAGAGTCAGGTGCCAATGAGGTGTGGCCGCTTGGAGTTCTGGGTCCAAAGTCATATTTCCATAGTTTTTCCCGTTTTATTATTAATTTAAAGTAAAATATTAAATAATACTCTATTTGGAAAAAAAAAAAATCACATTAATATTTACATAATTTTGCAGTTTGATGCTGCGAAATTTAACAAATCTCGCAGGACCAATCCGCGAAATTTAAAAAGTTTTACATAAGATCAGTTGACGCGAGGTAGAAAATCTCACAGATTTTTGCGAAAGCTATAAAAACTCAAAAATTAGGTACGTATTTTTTCTTACCGTAAAATAAAATTTGCTTCATTGAATTCTTATTTAACAAACGTTCGAAGATTTGTTTGCTTTAACTTCACAAATCATCAACATGAACATTTCCTCAAGTTTTGGTATTTCCAAATTAAGTTTTATTTTTTTAATGTTGAGTGAGAATAAAATAGATATTATACAAAAATATAATAATTTATAGAAAATATTGTGTCATTTAAAATATATATATATATATATATATAAGAAATAATGTTATTTATTTATTTTGATATATTGAAAATTAAACAAAATAAATTTACCATTTAAAAAAACTCTAAACTAATATGTTACAATTAGTAAAGATCATTAAATGTTCGAAAGTGACGCTATATATGTATATATCCATCATTGATTTATTATCTCCACAACTAACTCTTGCAAATAATTAGTTAGCAAGCTAGTTTTGATTTCCTTAATAAAGACTTATATTGAATTTTAATAAGATGTAATATAAAATTGCATTGAAATTTGTCCAAATCTATTCAATTCCAAATCAAATGTCCAAAATTCATACTCTCAAGTAGGGGTGACAAAACAGGTCGAAACCCGACGGTCGACCCATGATTTGCCCGTTTAAATCGAGTTTGAGCTTAGTACAAGTTGATCCATTTATAAACGAGTAAATCCGGACCCAATCCATTTATTAAATGGGTTAGGTGGGTTCGGGTCGGGTCACCCACCGCTGGTTTAAAAAAATGAAGGAGTGCTTTTTAAAATAAATAAATAAATAAATTATTTCATTTTATATGAAATGTTTAAAAATTTTAAAACAAATAAATTATATTTTTTAAATGGGTGACATGTTTAGAATTATATTTGATATGCCCATAAAAAATCACGCTAATGAGGGCAGGTCAACGCCTATCTCGCACTTTCTCCGGGTCTAACATTTTGACGAGTGATTTGCTCCAACCCAATAAAGAGGGGAAGAGATCCACGCCAATGGCTTTAATAGCCGAGTAATAGGTGCACGCACTTATGGCTGGGGAGCGATTCACGCCCCCGTGCAATAAATTCGAGCCAACCTACTGTCAACTCGAACCCTTATAAGAAGGGATATGGAGAGAAGGCCAAGGTAAGTGATTCAACACAATTATACTGTTGCATTCAGCCTCTCTAAAAGCATTCCTCTTACTCAGGCATCGAAGTGATCCCCCGGAGTACACCCCGGGTCCTCCAAACCTTTCTTTTCTTCCTCTTTCAGGTCAACGGGAGTCGAAGGAGCATCCCTGCTATTTTACCCCGCAACAGTTGGCACCGTTTGTGGGAACTGCTTTTAGGAGGCGATATTATCTTGCTCTCGACTTTCAACATACCAGCAATGCCAACCTCACGCAATTCTACCTCCCTCCCTGCTACAAAAGAACCATCCCAATCCATCAAATCCACGCCTGCAGAATCATCGGGTGTCACTATGGAGGAGTTCCTTGCTTTCCAGAAGGAAATGAATGACATGCTCAACCAACTCTTACAACAAAAGGGTCAAGAAGGGCACGTTCTCCCCCAACCGCGAGAGAATCCCAGCGCAAACAGGCAAGCTAACAAACCAGTGGAGAAAGAGGAGAAAACTCAACTCAACAAGAAGGTAGAAGATGCAAATAGCATGGACGTCAACCAACAAAGATCCACGGAGCTTGAAGAAAGAATCAAGAAGATAGATCATATAGAGAAGATGATGAAAGAGGGCAGAAACAAACCCTACCACGGGGAAGCATCCCTGAGGTCTTCGAAGCCGCCATTCAATAAAGAAATCATGGAGGCTCCATTGCCAAGTAGATTCAAGATGCCCACTTTTGACAGGTACGAGGGTTTATCTGACCCAATTGATCACCTAGATAATTTTAAAATGTTGATGCAGTTGCAAAGAGCTCCAGACGCAATTATGTGTCGAGCTTTTGCGACTACCCTTAAGGGTACTGCCAGAGATTGGTACCGCACATTGCGACCCGGATCCATCGGCTCCTTCTCAGACATGGAACAACTCTTCACCGGCCACTTCCTTAGTAGCAGGAGAGTTGCTAAAACAACTGGCCATCTCATGAGCATGGCGCAAGGAGAGCAGGAAACTCTTAAAGATTTTATGCATCGCTTCAACACGGCAACCCTAGAGATCCGCAACTTAGACATGGGGGTGGCATTAGCAGCCCTGACGACGGCTCTCCAACCTGGAAGCTTCTTATACTCGCTGGGGAAAAAGTCACTAGTAGACATGGGGGAGCTGATGGTCCGAGCACAAAGTACATCAATCTGGAGGAGATGATGGATACGAGAGGAAGTCGCCTAGAGCGGAAAAGGAAAAACAGTAGCAAAGAAACAGGGGATCCCTTTAGATCCGCAAAAAGACACGAGGCTAGCGCATTGCACCCGGGTCAAAAGATGAGAGGATAGCACAACAAGTTCTCCACTTACACACCCCTGAATGTACCGCGCTCAGAGTTACTGATGCAGATCAAAAAGAAGGACTACATCTTGTGGCCTGAACCTATGCGAATGCCTCTACATAAGCGGAACATGTCCAAGTTCTGCGCATTCCATAGGGATCACGGCCACAACACAGAAGAATGCATTCAGTTGAAGAAAGAAATCGAAGTCCTAATAAGAAGGGGACATCTGTCAAAGTTTATCAAGAAAGAAAATCCACAAAGGGAACCACTCGAGCAGAGAAGGCATGGCACAAAAGAGAAGGAAGAGCAGGTCATTGGGGAAATTGCGGTGATCTTTGGAGGATCCGCCAGTGGAGGAGATAGCGGGAGTGCACGCAAAAGATACGCTAAACAGGTGCTGACGATGGAGAAGGGGGAAACCAGTAGCAAACGAAACAGAAGAGATGACATCATAACCTTTGACAACGGAGACGAAGAAGGGGTGCAGCAACCACATGATGACGCATTAGTGCTCTCCCTACTCGTGGCCAATTACATGGTCAGACGCATACTAATAGACAATGGGAGCTCGGCCAACATCATGTTCTGGTTGGTCCTAGTTGGAATGAAGATCGACAAGGAATGACTAAAGCCCGTCTCGACCCCCTTGGTAGGATTTGGGGGAGACATTTTTCACCCCTTGGGTATAATCACGTTACCAGTGACAATAAGGACGACCCCGCAGCAGGTAACGACGTTGATAGAATTCCTGGTGGTCGACCGACCTTCAGTATACAATGTCATCTTGGGTCGCCCTTTCCTTAACGCAGTTCGGGCGGTGACATCAACGTACCACCTCAAAGTCAAATTCCCTACACCACAAGGGATAGGATTTGCCAAGGGAGATCAGGCAGCTGCTCGGAGTTGCTATGTAATGGCCTTGAAAGGGAAGATGGAGGCTAGAGAAGCTTTAATGGTGGAAGATCTAGAAGTAAGAGGAAAGTATCCCCAGATCAATACAGTACATGAAGATATCAAGCACATACCCCTGAAGGGCCACAAGGAGAGAAGTATACAGATCGGGAATCACTTGCCCGACACTTTGAAAGCGGAGCTGACGGAACTCTTGGATAAATTCGCTGATTTGTTCACGTGGTCGGCCGCAGACATGCCTGGTATTGATCCTACTGTGATAGAGCACAGGTTGCAGGTCAACCCCGACCACCGACCTGTGAAACAGAAAAAAAAGGAGCTTCGCGATGAAGCGGATTAAAATAATCGACAAGGAAGTGACAAAACTGTTGCAGGTCAACTTCATCTGAGAAGTAGACTACCCGAAGTGGTTGAGCAACGTGGTCCTGGTAAGGAAGCCGAACGAAAAATGGCGCACCTGCATAGACTTCACGGACTTGAACAAAGCGTGCCCGAAGGACAGCTTCCCTCTCCCTCAAATCAACCAGCTAGTGGACTCGACCTCAGGGCACGAGCTCCTCAGCTTCATGGATGCTTACTCAGGGTACAACCAAATCCCCATGAGTCGAGCTGACGAGGAAAAAACCTCTTTTGTCACCGAAAGGGGCTTGTATTGTTACCGAGTGATGCCCTTCGGTTTAAAAAATGTAGGGGCCACATATCAAAGGTTGGTGAATAAGATTTTTAAAGACCAGCTCGGAAAAACAATGGAAGCGTACGTGGACGATATGTTGGTGAAAAGCATGGAAAGCATGGAAGTAGGGCAACATTGTAAAGATTTGAGGGAAATGTTCAAGCTCCTTCGCCAGTACCACATGAAGTTGAACCCATCAAAGTGTGTATTCGGCGTTTCTGCAGGAAAATTTCTGGGCTTTATGGTGACTCATAGAGGTATAGAAGCAAACCCGGATAAAATACAAGCGCTGCTGGAAATGGAAGCTCTAAGGACCAAAAAGGAGATCCAAGTTCTAACTGGGAGGATAGCCTCCCTCAGCAGGTTTATCTCCTGCTCAGGGGACAAAGGCTTACCTTTCTTTAGAGCACTACGGAAGAAGGGAGGATTCAAATGGGGAGAGGAACAGGCCAAAGCCTTCGAACAGCTTAAACAATACCTCGGATCCCCTCCTCTTTTAACAAAAGCAAAGAATGGGGAAGACCTCTATCTATATATAGCTTCCATGGAGAATGCCGTCAGCTCGGTCTTGGTCCGGGAAGAAGGCAGGAAGCATCAGCTCGTATATTACACAAGTAAGGTATTAAATGGTGCCGATAAGAACTATTGCATGGTGGAGAAAGCCGCCTTCTCCATCATCTGTGCAGCACGGAAGTTAAGACCCTATTTTCAAGCCCACAGGGTTGTTGTGTTAACAAACCTACCAATGAGACAAATTTTACAGCGGCCGGAGAGTTTGGGAAGGATGACGAAGTGTTCAATCGAATTAAGTGAGTTTGACATACAGTATCAAACAAGGCCCGTAGTCAAGGCTCAGGTACTAGCTGATTTTACAGCAGAAAGGCTCCCCGGGTCATCCACTAAGTCAGATGTATGGACACTGCATGTTGATGGGTCCTCTAATGCTGCTGGAGGGGGGGGGAGTCGGATTCATCCTTTCCGCCCCAAACGGCAATGAAACTCTCTTTACACTAAAGCTGGAGTTCATAGCAACCAACAACGAGGCGGAGTACGAAGCTTTGTTAGCAGGCCTGCGGCTGGCAGAAGCATTAGGGGTGGCACAGATCAAAGTATTAAGTGATTCCCAACTGGTGGTAGAGCAGCTTAAAGGAGAATTTGAGGCTAGGGATCCAAGAATGAAGAAATATCTCTTTAAGGCTAGAGAATACACAAAGGCATTTGTTTAGTTCGACATAAAACACGTACGAAGGGCAGAGAACAAAAAGGTGGACGCACTCACGAAATTGGCCTCGGCAACCAGTTCAGAATGGAAAGACACTATCTATCTTGAACGCATAGGGAAACCCTCATACGAGGGGGACAGAATTAACTCAATAGAGTCTGAAGTTAGCAAGGACGACTGGAGAGCGTCTCTATTCCTATACCTCCAGGACGGATCCTTACCAGAAGATAATAAGGAAGCTCTAAAGGTAAGGAGGAGAGCTGCAAGATATACGTTGATGGGCCGGGAGCTCTATAGGCGATCCCTAACCCTGCCCTACCTTCGATGTCTAAGCAACGAAGAAGGGAAGTATATACTACAAGAAATCCACGAAGGAGTGTGTGGAAACCACCTTGCCAGTATCCATTACAATAGTTGCACTACATCAATAAAGTTTGAAAAATTCAAAATACAAGTTTGGTTCCTACAAACTAGTTGGCTTTACTCCCCTCCCCAACTTCCTCCTCCCCTTCTTCATCCTCCTCCAAATCTTCCACAGACTCAGGGCTCTCGTCGCCGTAACCATGAGAGCTTACACCATCAAGAGGAAGCTCAGGATGTTTGGTCCTTACTTGATCCCGGCACCTCCTAAATCCCACTCGATAAGCTTTGGAGGTATCGATAACGAACTGGTTGGAGTCTTTATACTCCTTTACTTCAGTTCGGGAAGCAGTAGCAGCAGCGGCAGCTTCTCTGGCAGGTAGTTCCTCCCTACGAAGGCGATCGACCTCTGCTTGTAGAGCCCGCTTGCAGACCTCGGCCTCATGCAGTTCGTTCTGAGCAAGAACATACTTCTCCCGGTCATCGAGTGTCTGCCGATACATCTCCGCAACCTTCTCCTCCTAGGTTAGAGCCATCGTCGCCAGCTGTGGAAGAATACAAAGTATGGAACAGTTAGCAAGACTATGTACAATTCCAGAAGAATAAGGCCAGTTAAGTAGATACCTGGTACAAGGTATGGAGGATCTTTGCTGAAAAAGCGTCAGGAAGGGTGCACTGGGCCTGCACAAAATCCTCAGCGTACACAGCTCGGCGGAAGGCAGAGGCAGAACGGGTCGGCTCGTGAAAAATCGCTTCAATTTGAGCCTGCGGGGTCGGAGGAGGAGCAACATGGACCTCGTCAGTAAGGGCACCGGAGTCACCTGCAGGTGCATCCCTTTGAGAGGATTCTCCTTCGATCTCCCTCCTCTTCTTCCTACTCCTACTCACCCTTTGCTTCCTAGCTTCTCCCATCAGAGATTCATACCTGGTGAAGTCCATATCTGCAAGGATAAAAGAGAAAAGGAGTAAGAACACCAACAGTAGACACAATATATGAACACACACATAGACATAATCAGGGGGAGGAATGACTTGAGGAAACAGGGTTGATCCCCCACTGCACGAGGACACGCTCTTGGAGCAGCTCCTCATGAGGGATAATACCCTGTTCACCGAGGACACGAAGTTCTTTCAGGATGGCCTGCTCTTCGGGGGAAAGTCGGGGGAGGAGATGGCGCACCCGAACTACAAAGGAAAAAGGGGTGAAAGGAGAAAAGATGAGTTAGATGGATAACCTACTAGTAAGCCCTATAAAAGAGGATGGAAAAAAGATAGACAACGTTACCATCAAGAGGAGAAGACCAGACACAAGAGCCCGTGTAATTCAACTCTCCTGAGGCAAAGAAGTAACGAGTCTTCCAGTTATGGATGGAAGAATTGCCTGGTGAGAAAAGTTTATAGCCTGGTAGAGAGTTGAAATAATATAGCTCCTTCTCCGCAGAATGAGATCGCATTTGGAAACAACTTCTGAAAAGCGGAACTGTAGGCTGATGGCCCAAGCGGAGCAGAAGTACGGCAAAATAGGTGTGCGAAAGATAAGAGTTCGGGACGAGTTGAGAACGGCTATGCGGTAAAAACGTAAGACGTTAGAGACAAAAGAGGAAAGGAAGCCTAAGACCCAGATCTAGATAATCGGTATAGAGGCAGAGCTCCTCGGAGTTTTGGTCAAGAGCTGACTCGGAAGCAGATGGCAACCTAACAGTAATATTCGATGGTACAACAAAAAAATAACGAACATTCTGCAGGTCAGACGAGGTGAGGTCACAACAAGCGCTCCGAACTGTAGTAGGAACCCTTAAAGGCTGTGAGGAAGACTCCATAGGGAAAACAAAGCCTGAACGAAACAATACCTATACCTAAGGATCAAACGAGCAAGCACCAGCAAAAATAAAGAGGAAAAGATGCCAAGACAGATCAAGACAGTAAAATTTCACACACAAACAGCTAGGCCATCTTACAAGAAAAGATCAAACATACAAAGCTAACGCAAGAACAATGAAGAACATGAAGAACAACAAAACAAAAATGCTATAGAGAGGGAAAGCGTACCTAGCACCAAATAGGGGACTTGTGGAATGAAGGAGAGAAGAGAAAGAAGGAGTCCTCTCAGAATAAAGACAAGTGCGGAATGAAAGAATCCATTGGCCTTTATAAAGAGAGGAGGGCACGAATCCCTGTGGCAGGAATCTCAAGGATCTCCAGTTACAAAAAGGATTGCGTCTCGAGGGAGGAAAAGGGCACAGAAAATCTCTGACAAATGCACGGACGCGGCTTCCCAAGGACAAACGCTACCTCAGAAAGACCACGTCGCCTCGGACACAATGTTAGACGGATGACCATAAATGAGAAGATTCCTCCAACCCACTTCTTAGGTAGAACACATTTAAAACCTGCTTTTATGTATCTCTTGCAGGACAGAAGCGTGCAACGACGCCTCGAAAAGGTGAAACAACCAAAAGATGAGCGCGACTCACGAGGTGGATGGCCCAAACTGACGAGCACGACTTGTGAGGCCAGAACAACCCAACAGATGAGCACGACTCACCAGGTGGATGGCCCAAACTGACGAGCACGACTCGTGAAGCCAGAACAACCCAACAGATGAGCATTACTCATCAGGTGGATGGCCCAAACTGACGAGCACGACTCGTGAGGCCAGAACAACCCAATAGATGAGCACGACTCATCAGGTGGATGGCCCAAACTGACGAGCACGACTCGTGAGACTAGAACAACCCAACAGATGAGCACGACTCACCAGGTGGATGGCCCAAACTGACGAGCACGACTCGTGAAGCCAGAACAACCCAATAAATGAGCATGACTTATTAGGTGATGGCCAAAATTGACGAGCACGACTCGTGAGGCCAGAACAACCCAACAGATGAGCACGACTCATCAGGTGGATGGCCCAAATTGACGAGCACGACTCGTGAGGCCAGAACAACCCAATAGATGAGCATGACTCAATAGACGCAAAGGCATAAAATAACGAGCATGACTAATTCCTTTTATAGAGTCGGGCAACTCCACCAATTTCCCTCCAAGGGACAGTTTGACAAATCCCCTTCGTAATGCAGGGCGAACAGGTCAGTATATCTATTCTCAATGAGCAGTTCGAACAACTTGGCCAAGTTCCCTTCATAGTACAGGTTGGAAAAATTCCTTCCAAGGGACAGGTCGTCCAAACTTCACTCCAGGGAAAAGGTCAGACAGCTCGATCAAATTCACTCCTTGCAACAGCAGGGCCCGAGCAACTCCTCAAAGAGCTTGGCAAAACAGCTCGGCCTGAGCAATTCTTCAACGAGCTTGGACGAAACAACTCGGCCTGAGCAACTCTCCAAAGAGCTCAGAAAAACAGCTCGGCCCGAACAACTTCTCATGGAGCTTGGCAAAACAGCTTGGCCTGAGCGATTCTTCAAAGAGCTCAGATGAAACAGCTCGACACAAACAGCTCGGAAGAAACAGATCGGCCCAAGTAACTCTTTAAGGAGCTTGGCAAAACAGCTCAGCCCGAGCAACTCCTCAAAGAGCTCGGAAGAAATAGCTCGGCCCAAACAACTCTTTAAAGGGCTCGGCAAAACAGCTCGGCCTGAGCAATACTTCAAAGAGCCTGGACTGAACAGCTCGGCACAACCAGCTCGGCCAAACAGCTCGGCCCGAGCAATACTTCAAAGAGCTCGGACTGAATAGCTCGGCACAACCAGCTCGGCAAAATAGCTAGGCCCAAGCACATCTTCAAAGAGCTCGGACGAAACAGCTCAGCACAACCAGCTCAGCAAAATAGCTCAGCCCAAGCACATCTTCAAAGATCTCGGACAAAACTGCTCGGTACAAACAATTCGACGAAACTGGTCGACACAAACAGCTCGACCCTAGCAGCTTGGCATGAACAACTCAGCAAAATAGCTCGGTACGAGCTGTTCAACTTTTTTGCAAAAAAAAAAAAAAAAAGAGGGAAAGATGCAAACAAAGCCATTATTCAAAATTCTATCCAGAAATTCGAAACTGAGGGGGGGACAACTGATATGCCCATAATAAATCACGCTAATGAGGGCAGGTCAACGCCTATCTCACACTTTCTCTAGGTCTGACATTTTGACGAGTGATTTGCTCCAAACCAATAAAGAGGGGGAGAGGTCCACGCCAATGGCTTTAATTGCCAAGTAATAGGTGCACGCACTTATGGCTGGGGAGCGATTCACGCCCCCGTGCAATAAATTCGAGCCAACCTACAGTCAACTTGAGCCCCTATAAGAAGGGATCTGGAGAGAAGGCCAAGGTAAGTGATTCAACACAATTATACTGTTGCATTCAGCCTCTCTAAAAGCATTCCTCTTACTCAGGCATCGGAGTGATCCCCCGGAGTACACCCCGGGTCCTCCAAGCCTTTCTTTTCTTCCTCTTTTAGGTCAACGAGAGTCGAAGGAGCATCCCTGCTATTTTACCCCGCAACAATATTTTTAACTTTCATGTGGGCACATTAATTTTACAAGAAAATATATGTTTTCTTAGCAATGGTCCTTCCTTACCTCCTTTGAGACAAAACAAATTTCCAATCACCTTTCATTTTTTTTACGCTTTTCATTCATCTTTTCACCCTACTAATCAACTTAAACACGCACAATTTTATAATTTGTTGATATGATTATTTAATATGAAACCCATTACATAGTATGACATTTTATAATTCAATCATAGATTTTTTTTTCTTTGCCAGTGTATGAAAGTAATGAAAATCTAGTAAATATTTTATTATTAATTAAATAATTCTAATACTACACTGGAAACTATAAAATTTAATACTAAGATATAAATCAAAGTCATACAAGATTATACTAAATTTTAATAAACTCAACTCTATCCATCTAAACACAACAAGAAGGGCTCCTTTTGCTTAGCCTAAAGAAAAAAAGAAAAGAAAAAAAGACATGAAGGGTTCCTTTTGTTTCAATGCAAAGGTCTAAGTAAAAAAAGGAAATATTGTTTGTGTAAAGACCCGGTGAATTATATTAATTAAATAATAGGAGGAGGAGAGGAAAAGAAATTGAAATAGGAAATTCAGTAGGGTCTCGTCGACGAACGAGCTTCTTGGGCTCGTCAACGGGGACACGTGTCTCGTCGATGAAAAGATACCGAGAAAACTGTTTTCGGACTTGAATTTCGTCAACGAGAAATAAGCGTTCGTCGACGAACTCCCTTCGTGGCCTCATCGACGAGGTGACGTGTCTCGTCGACGAGTGCAGGTGTATAAATAGCCTGAACTCGATTTTCACCGCAAAATTCACGCGAAAACTTCTCTCTCTCTCTCTCTCTCTCTCTCTCTCTCTCTCTCTCTCTCTCCTCTTCAGTTCTCCTAAAGAAATCGTCAACACAGGTGCAGTGATGAGTCGCTACTTCAATTCCTGGAAGCTCTGTTCACATTCATCAGACCACTCAAATTTCACTTCCTTCGTAGTCAATCTGGTCAATGGGTCTGATAGTCTAGATAAGCCCTCAACAAACCTGCGGTAGTACCCAGCCAATCCCAGGAAACTTCTGATCTCTTGCATATTCTTTGGTAGTACACAGTTTACTACTGGCTTAATTTTACTCGGATCAACAAAAATACCACGCCTAGATATAACGTGTCCAAGGAAGGTAACCTGTTCTAGCTAGAACTTGCACTTCTTGAGTTTCGCATATAACTTCTGCTCTCGCAACACCTGAAGCACTATACGTAGATGCTCCTCATGCTCCTCTGGGCTCTTCGAATACACCAGCATATCATCAATAAATACTACCACAAATTGATCCAAATACTGGTGAAAGACCCTGTTCATCAAATCCATAAACACTGCAGGAGCATTCGTCAATTCAAATGGCATAACTAGAAATTTATAGTGTCCATACCGTGTTCTAAATGTCGTCTTTGTAACATCTTCCGTCCTGATTTTCACCTGATGGTACCTGAAGCGTAAGTCTATCTTTGAAAAGATCTATGTCCCCTGTAACTGATCAAAGAAATTGTCGATACGCGGGAGTGGGTATTTATTCTTGATAGTTACTTTGTTTATTTCCCTGTAGTCAATGCACAACCTCATTGATCCATCCTTCTCCCTCACAAATAAATCCGGTGCTCCCCAGGGCGATACACTGGGCCCGAAAAACCCCTTATCTAACAGTTTCTGCAACTGTTCTTTCAATTCTTTCAGTTCTGCCAGTGTCATTCTATACGGCGCCTTCGAAATCGGCGTTGTCCTTGGAACCAAATCAATAACAAACTCTACCTCACGTTCAGGAGGTAGTTTCAGCAAATCCTTGGAAAATACATCAGGAAAATCCTCACCACTGGGATATCCTCCACCCTCAGCTCCCCTTCTAATACTGCCTTTACACAAGCTAAATATCCCTAACAGCCTTCTAATAGCAATCTATGTGCCTGAATAGCAGATAGTAACCGAGGTGGGGTGCGCACACGTGATCCCATGAATCTATACTCCTCTCCCTCTAGAGGTCTGAACACTACCTCTCTCTGATGGCAATTAATGCTGGCATAGTGGGCAGCTAGCCAGTCCATTCCCAAGATTACCTCAAACCCATGCATGTCTAGAACCACCAGATTAGCTGACAAAAACCTCCCTTGAATACCCACTAGACAGTCCCTGAGTACCTTTCTACATATCCCTACAGCCCTAGTCGGCGCAGTAACAAATAAACTAATATCTAACTGCTGGGGTTCATGCCCACACAACTTCATATATTCTCAGGCGATAAAAGAATGAGTCACCCATGAATCAAACAAAATAGTAGCTTTAAATGATAGTATTGAAACAGTACCTGTCACCACATCTCCTGCCGCCTCAGCATCTCTCGACGTCAGTGCATAAACTTGTCCCGGAGCAGTATTACTCTACTGTCCACCTCGAGGTACTTGATAGTCTCCTGTGTATGGTCGAGGAGCAGCTGCTACTGCTGGCGGTGCCTAACAGTTCCTCGTGACATGACCAGGCTGGTGGCACTGATAGCAGACAACCTCCCTCGCTTGGCACTCTCCTGGGTGCCTCCTCAAACATCTGGGACAAGGATGGGTGATTACGCGTCGAAACTGCGTAATTGGGCATTTAACCCGGGCTTTACGGTTTATATTTTTAATTAAATGTCCAAATTTGTTCAATATTTTAACAAAGTGCCAAAATTATTATTCTTGAACTTTATTGCACTATTTATGAAGTTTTGGTAATTTTTTGTCGCAGGAAAAATTCCCGGGAATTAAAACCGACACCTATTCGTATTTCGTACATAACTTTTCCGTCCAAGCTTCGATCGAGACGATTCAAATTTTTGGATAAATAGGAAAGGATCATCTACAACTTTTGTGTTTTGAGTTTTGTGAGATACGGGCTCCAGAAGAGCAGAATTTGCGACCAACAGAGAACAAATAAAATGAGAAAAAATATATATATGAATGGGTCAAATCTCCCATTCGGGTTGGGTTAGCTCCAGCGGGTCCTAGGGTAGCTTCTTTCCCCCATCCCTATTTAATCTCCTTTTATCCCCTGCGCATGGTGTGCCTCCAGCACCCTTCTCTCTCCCTCAAACTCTCCCTCTTCCCTACTCTTTCTCCCTTACTTTGTTATGTTCTTTTTCTTTTGTTCTCTCCTTCCCTGTTCTTATCTCTTTTCTCTTTATTTTCTTTCCCTCTGTTTTTCTCATTCCCGGATTCTCTTTCTCCCCTGTTTTCCTTAACCTTTTCCAATCTCTCCTTTTCCCTTTGTTTCTCAACCCACACAGCCGAGCAAACACAGCACACGGCCAGCAACACAGCAGCAGCACAGCCTCCTGTTCCAGCTGCTCTCCACTCTCCAGACCAGCAGCAACAGTCCCAGCCTTCTCCCACGGCGCACAGCCCCTGTTCCGGCTTCCAGCACAGCGACACCGGCAGCAACTCTCTGCTGCAACAGCTACACCAGCCCCTGTTTCAGCAGCCCCTTCTCGGCCAACCTCCTGCTGTCCACACCAACACAGCACCATTGCTGTCGTGAAGCACAGAGCCCCTATGCTGCTGCCACACACAGCCATGCTCTCTCTCTCTCTCTCTCTCTCTCTCTCTCTCTCTCTCTCTCTCTCTTCTTCTCTTTCTCTTCCAGTTATCTTCTTAACTTTTTATTGTTATTATTATTGTCATTGAGTCTGGATGTTAATTTGTATTGAAATTTATTAAAGTTTTGATTTTTTTTACTTTGATTATTGTTTAGGGATTTTTTCTTGAAATATTTATTTAGTTTTTTTTATTTATTGCAGTATTCAGTTATTTATTTATTTCTTTCTTTTCTTTCCATTAAGTTTGTGTTAGATTTGTTTAATGTTTCCATTTAGTAGTTTAATATGGTGATGTCTAGTTTTGTCCTAGAATAATGTTTAAAAGTATTTTTTTTTTAAAAGTATCTTTTTTTATCAAAGTTTGGTTTAGTTAGGGTCCATTTTATTTAAGTTTATATTTTTATCGTGCTCCGTTATTGTTTGAATGTTAAATTCTCGTTGAGTCCGTGTTTGTGTTTAAATTGTGATTCTTGATTTAATTCCGTAATTTTGTTCAGTTTCTATTGGGTGTTTTTAATTCCATGTTCTAGGTTACCATCTTTAATTAGTGCGTGTGTCGATGTTTCCTTAGGTAGATTAGAGTTTCCATTCTAGCGTGTTTTAATTCCTTATTTGTAGTTTCTATTTTTAATTAGTGCGTGTCCCAATGTTTCCTTAAGTAGACGTAGGGTTTCTATTCTTGTTTTCTTTTATTTAGTGCATGTTAGTTTTAGGGTTTTTAAATTACGTGTCATTTAATTCGGCAAACGTAAAATTGAACAACTCTTGAAAAACCCGAATCTGAACTGAGTTCAGTACCTTTTTAATTTCGATTGGAAGAACGTAAAATCTAAGATTAAACGCATTCCCTGAGGAAACGATCTAGTCCTTGGGCTTAATATTACACGACGTAACTCCTATACTTGGGATAGCTTCCGAGCTGCTTATTTTTCGAGTGAGTCAAGTTTTTGGCGCCGTTGCCGGGGAATGTCGGTTTTAGTCTCAAATTTGCGTTTTTCCTATCATTTTTGTTAGTTTTATGAAAAATAAAAAAAAATAGAAAACAAAAATAGAAAAAATTTTGAGTTTTGAAACATGGCTGCACCTGCACCGCGCACGATAATGGATTTTTTGCAGCTTGAATATGTCACTGCATCCTCTTCCACTGTTTTGCCTTATGACGAGATTAATTTCATGATGCAGCGCGGGAGGACGTCGTTGCTACCCGAGTTTTACGGGATGGAATCAGAGTGCCCTTATTAGCACCTAGCAGAGTTTGAGTTAACCTGCAACATGTTTTTCTCTCATGCTAGAGCTAACGAATCTACTAGACTGAATTTATTTCTTACTACTTTGCAGGATAGGGCACTGATTTGGTTTCATTCCTTGAGACCGCACTCTATCATTAATTGGACTGATATGGAGCGTGAATTTCTGCATGCGTTTTGTTCCTCACAAAAAACTCAATTTTTGCAGGAACAGATTCTTAATTTTGTGCAACAGGATGACGAGACATTTAAGGCTTGCTGGGAGCGATTCAAGGATCTACTAAGCACTTGTCCACATCATGGGTTCGACTCATGGAGGTTAGTTGACTGTTTTTATACTGCTCTTACCCCTGATTGCAAGTGTTTTGTTCAGACTATGTCTAATGGAAAGCCCGTCAGCGAGGATCCAGATCAGGTATTATCATTCTTTGATTACTTAGCTGACAATGTCCCACAGTGCAACACACGATACACTCAAGCACCCATGACTGCACATCCTATCAGCACAATTAGTGGTGGTGATGAATATGAACCACCAAACTGCCCGGATATTCCTCCGCCTCAATACCAGCCACCACAGATCCCTCAGAGCTGTACGCCGTCGGAATTTCTGGATGATAGCATAACTCAGATGGTGAACATGCTCCAGCAGTTCATGCAAACTCAAGTCGATCATAATAATGAATTGCGGGACACCATTAATGCGATAAGCACACAGTTGGACATCTTAGAAAACGAGGAAACACTCGCAGAACTTCAGCCTAGTTCTCAAGAGTACCAGCAACCGCAACAACAAATACATGATGTTTCTCTTGAGACAGCAGAGGCCACCATCACCTTCAGTAGCGAGAAAGACGATCCCCAATCTAAAATGCTCATCACCGAGCAAATAGTTGTCCCAACACCGGAAGTTACGACTGAAATAGATGAATTCAAAGAAAAATCAGAGGAAACGAGCCCACAAGCGGAGCAGTTAGTTTATAAGGAGACTGATACTCATACGGAGTACCAACCTGTGGTACCTCATACTCTGAGCTCAGAAACCATGGATCCGTCATCCCCACCTAAATCAGATGTTAAGGAGCCTAGTGTGAAGGCAGACTCTTGCAGTGGTATGATGATATGTACACCCGATAAAGAGGGTGATCAGTCTGGTGAGCATATGATTTTCAAAGAACTAGGTAAAACCTTTAATGTTAATGCTTCTGAAGAACTGCAGGTAATTATTCCGATCACTTTCTCTCAATTGTTAGTTCGTAAAGAAGCACATTTCCTGGAAACAATGTTGAATAAAGACCCTTTCTTATCCACACACGAGGTCGACCTGCACACAAATTGTTTGGTATTTTAACACACATTTATTCATTTGAGGCTGATTTTCGTGCAGGTATGACGACTGATCGATTGTGGTGGCTCAAATTTGGAGAACCGCAGATGCAATTTATAGACCTGCGGCCACCAGACGAAATTCCTCCAGAGCTTCCACCAAGACAATTGTCATGTTTTTCTTTTCATTCTTGTCCTTTTATTTTATCTTATTTTATTTTTGTTAGTTTTCAGGTTTATTTTCTCGTAGTTCGATATTTGTTTTCCATTATTTCGCCACTCAGGTACGCCTTACTTTTCTCTTGCACAGTATTTTCTATTTCCCCTATGCTTTCACATTGAGGACAATGTTCCACTTTAGTTGGGGAGGATGAGCATTCGCATGTGACACTGTGCACGTACACGTACTGGGTTTTAAAAACAAAAAAAAAAAATCAAAAAAAAAATCAAAAAGAAAGAGAGAAAGAAAGGAGGAGTACTGAAGGATTACATTGCATTATGCCATGCTTAACACTGACTCATACCTTTCGCATACTTGCATATAACTTATGAATGACACACTTAAGTCAATCATGCATAGTTTTCTCTTTATATGATCTTATGACTCCATGAAGAATCGATTGGTAGTACATTTATGTTAATTTGACTATATAATTTCCTGTATTTCTACGGCATCTCACGAGGCTGAATAAACACATTCACGTGATTCATTGCACTTAGGGTTTCCTATGAGCACTGAGAGAGCACCCGTGGCGATTATGACACCTTTGTGAGATATTCTTGAGCTATTTATCGTCCTTTTGAGCGTTAATATCAAATCAGAGTTCATAGGACTCAATTCTCTTTTTCTGAATGATTCCTTTGTACACTAGTCTTTGTTCTTGATTTGCTAGCCTAGAGGTGACACCTAGTGGGGAGATAGAAACCTAGGTCTTGTAGCCTACTCAAAATGTGAAGGATGAGCCACCCCTAGAGATAGACTTAATTCATGAACTTCTATTCGAGCTCAATTCCCATTGATGGTATGAAGATTACAAAAGAAGTGTTAATATTGTCCTTATTGATCAAGAAAAGTCAGAAAATAAAGAATGAGCAGAAAAAAGAACAAGCAATACACATGCGCATGAAATGAAATGTCAATGCCGGCCCAATTACATATCACAAAAAGTCAAGGACGACACATATTTTCCACATATGAAGATGCTTCAATCGGTTAATGCCTCAGATGTATTCACAACAAGTTTGTGAGTAAGTTGATCTAGGGTGATCTCGGTTGGATATGACGAGTAGGTGAGAAGATGCTAGGGTGAAGGACCCGACACCTCATAGATAGGCTAGATCCTTTCCAGGCTAGTCCACTCCATATACTTAGCGTTGTTCCTTTTAATATGTGGGATGTTTGATCGCGACACTCCTCCTCACATATGATGAGTGAACCTATTTTCTTTGAGTGTTCTTGAGGGTATACCAGTTAGGCCGAGTCAAAGCGACCGTTCTGTAGGTGTCCACTAGCGTCCTAGGTGTACTGAGTCACACACATCACACACACCTCGAGAGTTTACCTGTTTATACTCGAACTTATATGATTGCATTAACTCTGAATGTGCCACTGATTAACTTTATGTGAGTACACTACTCTCAAATCACATATAAACGATGAAACTTGCATGAGTGACGTGCTTTGGAGTCGTGTGCATTGAATATGAACGAGCTTGTGTGAAATTCAGTTATGTTCTGGTATGTGAAGTGGTATAATTATGTCTCATGTGCATTGATTTCATGATCACCGGAGTATATAGTTCTAGACACCACCCTAAGATTCATTCACGTCATTTGCTAGAGACTAGCAAAACGTTAGTTGGGGGGTGTGATTACGCGTCGAAACTGCGTAATTGGGCATTTAACCCGGGCTTTACGGTTTATATTTTTAATTAAATGTCCAAATTTGTTCAATATTTTAACAAAGTGCCAAAATTATTATTCTTGAACTTTATTGCACTATTTATGAAGTTTTGGTAATTTTTTGTCACAGGAAAAATTCCCGGGAATTAAAACCGACACCTATTCGTATTTCATACATAACTTTTCCATCCAAGCTCCGATCGAGACGATTCAAATTTCTGGATAAAGAGGAAAGGATCATCTACAACTTTTGTGTTTTGAGTTTTGTGAGATACGGGCTCCAGAAGAGCAGAATTTGTGACCAACAGAGAACAATTAAAATGAGAAAAAATATATATATGAATGGGTCAAATCTCCCATTCGGGTCGGGTTAGCTCCAGCGGGTCCTAGGGCAGCTTCTTTCCCCCATCCCTATTTAATCTCCTTTTATCCCCTGCACATGGTGTGCCTCCAGCACCCTTCTTTCTCCCTCAAACTCTCCCTCTTCCCTACTCTTTCTCCCTTACTTTGTTATGTTCTTTTTCTTTTGTTCTCTCCTTCCCTGTTCCTATCTCTTTTCTCTTTATTTTCTTTCCCTCTGTTTTTCTCATTCCCGGATTCTCTTTCTCCCCTGTTTTCCTTAACCTTTTCCAATCTCTCCTTTTCCCTTTGTTTCTCAACCCACACAGCCGAGCAAACACAGCACACGGCCAGCAACACAGCAGCAGCACAGCCTCCTGTTCCAGCTGCTCTCCACTCTCCAGACCAGCAGCAACAGTCCCAGCCTTCTCCCACGGCGCACAGCCCCTGTTCCGGCTTCCAGCACAGCGACACCGGCAGCAACTCTCTGCTGCAACAGCTACACCAGCCCCTGTTTCAGTAGCCCCTTCTCGGCCAACCTCCTGCTGTCCACACCAACACAGCACCATTGCTGTCGTGAAGCACAGAGCCCCTATGCTGCTGCCACACACAGCCATGCTCTCTCTCTCTCTCTCTCTCTCTCTCTCTCTTCTTCTCTTTCTCTTCCAGTTATCTTCTTAACTTTTTATTGTTATTATTATTGTCATTGAGTCTGGATGTTAATTTGTATTGAAATTTATTAAAGTTTTGATTTTTTTTACTTTGATTATTGTTTAGGGATTTTTTCTTGAAATATTTATTTAGTTTTTTTTATTTATTGCAGTATTCAGTTATTTATTTATTTCTTTCTTTTCTTTCCATTAAGTTTGTGTTAGATTTGTTTAATATTTCCATTTAGTAGTTTAATATGGTGATGTCTAGTTTTGTCCTAGAATAATGTTTAAAAGTATTTTTTTTTTTAAAAGTATCTTTTTTTATCAAAGTTCAGTTTAGTTAGGGTCCATTTTATTTAAGTTTATATTTTTATCGTGCTCCGTTATTGTTTAAATGTTAAATTCTCGTTGAGTCCGTGTTTGTGTTTAAATTGTGATTCTTGATTTCCGTAATTTTGTTCAGTTTCTATTGGGTGTTTTTAATTCCATGTTCTAGGTTACCATCTTTAATTAGTGCGTGTGTCGATGTTTCCTTAGGTAGATTAGAGTTTCCATTCTAGCGTGTTTTAATTCCTTATTTGTAGTTTCTATTTTTAATTAGTGCGTGTCCCAATGTTTCCTTAAGTAGACGTAGGGTTTCTATTCTTGTTTTCTTTTATTTAGTGCATGTTAGTTTTAGGGTTTTTAAATTACGTGTCATTTAATTCGGCAAACGTAAAATTGAACAACTCTTGAAAAACCCGAATCTGAACTGAGTTCAGTACCTTTTTAATTTCGATTGGAAGAACGTAAAATCTGAGATTAAACGCATTCCCTGAGGAGACGATCTAGCCCTTGGGCTTAATATTACACGACGTAACTCCTATACTTGGGATAGCTTCCGAGCTGCTCATTTTTCGAGTGAGTCAATGGGGCATCTGTCTGCCTGTACTGCTCGATCTCCTCCTCCCTGTCATCGTCCCCCTCCACTATCATATCTTCTCCACGGCCCTTAACTGGACCCTGCCTGAAAATCGGCCTCTTCCTCTAACTCTGTACTGCTGTGCCTCTCTGTAGGCCTCTCTCAATCACTACAACCCTGTCCACTATCTCTGAGAAGGTCTGAGCTCTAAAACCTACTACCTGCTCGTACAGGTTTTGCCTCAGGCCCTTCTCAAACTTTCTTGCCTTTATCTCCTCATCTGGCACCAGATACGGGGCAAATTAGGATAGCTTAATAAACTCATTGCATACTACTACACCGTCAAAGGCCCCTGTATCAGATACAAAAATTCTAATGCCTTTGCACTCCTGGCCGTAGCGGAAGAGTACCGCTTGAAGAAAATCTCCCTAAAGCGAGTCCATGTTATCGCTATAGGGTCCGACCTCTGCTCCTCCAACAACCTCACTGACCTCCACCAATGCTTCGATTCCCTAGTCAACTTAAATGTGGGAAATAACATTCTCTGCTCGTCTATACATGAGAGAATTGCTAGTATGTCCTCTATGTCTTGAACCCAGTTCTCTGCTACTAGTGGGTCTGCTCCTCCAGCAAAATATAGGGGTCGCATACTCGTGAACTGCAAGATCATGTAGCTCCACTCCTCTGAGCTCCTGGCCATCTTAGCCATCACCTACTGGGTGACGCTACGCAACACAGTGTCAGGGTCTCCACCACCCATACTGGAAGGTCCTACTCCATCACCTCCCGCATTCGTGTTACTGATTCCCGGATTCATCCTGCAAAGAGAGCAACTAACTTCAGCATACAATTACTATCGCACAACCAACACACTGCTATAATTCATAAATTACTCTTTTATGACCATTTATCTTCACATCCTTAATTCTCATTTAAGATTCATTCCTACCACTTAGAAACAAGGCCCAGAGATAGCATCCATGGTTTTCCTTAATCGTCACCCCATGAAAAACACATAAACAACCCTGGTACTCCTATCTCTTGGCCACAAGATAGAATCCTAAATTCTCACCTCATCCTTTAACAATCACTAACTCACATTTCAATCTACTCATCTCCTATTTCCCTCAAAATCCACTCCTATACTCTAGTATTGTATTTCGCTGTCAACTAAAGTCTGCAGAACCTAGCAACCTAGGCTCTAATACCAAATTGTGATGCCTCGATTTTCATATAATTTTTTTTCAATAATAAATAAATATTCACTCATCATTAGCAACATCTACAAATTGGCCACATCAACAACCCTACTACCATTCATACGATCCGACCTGCATTTGGTACCGAGTAAAAAGTCATTTTATTTATATAACCTAACAGCGGAAGATAGTATATACTTAACAACCATAATACAATACCCAGAGTATCAACATACATATATATACATCACCATCACAAACTCAAAAACAACTCAACTCTAGGGGAATTACACCTCTCATAGTCCAAAAACTCACCCTGTGTGTTAGGGTCCCAGCTCCCTATGATCCCTGTTTCCTGAAAAATTTAGATAATTTAGGTGAGACACATCTCAGTAAGAAGAAATAAATTATTTACAGTGTGTGAGCATATGAATTCAGTTATAATACACTTTACTTTTCAAATCAACATTTCATTTGAGAAAAATACATTGATAAACATATTCTCATAATCATATAGATATACAACACAAGCATTTATAAGCTTTAAAATCATTTCTCAAATTCAATTATTTCCAATACATATTTACCCGCAAAGTTCTTGAGAATAGGGAAGATTACCCGCTCATACAGGTAGCTTCCCTTTGCTATAATACGTTATGCTGCCAAGAATGGCCACATCTGATACCTATCAGGGCACTCACCTTACTCAGTAAGCCCTCAGGTGGAGAGTTTCACTTCGCCTCAATTATTTATGTTATTAACTCACACGGATCCATTTCCCAATTTTATCATTCTCTACTTCTCAATTTCCATTATTTATTTCATTTCTCATTTTAGCCCGTTTTATCATTCTTTCATTTTTATTTTCCATTTTACTATCCAGCTCATGAGTATCCTTGATACCTAGTACCAACATCGCGTCAATAACTCATGGCTACCCTGAGGATCTTTCTTTCCATGCCATGCTTCCCCCATGGTCAAGGTTGTGCGTCCCGAAGGCTGGATCTAACTACAGTTGGCCGACCCGGTTAGATTAAAATATCATATCACATATCGCGTCTATAGTACGATTGGCTGGCCTATAGCCCTAATCTGGACTCAGGGGGCTCAACAACTTTACAAAATAGCATAGTTGACTATCACGCCACATGCTCCAAGTGTGACAACACGAATAAAAATGGAATTTGAATAATTAAGAGGGAGAGAAATGGAAACAAAAACAGAAGGAGGCCGTAGACTTTGTCGATGAATACATGGGTTCGTTGACGAGTTTAATAGAAAATTCATCGACAAGAAAATACCGAGATAGGGGTTTTGGGTCGACTGAATTTCGTCAACAAAATTTGTGAAAGACTCATCGACGAATGACGTGGCTCGTCAACGAATCCTCTGCTCTATAAATATGAAAAATCCGATTTTTAACTTACAAAAGAAGCCAACTCTTCTCTCACTCTCTCCTCTTCGGCTCTCTCTCTCTCTCTCTCTCTCTCTCTCTCTCTCTCTCTCTCTCTCTGATTTTGGCCCCGCCAGTCACCGGATCGAAGATTTGAGGCTACCACGACGCTCCTAGAGAAGTTCTCTACGAGTTTGCCGGAGCAGATTGTTGGGGAAACGAAGTTGGAAATCATCCCTGAGTTGAGGTAAGGCTTTTTAAGCTAAATTTGGTCTTGTTATAGTTATAGGAAATGATGTACGTATGAAAATACTGAGGTTTAATACTGGGGATTTTCAATTCCAGGGTATTGATCAGGAAATCCTACGGGGGTCAGGTTAGGATATTTTAGGGGCTTTCTCAGTAGCCAGGTAAGGGAATAAACTATAGCAGTTATTTTTTTTTCCATGCAAATTATTATTAATTATGAGTAAATCTATTTTCAGAAAAGCATATGTTATATTTGTTTATTACGAATGAAATGTACGATTGGGAAAATACTGCTATGATGATTAAAATGTATATGTATTTATGAGATGCCAGAAATTCACGATTTTAGAATATGAAGTGTGACTTTTAACAGCACATGTGTGGCATGAATATTATTTTATGTGAACATATTATGATATGAAAGATTTTACGAGCAAAGCATGTTTTTCAGGTATTATAAAAAGATGAGTGATGTTGTGATGATTTTGATGAATATATGATAAATGATTTATTTTCAGAATATATATACTTGAAACGATCTTGGCATGAGGCCAAGTATTTATATTATTGGCACGAGGCCGTATTTATGATATTGGCATAAAGCCAAGTATTTATATCATCATACTTATAAACATATTTGACTCGGCAGTGGTCGGCTGACCATTGTCGGGTCCCGCCTTCGGGCTGCACAACCCGTCATAGGGGGATACATGACACAAGCTAGCTATTCATCCTGGGTATATTTTCAGTATTATAGTTATAACAGATGTTTTATGTATGTTATGAATTATTAACAAATATGAAATTATATGATTATCTAGTATGATATGATGAAGGTTTACAGAGTTATGAAATGTACTATATACGTATAAGTGCCTTAAATATTCATGTTGTCACACAGCTGTATTTAGTTTATTTTCCCTTACTGAGAAGTGTCTCACCCCCGAATATTAAATGATTTTCAGGAAACCCAGAGGGACCGGCGAGTCAGGGCCGCTGTTGAGTGGGTTTAGCTTTCCTACTATAAGGGTAAGCGTTGAACTAGGATCAGGATATTTTTGTTGTACGATCCTAGTGTTATTTTGACTTTTGGAAGATTGTAAATAAATACAATATTTTGGGAATGCAAATAACTATGGTATTATGTTTCATGGTTGAATGATTGAGATTCTATTTTACTGCTGCTTAGGTTTCCGCTGTGATTGACGGCTGTCCCCGTTACCCACGGGTTCGGGTTGACTTTTCCATAATTATGTTATATTTTATGTTAAAGGAAATTAGGGTCTCTACACCAAGGTATCAGAGCCTAGGATACTAGGTTTTGTAGACTCTAGAGTGCAGCAGTAATAATACTGGAGTATAGGATAAGGGGATTTGAGGTTTAGTTATGTAGTCTAGATGCATGACTTCCGTGGTGATTTGTATGATTTTCTTAGGGTGACGATTTCAAGAAAGTTATTGTAAACTGTCGTCGGGTCGGGTATCTAGGTTGTAGGATTGAGCCTTGAATAAAGATTAGGAATGACGAGTTAATTAGGAGAGTGATATGTATAGAGAATGAGGTTTTGGGTTAAGTTACTTGTTTTTCAGGATGGACCTTGGTGGCAATAGTGCCCACGCTAGTGGGAGTGAGGGTGCTGGACCCTCAGGCGCTACGAGTAGTGATTCAGATGCCGTTTTATGCAACGTAGCACAGCAAGTTATGGCAGAAATTTCCAGGAGTTCGAAAGAACAGGGTGGTTCGTCTATAGGCCATGATAGCTCGATAGAGAAGTTTATTAAGATGATTCCTCCAACTTTCTTAGGAGGAACGGATCTTGCAGTCATTGAAAATTGGGTGTAGGAGATGGAGAAGATATTTGCAGTGCTGCAGTGTTGTGAGGAACATAGGGTACTATTTGCCACATATAAATTTATTGGAGAGTCCGAGAGATGGTGGACGGCAGTGAGATTATTAGAGCAGCAGAGGACTGTACCTGTGGAGATGACGTGGGAGAGGTTTAAAGAAATATTCTTCAATAGGTATTTTCCATCCTCTTCCAAGGAGGCTAAGATTGCAGAGTTCTTGAATCTGAAGTAGGGACAGCTGTCAGTACAGCAGTATGCGGCGAGGTTCATTGAACTATCTCGCTTCGCCCCGTACATCATTCTAGATGAGGTAAAGAAGGTACGACAGTTCAAAAGAGGCTTGAGGAGAGAAATATACAAGCAGGTATCGATATTAAAGTTGCAGGACTTTGCCGAGCTGGTGGACCGAGCCAC
Source organism: Malania oleifera (assembly GCF_029873635.1). Lineage (NCBI taxonomy): Eukaryota > Viridiplantae > Streptophyta > Magnoliopsida > Santalales > Ximeniaceae > Malania > Malania oleifera. Next base: position 108,072,371 of record NC_080424.1, read on the forward strand.
TATAGCGGAAATGGGGGATCGGTTGGAGGCTGAGGAATAAAGACAGAAGAAAAGATTTGCACCTTCTGGTTCCCAGCAGGGAGTCATCCGTGTTGCATGGAAGAGAGGTGGCCACTATAAAGACCAGAGACAGGAGATCGTGAATCGCGATTTCCAGTGTGTGCAGCCATCTCCAGCTTGTCCATCTTGTGGGAAGAGGCACCTGGGAGAGTGTCGTGCCGGGCGAGGTGTCTGTTATAGGTGCGGGGAGCTAGGGCATATGATGAGGGAGTGTCCGACACAGACTGGTACTGCTCCTGCTCCTAGACCTACACGAGAAGGTTACCAGGCACCATGAGGAGGCCAGCAGAGGAATACGGCCCCAGCCAGGGTTTTCGCTTTGACGCTGGGCGACGCTGAGGCGGTCGGAGATGTGGTGACAGGTACTGTTAGTATGTTTTCATTTAAAGTTATTGCACTTTTTGATTCTGGTGCCACACATTCGTTTGTGTCCTTGGAGTGTGTTAAGTTATGTGGGGGCAGAAACGTAATTATTAGATGTCGAGTTATTAGTGGCTACACCGACCAGGTCAGCGGTGAGATGTAGTAGGGTACTTTGTGGCTGTCCAGTGAATGTCCAGGGGAAGATTTTATTTGCTAATTTGGTGGTATTAGATATGCACGGGTTTGACATTATTTTCGGCATAGATTGGCTAGCGGCTAATTCTGCTATTATAGACTGTCGTGCTAGAGAAGTGATATTCAGACCTCTAGGGAAACTAGAATTTAGATTTACAAGGTCATGAGTGCAATTCTTACCTCAGATGGTCTCAGCTGTTCAGGCGAGGAGACTGCTTCAGAATGGCTGTCTGGGATTTGTGGCTTTTGTAAAGGAAATGTTAGAAAATGAATTGAAACTTGTCAATATGCCTGTAGTGAACGAATTTACAGACGTGTTCCCAGATGAATTACCGGGTTTGCCGCCTGACCGTGAAGTAGATTTTCCCATTGATCTACTTCCAGGTACAATGCCGATCTCTAAAGCACCGTACCGAATGGTGCCGGCAGAATTGGCAGAATTGAAAGATTAGTTGCAAGATTTGCTTGATAAAGGCTTTATACTACCTAGTGTATCGCCGTGGGGAGCTCTAGTGCTATTTGTAAAAAAGAAGGACGAGTCTATGAGGATGTGTATAGATTACAGAGAGATTAATAAAGTTACGATCAAGAACAAGTATTGTCTACCCCGTATCGATGATTTATTTGACCAGCTCCAGGGTACACGGGTGTATGCTAAGATTGATCTCAGGTCAGGCTATCATCAGGTAAAGGTAAGAGCGGAAGATGTATCGAAGACAACTTTTAAAACCAGATATGGGCATTATGAGTTTCTTGTTATACCATTTGGTCTGACGAATGCTCTTGTGGTATTTATGGACTTGATGTATAAAGTCTTCCACCAATACTTAGACCAGTTCATGGTTGTTTTTATTGATGATATGCTGGTCTATTTGAGGAGCTATGAAGAGCACGAAGTACATTTGAGGCAGGTTTTACAGATGCTGAGGGAGAAGAAGTTGTATGCCAGGTTCAGTAAATGTGATTTCTGGCTTGAGAAAGTTGTGTTTTTGGGGCATGTCATCTCAGGAGATGGAATTTCTGTAGATCCCAGTAAGATTGAGGCGGTGGTGAATTGGGCTAGACCGAGGAATGTCCAGGAGATTAGGAGTTTCTTGGGGTTATTCGGTTATTATCGTCATTTTGTTAAGGGGTTCTCAACTTTGTCAGGACCTCTGACACGACTGACGAAGAAGAATGCTAGATTTGAATGGGACGACAGTAGTGAGCAGAGTTTTCAGGAGTTAAAGCAGAGGTTAGTCATGACCCCAGTATTGATCATCCCATCTGGGGGTGAGGGTTATACCATCTACAGTGATGCGTCCTTGAAGGGACTTGATTGTGTGTTAATGCAGCATGGCGGGGTAGTGGCGTATGCATCTAGACAGTTGAAGGAGTATGAAAAGAACTACCCTACCCACGATCTTGAATTGGCTGCAGTAGTACACGCATTGAAAATTTGGAGGCATTACCAATACGGTGAGCAGTGCAAGATTTTCTCCGACCACAAGAGTTTAAAATATTTTTTCACCCAGAAGGAATTGAATATGAGACAAAGAAGGTGGTTAGAGTTGATTAAAGATTTTGACTGTACTATCAGTTACCACCTAGGGAAAGCAAACGTGGTAGCTGATGCACTGAGCAGAAAGTCTGGAGTATCAGCGTTAGCAGCTATGGAGATTCAGCATCCAATCATAATGGATCTGGAGAGACTTGATATTGAATTGATAGAGAGTAATACTCTAGTATGTATCGCCATCCTAGTGGTACAACCTACTCCGTAGGAAAGAATTAAAACCGCCTAGAAAGAAGATCCAGAATTGGTAGAGGTAATGGATAGAGTGCAGAGTGGTTAGGGAGATGAATTCTGCATTTCAGATGACGGAGATTTATGGTTCCGTTCCAGACTGTGTGTTCCTGCTAATGCTAACATTAGGAGGACTATTCTGGATGAGGCTCACAGATCCTTGTATACTGTTCATCCCAGCAGTACGAAAATGTACAAGGATCTGCGAGAGTTTTACTGGTGGAGTGGAATGAAGAGGGAGATTGCCGAGTATGTATCCTAGTGCTTGACGTGCCAGCAGGTAAAAGCTGAGCACCAGAGGCTAGCAGGTCTGTTGCAACCGTTATTTATCCCAGAGTGGAAGTGGGATCATATATCCATGGATTTCGTTTCAAGGCTGCCATCGACATTACATGACCAGAATGCGATTTGGGTGATAGTGGATCGATTGACTAAGTCCGCCCATTTTCTCCCTATCAAGATCAGCTATTCCCTCAGTCGATTGACAAAGATTACGTCCAGGAGATAGTTCATTCTCATGGGGTGCCTGTATTTATTGTGTCAGATCGAGACCTACGATTCACGTCACGATTTTGGAGGAGCTTGCATGGGACTCTGGGGTCTCAGTTATCGTTTAGTACGACATTCCATCCTCAGTCATACGGACAGACTGAGAGGACGATACAGATATTAGAAGATATGCTCCGAGCATGTGTTTTAGATTTTGAGGGTAGCTGGACTCAGTTTATGCCACTGGTAGAGTTCACGTATAATAACAACTACCAGTCCTATATTGGCATGGCACCATTCGAGGCACTATATGGTAGGAGATGTCGATCTCCTTTATATTGGGATGAGATGGGGGAGCGGCGAGTTGTGGGACCAGAACTGGTATAGCAGGCATACGATAAGGTTTGGCTTATCAGGGAAAGAATCAGTGCAGCTCAGAGCTGATAGAAGAGTTATGCCGAAAATTGCCGCAGGAATTTAGAGTTTGACGTGGGTAATCACGTATTTTTAAAGATAACTCCATTAAAAGGATTTATGAGATTTGGTAGGAAGGGTAAACTTAACCCTAGGTTTATTGGCCCGTTTGAGATTTTAGAGAAAGTGGGACCGGTGGCCTATAGGCTAGCTTTGCCACCTTTATTATCCAGAATTCACGATGTATTCCATGTATCGATGTTGAGAAAATATGTCCCAGATCCTTCTCATATTATCAGTTATGGTGAGTTGGAGCTCAGTGATTCACTAGTTTATGAGGAGGTACCAGTGCAAATTCTGGACAGAAAGGAACAGGTACTACATAGTAAGAAAATTCCTCTGGTAAAAGTTCTATGGAGGAATCATGCGATAGAAGAGGCTTCTTGGGAGCTCGAGGAGCAGATTAGACAGAAATATCCGCAATTATTCCAAGAAGTTTAAAGGTAATTAGAAATGTGAGTAAATATAAAGTTTTCTTTTGCAGGTACATGTAATGTTTTAGCAGTAAGAGGTATTTTAGTCTGGGGGAAAATTTTCTTCCGGTATATGTAATCTCCCAAGACTTGAGTTGTAACCACAGTATTCCTCCGCCACAAGTGAGGGTAAGTAATAAAATAAGTAGACCATTTTACCTAAAAAGGGATGATGAATTATATGAGTAGTAAATTTTGAGGACGAAATTTTATAAGGAGGGAAGGTTGTGACAACCCAAATAAAAATGGAATTTGAATAATTAAGAGGGAGAGAAATGGAAATAGAAATAGAAGGAGGCCGTAGATTTCGTCGACGACATTGCATTTGGGGGATAAAATAATTTTAAAGAGATTGCGTGGATTCGTCGACGAATACAGGGGTTCGTTGACGAGTTTAGTAGAAAATTTGTCGACGAATATAGGGATTCGTCGATGAGAAAATACTGAGAGGGGGGTTTTGGGCCGACTGAATTTCGTCGACAAAATTTGTGAAGGACTCGTCGACGAATAACGTGGCTCGTCGACGAATCCTCTACTCTATAAATATAAAAAATCTAATTTTTAACTTACAAAAGAAGCCAACTCTTCTCTCTCTCTCCTCTCCTCTCCATATCTCTCTTTCTCTCTCTCTCTCTCTCTCTCTCTCTCTTTGATTTTGATCCCGCCAGTCGCCAGATCGAAGATTTGAGGCTACCACGATGCTCTTGGCAAAGTTCTCTACGAGTTTTTCAGAGCGGATTGTTGGGGAAACGAAGTTGGAAATCATCCCTGAGTTGAGGTAAGACTCTTTAAGCCAAATTTGGTCTTGTGATAGTTATAGGAAATGATGTACGTATGAAAACACTGAGGTTTAATACTGGGGATTTTCAGTTTCAGGGTATTGATCAGGAAATCCTACGAGGGTCAGGCTAGGATATTTTAGGGGCTTTCTCAGTAGCTAGGTAAAGGAATAAACTAGAGCAGTTATTTTTTTTCCATGCAAATTATTATTAATTATGAGTAAATCTATTTTTAGAAAAACATATGTTATATCTGTTTATTACGAATGAAATATACGATTGGGAAAATACTGCAATGATGATTAAAATGTATATGTATGTATGAGATGCCAGAAAATCACGATTTTAGAATATGAAGTGTGACTTTTAACAGCACATGTGTGGCATGAATATTATTTTATGTGAACATATTATGATATGAAAGATTTTACGAGCAAAGCATGTTTTTCAGGTATTATGAAAAGATGAGTGATGTTGTGATGATTTTGATAATATATGATAAATGATTTATTTTCATAATATATATACCTGAAATGATCCTGGCATAAGGCCAAGTATTTATATTATCGGCACGAGGTCATATTTATGATATTGGCACGAAGCCTTGTATATATGTTATGTTCGGCACGAGACCGTAATTTATGCTATGTTCGGCACGAGGCCGTAATTACTATACTTTCGGCACGAGGCCGTAATGATGTTATATATGATCATGTATTATATGTTATCACAACCAAGATGTTAGTTTAGTTCAGTTTAGGGGCTCGGTATCGTAGCTATATGTAGATCAGATATCTATGTTTAGATTAGTGCTAACCATCCCACGAGGGGATGGGAGATGGATAGTCGACGTGGCTTTCAGTAGAGTGTGGACGTCCACCTGGCAGTCCGGACTAGGGTGTGGCGGGCTCATCGTACTTACAGACATATTTGACTCGGCAGTGGTCGGCCAGCCATTGTCGGGTCCCACCTTCAGGCTGCACAACTCGTCATGGGGGGGTAATACATGACACCAGCTAGCTATTCATCCTGGTTATATTTTCAGTATTATAATTATAACAGATGTTTTATGTATGTTATGAATTATTAACAAATATGAAATTATATGATTATCTAGTATGATATGATAAAGGTTTACAGAGTTATGAAATGTACTATATACGTATAAGTGCCTTAAATATTCATGTTGTCACACAACTGTATTTAGTTTATTTTACCTTACTGAGAAGTGTCTCACCCCCGAATATTAAATGATTTTCAGGAAACCCAGAGGGACCAGCGGGTCAGGGCTGCTATTAAGTGGGTTTAGCTTCCCTACTAGAAGGGTAAGCGTTGAACTAGGATCAGGAGATTTTTGTTGTACGATCCTAGTGTTATTTTGACTTTTGGAAGATTGTAAATAAATACAATAGTTTGGGAATGCAAATAACTCTAGTATTATGTTTCATGGTTGAATGATTGAGATTTTATTTTACTACTGCTTAGGTTTCCACTGTGATTGACAGGTGTCCCCGTTACTCACAGGTTTGGGTTGACTTTTCCATAATTATGTTATATTTTATGTTAAAGGAAATTAGGGTCGCTACACCAAGAGTCCGTGTGGTTGCACTACACCACTAGCAACAGTACCGTGCTCAATATCACAACTCATCATTTGGGTTTTCATAACCATCCATCAGGGTTCACTACCACATACTCGTAATCATTATGCGGTGTTGGCATTTCATCAATCATATTTCAATTCCATATTGCAGTATTCATATTTCCCATTTTCACATTTCAGTATCTTCATATCAATATACATCATTATTCTTATATTAGTATATCTCAATTCATCTCAATATAAATGTTCTCATCGTTTTCTATGCACATTTCATCATTTCATAATAGTATATATCATGTTTCACATATTTCAACATTTCTCAAAATACCCATTTCAGTAATTCGCAAAATCTCATTTTTCATGCAAATCATTTTTACTCACATATAACTACCATATTTTATTATTTTCCACTAATCACAACAATAATTCTCATTTCAATATTTTCTCAGAAATTAGTCATTGTTATATTTCATCATTTCTCAAAATATCCATTTCAATAATTCGAAAAATCTCATTTTTTATGCAAATCATTTTTACTCACATATAACTACCATATTTCATTATTTTCCACTAATCACAACAATAATTCTCATTTGAATATTTTCTCAGAAATTACTCATCGTTATATTTCACATTTTTCAATACACGTCATATGTCACACATGTGACAACCCGAATTCTAATGGGATTTAAATCATAAAGAGGAAGGGAAATGGAAACAGTAATAGAAGGAAGAAGCTGATTTCATCGACGAAGACTGAATTTCGTCGACGAATAAATACCGAAAGAGGTTTTGAGCCGACTGAATTTCGTCGACGAAATTATTGAAGGATTCGTCAACGAATGACGTGGCTCGTCGACGAATCCACTTCTATAAATATAGAAAATTTGGATTTTTACTTCATTATTAAGCAAGCTTTCCTCTCTCTCTCTCTCTCTCTCTCTCCCCCCCCCCCCCCTTTGGCCCTCTCTCTCTCTCTCTCTCTCTCTCTCTCTCACTCTCACACACACACATCATTTTTGGGCCAAATTTATGCCGGATCAACAATCCGAAGTCACCACGACGCTCCTGGGGAAGTTCTCATCAAATCTGCTGGAGCGGATCGTTGGTGAGAGCAAGTTAGAAATCATCCCTGAGTTGAGGTAAGACTTTTTGAGCCAAATTTGGTCTTGTGATAGTTATAGGAAATGACATACACGCGAAAATACTGAGTTTTAATACTGAGAATTTTTAGTTTCAGGGTATTGATCAGGAAATCCTGCAGGGGTTAGATTAGGAAATTTTAGGGGCTTTCTCAGTAGTTAGGTAAAGGAATAAACTAAAGCAGTTACTTTTTACGCAAAATTAGTATTATTATGAGCAAATTGATTTCGTGAAAATATTTACGATATTTGAATATTATGAAATAAATGCACATTTGGGAAAAATATTGCTATTATGTTGAAACGTGTATATATGTATGAGATGTCATAAAATTATGATTTTAGAATTAGAAGTATGATTTTATACAACACATGTGTGGCATGAATATTATTTTACATGAAATGTAATATGATATGAAAGATTTTACGAGTAAAATATTTTCAGGTATTGTGAAAAGATGTGTTATGTTTTGATGATTTTGACGAATATATGATAATGGATTTATTTTCATAATGTATATACCTAAAATGATTTCGGAGCGAGGCCGTATTTTTTTATGTTTTCGGCATGAGGCCGTATTTATGATTTCGACCCGAGGTCGTATTTATTTATGTTTTCGGCACGAGACTGTAATTATGATATGTTCGGCATGAGGCTGTAATTATGTTATGTTCGGCACGAGGCCGTATTTATGATATGTTCGGCACGATGCCATAATGATGTTATATATGATCATGTATTATATGTTATCAGAACCCGGATGTTAGTTTAGTTCAGTTCAGGAGCTCGGTATCGTAGCTATATGTAGATCAGATATCTACGTTCAGAATTAGTGCTAACCATCCCACGAGGGAATGGGAGATGGATAGTCGATGTGACTTTCAGTAGAGTGTGGACGTCCACCTGGCAGCTCAGACCAGGGTGTGGCGGGCTCATCGTACTTACAGACATATTTGACTCAGCAGTGGTCGGCCAGCCATTGTTGGGTCTCGCCTTCGGGCTGCACAACCCATCATGCGGCGTAATACATGACACCAGTTAGCTATTTGTTAGAAACGGTGCAATCCCAGGAGGGGAGGTGAATTGGATATTTAAAAATTATAGCCTAGGTTGAACGAGATAAACGATATTACTTAACCTAGGGTCTATCTATGCAAATGTAAACTCAATCATTCACAATATAATATAAACGGGCAGTAATTAAATTGCAAAAATGTAAATGAACACGTACGATAGAGGTTCGGCCAACAGTGCCTATGTCCTCGCCTTGGCCACACCAGCACAAGGATTACCACTATAATGATCAGTTAAACGGGTGCAGCGGCACCTAATACAACCAGGTCAATTCAAGGGGCTCACCTCAACCGACACGCCTTAACAGGATGGCGCACCTAGCTTTCCTAACCGGGTCTAAGCCAATTCGGGACTATTCCAGGGCTAGTCTCCCTCTACAGGCCCGTGACTGGAAATACAACTGATGTGAATATAATTTTGCATACAAGGAAATGCTTCTTACACAAGCTGATTATGTACCACTAAGCACAATGTAATTAATATACTACCAAGAGATAGGATTTGATAAGCTCGGTGTAGTCTAAGTGTCTACTCTCAAACAATTATGCAAATACTTCAATCAGTGCGTGAGAGTGCAAATAATGCTATCTTTGTCTCACACAATATTTTCAATCACAATGCTCAAGTAAAGATGATAGCAATACTTTAGATATCTCAAATGATATTTCTCAATATATAAGGCTCAAGAGATATTTAGATTTAATTTATAAAATAATTTGATCTTTGTGTTCAAGAAGATAAAATCAATCAAAGGATATTACAACAAAGATCTTTTTGCGTATGCACAAATATCTCAATAAAATGTTTCTCAAAGTAAATCACACGAGATATTTGAAATCGATTTGCAAAAATTTATTTCACAAACAAAAAACAATGCGAACTCTTGAGTATTGCAATGATGATGCAAAACTCACAAACTCTACAAAGTTTTCCTATGGAATACTTATTAATGAAGTCTCCTAGAAAAATTTCAAGCTTACTCTTAAATAAAAATATATATCAATCAACTAGAACAAACGAGAGTGTAAGCTTAACTAGATACTCACAATAATACTCTTACTTAACAAGATTTGCAATGAGAATGAGTAAGAATAAAGAAATAAGACTTGATTGTGAGAAATAGACCTTTTGAGAATCAGATGATTTTTTTTGCTAATTATTTTTCTAATCTGGTTGCTAATTATTCCAAATAAAGGGGTGTTTATAGACAACCCCTAAAATATAACCGTTAGGGACCAATTGGGAATAATTAGGAAAGTTTTAAATCAATTTAAAATAATTAACCCTGTTTAAAATATTTAACCACGATAAAAAATTTAGGGCAACCCGAGAGGTTCGGTCGATGAGAACCATTTTGGTCGACCAAAGTTCATATGGCTCGATCGACCAGGGCATTTTTGAACTGAATGGGCGGTCGACTGGATATATGTGTCAAGGGCAATTTTTTGAGGTTCGGTCGGCCAGGAGAGAAATGAACATGGTCTCGGTCGACCGGCCTAAAGTCAAAATGTTGACCAAAGCCGTATTCGATCGATCGGGGCAAAATGAACTGCCTTGGCCGGTCGACCGAAAGTGCACAATATGTGCATTTCGGTCCTTTTCAATTGTGCAATCACCCTATTCAAATGACCAAATATATATATATATATGCATGTGTGAGTGTCCTAAGGTCATTTTTAGGCCTTTTTTAAGACACCGAAAAAATCCGGTGTTGAAGGGTGTTCCTTAAGGTCCGTTTATGGTATTGAGCTTATCGATCCTACCATGCAGGTAAGACATTAATTATTACAAACCACATTCTCCTAATTACTATTACAGACCCAAATAATGATTAAATTACAATACAACATAAACAGGGTCTTCAGGTCTTCATTTCATGTGTCATGTGCGTGCACCATATGATACGTTCAATCGGTCATGCACACAAACTCGTCAACCTATTAAATACTGTATTTGTCATGATCAAAACAGGGTATGACCCATAGGGTGAACACTATTCATCCTGGGTATATTTTCAGTATTATCAGTATAACATATGTTACATGTGATATGATTTACCAGCTATTATGAAATCATATGATTATTCAGTATGTTATGTTAAATGTCTACATATATATGAAATGTATTGTATATGTATAATTACATTAAATATTCATGTTGTCACACAGTTGTATTTAGTTTATTTTCCCTTACTGAGAAGTGTATCACCCCCGAACATTAAATGATTTTCAGAAAATCCAGAGAGACCGGCGGGCCAGGGCCGCCGTTGAGTGATTGGAGCTTCCCAGAGTATTTAGAGCCTAGGGGAATTTTAGGGGAAATTACTTTAGGGATTGTGATAAGTAATATAGTGAAATTTGAATTTTAGGGTTTCAGGGATTTTGAACACCGCGGGGTGTAGGCCAGGATGTTAGCCGGATTTTTCAGGAATCAAGTAAGGGGATTAAGTTAACTCAGTAATTTTATGAAATTTGAATCAATTTAATTGTTATGTTTATATAAATTTATTTATTTAAAAATTTAAAGGTTATTTTGAAAACCAACTGTTCGAAATGGATTTTACAAACCTATGATATATGGTATGGTATTTGAATAGAAACGAACGGTGGAAAGTTTGGTTGTTTGTCTGGATATGTTAAAATGTGGAAAATACTGGAACTGTTTATGAAATGCAGATGTTTGAACTAACGACCAGTGACCAGGTATTGTTTGATTAGCCAATGGCCAGTATTATTATTTGACAGCCGATGGCCGAGTTTTAATTGATGGCTATATGCCGGATTATTTTTTGTAGCCAAGGGCTAGGTTTTTGGAATAGCGAGAAATATATGTGAATTAATGTTTTAATGGTGATTTTTATTATCTAAATTGCATGATATGCTTTAGGAACCCTGGGGACCAGTGTAATGTGAGCACGATATCGTTGCTAGTTAGACCATGTGCACCCACATTGTTCTGGATAGAAGTGTAAGGGGTCCAACCGACTGCCTGCGTGGGGTTGAAGTAAAGGCATCGGGCCTACAACTTTGCTGTGGATGCTTGCAAATGTGTTTACAGAGGATGTTGTTTTTTTGACTTTGTTTGGGTTGATCACCTATGCTTAGTCTAGCCTTTGGGTTGCACAACCTGTGCCATGAGGGAAGTAAATGACGTGTTTGTCACGAAAAGTGTCTTATATGCATATCTGTTAATTTTTGTAAATACAAATAATTAATAAGATAATTTCGAGAGTTTGTTGAGAAAGGCGAGTGCCCTAGTAGCAGTAATGGTATTAGAGCAGAGGAAAGCTACTTGTATGAGTGGGTAATCTTCCATATTCTCGGCTAATTGTGTGTGTGAGTGTTAAATAAGAATGTTTTCATAAGTTTGTTTATCTTCTTAGTAAACTAGTTATTTTCTGTACACTAAATGCATGTTGGCCACACACTGACATTAACTTAGTTTTTCCCTTTTTGAGTTGTGTTTCACCTCTACTTTACAAATTATCTTTTTAGGGAATCCTATAGATCGGGTCTAACAGACTAGAGGAGTCAGGCTAGTGGTGTAAATTTTATGTAGGTACTGTGTAGGTAGAGATTTTATTTTTGTTTAGTATTATGGGATTTAATTATGTGAAAATGGATATATTTGGGTATAAAGATAGTTAGAACTCTGGTAATATAATTTGAGAATTTTGTATTCTATTTCCGCTGCTTATATGTGTTTTATATATGACGAACAAGGTATTTGGTACATAGGCATCACTAAAATAGCACTTCGGGCCCACGTGGTGGATCGGGGTCGTTACAAAATGGAACCATGAGTGTTTTTAGTTATATCCACAAAGGATTTGGTATCCACCAAACACAAATGATATATTAAATGCATATAATTGAGAAATGGATCCACTAAAATATTATGGGACTTACATAATTGGGGCCATTTCAATACATATCTCCCATGTGAATTAAAGTGCTAATGTGTTATCTTGTGATTGGTAAGTATCAAATCTAACCAAGACAACAAATTTAAACAATGCTAACTAAGAAACAAGTCTAAATAAGCTTAGATAAAATCAAAAAGACTTCCAACAATTCTAAATCCACCAAACAAAACTTTGGAAGTATGATTCTTCATATAGGCTTTTGTATTCGTTGCAGGTGAATCTTGCAATACAGCTGTTCGACGAAATGCCCATTAGAGACTCTGTCCCTTGGAATTCATTAATGTCGGGCTATTTGCACTCTTGGCCGTGGGAGAATGCCATTAGGTGCCGTTTGTTTGGTTTTACATTTCCAAAATGTTTATTTGACTTCAGTTATGCTGCGTTTGGTAATAATGAAAATGAAAGGTAGGATCGAAAGATTCTTCCTTTTTCCCCATTGGGCATGAACAAGCTCAAAAACCAATTTATCTAAAGCTTAAACTTGTTAGCTGATCCCCAAGAATTAATTTGTTGTCTCCCTGAGACCTGTTTAGTTGAAAATTTCTAGTTATTATCACACAACTATAAGATGGCCAAGTCTCATTTATCAATTTTTCTCACTTTTGGAGGGATTAATTTTGGAAGGAAAGGAAAGTCACTGTTCGACCCGTTCCCTTCAGTAGCTCTTTACACTACCAAGAGAACCAAGAAGCATTTGTTCTTATCATCTATTGCATTCCTCCTTTGTTCATTGCTCCCCGTTACCCTCTTACCACATGCAGAATGTTAATCTAACATAATTTTCTGATTTATTGATATGCCTAATTTGATATGAAATTGATTCTGATGTGGAGTTTTTTATGATTCTATTTTTAAATGTTGGCGAAAAACATATGTTTTCTTCAACTTTTTTTTTTTTTTTTTCTCTTTTAAAAAGAATCGGAAACCACTCACATAGCGGTCACGTTTCAAGTTTATTAATAACCCTTACTTATGGTAGAGAAATATTATGGAAACAAAAAGACACTTGGGGCTTACATAATAATCAATAAAACACCCCATACATCAAATCAAATAAAAAAAGAAAATAAACATGTACTAATACTAAAAGGAAATCAACTAAACATACCTCATATAAGTTGTACCAATCTTATCAAATCTATACAAACCTTTGATAATTTTAGGAAGTTGACTACATATGTTTTCTTCACATCGCAGGAAAGTAACAAGATTCCATGAACTAAATGATCCTACTGCAGCATTGGCAAACAAGCATGGACTTTGAGTCTTAGATTCATTCAAATGAAATAAAAAAAATTATATTAAACTAATTTCACCCAATGCCAACACCGATGCTTGAACTTCATTCACTCAAACACAGCGTAAAAGATTTGATTTTAAGTTTTTACTATGATTGTCTTCCTGATTTTTCCTCCTACTACTTATTACTTTAATCATTGTGCACTGGGATACATATGGTGTATGAAAGTGAAAAGCAAAATGAAAACCATTTTCCATTTTAAGATATGAACATACAGCCGCTGACAATCTCATTTGCAGAAGCCTTATTAAGATTTTGTAACAAATAGTGCTGCTGCTTGATGTACCCACATTTTCAGCTTCTTTATTTCCTCATACCTTGCACAGCCTTGGCCAAACCATTGTATATCAGTGTAAACAACAGACTTTCTCTAGATTTACAGAAAAAAAAAATGAACATGGGGTGGTGGGGAAAGTGTTTCCTCTACTTTGAGAACTTTATGTCTGGATTCCTCATTGGCTTGAGCCACATGTCTGCCATTACACGTGAGGAAATGCTCCACAACAAATCTTCGCCCTTTGAGATTATGTGTTTTCCTTTTTTGGCACCTGCCTTTCCCAGCCCATAAGCCACCAGCCACTGCATTGCCGTTAGCCTATGCTTCTCACTGTCCCAAACATTCCTCTTCCCTCCACTTCTCACTTTGATGCCTCCAACATGCAGACTCGCCAGTTTAAACCTATTTTCCTCCTCATACTTTCCATGTTTGACATTGGTATCAGAAACTGCGGCATGAACTAAGGCTATCATCGGTCCTCCAACTGCCTCATATCTTTGCTGCGGATCCCGAAGTTGGACAATCACTGATAGTGTGATGTTTGCTGTGTTGTGATCAGGTTCACCATCTGCCACAGCCAAACTGCTTTTTTTCATGAAATCCTCTAGTGAAGTGGCAGAAGTTAGGGGGTGGTTTTGATCTTTCCTGCGATCACCTATGACTGCAGAAACATCAAAGGGGGGTTCTTCTTCAGCCATTTCTGCTTGAATTTTTAGAGCTTCAACTGCCATAGTCTCAATCTTCTGCATTGAGAATGCCAGAATTTCATCTGCAGTCAGTGGGTCTTCACTGATGTTCCAAATCCCAGTTGCAATCCTGTCTTTCCTACCTCTACTCATGGCAGTTGCCATAGTTTTTACTGCAGAAATGGTACGGGCAGCGCTTGAGCTTGCGCCTTCTTTGCTCCTACCGTGGATAATTGCTGAAGCGATGCCTTCAAAAGCTACCTGTTCTGCAGTTTTGCCCATCAATTCATCCATGGGCATTGAAGATAGAACCTCAGTGCTAAGTTCTTCAAGCCCAATAGCTGCCATCATCTGAAACAACTCAAACCCCCTAATGGATTCATGTGATGGGAGAACCAATGGTTTTGATATCTGCATTGCAAGTTTCGGAGTGTCTTTCCTTGATACTGCAGTGTCAAGAGGATTCATGGCAGCTAAGTAGCCTCCGTGCTTCGTTTGAACCACGCAGCCCACGCCCGTTGCAAGGTCTGGGAGAAATACCTTTGATTGATCTGCTTTACCAGAATCCTCCTCTCCACCCAGCTTCAAAGAAGGGATATCAATATCGGGTCGATCAAGTTTGAATTGGTTGGCCTCTTCATCCTCAAGCATCTGCAGAAATTCCCTCGTGACTGTTTCTTCATCCGCATCCAGTCTATGCGATTCAATTTCTACTTCTGTCTTGACAGCATTTTCTTCTCTCATCATAGATTCCAGAGCTTTTATCTGCTGAGCAATTGAATCAAGCTCTGTTAATCTATTCAAGTGGACTTGATCATGCACGACTTCCTTAACAATCTCTTGTGACAACAATTTTTCTTCGGATTTTTCTTTTCTTTCTCCCATTTGATCCTCTTCTTTTTTGTCTTGCACTTCAACTCCCTTATCCACAACTTCAAATTCTGGGAGGTCAGTTTCTTCCATCTTCGGTTCTGGTTCTTCAGACTTCTGCTCAGCAGAGGGACCAGGTTCATCAAGATTCAAATGATCAATCGCCTGAAAATCAGCTGCTGCTCCTACCTGTAAAGGACTCCAAGCCTCTGCCCGGCTTGTCATCCTCGGACTTGGGACACTAAATGATGATTTCGATTGCTTACGAGCATAAGAGGATGAGAAATTCTTAGATGTACCTAACTTCAATCCCTCAGCCTGACTGTAAATGTCAACCCCTCCACCTTTCTCCATAATTTGAAACCCCAACTTAAGAACAAGCTCTCCTCCTTTAGCCTTTCCCAGTAGATCGAAGCTTATATCCCACTGCCGAACACGTGTACCTTCCAAGCTCTTCTCAATGGATTCCTGAATTAGGAGACTCAAATCCACAGAACTTCTTCCAAAATCAAGCTCCTTTGCATCAACTGCAAATACGTAAATCAAAAACGGTCGGGGCTCAAATTTTAGCTGCTTCCCATTGCCAGGACTACTGCAATAAACATGGCATCTAAGAAACATCGTCTCTTCAAAATCAGCAGCTCCCTCTGAAACTCTCGATGGCATTGTATGAACTGCCCCATCCTTGGTTTCTTTCTTCCTAACACAAACTGAGAGCCGAAGGCCATTCATTGAAGCAGGAAGGCCTTGGACGCTGACTACTTCCACCGAGAACAGGCAGCTCAGCTTCTGCATCCCAATATGGGAAATTGCTCGAATTGGCTTCCAGCTCCAGAGTCCTTTCTTCTCCACTGAATCATCAAATTTTCTGCTTTGTTTCTGATTCGAGACCTTTGTCTGATCTCTCTGCTGCTCGTTTTCGTCATCGAGTTTCGGCCGAGACCGCCAGGGCGACAAGGACATGCGCCGGGCAAGCGGTCTTGCACTGGGTTTCTCCTCATTTTTCTTATCGACGGAAGAAACCGAGGGAGCCGGAGTCCGAGGAAGAGCGAGGGAGGCAGTTCGTCTGGTGGCTGAAGCGTGGGATTGGTAGAGGGATTGACTGAGTGCTTCTAGTTCTTCCAAGAGCTGGTTACTGGAGTTTTTGCTGCCTTGGTGCTGATGATCAGCTGCCATTATGGAAGACAAAAGAAAGGGAAGAAAGGACTGCCGGATGCAATTAGTGGTGCAATGACAGTGAGGTTACTTGCAGAGTATCATTCGAAATGAGGGAGCTAGCCAGAGGATAAGCATCTAGATAGATCAAAATTAAGTTTTGAGGTGGAGAAACTGCCATGACTGATGTTGTGTGTGTGGCATAGCTGGTGCTTCCAGAACCAGGAAATTTTTGTATGGGTGAAATATGTGAATAAAGGATAATAGTCATCTCTCTCTCTCTCTGAATTCTGAAAGAGACAGAACTGGAAGAAAGAAATTAGATGCAGTGTGGCCCAAGGAAATTATTGTTTGTCTAATTGGGTATTCAGAGATAGATAGCTTTGTTTCCAGTGAAGCTCCACATTCCCATTTTGTTTGCATGCTCTTGCGTGGAAATGTATTTGGTTTCTGTTACCTACTGCATTTTTCTTGGGGAGTGTTTGGGTATGGGGCTATGGTTGGTTCATCATTGGGTTGAAGCTGTCTAAATCCAACTTTACCCTGTGTTCTGGTCATTATTGGGTCTTCACACAAGTAGAGTTTACTGGGTTAATTAGAGAGATGGTGATTAATTTAGTGCTCAGTTTTTTGAAACTCCAATTCATTTCTTATAGGTTCAAAGTTCAAACAGGCAATATATACTACATGCACCTTCAATGGCTATAAAGTTCCCAAACGGGACATGGGTGTTTGGATTTGATTTTCCTCAATAGGTTGAACTGCTGAGATAGGCCATTTTGAGTTATTGTCTTGGCTTTTAGGACCATTGTTTTGGGCTGAAGTGGTAGAAACTAAAGTATAAGGTTCTGTAACACCCAACCCATTATGTGACCCGGGGTGCTACTTTAGTGACTGTGTACCTAATATCACATCATCATAAATAAATGCAGCGGAAATAATGAAACACTCTCCAAACATAAATTACTAGAGTTCTATGTTACTAATATACATCAGAGTCTCCCAATGTTCATAATACAAATCGTAGTACAATACCAAAAACTAACTCATGCATATTACATACTCAGGGGCTTCAAACCCAACTTAAATACAGTAGAGTTCTTACTAACATTCACAAAAACTACTGGCTATCACCCCGCCCGAAAGTTCACTAAATTCGACCTCAAGATGGTCCTGAAAAAATAATTTGTATATTGGGGTGAGACACTTTTCAGTAAGGAAGATTAAGTTAACATCAGTGTGTGGTCAGCATGCATTTAGTGTTTACAGAAAACGCCCATCCTTCATATAACCAAAAATAACTATTTTACATTGTACTCACTTTGCATTGTTGAAAATACTCATCTCGTTACCATAGAATAAACAGTTCAGTAATTAAGTAGTATCATTTACATAAATCTATAGATATGCATAAAAGACACTCTCTAGGACTAAACACCATTTACTTCTCCCATGGTACGGGTTGTGCGGTCCAAAGGCTGGACTTAACCCTGGGGGATCAACCCAAACTAAGTCAAATCATACGTCTGCTAATACACCTGCAGGCATCCGCAACTTGCTTGTGGGTTTCCGATTGCCTTACCACTTCCTGGTCCAAACTTCCAGGGAAGGTATACCCTCTACTAAGGCTAATTGACTAAGACCACCCTACACTTCTATCCAGAATAGTATGGGCACACATGACCAAATACTGAATCTCTAGCAACGGTATCGTGCTCATAACATAACTGGTCCTCAGGGTTCCTAAAGCATATCATGCAATTTAAGTAATAAAAACTATATTTAAACTCGTTTCGTATAAAATTTGTCATATTATAAAACTCAACCCTTGACCATTATATACATCTTGGCTCACAGCCGCTATATCAAATCCATGTATTTTCACAAGCAGTTCCAGTATTTCACAAACATCCCCAAATTTGGTTATAAAATAATACTTACATATCATTCACCTACCACACAATTTCAATAATTGAACATAACCTGTAGGCAACCAAGAAAACATAGTATATTCGGTTTAGAAGATAAAACCAAGCTTCCCACCGTTCATTTTTTACTCAAAATATCATATCGTATATCCTAGGTTTGAAAAAGCCCATTTTGAATGGTCAATTTTCAAAGTAACAACTGAAAACATAAATATACATACTCAAAATACATTTCCATCGGTTCAAACTCGCTAAAAAGTTTACTTAACTTAATCCCCTTACCTGTTTATGAAAAAGAAACCGAAATAGACAAGAAAATCGAAAACCTAGCTTTTCGAATCAGTAGAACTACAAGTATCGGCTAGCTTGGAGGAAAGAGAGTGATTCGAGAGTAAGAGAGAACCCGTAAGAGCCTTTTGATGAAGATGAAGAAATTCCTAAACCCTAGTAGAGGCCAAAAAGGAGGAATTTTGAAATTCCAAGAAAAAATGAGCTCACTTCTATTTATAGGTGGGCAGCCCAAGAGAAAACCGGTGCCGGTTTTCCCTGTACCCGCAAAACAGTCACCGGTTTTGCAGTTGACTTGCCCAGTTGACCCAAAATCGATGACAATTTTCTCATGCTCTCTGAAACCATCTACGATTTTGGTCCTGCCAACCAAATTCCTTCCTTTTTCTTTTATTTTCCTTTATCTTTCTTTATTTCTCTCTTTTATACATATTTTATTTTATTTTCCGGATTCGAGTTCTTACAATCCCCCCTCATAATAATTTCGTCCTCAAAATTTGCTAATTGTTACTGATCACCTTCTAAACTCACGATCCATCTCTACCGAAGAGTCAATAGCCACCCACATAGCGGCCCCATCCCAAGTTTATTAGATACTTTCACTTATGGTAGAGGAATACCGTGGTCAAACATAATGTCTCGGGAGTTCACAATACCATACAAAACTCTCCCTGAGACCATCTATACACAAACTCATGAACGAATAACAAACTAAACACACTTACCTTACTTGACCTACATATAAAACTAACACTTACCTGTGCAACCATATTGGTCTGTCTAACACTGATCCTCTCTAAAAAGCTATGGGTATTTATGACGTATTTCTATTTCTAACTCCCAAGAAGCCTCCTCTACTGCATGATTCTGCCACAACACTTTCACTAACTATATTTCCTTAGTACGCAGTTCCTGTATTTTCTAATCCAAAAATCTGAACTAGTACCTCCTCGTAGGCCAAAACATCCCTGATCTCTAAGGGTTCATAACTTATCATGTGCGAAGGATTTGACACGTGCTTCCTCAGCACAGATACGTGGAATATGTTATGAACTCTATACAATGCTGCGGGTAACACCACTCGATAGGTAATTGGACTAATCCTTTCCAAGATCTCAAATGGCCCAATGTACCAAGGGCTCAGCTTGCCTTTTGCAAACCTCATCACTCCTTTCATCGGAGCAATCCTCAAGAATATCATATCCCCGATCTCAAACTCTAGCTCCCGTCGGCGAGTATTTGCATAACTCTTCTACCGACTCTATGCTGGTTTTATCCTCTCCCTGATAAGCTCGACCTTTGCAATGGTCTGCTTAACTAATTCAGACCCCAAAATCTACCGCTCGCCTACCTCCCTACTGACACCACTACTCTTGTCATTTTCCTGCTCAATGCATCAACCACCACGTTTGCTTTCCCTGGATGGTAGCTAATAGTACAATCATAGTCCTTGATGAGCTCCAACCATCTTCTCTGCCGCATATTCAAATCTTTCTAGGTGAAAAAATACTTTAAGCTTTTATGATTAGTGAAAATCTCGCATTTCCTACTATAAAGATAATGCCTCCAGATTTTCAGGGCATACACCACTGCTGCTAATTCTATATCGTGCACAGGGTAGTTCTTTTCATATTCTTTAAGCTATCTAGATAAATAAACAATGACTCTTCCATGCTTCATTAACACACATCTGAGTCCCTTTAAAGATGCATCACTATATATCACAAATCCATCCTCCCCTGATGGAATAGCCAATACCGGTGTTGAAACCAACCGCTGCTTTAACTCCTGGAAGCTTTGCTCACAATCATCGGTCCAATCAAACTTCACATTTTTCCTCGTGAGTCGTGTTAGTGGACCCGATAATCTAGAGAAACCATCTATGAGGCGTCGGTAGTTGCCAGCCAAACCCAGAAAACTCTTGACCTCTTGGACATTTCCTGGCCTCACCCAACTCACCACTGCCTCTATCTTACTCGAGTCAACCGATATACTATCCTCGGAGATCACATGCCCAAGGAAAGTAACCTGCCTTAACCAAAATTCACATTTCTTGAATTTTGCATGCAACTTTCTTTCTCTCAATATCTGCAACACCAGCCTCAGATGATGCTCGTGCTCAATGAATACCACCACAAACTGGTCCAAGTACTGATAGAACACCCGATTCATTAAATCCATAAATACTACTAGTGCATTAGTCAACCCAAACGGCATCACCAAAAATTCATAATGCCCATATCTGGTTCGGAATGTTGTTTTCGAAATGTCCTCTGCTTTAACTTTTACCTGATGATAACTAGACCGCAGATCAATTTTAGAGTAGACTCGAGTACCCTGGAGCTGATTAAATAAGTCGTCAATCCTGGGAAGAGGATATTTATTCTTGAATGTTAATTTGTTTATCTCCTTAAAATCCATACATATCCTCAAGGTCTCATCTTTCTTTCTCACGAACAAGATTAGGCCCCCCCCCCCCACGATGACACACTGGGCCTGATAAATCCTTTATCCAGTAACTCCTGCAACTGATCTTTCAATTCCTTCAATTCGGCTGGAGCCATACGATATGGTGCTTTAGATACCGGTGCCAACCCTGGTAGTAGATCCACAGTAAATTCAATCTCTCGGTCTGGTGGTAAGCCAGACAATTCTTCTAGAAAAACATTTGGAAATTCTCTAACTACTGAAATATCAGCCTATTTTAGTTCTTCTTTTGGCAATTCCTTTATGTAGGCAATATATCCCTGGCAACCACCTTGTTGAAATCTCCTCACCTAAATAATTGACACTAGTTGTGGTGAGGCACGCACACGTGAATCCATAAATATGTATTCTTGCTCACCCGGGAGTCTAAAAATCACTTCTTTTTTATGTCAATCTATGCTGGCGTGATTAGCTGCTAGCCAATCTATACCCAGTATCACATCAAACCCCTACATATCTAGTACTACGAGATCAACTGGTATTACTTTCTCATGAATGCTCACTAGAAAGTTCTGAAGTACCTTCCTACACCTCACCATGGATCTCGTTGGCGTGACTACAGACAACTCAACATCTAATAATTGTACCTCTACCCCAGTTACTTTAATATGCCCCGCCGATACGAAGGAATGGGTGGCACCTGTGTAAAATAAAACAACAACTTTATATGATAAAACTGTAAGTATACCTGTAACAACATCTCTAACAACCTCGGTGTCTCCCGGTGTCAAAGCATAAACCCTCGCCAATGTTGTGTTCCTCTGCTGGCCTAGACAGGGCGCCTAGTAACCACCCTGAAATGGTCTGGGAGCTGGTGCATAGTTCGATGGTCCTCGACATGATTAAGCCATATGGCCAGGTCTCCCATATTGGTAACAAACATTCTCACCCAGCCGGCACTCGCTCGGATGTCTCCGACCACACGTCGGGCAGGTGGGATAAGTCTGCCCACCTTAATACCCACTGTGTCTTGTCATCTACCTTTGACCCTCACCAGCTCTGTTTCCTCTCTATGGACCCCTACTAGGTTCGGTCTAAAAACTCAGAGGCATGGGCCTCTTTCTCTGGCTCGGTACTCCCACATTTGCCTGCTTACTCTCCTCTGCTACCATGGCCCTATCCACTAACTCCGAGAAGTCATGTATTTTAAGAACTACCACCTATTTATAAATGTCCCGCCTCAAATTCCTCTCGAATATCTTGGTCTTCTTAACTTCATCTAGGACAATATAAGGGCAAAAGCGCGACAACTCAATGAATTTCGTTGCGTACTACTGGACTGTCATCGATCCCTAGGACAAGCTTAAAAATTATTGTATTTTAGCCTCTATGACTGAGGCAGGATAGTATCTGTCAAAGAATATGTCCCTGAATCGGGCCCAAGTCATCGGCACTGGAATGGATCTCTACTCCTCCAATAATCTAATGGCCATACACCATCTCTCGGCCTTCCTTGTCAGCTTATACGTGGCATAAAGAGAACCCTCTGCTAATCGGTGCAGGGGAGCACCATTAAAATCTTCTCTATCTCTTGCATCTAGTTCTTCGCAACTGCAGGATCGGCCACTCCTGAAAATGCTGGTGGGTTCTTCTTCATAAATTTTTCTATTATGTATCCCTAAGCTATAAATGGACCTCCCTATTCTCTGGAGCTCCGGACAATCTCAGCCATGACTTGCTGAGCCACACTGCGTAACACAACATCTGAATCCCTGCCTCCTACACTAGGAGACCCTGCTCCGTTGTCGCCACTAGTGTGAGCGCTACTACCTCCTGGGTCCATCCTATAATATTACCAAATTATTCTAAGAATCTGAACCTTACAATGCTATACTAACGAAAATACTCCTTACTTCCTATCACAAATTTAAGGTCTAGCCCTACCATATGGAAATAGAAATCGACAATAGTTTACTATGGTTTTCCTAAAATCGTCACCCTAAGAAAATCACAAAAACTACCTCGAAATTCCTGCTTCCAGAATGCAGAACAGAACCCTAGATTCTCATCCTAGTTTTTCCAACATTAATTCACTTATACTCTATTCTATCTTTCTCCAAACTATATTCCTATATTTTGGTATTGTTTTTTGATGCACTCTAAAGTCTACAGAACCTAACAATCTAGGATTTGATACCAAATTGTAACGACCCAAAAATTACACCATTTATATATATATATATATATATATATATAAATTACTCTGATATCCCTGTAATACTTGTTATAACATCTCAGGCCCCAGATGGGCACCGAGGTATCCCTGTACACATATTGACACACTTATGCAGTGGAAAACATAAAGTCGTACACCCATATTTACAATACCATAATTTAGTGTTTCCAAACCATATATACATATTTACACATCACCCCAGTATCATCTACTCAAAAAAATACAATCCCCTGAATACACTTAACCTATAAACAAGGCAGCACAAAAGATCTCTTTATCTACGAGCTTGATCTACTCGCCTAACTAGATCACCTAAAAATGTTAAATCACTAGGATGAGACAACGCATAGTAAAAGGAGTTTGTGGTGACCGAGTTTCATAAATACTATACTAACAATATCTAAAACCGTAAAAGCTAGTAAATCAATGTACGGAATATACGGTATAATTTGCATCTATCATAGTTTAAAGTATAACTGTAATATCTGAGTTTTCTACTTTTTCATTCTTCTAGTATCATACTATATCTACTGATGTTCTTGTAAATCTGTATGCATATACATAATTGAGATGTTTACCCTAGAAAAATGTACATTATGATTTAAGCCCTCATGACAAGATTGTGCGGCCCGTAGGCGAGACTTAATCCTGGTTGGCCTACCATGTAAGTCAACTGTAACTCTACCAATCCTTAGCCCGGCTAAACTACAACCTCTCCTAGGCACGGAATTGGTAACTACCTCGTCAAACCAGTCACCTCAACTCAGTATTATGAGGAGTCTGCAATCCCTCCAGACACGATTGATGAAAATCATACACACACTATCTAAGATGTCTGGTTGCACTCTGATCTATACTAGCAACAGTACCGTACTCTGCTAACTGAACATAACTTGATTCATCAGGGTCTCATACTGTATATACTATTTCTATAGATATCCTACTATTTTCATCATGATTCCAAAATAACCATAACACTATAAATATGATCTAAAAATACTATAATATCTTACTAAAATAACTGTAATATCTGACTGAAATAACTGTAATATCTGACTGAATAATCTGTAATGTCTGAATGTTATGGTTTTGGAAATCATGGCATTATGTAAATACTGTAAAATATTTGTCTATATAATATTTGTAAAATATCTGTCTATAAGATATGTCTGTCTATATATACACTGTAATTCATAATTCTATAAAATCTAATAAAACATGTTTCTATGCAAAAACACTGTAAATCATGATATTCTGAAAAACTATATAAACTTTGTACTAAACAAATATCTACTCAGGCCACACAATTAATAAAACTCATGTTCTAGAATCTGTAGAACGATATAATTTATACCATATACCTTAATAAACAAATACTATAATTTACTAATAATATTTCTGAATTTACTAGCATAGCATATTTCCCTTACCTAACTGACTGGGAGGCTTGCCTCCAATTCCACTCTCACACTCTCGGCATACTATCCCCAAAATCCTGAAATAATACATATATACATATTTCCAATAAATCAATTATATTTCCCCAAACGTACATACTCGTAATTTTCTGAATTATAATTTACCTGAACTCCTGAAAATATTCACTAGGTCCTCAACCCATTCCTTTAGTATCCCAAAAACACCCTAGTCCTGAAATCATAACATCCTAATTTATTCCACAAAACACCAGTATATTTCCATACAACACAAAATCTAAACTCACTTAAGCCTAGTAATACTGAAAATATCTCAATAATCTACTTACCCTAATTTTGGGATGGTGCACAAGTTGGTCAAACCAACAATCTACTCCAATAGACTTGTAAAGAATCTCCCCAGGATCAACGTGGCGACTTTTGATCATCAAAACGGGGAGAAACAGGGCGAGAAATCTAGAGAGAAGGGGAGAGAAACCAAACAGGAGAGAGAAAAATAGGAAAAAATGAATTTCTCTCGTTGAATCCCGATTTTCTGCTATTTATAGACCTTTGGCCACATGGCCTCGTCGAGGAGTCACGTCATCTCGTCAACAAAGGCAAGGAGGGAGTTAATCAACAAACTCGTACCCTCATCGATGAACTTTGGGCCCTGAAATCACCCTTCTTGGTTTCTTTTCGTCGACGAGACACGTGTCCTCGTCAATGTGCCCAAATAGCAATTCTTTTGAAATTTTCTTTTTTTTTCTCTACTTCCTTTTTATTTAATTTCTATAATTATCCAAAGTACTACAACATGTATAATTATGGAGATGGTAGAACTTTGGTATTATATATAAGGTTCAGGTATATTATGTTTTCCGTTGCATAGATAGTATGTACTTATAGATAGGTATATCCCCGGTACCCCACTTTTAGGTCCGAGTTGACTTTGTTGATATTTTGAGATATCATAGTTTAGTATGTGGAAAAAAAATATAGCAAAATTTTTGGGTCGTTACAGTTTGGTATCAAAACCTAGTTTGCTAGGTTCTGTAAACTTTAGTGCACAACAGAAAGCAATACCAGAGCATAGGAATGGATCTTGATGAGAGTAGGAAATGGGTAGATCAAGATTTTAGTAAGCTATCATTGGAGGATATAGAGGAATTTTAGGTTTCGTCTCACAACCTAGAGGTGATGATTTCTGTGATTTTCCTAGAAGGACGATTTCAAGAAAGTCATGGTAAACTATCGTCAGTTTTTGTTTCTGAGTGTTAATACTGAACCTTAAATTGGGGATAAGGATGTATAGTTAATTGGTGGTATGAGGATATTTTGTGGTTCTTAGTTTGATTAATGTATTAGCTGCGTTATGAAGTTAGGATTCTCAGACTATTTTTGTTCTATTTCAAGATCAACCCTGGGAATAGCGATGCACATGCTGGTGGTGGTAATGATGTAGTGTAATGACCTCAAAATTTATATCATTTCTTTTATATCTACGCAGTGGATATACAAGTCATAAAATTATATATACTATACAATATCATACTTCAGTACATTCAAACCATAGTCATATACAATAACTCCCTCCAGCATCATCTACCCCAAAAAGAACAAAACTCTGTCACAAACTTACCCTACAACCAGGGTAACCAAGTCAACTCTTTATCCGCAAGCCTGATCTGCTCGCCTAACTGGCTCACCTGAAAAGTGGTAAAGTAATGGGGTGAGACAACGCTTAGTAAGTGGAAATATGCTATTACTAGTGTGTGGCAACCAAGTCATATACTTATAATAATAATATTTAAAATTGCATGAACTGGAAAATCTGTAAAATACATATAACACATGTATAGTAGCTTAAAATATTTATATCATTTGAACTTTCTATCATTTATACTGCTAATATCATACTATATACAACAAAAGCTATAAAACTATATACATATACATATTCATAACTATGCTCTTTCCCTGGGACTCTGTATGTCATGATTTAACCCCTCATGACAGGGTTGTGTGGCCCGTAGGCGGGACTTAACTCTAGTCGGCCCTCTAGGTAAGTCATCATACTCTAGACTACCTCAGCTCAGCCAAACTGCATCCACTCCTAAACTCGGGACTAGTTGCTGCCTCATCAAACTAGCCCCCTCAACCCAGTGAACTGGGGAGCTGCATCCTCTCCGAGCACAGTTTGATGGTACCCACACACTATCTGAGATATGTGGTTGCACTCTATCTGTATTAGCAATGGTACCGTGCTCTATAAATTGTATCTGTACATAATCTTTCCACAGGGATATGATACTATATATATATTGTGACAACCCGCTCATTTTTCACATATTTTTTTTAATAATATTATCATCATAAAATCAATACCACACATCCCACATTCCAGCTCAGCAGGTCACAATCCACCTGGACTCGTGGGTACTAAGGATACATCAGAACATACAGCAGAAGCCCTAGCAACAGAAAACATACAATCTCATGCATCTCATCATTTCATATATCACAATATACCAGAGTTACTACAATCGTTGTACTTCTATATATACATCCCAAAAATGAAATCTAGGGACAAATCCCACAAAACCTAACTATCTTTACCAAAAACTTACCCTTCAAAAAGGGCAGATATCCAGCACTAGGTCAGCGGGGCTTTTCCCACTCTCCTATCAGGGGCTCCTGAAAAGTTTATAAGATTAAGGGGTGAGACACCTCTCAGTAAGGGAAAATAAACTAATACTAGTGTGCAGCAACATGAATATACTGTGTTCTACATATATCATACATATCATATCCAGTACTGTTTACCAAATCTAGGAAAAACATATGTATATCAAAACATGGCAGAACATACTGCATTTTTATAAATATTTCTCATCTTATATCATAATAATAATAACATAAAACAATCTTAGTAGGTTAGTTGGTTGTTGTCATGTATTAACCCCACATGACTGGGTTGTGTGGCCCGAAGGCGGGACCTGACAATGGTTGGCCGATCACTGTCAAGTCAATAGTCTAGTCTGTAGGTCCGATCGGTCTGCCAGACATGGTCCGTACACCAGGGGCGATAACAACACACTTCTTGAAAATAACCGCATCGACCATCCAATCTCACACCACTCCGTACAGCGGCGTTAACACAGATATCATGATCACGAAGACCATGGACACATAACAACGATACCGTACAAGTGCTAGCCTAGACCAAGCCAACCAAGTTCTAATATCATATACATATACTAAAACGGTGATACATAGATATCTCATATCATTTATTCTCACATCAATCACATCGTTTTGCATATATACGTGTATCATAAAAATCATCGGCCCGTACGCCGGTATTACACATTTTATCATAGTTCGGCCCGTACGCTGGCAAATCACATAGCACAGCTCGTACGCTGGCAAATCACATAGCACGGCCTGTACGCCAGCAAATCACATAGCACAGCCCGTACACTGGCAAATCACATAGCTCGGCCCGTATACCGACAAATCACATAGCACAGCCCGTACGCTGGCAAATCTCATCCACATAGCACGGCCCGTATGCCGGTAAATCATAGCACAACCCATACACTGGCAAATCATAGTCACATATAAAAATTTCGGCTCGTACGCCGGTTTTCCATCATAAAAATCCACATCATCCACATTCCCAAAAAACAGTATTTCACAACAGTTTTATACTCATGCCACACAAACGAATTTTCACATATTCAATCATACAATCATTTTCACAGTATTTTGCAAATATAAAACATATATATAAATATTTATACATTTTTTGCAAATCAGATGCTAAATATATATATATATATATATATATATACATACATTTTCTCAAAACAAAACTTGCTTAGTTTATCCCTTTACCTGATTCCTGAAAAGTCCCTAAGAAAATCTTCCCCGCACCGGCAGGGTTCCCGACTCAACACCCTGAAAATGAAAACTACCAGTATTAAAGTTCAATATTTTCGTACGTACAACATTTTCTATAACTGCCACAAAGTCAAATTTGGCTTAAAAAACCTTACCTCAACTCTGGGATGATTTCCAACTTCGTTTTCTCAACGATCCGCTCCGACAAACTTGTAGAGAACTTCGCCAGGAGCGTGGTGGTAGCTTTAAATCTTCGATCCGGTGAGAAACAAGCCCAAAATTGAAGAGAGAGAGAGAGAGAGAGAAAACCGAAGAGGAGAGAGAGAGAGAGAGAGAGAGAGAGAGAGAGAGAGAGAGAGAGAGAGAGAGAGAGATGAGAGATAGCTTCTTCAGAAAGTCAAAATCCAGATTTTCATATTTATAGAACAGGGGATTTCGTCGAAGAGACACGTCACCTCGTCGACGAGTCCTTCATTAAATTCGTCAACGAAATTCAAGCTACCCCAGAACCTCTCTCGGTATTTTCTCGTTAACGAGCCCCCTGTGTTCGTCGACGAATTATCTTAAGCCTTCGTCAACGAATCCCCTGTATTCATAGACGAAGTCCTGCTAATCCTCCTTTTCCATTTTTCCTCCCAAAGTTCAATGTCGTCGACGAAGTCGACAGCCTCTTTCTGTTTCTGGTCTCCATTTCCCTCTCTTTATTATTTAAATACCATTCTAAATTATGGTCGTTACATATATACTCTTTTTACTATTTTCATTATATTTCCAAAATAACCATAACACTAATAATATGTACTATAATATCTATAGCATCTTGATACTATAATTGTATAATCTGTCTATATTTTCTATCTGTATAATCTATCTATATACTATGAGTGTTATGACATTTAGGAAAACATAACATTCTGTAAATACTATATATATATATATATATATATATATATATATATATATCCATCTGTAAAACTATTTGAATAAAACTGTATATGTACATGCATCTGTCTGTATAATATCTGTGAATATCTGGCTATATTTATATGTTCTGTATAACATCATATAATGGGAAATCTATATAAAATTCTACATCAAATAATATCTATTCAGGCCACACATACTTTATAATCTCATATTCTATAAAAACTATATAATAATTGGTATACATGCAACTATAAAATTTCTGTTAATATAATCAAATCTCCTAACATTGCATATTACCCTTACCTAGTTCCTAAAAAGTCCTCACTGAACTTTGGCCCTACACCCGCAGGGTTCTCCACTTAACACCCTGAAAATGACATCGCCCAGAACAAAACATCAGTATTTTCCTGCATACAACATTTTCTATAACTACAGAGAAAGCATATTCAGAATAAAACAGCTTACCCTGAGTTTGGGATGAATTCCAAACTAACTCCACCAACAATCAGCTCCAGCGGACTTGCAGAGAACTTTTTCAGGAGCGTTGTGGTGGCCTCAGATATTTAATCCGACGAGAAACGGACCCGGAATCGAAGAAAGAAGGAGAGCGAGGCGTTTCACAGAGAGAGAGAGAGAGAGAGGAAGATTTATGCCAAATTCTGCAAATTAACCCGAGTTTTCACTATTTATAGCCCTGGATTCGTCGACGAGACACGTCATCTCGTCGACGAGTCCTTAAGGAATTTCGTCGATGAACTTCCTCCCTCGTCAATGAATTTCAGACTACCTAAAAACCTCTCTCGGTATTTTCTCATCGACGAAACCTGTCCTCGTCTCTTATATCCTCGTCAACAAACCCCCTGTGTTCATCAACAAGAACCCTTCTAAATTTTTTGGGTTATTACATATAGGACCCTCCAATATGGGCGACGGTGATTCTGATGTAGTATTGCTCAGTGTCGCCCAGTAAGTAATGGTAGAGATAGCAAGAAATTTAGAGGAGCAGGGCTGCCCACCAACTCACCAGGGTTGTACCATCGAGCAGTTCACTCGAATGAATCCCCCATCATTCTCAGGAGGATTCAACCCATTCGTGGCAGAGAATTGGGTCTAGGAGATTGAGTGGATGTTGTCAGTTCTCCCTTGTACCGAGGAGCAGAAAGTATCATTTGCCACTTTTAAGATAACAAAGGAGACTAAACGCTGGTGGAGGTCAGTGAAGTTGTTGGAGGAGCAGAGGTCGGTGCCTATATCTTTGACTTGGAGCCACTTTAAGGAGATATTCTTCGAGCGGTACTTCCCCTCTACTACTAGAAATGCTAAAGTAGCGAAATTTCTAAATTTGAATCAGGGGCACCTGATGCTCCAGCAGTATGCAGCCAGATTCGTTGATCTGTACTGATTTGCTTTATACGTTGTGCCAGATGAGAAGAAGAAGACAAGAAAATTTAAGGAGGGCCTAAGACAGAGTATCTATGAGCAAATGGTGGCATTCCAGGTCCATACTTTTTCAAAGTTAGTGGATAAAACCACAATGATAGAGACTAGCCTCTAGAGAGGTATTGGAGTACAGAGTCAGAGGAAGAGGCCTATGCCTCTTGAGTTCTGAGTAGGTACCAGTGAGGGTCAGTGGAGGAGATATGATGGGGGTCAGCGGCAGGTAGTGGGACATCGAGCCCCTTAGGGTGATCCTGCACCCCCTATTTGTACTAGCTGTGATTAGAGGCACTGGGGAAGTGCCGAATTGGGTCGAATGCTTGCTATCATTGTGGTCTTCTTGACCATATTACAAGAGACTGTCATGCGCCGCTAGCTAATGCACTCACTCCTAATCGTTATCGGGGAAACAACCAAGCAACCTGAGGCAACCAGCAGAGGAACGCCGCCCCAGCACGAATCTTTGCACTAACACTAGGAGACATAGAGGCAGCCAGCAACGTGGTGACAGGTATCATTTCTATATTTACAAATAAACCTATTGTTTTGTTTGATTCAAGGGCCATATATTCTTTTATATCTTTGGGGTACATCAAGTTATGTGGGATAGAGACTCAGATGCTAGACACCGAATTATCAGTAATCACACCGACATGATTAGTAGTGATATGTTGAAGGGTGCTCAAAGACTATCTAGTGGAAATTCAGGGAAAAATGCTACCAGCCAATCTAGTGGTATTTGACATGCATGGGTTTGACATGATTTTGGGAATAGATTGTGTAACAACCTGCTAATAAAATAAAATTCTTTTTCCCTAGTTTTAAATCCAATGATTAACCTAAACAGTGGAAGGCTAATCATATAAAATAAATCCACACATAATACAATACCAGAGTGTCAAATCAACCCACAATATACAATCATCACTGTTCTCTCGAAACTCCCCTTACTGATACCAAGGGATTACAAAAACATGCCACCAAAAAATACTCACTCTCAAAAAGGGCAGTATAATAGCCCCTCTACCTGCAAGCTTGCTCTGCTCGCCTAGCTGGTTCACCTGGAAAAAACAATTCAACACTGGGATGAGCCAACGCTCAATAAGACGAAACATGCTATTACTAGTGTGTGGCCACTGAGTTATAGTTTGGTAAAAATAACCTGATTTAAGAATAGTATGAATAATTGAATCTAAAAATGCTGATATTACATAATGTATAATAAAAACCATTAACTACATAACTTAACATGTCAATCTGTATGAAATTACTTTTCATATTAATACTACTATTCCTGAAAGTCTGATAGTACTCATAATATCTGAGAAATTTCACTAGGTAGTTGTATGTCATGATTTAACCCCTCATGATAGGGTTGTGTGGCCAGAAGGCAGGACTTATCCTGGCTAGCCGACCAGGGTAAGTCAGCTGAACTCCGACAATCTGATCGGCCCCCTCAATCCATATTTGATGGAGAGCCTATCCCGACGTGGACACGATCGACCTCATACCACTTATTGTCTGAGTAAAGTGGTTGCACTCTGAACTGAATATTTGTAGCTACGGTACCGTGCTCTACTGTCTGAACCATTAGGGTCTGATACTATATAAGTAACTAATATCTATAATATACTGTTTTTACTGTGGTTTCTAAAATAACCATAACCCATAGAATTTATCTGAAATTCTAAATAAACTAACTGAAAATCTGATTTCTGTACAACTGAACTGCTGTTTGAATATATGTATATCGGGGCGTTATGGTACCGATAAACATGTTATTCTGAGATTACTGAAAATGCATATTTCTGAGTATATTCGTCATTCTATAACATGCAAATATCATAGTATTTCTATTAATAACTATAAACATGATATTTACAAATTCTATAAATGTAGTACTGTTCTGTTATCAACTCAAGCCACACAAATAAATATTAATATTATTAAGTTCTGGAAACTGTAAATATAGATAATCTGAATAATAATTTGATAAAAACATATAGTTCATACTGAAATCGTAAAAGGGTTTCCTAGCATAGCATATTTCCTTTACCTGACTATTGCAAAGCCCTTATGGTATACTGGTCCAACACCCGCAGGGCTTCTTACTAAACACTCTGAAAACAACATTTTTCAGAACAAAATATCATTATTTCTTTATCTCCATCATTTCTTACAACTACCAGAAGGCCAAAAACTAACTAAAAGACCTTACCCTGATTCTGGGAAGAAATTCAACTCGATCCCACCAATGATCCGCCCTGGTAAACTTGGACAGAACTTCATCAGGAGTGTCGTGGTGGCCTCAGATCATCGATTTGGAGAACAACAGGGCCGAAATAGAAGAGAGATGGAGGAGAGACCGTAAGAGAGAGAGAGGGGAAGATTTGCATTGATTTTTCTGCAATTAAATCAAGTTTAGGGCTATTTATACTGCGGCCTTCGTCAACGAGCCACGTCATCTCGTCGACAAGTCTAATAGGAAATTCATCGACAAACTCTCCCCTTCGTCAACAAAATTTAGAATCGCCCAAAACATTCTCTTGGTATCTTCTCGTCGACGAAACATGCCCTCGTCGATGAGACCCTCTTATACCCACGTCGATGAATCCCCTGTGTTCGTCGACGAGGCCATAAGAAAGTTCCTTGGGTTATTATATCCAAAGTGAAATGTCTGCTACCTCCTTCTGTTTCTGTTGCCATTTCCCTCCCTCTTTATTATTTAAATATCATTATTCTTCGGGTCGTTACAGATTGGTCAGCTACTAACTATGCTAGTATCAATTGTCATAAGAAAGAGGTAGTATTTAGACCTCCAAGGGAGCAAGAGTATAGATTTATGGGGTCGTGTGTGCACTCCCCACCATAGATGTTATCAACTATTCAAGCGAAGAGGCTGCTTTTGGAGTTATGCTAGGGGTATTTGGCTTATTTGAAGGAAGCACCCGAGTGAGGATTAAAGTTTGAGAATATACCAGTTGTGAGAGAATTCTCTGATGTGTTTCTAGAGGATTTACCCGAATTACCTCCTGATCAAGAAATTGAATTTGTCGTTGACTTAGTTCCAGGGACGACACCGATATCTAAAGATCCTTATATAATAGTTTCAGCTAAGTTAAAAGAATTAAAGGAGCAGTTGCAAGAATTACTAAATAAGGGGTTTATCAGACCTAGTGTATCACCCTGGGGAGCGCCAGTTTTATTTGTAAAAAAAAAAGACAAGACGATAAGGATGTGTATCGACTAAAGGGAGATAAATAAGGTAACAATTAAGAATAAGTATCATCTTTCCCGTATTGATGATTTGTTCGATCAACTTCTGGAACACTGGTTTACTCAAAGATTGACCTTTGATCTGAGTACCATCAAGTGAGAGTCAAGGCAGAGCATGTTTCAAAGACAGCATTTCAAACTTAGTATGACCATTATGAGCTTTTGGTTATACCATTTGGGTTGACGAATGCTCCTGCTATATTCATGGATTTGATGAATAGGTTTTTCCATGAATACCTAGATTAATTTGTAGTGGCTTTCATTGATGATATTCTGGTCTATTCAAAGAGCCCCGGGGAACACAAAAATCATTTGAGGATTGTTCTTCAGGTATTGAGAGAAAAGAGGTTGTATGCCAAATTCAAGAAGTGTGAATTCTGGTTGAAACAAGTTACATTCCTTGGACATGTGATCTTCCGAGACGGTGTCTCTGTGGATCTGAGCAAAAGAGAGGCGGGAGTGAATTGGATGAGATTAAGGAGATCAGGAGTTTCTTGGGTCTGGCAGGATACTGTCGATTGTTTGTGGAGAGTTTTTCAAGATTGTCGGGTCCTCTGACATGGTTAACGAGGAAAAATATGAAGTTCGAGTGGACCGATTGTAACGCCCCTAACCCGCCAAGTGGGGCCTGAAAGTTACGTGTTTCAATCACCTGTTTATGACAAAAAACACCATGATCATGTAGCAAAATTAATATATATATAACCTCAACTTAAATACCAGTGTCTATCTATCTATATATATATTGTGACGCCCTGATTTTCGTACAATATTTTTTTTCCAATAATTAATGAATTTTCACTCGTCATAAACAACATCCATAAATCGGCCACATCAACAATCCTACTATCATTCATACGACCTGACCCACACTAGGTACCGGGTAAAAAGTTATTTTCTTTATAAAACCTAACAGCGGAAGACAGTATGTTCATATCATCTAGAATACAATATCCAGAGTACTAACATACATATTTACACAATACTATCTCATACGCAAAAATGATACAACCCTAGGGAATCACACCTCCCTAGTCCAAACTCACTATGTATATCAGGGTTCCAGCTCCCCACTATCACGGAGCTCTATCACCCTGTCGGTCTTTGTTCCATGAAAAATTTAGATAAATTGGGTGAGACACATCTCAGTAAGAAGGAATAAATTATTTACAGTGTGTGGCCATATGAGTTCAATTATAATACACTTTGCTTTTCAAATCATCATTTCATCTGAGAAAATACACTAATATACATATTCTCATAATCATATAGATATACAACACAAACGTTTATAAGCTTTTAAATTATTTCTCAAATTCAATGATTTCCAACACATAATTATCCGCGAAGTTCCTGAGAGTAGGGAAGATTACCCACCCAGACAGGTAGCTTCCCTTTACCCTAACACATTATGCAGTCAAGTATGACCACATCTAATACCTATAAGAGCACTCACCTTACTCAATAAGCCCTCAGGAGGAGAGTTTCACTTCGCCTCAAATGTTTATATTATTAACTCATACGGTTCCATTTCTCAATTTTATCATTCTTTATTTCTCAACTTCCATTCTTCGTTTCATTTCTCAATTTTACTTTCCGGCTCATGAGTATCCTTGGTATCAAATACCAATATCGCATCTGTAACTCATGGCCACCCTAAGGATCTTTCTATCAACTCTATGCTTCCCCCCATGGTCAAGGTTGTGCAGCCCGAAGGCTGGATCTAACCGTGGTTGGCTGACCCGATTAGATCAAATATCATATCACATATCACGTCTGTAGTACGACTGGCCGGCCTATAGCCCTGATCCGGACTCAGGGGGGCCAACAACCTTACAAAATGGTAGAGTTGACTGTCACGCCACACGTTCCAAGAGTCCATGTGGTTGCACTAACACCACTAGCAATAGCCGATTTTCTCTTTAACCGGCCCTATTTTACCGTTTACCCAATTACTGACCCACGGTAACTCCAAACCGTCGCCGATTTTCTTCCTCTATAGAAAATCGTCGCTGGTTTTCTCTTTTCTTAGCAAAAAATCCTTTTTTTCCCAATTATTTTTATTATTTCATTTTCTCGTGTCTCTACATTCTCCCCTCCTTATAAAATTTCATCCTCGAAATTTGTTAATCCATCATTTTTCACAATTTAAAAGTTAATCAACCACATTTATACAATTCAATCTATTCTAATATATATGGCATCGAATCACCTAAAAATCAAGCAAAACTATCACTTATTCAAACGTAAATATATGTTACTTGCGCCTTTAGCGTTGTCCCCTTCAGCCATACCAAGCATGTAAACACGCACCGAGCTGCTGCCACCATGAGGCACCGGGTTGTTCCTCCTATTCTGATTAGGAGTGGGTGCATTGCTTGGTGGAGCACGACAATCATGAGTTATGTGGCCAGGTTTGCCACAACTATAGCACACGGTATTCCCACCCCGACATTTCCCCCAATGCCTCCGATTACATCTGGCACAAAGGGGGCGGAATGCATTCTCCCGGTAATCTCGATCAACCCTATCTGACCTCTGACCCCCAACATCACTATCTCCCCTCCAGGAATCATGTTGGACATCAGTATGTGAGCTGGAAGATATGAGTCTCTTCTTCTGTTTCGCCTCTACCTCACACTTCCGTATACTGACCTC
Organism: Malania oleifera; assembly: GCF_029873635.1. Lineage (NCBI taxonomy): Eukaryota > Viridiplantae > Streptophyta > Magnoliopsida > Santalales > Ximeniaceae > Malania > Malania oleifera. Next base: position 108,109,521 of record NC_080424.1, read on the forward strand.
AACTGCCATGGCCCTGTCCACCAGTTCATAGAAACTATGAGTCATCAATGCCACCACCTGAGCGCATATTCCATACCTCAATCCGTTTTCAAACATCCGAGCTTTTAGCGGCTCATCCGAAACCATGTATGGAGCGAAGAGTGAGAACTCCACAAGCTTGGCCACATATTGTTGCACCATCGTGGACCCCTGGGTCAAATGTAGAAATTCCTTTGCTTTCACCTCTCAGGTGGCAACCAGGAAGTATCTGCCGAAGAAAACGTCCCTGAAATGGTTCTAGGTAATAGATGTATACCCTGGACGCTGCTCCTCCACCATTTTTGCTGACCTCCACCACCTCTTTGCATCCCTAACTAGTTTAAAGGTGGCATGTTGTACCTTCTTCTCCTCAGTACAGTGTAGAACAGTCAAGAGTTCCTCCATCTCCTGAATCCAGTCCTTAGCTATGATCGAATTTGCCCCTCCTTCAAAATTCGGTGGATTTGTTCAAGTGAACTACTGAAATGTGCAGCCCCCAACTGCCAGTGGTTGACCCTGCTCTCTCCAAGCTTCCTTCCTAGCATGATGTGTTATGCTACGCAGTACTGTCGAGACATCAACGTAATCCTTACTGGAGGTGTCCACATGAATATCTCCTCCAGTATCAACGTTCTTCCCCCTAGGATCCATCCTAAAGATAAAATAAGAATAAGCTTATAATTCCTCATTTATCATAACTGAAACAAGTATAACATGAAAAAGTTATTATAACATATAAGCTCTAATTCACAATTCATTCATACCATCTTACTACAGAATTGTGACACCAACACAACTACGTGCTCAACCGACCTATCGTTCCAGCTTACATACCCAAAATCCAGTCTCTCAACTCAAAAATGAAACCATTAATGGATTTGCCGTAGTTTTCCAGAAATCGTCACCCCTGAAAAAATACGAAAGACCATCAAAGGATTACCGCCTCCAAGTTTCTAGACCACTATTCTTCCTAACATACCCACTCTTATTTTTATCCTAACTCGATCCTATGCTCTGGTATTAATTATCCTTAAAGTTTACAAGACCGTTAGGCTCTGATACCAACTGTAACGCCCTAAACCTGCCAAGAGGGCCCAAAGGTTACATGTTTCAATCACTTGTTTCCGACACCAAACACCATGATCATGCAGCGGAATTAATGTGTATATAACACCAATTTAAATATATCCTATAAACAACTACCACCATTTGTTTATATTACATACCAGTATTTCAAAAACAAAAACTATACATAAACTATTTTTACAAACTCCCCAAAATTACCAAAACGCTACCCTGTCGGAGCCCTAAGCTCGATCTCCTAATAAACCTAAAAATATAATCATCCACTAGGGTGAGACACATCTCAATAAGGAGGAACAAATCATAGCAATGTGTGGCAGAGAGTTTAAATAAATATAGAACATATATTCATTTGTGTTTCACTAACCACAACAGCTGAGAAAATGCATCATTAATATCAACATTGACCTTTGATTTCATACTCACATTCATAATTATTTTTAATGATAATACCCGAGAATAGGGAAGATTACCCGCCCATACAAGTAGCTTCCCTCTGCTCTAATACTAATATCAGGGCACTCACCTTACTTAGTAAGCCCTAGGGCTATGTATATCAGTAAAGTCTTCAAGAATAGGGAAGGTTACCCGCCCATACAAGCACCTTCCTATGCTCTGGTATCAAACAAAAAATACCAGGGCACTCGCCTTTCTAAGCAAGCTCTTGGTAGAAATTTTTACCTTGCCATAAATATACATATAATTAAGTTAATATATCATTTATCTTATCAGATCAGATTCCACATAAACATTCCACACAGTAGAACACCGTCCACACAGGACTCTTATTTATACAAAATACATGGTCCACAAAGGACTGGTCCACACAGGACTAACATCATCAAAGAATACATGGTCCACACAAGACTGGTCCACAAAGGACTAACATCACACCAAAACATGGTTCACACAAGACTGGTCCACACAGGACTAACATCTTTATAGAAATACATTGTCCACACAGAACTAACATCACACAAAAACATGGTCCACATAGGACTAACATCTTCACAGAAATACATGGTCCACACAGGCACCACTAACCACTAGTACCAATCCCCATGACCTACCCGTAGTATATCAATAGAATAATCTCCGCAGGCCTGCCAATGCTCTACCCCAATATGTAATGACAATATACGAACTCCTCAGGCCTGCCAACGTATATCGTGATTACATCTAGGCAATATAACGAACTCCTCAGGCTTGCCAACGTTATATTGTGATACACACGAATAACCACACAAAATGACCCATATTCACACATCACATTATTTGTCACACAGCAATCTCAAGCAACCAGTATTCACAAACAATCATTATTCACCAATAACTGTACTCACAGCTAACCAATGTTCACAAACCAACAGTATATTTCATCATTTTGTACTCATATCAGCCAATTAAATTGTGAAAGTTGTATTCCTGCCTCACAATTTCTTTTCCATATATATAAATTATATCAAAGTTCAATATTTTCCAAATGCCCATTTGTTCAAGTAAATCATACCTAAATATATATATTTTTTGTATACCCAAATTAACCGGTTTAAAATTTAATAAAAACCTAGTATAATTAATTCCATTTACCTGTTTTCTTAAATTTCGCCTGTGGAAACCTTGAAACGTCGTCTGCGGCACTCACCTGAATCCTAATTCAGAAACCTGAATTTATCAACCCAAAATTCCATAAAATGTTATTTTATCATTCCCTAGGCTCTATATACTCCATATTAAGAATAATACTTAAAAATACCCTTCTTACCCTGATTTTGGGATAATGCCCTAGAACTTCAAATTGAAAATCTTCTCCCCGTAGGTTGCAGAGAATCTTCGCAGGAACCCAGTGGTGGTTTCTGATCATAAAAACGGAGCTTAACGAAGCGAGAATCGAAGATGGAAAGGTGGGGGACCGTAGGGCTTTGGAGAGAAAAAGAGAGTGTTGAATTAGGTGTAATCCCAAGAGGGGGCTGAATTAGGTATTTTAAAATTCTTTGAATCTATTTACTACTTAATCCCTACTTGTATATTTAGCAAACCAATCTTAGGAATTTATAACAAAAACAAATTCAATTTACCAAAAAGTTCTTATTACCCAATTAATTGTGTGCAATTTTATTCAACCTACACATGCAATATGAACAATTTAAATGTAGTGCTAAAAGTAAAAAGTAAAGGGAAGAGAGAAGACAAATGCAGTTTTTACGAGGTTCGGCCAACTCGGCCTACGTCCTTGCCTTGAGCAACCACTCAAGGATTTCACTAAAATCCCTGCTCCTTAAATTGGGACGGAGCTTCCCTTACAATCCGTTGCTTACAAGAGGTACAGCTCCCTCCTACTCCGCTGCTTACAAGAGATACAACTCTCTCCTCAAAACCCCGGTTCACACACCAAACCGTGAATAAAATAAAATCTGTAAAAACACTCGAAAATGCCTCCAAACAAAAGCTCGTGAGTACAATTCAAATTCCTAATACATTTACCATATGATATAACTTGAAGTTCGGAATGTATGAAACAATACAATCGTTTATGTATGATATGCTTCAACACACAATTCTCTTTTTATCAAATCTCCTAAAATGTTTGTATGAATCAATACTTTGGAAAAACTTAGGTTAAATCTTTGAATACAAAAAAAGGTTTGAAGATTGTAAAGATTTTAAACACACTTTGTCAAAAACAATATTTTTCTCAAGATTTCAATCTCAAAGTGATCTCGGTAATATTTGACTTAAAGTATATATCTATATATCTATACGATGAGAATACCAAGGATCAACAAACTTAATATTTGATTTTCAGAAACTATCCTTCAATATATATATGTATATATATATATATATTGATATGCACTGCTAAGGATATATATAATCAAATGGTTTAGATGTATTCAAAATATTAGCCTTAAACTAAGAACACACTTGAGTGAACACTCTTTAATCAATGCCCAAATAAAAACTTTCTCAAGTATTGAGTTTGTCAAAAACAATCTTTATATGCATGTGAAAAACTCAACATCAAACTTCTCTAACGATATTCAAGACAGATGTTGATATGAGATTAAAAAAAATGTATTAATCAAACCTCAATCCAAGTTGAAACACAAGATGTATAATCGAGATCCCTTTTGATCTTCTGAGTAGATTTGCCCAAAGACGATGTGTAGAAGCTAAAGTGCACGCAATCGTCTATAAATTAGCTCAAGTTTCTCAGTTCTCTTTTCAACAAGATGTGTTCTTCGCTTTACATTAATCTTCTTGTGTTTGGCTAATGTACTAGGGTTTAGATATTCAGTATATATAGTGTCTTACCCTTAGAATTGATCTCAATTGTTGGATCAAAGAAATAGCTCGCCAGTCCTTTTAATAAAAATAAGATTTTTAAGTTTTTCCGCAAGTTCAGGCAACTGAGGTCAAAGCCCAGGCGACCAAAGTCCTTTAAAGCTTTAAAATTTTGACTTGGAATACAGGTCAGACGCCTAAGGTACAGTTCAGGCTTTTGAAGTGGCAAGTTCAGGCGCCTAAAGTCCTAAGTTCAGGCGACCGAAGTGCCTCGGCCAGGTTCTGTGTTTTCCATTAAATCTTCAAGCGAATGCACTTAATCTTCAGGCGACTGAGGTTGAGTTCAGGCAACCGAAGTCCTTTGTTATGAATTTTTCTTTTCTAATTTAAAAATATGTTTTGCTCTCTTTGTTGGCTCTTTTATAAAAACATTTTCCATGATATTAACAATAATTCTAAGTCCATGAATGTCCCCTAATGATGTTCATGAAATGCATGAGTCCTAAAGACATTCTAAGGTATATGTTGAGCCTCAAATTAAATCATACGAAAATGTAAGTACATGAGGTCTAAGTACCCATTCCCAAGATGTTTTTGAACTTTGCCGCTGGTATCTTGATTCTCGTACTCTTTGAGTTCCATGAATCTTGCCAAGATATGTATGCTCTACTTTATGGCTTCCATGACTCATTATCCTTCTGTGCATGCTTAATATAGTTCCTGTTCACAAACTCAGTGCACAGATCAAATACCAAGTGATTTGTCATTATCAAAACCGGATTGGACTCATAGAGTCAACAATCTCCCCCTTTTTGATGATGACAAATACATGATCAAACAAAATATATAATGGGTTACGCCTAACAAGGCTCCCCTTCAATTAATGCATCAAATATTCAATGAATGACAATATGCTCATGTTCATACACAAAGTGTTTAGCCTGAATCCAAATGAAGTATGAAATATGCTCATAATGAATATGCTCATGATGTTTCAACCATGACATCAACAATAGTTTCTCCCCCTTTTGTATATCTCACCCTTTGCATAACCTCAATAATAATTTTTGCTCATTTTTCTTTGCTTCTGATTTGTTTTTATTATTTCTGCATTATTTTTGCTCCCAATTTTTCTCCCCCTTTTGACATCAACAAAAAGGTGTATAATAATAAGACATGAATGAACATACCTTTATGTTCTTCTCCCCTTTGAAATCTTAAAGTTTTAATCTTGTTCAACCATTAGATTTTCAACAGACTTTACTTCTCCCCTTTCTAACATTAACTATCCCCCTTGCTAATGCATAAGTTTCAACTATTATGTAAGGATACCAAATATTGATTGATGTGATATCAAATGTGGACTAATGTTATATCAATTGAGAACAAATGTTGATTGATTTGATACCAAATGTCAATTAATGCGATACTAAAAGTTGATTGATTTGATACCAAGTGATTACATCTTTAAATGACGTTGCTCCCCCTGAAATATGTCATCTAATATAATTCTAAGCAACCTTTCGACTATGCATCAGGCCTAATTTACGCCTAATTTGGATAAACATATCCTCCGCAAGTGGTTTCGTGAATATATCTGCCCATTGTTCATCCGTGCGTACAAACTCAAGTGACAAATCCCCTTTTTGTACATGATCACGAGGAAAGTGATGTCGTATCTGTATATGCTTAGTTCATGAATGTAATATGGGATTCTTTGAAATATTTATCGCACTCGTATTATTTCATCTAATAGGGATTGCTTCATAACTTAATCCAAAATCCTTCAGTTGTTGCTTCATGTATAGCATCTGAGCACAACAACTACTTGTCACAATGTATTCAGCCTCAACTGTGGAAAGAGCGACTGAATTTTGCTTCTTGGAAAACCAAGAGATCAAGGAATGTCCTAAGAAATGACAAGTACCACTAGTGCTCTTCCTATCCACTTTGCTACCTGCAAAATTAGCATCTGAATAACTGATAATCTCAAAAGATGTGTACTTAAGATACCATAACCCAATTTCCACGGTTCCTATTAGGTATCTAAGTATTCGTTTAACGGCTAATAGATGTGATTCCTTTGGTGTAGACTGAAATCTTGTGCACAAACATACGCTAAACATTATGTTTACTGGAAGTCGGGTATAATAAGCTACCAATCATTCCATGATAAAGTTTGACATCTACTAGTATACCTTGTTCATCTTTGTCTAATTTCAATTAAGTGTTCATAGGTGTACCTAGTATTTTTCCATCTTCCATATTAAACTTTTTGAGTAGGTCTCAGATATACTTTAATTGATTTATGAATATTCCATGTTTTGCTTGTTTGATCTGAAGTCCTAGGAAGAAATTTAGTTCACCCATCATGCTCATCTCAAATTCATTTTGCATGGTATTGGCAAATTCACTACACAATTCTTTATTTGCAATGCCAAATATAATGTCATCTACATATACTTGAACTAGGAGAATATCTTCTTTCTTAGTCTTTATGAATAGAGTTGAATCAATCTTTCCTCTTATGAACCCATTTTCTAATAGAAAACCGCTTAGCCTTTCATACCAAGCTCTAGGAGCTTGCTTTAAACCGTACAAGGCTTTTGTTAGTTCATAAACATGATTTGCATTCTCATGGTTTTCAAAACCTGGGGGTTGTTCTACATACACTTCTTCATTTATGTAGTCATTTAAAAATGCGCTCTCGATGTCCATTTGATATAACTTGAAATCCTTAAAAGTTGCATATGCTAAAAGCACTCGAATTGTAACATCCTCAAAATTTTAAATGTAACGTCCTCAAAATTCTCACCATTTTTTTTTATTTTTTATTTTATATAACCATATCTACGCAGCAGATATACAAGTCATACAACCATATATACTAAACAATATCAGAATTCAGTACATTCGGACCATAGCCATATACAATAACTCCCTCTAGTATCATCTATCCCAAAAATACAAAACCCTATCACAAACTTACCATACAACCAGGGTAACCAAGTCAACTCTCTATCCGCGAGCCTGATTTGCTCACCTAGCTGGCTCACCTGATAAGTGGTAAAGTAATGGGGGTGAGATGACACTCAGTAAATAGAAATATGTTATTACTAGTGTGTGGCGACCGAGTCGTAAAACTATAATAATAGTATTTAAAACTGCATGATCTGGAAAAACTGTAAAACACATGTATAGTAGCTTAAAACATTTGTATCATCTGAACTTTCTATCATTCATATTGTTATACCATATTATATACGACAAAAACTGTAAAATTGTATACATATACATATACATTACTGTGCACTTTCCCTAGGACTCTATATGTCATGATTTAACCCCTCATGACAGGGTTGTGCGGCCCATAGGCCGGACTTAACTCTAGTCGGCCCTCCAGGTAAGTCATCTTACTCTACACTACCTCAGCCTGGCCAAACTGCATCCACTCCTAAGCTAAGGACTGGCTACTACCTCGTCAAACTGGCCCCCTCAACCCATTGAACTAGGGAGCTGCATCCTCTCCGAGCACAGTTTGACGGTACCCACACACTATCTGAGATATGTGGTTGCACTCTAATCTGTATATAGCAATGGTACTTTGCTCTGTAATTGTATCTGTCTATAATCTTTCCACAGGGATTTGATACTATATACATATATACTATATTATTTTTACTGTTTTCATTATGTTTCCAAAATAACCATAACACAATTAATCTGAACTGTAAATACTGTAATATCTGTAGCATCTTGATGTTATAACTGTATAATCTGTCTATACTTTCTATTTGTGTAATCTGTCTATATACTTTAAGTGTTATGGCATTTAGGAAAACATAACATTCTATAAATACTATGTATACTGATCTGAATAAATATCTGTGTACATATATGTAACGCCCCGACCCTTTAAAACCCGGGGTCCAGCGCGTTATACTTGATAAAATCTCTGATAATCCATAATCCATAATATACGCAGCGAAAAACATAACCATAGTCTCCACATAACATAATACCAGAGTTTACTAATTCTAACTACCAACCATAATAAATTAATCATTCACCCGTATTCAAATATATACATGTCTCCAAAACATTATCCACTAATACCAGTAAGTTTCACAACTATCCTTTCATAACTGACTTAAAACATAAAGACATAAAACATAAAATATACATATCAGAATTAACATAAAAATATACCCTTTTTCTTATATCTTCCAAAAATGTTATAAAATCTCGAGCTCTCAAAGCTCGATCCTGAGAAATCCTGAAAAAAATGAATTCATATTCGGGTGAGACACATCTCAGTAAGGGAAAAAACAATATATTAAAACAGTGTGTGGCCAACATGAGTTTATATATGACATATTATTTAACATTTGAAAATCGTTAACATAATTTTTGAAATCATTCCCTGAACCTAATCAATCACATGCAAATGTTTAACCCACGAGATTACCCGAGGATAGGGGTGATTACCCGCCCATACAAGTAGCACCCCTCTGCTCTGATACCTAGACAACCCAAAGGTCGCAGTTAAAGCGTACCAAGGCACTCACCTTACTTAGTAAGCCCTCAAGTGATAAATTAATCTCGTACTCACGTATTCAACAATAGTTTACCGGCAAAGGCCCTAAGGATAGGGAATTCTACCCGCCCATACAAGTAGGTTCCCTCTACCCTAGTGCGTTATGCAGCTACTGCCACATTTGAAGCTACTAGTGCACTCGCCTTACTCAACAAGCTCTCAGGCGAAAGGTACGCCTCGCCCAATCGTAACACGTTCTACATACATACATACTTCTAATATCATAATACATCAATCTTTTCTGTCATTATACATTCATGCACATTCATTCCTGTTCATAACTTAACTTTGCATTTCGTTTCACTTTAAGCGACTCTTTCCCATTTGTATCATTTACCTTGGTCATTTCATTTCATTGCCATTTCATCGTCATTTCATTTCATAACATTTTCATTTCATTCCTTCGTACTACAGCTGGTCTTTAGCCATCATCAGTTAGTTTACGTAGAAACGTGCTAGATCTGCTAACACAGCTCCTTTTAGCTGTCATCAGTTAGTCTACACAGAAGTGTGCTAGATCTGCTAACATGACTGTCTTTCAGCTGTCTTACATTTACATGGTTGCATTTAACATACACAGGCAACATTATCCATATCATATTTTATTTTCATTGCTTTACTTACTTAACCTGCATCTCATACATTTAACATGTATTTCCACACATCATTCTATTTACTCATGCCACACAATTTAGCAATAAAATTCATACACTGCCTGTAAAATAAGCCAACCAACATTTAATATTTATATACTGAAAATACCTTTCATTCCTTACATAATTACACTAAAAATATTTTTCCACTTTCATCCGTTCATTTTCGCATATACATATCTAATAAACATCCCTAAACTTAAAAATATATATATAATTTAAATGGATGGCACTTTACCCATACTGAAAAATTACACGTACATATAACACAATTTATTTTTCATTTAAATTCATAAAAATTCAGATTTAATATATATTTTTCACCTTACCTGGTTTCTTGAACTACACCAACAGGGACTCCGAAAAATACCTACGACTCTCACCCGGACCCTGAAATTAAATTCCTAATTCCAATAAATTATTCTTGAATAAAATATTATTTAAATATTTCCTATGGTTATAATTCCTAAATAAATAAATATACCCTTAAATTTAGCCAAATTGCCAAATTTTCCAAATCTCACTCTCGCTTTGGAGTATGGCCTAGAAAACCGCAATTGAAAAATTACCTACGTCAAAATGACGAAAACGACGATTAGGACCCCGTGGTGGTGCCTGATTGTCGATTCAATAGTAGATTTAACCATAAATTGAGAAATTGGGGAAAAATTACCTTTCCCCAGGAGCAGTACCTAAGCCGTTCCCACGAAAAATCCGCTCCAGTAGGAATGTCGATGGCGGAGCTAGAAATCCAACGGCACCTTCCATTTTCTAATTGGCGTTCGTTAGGCTGACGAAATCGAGGAGAGAAAGGAGGAGAACGAAGGCGAGAGGCGGGGACGTGAGAGAAGATGAGAGATTATAGAGAGAAAACAGAGAGATGCTAAGAGCCTGAGACGCAGACAAGTAAGTTTCTTTAACCTTCTTCTTCTTTCTTTTTCTTTTTCTTTACATATATATATATATATATATATATATTTAACCTTCATCTTCTTTCTTTTTCTTTTAGAACGAAGGCGAGAGGCGGGGACATGAGAGAAGCTGAGAGATTACAGAGAGAAAACAGAGAGATGCAGAGAGCCTGAGACGCAGACAGGTAAGTTTCTTTAACCTTCTTCTTCTTTCTTTTTCTTTTTCTTTTTCTTTACATATATTAATATATATATATATATATATATATATATATATATTTAACCTTCTTCTTCTTTCTTTTTCTTTTTCTTTTATATATATATATATATATTAATATATGTAAAGAAAAAGAAAAAGAAAAAGAAAGAAGAAGAAGGTTAAAGAAACTTACCTGTCTGTGTCTCAAGCTCTCAGCATCTCTCTGTTTTCTCTCTGTAATCTCTCAGCTTCTCTCATGTCCCCGCCTCTCGCCTTCGTTCTCCTCCTTTCTCTCCTCGATTTCGTCAGCCTAACGAACGCCAATTAGAAAACGGAAGGTGCCATTGGATTCCTAACTCCGCCATTGACATTCCTACTGGAGCGGATTTTTCGTGGGAACGGCTTAGGTACTGCTCCTGGGGAAAGGTAATTTTTTCCCAATTTCTCAATTTATGGTTAAATCTACTATTGAATCGACAATCAGGCACCACCACGGGGTCCTAATCGTCGTTTTCGTCATTTTGACGTAGGTAATTTTTCAATTGCGGTTTTCTAGGCCATACTCCAAAGCGAGAGTGAGATTTGGAAAATTTGGCAATTTGGCTAAATTTAAGGGTATATTTATTTATTTAGGAATTATAACCATAGGAAATATTTAAATAATATTTTATTCAAGAATAATTTATTGGAATTAGGAATTTAATTTCAGGGTCCGGGTGAGAGTCGTAGGTATTTTTCGGAGTCCCTGTTGGTGTAGTTCAAGAAACCAGGTAAGGTGAAAAATATATATTAAATCTGAATTTTTATGAATTTAAATGAAAAATAAATTGTGTTATATGTACGTGTAATTTTTCAGTATGGGTAAAGTGCCAGCCATTTAAATTATATATATATTTTTAAGTTTAGGGATGTTTATTAGATATGTATATGCGAAAATGAACGGATGAAAGTGGAAAAATATTTTTAGTGTAATTATGTAAGGAATGAAAGGTATTTTCAGTATATAAATATTAAATGTTGGTTGGCTTATTTTACAGGCAGTGTATGAATTTTATTGCTAAATTGTGTGGCATGAGTAAATAGAATGATGTGTGGAAATACATGTTAAATGTATGAGATGCAGGTTAAGTAAGTAAAGCAATGAAAATAAAATATGATATGGATAATGTTGCCTGTGTATGTTAAATGCAACCATGTAAATGTAAGACAGCTGAAAGACAGTCATGTTAGCAGATCTAGCACACTTCTGTGTAGACTAACTGATGACAGCTAAAAGGAGCTGTGTTAGCAGATCTAGCACGTTTCTACGTAAACTAACTGATGATGGCTAAAGACCAGCTGTAGTACGAAGGAATGAAATGAAAATGTTATGAAATGAAATGACGATGAAATGGCAATGAAATGAAATGACCAAGGTAAATGATACAAATGGGAAAGAGTCGCTTAAAGTGAAACGAAATGCAAAGTTAAGTTATGAACAGGAATGAATGTGCATGATTGTATAATGAGAGAAAAGATTGATGTATTATGATATTAGAAGTATGTATGTATGTAGAACGTGTTACGATTGGGCGAGGCGTACCTTTCGCCTGAGAGCTTGTTGAGTAAGGCGAGTGCACTAGTAGCTTCAAATGTGGCAGTAGCTGCATAACGCACTAGGGTAGAGGGAACCTACTTGTATGGGCGGGTAGAATTCCCTATCCTTAGGGCCTTTGCCGGTAAACTATTGTTGAATACGTGAGTACGAGATTAATTTATCACTTGAGGGCTTACTAAGTAAGGTGAGTGCCTTGGTACGCTTTAACTGCGACCTTTGGGTTGTCTAGGTATCAGAGCAGAGGGGTGCTACTTGTATGGGCGGGTAATCACCCCTATCCTCGGGTAATCTCGTGGGTTAAACATTTGCATGTGATTGATTAGGTTCAGGGAATGATTTCAAAAATTATGTTAACGATTTTCAAATGTTAAATAATATGTCATATATAAACTCATGTTGGCCACACACTGTTTTAATATATTGTTTTTTCCCTTACTGAGATGTGTCTCACCCGAATATGAATTCATTTTTTTCAGGATTTCTCAGGATCGAGCTTTGAGAGCTCGAGATTTTATAACATTTTTGGAAGATATAAGAAAAAGGATATATTTTTATGTTAATTCTGATATGTATATTTTATGTTTTATGTCTTTATGTTTTAAGTCAGTTATGAAAGGATAGTTGTGAAACTTACTGGTATTAGTGGATAATGTTTTGGAGACATGTATATATTTGAATACGGGTGAATGATTAATTTATTATGGTTGGTAGTTAGAATTAGTAAACTCTGGTATTATGTTATGTGGAGACTATGGTTATGTTTTTCGCTGCGTATATTATGGATTATGGATTATGGATTATCAGGGATTTTATCAGGTATAACGCGTTGGACCCCGGGTTTTAAAGGGTCGGGGCATTACAATATATATATATATATATCTGTGAAGCTATCTGAATAAAAACTGTATATGTATTTATATCTGTATATTATGTATAACATCATATACTGGAAAAACTGTATAAAATTCTACATTAAATAATATCTACTCAGGCCACACATACTTTAGAATCTCATATTCTGTAAAAGCTACATAATAACTAGTATACATGTACATATAAAAAATTCCTGTTAATATAATCAAATCTCCTAGCATAGTATATTTCACTAACCTTATCTTTGGAAAGTCCCTACTGTACTCTGGCCCTATACCCGCAGGGTTCTCCACTCAACACCCTGAAAATGACATTCCCCAAAATAAAACATCAGTATTTTTCTGCATACAACATTTTCTATAACTATAGGGAAAACATATTCTGAATAAAACACCTTACCCTGAATTTGGAATGAATTCTAAACTAACTTCTCCAACGATCAGCTCCAACAGACTTGTAGAGAACTTCACCAGGAACGTCGTGGTAACCTCAGATCTTCAATTCGGCGAGAAACGGACCCGAAATCGAAGAGAGAAGGAGTGGGAGGCATTTTAGAGAGAGAGAGAGAGAGAGGAAGATTCACGCTAAATTCTATTGAAAAATCTAGGTTTTCACTATTTATAGCCCCGGATTCGTCGACGAGACACGTTATCTCATCGACGAGTCCTTAAGGAATTTCATCGACAAACTTCCTCCCTCATCAACAAAATTCAGATTGCCCAAAAACCTCTCTTGGTATTTTCTTGTCGACGAGCTCCTCTTATATCCTCATCGACGAATCCCCCGTATTCGTCGACGAGAACCCTTCTAATTTTTTTCCGGATTATTACATCCAAAGTGCAACGTCGTCGACGAACGCGAAGCCTGCTGCCTCCTTCTGTTTCTGTTTTCATTTCCCTCCCTCTTTATTATTTTAAAAAACATTATTCTTCGGGTCATTACATGAATGACTTCCATTCTAGCTATAGGTGCAAATGTTTCTTCAAAATCTATACCTTCTTCTTGATTATATCCCTGAGCTACTAATCTAGCATTGTTTCTCACAACTACTCTATGTTCATCTTTCTTATTCTTATATATCCATTTGGTTCCAATGATTGAATTATCCTCTGGTCTGGGAACTAATGTCCATACTTTGTTTCTCTCAAACTGATTTAACTCTTCTTGTATGGACAACACCCATGATTCATCCTCTATAGCTTCACTCATATTCTTAGGTTCTTCTTATGATAGAAATGCAAAATGACTCATCATATTCCTAAGTGATGATTGAGTGGTTACTCCACATTATGGTTCACCTATTATTTGATCTATGGGATGATTCTTTATGTATTTCCATTCTCTAGGCTGTTCATTAATCTCATTTTAAATTTTATTAGTTTCAGTGGATGGTTCTTTAAGTTCATTTTTATTTTCTAAATCATTCTCAATGGATAGTTCTTCAAATTTTTTGTTTATTTCAATTTTACCTTCATCAATTCTTTTGGAGAAGGGATTTGACTCATCGAACACTACATGAATAGATTTTATAACCGTCAATGTTCGTTTGTTATATAGTCTATAGGCTTTACTATCTAAGGCATACCCTAGGAAGATACCTTCATTAGATTTCACATCAAATTTTCCTCAATGCTCATTGTTTGTAAGTACAAAACACTTACAGCCAAAGACATGAAAATATGATATGTTTGGTCTATGTCCATTCCATAACTCGTACGGAGTCTTATTAAGTGATGGTCTAATCATAACTCTATTTAGCACATAGCAGGCAGTATTCACTACCTCAGTTCAGAAGTACTTGGGTAATTTATGTTCGTTAAGCATAGTTCTGGCCATTCTTATATAGACCTATTTTTCCTTTCAACTACACCGTTCTGTTGTGGTGTTCTAGGTGCTGAAAAGTTATGGGCAATTCCTAATGAATTACAGTAGTCTTCCATGCCTTGATTTTTGAATTCTCTACCCCTATCACTTCGAATTTTAGTGATTGTATATCCCTTTTCATTTTGAATTTCTTGCACAAGTTTATAAATTGTTCACATGCTTCATCTTTGTGACCTAAGAATAGTACCCATGTATATCTTGAAAAATCATCAACTATAACAAATGCGTATGTTTTTCTTCCTAAACTCTGAATTGGGTTTGGTCCAAATAAGTCTAAGTGTAGCATTTGGAGTGGCCTATTAGTGGAGATCTCTTTCTTCTTCTTAAAGCTTGTTCTTACTTTTTTTCCTAGTTGGCATGCATCATAGATTTTATCTTTCACAAATTTAGTCTTAGGCAATTCCTTAGCTAATTCTTTCTTAACTAGTTTTGAGATTAAATCCATGTTTGTGTGTCCTAGTATCCTATGCCAAATCCATCTAATTTCATTCATAGCAGAGAAGCATGTCACACTCTGTGAGGTTAAGTTATCAAAGCTTGTGGTATATACATTTTCATGACGTTCAACCGTGAACAATATCTTATTATCAGTTTTGTGTTCAACTATGCACTTGTCATGTTCAAAAAACATTTTGTAACATTTATCACACAGTTGACTTACACTCAATAAGTTGTGCTTTAACCCTTCAACCAATAAAATATCATCTATAATTAATGAAGAGTCATTACCAACTTTACCTACTCCTGTGATCCTTCCCTTAGCATTATCTCCAAAAGTGACAAACCCTTCATTCTTGGGTGTGATGGATGTGAACTTTGCTTTATCCCTAGTCATGTGACGTGAGCATCTGCTATCCATATACCATCTATCTTTTGAGGATGCCGATCTTAAGCATATTTGCTAGACACAATCAAACAACTAGCTTTGGTACCCAGATTTTCTTGGGTCCAAAGGGGTTAGTGCTATGTTCTCCTTTGACTCTCAATTCTTTCTTAATTTTGACATCTTTATTTTTGAAAGGACGGTCGAATTGTATGTGACCCAACCTTCTACATTTAAAGCATGTAGTATTTCTATAATAATTCTTTGTTGGAACATATGACTTTGACTCTCTTATGAAATAACCCATGTAAAGATATCTATTCTTTAGATTTTCCTTTCCATTAAAGCCAAGCACTTCCTTTTCTAAGGAATTTCTTTGAGATCCTAGGAGCTTTTCAAAATTGTTTTGTCCCTCAGTAAATTTACAAATAATTTTAGATTTATCTTTCAAATCCTTTTCTAACTCCTCAATTTTCAAATCTTTATCTTTTATGAAAGATGCATGAGATTCATTTAGGCTTTCAACCATATTTGAAAGTTCTTTGACTTTTCTTTTCAACTCAGAGATTTTATTTGTTTTCTTCTCAAGCATTTTAATAGAGTATAGGTATTTTTGTTTCAATTCATCATATGAAATCAAGTCATTTTCATTTTCAGACTCACTAGAATAATACGAAGGTGATGAAAATGATGATTGTATCCCAAGGTCATCATGCGCCATTAGACACAGATTGGCAATTTCATCGTCGTTGGATTCAGATTCTGAACCACTAGTGCTGTGAGTATCCCAATCGACTTTCAGTGCCTTCTTCTTTTTCTTTGAGGCTTTCACTAGTTTGGGGCACTCAGGCTTGATGTGTCCAACCTCTCAGCATTTGTAGCATGTTGGTGGATCCTCCTTCTTTTTCTTCATGCTAGACTCTCCTATTTCTGATTTAGAGTTCCGAAATTTTCTGTTGTACTTCTTGTTCTTCTTCAAGAACTTCCCGAACTTATTTGTTAGCAAGGTCATGTCATCATCCGTTTCGGAATCACTTTCTTCACTTGAGTAGCTTGATGATGCCTTAAGTACAATGACCTTCTTTGCTTTGCTTTGCTCAATCTTTCTCTCATTTATTGCCAGCTCATAGGTGATGAGCGATCCAACGAGCTCGTCCACCGAAATCTCCTTGAGATTTCTTCCTTCTGCTATTGTCGTAGCTTTCACTTCCCACACTGGAGGTAATCCCCTGAGTATTTTCCTGATAAACTCATAAGTAGGGTAAGGTTTTCTAAGTGCATTCAAAGAATTTGTGATGTGTGTGTGAATCTCGTGTACATGGATTGTATAGATTCATCAACATGCATTCTAAATGCTTTATATTCACTGGTGAGCAAGTCTATCCTACTATCCTTGACTTCCTTAGTGCCTTCATATGTAACTTCTAATTTTTCCCAAATTTCTTTAGTCGAGTTACATGTCATTACCCTATTAAATTCATTTACGTCTAATGCATAGAAAAGCAAGTTCATGGTAGTAGCATTGATTTGTACTAATTTCTAGTCTTCCTCTGTACAATCATCTTCAATTTTAGGTACATTGATCTTATCAATTACTTTCATGGGAATATGATTACCCTTAGTCACTATTTTCCATACTTTCCAATCTATGTTTAGTAGATATATGCTCATCTTACGTTTCCAATAGGTGTACTTTACACCACAGAAAATGGGTAGTCTAGTGGATGAGTGTAACTCACCGAATGGAGTTACACCGATATGTGCCATGTGATATTTTTACAAATTAACTATTAAGTCTATGTACAATCGCTCTAATACCAATTGTTGAATTAGGTGTAATCCCAAGAGGGGGGTGAATTAGGTATTTTAAAATTCTTTGAATCTATTTACTACTTAATCCCTACTTGTATATTTACCAAACCAATCTTAGGAATTTATAACAAAAAAAAAATTCAATTTACCAATGAGTTCTTATTATCCAATTAATTGTGTGCAATGTTATTCAACCTACACATGCAATATGAACAATTTAAATGTAGTGCTAAAAGTAAAGAGTAAAGGAAAGAGAGAAGACAAACGCAGTTTTTACGAGGTTCAGCCAACTCGGCCTACGTCCTCGCCTTGAGCAACCACTCAAGGATTTCACTAAAATCCCTGCTCCTTAAATTGGGACGGAACTTTCCTTATAATTTGCTGCTTACAAGAGGTACAGCTCCCTCCTACTCTGCTGCTTACAAGAGATACAACTCTCTCCTCAAAACCCCGGTTCACACACCAAACCGTGAATACAATAGAATCTATAAAAACACTCAAAAATGCTTCCAAACAAAAGCTCGTGAGTACAATTCAAATTCCTAATACATTTACCATATGATATAACTTGAAGCTCATAATGTATGAAACGATACAATCGTTTATGTATGATATGCTTCAACACACAATTCTCTTTTTATCAAATCTCCCAAAATGTTTGTATGAATCAATACTTTGGAGAAACTTAGGTTAAATCTTTGAATACAAAAATAGCTTTGAAGATTGCAAAGATTTTAAACACACTTTGTCAAAAACAATATTTTTCTCAAGATTTCAATCTCAAAGTGATCTTGATAATATTTGACTTAAAGTATATATCTATATATCTATATATCTATACGATGAGAATATCAAGGATCAACAAACTTAATATTTGATTTTCAGAAACTGTCCTTCAATATATATATATATATATATATATATATTGATATGCACTAATAAGGATATATATAATCAATTAGTTTAGATGTATTCAAAATATCAGCCTTAAACTAAGAACATACTTGAGTGAACACTCTTTAATCAATGCCCAAATAAAATCTTTCTCAAGTATTGAGTTTGTCAAAAACAATAAACTCAACATCAAACTTCTCTAAGGATATTCAAAACAGATGTTGATATGAGATTAAAAAAAATGTATTAATCAAACCTTAATCCAAGTTGACACACAAGATGTATAATCAAGATCCCTTTTGATCTTCTAAGTATATTTGCCCAAAGAGGATGTGTAGAAGCTAGAGCGCAGGCAATTGTATATCAATCAGCTCAAGTTTCTCAGTTCTCTTTTCAACAAGATGTGTTCTTCGCTTTACGTTAATCTTCTTGTGTTTGGCTAACGTACTAGGGTTTAGATATTCAGTATATATAGTGTCTTACCCTTAGAATTGATCTCAACCGTTGGATCAATGAAATAGCTCGCGAGTCCTTTTAATAAAAATAAGATTTTTAAGTTTTCCCGCAAGTTCAGGCGACTGAGGTCGAAGCCAAGGTGACCAAAATCTCTTAAAGCTTTGAAAATTTGAGTTGGAATATAGGGTCAGGCGCCTAAGGTACAGTTCAGGCTCCTGAAGTGGCAAGTTCAGGTGCCTAAAGTCCTAAGTTCAGGCAACTGAAGTGCCTTGGTCAAGTTCTGTGTTTTCCATTAAATCTTCAGGCGACTGAGGTTGAGTTCAGGCAACCGAAGTCCCTTGTTCTGAATTTTTCTTTTCTTATTTAAAAATAAGCTTTGCTATCTTTCTTGACTCTTTTATAAAAACATTTTCCAAGGTTTTAACAATAATTCTAAGTCCATGAATGTCCCCAAATGATGTTCATGAAATGCATGAGTCCTAAAAACATTCTAAGATATATGTTAAGCCTCAAATTAAATCATACGAAATGTAAATACATGAGGTCTAAGTACCCATTCCCAAGATGTTCTTGAACTTTGCCGCTTGTATCTTGATTCTCGTACTCTTTGAGTTCCATGGATCTTGCCAAGATATGTATGCTCTACTTTATGGCTTCCATGACTCGTTATCCTTCCATGCATGCTTAATATAGTTCATGTTCACAAACTCAATGCACAAATCAAATACCAAGTGATTTGTCATTATCAAAATCGGATTAGACTCATACAGTCAATAGAGAAAATTTGATTTTTCTTTGAAAACTACTCGTAGGACTTTCCTTAATATCCCCTCTGTGCAGAAAACCATCGCTGGTTTTCTCTGGCGTCCAGAAAACCATCGCCAACTTTCTCTTTAACGAACCCTATTTTACTGTTTACCCAGTTACTCACCCACGGTAACTCCATACTGTCGCCGGTTTTCTTCCTCTCTCGAAAATCGTCGCCAATTTTGTCTTTTCCTAGCCAAAAATTCATTTTTTTTTCCCAATTATTTTTATTATTTTATTTTCCCAGGTCTCTACACTGATGATTGCGAGTAGGGTTTTCTGGAATTGAAGTAGCAACTCATCACTACACCAATTTTGTCTATTCCATCAGGAGATGGTGGATTTGTGATATACAATGACGCGTCTCAGAAGGGACTCGGGTGTGTCTTGATGCAGTAAGGGAAGGTCATTGCATACGCTTCTCGGCAACTCAAAGAATTTGAAAAGAACTACCCTACGCATGATTTGGAGTTGGCTGCAGTGGTGTATGCTTTGAAAATTTGGAGACATTATCTGTATGGTGGGAAGTGTGAAATACTTACAAATCATAATAGTTTGAAGTATTTTTTCATACAGAAGGAGTTGAATATGAGGCAGAGGAGGTGGCTGGAATTGATTAAGGATTACGATTGCACCATCAGCTACCACCCAAGAAAGGCTAATGTGGTAGCTGATGCCTTGAGCCGGAAGTCAGGGTGTAATGACCCTAAAAATATTTAGATGTAGTGATCCTAAAAAAAATTTTAATTAATTAATTAAAATTAAATAAAATGATTAATTAATTATTTATTTAATAATAATTATTAATTAAATAATATAATATATTAATATAATATAAAGTAATATATATAACTTGAGGATACTTCTTAAGGAAGTATCCTCAAAATACTTCCAGGCGCCCCTCTCTCTCCATACTCTCTGCATTTCGTCACTCTCTCTCCCCTCTATTTTTTCAGCGAATTGTGCGCCGATTGAAGAACGGGAAGTATCCATAGGTTCCAAATTCGACCACCAATATTTTAACCGGAGTGGATTTGTCGTAGGGGTGTCATACGCACCACTCTTGAGATAAGGTAAGAGGAATAAATTATGTCATGTTTTTTTATAAATTAACCGATTAAATTTTAATATGTGATTACAAAAATTGATATATATATATATATATATATATATGTTTTTCTGAATATTCTGACATATGGAAATTGGATTTTGGACTATTATTATTATTATTATTATTTTTAGTTAATTAAATTAGTGCTTGTGAGCGTAAGAATTTTATAATAATTGTTATTTTAAAGGTGAACCAATTGAATTAAAGTATTTGATTTCTGGACTATTGTAGTAGATTTTCTAAATGATTTGACTAATTAAAATTATTAGTTTGATTTATTATACGTATTTTGTAAAAAATTAAAGTGAATAGGGTTGGTTATCTCCGTTTTTCCTTTAAATACATATTTTGAGTTAAATAAATGGTGAAGATAATTAAACTTGTATTTTCGATAAAATAGATATTAGGTATCAAATGACTTGTTTTCCAGTAGTTTATATAATTATGAGAAACACTCAAATCGTGTGGCATGAGGAAGAGTATTATTATTTAATTAAAGTTATGAGTTTATGGTTTGAAATAATGATATATTGGAAATGTGTTGATAATATATTATTTTCTGGAATGGTTGAAAAGAATGCATGTATACCACCAGAAAGATTCCCACAGATCTTTGTACATCTTCATACTTCCTGGATATATTGTGTAGAGCGAACGATGTGTCTCCTCTAGAATGACCCTCTTGATCTCAGTGTCATTCGGTACGCAGATCTGAAATGGAATCTCAACATCCCATCATTTGAGATGTTGAAATCCAGTTTCAACCCATTCTACACTCCCTCCATAACCTCTACCAGCTTTGAATCTTTCGTATAAAATGTTTTGATCCTTTCCCCTAAGGTCGGATGCACCACCAATCTAGCAATGAAAGCCTGATGATTTCCTTCCACTAACTCCACGCCTAACGTTTCCAGGTCCATATCAATCTGATGCTAAACACCCACTGTTGACACTGACGCATCCACTGACTTCCGACTCAGAGCATCAGTTACCACATTAGCTTTTCCTTGGTAGTAACTAATGGTACAATCATAGTCCTTTACCAGCTTCAACCATCTCCTATGCCTCATGTTCAACTCCTTCTAGGTGAAAAAGTACTTAAGACTTTTATGATCGGTAAAAATCTCGCACCTTTCACTGTACAGGTAGTGCCTCTAGATCTTCATTGCATACACTACTGCTGCTAATTCCATATTGTGTGTCGGATAGTTCTTCTCATACTCCTTGAGTGACGAGAAGCATACGCAATTACCTTTCCCTGTTGCATTAGAACACACCCGAGACCCTTCTTTGATGCATCACTGAAGATTACAAATCCACCATCCCCTAATGGAATGGTCAGAACTGGTGTAGTAACCAACCGATGCTTTAGTTCCTGGAAACTTTGCTTACTCTCATAGGTCCATTCAAACTTTACGTTCTTCCTTGTGAGTCATGTTAATGGACTTGACAGTCTGGAGAACCCTGCTACGAACCGTCGGTAGTATCTTGCAAGACCTAGAAAACTCCTAACCTCCTAAACATTCTTCGGTCTCGTCCAGCTCACTACCACTTCTATCTTACTCGGATCCATTGATACCCTTCCTTGGACACTACATGTCCCAAGAATGTCACTTGCTTTAACCAGAACACACATTTCTTAAATTTTGCAAATAGCTTCTTCTCCCTGAGCACCCAAAGTACCAACTATTGGAATTGGTGTATTCCCAAGAGGGGGGTGAATTGGGTATTTAAAAATTTCTCCCCTAGGTTCAACTAGTTCAGCAATAGTATATTCACAACCTAGGGTCAGTCTACCTAAATGCGCAGATAAGTAAAAGATGTGGAATTTAAATCATGTGCATCATTCACATAATAACATACATGTGCGGTAAATATAAAGTGCGGAAATATAAATAGACACACGATATGTTATCGGGGTTTGGCCAACATTGCCTACATCCCCGCCTCTAACTCGCAAGCCCGATGATTCCATTAAAGGCTCACTTAACGGGTGGAGTGGCACCGATTACAACTAGGTCAATTACCACAGGACTGACCTCAACCTTTACAACCAGGTCAATTAGCGGGGTTGACCTCAACCTACACGCCTTAATAGGATGGCGCACCTAAATTTCCTAACTGGGTCTAAGCCAGTCCGGAACTATTTCACAGGGCTAATCTCCCTTTTCAGGCCCGTGCCTAGAAATACAATAGTATGTTCACAATCAAAGAAATTGGTACAATGATTGTGCTTTCATGTAAAGTAGATATGTGCCCAATACGCGCAAGTAATAATCAATCTACACCAAACATGTAAGAACTATAAGCTCAGTGGTGTAATATATCAACTCTCAAATATATTTGCAATCAATGTAATCAGTACGTGAGAGTGCAATCCAGTATGATCCTTGTATCACAAGATGTATTCAATCAAAGTGTTCAAACAAAGATATCAACCAATCCTCAGATATTTCAACCAACAGATTTTCTTAATCGTATAGAGCTCAAGCAATATATAGACTTGGTTTGCAAGAAGAAAATTAATCTTTGTATACAAAAAAAGATATAACTCAATGAATATTGCCACAAAGATTTTTAACACATAAACAAATATCTCTTCAAATATTTTTCAAGATAAAACACAATAGATATTTGAAAATGATTTTGGAAGTATTTTGCAACCAAAGTAATATACGAGCTTTTCAAGATATTGCAACGAATATGCAATCTCAGAAGATCAAATGAAAGTCTTCTTAGGAGAGACTTATTAGCAAAGTCCCCTAAGAATACTTAGGTTTGGCTCTCTAGAAAAATTATATCAAATAATCACAAACCAAATGAGAGCAAACAATCCCTCAAAACAAACTTACGAAGTATTTTGACAATAGTAGAAGGTAAGTATAAGTGAAAGAAGCTTGGAAATGAGTATTATGGGTTTTTGGAATTTCAGAGAATTTTTCTTAATCAAGATTGTTAATCCCATGCTACTTATTCCAAATGAGGGGGTATTTATAGACTTCCCTTGAAATATAACCGTTAAGGACATGGTTGGAATAATTAGAAAAGATTTAATGATATTTAATTATTTTAAACCTGTTTAACTGAGTTAACCACAGTAAAAAAAAAAATAAGTCCAACCCGAGAGCACCGGTCGACCAGGACAAGTTCGATCGACCCAAGTTATTGGGGTTTGGTAGACCGAGCCAAAAATGAACTGCCCGTTCAGTCGACCGGACATGTATGTCTGAGGTGATTTTTCAGTATGTCCGAGATTTGGTCGACTAGGGTCATTTTGAACTATACTAGTCGGTCGACCAGACCGTTGTGATCTCACACGTGGGAACTCGGTCGACCAGGTTGGTGGTATACAATCTTCTCTCGATCGACCAAGATGTTGACTTTCTACGAGGCTCGGTCGACCAGGGCCAAATGAACTACACAACTCGATCGACCAGGGTTGTGGTCAACTGGTTGACCCGGTCCAGGTTCAGTCGACCAGGCTAAAAATGTACTTGAAAGGTCAGTCAACGAAGGTGCACATTTTGTGCATTTCGATCCTATTTTATTCAACAAACACCCTATTCAAAAGTCTAATCCATACATGTGCAATAGTGAGTGTCCTAGGGTCATCTTAGGCCTTTTTGAGTGCACCGAAATAATCCGATGTCAGTCGACCGAAGGGTGTTCTCTAAGTTCTTTTTATGGTCGTTTTGATTTTCAGGAGATGTGTAGGGACCTATAGTCATTCTACGGTCTTTGAACTTGTTGTTCCTACATGCATGAAATGCAAATTATTACAAACCTTTTCTTAATTAAATATTACAGACCCGAATAGAAATTACAACAATTAAATTATAACTAGACATTAAATATCTAAGTATTTGTCATAATCAAAATAGGAGATGACCCAAAGGGTCAACACCAACCTCAAATGAACTGCATGCTCCTCAAGACTCCTCGAATAAGCCAGTATGTCATCAATAAAAACGACCACAAATTGGTCCAGATACTCATGGAACACCCTGTGCATCAAGTCCATAAATGCTGCAAGAGCATTAGTCAATCCGAAAGGCATAACTAGAAATTCATAGTGGCCATACCTAATCCAGAATGCAGTCTTCGGTATGTCTTTTGTTTTCACCTTCAGCTGATGATACCCGGATCGTAGATCGATCTTAGAGAAAACTTGTGTGCCGTGTAGCTGGTCAAACAAATCATCTATTCAGGGTAACATGTAATTATTCTTCTTTTTCACCTTGTTAATTTCTCTATAGTCGATGCACATCCTCATCGACCCATCCTTCTTCTTTACAAATAACACTGGTGCTCCCCAGGGTGAAACACTCGATCATATGTAACCCTTATCTAGTAGATCCTATAGCTGCTCCTTCACTTCCCTTGGTTCTGCTGGAGCCATACGATAGGGAGCTTTCGAAATCGGTGCCATCCTAGAGTCAACTCTATAACAAACTCCACCTCACAATCAGGAGGCAATCCCAGCAAGTCCTCTGGAAAAACATATGAGAACTCCCACACCACAGGGATATCCTCCAGTTTACGTTCCTCCCTCGGTGCCTCTTTTATGAATGCTAAATAACCCTAGCATCCTTCTAGGAGTAATCTCATCGTCTGCATGGCCGAAAGGATCAGTGGTGTAGAGCACACACACGACCCAACAAATATAAACTTTGACTCCCCAGGAGGTCAGAACATTACCTCCTTCCTATGGCGGTCAATACTCTCATAACTGGCCGCTAACCAATCCATACCTAGAATAAGATCAAATCCATGCATATCAAATATAACCAAACTAATAGGTGTCATTATCCCCTGAATCTTTACTGTACAGTCTCGGATTACTTTATTACCCACTATCCCTACCCCTATCGGTGTGACCACCTCTAACTCAACATCTAACGACTATGGTTCTTCCTCGCGCAACTTAATGAATTCCCGAGAAATGGAAATAGTATAGTGACACTATTTAACAAAATGGAAATAGTACCTGTCACCACATCACCAATGTTCTCAGCATCGCCAAAAGTTAAAGAATATACCCTCGCCTAAGTCATACCCTTTTGGTAGTTTCCACGTGGTGCCTAGCTACCACCTCAATGTTACTACTGTGGAGGTATAAAATTTGACGGCGTGTGACACTCTCACATCTTATGTTCAGGCTGACCACACCAGTAGCAGTCATTTGGTTTGTCTCTGCATTCTCCCGAATGCCACTTGCCACACCTAGGGCAAACAGGGTGTGATGTGGTACCTTGAAATGCCCTAGCATCTGTATCCTTATGTTGGCTTCGGCCATGCCTATACTTCCTCCAAGAACTCTACCTCACACCAGAATACGAACTGGAAGGTGCTGGCCTCTTCTTCGGAGTCTAAACCTCTATATCCTCCTACAGGCTCTCCTCTGCCATGGTGGCCTCATCCATCAGCGTAGCAAAGTCCTGAATATGCAATATTTCCATATGCTTTTGGATCTCCTTCTTCAAACCCCTCTCAAATTTCCAAACTTTTATCGCCTCATTCAGTACCAAAAACAGAGCAAAGCGAGACAGCTCCATGAATCTGGTGGCATATTGCTGCACCGTAAGCTGCCCCTGAGTCAGGATCATAAACTCCTCCATCTTCGCATTCTTGACCATGGCTAGAAAGCACCGCTCAAAGAACACCTCCCTAAAACAGCCCCATGTCATTGCCACCGACACTAATCTCTATGCCTCAAGCAGCTTCACCAATTCCCACCATCTCTCAGCTTCTCCAGTTAACTTGAACGCCGCATAGAGCACCTTTTGCTCATCTGTGCAACATAAAACAGTCAAGATTGTTGATTAAGGTGTAATCCCAAGAGGGGGGTGAATTGGGTATTTTAAAATTCTTTGAACCTATTTACCACTTAATCCCTATTTGTATATTTACCAAATCAACTACTGGGATTTATAACTAACTTAAATTGATTTTATCAATAAGTTCTTTTTACCCAATTACTTGTGTGCAAAGTAATTCAACCTACACATGCAATACGAGTAAATCAAATTGTAGTGCAGAAAGTAAAAAGTAAAGGGAAGAGAGAAGACAAACGCACTTTTTACGAGGTTCAGCCAACTCGGCCTACGTCCTCGTCTTGAGCAACCACTCAAGGATTTTACTATAATCTCTGCTCCTTAAATTGGGATAGAGCTTCCCTTACAATCCGCTACTTACAAGAGGTACAACTCCCTCCTACTCCGCTGCTTACAAGAGATACAACTCTCTCCTCACACCCCGGTTCATAATCCGAACCATGAATACAATGAATCTGTAAAACACTCAAAATTGCTTCCAACAAAAGCTAGTGAGTACAATTCAAATTCCTAATACATTAACATATGATTAAACTTGAAGCTCAGAATGTATGAAACAATGCAATCGATTATATATGATATGCTTCCACACACAAAATTCTTTTTATCAAATCTCCCAAAAATATTTGTATAAATCACCATTTTGGAGAACTTAGGTTAAATCTTTGAATACAAAAACAACTTTGAAGATTGCAAATATTTGAGACACACTTTGTCAAAAACAATATTTCTCTCAAAATTTCAATCTCAATGTGATCTTGGTAGTATTTGCCCTAAAGTATATATATATATATATATATATATATATATATATATATATATATATATATATATGTATCTATATGATGAGAATACCAAGGATCAAACACTCAATATATGATTTTCAGAAACTATCCTTCAATATGTATAATTACAGTTATGCACTTCACAGGATATCTAATCAACTAGTTTAAAAGTAGCCAAAATATCACGTCTTTAACTTTGAACACACTTGAATGATTACTCTTTAAACAATAGCCAAATAAAAACTTTCTCAAGTATTCATATTGTCAAAAACAATCTCTATATGAATATGAAAAACAAAACTCAATATCAAACTTCTCTAAAGATATTCAAAAAACAAATGTTGATATGAGAATCTCTTGGAAAAGCTAAATAAATCAACCAAACCTCAATACCAATAAGAAAGAAAGTTGTGTGAATGAATCCCCTTTGATTTCCGAAGTAGATGTGCCTAAGCTTGATGAATATAAGTTAGAGTGCAGGCAATCGTGTATCAATATGCTCAGATTTCTCAATTCTCTTTCAAACCGAAGTTCTCTTCTCTTCTCTTTTCGTTTGGCTTACATACTAGGGTTTAGATATTCAATATATATAGTGTCTTACCCTTAGAATTGATCTCAACCGTTGGATCATAAGATAACTCGCGTGTTTGCTCAATAAAAATTAGATTTTTAATCTTTCCCACAAGTTCAGATGACTGAGGTCAAGGGCCCAAACGACTAAAGTAATTTTTATCCTTTGAAAAAATAAGCTGAACACAGGGTCAGACGATCGAGGTCAAGGGTCAGACGACCGAAGTGTCGAGTTCAGACGACCAAAGTCAAGGTTTAGTCATCTGAGGTGCTTCTACCAGTTTTTGTTTTTCACCTATAAATCTTCAGACGAATGAGCTTATTCTTTAGACGTCTGAGGTAATTCTTCAGTCAACCGAACTTAAAGTTCAGTCATCTGAAGTTCCCAAATTCTGCATATTTTCTTTCTAGTTCAAAAATCTGTTTTGCTTTCTTTCTTGGCTCTTTTATAAAAACATTTTCCAGGGT
The DNA here is from genome assembly GCF_029873635.1 of Malania oleifera. Taxonomy (NCBI): domain Eukaryota; kingdom Viridiplantae; phylum Streptophyta; class Magnoliopsida; order Santalales; family Ximeniaceae; genus Malania; species Malania oleifera. The sequence goes on from NC_080424.1 coordinate 108,138,181, forward strand.
TTTGACATTATTTCTAAGTCCATGAATGTCCCCCAATGATGTTCATGATATGCATGAGTCCTAAAGACATTCTAAGGTATATATTGAGCCTCAAATTAAATCATACGAAAATGTAAATACATAAGGTCTAAGTACCCATTCCCATGACGTTCTTGAACTTTGCCGCTTGCATCTTAATTCTCATACTCTTTGAGTTCCATGGATCTTGCCAAGATATGTCAACTTTACTTTATGACTTCCATGACTCGTTATCCTTCCGTGCATGTTTAACATAGTTCCTGTTCACAAATTCAATGCACATATCAAATACCAAGTGATTTGTTATTATCAAAATCGGATTGGACTCGAGAGTCAACAAAGATCTTCTCGATCTCCTGAATCCAATTTTTTGCTTGGATTGGGTCTATACTCCCTGCAAAGGCAGAAGGCTTCAGTCAAGTAAGCTGATCAATAGAACCTCCCAGCTCAACCATGGGACGGTCCTATCTCCTAGCATTCCGCGTAACCTCTGCCATAAAATGCTGGGCGAAGTCCCGAAACGCTACTATGGAGTCACTACCACCAACATGGGTAGCTCCCTCACTGCTACTGCCTCCAGCATTGGCAGTATCATCCCTGGACTCCATCCTGAAGAGACAATTGAGAAAATTATTTAGCATCTTAGTACCTTACATATCTGCTACAATTACAACACCATAAGACTTACTTTAATAGCTTATCTTCCCTAATGATGACATACTCTGCCAGCTTAATACTCTAATTCTTCCGCCCTTCCACTCAGAAACAAAACTGTCAATGAATTGCCGTGATTTTCTGAACTCGTCGACTGATCCAAAAAAATATAGAAGTCTACCAATGGATTTCTGTCTCTAGGCTTACGAAGCAAAACTTAACATTCCTATTCTACCCGTTCTTATCTTTATATACTCTGGTATGACCTCCTAACCTCATCTAACCAAGTCTACAAGACCTAACAATCTGGTTTGCTCTGATACCAACTATAACGCCCAACCCGCCACGTAGGCCCAAAGTGCTAAAAAACATAGCATAAAACAAAAATACTCTCTGATACTATAAATAAGAGGGTCCGACCACGAAGGGTTCACTGTTGCCCTTTCCATAAACAACATACAATAAAGCAACGGAAAAGTTTGATTCTCAAAATACTATACCATAGTTCTAAGTCAATATTATTACATAAATACTTTCATTGTTTCTATTACAACCTGAAAAAGATAACCTGACCATAGTCCAGTACTTACACGAGTACTTACAAAACTCACAAAACACTACGCTCCAGAACCCACTAGAACGCTAGGTCCAGTTTCCTATAGGACCTGAAACAAGATTTTTATATTGGGATGAGACGCTTGTCAGTAAGGTGGATCAGATTACATCAGTGTGTGATCATATGAGTTTATTACAACAGAAAACAACAGTAAGTTTAACTAAAATGAATTATGCATTTAAAACATTCTCAACCCTATAATATAGAAGATATATATATAATTCCTGCAAAAGATAGTATAGCTCATTACAAGAGAGAGTTCCCGAGGTTGGGGTAGGATACATGCCCATACACTATAAAATCCCTCTACTCGGTACTCAAAGTTGTAACTTCGCCTATTTGTTTTTAAATCATGTATATGCATATTGAACTCTTCCCTACCTTGGAACACCACATGAACACCATTTACTTCCCCCATGGTACGGGTTATGCAGTCCGTATACCCGATCTAGCTCTGGTGGGCCACTAGTCTAATCACTTCAATGTTACAAGTCCGCTTTGGTCAACCCCACCCTCGATCAAACACTTGAGCCAGTTACCAATCGAATTTTCAGATATTCACCCTTACCAATAAGGTGTGTTGCACTATATCACCCATTAGCAACAGTATCGTGCTCCCATAGTAACCAGTTCCTCAGGTGGTTCATACATCATATATACAATTTATAACAAAAGTACAGTGACTTGTTTTCATTCCATAAAGCATTTAAGCAATTCGAATATTTTTCACAAACTTATTCATTCATCAGCATTACCAGGCATTCACCACCGGATATGTATTCACTGTTGGCACAACGACTATTAGTTGGATGTCATAGATACAGAAGATTGTTATTTTATCCACTATAGAAGTTGAGTATGTAGTAGTGACAGAAGCCAGTAAGTGAGATGATTTGGCTTCAAGGTTTGTTAATAGAGCTCGGAATAAAGCATGAAAGAAATATTTTGCACAGTGAAAGTCAGAGTGCGATACATCTGGAAAAGAACTTTGCATTTCATTCCAAAACCAAATACATTGGATTACGTTATCATTTCATCATATCTCTATTAGAAGATAGAGTGTTGACACTGGAAAAAATTCAAGGTAGCAAGAATCCGGCAGATATGTTGACAAAGGTGGTAACTACAAAGAAGTTGAAGTTGTGCTCAACTTTAGTTGGTCTTCATGCTTAAAGACAGATTTTAGCACATCATTGTCTATATACTGGTTAAGATAGTATCTCCATCTCCAAGTAGGAGATTGTTAAGCTAAAATGGAAACGGATTAAATAGAAACGAAAAATTAAATGGCCTTAAAGAGGATGAGTTGTAGATAAAAATGAGTCGTGGAAGAGCCAGCTTTCATGCGCTGGAATGATAATGCTCGCATACTAAAATAACCCATTAAATATCCAAATTACTCCATTCCTTTCCTATCCATTCAATATACCTATATAATGAAGCAATTTTACGTAAATGTGAAAATAGTGAAGTGAATAAGCAAGTAGTGTGAGAGTGCTAAAGGTGAGAGAGAGAAAAGTGTGAGAAGAGTTGAGCTGAGTGTGCGTCTCCTCCTCTTGTTTTTCTCCTAGGTTATAGTATATTCAGTGTGCTCCGTGGGCGTAGGTCAGATTAGACCGAACCACGTAAATCTGGTTCTTATTTTGTGTGCTTATTTTGCTTGTATGTGATTATTGTTCTTAGATCCCTTACACATGTGTCTATTGTAATTAAATTAAACAATCACAATTATTTTTTATATTGATAATAAAATCATATTAATTTTGATTTGTGATATATATATATATGTACCTAATAATTTCTTGTCATCTATATATGTAAAATAAAATTATATTAAATTTTATTCAAATTCATCAAATCCAAATCCAAGTTTTGAAATTCATACTCCAAAATAGGGCCTAATTCTATATTTGGAGAGGGTTTAAATTTAACATGATTGTAATAAAAAAATAATATTAAAAATTTACGCAAATTTAAATTTAAAATTTGAAATTCTTAACACGCAAGGAAATGTTTATGTCCTTACATGAATTCAACAGGTGCGTCACACTGACGGCCAAAAACAAACTTAAATACAAGTGATGATTCATACTGGGGGCAAATGAAATGTAAAAAACTAACGGCGGTTGGCGGTGGCGCGGGGCGTTAATAGCGAGGGAGAAATTTAGCAGTTAAATGAAATGAAATAATGATCAGGGGATGCCGCTGCGATTGGCGGCGTCAATGGCGTCGGCTTGGCGATTGGAGAGGCCGTTGCCAGAAAGAGTGGAAGCGTCGGTACCGCTGGCAGGCTGGTTTGGGTCAGGTTGGATGTGGCCATGGGTGTCGTAGGCATTGATATTGCAGTCCTCCAAGTCCGAGTACTTCAGGTAGGGGTTGCTCTGCATCGGCAACCCCTTCGCCGTTGCATTTGCATTTGATCTCCCTACTCCTTTCTCTTCTTCACGTTGCATCTTTCACGGCAGCTACTCATCGCTCCTCTCTCTCTCTCTCTCTCTCTCTCTCTCTCTCTCTCTGATCAATCAGAATTCATGCATAGAAACGACGTTATATATATATGCATGGGAACGTCTGCATGCATGCATATGCGAGATGGTAGTTAGAGATCCACCGCATTAACCGAATCAACTCGTGACTTATTCAGATGTTCTACAGTCTCCCTTCATTCCTTTTGTGGCCCATATATGATATCTTTCTCCTCATATAGCTAGAGGTGTGCTTGTCCACATGTTGAAACAAGAGTACTAATTTGATCCATTACTCCCATGCTGTCCATTTCCTGCACAATTTTTTTCCTGGCTATGAAATTTTCTAATGGTCTTTAGACCATAAGATTAGCGGCATGAATAATGATTTTAGCCCACCCCTAGTATGATAAGGAAATATTTTCGGGTAGTCCTAGAATATCACTTAACATGCCTAGTCATGGTCTAACTCCATTGGCACGCTGACACATGGATCATGGGCATATGTTTTTGGGTAGTCCTTGACTTTAAGCCCCGTGTTTTATCCATTTTCTTTCCACAATTAATCAAATATGTGGGTCTCAAAGTTCACATGTCAGTATTTGAGTGAACATGTTGAGTTGGTTGTCCAAGCCTATCCAAAATAAATCTAATATATTTACGTATATAATCTGATATAATCAGATATATATTTATATATATACGTAAATCATCCAACATATATATATACGTAAATCATCTGATATATATAGATATATATATATACATAAATAATTCGATATATATACGTAAATAATCCGATATATATATAATTCATCTGATTTATATGTATATAAACGTAAATATATATATACATAAATAATTCGATATATATATATATATATATATATATATATACGCAAATAATCCGATATATATGTAAATCATCCGATATATATGGAAATCATCTGATGTATATATATATATGTAAATCATTTGATATATACACGTAAATCATCTGATCTTTATATATATATATACATAAATGTGTGTGATTATTGTTCTTAGATCCCTTACACATGTGTCTATTGTAATTAAATTAAACAACTACAATTATTTTTTATATTGATAATAAAATCATATTAATTTTGATCTGTGATATACATATGTACCTAATAATTTCTTGTCATCTATATATGTAATATAAAATTATATTAAATTTTATTCTAATTCATCAAATCCAAATCAAAGTTTTGAAATTCATACTCCAATATAGGGCCTAATTCTATATTTGGAGAGGGTAATTTAAATTTGTATTAAATTTAAAATAATTGTAATAAAAAAATAATAATAAAAATTTATTCAAATTTAAATTTAAAATTCAAAATTCTTAACACGCAAGTAAATGTTTATGTCCTTACATGAATTCAATAGGTGTGTCACGCTGACGGCCAAAAACAAAGTTAAATACAAGTGATGATTCATACTCGGGGCAAATGAAATGTAAAAAACTAACGGCGGTCGGCAGTGGCGCGGGGCATTAATAGCGAGGGAGAAATTCAGCAGTTAAATGAAATGAAATAATGATCAGGGGATGCCGCTGCGATTGGCGGTGTCGATGGCGTCGGCTTGGCGATCGGAGAGGGCACTTCCGGAAAGAGTGGGAGCGTCGGTGCCGCTGGCGGGCTGGTTTGGGTCAGGCTGGATATGGCCGTGGGTGCCGTAGGCATTGATCTTGTAGTCCTCCAAGTCCGAGTACTTCAAGTAGGGGCTGCTCTGCATCGGCAACCCCTCCGCCGTTGCATTTGCATTTGATCTCCCTGCTCCCTTCTCTTCTCCATGTTGCATCTTTCGTGGCAGCTGCTCACCGCTCCTCGACATCTCTCTCTCTCTCTCTCTCTCTCTCTAATCAATCAGAATTCATGCATAGAAATGACATTTTATATATATATATATATATATATATATATGTGTGTGTGTGTGTGTGTGTGTGTGTGTGCATGGGAACGTCTGCATGCATGCATATGCGAGATGGTAGTTAGAGATCCACCGCATTAACCGAGTCAACTCGTGACTTATTCAGATGTTCTACAGTCTCCCTTCATTCCTTTTGTGGCCCATATATGATATCTTTCTCCTCATATAGCTAGAGGTGTGCTTGTCCACATGTTGAAACAAGAGTACTAATTTGATCCATTACTCCCATGCAGTCCATTTCCTGCACAATTTTTTTCCTGGCTATGAAATTTTCTAATGGTCTTTAGACCATAAGATTAGCGGCATGAATAATGATTTTAGCCCACCCCTAGTATGATAAGGAAATATTTTCGGGTAGTCCTAGAATATCACTTAAAATGTCTAGTCATGGTCTAACTCCACTGGCACGCTGACACGTGGATCATGGGCATATGTTTTTGGGTAGTCCTTGACTTTAAGCCTCGTGTTTTATCCATTTTCTTTCCACAATTAATCAAAGATGTGGGTCTCAAAGTTCACATGTCAGTATTTGAGTGAACATGTTGAGTTGGCTGTCCAAGTCTATCCAAAATAAATCTAATATATTCACGTATATAATCTGATATAATCAGATATATATTTATATATATACGTAAATCATCCAACATATATATATATACGTAAATCATCTGATATATATATATATATATATATATATATATATATACATACATAAATAATTCGATAAATAAACGTAAATAATCCGATATATATATAAATCATCTGATTTATATGTATATAAACGTAAATATATATATATATATATACGTAAATAATTCGACATATATATATATATATATATACGTAAATCATCTGATATATATCTATATATACGTAAATAATCTGATATATATATATATATATATATATATATATACGCAAATAATCCAATATATATGTAAATCATCCGATATATACGGAAATCATCTGATGTATGTATATATATATATATATATATATATATATATATATGTAAACCATCTAATATATACACGTAAATCATCTGATCTTTATATATATATATATATGTAAACCATCTAATATATACACGTAAATCATCTGATCTTTATATATATACGTAAATGTGTGTGATTATTGTTCTTAGATCCCTTACACATGTGTCTATTGTAATTAAATTAAACAATTACAATTATTTTTTATATTGATAATAAAATCATATTAATTTTGATCTGTGATATACATATGTACCTAATAATTTCTTGTCATCTATGTATGTAATATAAAATTATATTAAATTTTATTCTAATTCATCAAATCCAAATCCAAGTTTTGAAATTCATACTCCAATATAGGGCCTAATTCTATATTTGGAGAGGGTAATTTAAATTTGTATTAAATTTAAAATGATTGTAATAAAAAAATAATATTAAAAATTTATTCAAATTTAAATTTAAAATTCAAAATTCTTAACACGCAAGTAAATGTTTATGTCCTTACATGAATTCAACAGGTGTGTCACGCTGACGGCCAAAAACAAACTTAAATACAAGTGATGATTCATACTCGGGGCAAATGAAATGTAAAAAACTAACGGCGGTCGGCAGTGGCGCGGGGCATTAATAGCGAGGGAGAAATTCAGCAGTTAAATGAAATGAAATAATGATCAGGGGATGCCGCTGCGATTGGCGGCGTCGATGGCGTTGGCTTGGCGATTAGGGAGGCTGCTTCCAAAAAGAGTGGGAGCGTCGGTGCCACTGGCGGGCTGGTTTGGGTCAGGCTGGATGTGGCCGTGGGTGTCGTAGGCATTGATCTTGTAGTCCTCCAAGTCCGAGTACTTCAGGTAGGGGCTGCTCTGCATCGGCAACCCCTCGGCCGTTGCATTTGCATTTGATCTCCCTGCTCACTTCTCTTCTTCATGTTGCATCTTTCGTGGCAGCTGCGTACCACCCTCGACATCTCTCTCTTTTTAAACAATCAAAATTCATGCATAGAAATGACATTAAATATATATATATATATATATGCATGGGAACGTCTGCATGCATGCATATGCGAGATGGTAGTTAGAGATCCACCGCATTAACCGAGTCAACTTGTGACTTATTCAGATGTTCTACAGTCTCCCTTCATTCCTTTTAAGGCCCATATATCATATCTTTCTCCTCATATAGCTAGAGGTGTGCTTGTCCACATGTTGAAACAAGAGTACTAATTTGATCCATTACTCCCATGCAGTCCATTTCCTGCACAATTTTTTTCCTGGCTATGAAATTTTCTAATGGTCTTTAGACCATAAGATTAGCGGCATGAATAATGATTTTAGCCCACCCCTAGTATGATGAGGAAATATTTTTGGTAGTCCTAGAATATCACTTAACATGTCTAGTCATGGTCTAACTCCACTATGGATCATGGGCATATGTTTTTGGGTAGTCCTTGATTTTAAGCCCCGCGTTTTATCCATTTCCTTTCCACAATTAATCAAAGTTGTGGGTCTCAAAGTTCACATGTCAGTATTTGTGTGAACATGTTGAGTTGGTTGTCCAAGTCTATCCAAAATAAATCTAATATATTTACGTATATAATCTGATATAATCAGATATATATTTATATATATACGTAAATCATCCAACATATATATATACGTAAATCATCTGATGTATATATATATATACGTAAATAATTCAATATATATATAATTATATATACATAAATATATATATACGTAAATAATCCGATATATATATAAATCATCTAATTTATATGTATATAAACGTAAATATATATATGTATATATATATTTACATATATATATATATATATATATATATACGGAAATCATCTGATATATACACGTAAATCATCTGATCTTTATATATATATATATATACGTAAATGTGTGTGATTATTGTTCTTAGATCCCTTACACATGTGTCTATTGTAATTAAATTAAACAACTACAATTATTTTTTATATTGATAATAAAATCATATTAATTTTGATCTGTGATATACATATGTACCTAATAATTTCTTGTCATCTATGTATGTAATATAAAATTATATTAAATTTTATTCTAATTCATCAAATCCAAATCCAAGTTTTGAAATTCATACTCCAATATAGGGCCTAATTCTATATTTGGAGAGGGTAATTTAAATTTGTATTAAATTTAAAATGATTGTAATAAAAAAATAATATTAAAAATTTATTCAAATTTAAATTTAAAATTCAAAATTCTTAACACGCAAGTAAATGTTTATGTCCTTACATGAATTCAACAGGTGTGTCACGCTGACGGCCAAAAACAAACTTAAATACAAGTGATGATTCATACTCGGGGCAAATGAAATGTAAAAAACTAACGGCGGTCGGCAGTGGCGCGGGGCATTAATAGCGAGGGAGAAATTCAGCAGTTAAATGAAATGAAATAATGATCAGGGGATGCCGCTGCGATTGGCGGCATCGATGGCGTCGGCTTGGCGATCGGAGAGGGCGCTTCCGGAAAGAGTGGGAGCGTCGGTGCCGCTGGCGGGCTGGTTTGGGTCAGGCTGGATGTGGCCGTGGGTGTCGTAGGCATTGATCTTGTAGTCCTCCAAGTCCGAGTACTTCAGGTAGGGGCTGCTCTGCATCGGCAACCCCTCGGCCGTTGCATTTGCATTTGATCTCCCTGCTCACTTCTCTTCTTCATGTTGCATCTTTCGTGGCAGCTGCTTACCGCCCTCGACATCTCTCTCTTTTTAAACAATCAAAATTCATGCATAGAAATGACATTAAATATATATATATATGCATGGGAACGTCTGCATGCATGCATATGCGAGATGGTAGTTAGAGATCCACCGCATTAACCGAGTCAACTCGTGACTTATTCAGATGTTCTACAGTCTCCCTTCATTCCTTTTAAGGCCCATATATCATATCTTTCTCCTCATATAGCTAGAGGTGTGCTTGTCCACATTTTGAAACAAGAGTACTAATTTGATCCATTACTCCCATGCAGTCCATTTCCTGCACAATTTTTTTCCTGGCTATGAAATTTTCTAATGGTCTTTAGACCATAAGATTAGCGGCATGAATAATGATTTTAGCCCACCCCTAGTATGATAAGGAAATATGTTTGGTAGTCCTAGAATATCACTTAACATGTCTAGTCATGGTCTAACTCCACTATGGATCATGGGCATATGTTTTTGGGTAGTCCTTGATTTTAAGCCCCGCGTTTTATCCATTTCCTTTCCACAATTAATCAAAGTTGTGGGTCTCAAAGTTCACATGTCAGTATTTGTGTGAACATGTTGAGTTGGTTGTCCAAGTCTATCCAAAATAAATCTAATATATTTACGTATATAATCTGATATAATCAGATATATATTTATATATATACGTAAATCATCCAACATATATATATATACGTAAATCATCTGATGTGTATATATATATATATATATATATATATATACGTAAATAATTCAATATATATATAATTATATATACATAAATATATATATACGTAAATAATCCGATATATATATAAATCATCTAATATATATGTATATAAACGTAAATATATATATATGTATATATATATTTACATATAAATATATATATATATATATATATATACGAAAATCATCTTATATATACACGTAAATCATCTGATCTTTATATATATATATATACGTAAATGTGTGTGATTATTGTTCTTAGATCCCTTACACATGTGTCTATTGTAATTAAATTAAACAACTACAATTATTTTTTATATTGATAATAAAATCATATTAATTTTGATCTGTGATATACATATGTACCTAATAATTTCTTGTCATCTATGTATGTAATATAAAATTATATTAAATTTTATTCTAATTCATCAAATCCAAATCCAAGTTTTGAAATTCATACTCCAATATAGGGCCTAATTCTATATTTGGAGAGGGTAATTTAAATTTGTATTAAATTTAAAATGATTGTAATAAAAAAATAATATTAAAAATTTATTCAAATTTAAATTTAAAATTCAAAATTCTTAACACGCAAGTAAATGTTTATGTCCTTACATGAATTCAATAGGTGTGTCACGCTGACGGCCAAAAACAAACTTAAATACAAGTGATGATTCATACTCGGGGCAAATGAAATGTAAAAAACTAACGGCGGTCGGCAGTGGCGCGGGGCATTAATAGCGAGGGAGAAATTCAGCAGTTAAATGAAATGAAATAATGATCAGGGGATGCCGCTGCGATTGGCGGCATCGATGGCGTCGGCTTGGCGATCGGAGAGGGCGCTTCCGGAAAGAGTGGGAGCGTCGGTGCCGCTGGCGGGCTGGTTTGGGTCAGGCTGGATGTGGCCGTGGGTGCCGTAGGCATTGATCTTGTAGTCCTCCAAGTCCGAGTACTTTAGGTAGGGGCTGCTCTGCATCGGCAACCCCTCGGCCGTTGCATTTGCATTTGATCTCCCTGCTCCCTTCTCTTCTTCATGTTGCATCTTTCGTGGCAGCTGCTCACCGCTCCTCGACATCTCTCTCTCTCTCTTTCTCTCTCTCTCTCTCTCTCTCTAATCAATCAAAATTCATGCATAGAAATGACATTAAATATATATATATATATATATATATATATGCATGGGAACGTCTGCATGCATGCATATGCGAGATGGTAGTTAGAGATCCACCGCATTAACCGAGTCAACTCATGACTTATTCAGATGTTCTACAGTCTCCCTTTATTCCTTTTGTGGCCCATATATGATATCTTTCTCCTCATATAGCTAGAGGTGTGCTTGTCCACATGTTGAAACAAGAGTACTAATTTGATCCATTACTCCCATGCAGTCCTTTTCCTGCATAATTTTTTTCCTGGCTATGAAATTTTCTAATGGTCTTTAGACCATAAGATTAGAGGCATGAATAATGATTTTAGCCCACTCCTAGTATGATAAGGAAATATTTTTGAGTAATCATAGAATATCAATTAACATACCTAGTCATGGTCTAACTCCACTGGCATGCTAACACATGGATCATGGGCATATGTTTTTGGGTAGTCCTTGACTTTATGCCCCATGTTTTATCCATTTTCTTTCCACAATTAATCAAAGATGTGGGTCTCAAAGTTCACATGTCAGTATTTGAGTGAACATGTTGAGTTGGTTGTCCAAGACTATCCAAAATAAATCCGATATATATATATATATATATACGTAAATTATTCGATATATATATATATATAGATACATAAATCATCTAGTGTATATATATATATATATATATATATATATATATATACGTAAATCATCTGATATATTTCTATATATACATAAATAATCTGATATATATATTTATATATATATATATATATATGTAAATCATCCGATATATACACGTAAATCATCTGATCTATATATATACGTAAATCGTCTGATTTAATCTGATATATATTTATATATATACGTAAATCATCTGATATATATCTATATATATGTAAATAATCTAATATTTATATATATATATATATATATATATATATATGTAAATCATCCGATATATACTGAAATCATTTGATATATATATATATATATATATATATATACACGTAAATAATCTGATATATATATATATGTAAATCATCCGATATATACACTTAAATCATCTGATCTATATATATATATATATATATATATATATATATATATATATACGTAAATCGTCTGATATAATCTGATATATATTTATATGTATACGTAAATCATCCGATATATATAGGTTATTTGGGGTTTATTTGTTGAGAAAATGCTGAAATAGTAGGTTATTTGATTAAATTAGGATTTTTGGTCCAAGTTTTGGGTGAGCGCCACATGCATCATTTTGGGGTTCCTGTTGGCATAGTTCAAAAAAGTAGGTAATGGGAATATATTAAATCGGGATTTTTATGAAATTAACCGGTAAAAATGAAAAATTTATGTATAAATGTATATGATTTTTATGTGAGTTCTGAAAAGCCAACTGTTTAAAATGTAAATTTCTAAGCCTAGGGTTGTGTTGCTAATTATTATTTGTAAAAAAGGAAGAATAAAATGACAGATTTTATGGATAATTGTGCAAGAAATTTAAAGTATATTTTTAGTATATTAACGAAAAATGTGGGTTGGCTTATTTTACGGTAAATGTATGAATTATGCTGATAAATTATGTGGCATGAGTAAAATGTACGTGAAATAATATTCATGCCACACAAACTGAATAAAAACATGAAATTTGTTTTGGAATCACAGTTTCTGACATTTTACACTAAAAACATATTCCTGTGTAACAACAGTATTTTCCTAAATATGCTCATGCATAATACATTTTTTTTTAAATTAATCTACTATTAATTAATAATATTTTTCATGGAAAATTACTACTTTAGTTTACTCCCTTATTTGACTATTGGAAAGCCCCTAAAATGACTAGTCCTGCATCCGCAGGGTTCCCCACTCAACACCCTAAAAACAACATTTTCCCAAACAAAATTTTAGTATTTCTCCAAATGCTACCCTTTCTATAATTGTAGGAATGTCAAATACTCAATAAAAAGCCTTACCCTGAACTTGAGATGGAGTCCAAGTTAGCCCCACCAACGATCTACTCTAATAGACTTGAAGAGAACTTCCCCAGGAGTAGCGTGGTGGCTTCAGATCATCAATCCGACAAAGAACAAACCCAAAATCTTAGAGAGAAGGAAGGAGAACCGAAGAGGATATATATAGAGAGAGAGAAGTTCTTCACATGAATTCTGCGGTGAAAACCGAGTTCAGGCTATTTATACACCTGCACTCGTCGATGAGACACATGACCTCGTTGATGAGGTCACGAAGGAAGTTCATCGACGAAGGCTTATTTCTCGTCGATAAAATTTAGAACTGAAAATAGCCCCTCGATAACTTCTCGTCAATGAGACGCGTGTCTACGTCGACGATCCCATCAAGCATGTTCGTCGATGAACGCATTGCGTTCGTCGACGAGACCCTGTTGAATTCCAAATTTACAATTTCCTTTTCTCTCCTCCTCCTATTATTTAATTAATATAATTCACCGGGTCTCTATAGATTTGGTCAAAGAGCTAGGCTTACAACAAAACGAGGTTGTGCTGCGTTGTTATAGTCAAAGTGCTATTTACTTAGCGAAGAATCAAGTGTACCATGCTAGAACTGAGCATATTGATGTGAGGTTTCACAAGGTTCGAGAATTGATTACTTCAGGTGAGCTTGTATTGGAGAAGGTTCACACGTATGAAAACGCAGCGAATATTTTGACAAAGCCGGTCACTGGTGAAAAGTTCAAGCATTGCTTGAACTTACTCCATTTCTCCAAGTGATAAAAGGGAGACAAACCCAATCGAGGATTCCAAGTTCAAGGTGGAGCAGTCAGATATGCTTTCTGGGTTCTCCTAAGGGACGTATAATCGCTAAGGTGGAGATTGTTATTGTAGTGACCCGAAGAATAATAGCATTTTAATAATAAGAGGGAGAGAAAATAGAAACAGAAACAGAAATAGAAGGAGACCGAGCGTTCGTCGACGACATTGTAATTTGGAGAAAATATTAAATAATCATAATTTAAGAAATTTGTCAGGCTTCGTCAACGAACACAGGGTCTTGTTGACGAAGGTCTTCAGAATTTCGTTGACGAACACAGGGCTTTGTTGGCGAGAAAATACCGAGAGACGATTTGGGGGTGCTCTGAATTTCGTCGATGAACACAGGGTTTCGTCGACTAATTTTGTGAAGGGCTCATTGACGAAGTGATGTGGCTCATCGATGAACCTGACCCTATAAAAGGAGGAAAACCGAGATTTTTAATCAATTCTCTCGCCGCTCTCTCTCTCCTCTCTCTCTCTCTCCTACGACTCTCTCTCCCTTCTCTCTTCATTTTCGGCCCCACCACTCCACCAGTCGCTGGATCGACGATCCGAAGCTACCATGATGCTCCCGAAGCTACCATGATGCTCCTGACAGAGTTCTCTACGCATCTACCGAAGCGGATCGTCGGGAAATCGGAGTTGGAAATCATCCCTAATTCAGGGTAAGGTCTTTTAATCTCCTTTTGGCCTCGTGGTAGTTATAGGAAATGATATAGATAGAAAAATACTGATATTTAGTTCTGAAAAATATTGGTTTTAGGGTGTTTTGTAGGAGGCCCTACGGGTATCAGGCTAGAGTACAGTAGGGGCTTTCTAGTAGTCAGGTAAGGGAAATATGCTATGCTAGGAAAGTTCTGAATATTATGCAGTTATTTATTTACGAAAATTATGTATTTTAGTATGGTGTGGCTTATGATTATGTATATGGTACGGGGATATGTTTATGAATTTAGTTTCATGATTTTACGAATTTCAGTATTATGATTATACGCATTTCAGTACCATGATTATACAAATTTCAATATCATGATTTTATGATATTTCAGTACCATGATCTTATGAATTTCAGTACCATGATAACACGAATTCCAGTATTACGAATATGCAGTTTCATGTTATGATTATTCAGATTTCAGTACGTTATGCAGTATCATGGTTATTTCAGTACTTCAGAATCATGGTAAATCGGATAGACATGTAATTAGAAATATATTATACGATATCAGACCCTGTTAGACTTGCAGCTACAGAGCACGGTACCGTTGCTATAGATATTGTGTTACTTTATGAGTGTAACCACCTATTCAGATATACGTGGTAAAGTCGACCACTTAGGCGCTTGAAGAGGTTAGGCTCCCTATCTAGATATGGGTTGAGGTGGGCAAGTCGACTGACGGAGTTCAGTGATTTATTCCTGGTTGGCCAGTCAGAGTAAATCCAACCTACGGGCCGCACAACCTTGTCATAAGGGGCATGTCATGACACAAATAGCCACAAGGAATAGTTTCAGTTACTATTACTTACGTATTGATTACAGAATCGGGGATCCTACTATATACACTAGAAGTATTTTGAATTATAACCATAATACTGATATGTTAAGCCATTGGGAAAAGGGGTGGTGTGCTTTATTATTTGTACTGTACTTTTGTACTCAGTTATTCATGTTTATATGAAACAAATTTCATGATATATAGTAGCTCATTTGCCACACACTAGTAATAACATATTTTCTCTTACTGAGCGTTGGCTCATCGCAGTGTTGAAATATTTTTCAAGTGATCGGGGTAGGCGAGCAAATCAAGCTCGCAAATAGAGGGCGTCTGTAGTGCCCCATCAGAGAGTGAGTATCATTTTTGGGAATGATTTTGTGTAGCCCTAGCTAGTTGAGGGCATTTTTGGGGATACAGTTATGTTGAATATATATTACAAAACATTTCAAAACTCTGGTATTGAATGTAATGGTTTAGATTATGTTTATATGATTCTGCTTCTTGTTGCTTAGGTTAACATGATGGTATCAGAGTATGTTAATTTCTATTATGAAAAAAAAATCAGTTAATTAAGCAGGTCGTTACAGTTATATTTGTATGTGTGACTCTTATACTTAGGGCTTATAAACAAAGGAAGAAGAAAAACATATGGAGTAAATGATGTAGCACAGTAGGGACTCATTGACGAGTAAATTCCGAGAGTAAGGAAAATTTAGAGATTCTGAGATACCGAGAGAAAATTTAAAGACTCATCAACAAGTGGGCTGACTAGTTGATGAGTGTCATTATTTGGATCGTCAATGAGTGCCCTGTTCTTGTCGACGAGTGCATTTGAGCTGCGAGAAAGAATTTGAATTTTGAATTGGAACGTTGGGGTGGTTAAGTATTTGGAGGGAAACCTCTGAGGGGTCGATAAATATGTTGTTCTAGACATATTTTGAGACAAGAGAGAAATCATTGTGAAGTGTATTGTGTACTTTGATATTTCTTAGTGAAATTCTTGTGTCGATTGCTTCCATGGATGTAGGCTTTGCTGAACCACGTAAATCCTCGTGTTGATTCTTGTTGTTTCTTATTTTTCTTATTGTGTTTCATTTGCTTGTAGTGTTTTACTTATTCCACCGTGCATCCTATATCTGATAATCACAACCAAGTGCAATTACAAAAAACCCATACTTTTACCTTACTTTATAAATGCTCTAAAGGGATTTTTTTGGTAAACTGAGTTGGGGCTATAGTCCACACTTTACCATAAGTATATCCGCCCCCAGTTGGGGTGAATTTTAGGATTCAAATTTGTATTTGTGTGAAATTAAAATAAATTTAATATAATTTTATGTTATATTCTATCTAAATTTATACAAATCCAAATCTAATACAAGTGTTGCAACCTAACTGTTGTTGTAATACTTTATAGGAAGGGGGATCGGACTCAAGGGATAGATGCGCATATCATGTGTCAATTTTTGGCACACACACCAATCATGCACCAATGACCTTCGATAAGATTACGGGTCTTATTTATGTGTACGTAATTATTTTTTTACTTAAAATTTTATAGCTTAATTAAAATATAAAAATAACTTTTAATCAAGCATATTTTTAATTCTATCTCCTTACTCATGGATCAACAAGAATAAAAACATTTGCTCTTGCTTGGTAAACTTTTAATTCTCTCTTCATTTATTATTAGACTTACAATTAACTCAAAGGCATCAATTTATGTTTTAAACATTACAAATTTTTGGTCAACTAATTAAACCACCATTGCATATGAATTAATCAGTTAATCAATCAAATATATGGAGCAATATGTACTTAAATATCATGTTTTGTTAAATGGAGTACCAAAAAATTAATTTTTTTTTAAATTTAATTTAAAAATAAATAAATAAATAAATGGAACTTGTTTGGTTGCCATAATTTCTCCAGTTTAGGAGAAGGAATTGTGCTGCGGCGAAAGGGAGAGAGCGGGGGCTGTGCGAGCAGGACTTTCATCAAACACATGGCGTTCATGCGGGGAGAGCCGTTGGTGGCAAAGCTTGCGGTCTTGGCGAAGTACGTGGTTCTTCCTGGAGCCATGGCCGCTGCTCTGATCTACTCTCCTCCACAGTACTCTAGCAAGAAAGATCAGTCCAAGTAGAAGTTTCATCCTTCGTCATCTCCCGCTGAGGTCCGTTCTTTCGTCTTCAGCTTCTTCTTTAATTTCCTGTGCTAGGGTTAGGGTTTTCAATTTCAATTGTATTCCGATGTGTCTTCAATTTGTATGTATTTACTCGCATATAAGTATATAATATCTTACCCGGCATCGCATCTACTGTGCTACTTGATTGATTTGCGACTATGACTACCGTATCCTCTTTTTTTTTTTTTGGTATTTAGTGCTGGCTGCTGAGATGGGAAAGAAACTAAATTAACAATTGACTCTTAAACTTCCGTTATTTTGCGATTCGAGAAACGGAATCGCCCGATCCAATTGTGCATAACACTCGTATTCGGCACATTGTGGGGCGAGTTTGTCAAAACCCTTTAAAACTCAAAAGTCAAAATTAGATCCTGTTTAAGTATTAAAATGGACAACTGTCAACATGCTTTAAAAGCCTGAATGTAATACAAAAATTTTTTTATGCATTAGTGCTCTGTATGGCTGCTGTGATAGTAAAGAAATGAACTAGAAAAAAATATTGGGTCTTGAACAATCATCATTTTGCATTCCAGGAAACAAACTTACCCAACCAATTATGTATGAACACTAGAATTTGGTATGCCTGGGGATGAGTTTGTCAAAATCTTAGAATTGCAAAATTCGAGTTGATCCTATTTATCTTCAAATATTTGAATGAAAAACTTATGAATTTGAAAACTGAATGGACTTCATTTTTCTCCTGAACCTTAATTGGTGGTTCAGACATGATAGATGCAATGGTCAAAGAAGAAGAAGAGGGTAAGAAAGAGAAGAATTTACTGATCACATTCATCAATGAAAAATACATTCCTTCTTCTTATTTTATACTTATCCTGCTTGGCTGATTAACCACATGATCAACTAAACTCTTAATTCCGAAGTAATCCTCATCAAATTTCCATTACTAACTACTAACATATTAACTAATTACTAACATATTGAAAGTCGAAAATGCAGATTTTTGAATCTATTACCGTATTGCGAGTTCAAATCCATGTAACTGTTGCGATTGCCCTTAGTCAACATTATGTCCTCTACGTGAAAAGAAGGAAACCGTGGAATAGAAAGGACCAGTTGTCCCTGGTAGCTTGTTGAGGATTAAGGTTGGATTATCTAATGAGGACCTAAGCTACTGCCTGATTCTGGCATTTCACCTTTTGGTGCTGCAATTTGGCAACGGGTTCAATTTAAAAGTTGGAGAGGTTTATATGTATAGAGCCTTGTATTCTTCTAGAGAACAGTTTGGTTGGCAGAAGAGCTGGAAGAATTTTGCAGAGTTTTTATAGGCCTTAATTTGTTGCTCACGGCATCTAAATTTTTTTCTTCCATTCTGACCAACTCAAAAACTTCAGATAATATTTTGGGGCCATTAATAATTTCAACCCTTCAAATCTCTCCTGATAATCTGCTATAGAACTTTGTTGTTGCATTTTATTGAATGTTTCTATAACATCTTTAAAGCCATTATGACTAAATCTCATACGTACTACTGTGAAAAAATCTCTACACTTCCTTCGATGTAGAAGGTTGCTATTTCTACCTTTTGTTGTTTTGTAACTTGGTTGATTTGGAAATACCTTTGACACCTTCTAATCCGACACACTGCATTGTTTCTATCAAAAAGAGGAAAATATACTTTTGGTGTTTTCAGGCAGCAGCCCTGAAAACTTCCCTTGATTATTGGATTCCCCCAGTTTTGCATGCCTAGGGTTCAGACTTCAAAAGACCACCTCTTTCAATCTTAGAGCCTCTTCTGATCATATTTAGTAAATCAGCTAGCTCATGAAATCTCGATTCATGTTTCTCTAGTTTTTCTTTTGGAGCTTGAATCATGTTACTTGATGCCATGGTGAAAATGTTGCCAAAATTAAAACAGCTATGATACCAATTGTTATGAACCCTAGGTTGGTGATTGAGGCATAACCAATGCAATGGTTGAAGAAGAAAAAAAAGAAGAGGGGGAGAACAAAGAGGAAAGAGTGAAATTTTAACTGATCACAATCATCAATGAACAATTCATTCCTTCATCATATTTTATACTTGCTGTTCTATGTAATCAACCAATTCTTGAATGCTCCTTGACTAATTTTTGTTACTAAATACTAATATCTTGATGAATATTTTAAATAGTGGCACTTTCAGCGTAGTGTAAGAGAAAATGGATATGATAGAAAGCAGGAGGGGTGGGTGTTATATGATGGGAAGTGGGAATAATGATTGCGATTTTTTTTTTCTTTTTGACGAGAGGAATCTTATCTATTAGTAAATTTGCATATTTTAAGCCTCTAGATCTTCTTAATGATATTTTTAATGTGTTTTGGATCCTTTAGTCCAACCTTGTTGACATTGTTAAGTAAGCAACAACAACAAAGCCTTAAGTCCCCTAGGTGGGGTAGGCTACATGAATCTTTATCAACAATTTGCATGATCGTGGGCAATATTGGAGGGATGTTAAATCCTTACTATCTCATGTCAAGTTATTCTATCGCCACTAACATAACTAGCTCACTCGGCCTCAATGATGCATTATTTTACTTATATTGTAGCCTTGTAGGTGCTTAAACCATCTCAGCTGCCCTCCCTTTATCTTTTCACCGTGCGTGCCTACCTTACTGCGAATGTGTTCATTCATTAACTTATCTTTAAGAATTATACCCCTCATCCACCTTATCATTCTTAGTTTAGTAACCTTTGCTTGTTGAATATCAAGGTTATTAAAATTGGGATGCTACATAGGATCACTAAGATGGTTTGGAGGATTGGATTGTAGAATCGATTGAGGATCATAAGATTCTACTAAACATAAATATATATGAAAAATGCATTTGTATGTTGTTGTTGTTGTTTTTTTTTTTTTAATAATAAATTTCTATGATATAAACCTACAAAATTGACTAGGAAGTGTCGGAGACTCAAAAAGTTACAAGTATCTGTGGCAGGACACTTATATTGCAAAATAAAGAGAATAAGACGAAGTGTTTAAATTGTTGCGTTCCTAACTTAATCAACCGGCTTATAATAACAATGAAATAATTACTTATAAAAAAAAACAAGAACATAATTTTAACACAAATTAGTCAAGAAACAAACCGTACAACATGATCACCCATTTTTCTTTTTGGAAAAAAATTCTTAGCAAACAAAAGCTAAACTATTAGGTTAGCTTCTATCTTATATGTCATAATCAAAGCCACCATTTATCTCATTAGTACCACTAAAACTATCATCAATGACTTAATCAAGGCCATAATTAAAATCCATTTTGACAATAAAAGAAGATATTAAGAAAGGCCATCATTAAAATCATGACTACTATTACCACTATTATTGTTAAATGCATCAATGTATTATTTATCTGTCTTCATTCATAATGTTTAAAGTGTGCAACACTGACGTATAAGTGTCATAATTTTGAGTAATTTTGAGTCATAATTTTGTTAATATAAAATAAACCAAGTCATCTTCTAAGTTGTCCATTTTATTTATAAGTTATACAAGACAAAAACCAAGTCTATATGAGAAGTATTTTAGTAAATATTTCAAAATATGAAAGAATGTAGGGTCTTATGATCCTACTATGATCTTGCCGATCCTACCGATCTTGCTACGGTCCTACTCTGATCCTACCAATTTGCAATTCTATGTAAGATTAGGATCGTTTAATTATGATCCTACGATCTGGATCACAATTTTAACAAGCATATGGATGTTTTATTTCTTCGTTGACAAATAGATGTGGGACAGCATCATTGATTTTGAGCCATGAGAGATTGAAAGAAGGAAGGGGAAAGAAGAAGGAAGAAGAAAGAGAAGGAGAGGAGACAAATGAGGAGAACCAAGGGGAAATCACGCATTCACTTTCAAATTCAAATTCAACAACCACCTTCTACATGGCTTTCATACACTATTTATAAGAAAGCCTCTAACACATGAAATTACACATATACCCCTAAAGTTACATGGAATTACAAACATACCCCTAAAATACACAAATATTATAACAAGTTCCTCAGTACACATAATACTTCACTAATTAAACTAAACACACAGTTGATTGTTAACTAAGCCAACCCCTTGACCCAATTCTTCTAATTATTCTCCAACAAAGATCTTCCCATGGTGTTGCTTCTTGTCCTGCATTAAATCTCCCCAATTAAAAAAAATTCGGCCTCAAATTTGGAAGTGTTGGAGAATCAAAAGTAAGAAGCAAACTTGGACTCTTGGAAAGCTAGCACTTCAGTTATACAAGAAACAACGCTCCATTTGTAGGACCATAGATTTGACTTGAGAATTAGCATCAATGAACATATTGGGGATGACAGACTCAACAATAGGAATGTTTGAGAGACTTTGGAGTTTGAACGTCTTCAAATACATGCATTTCCTTGCTTGTAGTGTCTTCAAGTTGAGTAGCTTTGATATGATCAATAGTCTCACATTCTTTGTCTTGGTTGGTTGGTAGAGCAAGCTTCAAAATGATTTTCTTATCACTATAGTGGAAGACATGTTTTCTCATATCCTTGAGTCACACCCAAATTAGCAAATCCATTAGGAGATCCATCATAATTAAAATGAAAGATTTCTAGTTTAATTCCCTTACTCAAATGATCATTTCGGCCTTCACGCAATTCAAAAATATGAAGGACAGCAGCTATTCCACCTTTTGTTAAGTAGGAAAATCCATGGACCTTATACCTAAGGCTGCAACTTCAGTTGTTAACCTATTTAAAGCGTTGGTAATAGTGTCCAAGGCTTTGTCCATGTTTCTTACCCTACTGGACTATAAATCCACCTTCGTGGATAACTCAACATTAGTCACCATGTTTCAGTTATATACCACCAAAGACCCTTAAACAAGTTGCTAACAATCCTCAATCTATACTTGCAAACCACAAATCTGATCCCAAATGTTCAAGAACTATCTTCTACTACGTGTGATCTAGAGTCCATGCAAAAATTAGACAAATTTGCAAAGAAAACTCTCAAATGCTGGGATGAAAACTGATGTTAATTTTTTTTTTTTTCATTTCTGCCAGTGGCAAATGCACACTCCAAAGTGCTGAATTTCTGGCCTTTGAAATCAAATCATCACACTTGCTCGCAAAATATCATGTCCACAATAAATATATCTCCTTGCAGGTCAATCATGGATAAAACGCAAAATATCGTGGCTGGAGCAATTCTTGCGAGACTAGAAAATACAGAGTGGACTGGAGAGTTTCCTCATGCGTGTTGCACGCACTTGGGCGCGTGAGCCTCCATTGATGGACTTCATTTGGAAGTGTAGATCATGGGGTGGGGATTACAGTGTTGGTGGTGGTGTGATGAGAAAAAACACAGGTAGCTGGGGATTTTGAAGTGGGGTCAGCTTGAAATATTTCAGCTGACAGGTGGGGCTTCACTGGTGCCTAGAAGATGATGAAATTTTACAGGGGAGGTTTTTTTTTTTTTTTTTTGGGGGGGTGGGGGTTTGGCTGAATTTTTGAGAAAGTTCAGAACTGCTCTTCGGTTGTATGTGTGTGTGGGGTTTATTTTATTTTATTTTCTAAGACTCAAAATTTCAGGGCAGAGAGGATGGTTGAAAGGGATGAAATATGGGATTGGGATTTTGATAACTAGATGGTTTCAAAGATGGGATATTTTGAGAGAGAAATAGAAGAGATTAGAGAGAACAGGGAAGAAAAGAGAGTAGAAGAAAATTATAAAGAAGAGACCAGAGGAAGAGAATTGAGGGATTGAAGAGAAAGGGCTGTTGGCAGGAGGGAAAGAACAGAGGAAGAGAAAGAACATAACAGAGAAACAGAGAAAAGAGCAGGGAGAGAGAGAATGAAGAAGAGAAGAAGCGTGAAAGGGGAAGAGGGGGGGTTTGAAATGTGGGAATGGTGTGATCATGGCTGGGCGCTAAAACCAAGGACAGCATGAATGATTATCAGCCATGAGAGATAGAAGGGAGAAAAGGGGAAGAAGGAGGAAGGAAGAAAGAAGGAAAAGAAGGAGGGGAGTGAGGAGATACAAGGGGGAATAACACATTTACTTTAAATTCAAATTCAGCAATTACACATGAAATTACACATATACCCTGACACTACATGAAAGTGCAAACCCTAAAATACACAAATATTTGCAAGGAAGCCTTCAAATAAACATAATGCTATACTAACTAAACTAAACACATAATTAACTATTGACTAAACCCAACAATCCCTTGATCCAATTCTTCTAATTATTTCCAACAAGGATCTTCCCATGGTCTCGCTTCTTGTCCTACATGATTCGCAAACATTCCAGTCCATATAGTATAGCTGGTCTTATGGTCATTTATAGAATTTTCATTGTAATTTTGAGGGTATTCTACAATTATACAATGCGCCCAATGCACTTCTCCAGTTTTATGATACTTGCTTTAGCTCTATGTATTACATCTTCTTTAATTTCTCCTTTAGCTTGCATGATAGATCCAAGATATTGAAATCTACTAGTGCTATTAATTTCTTGACCATCAATTTTAATTTTTTTCCTCAAATCTTCCTCTTGCCATTACCTAAATTACATTTCATATATTCGCTTATTTTTATTTTTCTTAAAACCTCTAGATTCTATAGTTTCAATGTATGACTCATAAGTTTAGTTTTATGATAGTTATTACAAATTTGAATATCTCCCTCGTTTTTGTATAATAGGTATTAAGCTGTGTATCCCTCGTTCATTTATCATTTTCTTAGTTCTTATAATTTAGTTAGCCAAATAATTCCATTATCACCAAAGCACTTCCAAACGTCAATTGGGATGTCATCCGGTCCTACAACTTTTCTGTTTTTCATCTTTTATAATGTAAGCTTAACTTTATTAACTCTAATTTTGCAGCTAAATCCCAAAATTTTAACTTTTTCCCTTCAAGCCTTTTCTTGGTTTTTATTAACTAGCTCACTGAAGGAACTCTGCCATCTTTCTATTATGTCTTCTTCTTTAACCAAAACACTACCATCCTCATTTTTTTCACATTTGATATTATCTAAGTCTTTGCTCTTTTTTTCTCAAGCTCTCTAGCAAGTTTAAATATGTCTTCCCCCCTTCTTTTGTACATAGTCTAGCATATAAATTATAATATCCTTTATGTTAGCTTCACTAATGGCTATTTTTCCATCTTTTCTTGCCTCTTTATAGTTTTCAAAGTTTTCCATGTTTTTATATTTTTGACATGTATTAACCAACCTTCTTTTTATCTTCTCAACTTTTTAATGTCCTGATCCCACCACTAACTCTCTCTCTACATATTGAGAATCTTCATCTAGATTCACCTAAAACCTCTTTCGCTACATTTTCAATCTATCCTACTCCAAAGAGTTTTTGTTTTGTGTCTATGTTAGCTCCAATTGTCTGCCACCATCTTTGATAATTTTTTCTTTAAATTTTATTATAGTTTCTCCCTCTAGTTTTCATCACCTAGGTCCCTTACATTGATCTTTGTTGCGCTTTTTATTCCATTTTTTATGCATATATCTAACAGTAACAGTCTATGCTGTGTGGTCAAGCTTTCATCTGGGATAACTCTATGATCCTTACATGATAAACGATCTACCCTCTTGATTAAGAAAAAATTTAGTTGAGTTTTATTTTCTCCTTTCTTTGAAAGTTATTTAAGTGTTTTTCTCTCAGCTTGAGGCATGTTTTGTTTGATCTTTTGGTTAGGCAAAGTCTAAGATCATGTCATCAGACTCATTTTTATCCCAGTATCCACGTCCTCCATCTATCCTTTCATAATCCTTATTATCCTTTTCATTGTGACCATTCAAATCCGCTTCTCAATATTTTCTCAGTCCTTGATATCCTTTTTTTTTTGTTTTTGTTTTTGTTTTTTAATCAGTAAAGAGAAATGTATATTAGCAAGGCATCAAGGGGATGCCATCCTGTGGTACAAAATGTCAGCTACTCTGTTGAGTGTTGCAAACATCATGGATTACATTATGATCATTAACAATTTTACTACCAAGCCAGCTAGAAAATAATCCATTGCTCTTTGCAAATCTGAAGCAAAATAGTTGTAACTTTGCACTCTCTTATTCCTTCCTTCCTAGCACACCAAAAGATGGCGAGAGGGACCCCTAATATCCCTTGTATCATATTATTATCCACATCTTCCTAAAATTAAGGTTTTCCACACATTTGAGGAGCATTAGCACTAATGACAATTATTATCTTGTCCTAAGACCATTTTGATTTTTATGATTCTATCTCCCACTCTTAATATCTACAACATATGTTTAGGTCATTGTCTACAATGATTCTTACTCTGTTCTTATTTTTATGTTTTTCTTTCTCAATTTGCCAAAATTTGAATCTTGAATTTTCAATTTCTCTAGTTTTCCCCCTTATCCACTTAGTTTCCTAAAGGCAGATTATGTTAATTTTTCTTCTAATAATTGTGCCAACTATCTCCATGCGTTCGCCAAGAAGTTTCCATATGTTCCAATTTGCTAATCTAATAGTCTCTTAAACTAGCTTCTTACCCATCCATGTTGAGAATGATGCAGGAATCCTCACATGTTTGACACCATATTAGAGCACTGACATGATGGTTGCGTCGAGGCAACAACCTAGTCCATCCTTGCCCATTTTTCACTATGATTGGTTGGTATAGGTGCAACATATTGCTTATAGGGGACGCCCCAACAAATAATTTGTAAAGAGATCTAACAAATTTTATGTTGGTTGCCAGCTACCTAACGCAACCCTCACTTGAGCCTGGATAGGCTATTTTTGAAAAGAAATAAGACATTAAGTGCATCACATGTGGAGTTTTTAACATTTTTAAGTATGGACAATAAATTTTAGATTGGTTGTAACATGCTATAGACATGAAGACTATGTGTGTGTATATAGATGTATTTTATTTTCTCCACTTTTTATTAATTTATGACCATAATTGAACTAATCATTGATTTATAATATAAACACATTGTGTGATACATACGTGATAAATAAATTAATGGAGATTATATTAGGCATGTAATATAATATACACGATCAATTTATTAGGCACAACAATGCCACAATTAATTTTTACTAGCTTGATTATATTATTAGTTAGAGTGATTTGTGGCTTGGAGTCTTTAGAACAAACTTTTTGGTTTGCTGGGAGAGTGTTGCGTGTGCCCTTATTCAGGCCTTCTTGGTGGTTGATTTTAGAAGTTCTGGATGGCATAAAATGTCAGGACCTTGTGGCAGTGTTCTACTTTTCTGTTATTTGGGTTATTTGGTTGGAGGGAAATGCTTGGAATTTTCAAGATTGTGGGCCTGTTGTGGATTTAATTTGGGATTGGATCATATTTTTTAGCATCCATTTGGGTGCTCAGTGCAAGATGTTTTGGTAGTGTAATATGGTTTTTGTCATATTCATTGTGATTGGCTGGCTCTTTTAACCTAGTCTTGATTTTCTTCATGTATTAGTTTTTTCTATTCTTTTTATTCTTTTATTCATTGAGGATTTTTCATCCTCTTTGTGAATGTGCATTATTCCTTCTTAATTTATTTCTAAAATAAATTATTTAATTTGTTAGAGTCTTTAATTTTTTTAGTAAGGATGCTTAATTTGTTAATGAAGGATAGGGCCACGTTTTGATTAGGCTGGATCCAGTGCTGAGGCCCAAAAGTTTGTGACAATTGATGAATTTTTGATGTGCCAGATATGCATCTGAACTTTCAAAAAAGAATTTCAGCTTAGTTAGACGAGCCCTTGACATCATCAGTTTG
Source organism: Malania oleifera (assembly GCF_029873635.1). Taxonomy (NCBI): domain Eukaryota; kingdom Viridiplantae; phylum Streptophyta; class Magnoliopsida; order Santalales; family Ximeniaceae; genus Malania; species Malania oleifera. The sequence goes on from NC_080424.1 coordinate 108,165,723, forward strand.
TTTCACCTTGGCACTCATATCAGCCAAAATGACACCCGACCCGATTCAGTATCCCATGGCAGCTCTCTAGAGAAACGGCTTGACTGAGGAGAAATATAAGAATGCTGTGAGATTTTTCTGGAATAACAGCTTTGACTGAGACAAAGGAGCTTTCTGTTTTATGTGTGTTTACATTGTCTCAATTAAAATATGGGGAGAAAGGGAGTTCAGCAGAGAAAATGATGGAAAGGGCATGGTTCCACCTTCAAATAAATTTAAGGGACTCTCCAAAGGCTACGAGGATGAGGATTATTCTTTGCTATCATATAATTTCAAGGATGTTGATCTGCTGCCTGATCAACTTTGGAAGGAGGGAGAGACAGGTTTCATGGGAAATGGGTTGGGGGGCGATGGTATTCCCCAAAAGATGATGGGAGAACTTGGGGCTGGAACTCCTTCCTGTATGTCATGGAAAAAAGTTCAATGGTAGTATGAATATTGAGAGGAGATGCCCTCAGGGGCTCTTCCTTCTGCTATTTTTAGTACTGATCTGGAAAAGAGTAATAAGGTTGCAGATATTGCTCAGATCACGAAAGGGACGAGCCATATTTTTTCATCACCAGCTAGATATTTCTTAGGATATCACTGCAATACCTAATTCTTTACTTCTCACTCAACTAGGGAGTTGAACAAACGCTTTAGATATTCTTCCTATTCTGGTTATACATAATATGAACTTAGAGCTATTATTGTGCCTGGCACTAACATTGAGAGGAATTTCCAGACTAGATATTCTAGGTGATGAGAGTGACAATCAGGTTGCTCGAAACTTGAATGATGAGTTAGGTCTTTGATTGGTTAGTCATATTTGGGCAGATCATATTTTTAACGTCCTTGTGTGTGTTCAGTACTAGGTGTTTTGGCAATATGGTTTTTGCTGATGTATATTGTGATTGGATGGCTCTTCTTGTATTAGCTCTTTCTGTTTCTTTTATGCTTTCGAGGATTTCTGATGTAGGATGGTTCTAAGTAGCCCTAATCCTACGATTGAACCTCTTTGTAGCACACACACAATATCACAATCTGTGTAAAGAATTAAATTAACCAAATATGAACATTACAAACATATTCTAATTTGAAAACGTATATGATTTGGTTTAAAAGCCCTTAGTTGATCATTTCATTCAAGTAATCAAGTTCACTTTAAAAGATGTTATATTATTAGTCTTAGATCACAAATCCTAGCGTATAAATCAAATATCCCTAAGCATGGAACTAGCAAGCATGTTCATGTTGAAAATCTAGGAAGATTCAAAGAGAATGAACAAGGTTTTTTCAATCAAGGATTCAGGTAGAGTTTCAAGGCTTACAAGGTACCTTTAGGGGCTGTTTTAGATGGTCACAAACAAGGAATTGAAACAACAACAACAACAACAACAACAAAACCAAGCCTTTGTCCCACTAAGTGGGGTTGGTTATATGAATCATTTTCCGTCAATTTATGTGATCATGGACCATTTCTTTTGATAGATTCAAGGATATTAAATCCTTACTCACTATCTCCTCCCAAGTTATTTTAGGTCTACCCCTACCCATTCTACTGCCCCTCACAGTAACTAAGTCACTCTTCCTCACAGGTGCACTATGTAACCTACGTTGCAAGTGTCCATACCATCTGAGTCGCCCCTCCCTTATCTTATCTTCTATAGGAGCTACACCTAAACTACCACGAATATGTTCATTCCTTAGTTTATCTTTCAATGTTATACCACTCATCCATCTAAGCATTCTCATCTCAGCAACTTTTACTTTTTGGATATTATGTTTCTTAGTCGCCCAACATTTTGATCCATATAGCATAGCTGGTCTTATAGCTGTCCTATAAAACTCCCCTTATAATTGTAAGGATATTCTATGATCACATAGCACAATTGAAGCACTTCTCCATTTTACCCAACCTGCTTTAACTCTATGCATTACATCATCTTCAATTTCTCCTTCAGCTTGCATAATAGATCCAAGGTATCGAAATCTATAAGTGCTATTTATTTTTTCATCATCAAGTTTAACTTTGTCTCCAATATTCCTCCTATCATTACTAAAATTACATTTCATATATTCTTTTTTATTTCTACTTATCCTAAAGCCTCTAGATTTCAAAGCTTCTCTCCATAATTCTAATTCAGTCTCTACTCCGTCCTTAGTTTCGTCAATTAATACAATATCATCTGCAAACAACATACATCATGGAACCTCCTTTTGAATACTCTTAGTCAATTGGTCCATCACTAAAGCAAAAAAATAAGGACTGAAAGTAGATCCTTGATGTACACCTATGGTAATTGAAAATTCTTTAGTTTCTCCATTTATAGTCCTTACACTAGTCATTACTCTATCGTACATATTCTTAATGACATCGGTATACCTACAACGTACACCATTTTTTTTCCAAAACCCACCATAGAACTTCCCTAGGTACCCTATCATATGCTTTCTCAAGGTCAATAAATATCATATGCAAGTTCATCTTCTTTTCCCTAAATTTTTCCATTAATCTTCTTAAAAGATAAATAACTTCTGTGGTAGATCTCCCAGGCATAAAACCAAATTGATTTTCTGAGATCTTCGTTTCTAAACTTAGTTTTTGTTCAACTACCCTTTCCCATAGTTTCATCGTATGACTCGTAAGTTTAATTCCACTTTAGTTATTACAATTTTGAATATCTCCTTTATTTTTGTATATAGGTATTAAAGTGCTTTTCCTCCATTTATCTGGCATTTTTTTAGTTTTTACAATTGTATTAAATAAATTAGTTAACCATATAATTCCGTTATCACCCAAGCATTTCCAAACTTCAATTGGGATGTTATTTGGTCCCATAGCTTTCACATTTTTCATCTTTTTTAGTGCAAACTTAACTTAGTTAACTCTAATTTTGCGAATAAATCTAATATTTTTAGTCTTTTTCTCATTTGACAATTCTAAGTTTAAGTCTTCTATTTGGTTTTCTTTAAACAACTTACTAAAGTAACTTCGCCATCTTTCTTTAATATCTTCGTCCTTTAATATCATCCTCACTTTTTATACATTTTACATTTCCTAAGTCCATGCTCTTCCTTTCTCTAGCTTTAGCAAGTTTAAATATGTCTCTTTTCCCTTCTTTTGTACCTAATCTATCATACAAACTATTAAATGATCTATATTTAGTTTCACTAACGGCCCTTTTTGCATCTTTTCTTGCCTCCTTATATTTTTCAAAGTTATCTCTGTTTCTACATTTTTGCCACGTTTTACACCAAATTCCTTTTGTCTTTATGAATTTTTGTACATCTTTATCCTACCACGAACTCTTTTTTCTATTCGAGAATCTTCCCCTTGATTCACCTAAAATCTCTTTTGCTATCTTTTTAATAGAGTTAGCTAATCTATTCAAAAGAGTATTTGTATCTATCCCATCCTCTATGGTCCAATTCCCATCTTTGATCATTTCATCTTTAAATTTTATTATATTTTCTCCTTTTAGGTTCCACCATCTAGTTCTCCTGCACTGGTTTATTTTTCACTTGGAATAACTTTACAATCCTTGCATGATAAACGATCTACCCTCCTAGTTAAAAAAAATCTATTTGACTTCTATTTTGTCCACTTTTAAAGGTTATTAAGTGTTCTTCTCTTTTCTTAAAGCAAGTATTCATTATACTAAAATCATATGACATAGCAAAGTCTAAGATGATCTCCCCAAACTCATTTTTGTCTCCATATCCATATCCTCTATGTATCTTTTCATAATTTTTATTATCTCTTCCAACGTGTCCATTTAGATCTCCTCCTATAAATATTTTCTCAGTCCCTGGTATGCCTTGTATAATACTATCCATATCTTCCCAAAATTGTCTTTTAAGATTTTCTGCTAAGCCAACTTGAGGAGCATAAGCACTAATGATATTTATTATCTCTCGTCCTAATACCAACTTGATTTTTATAATTCAATCCCTTACTCTAGTTACATCCACAATGCTATCTTTTAAGTTTTTGTCTATAATAATGCCTACTCCATTATTATGTTTTTCTTTTCCAGTGTACCAAAGTTTAAATTCCGATTTATCGATTTCTCTAGCTTTCTCCCCCACCCACTTAGTTTCTTGAAGGCAAATTATATTAATTCTTCTTCTAATCATTGTATCCACAATTTCCATGCTTTTACTCGTAAGTGTCCCTATATTCCAAGTTGCTAATCTAATCCTAGTTTCTTGAACTAACGTCTTTATCTACCCACGTCCAAAATGATGCAGGAACCTTCGCATATTTGACACCGTACTCGGGTGCTGACACGGCGTGTCGCTTCGGGGCGATGACCTAGCCCACCCTCGCTCACTTTTCGCTACACCCAAGTGGTTCAAGTGCAATGCGTTGCTCGTAGGGGATGCCCCAGCAAATATTCGGTAGGGATTCATATCATAATGATATGACAAATTTTACGTTGGCTGTCAGCTACCTAACGCAACCCCCTTCCTTAACCGGCTGTGTGTGAAAAAATTAGGACATTAAGTGCATCACAGGCGGAGTTACAAACAACGAATTGAAACGAGCTTACCAAAAGGTTCGAAATGACAAACACCAAGACGACGAGTACTCGATCGCACCACAAACAAGCTTGTTGATCCTTAGGAAGCTTGAGACAAGAATGAAGCTTGAGGAAGGTTGTGGTTGTGAGCTATGAAGGAGGAGTGGGTGTGTAGTGTTGATGATGACGTTGATGTTGTCGTGGTCTCTCACCACCCAATCTCCGAGGAGATGGAATGTAGCCTCACACTATTTACTCACAAGGAGAGGAACGAGATTCACAAGTTTAAGCAAAGGCTTCCTTTTTAATTGATAATGCAAAGATACCTTTTACCATTCAAGTGATGACATATTTATAGTCTTATATGAGCATGCACATGACTTGCACATGGCTTTTTAAGATATTAAAGAAAATACAAAAGTAAAATAAAACATTTAAAACATAGGTAATAAGGTTCCTAGGAAATAGTTTGTCATAGGATGTAGACACCCCAATTTTAACCTGGCTCTCCTAAGAAGACCCGACATAATAAGGTTTGACTTTTAGTCCGATCAAGCACTGATTGTTCTATTTCAAATCGGAGTCCTAGTTATTTTCAATTGAGTCTTTTTCAAAATTAGAATCCCGTTTTGAAGTCCCATTTATTTCAAATAGAGTCTTCCTATTTCGAGTTTGAGTCCTGTTAGCCTAGGAAAAATGTTGAGTCCTTTTAATTTTTATTTTAAAATGAGTTTTTCTAACTTTAGTTGACATCCCGTAATTTCAAAGTTAAATCTCTTTTAGGCCAGGTTTTGTGAAGTAAGTCCTTGGTTTTCAAAAAAATTGAGTCCTTTTAATTTTAATTTTAAAACCGAATTCTTCTAATTTGAATTCCCCGAATTTCAAAATTGAGTTCCTTATCCCTTTTCATTTGGAAATTGAGTTTGTTTTAATTTTTAATTTGAGTCCTAGTTTGTTTTAAAAACCGAGTCTTTCTAATTTTCAAATTTTTTGTTGATTTTAAGTTGAGTCTTTCAATTTTTAAACTTGAGTCTTTAGTTTTAAATTGGGTCTCCTAATTTTAAAAATGGATTATTTTATTGAGTCTTTGTTTTAAGTATGGATCCTTTGTTATTTTCCGAGAGCTTAAGGTCACGCTGTTATTACCAGTTGTCTTTTAGGAAAGTTTGGTTAACTTTGATGCCGAATTTAGTCTAAATTAAGTAAAACAGGCATGAGGTCACATTTTTTATTAGAAGGGGCGGGCACGTGCTCGAAATTGAAGTACAGGAGGCCGCACTGTACATGACAAGGTGTATGCACACGAAAGTGCAAAATGCGTGTACATACAAAAGGCTACAACTGAGAGAATACAAAGAAAAAGAAAACTAGTACAGACAAATGTTGTAGGAGAATGAACACGGGGGTACATCAATACATATTGAATACATTCAGAAAAATCGCCAAAAAATAAATAAATATGAAATACAGAGAAAAGGAGAAGCAGCCAATCCTTGATTGCCAGCTGGGTACTCCCAAATCACCTGCGCACAACAAGAGCCACAGCATTAGTTTGTTAACAGGATTTCAAAAATAAAATGTAAAAAGGAAATCCCATGTGCGCAGAACAAAATTAATTAAAGAAAATATTCCCTGTCAGTGCAGGGAATAAAAGGGGGAATTTCGTTAGGGCCTGGCTGGAGGGGCGTTTTGGCGCCAAATCAGATCCCTAGACTCCCTATAAATAGGGAGTCTCGCACTGTAGAAAGGGACACAAATAGAGAATTGTAGAAGAGAGATTCTGCAGAAATTGAGAAAGAAAGAGAGGCATTAGAAGATCTCTGCGAAAATTGAGAGAGAAAAGAAAAGCAATTAGAGAGGGGGATGAATTCAGAAAAAAAAATATGGAAGCCCTGCAGAACCAGAGTAGCAGAGGGGAAGATAAGCAGAGCAGTGGTCAAGTAGAGAAGCAGAGGAGCAGAGTGATAGACGCACAGAGAAGGGAGAAGAAGACAGGTGGAGGAAAGAATTTGGATAAGAAAATGTCTACCTCTTATGAGATTATAATGATAACACAATACACTGCTACTGGCAATTTTGAATGCAGGTACTCACCACAAATCTCAGGTTCGAATTTGAACCTGAGCTAACTTTGGTTCAACCAGACCCCCAATTCCTCGAACCCAGACCCGAATCCCTGAACCCGAACCGAAATTCGGATTCGAACCCCTTGAGCCCACTCTGCAAACCACTCGAGACCCTTAGCCCAACCCCGCCTTCAAATGCCTCGAGCCCAAACCTATATGACGCTTTCAAGCCCACAACCAATTTTTAATCCGAAGCCCATTTTAAAATTGACCTGAAGCCCATTTTTTAAAATTTTAACCCGAGGCCCTTGTTGCAAACCCAGAAGCCCATTTTTTCTTTCTTTGTTTTGTTTTTTACAACAAACTAGCTCATTTTCTCCTTTAAAAAAAAAAAAAAAACCCAATTTCATTTAAGCCCCCGGCCCAATTTTCCAATTTAACTCGAAGCTCCTTTTTCTATTTTTTTTTTATTTTTAAATTTTCAAAAAAACCCAAACCCAAACCCATGAACTCAGGCCCAATATTTTTTAAACCGCAAAGCCCACCTGTGCTTCAAATCAAACCAAGCCCAATTCATTTTAAAAGCTGATCTAAAGCCCAAGCCCACACATGCCAAGCCACACACATGACCAAGCACACTTGGGTCCACCCGAGTCCACACACCCTAACGGTTTGACTCACACGAGTCAACCCATCACTCACTCATCAGCCCTAATTCGAAACCCTAGCAGAATCAAACCAAATCACGAACGCATAATCCCACATGTGAATCACAGTGAACGCAGTATCCACATCACTGAAATCAGAAATAAAACACAAACACCTTCAGATCACTCATGCAAATCATACAAACAAAATATGAAGGAATAGGGAGAAATACTTATCTGCTTGGACGCCTTCGAGAGTTAAGTGAGTCCTCACCCTTGAGATTTCAGACCCTTGAAGAATCAGAAAGAGCTCATGACTTCATGTTTGTCTCGCAGTGACCAGAGTGGCTTTATATCTTCCAAGGTCAGAGAGGGAGGTAGTTAAGGCCTTCGGGTTTGTTTTGCTATGAGCAGAGAGATTGAGAGAGGGAGTTAGGGTATTGGTAGTTCGAAACAGGGAAGAAAAGAGATCTGGAACCCTAGGGTTTCAGATCATTTGAGAGGAAGTTTCTATGAGAAAGAGGAGAACCTGAGAGAGAAAGAATCTCTGTGAGAGCTTGAGAGAGAAGGGAATAAGGGCTAGGGTTTCTGATTTCGATAAGGGAAGTTAGGACCTTTAGAGATCTGAGCTAGGGTTCTTTTTCAGATTGAGGAGGAGGAAGATCAAAGGGAGAGAGAGAGTGCTCGAGAGAAAGGAGAGTGTAATAGGGGTGAGTGAGAGTTACAAGGGGCTACGGTTTTTGAGTCTGGTTCGCAGAAAAGAGAGGAGGAGAAAGGGGGGGGAGAGAGAGAGAGAGAGCTTTCAGGGAGAGTGGGAAATGAGATAGAAAGAAAAAAAATGGGTTTAAATATTTCAGGTCTCGGGACCACAGGATTCAAACACGTGGCATACTTTTGCCCGTTCGATCGGAAGGCATGCGTGGCCCCTTTACCACCGTCCATCTTGTGTTTCCTATTAATGCTCTAGATTAAGCCATGTCACCAATATGTGCGTGCTAGCCTCTTAACCACCTGATTTGTTTTGCTTTTTTTTGGGGGGGGGGGGGGCTCGAATTAAGCCACGTCACGGATCCAGAGGCACCCATCATCTTCACTCGTCGTTTGACACGCAACTCATCTACCCTCCACACACATTGAAGTACCTCGAGCACCGTTCGATCTCCATTGTCCAAGGGACGGTCTGGATCGTGCTATTTCCTCGATCCTTGTCTGCTCCCGCCCCTATTCATAGGGTGCCACGTGCCTTGGTGTCACGGTCCGCCTTTTCCACACTGTTGTGAAGGGCCGTGCGGCGCTAGCTAAAGCACTCTTGCTTAACTAGCCAGCCTTTTGTTTACCAACATTCATCCATGAAGCACTTTCATTAACATTCAATCAGATAGCAGCGGAAATAATAATCAATTCATGAAAGTCGTGGCAACCAAGCAGTAAATATTGAAGCAAACGTAATTCATTAACAAATCCTCCGTTGACATGTTGTACTTAGCGAGGGAGGCAAGTAGGCTAAGCACGTTGACAATTGCTAGTGAGTTTTACAATGATTGATGAACACTCACCCTCCCCTAAAGAGCTTTTTAGGCCATTCTCACTCTAGCACTAGGAAACATCAAAGTGACCGAGGAGTCATACTGCCTTATTTGGCTTACAATGAAAGAAATACTAGAAAATAACCCTACACTAGTATTTACATGATGGAAACCCATCCCAAACACACGAGATAAGCGGTCATAGGCAAGCATAATGCCCTGAACAAGCTTAGCCCGTGACATTCTCCCCCACTTATGCGGTCGACGTCCTCGTAGACTTTTGGCGATAGGTACACTTCAAATTTGTCCACGAATGACTTCAAATCTTCCGCAGAAATCCAGCTGATTTCTGTATCATCAAGGCATTTCCACTTCACTAGGAACTTCTGCCGCTTCTTCCTTGAGGACTGGAACTTTCTGTCTGCAAGGATCTCTTCAACATCATGTCTGTCAGGTTGCACTGTCTTCAACTCTGCACTATTTGACTGACTTTTGCTCAGGTCGTTGGTGTTGGCGTTGAATGGCTTGAGGCAATTGACATGAAATTGCGGTTTTCTCTCCTGATCTGCCCACTTCTTCATCTGCTTAGAAGCTTTCTCTAGATAGTCTTGGGTAAACTCTGCATTCTGTCTCCCTTCACTGGTGAAGATGTACGCCTTAGGACTCTTTCGTCTGTACGGCTCGCCCACTGTGTGAGGTAACAGCGGCAGCTGGTCTATAACAAGCACAAAAGGGCTCTTGTTGGTTGTTGAGCACCTTTGGGCGTTGTCACAAAATGGAGCCACATCAAGTAGTTGCACGCCATTCTTCTGGTTGTCGTTGACAAAATGGCACAAGTACTCATCTAGCAGCTCTCTGAATCTCTTCATCTGTTCGTCTGTCTGTTGATGATAACTCGAAGAGATGTCAAGATGTGACCTGAATATCCTGAAAAACTCTGTTAAGAAGTTGTCAGTGAACATTAAATCTTGGTCACAAATAATAACTTGGGGAAAACCCCAATGTTTCACAACAGTCACAAGGAACAATTGTGTCGTCCCCTCTGCCAAACAGTACTTTGGTGCGGCCATGAAAGTACCATACTTCTTCCGCTCCCCCTTGTCTTGTTGGCAAGTGAGACAAGTTTTGGTATAATTAACCACATCATCCCGCGTGTGCGGCCAATAATACCTTCCCAGTAGTCCTGTCATTGGAGTCATTCTCCGCGAATACCCCTTAACGAACTTCCTGCAGTATCCAGTAAGGCCAAGAAAGGAACGCAACTCCTTCACTGTCGTGGGGATCTTCCGTTCTTGAACCATCCTTACCTTCTCCATACCCCTCCGGATACGACCTTGTTCAACGACTTGACCAAGGAATTTGTTGCTCCGCCGAGCGAAAGAGAAATTCTCCTTCTTCATATTCAGACTGTTTCCCTTCAGCCTGTCGAACACCTTCCGTAGATGCTCTTCATGTTTCTTCTGAAACGACACCGATGCTCCCAACGGTGTTTTGGAAGGGCGAACACATCCCGCTTCCACTTCATCAAGTTGCTTCCCCAACTCTACTATCTCTCTAGGCGCAATCCAACATGGCCCTTTAGCAGGTGGTTTCACTCCTGATAACAACTCGATCTCTTGCTCCACAGTCCGTCGTGAAGGCAAGTTGTGAGGCAGCTTATCCGGCAACACCTCCTTATCCTCATCCAACACCGCTTGGATGGTCATAGGCTCCAGCTCTTGGCCTACTTCTTTGTCTACCACCACCGTGGCTAGACGTGTCTGCTCACCCTGACCCAATCCTTCATTGAGTTGTATGGCTGAAAGGGACTTCCCTTCGTCTCCTTTCGTTGCAACGACTTGCACCATGCACGAGTGATCTCCCATCAGACACAGGGAACCAACCGAAGGCATCAGCACTGCCCTCGTCCCCATTAGGAACTCCATTCCTAGAATGACTGGATAGTCATCCAATGGCACCGCTGTGAAATTCGCATGACCTTCCCACTGTCCAAGCTTTATAGCCACTTGCTTGGCTACTCCCAGAGTAGGCTGGGCTACAGAGTTAACTGCTTTCACGCGTCCTGTATCCTTCTCTAAGGATAAGTTGAGTCTTCCTGCTTCCAACTGCGAAACAAAATTATGAGTAGCTCCCGTATCCACCATAGCGCGAGTACTCTTCCCATTTATCCTCAAGTCCACAAACATTAACCCTTTTGCTCGTGTAACTTTCGGTATTTTGGCCTGCTTTTCCAATGCGTTCACTAACCGCACTGAACCCACCCTCGGGGCATTATCCTCTTCCCCATCATCTTCCACTGCCTGTTCTACAATGGAAGCCTGTAAGGCATTAAGTGATGCTTTGTGAGGGCACTCAAAACTCTATGAGGACCTCGACACAAGAAACACTCAATTTTACTCTTCCCCTTTCCATTGGGTGTGTTGAACCCTCGAGACGACGAAGCTTCCTGTGAGGTTGATGAATTAGGGTCGGCTCCCCCACTCTTGGGTTTGCCATTCTTGAAAGACTTTCCACCGTTTCCCTCTCCGCCAAACTGTTTGGACGAAGTGGTCTCATCACCAGCGTAGTCTGTCAAGCGTTCTGCAGCCGCTTGTGCAGTTGACAAGTGTTGAACCCTTTGTCTATGAAGTTCAGTTCTTGCCCACCGTTTCATCCCCTCTAGAAAATAGAACAACTTGTCCTTCTCCGACATATCCCGAATATCCAACATTAAAGCAGAAAATTGTTTCACATAGTCACTAATTGACCCTGTATGCTTGAGATCTCTCAGTTTTCTCCTTGCATTATACTCAACGTTCTCAGGAAAGAATTGGGCCTTGAGCTCTCTCCTCAAGTCTGCCCAACTATCAATCACACAGCTTCCATTTTCAATTTCTCTGTACTTGGTACGCCACCACAGTTTGGCATCACCAACCAAGTACATGGTTGCAGTATCCACCTTTGCCTGTTCTGAGGCCATCCTCACAACGCGAAAGTACTGCTCCACATCAAACAAGAAGTTCTCTAACTCCTTGGCATCTCGGGCACCCCCATACGTCCTGGGTTCTGGCACCTTGGTTTTGCTAACTCCCGGAGTGTTGGAGTTCCCCATAGCAAGAACCATCACATTTACCTTTGCATCCAGATCTGCCATCCGGGCTTGCAAAGTTTCCACAGTGTGGCGAAAGTCCTCTGACATGTCGCCTATCAAACCTGCTTGATGTTTTTGTGATCCCCTCACTTCATCAACAAGTTCTCTCATCTGGGCCACCTCCGCGGCCATAGTGTTGGTTGCTTCCTCAACCTGTGCTTCCAGCACGCTGATCCTCTCAGCATTGTTTGGTGCCATGGTCACTTACCAAAGCTTTCCAAACCCAACAACGAAGGCAATCGAATTCACGTAGCAACTCAACCTTGGGCTCTCACCAAGTGTCACCGACTTGGGCTCTGATACCAAATGTCACGGTCCGCCTTTTCCACACCGTTGTGAAGGGCCGTGCGGCGCTAGCTAAAGCACTCTTGCTTAACTAGCCAGCCTTTTGTTTACCAACATTCATCCATGAAGCACTTTCATTAACATTCAATCAGATAGCAGCGGAAATAATAATCAATTCATGAAAGCCGTGGCAACCAAGCAGTAAATATTGAAGCAAACGTAATTCATTAACAAATCCTCCGTTGACATGTTGTACTTAGCGAGGGAGGCAAGTAGGCTAAGTACGTTGACAATTGCTAGTGAGTTTTACAATGATTGATGAACGCTCACCCTCCCCTAAAGAGCTTTCTAGGCCATTCTCACTCTAGCACTAGGAAACATCAAAGTGACCGAGGAGTCATACTGCCTTATTTGGCTTACAATGAAAGAAATACTAGAAAATAACCCTATACTAGTATTTACATGATGGAAACCCATCCCAAACACACGAGATAAGCGGTCATAGGCAAGCATAATGCCCTGAACAAGCTTAGCCCGTGACACTTGGCCTTGACCAGGCTTTAAACCGGTTGGCCTTGACTCGGCCTTAAACAGGTTACCCCCTGATCGGTTGACCTTTGACCGGTCTTCTCCTTATTTTTTTTTTCCTTATTTATTATATTATGTTATTTAAATGCTTAATAATTTACAAAAAAATTCAGAAAAATCACAAAAAATTCAGAAAAATTAGGGAAAATTAGGGGAGAATTCTAGAAATATTTTTGACTTGACTATTTTCTTTAATTGTATTTTTGTTATTTAAAAATCTGGGAAAAATATTGAAAAAAAATCATAAAAACCAGAAAAATTACTAAAAATTCTAAAAAATATATTTTGAGGTTAGAAAATTGTCTTTGCACTTGGAAAAAATCACAAAAATTCAGAAAAAGCTATAGAAAAATTTCGGAAAATGCTTTGAGGTTAGAAAATTGTCTTTTCATCCTGAATGAGTTCCAAAACCTCCCAAAAATAGTATTTTCATACTTAGAAAAATTCTCTAAAGTTTCAAAAATTTTGGGGGTGTATTTTTGTAGCTTATTTTCTCGATTTTCCTTCCCTGTGATTTTAAACAAGGGCATGAGCTCCTTGAGCTCCATTTGCCCTATTTATGAGGGAATACTTATATGGTATTCAAAGTGGTGTAATTTTTGTAAGGGAGTAATTTATAAGATTTTAAATTCAATTTGAGGGATAATTTTCAATTAATTAGGTACCATCAGTAGGACAGGCGTATAGGGGGTGATAGTACCTTCCCCTTGCGTAATCAAACTCCTGATCCTTGTTTTGGTAAGGCAGACCAATTCTACCCTTAATTGGGTAGTAATCAAGTGTACTTACCACACTCAAAAAGGTTAGTGGCGACTCCACCTTCCATGTTTTCCCGAAAATCAAACTTAATCACCTTTCTCGGTTTGCATTACCTCTGGGGCACGATTTCGCTCCGCGAGGATGTCGCGACATAGGAAATAGGTGCCTAGGAACTAGAATAATTATGATAGTGGAGTCTAGGAACTTAAAATGAAATAAATGCTTCTTGAAAAAAACAAGACTCTTTGACTTGCAAGTTGTCATCCTTTTTCCAAGCCAGCTTCAAAGAGAAGCTTCAATTGCTGCAAATAAAGTTCACGTGGTTGTCCATGTGTCACAATATCCGTGAAAGAGATTCAAGGTGCATGTTGATCCCCATCATCTCTGCCTGACCGAAAAGAATTCTCCTCCGGAGAATTATGTCGAAAGTACTCGGTATAACTCCGGGTTGAGACGAAGGACATCATCTTTAAGAACCCAACTAGTTGCTTTCTGATAGTGGCTTTCCTTTCCATTTCACTAGAAACTTTTGGTACGTTCTAGCTCGTGTGTTTGTTGTTTTAACATCCAGAATGTCTTCAATTTGCTCAAGTTTCTTTGTTTCTTTGTTGGGACTAGCGGTGGTGGCAAAGGTAAATTTAGCTTTTATGGTGCAACTGGAGTTATGAATGGAGTAGGTTCATCTACAGGGTTAGTAGGGCTAGGTTCTGCAAAAGAATTAGCTTCCAAAAAAGATGTTAGATCTTCAACATTAAATACATTGCTTATACCAAAATCATCAGGAATATCTAACATGTAAGCATTAGAACTTATTGCTTATTGCTTAAATTAATTTTCATTCTTATTTGAGAGTGTAAATCATGTATATGCTTTGCAATTGTATCAACCTGCTCACTCACTCTAGACTCAGGTGGTAATGGAATGAGATCTACAGGCTTCCTAGGATTATATCCTGTAACAACCTGAAATGGGCTAAGTCCTGTGGTCCTATTCAGTGAACTATTGAATGCAAACTCGGCCATAGGAAGGCATAAATCCCAAGTTGTGATGTTCTCACCTACCAAACATCTCAATAGGTCCCCAAGGCTCCTATTTACCACTTCAGTCTACCCATTAGTCAGTGGGTGATATGCACTAGAAAATTTGAGCTTGGTACCTAGTAATGCCCATAAGGTTTTCCAGAAGTAGCTCACAAACTTCACATTCCTATCAGAAACAATGGTTTTGGGAAGACCATGAAGTCTCACTACTTCCCTGAAAAATATAGTGGGAATCTTGTAGGTATCATGTGTTTTGTTGCATGGAATAAAATGTGACATTTTTGAAAATCAGTCCACAACAATAAACACTAAATCATTTCCCCTGACAGTCTTGGGGAGACCTAACACAAAGTCCATACTGATATCCTACTATGGGATGTGTGGCACGGGTGAAGGGGTATACAATCCTGAATTGTGTTTCCTACCCTTCGCTGTCTGACAAGTACTGCATTGTGAAACAATCCTAGCAACATCTCTCTTCAAACTATGCCAGTAGATCCTATCCTCAATCATAGCTATGGTCTTATCTCTACCGAAGTGACCGGCAGCACCTCCAGCATGTAATTCCCAAATCAGTTGGTCACGTAGAGATGTGGATGGGATACACAGTCTAGTTCCTATAAAAATAAATCTATCGTGAATCACAAAGTTTGGGGGAGATCTAGGAACTCCCTATAGCAAATCAGAAAAGATGTCACAAAAGTCTTTACACTGAGAGTACTGTTGCTTGATGCTATTGAAGCCAACGACTTTCACCTGAAGAGTTTGTATGGTGGCTACAACTCGGCTCAAAGCATCAACAACCCTGTTCTCAACACCAGCTTGGTATTTGAGTACAAAGGTGTATTGTTGTATATGCTCGACCCATTTCATATGTCTATGCCCTAACTTCTTCTGAGGATGTAAATACCTAAGGGCCTAGTGGTCTAAATACAAGACAAACTCCTAAGGAGGTAGTGTCTCCAGTGTCGCAGTGACTGTACTACAACATAAAATTCCCTGTCATAGGTAGAATACCATTGTTTTGCCTCATTCAACTTCTCACCAAAGAAGGCTATGGGGTGCCCTTCCTGACTAAGTACTCCTTCAATGCCTACACCTGAGGCGTCACATGCAACCTTAAATAATTTCTTTAAATTTGGGAGGTGTAGCAATGGTGCCTTAGTCATCAAATATTTTATATTGAAAAAAGGCTTTTGTCGAAGATTTCGACCATGTAAATTCTCCTTTCTTGAGGCAGTAATAGGGGCCATGATGGTGCTAAAGTTCCTAATGAACCTCCTGTAGAATGTGGCTAACCCATGAAAACTCCTTGCATCATGTATGTTCTGGGGAGTAGGCCAATCTCTAATGGCTTTGACCTTATCAAGGTCATCAGAAACGCCATGCTCAGACACAACAAAACCAAGGAAGATGACATGTGTAGTCATAAAAGTGCACTTATTTAAATTAGAATATAACTTCTGCTCCCTCAAAACCTCAAACACTATCCTCAAATGGATAAGGTGCTCCTTCCTAGTCTACAGACTATAGATCAATATATCATCAAAGTAGGCTATAGGGAAGTGTCCAATGAAAGACCTTAATACCTGAGTCATAACTCTCATGAAAATGTTCGGTACACTAGTTAGCCCCAATGGCATGACTACCCACTCATATAACCCATCCTTCGTCTTGAAGACAGTTTTCCACTCATCTCCTGGTCTAATCCAAATATGATGGTATCCACTTTTAATACCATCTAATCAAGCATATCATCTAGTCTAGGTATGGGAAACCTATACTTGACGGTGATCTTGTTGATTGCTCTACTATCGATGCACATCCTCCAAGTGCCATCTTGGGAGTGAGGAGAGCTAGGGAGACATATGGACTCATGTTGTCCTCAATAAAGCCCTTTGCTCTCAGTTCATTCACTTGTTTCATCAACTCCTTGTGTTCCCTCGGGTTCATTCTATAATGTGGTAAATTAAGCAGAGATGAACCTGGAACAAGGTCAATGGTATGTTGAATGTCTCTCATGGGAGGTAACTCACTGGGTGGCTCAGAGATGACATTCTTAAACTTGGAAAGTATGGGTGATACTTCCAGTGGTGTTTCATGCTCAGGAAGGGTCGCCTCAGTCTCCCTAGTAACAACCACATACACTACCTGTGTATCTCGTCTCTCTTGCTCTAACCGCTTTTTACTGATGATATTCAATGATTTTTTACTAGTTTTTGTCTTTTCCTTATTTTTCTCACCTTTCGGCTCTAGTGAACTCAAAACAATTCTCTTGCCATTACACCTAAAAGATTAAGTGTTGGCATGCCCATTATGTGAGACATCCAAATCACACAACCAAGGTCGTCCTAACAAAACAAAATCTAGGCAACGTCCATGGGAAGGACATCACACCAAATCTCGTCCTCATAATCACCAATCTTAATGGGGACTAGGCCTCTATGGCTCACGGGCATGGTAGTGGCATCAACCCAAGCTACCTTACATGGTTGTGGGTGTGGCTCAACTTTTAATCCCAACTTCTTAGCTGCGGATTTAGACACAACATTCATACAACTACCACCATTTATGATCATCTTGCAACTTTTACTTCCACACTTGATGTAAGTATGGAAAATAGAAGTGTGACGCCAGTCCTCCTGATTCTTGGGATGCATCTCATCACACTCAACTGGGCATTCTCATCTGGCTCACTTGACGACTCATCCTCTCTAGGTACAACTTTAGGAACATATACTTGATCCCCCTTATCTTCTTTATCAAGTGCCAAGTTCCTAGTGGGACATTGTTTGGCAAAGTGTTCTTGTTTATGGCACCTGAAACACACTGCATTGCCATAATTCTGGTGAGAGGATCCAGTCATAGGTGCTTTTCCCTTATCTATAGGCTGTTGGACTCTGGGATTGCTCCCTCGGGAGGTGACTTGAATCGATTGCGTTGGTTGAAACTTGTCATGACACTATACCTTTCAAGAGTATGACTCATTTGAAGACAAACTGTTTTCCCATGGGCCCTTTATTCATTTGCTCAAAGTCATGAGCTAAATTATAGGCTTGTTCAAGGGACTCAATGTGATGGGGAAACAATTTTCTCCTCAGTTCAGGCTTTAATCTTATGCCAAATCGGGAGATTTACTGACTAACAACCTCATAGACACCACATCTTATTGACAACTCATCAAATTGACTCATGTGTTTTGACACGGTCTGCTACCCTGACGCGGATTGTAGAGTTGATCCATAAGGCGCTTTCTATAGCTAAGGGGTATATACCTCTCCCTGAAGCTATCCTTCATTAGGTCCCAATGCTCAATGGGCCTATGATCTAACATTGCCTGTTATCTCTCGACATTCAACCAATGGAGCTTGGCTTGCCCCGTCAACCTCATTTTTGCAAACTTAACTCGATGAGGGTCAGTCATCCTATACCAATCAAAATAGGAATCCATCTCAGTCAACCAATCTTGGAAGACTTTAGGGTCCATCTATCCATCATAGGTGGGGCCCTCTATCTTCACTTGCCTCATCACATCCTCGTAAGGATCATGATGGTCTCTAAGGTAAAATCTCCTACCTTGAAATTATCATTGTCATAGTCCTATCACCCCAATGTTGGGCATAAGGTTCATGACGTTGGGGTCTCCTAACAAAGTCATCTTCACTCGCCCTTGTGGAGGAAGAGGAGGTTTTTCTCGAGGAGGCATAGGTGTCTCTCTAGGCCGTTCATCATCATTGCGTTGCTTAAGGGGCGACTCTAAATTGTCTTGGAGTGGGTTATGGACTAGTTGGACTTCCAACCTATCTAGTCTTTGGCGGGTCTCAATTAGCTCTTGATTTAAGTCACAAACTTGATCTTGAGGCTCATCTATTGAGGCATCTCTCTCAACACTAGTCCTATGATCTCAGTAAGGATTCCCGACTCGAGTAGACACCCTAGGGGTTAGGGAAGGATTCGGCCAACACTAGGGCAACCCTTTGGAATGGTGTTTGGTTACACAAAGTAGGGTCAAATGTGAACCTAACCTAGACTCTGATACCAATATGATGTAGGACGTTTCTAAGTAGCCCTAGTCCTTCGGTTGACCTTCTTTGTAGTTCACACACAATATCACAATTATGGGAAGAATTAAAATAACCAAGCATGAACATCACAAACATATTCTAATGATCACTAGTTGTTGAGATTTTGAAAACGTATATGATTTGGTTTAAAAGCCCTTAGTTGATCATTTCATTCAAGTAATTAAGTTCACTTTAAAAGATGTTATATTAGAAGTCTTAGATTCCAAGTTCAAGCATACAAATCAAATATCCCTGAGCATGGTACTAGCAAGCATGTTCATGTTATAAATCTAGGAAGATTCAAAGAGAATGAACAAGGTTTTTTCAATCAAGGATTCGGGTAGATTTGCAAGGCTTACAAGGTACCTTTTGGGGCTGTTTTAGATGTTCACAAACAAGGAATTGAAACAAGCTTGCGAAAAGGTTCGGAATGACAAACACCAAGACACAAGAGTACTTGATTGCACCACGAACAAGCTTGTTGATTCTTAGGAATCTTGAGACAAAAATGAAGCTTGAGGAAGGTTGTGGCTGTGAGCTATTGATGGGGATTAACATGCCCTACCTATGTCATTTTCAGATGTTATGACACGTGGACGACCTCCCGATGTCCACATTTCCTTTGCCGAGATGATGACATGTAGACGACCTCTTGATGTCCACATCGGTTCATAATTGTTTGTAGATTTTGAATGGATTATTTGAAGACTTGTTTTGAAGAATTTTTAGTGTGAGAAAGACCCGAGTAGATATGCCGAAGCAAGTCCGAGTTCAAGACCCATGTGGGCCCCACAAAGTCTTGTGGGCCTCACATGGCTCCATTGGGCCCA
The DNA here is from genome assembly GCF_029873635.1 of Malania oleifera. Taxonomy (NCBI): domain Eukaryota; kingdom Viridiplantae; phylum Streptophyta; class Magnoliopsida; order Santalales; family Ximeniaceae; genus Malania; species Malania oleifera. The sequence continues at coordinate 108,185,202 of NC_080424.1, forward strand.
CACGGTTTGTGTCTCCCTTTGAATTTTGTTTGTATTTAATTTGTAAACATGCAAGACAACTTGCTTGCATGGGTATGTTAGGAAATTGTGTGAGTATGTCTAGTGAGTTGGAGTGTTAGTAAGTTGTGCTTAGTATTTATTGTGTCTAGAAAGTTGGAACATTTATTTTGTTAGTAACTTGTAAGAGTAATTAATGTGTCTAGTAAGTTGATGTCTTTATTATTTGTGTCGCCCATGCTTGTGTGGGAACTGTTAATTGTTTAATGTCCTTGTCCCCCCATGCTAGCTAAGTGTCACGGACCCCCAAAATGGGACTCAAGTAAGGGTCGTGTGGCACTCGTTGAGAGCTCTCCCTCGACAAGTCAGCCAAGTCTCACACGTTCAAGCCTGCAATCACGAGCACCTGGTGAGTCTCAATACTCAAGAAAACCAAGGAATAGTAGGATATCACACGAGCAATATATTCTTATACACCAAATAAGACTATAACAATTAGAGACATCACAATCCAAGGCAACAAAACACCACAATGAAAAGGACTACTTGTATTATTCAAGTACAAGAGAATAATCATACAAACGATAACACAGATAATCATATATTCATTCCAAATCCCTGGAGAATACAATTATAGCAGTATCTCACTCCCCCAGAATACAATTATAGCAGTATCTGACTCCTCCTTTTCCCCATTACATTGTCACTCCCTAACATCCTCCCCCACTCATTTTATCGACGTCCTCGTCAATGTGTTGTAGAAGGGCTTCGCACTCTACTGATGTTGAAGTAGATGTCGTTGACTACGAATTTATGAAATCTTCAATCTTTTGTACGGCATGCTGAAGGTTTTCTGCTTTTTCCTATCTATTCTCTTCTTCCCCTAGCCCCAGCCACTGAACCAGAAATTGTTGTTGTTGACGACCTTTTGCATTGACGACTCTGTCTGCGATGATCTCCTGGACTTCCTTGTTGACAGGCCGCCTTCTGGAAATTGTTGATCTCCTTGACTTTTGTCGGTGTGGATCTGCTGCATTTATGTGGAATGGCTTTAAATTGCTTACATGAAACACGGGATGGACTATACGTCTGTGGCTTTTCATCCACTCGGGTTGCTCAAGCCGATAAGATGCATGTCCCACCTTCTGGATCACTCTGATTGGACCTTCGTAACGGCGTAACAACCTTTTATCCTTGCCGCGAAGAAATCGAAATGTCTCTGGCGGCACTTTTACAAGAACTAGATCTCCAGCTTCAAATTGTTGTGGTCGTCTCCCTTTGTCAGCCCATTTCTTCATGCGCTTCGATGCTTTTTCTAACTGAGCTCGAGTGACTTCGATGTTTTGCAACCAATTTTTCGTGAATTGGTATGCTTTCGGGCAATTTCCTTTGTATGGATCATCTAGAGTGTGCGGGAGAGTTGGTTGTTGACCTGTCACAATCTCAAAAGGGCTTTTATTAGTCGCAGAAGATTTCATAGAGTTGAAACAGAATTGTGCCGTGTCTAGTAAAGTAACCCAATTCATCTGATTGGAATGAACAAAATGTCGCAAGTATTCTTCCAGCATTCCATTAAAACGTTCGGTCTGACCATCTGTCTGTGGGTGATAGCTGGTAGACAGATTAAGGTTTGAACCCATCAAACGAAAGAGTTCACCCCAAAATCCCCCTGTGAATCTAACATCCCTATCACTGATTAGGCTTTCTGGAACACTCCAATATTTCACCACATGCTTGAAGAATATCTGAGCTGTCTTCTCTGCTGAACATGGCTTCGAGACTGGTACGAAAGTAGCATACTTAGGGAATCGGTCAATCACCACCAAAATTGTGTCATGCTCCTCTACTTTTGGCAACGAGGAAATGAAGTCCAAAGAGACACTCTCCCATGGCCTGGCAGACACTAGCAATGGCTCCAATAAACCTGAGGTCTTCTTTCTTTCTACCTTGTCTTGTTGACAAATCAAGCAAGTTTTGGTATAACTCATCACATCATCTTGCATATTCGGCCAATAGTACCCCTTTGTAATCAATGCCTGAGTTCTTCGCCATTTCGGATGACCAGCCCACAACGTATCATGGCACTCTTTTAGTAAGGTTTTCCTCAAGTTTCTAGCTTTGGGCACATAGACTCTCCTGCCTTTAGTCATTATCAGTCCATCTTCTACCCAGAATTGTCATGTCTTCCCTTCTTCTATGAGTTTGCTCAGTGACTGCGCTTGCTGGTCTGTACTTAAATGTTCCCTGATAAGATTCTTCAAAGGTAACGCCACCCTACTAGTTTATAGATGACTGATGAGTTTCAATGCTGCCAATTCGGTTTTCCTACTTAAAGCATCAGCCACTTCATTCATCTTCCCTACTTTATATTCAAAATCAAAATTAAATTCAGCTAGCTTCTCCTGCCAACGGGCTTGTTTTGATGTTAGTCCAGGTTGTGACAAAAAGTGAGTAACTGCCACATTATCGGTTTTTACCACAAATTTGGACCCCAGAGATAGTGCCTCCACACCCGAAGACAGTGTACCACTGCGAGAAGCTCCTTTTCCTGTGCTGTATAGTTCCGTTCGGCACCCGATAATTTTCTTCTTTCAAAAGCAACTAGATGCCCTTCCTGCAAGAGAACTCCCCCTAATGCAAAGTTTGAGGCATCTACTTGCACTTCAAACGGTTTTGTCACATCAGGAAGGATTAGCACAGGATCTCCTACAATCTTTTCCTTTAATTCAACGAATGCTGATTGACACTCTTCCGACCACCCCCATGGTACCCCCTTCCTCAGTAAATTTGTTAACAATACAACTCTTCTGGAGTACCCCTCTATAAACTTTTGATTGTAGTTGGCTAGACCCAAGAAAGATTGAGTTCTCTAACGGATGTAGGTGCTCGTCACTCTTTGATAGTTTTTACTTTAGCTGAATCCATTCGTATCTGGCCCTCCTCAATGATATGCCCAAAGAATTTAATACACTTTTGAGCGAAAGCACACTTCTCCCCTTTTACATATAACTTATTTTCTTTAAGTTTTTGAAAAACCTTCCGAAGATGATCTTTATGTTCTTCTAAGGATGCGCTGAAAACCATTATATCATCAAGGTAAACAACCACAAACTGATATAGGTAGTCCCGAAAAACCTGATTCATTAGAGAACAAAAGGTAGCGGGTGCATTTGTTAGCCCAAAAGGCATGACAAGGAATTCAAATGCTCCATACCGGGTGACACAAGTGGTCTTCGGTTCATCTCCCTCAACAATGCGCACTTGATGATATCCCGACCTCAAGTCCAGTTTCGTGAAATATCTAGCTGTACTTAAATCAAAAATATCAGCAATCAGTGGAATGGGATACTTGTTGCGCACCGTCACCTTATTAAGAGCCCGATAATCTACACATAAGCGCAAACTACCATCTTGTTTCTTCTGAAATAACACTGGGGCCCCAAAAGGTGCTTTTGAATGACGGATGAACCCTGCTGCAATAAGATCATTTAGTTGCCTTCTAAGTTCAGCTAACTCCAGCAGCGCCATTCGATAAGGGGCACGTGCTGGCGGCTTTACTCTTGGCAAAAGTTCAATTTCGTGGTCAATCTGTCATCGAGGTGGTAAAACCCTCGGTAGCTGTTCTGGGATCACCTCCTTGAACTCATCTAAAACTTCCTTAATCTCAAGTGGATATTTATTTATCTCTGCATCTTCTGAGACTATCGGTAGGGTCCTACATCAGCTATGAAAGAGGAGTGGGTGTGTAGTGTTTGACTCACTTCTAAAAATGAGTAGCGCAAAGGCTATCCCAAGTATAAGAGTTATGTTGTGTAATAATTAGCCCAAAAAGGCTAGATCGTCTCCTCAAGGAATGCAGATTAGTTTTAAACTAGTGAAAATACAAGAAAAAGAAAATGAGAAAATAATTTTATTGAACATGGTTCAGATTCAATTTTTGGGGTTTGTGAAAATTTTTGACGAAATTAAAACCAGTGAATGAACTAAACTTAAACAAAATCCTAAACTAAAATAAACTAACGTACCCATATTCTTAAACTTAACCAAATACTCAAACAAATTAAATCCACATTAAAAATGAGTTTACATGAAAATCAACCCAACAATGAAGTATTCAAGACAATGCATTAAATTGAGCTTTAAACAAACATATTATGCATCAAATAAACGATAAGAAATAACCCAAGCTTCAAATATTCAAATAATGAACCAAAGTGAAAATTTCATTAATCTACTACGAGCATTCAACAATTAAAATAAACTCAAACATTAATGTCTTAAACAAACATAAATTTAATTCAACATTAACTCTAAATAAAGCAAAGTAAACTTAACAATAAAGTACTTAGAACAAAGATTAAATTAACTCAAGATAAAAGAGAGGGAAGACTAAAAAAAACTCTTTAACCATGAAATAAATTAATGAACTAACTAATTTAAACAAACATTTAGACTTAACATTAACTCTAATTAAAAGTATTCAATGTAACAATTAATTGAAACTGAATATTAAAACAAGTATTGAAATGACAAAATTAAATAAATAACAATAAACTATCCAACAAGTGAGAGAGAGAGAGAGAGAGAGAGAGAGAGAGAGAGAGAGAGAGAGAGAGAAAGAGAGAGTGAGTTGATATGCTGGCAGTGAGTTTGGACACAGCAGCAAGCTGCTGTTCCTTTTCTGTTCGGCGCAGCCCTCAACTACTCTTACGACTGCTCCTCCAAGAAACTCCCCTCCTCTCTCCTAAAAACCCTAGCTACCTGCCCCCTAAAAACCTCCAAAAGAAAGCCCACCAAAGCCCTTTGAAATGTCAGCCCCTTTACCAAAAGAGACCCCCCCCCAGCTTTTTCAATAGCAAATAGAAAAAAACACAGCCCAGCATGCACAAAGCCTCACTTTTGATTTGCATGGCTGGGTCACATCAAGGACCCGGCCCACACACATTTTTATTTTTATTTTTGTTTGTTTTGCTTTTGGGCTCCCTTTTGTGTTTCCAAACTTACATGGCAGCCCACTCTTCACGGCCCATTTGGCATGCTTCTTGCTCCTTTAGTCCTCAAGCACAAGCCCATGCACGTCCAAGCCCATCTTTCTTCCTTCAAGACTACGCCCATATGCCCGCTTGTCTCATGCACTATATATATATACATATATATATATATATATATATATATATATATATATACATATATATATATATATATATATTTTCTTCTTGATTCCCTTTTAAATGTCCAGAAGACCTTTGAAATGTCCAGGAAAACCCCGGATGCTCACAGTCTTGATTTCGACTCCGGCTTACGTACCCGGCTTTAATGTCTAAAAATTGTCCTGCAATAACAAAGCATGAAGGTCCGTAAATTTTTTGACAAAAATGGAATAATTATCTTAAATTATCAAACAAGCTCACTGATTAAAATATTGGACATAATCGGACATTTAATTAAAATTATAAACTTTAATGCATAAATTAAATGCCTAATTACGCAACTTTGATGCGTAATCAATGTTGATGATGATGTTGATGTTGTTGTGGTCTCTCACCACCCAATCTCCAGGGAGACGGAACGTAGCCTCACGCTACTTAGAAGGAGAGGAACATGATTCATAAGTTTAAGCAAAGACTCCCTTTTTAATTAATAATGCAAAGATACCTTTTACAATACAAGTGATGACATATCTATAGTCTTTACATAAGCATGCGCATGACTTCTTAAGATATTAAAGAAAATACAAAAGTAAAATAAAACATTTAAAACATAGGTAATGAGGTTCCTAGGAATTAGTTTGTCATAGGAAATAGGTGCCTAGGAACTAAAATAATTATGATAGTGGAGTCTAGGAACTTAAAATGAAATAAATGCTTCTTGAAAAAGACAAGGCTCTTTGATTTGCAAGTTGTCATTCCTATTTCCAAGCTAGCTTCCGAGAGAAGCTTTAATTGCTGCAAATAAAGTTCACATCCAATGGTGGACTTTGGGTGGCCATCCTGATGACATATCTATAGTCTTTACATAAGCATGCGCATGACTTCTTAAGATATTAAAGAAAATACAAAAGTAAAATAAAACATTTAAAACATAGGTAATGAGGTTCCTAGGAATTAGTTTTTCATAGGAAATAGGTGCCTAGGAACTAAAATAATTATGATAGTGGAGTCTAGGAACTTAAAATGAAATAAATGCTTCTTGAAAAAGACAAGGCTCTTTGACTTGCAAGTTGTCATTCCTATTTCCAAGCTAGCTTCTGAGAGAAGCTTTAATTGCTGCAAATAAAGTTCACATTAGGGGTGAGCATAATTCGGTTAAAACCGAATTAACCGGATTAACCGCCCGAAATTGGCCGGTTCGGTTCGGGTAAAAAAGTCAATTCGGTCGGTTCGGTTAAAAATTTTAAAAATCTCGGTTAATCGGGTTCGGTTCGGTTAATGGTTAAAAAAACATCGGTTAACCGATTAACCGAAATTTTTATAATAGGCCCGCGGGCGGGTGACTCGGGCTTGGCCCACTTGGCTGCTTGGGGCTTGGGGCCTGGGCCTAGTGGGAAAAAAAGGCTCCGTGCGGCAACTTTCGGGCCTCCGGCCTTCACTCGTTTCACCAATTCACTCCACACTCATGGTCCACAGTCCACACTGGCACACTCCACACTCCACGAGTCCACAGCACCAGGCTCCACAGTACACGACTCCACAGTCCACACTCCATAGAGGCACACCGCACACGCACAGCCGCACAGACACACACAGACTCACACTCTCACAGACTCACAGTGGGGAATCGGGGATTTGGGGATTAGAGTTAGGGTTTATCATCGCTTCCTCAGTCCTCTGTTCCTCGGTTTCTCTGTGCTCCGCCGAGTGCCGATCTGTCCCACAGGCCGCGCCGTCGCAGCTCTCCTCTCGGACCTCTCCTGCCTCTCCATCGGAGTCGTCGGACATTCGGACCACCTTTGGAGGCTTGGAGCCTCTCGTCTCGGTCCTCACTAAGTTACTCCTCAGCGTGACAGCGTCTCGGACTCTCAGTCTCAGCCACCAGTGCACCACCTCGCCGTGACCTCGCCGTGCAAAGCCGGACCCCAGTGGGCAGTGGCAGTAAGCCAGTAAGTCAGTAACTCCTCCTCCTCGTCTTCTTCTTCTTCTTCTTCTTCTTCTTCCACTTTTGTTATTATATTTATGTGCATTTTTTGGGTTTGTTATTAATAAATAAGGTGTTTAATTAAGCTGGATTTTGTTTTTTAATTTTTTTGTATAATTATCAATTTTAAATAAAATTGGTTAAATTCGGTTAAAATGGTTAACCGAATTACCCGTTCGGGTAATTCGGTCGGTTCCAGTTCGGTTTGCACGGCCAATTCGGTCGGTTCGGTTACTATTTTTGTTTAACCAAAATTTTCGGTTAATTCGGTTAATTACCCGAATTCGGCCGAACCGACCGTTTGCTCACCCCTAGTTCACATCCAATGGTGGACTTTGGGTGGCCGTCCGCGTGTCACAATATCCGCGAAAGATACTCGAAGTGCATGTTGATCCCCATCAATTTCTCATCCTCTTTGTGCATTCTTGTTTCATATTTATTTTTTCTATCCAAACATTGTTCAATTAGGCATGGGATCCATTGCGGATACAAAGGGAACTGCAAAGCTGAGCAGGGATTTGTCAAAATTTTTGCTTTCCATCACCCTTGAAATTGAAATAGCAATCAATTTTTGTTGTTCAAAATCTCCATAAAAAATTCAACAAATCATCTAAAATTTATCAAAATCTCAAAATTTTAATGAAACTTGTTGAAATTTTGAACCATCTGTTGAAATTTTATTGGAATTAAAGTATAAGATTCCAACACAAGTGAAATTTCTCTCTTAGATTATTTTTTTTTGGTTGAAATAAAAAATTATTACAAGGGCTTTTGAAATTACGTGAAAAATTGAACTTCGATATTAGCAACAACATTTATTATCGTTATTTATATACAAATAGTACTTAATTAATTTATAAATTTCATGCATATTAACTGAATATGTTTAGTACACATATTATTACAACTGTTGCACTTCATACACAATATAGATTTTAGGGAGCTGTGCTTTACATGCTAGGTTTTGGACAATGTGGATTGAGGGGAATGTGAGGGTTTTTAAAGATAGTGTCTCACTATTTGTTGTGGATAGAGTTGTTTTCCTAGCATACCCTTAGGCTTTAGCTGTAGGGTTGTTTTGGTGGATTTCTTTGCTTGAGTTGTAGAGGGATTGGAGGGCTAACCTTTTGTAATTATCTTTTAGTCTTCTATTTTTTTCAATATATATATATCTACTATTATTTTATTATTTTTTCAGGACTTCTAGTTCTCCAAGTCTTATCATCTCATTTTCATTAACAAATTTCTTTTCTTATCGGAAACAAATAATTGTCTATCATTGTCATTCTTATTATCATCTCCTCCCCCTCCTCTACATATGGTTAATCGGAAATGATATGAGAAAGAAAATGGGATGAAAAATGAAAGAAAATAAAAAATAGCTGTAGGGGTCGCAGCTGCTATTGTGGTGGGTAGCCAGCATCAGTGCCCCGGCCCCCAACTATCTTTTTTGTAATGCCATTTAAATCATTGGTCTTTGAGTCTTGACTGTTGAAAATGGAGTTACTAAAACTAATAATATAATCCATACTCAAATCCAATAATTGTTGCAATCACTCTTGCATAACAAACATCTGAGACGGGTTGAAGTTGCTGCAGTTATGCTTTATCACCTAGGTATCAACTTTCCTGCTTTTTAAGGTGGCCTTGACCTAATTAGCACTCTTTAAAGAGCATTTCCCTTGTGTACGGCACACTTTAGATCTTAAAATATTGTTGACCATCAACTCTACTTATTTATGAGGCCCTTATCTATGTCCTTTTAGCTCGTAATCTTGGTTAAAAAGCTCTTTTATCCAGAGATTGTGGTTTCTAAAGCTGCAATTTGTGTGGCCCAGAATGGCTCATTTGCAAACTCTAATTGTGTACCCAATTTAATATAAATAAAAAATGATGCACTGCTGTCAGTAATGAGTTCAGAAATGAGGCTATGCTCTAACTGAATGAATGTTGAACAAAGCCAATCATGTGAGAGTGAGATGCATTGTTTAAAAGATTGACTAGTTTATTGTGGTAAAAATAGTTTTGAATTTTGTCTGCTCCATAGCTTGCCATGTGATTCGGTTATGGAGTTCTTTGGGTCAATGGGTTAACTGGTTCTTTATGTGTAATGGATAGTTCATATTGTAGCTAGGATTTTTGTTTTAATTTGGAGAAAAATTCAGTTTTTTTAAATAAGTTTTGGGTTATTTTGTGTATTTTAAATGCTTTGAAGTTATTTTATATTTACTTGTTTTACTTGGGGTTATTTTGTAAATATTTGTTTTTAGTTGCAATGTCAGATGTACTAGTACTTTCTTTGTAATGTATGAAATAGTTAATCAGCTTTGGATCGTAAATATTTGTTTTTAGTTGCAATGTCAGGCGTACAAGTACTTTCTTTGTAACGTATGAAATAGTTAATCAGCTTTGGATCAGAATTTCAGATTGGGTTTTTCCCCTCCTCTCTTGCAATCTCTTCCCTGATCTGTTCCGTTCTGTTCAGTTCTTTTTCTGTTCTTTAATTGTCTGCTTTGTCCCAAATTTCTGTGCTGCTCTCTTCAACCTTTAGATTTTTCTCTTCTCCTCCCCCCTTCTTATTTCTTCTCTCTCCCCCTCTCTGTTTCTTTACTTTCCAAATTCAGCATGCCCCCTACCCCTCCATATATATATATTCCTGATCCAACTAAATGGGGAACTGCAAATATTGTTCTGCTTAGACAAAAATGCTGCCCTATGATTGCTGCAGGGCAGATGGGTTGACAGTTCCATCGTCTCCTCTTTGTGCAAGATTAAGGAGTTGCTTCATGAAGTGCAGCTAACTGTGATATTTCTCTTGGTGCAGGGGCTTTTTGACGGCTTAAATGTGCTTGCCTAGTGTAGTGCTTTAGTGGACTGGTATGTAATAATTCTCTTGGCCTCCTTCACTGTTGTATTCCATTAATACACATATGGAGGCTCAAGTATTTTTGTTTTTCCCCTGGACAATTCTTTTCACATGCTTTGGCAATAATCATACATTATTAGATTGATATGAGATCTTCATTAAACTCTTTGTGCTGTGGATAATATGTGCATTATTTTAGAAATGCCTCATCCCCACGTTAGTTAGATTAGGGCTCTCCTTTAAAAACATGTTGTGGAATTGGAGTCGGTATAAATTGGCAGACATGTTCATTCTTGAGGACGTCTTCAATATGTTTTTAAACAGGAATATGTACTTCGGCAGGAATAGATCTCCAAATACGAAGTTGCTCGGCATTGCACAATTTAGTTGGTAAGGCACAAATCATATGGTGCTTGAGTTTGAATTAGTTAAAAGCATTCAGGTTCTACTTTTTAATTGGTTCTTCCATTCCTTTAAAAGTCCCGAAAGGAGATGGGGGCCCATTTTGAAGAAAAAAAAAGGTAAAAAAAATAAAAATTGCTTTGGTTATTGAATGAAATGAAATATATGTGGAAAATTAATATAGGATTATACTGATTTAAAAAATTAACATATTTTATATATTGATATTAAGGGAATAATTTCTTTGATTGTAAGTGACAAATAAAATATAATGTGAACTAATTAACAAAATTTTCATTTTTATGAATTTTTTTTCAAAAAAATGAAAATTTGTATTATATTTAAATAAATTTTATATGTAATCGCGTTTTGATATAATGCACATGGACAATTAATATTGTAATATTTTTTAGAACTCAAATGAAGCCTATCTAAGGTCTTATTTGCAAAAGTATGGGCATAATTGTTTTTTTAAAATTTATTTAAATTTATACCATTTTTAAATAATGGTCCAAACACAAGCTTTAATTAACCTTTTAATTGTGTACTATAGAATCATTGTGGTTTGTCTCTTAATCAAATTATACATATGTAAATGCCATTTGTCTCTTATTCAGACTATATATATGCAAAAGCTTTGTGTATTAGGCTATTTACTTTCTAGGTTTGTGGGAGCCTTCATGGAGAGTTGTATTTTGTGTCTTGATTGATGAATGTTTAACATGTTTACAAGTTAAATGGTATTGTACCACTAACTCAGTCTCAATATAAGGAAAATTTTAAGCTTTTTAGGATGGTTTAAACTTTAATTAATTAAGATATTTTTTATAGGAAAAATTCACTAGGATTGTTGACCAATTGAATGTTCGAACATGTTTGAAGGTTAATTGTATTGGTGTATAATTAGCCTAGTATCACATGTCCGCATTAACTAGGAAAATTTAAACTTATAAGAATGGTTTGAGTTTTAACTATGTGAGACAATATTTATAAGATAACCATTAAGCTAATAGGTCAAAGTGAATAATTCCTCATGCCTAAAAGCATTACACTTAATTAGGGATCAATACACAATAGAAGCCGGCCCAGTCCAATAACTAGGCCCATTCCTGTTGCTCAAGAAAGCCTAGGCTGATATTGGCCACCCTCTTTAGAAATTATTAGGTAGGATGAAGCCCTATAAATAAATAGAGATCCAAAACTATGATTACTGAGGTGTCTTGCTGCCGTGCCCTATTTTGTCACCACTGGTTGTCCTCATGCATGCATGGATGCCTCGTGTGTATGCATGTCATGCACTGCATTTGGTTGGTGGTCATGATCCATGCATGGCAATGCACATACTACATGCATCCATGCATTAATATGATGATGGTGATGACGATGATCCATGCATCACATGCACATACTACAATGCATTATGATGATGATGATTGTGGTTTCGAATGATTGTGGTTTTAATTTCATGATTCATCATGTATGCAAAATGCTTTTTGTTATATTCTTGCATATTGCGTAGTTCTGTTCCCCCAAATGAAACCCACATAGATAATAAATACATAGGGGGTCCAGATCTCCTACTAAACTAGCTAGCTATGCTACGGCTATGCTATGCTATGACTCCTGCCGCATGCATGCAAGGTAGTGGGACCCATCCCCATCATCAATGATGCGGACAAAGGTGACGTCAATTATATGAACACCTCTCGCATCCAGATATCCCATCCACGCCCGTCCCATCAATTATTTTACCAAACAGGAACCCCCCCTCCCCGCCCCCCTCTCCTGTCCCGTAGCGCAGCCTACACAAAACATATACAAGAACAATCTTTCTTACAATATGGTAATTATATATATAACCCTAACTAAGGTGCAAAAAATCTCCAGCACTGATGGATTACACTGAGGAGTTTCCCCATAAGTGATTGATTATATAATATATATATATATATATATATATATATATAAAATATGTAGGGTTTAGATTGGTAGCCCATATGGATCTACGGCCATAAGCTGATCAAAGCCGGCGGTGTTGAAAGCTGCAGCAGCTGCAGTGGACGTCTCCTGATGAACAGCAGCTGGAGCCAACACTGCGTCGCTATAATCCATCTCAAAAGGCAGAGGGTGCTGCTTCTGGTGAATCTTGTCCACCCAGCGCAAGCTAGCAGCATCAGGTGGGAATTGGGCATGGGAAAAGGAAAAGTTGGCCTCCTCTGTCTTGCACTGCTTGGGAACAGTAGAAATAGTAGTGCTGGGTGCTTGTTGATGTGAGAGGAGCAGGGATTCGAAAAGGTTTGATGGTACTGATGGTGATGATGATGATGATGGGTGGTCGATGATCAAGTCTGTGTTTTTGTCTGTTGTGATTGGGGAAAATGAGGGTTGGGTTAGAGGCCCATTTGCTGGGAGGAGGTGATGGGCTCGATGGTGGGATGATGGCATTGATGTTGGGTTTATAATCAGGGAACCTTTGAAGTCACTTTCTTGGTGGTGAATCTGAAATGGGTTCTGCAGGAGATAATGATGAGACTGGGGCTGTAGTAGAGTTGTAGTAGTGCTAGTTTTAGGATGTGGGGTGGAATCCAGCAGTGGAGGCAAGCAGTTAGAATTGGCTGTGCTTGAAGAAGATGATGCAGCTTCAAACTGGTGGATGTAGCTTGGTCCTTGAAATAGTATTGGCCCTCTTCTCTCCCCCGCTTTGTGAAATATTCTGCATATCACCCACTCCTCCTGCTCATATCAAGAACCATACATATTTTGAGATTAGGATCCTCTATAGTTCTGTAGGGTTAATTAAGGTGCGCTGGTTCCTTTTTTCCACCTCTTGTGTAAACTCCCTTGGGATTTAGGAAAAGGAGACCTCTCTAAACACTTGGGTTTGAACCACTTACATTTGTCATCCATTATTTATTATCGTCAAGCAGGCAAATAAAATATTAAAAAATTTAAATGGTTTAATCTTTTTTTGCTCGTGACACACGTGAAATGACTTTAAAATAACTAGGAATTCATCCCGTAACAGTTTTTATTTTTTTTTGAAAGAGTAAATTCTAAAGCCACCCCTAATTCTGTGCCCTATGAAACCACTTCCCCTTAAGCTTCTCACAATTAACAAGATGTCAAGTGACCCCTGAGTTTTTAGCAGTTACCAAAGCCTGCAAGATTACTATTATAATTTCATATAAAAACAACCCTCTACCACTTGAATCATTCCAGGGTGCAGCCTAGAACAAACATACAGTGAACAGTGTTAAGTAGTACATGTTTTAGGGTAAAGGAGCAAGTCAAACCCAAAAACGACAGAGAGCTAGACGGAGAAGCTGGCTGAGCTGATTGGGGATTATTGTTTAATTGCCTTGATTCCCACGGCAAAAGCTTAAAAGAAAGATGTGAGATGATTGAGGATGTGGCATACCTTGGAGGAGGTGTGGCGGTAGGAGAAGTCACCATCCAGGCGGTACTCATGCATCACCCACTTGGTCTTGAGACCGCGGGGAGCCCTGCCCTTGTAGAACACAAGGGTTTTCTTCATCCCAAGCAGCGCCCCATTGGATCCACTGCTGTACACCTCCCTGTCCTTCCCTGTTGCCTTCCAGTACCCCGCTCCGGTCGCCCGGTTCGTCCTCAGCCCCGTCGGGTACTTCCTGTCCCTCACGCTGAAGAAATACCACTCTCTCTCCCCCATCTTTGCCACATCTGTTAGCACCCCACCCATCCACACACACACAATACATGGTGGTTGAGACATTTATTATCAAACAATTCATTTACTCTCTCTCTCTCTCTCTCTCTCTCTCTCTCTGACTGCAAGGGGAGAGAGAGAGAGAGAGAGAGAGAGAGAGAGAGAGAGAGAGAGAGAGATTTTGTGGCCATAAATGATGTGTACATTCCAGAGAGGGAGGGGGAGAGTATTAAAAGGTTTGTGTGATTCATACTCAAACTGTGTATGACATTGATGGGGAGATGAACATATTTATATGTGAATGTAACTAAAATATTGATTGTGCAGATGGAAAATTGCAGTAACCAAAGAGACAAATATATGAAAGCTATGCGTAAAGCTAGCAATTAAGGAATGGCCGGCCACCCTGTTGTTTCTGGGAGTTCTGGACCCAAACTAACCTAACTCGATCTATCTGTGGAACCATTTATACATAAAATGAAATTTGTTGTCGTCATTGGGTTATGCATCCCCTATAAGCCCACCACCTGGAATATAAGATCACAGGGGAGTGAGTGCGTGTGAAGTCTCATGTTGAGAGGCAAAAGAGAAAAAGGTGTTTGGGGGTTCGGTTTACTCCAGGTTCCGTTTAATATACTAAGCTAACCAAGTCATGAACCATGCATGATGGCACTCATCTGTGATAGTTAAAGTAAAAGCAAAGTGAAGTGGTGTTAAAACAGGGGAAGAGAATATTGCCATGCATATATGCATAGACATGCATGAAGCAAGGATATGTCTATGTATATAAGTAAAAGTCTGTACGGTACCTGGGAGCTCCCACGGCTCACAGCGGTTGAGGTCGACCTCAGCAATGTCAACACCAGAGAAGGCGCCATTGAAGACCTTGGAGGCTAAGTAAAAGGTAACGAGCTCTTCATCAGTAGGGTGAAACCTAAACCCGGGGGGCAACCCCTGCTCGTTCATTTCTTCTCCTCCTATTTCACACAACACATCCTCCATTCCCAACATCCCACCCCACAGAAACACAGAAGCTAGCTAGATTACCGGCTCTGGCTGAATTGAGGCAATTGGTTATATGAACATACATATATTGAGAGAGAGAGAGAGAGAGAGAGAGAGCACTGAAACCGAAGAGCTCTAGGTAGTAGGGGGGAGTGGTGAGGGGAGCCCTACAGAAGAAGGGCACCTGAAAACCTTCCCAAAGGGGCAAAAAATAAAGAGAAATGAAAAGGGAGGGAATGCATTTGCAGGCAAGGCAAAGCAAAGCAAGAGAGGGTTAGTAAATGCGAGGTTGGTTGGTTTATGCGTGCGTCTATGAGCATATATAATAGTTTTGAAATGAAATGAAGTGAAAAGAAAAGGGTGTGAGGTTCTGAATTCTGTCTGATTCACAGGTTCATGTAATGTAAACGAGGGGGGGCGGGGGTTAGGCCTCAGAAGTATGCAGAGGAGGGGAGTGGCATCCGTCGTCATCACCTACTACTGCTTTTCCTATTTTATATGTTTTTTATTTTTACTTTTATGTTTTTGTTTTTGTTTTTCTTCAGTTTCGCTTTCCAATATGACAAAAAGGTTGAGTGCAATAATATTTAATTGCACGTCCAGAGTGGCATGTACAAATCCAGAGCATGCACCAAAATTCAAAAACCAATTAGGGCTGTTTAGTTATGATCAAATTACTTTTTGTATTTCTAATTTTAGTTTTGCAAGAAATGCTAAAAATTTTGGTTTATTTTTTAAATTATTTTTCAAGATTTGTGTTGAAAGTATAAAATAAAGGGATTGTTTAGTAGTGTAGGCCAGTTTTTTTTTTTTTTTTATAAATAAAATGATAAAATAACTGACTCGTTTTTTAATTTTCAAGAAGTTATATCAAGTAGTAGTCTCGGGAGCATGGATTTTGGGACTTGTAATTTAATTTGTGTTAGTCCGAAAGAAACTTAATATAATTTTATATTATATTTGATCATAATATGTACAACTTTAAATTTAATATACAAATTTCACGATCTTAAATGTAGAATAAGAAATAAAAAAATTTATAAATATACGAAATTAAAATTTTTAAAAAAAAGCTGGTATTTTTGGTAGAGAATTAGTAATATAAAAATCAATTATTTTCACTATATACTTGTGCTAATTTTTAAATTGTTTTTTATTTTCTTATACAAATATTTTAAAAAGTAAAAATTTAATCAACTATTTTTTAGTAATTCTTTAAAAAAATCAAAATGAAAAATGAAGATGTTAATCATGAGAAATTATATAGGGGACCTCCCCTTTTATGTTTTTGTGTGCCTATTTCCTAAATTATACATTTATTGAAAACGGATTCCCTTTGATATTAATGAATATACGACCAATTTACTATATGTTTAACATTTAAAAATACAAGCATATGGTCACTTGAAGATGAAAGTCCATTGTATAATTTCCCCCCGTTTGCTCTTTTAAACATATCTAAATTCTTTTCCTTTTTAATTTTTATACTTTAGCTCTTTACTTGTAGTAGTCAATACAAAATTAAAGTCTTTCCACAACTTATTGAGTCTTATTTTATAATTGTATTGTACAATATATGAATGCTAAAAGAGCTTAACCAAGCTTGGTCAAGCCTACTCAATAGAAAAAACACATACTTGATATACAAAGTGAAGATTGTGAATTAAGATCAAATCTATCGGAAATTTGATTGATGACTAATTAAAATTCATATTGGGTTGCTTTTATTTTTTATTTTTAATAGTCTTTTAAAAATATAAAACTTTAGTTGTGTCTCGTTGAAAAATAGCAATATAAAGTTAAAGATGCATTTTTAGTGGTAAGTATAAAAGAACTCTTTAGATTGCGTATTATAGATCTATTGTGGTCTGTCCCTTTTCCGTGAGTTTTGTGTACCAAATTGTCATTTTTTTAATATATATTTTAAATAAATGTGATTGAGACGTATGGTCTTTGTATTTATAAGAGAAAGAATATAGAAAGTACATTTCCATTAATCGATCACTCATAGCAATTTTACGAGCTTTATATAAATTAAGGTAATGAACCTTCTCTATATTCATAAACCCTCTACTTCCCTGGAAAAGTGGCCTCAAGTTTAGAACCGTTGTTATTATTATTTTTTTAAAAAAAAATAACTTTATATTTCATTTTATTTAAAGCAGTATAATTTTAAATTTATAATATTTGAGATATGATTTTATTGAAGTAGAATTAATTAATTATGTAAAGGATCGTGTAACTTTTCTAAACTTTATTTAATACTTCGACTATAAAATAATTGTTTATATTAATTTAAAAAATTCCTCAGATTGATTTTTTGAAAGTATAAATTTCATTTCTTATATTTGAACTTATATCACATTTTTAATTAAATTTATATGGATTTAAATTTTAAATTCTTAAATATAAGCTACAATTTGACCAAATGAAAACACTTATAAAAGACAAATTTTTATGTAAGATGATTAAAAAATTCACATATTATAAAATATATATTAATATTTAAACTAACATGAGTGAAAAATATTTTTTTTTATAATAAATTGTGTAAAAGCTGGGGTAAATTTGAAAAATGAATTATGTATACAAAGAATGATTTGTCATGATATGACTAGGGGTGAATTTGAGTTGAGTCGAGTCAAATCGACACAGTAAGATATTTGAATGCAATTCGATTCGAAAATGTTAAACTCGAAACCTATCTTGAATTCGATTAATTTCATAATTTTTAAATTTGAACTTAATTCAACTACAAGTTCATAAAACTTGAATTTGACTCAATTATAAATTAATATTGAACACACATATAAAAATACTAAAATTTAAAAATTCGAACTCAAACCTTAACTCAAATATTACTATTGAAATGGAAGTTAACTCATTAAAATATCGAGTCCAAATAATTCTCATGTAAATTTAATTCACTTAAATTTAATAATAAAAATAATAATTGTGTACCAAAAGAAGATCATTGAATTCTCCAACATCCCTCAGAAGGCCGTATGCATTTAATGTCAACGAGATCATCGCAAAAATCTTTTTTTTTTTTTTAAAAGAGAGAGAGAGAGTCGAAGTTAGGGTTAGTGGGAGAGAGGGGACACGACGTGAGTGTTTGATTTGACATTTTCTGGCGCAAGTTTATCAAATCCATCGAAGTTGCACGTGCAGAGTATCATGCTAATTTTTTATAAAATAAAATCTTTTACTTTTTATGGGGTTTGGGTAAAAAGTGAAAACTCAAAAGTAAGAAAGAAGAAAGGAACAGTGAGGGGAGGGGAAGGATCCAATCCAACGCACGTGTAATTTACCATAACACATCTTCCTAAGTCAATAGCTTACGTAGAAAGAGTTCTACCCATACCCCCATAGCCCTGCACCTACTTTACTCTTACCCTATGAGTTTTTTCTCGTTTTAACTTTTTTTTTAAAAAAATATATTAAATAATACCTCATTCTGGGAAGTTTTTCTCATAATGACTCTAACGTAATCTCGCTAGTCCAAATAGCGATTTTTAACCAAATCTCGCTACTCCAAGTAGCGAGATTTACATGTGTCACTGGGGTTTATTTTTCGTGAAGCACAAATCTCGCTACTCCAAGTAGCGAGATTTGGTTAAAAATTGCTACTTGGACTAGCGAGATTTATCACGTGTCACTGCAAATTATTTTTTATAAAAGACAAATCTAATTATGTGTTGTAAAAAAATATTATTTAATATCTATATTTTAAAAAATGATAAAAAAAATTCGTTGATCGGCATTAGTATTATGTATCGGCAATTAATATATATTTAATATCTATATTAGTATTCTGTATCGGCATTATTCTGGTATCAAATTGCAAAGCCTCAAGTGAATTGCTTTTATCTCTGGTCTTTACAAAGAAAAATTCGTTGATCTGCAAATTTTTTATATTTATTTGAGAAATTCCATATATGACTTCTGCTGATAATTCTACCAGTTCTCAAAATTGTCATCGTATGATCAATCTTTCTGATGATTCATCCAGTCCATATTACTTACATCCAAGTGATAATCCTGGTGCATTACTGGTTTCTAAAATTTTTAGTGGTGATAATTACATTGCATGGAGTCGGTCAATCACCATTGCTCTAACAGTTAAAAATAAGGTAGCAGTCATTGATGGCTCGATTCTTGCTCCTTCTATAAATCAGTGTTCTCTCCATACTACATGGCTGCGTGCAAACAATCTAGTTCTTTCATGGTTAATGAATTCCATTTCCAAGGAAATAAGAAATAGTCTTCTCTATGTTACATCTGCTGTTGATCTTTGGAATGTGCTGAAAACAAGATACTTACGAAGTGATGGTCCCAGAGTTTTTCATCTTGAAAAATGAAAATAGTTGTATTACTCGAGGTTGTTTATCAATTACTGAATATTTTAATTCATTCAAATCATTATGGGATGAATATATTAATTACCGACCATTCCCTACATGTAGCTGTGGTAAAATGGCAACTTGTACCTGCAACCTGTTTGATTTTTTGTTGGTTAGACAGCAATCTGATTATGTGTTGAAATTTTTGATTGGTCTGAATGATTTCTATGCTCCAATTCGAAGTCAATTGCTTATGATTTCGCCATTACCAAGTATGGCGAAAGTATTTTCTTTACTACTTCAAGAGGAAAGTCAAAGACAACTAAATAATGTTGTCAGCAGTGAAACTCATGATTTGATTGCCAAACAAAAGATTCATCCATCTGGTTTTTTGAACTTCTCAAAGGATAAATAGAAGAGATTTTCTCTATACTGTACACATTTGTTGATACAATGGGCATACAATAGAAAAATGTTTTCATCTTCATGGTTTTCCTCCTGGCTAGACTGGACCAAAAGGAAAAAGGAAGCCACCTACTGCACATGCTGCCATGACAACTCCTAAGCTTTCTCTTCAATAGAGTAATGAGGATCCAAAGTTTTCTTTTACTTCTGAGGAATTCAATAAATTGCTAGCACTTGCAAATTCTACTTCATCTCCAATATCTCATCAAACATCTTCTCCGGCTGTTGACATTGTTACTTCTCAATTTTCTTGTAACCCTTCAAATTTTTGTTATTTAGTTTCTTCATCTCTGCAGAATGTACATTCATGGATTCTAGATACAGGTGCAACAGATCACATGATATGTTCACCTTCATTATATTCTTCTCCACCTACACCAATCAACACTTCCATAAATTTGCCAAATGGAAACTCTTTTCCAGCTTCACACATTGGCAGTATTTGCATTTCAAATATACTGTCTTCACATAATGTGTTGTGTGTTCCCAGTTTTTCATTCAATCTGTTGTCTGTTTCTAAACTAACAAAACAATCTAACATTTGTGTTTCTTTCTTTAACTCATATTGCCTTCTACAGGACCAATTAAGAAAGAAGATGATTGAATTAAGTCATACTGCCTTCTATAACTCATATTGAGAAACATGGACTGTACCATTTATCTCAAGTTCCTTCAAAGGCTGCTACTCACAATCAAGCCAAGTTTCATTCTTCATCTTTAGCTTCAACCATTACCCAAAATCAATTAGATACCTGGCACTACAGACTTGGTCATGTTTCCAACTCAAGATTACCTTATCTTAAACAGCTGGAGTCATCCATATCTTTTAATACCACACATGTTTGTGATGTATGTCATTTAGCAAAACAAAGAAAACTCTCATTTCCTGTATCTTAGTCTAGTTCAAAGAACAGATTTGATTTGATCCATTGTGATATATGGGGACCATTCAATGTTGTTTCCTATTCTGGTTTCAAGTGTTTTCTTACTATAGTTGATGATCATACTCGTTGTACTTGGGTATACATGCTCAAGATGA
Source organism: Malania oleifera (assembly GCF_029873635.1). Classification (NCBI taxonomy): domain Eukaryota; kingdom Viridiplantae; phylum Streptophyta; class Magnoliopsida; order Santalales; family Ximeniaceae; genus Malania; species Malania oleifera. The sequence continues at coordinate 108,206,138 of NC_080424.1, forward strand.
AATCTGAAGTTTCTTCTATCGTTAAAAATTTTTGCACAATGGTAGTAACCCAATTCAATGTTCCTGTTAAAATAGTGAGATCAGATAATGGTCCTGAATTTCTTTTAACTCAATTCTATAATGACCATGGCATTATACATCAAAGATGTTGTGTACAAACTCCACAACAAAATGGTGTTGTGAAAAGAAAACACCAACATTTGTTCAACACTGCCAGGGCCTTATTGTTTCAAGCAAATATGCCTTTACCTTTCTGGAGTGACTGTGTCTTAACTGCAGCTCACATTATAAACAGAATTCGAACTCGAATTTGATCAACACTTACAACCCATAGATATAAATCGTATTTGGTTGCCTTTGTTTTGCATCAACACTTACAACCCATAGACATAAATTTGATCAAAGATGTACCAAATGTTTATTCTTGGGTTATCCTTCTAACATAAAAGGTTACAAATTAATGGACCTTAATACTAATAAAGTTTTCATCTCAAGAAATGTAGTTTTTTCTGAAAATATTTTTCCTTTGAAGGTTTTTTCACCTAATCCTGAATCACATTCTTTGTTATTCCCTCCATCAGCTTGTACATCTGATTTCTTTTATTCTTCTAATCAAACTCCTCCATCCTCTTCACATTCAACCAACAATCATCTAACATCTTTGAACAATGTTCCCATCCCAGATATTATTTCACCACAACTCAAAAAATCTTCAAGAATTACACGACGGCCAAGCTATTTGCATGATTTTTACTGTGGTACAGCTTCCAAGGTTTCACTTGCAACTTCTTCATCTGATATTGCTAATTGTTTTTCCAATAAAGGTATTCTATATCCCATCTCTGATTATCTTTATGAAAAACAATTATCTCCTTCTCATAAAGCTTTTCTAGTCTCCATTTCAGCTTCTAAAGAACCCAAAACGTACAAATTAGCTACTCAAATACCTGAATGGCAAGTTGCAATGCAAAATGAATTAAATGCCTTGGAATTAAATAAAACTTGGGAACTTGTAACTCTTCCTCAACATAAACAGACTATTGGTTGTAAGTGGGTATTTCCAATTAAGGCAATGAGCTTTTGGAACTATTGAAAGGTACAAAGCTCGATTAGTAGCTAAAGGTTACACTCAACAAGTAGCCTAATTTTTTTAAAACATTCTTCCAATACAGTTGATACCAGTATGTTCACAACATTACATTCACGAGACTCGTATACATTCAACCTATCAAAATAGTATACTAATTTCGGCAGAGTCCTGTTTAAAAATTGAGCATATCCATCCACGCACCTGTGCAAATATAACATTCTTCCAATACAGTTGATACCAGTATGTTCACAACATTACATTCACGAGACTCGTATACATTAAACCTATCAAAATAGTATACTAATTTCGGCAGAGTCCAGTATGTTCACAACATTACATTCACGAGACTCGTATACATTAAACCTATCAAAATAGTATACTAATTTCGGCAGAGTCTTGTTTAAAAATTGAGCATATCCATCCACGCACCTGTGCAAATATAACATTCTTCCAATACAGTTGATACCAGTATGTTCACAACATTACATTCACGAGACTCGTATACATTAAACCTATCAAAATAGTATACTAATTTCGGCAGAGTCCTGTTTAAAAATTGAGCATATCGATCCACACACCTGTGCAAATATAACATTCTTCCAATACAGTTGATACCAGTATGTTCACAACATTACATTCACGAGACTCGTATACATTAAACCTATCAAAATAGTATACTAATTTCGGCAGAGTCCTGTTTAAAAATTGAGCATATCCATCCACGCACCTGTACAAATATAACATTCTTCCAATACAGTTCATACCAGTATGTTCACAACATTACATTTACGAGACTCGTATACATTAAACCTATCAAAATAGTAGACTAATTTCAGCAGAGTCCTGTTTAAAAATTGAGCATATCCATCCACGCACCTGTGCAAATATAACATTCTTCCAATACAGTTCATACCAGTATGTTCACAACATTACATTCACGAGACTCGTATACATTAAACCTATCAAAATAGTACACTAAATTATACCTGCTTGTCACTTTACCTATTACTGCTCTATAGATTCAGAATTAAGTAAATTACATTATGTACAAATGATGCTCCAAACAATTACATTATGTAAAAATGATACTCCAAACAAGTTGAAATAAAGGAGAAATGATATATTCTATACAAATAGATGCTGTACAAATGAAGTCATTAGTAAATACATTTTGCCCAAATGAATAATGAATAAATACATTATGTACAAATGAAACTGTAAACATATATCTGATGTACAAATCAAATTATGAACTAATTCACAACTGCATATATCGGCTACTCGGTACCGCATGGAGGTCGTCTCCGGTGTTGGGGTGGCTGCCGTCTGTGTCTGCCCTCACCTGGCTGCTCCTCCGCGTCTGGTGTCTGATCACGTCGAGTGGCTACATGTCTGTCGTCTCCGCCCACACGTACTGGAGAATCCCTCTCTAGGTGAAGCTGACGAGGAGCTATGTCGTATGTAGTCTCTGGACGAGTCCGAGCTAGCAAGCCGGGTGCGTCCACCTCCTCCGCATCGAGAGGGTCGTCTAGTAAGTACGACATCGACGGCGTCACGGCAGAGTCAGATCGATAATCGGCCGGTCTACTGGAGGGTCCCGCAATATCAGCAGCGGACGGCCCAAACACATACTCCTCATGTACAATGGGTGGTGAGAAGGTCGGACTCGATGGACGGCTGGAGGTAGCTGCTCGACCCCCTCGTACTGGAGCTGCTCGACCACCTCGTGGAGCCGGCGTCCGGCGTGGGGTAGGGATCCGTCGCCCGTCCTCGTAGACAATGTCCAAACCAACTCTCGCTAAATCGCTCACAACAGGGTCTGATGATAGCGACTCCACCTGGTGTAATACGTCAGCCTGCATCATACGAAAATAGTGTTTAAAACATTGAACTACTAATCATCACGGTAACAAATTAGGTACACGTTTGAGTAAGCGTACGAGGCTCATGTAGACCGCCGCAGTCTTATCTACGAAGCGACGTGTGATCGACCTGTACCACGAGTAATATGGATCCTCCGGACGCATCGGGCCATCTGCCCGGACTCCCTCGACAATGTAGTCGCACCTATGTACCCACATACTCATGTACATGGCGTGCTCCGCTGCCCAATCTGTGTTCCCCCGACCGCGACCATCAATCTCGTGCAAGTCCTCCCCACGTACATCCACCCCTGAGGTACAGAAGCGACCGAGAATGCCCTGTCGAAAGCCAAACTGGCGCATCACTCGGTCTGGGAGATGCCACTCGACAATATGAAAACATATAAGTGGCACACGGGCAACCCAGAGGTCTGATCCAACTGCATAACCAGGTGGTAGGTCGGCAACAATGTCATCTGTATAGGGCGCCCATACGAACTGCGCGTAGACATATAGTAAATGTCAGAGCTGGGACGGGAATATATGCAAAGGTTGAAATAGCCGTAAATACACATAACGGAGACTACCTCGTGCTCCCGGTGCATGTCCAGCTCGAATCTGTACAAGGGCGGCGTGTGTTGCGCAACATTAGGCGCCAACAACTGATCCCTCCACCTATACACAATAGAACGTAAGTTAGCAAGGTGTAACCACTACTACGTACGACAACTGAAGCAAATTATTTTTAGTTGAGTTACTAACTTCCACGCGAGTGGAGCTGGGTCAATCGGTCGTCCGTCCTCATCCCTCTGAATAAGATGTCGGACACCGCGGCGCGTAGGAGCTAACGACGTGAATCTCTCCCACGCCCAAACCTGCAATAAGCGGAGTGCTCCTCCGATCTGTGAGTGCGACACGTTAGCGGTGCGGCACATCTCCCGGTACAGCCAAGCTAATGTCGCAGTACCCCAACTATAATGGCGTATCTTTGCTCGCTCCGCGAGCAGTGGAAGGAACATCAAGTGAGCGTAACTCCCCGATAGGTCGCAGAACAGCGTCCCACATATCAATCGCAGCATGTGGGCACGTGCGTGACACGCTATAGTGTGATCATCAGCATCAGCCGGAAGCTGGCGAAACATCTCCCCCTCTAGAAACCGCATGCGAATGCGGGCACCAACAAGCTCACTGTCTGGGGGCACCACTCCTAACAATCTCTCGCACATGCGGCGAAGTCCTCCCCCCTGACCGACGCCTCCATCCTGTACTGGTCCAGCTGTACGACCAGTGACGGGCAACCCATCAATCGGTAGCCCGAACAACACTGCGACATCCTGTAATGTGATAGTCGCCTCCCCGTGCGGCAAGTGGAAAGTGTGTGTCTCTGGCCTCCATCGCTCGACCAAGGCGGTCACAAGATGCCAATCCAACTGGATATGGCCAATCTGATATATCCCATAAAAACCCGCCTCACGTATCCAATCAATAATGCGAGGGTCTGCACCTATCCTATCCTGTACGCTCTGACTGCCCCCTCGGCAATATAAGACGTCAGCATGCGAATCGGTCCACACACGAATGGACCGGTGCCGATCGCCCATAGACAGTACAGTAGTATCGGACGACCCTGGATCGATCTTGCAAACAAGCCAGAAGATTGAAAGCATGAACATAGAAAGCATAAGAATTGAGTATCTGTCCCCGGTGCTTTGTATGGTGGAAACGAACAAAAATCTCAAGGGTTATCCTATATGTGTACAAATTAAAATGTCTCACCAAGTTTTCATCTGAACATACACTATTCTCGATTTATGGTCACAGTGACTGAATCGCTCAGAGACAAATTGAGTATGGAGCATTCGCGTGTTCACCGAGAAATTAAAGTGGTCTGAGGATTTAACATTTGGAAACAAATTTTTCATAAGGAATTAGCAGGTGGAAACTTGTCGTGACGCGAGGAGTAAGAGTACGCAAATCCCGGATCACCTATAAGTTATAGGTCAGTGCGAAGGTCCAGCTGCATCCCCAGGTTGGGTCCTTCTCGGACATCTTGTGCGGTTATGTCCTTCTTGACGGCATATGCTACATGTGATATGTTTCCGACCTTCCCGAGCATCCATCTCGTTATGTATACGTGAGCTCCTAGGCTGACCTTTATGTCTAGCGTATGCAGGATTTGCCTGCAAGTTTGGCAATGTGCAAGTTGGCCAATATGCCTCATGCATGATTGGATAAAATTCTGCAGCATATGTTGCATAGTGCTCGGCAGTGCTCCAATATGGCTCAACAAACTGGCTCACATTTAGTCGTGTCTCGGCACAAGCTGCAAGAAGGTGCGAGCAGGGATAGTGTAAAGATTGCCACTTCCCGCAGGAGCATTCGCGCCTCTGGATGCTCAAAGTTTGGACATTGTTTCCTTTATGGGGTCCCCGCTGCGCGGTCGTGATGCTAAAAGTACCCTTAGATCGGTTGAACGTCGTGACTCGTTGTCCGGTCGCCTTCAACTTCCTTCTTTCCATCGCTAGCAATATATGCGGAGTTAACGTATTTCCTCCAGATATTGCGTTACGAGCAGACTCCCATCGGCTATTAAAGTAATGTGCAACGAGATAAAATGTTAGTTGCACGAGAGCCGTAATGGAAAGGCTACGTGCGCCTTTTAGGACAGCGTTGAAACATTCGACCAGGTTGGTCGTCATGTTTCCATACCTCTTTCCACCGTCGTGGCACTGAGTCCACATATGAGGAGGGATCTGATCGAAGAACGACTTGGCTAGCTCTCCACCCTCGTCGAATATCCTCTCTATCCAGGTGTCAAATTTTCTCACCTGATGCTCCCTTCCGGCTCGCTCAGTCATTCGCTTCATATTGACACTCCGCACTTTCGTATTGAAGTTGCTTACGACATGTCGAAGGCAAAATCGGTGGTGCGCACGTGGTGGTTACCAATCAGGATTGTGCTGCACCGCAGCGATAATCCCTGGATGTCGATCTGATATAAGGCAAATGTCGTCCCTGTCGGTAATCAAACGCAAAGAACACAGAAACCAATTCCATGTGTCGAGGCTTTCCTCTTGCACAATAGCGAATGCAAGGGGAAATATTTGCCTATTTGCATCGGGGCACGTTGCAATAAGGAGTTTGCCCTTGTACTTACCGTACAAGTGTGTCCCGTCGACACATATAACGGGAGGGCAGTGACGAAAACCCTGAATAGATGCTGCAAATGACCAAAATACAGATATGAAGGTAGCGCTGTTAGTGCTACCTGGAAGCGGAGTTGACCTCCACCTGACTGTAGTCCCAGGATTGTACGCGTGCATCGCTTCCATCCACTTCGGTAACGTTTCATACGATTTCTCCCAATCACCGAAGACTTGGGCTATTGCCTTCTGTTTGCCCAACCAAACCTTCTTATAAGATATTGAATACCCGAATCGACGATCAATGAACTCCTTCAATGTAGCGATCGACGTCGACGCATCTCCCCTGATCATAGTCACTATCTCCCCAGCAATGAGGGCCGACGTGATTTGGTTATGGTCCTGCGATATAAGTTCATTCAGACACGTATGCGGACCACTATATTGGGTGATTTCGAAAAAACGATGTATCATCCGATACATGGCACGCAATCTCCACGCGCAAGCGTGGTCCTTACACCTAGCAACCCATAACTCAGGAGTAGATCGCACCACATGGAAGTCATGGTGCGTGCGAGCGTGATATATTCGCACTGCGGCGATCAGCTGATCCTTCGAACCGAAGAGCATCCCCTTACTCAACTCAGAGGATTCTTCCCAACAAGTGACGTGTATGGGAAGCTCATCGACCGCAGTTAAATCTGTAGCACTTAGGTCAATTTGACCGTACATCGGAAGCTCGCCGATGAATTGCGCGTCAAACGTTGCGTCGTCCGTGTCATGGTGAGGTAAGTTCACATCATCGGGAACATCATTTAACCCTTCACCCATTTCCTACTCGTGCATGTGTTCGTCTTCAATATGAACATCATTTGTAATGTTCATGCCCTCGTCCAATGCGTCGTTCGCAATGGCAAACAACGATGCTGGTACTGCACTCGGGACGTCTTCGCAACCTCCCTGCGGAAACGTGTGAGGAACAGGTGCTTCGTAATCCGACGGCTGGAATGACGATCCCGGATATTGATTAAAATCGACCGTGGACATAGCACGAACCTCCCCACCAACATCGACCTGATGTGTTTGTTCGGTGTCTTCACCGACTTCACCCAATTGCTCCGCGGGCTCATCTGGTTGCCCAACTGCAATTACACCCACTTGAGGAATAGTCTCGACATACAAGTGCATCGTCAAATATGTCTCACCGACACAGTGTGCGTCCAATACAATACGCAACCCATAATCATCTGATATCGGAACAGTCTCGTAGAACGCTGTATTATTTAACTCTCGCACAGGGTATCTTGCGGTCACCCGCAATGCATATTGATCTGGATCGATATGCAAATATTTATATATCTTCGTATATAATTTACTTAATTTACACCTACGGCCAATTCGAATAAGTCGAACTGGCCGACTACTATACCTAACACCATCTAATGCGGTTATGATGTTCCCTCCTATATGTAAAAATACCGTGACTGGATTACTGCTTGAGCTTCCTGCCATTTAGATCGGCGATCGAGAAATAAAACAAACCTACGCAACACAAAATTGTATGTATAAGTGATGTATAAATGAAACGAAATAACTAATAACTATAAACCAAATAGATGTATACAAATTCTAATGAATGAATGAACTTAGAGTTTGGACCTAACTTTCCCACGAAGAAAATAAATAGATGAATTCAGTGTCTATGAATAAATAACATGAATATGTTTTGATTTTCCCCATATGACATATACTTCGGATTTTCTAAAAATTTGTAATTCAACTTAGAATCCAAAGAACTATTAAATGGTGCTCTTAAGAGTAATTTTTTCAAAATGGTACTTCGTACTCTGCCTCATTATTTGTTGGGTTGCCACTTAATTTGAAGTTCAATTTTGTTAAGTAGCCATTTGAGGATTCATTGCTAATCCAAACAGCCATACTCAAAGGAGTTGAATGGATCTTTTGGAAAAATGTTACTTAGGACGCATAACATCCCGATTCATGAAATGGGAATGGGATTGTCTTATGGCAAGTGCTTTAAAATGTGAACACTACATTTATATCGATATATTGGTGAAAAATACGCTCGAATCAGAGGAAAAAAAACTCATTAGTACTCTCCTCTAATAATGTGACCTTTTAGCTATCATCTTTACAGTGTTCCCAGTCAGCGTCATCGACGGTGACTAGTCGAGGCCGGCTTCGCCCTCATACCATTGGATCTTTAATGGTGCTCTGTCGACTGTGGCCTCCTCAGGCACCCCCCACCCTAGGATCTTATACATATGGGGCTTTTTTCATGGAATTTTTTATTTTAATTTGATCCCTAAGGAACCGCATTTTTTAGAACTGCTGCACCCACCAAATAACTCGGGTAATCCAACTAATTGTCTTATGCTACTTTAGGATTGTAATGATGGTCAGCTATTCAAGCACCTTTCTTGTTTGGCATTTTCTGTGCAGTGTAGCAGTTGCCTCTATTTATATATTGGTTGAAGCCATTGTTCCATTACATAGGATGGACTAATGACAGAGGATGGGTGAGATAACCTTTCATAGCTAGAGCTGTGATTATGTGAACATTGCCTCTGTGTATGTGATTTTGGGTGAGTTAGAATTGAGTAGATTGTTGGAAACCAAGTAGTAGGCTTGTGAGTATTGGTGAACAAAATACAAAAGAAACTTTGGCTATGAGCTTGGAGAACTAAGAAAACTCTTCACTCAAATAGAAGTTGTCAAACAATACGAAAACATGATCATCTGAGTCTAATAGAGGGATAACTCATTGATGTCCATACAGCAAGTCACATTATAGTTGGATTCTTGAGTAGGCAGACAAAGAGGTAATAAATTTTCTTTCATTTTCATAGCCTACACACACACACCCCAAATACTAGTGTCAAAAACATGTTTTAACATTCTTCTCAAGATGGGTTAAAATTGGAGTCTCATGTATGAGAGAGAGATTATTGGAATTATTGTGAAAGGTACTAAAAATCAATTATTAAGTATTTGGAAAAACTGATCCTATGAGTTAACTTTTGAAATTGAGAAGACGTAGCATCCAACAATATATATATATATATATATATATATATGCATCATTGTGCTGTGCTAGCCCTAATTTTTTTTTTTTATTAGTTTCTTGAAGAACTAATTCATAAATCTAGAAATAAAATAAAATTATTTAGTTAAAGATTAGAAAAGTGAAAAAGAAAACATATTATATAAATATGTTTCTTTATGTAGTCATTTTTCAGTTTTTATTTTCAATTTTTAACTTTTTATGAAAAAAATTTAAATAGAATTCAAAGTTATATATATAAAAAATTATAAAAGCAATAATATAATATTTTTCACAATTTTTCAAATGTCATGTAAAAAAAAGATTTTATTATCAAATAAATTTGGATAGTACAACAATTAATTAAACTAATTATAATAAACTGTATTTTTATTTTTATAATATTTTTAATATATATTCTTTGTAATTTTATTTTTTAATTATATATTTAAAAAATCAATTGATTTAAAAATAATACATAAATATTTTGTAATTACAAAATTTAGGTTATATTAATTTTCATAAATATTAACCAAACATATTGTCAAATTTTAATTTTTCAAATAGCCCTAAATTAATTGGAAAAAATAAAAAAAATAAAGGGAAGAGAAAAGCCTAACGATGTGTTCAATGTTTAGAAAATAATTCTCAATTTTCAAATTCTTTTTTTGTACATTATAAAAATATCACCTTTTTTTTTTTTGTTCTTCAGCATTAATATAACAGTCGGAATTTTTTTTTAAAAAAATTTTCAACATAATTATTATAATGTGCACTCATATTAATTGAAAGCATCAATTAAAATCATATAATTTACATGTTATATTCACAACTTTAGTGCATGTGCCCAATTATATTAAAAACAGTACAAGAAAATTTAAGAATTGAATAATAAAATTTCCCATTTTGAAAGTAAACCATATGATCTAATTATAATTGCACAATTATTCAAACGAGTAGAAGGAAATTTAACTAATTTTGTGAGTGGATGAAACTTCAAAAATTTCTAAGGCAAGAAAGATAATGCATTTTGCAATGAAACAACAATCCAAAATAAATAAATAAATATTGAACTACAATTTGAATGGAAAAAATAAAATATTATTAGCAACAAATTAAATTCAAATACCCAAACAATAAAATATTATCGGCAAAAAATTAAATTTAAATACCAAAACAATGAAATACAAACCTTAAGAGCAGTGTTTGTCCACGATTCTTTTAACACAAATCACAAACTCTCTCTCGGATTATCAAAACTTTCGATGAAATAAAAATAATGTAAAAATCTAAACACTGAAGATGGAAAACATAACTTACCCCATCTCCTTATATAACTTGTAATGTGATGAAGCCCCCAACGGTCACCTGCTCGGCTGTCTTCCTTCAACGGTCACTGCTCGGCTCTGCAACAATCTGTTCGCGCAAGAAAGGAGGAAGAAAGAACTGGCGAGGTTATTTTCAAGCAAATCTCGCTACTTGGAGTAGCGAGATTTGCCACGCGTCGACATCCGGCTGGAGGTAATTCAAAAGGGTTTGGCAGAGCATTAATTATCAGAACAAAATCTCGCTACTTGGAGTAGCGAGATTTGCCACGCGTCAAATTTTGGTTCGCAGACAGTTACACGCGTCGAAACGTGGCTGCCGGAGTGTTACTTCCCCCAATTAAATCTCGCTACTTCCTTTACTTTTGTTCGATAACGATAATTGCCAACGCGTCACCACGACCCTTTAACGAAACAGTAGATCTTCGCTACTGGAGTAGGAGATTTGGTTAAACATCGCTACTTGGACTAGCGAGATTACGTCAGAGTCATTCTGTGAAAAACTTCCTAGAATGAGGTATTATTTAATATATTTTTTTTAAAAAAAGTTAAAACGGGAAAAAACTCCTTACCCTACACTTAAAACTTAGAAAGAAAATTTAAAAAAAAAAAAATCATATTTCCATATTTGATTATTAAAAATAAAAATAAAAAATATACCAAATTTATAAATAAAAATTTAATTTTATACATCATTAATATTTAATTTTTTCTAATTTTTAGTCATATTAAAATAAATTTTTATTTTAATGGTATTTTATATAAAGAAAAATACAAGAGAAAAAATATATTTTTTCCTAATTTTTCTTTCCTTTTTTTTCCTTTCCCCAAACAAAATCCTTGATTCAAATGGATCCTTACTTTTTTTTTTTTTTAAATTATTATTTTTTTTCCTTCAAACTCAACTCGAATTCTCGCTTCCATCGAGTCGATCCTGAAAGACCAATCCATCCATTGACTTCAGTCCATCCAAATCCCACTATTACTTTTAATGTATCGAGTCGAGAAGAATCAAACTCAAAATAAGCTTGTAACAAGAACGAGAATAAGAAAAGAAAATAAATTGAAAACATTACTTATTTATGTAATGACTAATTTGAACAAGACTTACTAAAGTGCATCAACTACAATATTTGTTTATAATTATAGATAGATAGACCACTCCAATGACATACCCTTTTAATATCTTATACCACTAGAATTTGAGAACTTCAAAAAACCTCTCACTAATCATAAAAGTAGTGTTGATATTAATAAGAATTTTCCCTTAATTTCCGTAATTTGACCATACCAACTTCAATAGTTCCACTCATTTCATGATCATTTTTGTGACGCCCTGATTTTCGTATAATTTTTTTTTATAAATAATAATAAATATTCACTCGTCATCAACAATATTAGCAAATCGGTCACGTCAACAACCTTGTTACCACTCATATGACCCGACTCGCGTAGGGTACCGGATAAAAAGTCATTTCATTTATACAACCTAATAGCGGAAGATAGTATATACTTAACAACCAGAATACAATACCCAAAGTATCAACATACATATATATATACACACACACATTACCGTCACATACCCAAAAACAATACAACTCTAGGGGAATTACACCCCCCCTAATCCAAGAACTTACCCTGTGTGTCAGGGTCTCAGCTCCTTATGGTGTTGGAGCTCTATCACCTGGCCTATCTTTGTTCCCTGAAAAATTTAGATAATTTGGGTGAGACACATCTCAATAAGAAGGAATAAATTATTTACAGTGTGTGGCAATATGAGTTCAGTTATAACACACTTTACTTCAAGTCATCATTTCATTTGAGAAAAATATACAACACAAGCTTTTATAACCTTAAAAATCATTTCTCAAGTTCAATTATTTCCAACACATATTTACCCGCGAAGTTCCTGAGAATAAGGAAGATTACCCGCCCATATAGGTAGCTTCCCTCTGCCCTAACACGTTATGCAGTCAGGTATGACCACATCTAATACTTATCAAAGCACTCACCTTACTCAGTAAGCTCTCAGGCGGAGAGTTTCACTTCGTCTCAATTATTTATATTATTAACTCACATGGATCCATTTCTCAATTTTATCATTCTCTATTTCTCATTTTCCATTATTTCTTTCATTTATCATTTTAACCCATTTTATCATTCTTTCGCTTTCCATTTTCATTTCATTATCCAGTTCATGAGTATCCTTGATACCTAGTACTAACATTATGTCTGTAACTCATGGCTACCCTGAGGATGTTTCATTCCGCGTCATGCTTCCCCCCATGGTCAAGGTTGTGCGGCTCGAAGGCTAGATCTAACTGCGATTGGCCGACCCGGTTAGATGAAAACATTATATCACATATCTCGCGTCTGTAGTACGACTAGCCGGCCTGTAGCCCTAATCCGGACTTAGGGAGCACAACAACTTTACTAAATAGTTCAGTCGACTGTCACGCCACACGCTCCAAGTGTAATGACCCAAATAATTATGGTATTTAAATAATAGAGGGAGGAGGGAAAAGAAATTGTAAATGAAATTCAACAGGGGCCTCGTAGACAAACGCAACGCGTTCGTCGATGAAGTGACTTATTGGGCTTGTCGACCGGGGGGGGTGTAAAAACCCCAAAAAGAGATATAAAAGATTAATAGAATGATTCCAAAAAAAATAAAAAAAAATAAAAAAAAAATAATAATAAATAAAAAAATAAAAAAATATATTATTAATTAATTAATTAATCAGATTTTAAAAGAAAAAGAAAAAAATAATTAATTAAAATTTATTTTTATTTTTATTAATAAAATATATTATTATTAATATTAATTAAATATATTATTATTATTTATTATTTTACCAACCCTCCTGAAGCTTGTTGAAGCTTCGGAGATTTCAAAGGTATGAATATTATATTATTATTATTTCCATCTTTTTCTCATCTTCTTCTTCTTTCTCTTTTTGTTTGTTCTCTTCTTTTTATTTCTTCTCTGCAGCTCTCCTCTTCATCTCGTTCTTCTCTCTCCTCTCTCTACTCCTCTCTCTTCTCTCTCTCTCTCTCTCTCGTCTCTTCTCCTCACTTCTCATCTCCCTCGCTCCTCGATTCGTGAACGATTTTTGCCCGATCGAAATCCGCAGATACCACTGGACTCCATTCGCGTTGCCGTCATTTCTACCGAAGCGATCGGTGATAGGAGCGGCATAAGCATATTCCCCTGGGGTAAGCTTTTCCATTTTTTCTTTAATTTTTTGCAAATATAAGCCCCAATTGACGACACGGCCGGACGCCACACGAGAATCAGGGATGATTCTTTACAAGGCTATGGGAGACTTCTTCGTGGGGGTGTCGGACCAAACCCCAAATTTGGGTGCGGCGATTATTAAGGGGCCTATTTTTAATTAATTTAGTATTATTAGAAATGCTAAAATATTAAAGAATTTGGGGACTAAGTAGATTCTGGAATTTAGGGCCCGGTGAGCGCCGCGGGTGAATTTTGGGACCTGGGCAGGCAAATTTGAAAATTAAGTTGGGATGTTTACATAATAGTTTTAATATTAATTTGAGGTATATGGAGCCTAGGGAAGACTAGATGAGTATTATTTTGGAGAATAGATTAATTAATCTGGGAAAAATTAATTTCAGGAGTTGAATTTAGGGCGCCAAGGGCGGAAATTTTGGGTCAAAAGGAATTTTCAATAGTCAGTTAAGGGAATAAACTAAAGCAGGAATTTTTTCATTAAATTAATTATGATTAATGAGTAAATTTATTTTTCAAAAAAGGCATATGTTATATTGTGTAAATACGCATGAAATGTACGATTGGGAAAATACTGCTATGATGATTAAAAATGTATATTAATGGATGAGATGGTAAATTTCACGATTTTAAGAATATGAAAGTATGACTTTTTAACAGCTATGTGTTGGCATTAATATTATTTTTGTGAAATGTTTATGATTGAAAGTTTACGAACCAAGCCTGTTTCAGGTATTATGAAAATAGGAGTTTGTTGTGATTGGTTTTGAAACGATTATGTGATAAATATGATTTCAGTATATATATACCTGAAACAATTTTGGTGCGAGGCCATATATTTATAATATCGGCACGAGGCCGTATTTATGTTATTGGCGCGAGGCCATATATTTATGTTATCGGCACGAGACCGTATTTATATTATTGGCGCGAGGCCATACATACTATGATTTCGGCGCGAGGCCGTATCTATGTTTTCAGCACGAGACCGTAATGATGTTACGTATGATCATGTATTATATGTTTTCACAACCAGGATGTTAGTTTAGTTCAGACCAGGAGCTCGGTACCGTAGCTATGGGTTAGTTTTGGCACGAGGCCTTATTAGTGCTACCGTCCCACGAGGGGATGGGAGATGGATAGTCGATGTGGCTTTCAGTAGAGTGTGGACGTCCACCTGGCAGTCCGGACCAAGGTGTGGCGGGCTCATCGTACTTACAGACATATTTGATTCGGCAGTGGTCGGCCAGCCATTGTCGGGTCCCGCCTTCGGGCTGCACAACCCGTCATGGGGGGTAATACATGACACCAGCTAGCTAGTCATCCTGGGTTTGTTTTCAGTACTACAGTTATAACAGATGATTTTATGTATGATATGAATTATTAACAGATGTGAAAATATATGTTTACCCAATACGATATGATGATGTTTATAGATTTATGAAATGTACTATATACGTATAAATGCATTAAATATTCATGTTGTCACACAGCTGTATTTAGTTTATTTTCCCTTACTGAGAAGTGTCTCACCCCCAAACTTAATTAATTTTTCAGGAGCTCCTGAGAGACTGGCGGGTCAGGGCCGCCGTTGAGCTAGCGAGATTACCCTGTGAAAAGGGTAAGATTTTGTAAAAATGGTCAGAGTTATTTTGTGTTTGACCCTAGAGATATTTGGATGTATGTGAGGATGTATAGAATGCTCTGGTATTATGTTTTATGATTGGATGTTTGAGATTTTACGTTTACTGTTGCTAGGTTTTTCGCTGTGTTTGATAGTTGTCCCCGCTACCCACAGGTTTGGGTTGACCATTTTATTTATTATGTGATATTTTATGTTAAGAAATTGAGGGACGTTACAGGGGGGGTTTCGACGACGAGAAAATACCGAGAGGCTATTTCTTAGCCCTAAATTTCGTCGGCGAGGAATAAGCATTCGTCGATGAACTTCTTTTGTGACCTTGTCGACGAGGTGACGTGTCTCGTCGACGAAGGCCAGTGTATAAATAACCTTAAATCCAGATTTCAGCACAAATTATTCAGAAAAATCATACTTTCTCTCTCCTCTTCGGTTTTCACTTCTTCTCTCTAAGATTTTGGGCTCGTTCTTTGCTGGATCGACGATCTAAAGCCGCCACGACACTCCTGGGGAAATTCTCTTCAAGTCTATTGGAGTGGATCGTTGGTGGGGCTATATTGAATTTCATCCCAAATTCAGAGTAAGACTTTTTATTTAGAATATGACTTACTTATAGTTATAGAAAGTGTAGTGGTCAAAGAAATACTGAAGTTTTGTTTTGGGAGATGTTGTTTTCAAGGTATGGATCAGGGAACCCTGCGGGTGTAATACTAGACATTGTAGGGCCTTTACAGAAATCAAGTAAGGAAAATATGTTATGCTAGTTTAAATAGAGATTTTTACCAGTAAAATATAGTATATGTTTATGGATTTTCAGAATAGGGAATTATACATCTTTATGAATTATATTTAATAAATTTTAATTATTGTATGGCATGAGAATATTGAAATAGTACAAAACTTTACACAGTTTTCCATAGAATTACGATTATATTGTTTCTACAGAATCATGATATGCAGATTATACGGGTTTTATTACACAAATATAACTATATAGTACTTACAGAATTATGATTTACAGTACATATACATAAGGATGTTTTTACAATATTTTCAGGATCATGATTTACAGTATATACAAACAGGAATATGTTTTTACAGTTTTCATAGTACCATGATTATACAGTTGTACAGAACCATGACATAGAGAAATACAATTGATGCAGAAATACAGTTAATTACAGCGTCATGGATAACACAGTTGATACAGGATCATGGTAAAACAGATAGATTTTATATAAAAATGTATTATATAGTACCAGACCCTAATGGACCATTATAGATCAGTTTACAGAGTACGGTACCGTAGCTATTTACAGTTCATAGTGCAACCACATAACTTAGACGGTATGTGGATTTACAGGATTCGATCGTGCCTATGTTGTGGACTAGCTCCCCGTCAATTCGGGTTGAGAAGGCCGATCTGACTTTCAGAGTACAGTTGATTTATCCTGGTAGGCCAGCCAGTGATAAGTCCCGCCTACTGGCCGCACAACCCTGTCATGAGGGGTTAAATCATGACATACAATTATCCATCCAGGGAAGTTTTCTTAGTTATTATATGTATACTCAGATTTACAGAAATAGTAGATGTATCTATGAATATTTGAAGTATTATGAATAGAAAATTTATAAAGACAGTTATGTTAAGTAACATAGGTATGAGCTATACAGTACGTTATTTAAACAGGTTTTTACAGATACAGTTATCTATAGTAATTCTAAATCAGATTTTACGAATATGAAACTCATTTGCCACACACTAACAATAGCATATTTCGCTTACTGAGCGTTGTCTCATCCCAGTGATTTAACATTTTTCAGGTGATCTAGGTAGGCGAGCCGATCAGACTCGCAGATAAAGGGGACTACAGTACTGCCCTATCTGTAGGGTGATTATTTTGGGATGTTATTTTTGTGTAGCCCTAGTTTCAGTTGAGGGTACTTTTGGGAATAGTTGTGTATGTATATTTTGAGAAATATTCTGACACTCTGGTATTGTATATATATGGTTATGGTTTTATAAATTCAGCTTCTCGCTGCTTAGGTTATTGATTGTGTCTCAGATTCCATGGGTTTTATCTGGACCGTGATAATAGTATGATTTATATTAAAATGTAACAAAGTAGTAAAATTTCATAGTAAATATATTTACAGGGAAAAAAAAATTTGTGGTAGTAAAATCAAGTTGTTACACCAAGAGTCCGTGTGGTTGCACTACACCACTAGCAACGGTACCGTGCTTAGTATCACAACCCATCATTAGGATTTTCATACCCATTCATCAGGGTTATCATTATCACATATCCGCAATCATTATGCGGTATTAACATTTTATCAATCATATATCAATGATCCCATTGCAGCAGTCGCACTTTACAATGTTCACATTTTCCTAGTATTCACAGTCAATATACCCAATTCAATAATCACATTTCAATTCCATATTGCAGTATTCATATTTCTCATGTTTACATTTCAATATATATGTTTCAGAATTCACGTTCTCATTTTCACATTTCAATATTTTCATATCCATATACAACATTAATCTCATATCGGTATATCTCAATTCATCTCAATAAAAATGTTCTCATCATTTTATGTGCGCATTTCATCATCTCATAGTAGTATATATATCGCGTTTCACGTATTTCAATATTTCTCAAAATACTCATATCAGTAATTTACTATAACGACCGGGCCCTTTTTACGGACCAGCACCGTTAACCCAAATACAAAATACCTGTACCTGTTCAAGATACATAGATAACCCGCCCTAAATAGGGACCTACAGGTGTAAATCATACATAATTATAATGTAAATGTTGCGGAAAAACACAAACATTCATTAGAATTTCTACTAGACTTATACAAGAGTTTACTAATACATCCACAAATACATAATTCCAGACATAGAATAAATCCTGTTATAACAATCCTCCAGAAAGGACCTTCTTCTAAGTTTAATACATGATTCAAATGCTTACGTAAGCTAAACCAAAATACAATCTCCCCAGTCCCTTTAACTACTAGGACCGACGTACTGATGGACCTGAAAACAAAGGTTGTATAATAGGGTGATACACCTCTCAGTAAGGAAGAAAGTGTTACAACAGTGTATGACTGCATATATGCACATTTTCATACAAACTCATACGTTTGAAATATTTGTTTATAATATTATAACATATAACATTTATCTGCACATCAAGTATTTAAATCATGTATATGATTATTAGAACACCTCCATCTTGATATGACAATTTGCTTGCTTATCCCATGGCACGGGTTGTGCACTGATTGCCTCTGACAGTGTCCTGTTCGTGCAGACAAACCCGAGCATCTTTTATAGTCTGATTGCCCCCTGGTTTATTTTTACCAGCAGCTTACTAACTCCTCGCAAGTCGACCATCTAACGTTCTCATACTAATTTCTCATGTATGGTTGCACAGTATTACCAGCATCGGTACTGTAACGACCTACTCCTTTTTCACATACATTTTTTTTTTTTAAATAAATTATCATCACATCTTACATTCTCGCTCAGTAGGTCACAATCCACCTAGGCCCGTGGGCACCAGGGATATATCAAAGCATCAAGCAGAAGCCCTAGCAGCAGAAAATATACAAACATGTGCATCTTAATACCATATACCACAATATACCAGAGTTACTACAATCACTGTATTTTCATATATACATCCCAAAAATAATACCTAGGGACATTTCCCACAAAATCTAACTGTCCCTACAAAACTTACCCTTCAAAAAGGATAGATAGATCGTACTATATCAGCGGGGCTTTTCCCGCTCTCCTATCCGGGACTCCTGAAAAGTTAATAAGATTTAGGGGTGAGACACCTCTCAGTAAGGGAAATAAACTAATACCAGTGTGTGACAACATGAGTATTCTGTGTTCTACATATATCATACATAACATGTTCAATACTGTTTATCAAATCTGGAAAAACATATGCATATCAAAACATGGCAGAACATACTGTATTTTCATAAACATTTCTCATCTCATATCATAATAATAATAACATAAAAACAATCCTGGTAGGTTAGCTGGCTGTTGTCATGTATTACCCCCACATGACTGGGTTGTGTGGCCCGAAGGCGAGACCTGACAATGGTTGGCCGACCACTGCCAAGTCAAACAGTAGTCTGTAGGTTCGATGGGTCTACCCAGACTGGTCCGTACACCAGGGGCGATAACAGCACACTTCTTGAAAATAACCACATCGACCATCCAATCTCACACCACTCCGTACAGCGGCGTTAATACAGATATCATGATCACGAGGACCATGGACACATAGCAACGGTACCGTGCAAGTGCTAGCCTAGACCAAGCCAACCAGGTTCTGATATCATATACATATACTAAAACCGTGATACATAAATATCTCATATCATTTATTTTCATATCAATCATATCATTTCACATATATACGTGTATCATGAAAATCATCGGCCCGTACGTCGGTATTACACATTTTAACAAAGCACGGCCCGTATGCCAAAAAATCACATAGCACAGCCCGTACGCTGGCAAATCACATAGCACGGCCCGTATGCCGGCAAATCTCATCCACATAGCACGGCCCATACACTGGCAAATCACATATACATATAAAAATATCTCGGCCCGTACGCCGGTTTTCCATCATAGAAATCCATATCGTCCCCATTCCAAAAAAAACAGTATTTCACAACATTTTTATACTCATGCCACACTAAACAAATTTTCTACGTATTCAACATATCATCATTTAAACAGTATTTTCCAAATATAAATCATATATATAAATATATTTATTTTTCCTGAAACCAAATGCTACATATATATACATACATTTTCTCAAAACAAAACTAACTTAGTTTATCCCCTTACCTGATTCCTGAAAAGCCCCTAAGAAAATCTTCCTCGTACCCACAAGGTTCTCAACTCAATACCCTGAAAATGAAAACTCACAGAATTAAAGTTTAGTATTTTCGTACGTACAACATTTTCTATAACTACCACTAAGTCAAATTCGACTTAAAAAGTCTTACCTCAACTTAGGGATGATTCCCAACGTTCCCAATCAGTACCCTAGAACTGAAAATTTCCAGTATTAAAGTTCAGTATTTTAACGCGTATATTACTTTCTTCAACTGTCAAAAATCCAAATATTGAATATAAAGTCTTACCTTGGATTTGGGATGAAATCTAACTTCGTTTTCTTGACGATCCGTTCCGGCAGACTTGTAGAGAACTTCGCCAGGAGCGTTGTGGTGGTTTCGGTTTGTCGATCCGGTGTAAAACTAGCCCGGAATCGAAGAGAGAGAGTCATAGGAGAGAGAGAGAGAGAGAGAGAGAGAGAGAAGAGAGAGAATGAGAGAAGAGAGAAAGCACGCCCACCAAAATCCAAAATTTGATTTCCAAAGCTTCTTAAAGAAGCTTGTGCTAGTTTATAAATATATATAATAATAAACCTTAAGTAAAGTAAAGTAAAGTAAAGCTTCTTTAAGAAGCTTTCATACTTTATATATATATATATATATATATATATATATATATATATATATATATTTGTTCCTTATCATACTATTCATTTTACTTGTTAATTTAATTAATTAATTTTATTTTATTATTTTATTATTATTATTATTATTATTTAAATTTTTATTTTTTTCCCGGTTACTACAGGTACCTAGCCCTAGGAGTATATTTCAACCCCCGAACTGGAGTATCTTTCAACCCGTTTTACTGAAGTCTCTTTCAACTTCTTTTGGTCACAAGTTGTGGTTCCAGTATCATATATACAATTTATAGCAAAATATAGTAACATGTGCAATTCCAGTATTTTCGCAAATTCAGATAATCACATTGGGTTCAAACCGGTGCCTATCCACTTAGTTTACCCCTTTTTGTTTACTGATACAGTTCGATGTATCACCGGCCTCTGTTTTCCACATTCTCAGTATAAAAAATTGGAACTCCGTTCCCATATCTCATATATATGAAGTATTAAATGTTCATACATTTTCATTTCAATATATATCACACAAGTTTAATCCAAAACCCGCTAAATCATAAAAAGTTTAGTAACCACCATTTAAACGAAAAAGTAAAAGATTTAAGCGTCTCCTGATACAGTTTAAATGCAAATAAGTGATTTTCATAAGATTTGGAGATCATACAACAAAATCCTCATTTTTTTCTAAAAATCGTAAAATCGTAAAACCGACATTTCTACTCCTTATAATTTAGCAAATAAGCAGTTAAATCATACATATAAATATAAACTAGCTTTTTAGTGGTTTAGTTTTCCAAAAATGTTGTTGTAATCAATTTCCCCTTACCTTAAACTCGAAACGAAACTTCATACGAACATGGTCCAAATCGACAACCTGGGACCCTCAAAACCTAAAAACCACATAATATAATCTTACTATAATTTCGACTACTATCCAAATATTTAATTGAAATTGAAATCAGATCCTTACCCCAATTTTTGGGAAAACCCGAAAATCCTCAAAATAACGATCCAACCCTATAAAGTTGTAGAACTTCCTCCTCTGATCCTCGCAGGAACTTCCGTTTTTAGAATCGGGCGTCGAACGACGAAAAATCTTAGAAAGAGAGAGAAATTTCATTGGTAGAGAGAGAGAGAGAGCTTTTGGGAAGAAACTTAGCTTATAAATAACCAAATTGGATATTTATAGGGCCTTTAACCAAGTCCAACTCGTCGACAAAGCGGTGTCTTCGTCGATGAATCTGCCACACAGCTCGTTGACGAAGCCATCCATTCATTGCCGAGCCCAAATTCCGGATATTTCTCTGACCCGCTCGGTATTTGCTCGTTGACGAGGCTCTAAATTTCTTCGACGAGGCTCTAAAGGACTTTATCGACGAACGTGACTCCTTCGTTGACGAACCCAGCTTATTTCGGGTTTGGGTCTCTACAATCTCCCCTCCTTATAAGAATTTCATCCTCGAAATTTACTAACCATTGCTCAACATAAACTTTTCTTATTATTCCATTTTACAAAGTGTCGACCGTCACCTACAAAGTGACTTTGGCCCAATTTCATTAAATACCCTCACATATGGCAGAGGAATATCATGGTTACACAAAAGATACATCGGAAGATTACATCTATAAACAAGACTCTCCCAAAGATCATACCATTCAATCTATACCATCTACACTACTATATACCTACGTACTATCAAATAACTGTGAGTACTTCTGGTGTATTTCAGATTCTAATTCCCATGAAACTTCTTCCACTGCATGGTTATGCCATAATACCTTCACGAGAGGTATTTCCTTACTCCGTAACTGCTGCACCTTCCGATCCAATATCTGCACTGGTACTTCCTCACAAGATAAGATATCACTGATCTCTAGAGGTTCGTAACTCAATACGTGTGATGGATCTGGTACGTACTTCCTCAGTACAGACACACAAAATACATCATGGACTCTAGATAATGCTGGAGGTAGAGCCACTCGAAAAGCAACCGAACCTATCCTTTCAAGGATCTCAAAAGGCCCGATATACCGAGGACTTAGCTTCCCCTTCTTCCTGAACCTCATCACCCCTTTCATCGGAGTGATCCTCGGGAATACCATATTTCCTACCTCACATTCCAACTCTCGTCAATGAATATCAGCATAACTCTTCTGTCAACTTTGAGCTGCTTTGATTCTTTCCCTGATTCGTTTGACCTTTGCATAAGTCTACTGAACTATTTCTGGACCCAGTATCTGCCGCTCACCTACCTGATCCCAGTACAACGAAGATCGACACCGATGACCATACAAAGCCTTATAAGGTGTCATCTCTATGCTCGCCTGGTAACTGTTGTTATATGCAAATTCAATAAAAGGTAGATATCGTATTCAACTATCACCGAAACCCAGTACACAAGCTCGTAACATATCCTCTAACGTCTGAATAGTCCTCTCCAACTGTCCATCCGTCTGTGGGTGAAAAGATGTACTGAACGTTAGCCGAGATCACAAGGCATCTTGTAAACTCTTTCAGAAACGAGATGTAAAACGCGGATCTCGATATGAAACAATAGATATAGGGACACCATGGAGTCGTACCACCTCTTGCACATAAAGTTCTCCCAACCTATTCAGAGAGTAGCTGACTCCGATGGGAATGAAATGTGCAGTCTTTGTCAGCCGATCCACTATAACCCAAATAGCATTCTGCCCATGTACCACCGCAGGTAAACCCATCACAAAATCCATCGAGACATGTTTCCACTTCCACTCAGGGACATCAAGTGGCTAAAGTGGTCCTGCCGGCTTCTAATGTTCCGCTTTGATCCACTGACATGTCAGGCACTGCTCTATAAATTGGGCGATCTCTCTTTTCATATTGGACCACCAGAAAGATTCCCTCAAATCCCGGTACATTTTCGTACTACCAAGATGTACAGTGTAAAGTGAATGATGTGCCTCCTTCAGAATGACCCGTTTAATCACGGTATCATTCGGTACACAAACCCTACCACGAAATCTCAATATTCCATCGCCAGATATACTGAAATTCGGCTTCAACCCCTTCTGAATTCCCTCCATAACCTCAACCAACTCGGGATCCTCCTTCTGCGCCACACGGATCCTCTTTTACAAAGTTGGTTGTACCACCAAGCTAGCAAGGACAGCCAGATGACTTCCTTCTACTACAAACTCAACCTTTCAAGGTCCATACAGATTTGATGCTGAACCTCCACTGCCGAAATAGACACATTCACAGACTTTCGACTCGGAGCATCGGTTACCACATTAGTCTTTCCTGGATGATAGCTAATAACACAGTCGTAGTCTTTAATCAACTCAAGCCATCTACACTGTATCATGTTGAGTTCCTTCTGCGTGAAAAAGTATTTAAGACTTTTATGGTTAGTAAAAATCTCACACCTTTCACCGTACAAGTAGTGCCTCCAAATTTTCAGTGCAAACACTACTACTGCTAACTCCATATCATGCGTCGGATAGTTCTTCTCGTATTCTTTGAGTTGACGAGAAACGTAAGCAACTACTTTGCCCTGTTGCATTAGAACACAGCCAAGATCCTTTTTTCAAAGCATCACTATATATAACAAAACCACCATCACTGGATGGAAGAGTCAAAACTGGAGGCGTGACTAGTCGCCGTTTCAGCTCTTGGAAACTCAGCTCGCACTCATTCGTCCAATCATACCTTACGTTCTTCCGCGTGAGTTTCGTCAAAGGACCTGCTAAAGTAGAGAACCCTTCCACAAACCAACGGTAGTAACCTGCAAGACCCAGAAAACTTCTGACCTCCTGAACACTCTTCGGTCTCATCCAGTCCACTACTGCTTCTATCTTACTCGGGTCCACTGATATACCTTCTTTAGACACTACGTCCACTAGAAATGTAATCTGTTCGAGCCAGAACTCGCACTTCTTCAATTTAGCATACAACCTCTTATCCCTAAGCATTTGCAATTCTAGCCTCAAATGAACTTCATGCTCTGTAGCACTCCTAGAATACACTAGGATATCATCAATAAATACCACGACGAACTGGTCTAGATACTCGTGGAAGACCTTGTTCATCAAATCTATAAAGGCTGCAGGTGCATTAGTCAAACCAAAAGGCATAACTATAAATTCAAAATGGCCATATCGAGTTCGAAATGTAGTTTTCGAGACGTCCTCCGCTTTTACCTTTAGTTGGTGATACCCAGATTGTAGGTCAATCTTGGAGAAGACCTATGTGCCCTAAATTTGGTCAAACAAATCATCGATCCTGGATAGCAGATATTTATTCTTTATCGTCACCTTATTCAGTTCTCGGTAGTCGATGCACATCCTCATCGACCCATCCTTCTTCTTCACAAATAACACTGGTGCTCCCCAAGGAGAAACATTAGGTCGAATATATCCCTTGTCCAGCAGTTCCTGAAGTTGTTCTTTCAACTCTCTTAGCTCAGCTAGAATCATACGATACGGAGCTTTCGATATAGGTACTTGGAGCTAACTCAATAGCAAATTCCATTTCACGGTCTAGAGGTAAATCTGGCAAGTCCTCTGGAAATACGTCAGGGAACTCGCACACTGCAGCAATCGTCTCCAATTCTTATTCTTCTACTGGCGTGTCCTTCTTGGACTCGTTGACGAAGTGATGTAGCTCGTCGACGAGGCCATGTGGACAAGCACTCTATGAAAAGCCAAAAATCGTTTTTCTGCGAGAGAATTGAATGCAGGACCGTTTCTCTTTCTAAAAATTCATCTTCTCCTCCTTCTCTCTAGAATTCCAGCCTTGTTACATGCCAGTTCGACGATCGGAAGCCACCACGTTACTCCTTAGAAGATTCTCTACAAATCTACTGGAGTAATTTTTTGGTTATGCCAATTTAGGCAACATCCCAAATTTTGGGTAAGTTGGGTATTTTAAGTTTTATAAGATTTTTGGTGTTTCTGGACTAAGTAAATATATATGGTAAGATAATAATAAAGTTTTGTTTGGAAAAATATAAATTTCAGGGTGTTGTGCTAGGAACGCCACGGGTGTAGGTTTGGTTAAATTGTGGGTTTCTCAGTAAGTCAGGTAAGAGGATAAGTTAAGTCAGCATTTTCATGAAATTATTTATTATTTTACAGCAATTAATTTCAGAAAAAATATGTATGTTATAGAATTATGTTTGGGAATACTATTGTTGAACAGGGAAATGATTTTAATGCATTTTATTAGAAAAATATGATTTTAGTTTAGATTTTATGTTAAGAATGTCACCCACTTTTGTGTGGCATGAGTATAAATTTCCATGTAAATTAGTATACTAGAATAATATGTTTTCTTTAGAATAAGCATGTTATGACAGTTTTCAGGAAAACCATAAAATGGTATAGGAACTATGGTTTTTAAAATATGATGCTAAACAGTGTAAGAATTTCATGTACATTACATTATGATATGCCAGCACAGATGTCGTGATTTACATGTTATGATATGTTGGCGCAGATACCGTGATTTTCATGTCATGATATGCCGGCGCAGATGCCGTGATCATGTATGTTATGACAGAATTTATGAAATATTATCATGTCAAATATTATTATGAAATATGAAACAATTATGTTCAGTATATGAAACGTACTATATGATATCAGAACTCGAATGGCTTAGTTCAGTTTTCAGGAGCACGGTATCGTAGCTATATGTTCAGGATTATGAAAGTGCTACCACACGACCAGAGTGTGGGAGATGGCAATCGATGTGGCTTCAGTATAAAGTGGAGTTGTGCCCCTGGCAGTCCGAACCAGGTGGGGTAGGCCCATCGTACTTACAGACTTTTGTTTGATGTAGCGTGGTCTGCCAACCAATAGTAGGTCTTGCCTTCGTGCCGCATAACCTAGTCATATGGGGGTAAGACATGACATCAGTTAGCTATCCATCTTGTGTGTTATTTCAGTATTGTACAGTTATATAAAATGATTTGCATATACAAAAATTAGTATGTTATGTTATGCTATGCCAAAACATGTTTTATTCAGAAAAGATACAGATATGGTTTATGTACTATTTATATGTATAACACATAAGTACTCACGTTGTTACACACTAATGTTAGTGTATCTCCTTTACTGAGAGGTGTCTCACTCCAACATTACAAACATTTCAGGAAATCCAAGTAGAAGGGCGGATAGAGCTCCGTAGTGGTAGAGGTCGACTGAACTATCCTGTTAGAAGGGTAAGTAGATGAGCTAGTGCTAGTTTCGTTTTTGGAAGTTGACCCTAGGTTACTTTTTGGTCTTTTTGTGGATGACTATATATATATGACAAATTTAGTAGAACTTTGGTTGGGTGGTATGTATGTAATTTATGTTTTCGCTACTTAGGTATCAGAGATATATGACAGGTATATCCCCGGTATCCATGGGTTTGGGCTGATCATGACTTCGACAACTTAGCAGGATATTAGAATTATTACAAATGTTAGTATGTAAATATATATATATATATATATATATATATATATATAAAACAAAAATAGCAGGTTGTTACATACGTCCCCTAAGAATTTGGAAAAAAAATATAAAATAAAAATAGAGATCTCGATCTATAGAAATTTCAAAAATGCCATAGACCTTTACTGTGATTTTCCAAACAGATACAAACATTCTCACAAAAAACTTATTTTTTGCACTATAGAAGAGGAGATTTGTAATGACCTCAAATTCCTTAATATAAAATGCAACATAATAAATAGAAAGGGCAACCTGAACCCGTGGGTAGCGGGAACACCTGTCAATCATAGCGGAAACTTAAGCAGCAGTAAGTAAAAAAAAATCTCAATCATCCATCCATAAAGCATAATACCAGAGTTATCTACATTCCCCAAAATACTGTATTTATTTACATTTTTCTAAAATATTTTATAATACATCTAGGATCTTATAACCAAAACAATTTTGATCATAGTACATTGCTTACCCTCCTAACGGGGTAATATCACTGACTCAATGGCGGCCTCGACCCGTCGGTCTCTCTAGGTCTCCTGAAAAGTTAATTAATGTTGGGGGTGAGACATATCTTAGTAAGAGAAAATAAACTTAATACAGTTGTGTGGCAACATGAACATTTAATGCAATTGTACATATACAGTACATTTCATATATCTATAGGCATTTATCATAACATACTGAATAATCATATATTTTCATACTTGCTAATAAGTCATATCGTACGTAAAACATCTGTTATACTGATAATACTGAAAACATACTCAGGATGAATAGTTAGCTAATGTCATGTATTACCCCCATGATGGGTTGTGCAACTCGAAGGTGGGACCCAACAATGGCTGACCGACCACTGTCGAGTAAAAAATATCTGTAAGTACGATGGACCCACCACACCCTAGTCCGGACTGCCAGGTGGACGTCCACACTCTACTGAAAGTCACATTGACTATCCATCTCCCACCCCCTCGTGGAGTGGTTAGCACTAATCTGAACATAGATATCTGATCTACATAGCTACGGTACCGAGCTCTTGAACTGAACTAAACTAACATCCAGGTTATGATAACATATAGTACATGATAATATAGCATCTTTCATAATTTCATAAATACAGCCTCGTGCCGAACATTTCATAAATACGGCCTCGTGCTAATCATACGTAAATACTGCCTCGCGCCAAAATCATACATAAATACGACCTTGCGCCAAAATCATACATAAATATGGCCTCGCACCGAAATCATATATAAGTACGTCATTCTGAAAATAATCATTTTATCATGCATTTATCAGAATCATAATGTACTGTACACTTCCATAACTTCTCAAATCATACTGCATTCATATCATTATCATATCATAATATTTCTCAACGTAAAATAATATTCATACCATACATTTGCTGTATAAAACTATACATTGTATTCTGAAAATCATGATTTCTGGCATCTCATACATATATACACGTTTTAACATAATAGAAGTATTTTTCCCAAACGTGCATTAATTTCATAATATTTAAATATCATACATATTTTCACGAAATCAATTTGCTTATAAATAATAGTAATTTGCGTGAAAAGTAACTACTTTAATTTATTCCCTTACGTGACTATTGAGAAAAGCTCCTATAAACTCTGGTCTCACACCTGTAGGATTTCCTAATCAATACCTTGAAAATGAAAACTCTCAGTATTAAATTTCAATATTTTCACGCGTACATCATTTCTTATAACTATCGTAAAATCAAACTTGACTTAAAAAGTCTTACCTCAACTTAGGGATGATTTCCAACTTACTTTCACCAACGATCCGCTCCGGTAGATTTGGAGAGAACTTCCCTAGGAGCGTCGTGGTGACTTTAGATTGTCGAACCGGCGTAAATCCGGCCCAAAATCGAAGAGATAGTGAGAGTGAGGGCCGAATGGAAAAGAAAGAGAAGAGAGTTTGCTTAACTGTGAAGTAAAAAAATCCAGATTTTGATATTTATAGAACAGAGGATTCGTCGACGAGCCACGTCATTCGTCGGTGAATTTTAATAATTTCTTCGACGAAATTCAGTCCTCGTCGACGAAATTCAGTCGGTTCAAAACCTCTCTCGGTACTTCCTCGTCAATGAAATTCAGTCTTCTTCGATGAATTCTATTATGCCCTCGTCGATGAATCCTGTCTTTGTCAACGAGTCGTCTGATAATTTCCTTTCCTCTTATTATTTAAATTCCATATTTATTCGGATTGTCACATTCTCCCCTCCTTATAAAATTTTGTCCTCGAAATTTACTATTCATATAATTCATCATCCCTTATTAGGCAAAATGATCTACTTATTTTATTACTTACCCTCACTTATGGTGAAGGAATACCATGGTTACAACTCAAGTTCTGGGAGAGTACATATACCAAAAGAAATTTTCCCCGAAACTAAAAGACCACATACTAAACTAAAGTATTACATGTACCTGCAAAAGAAATATTACATATTTACTTACATTTTTAATTACATTTAAACTTCTTGGAACAGTTGTGGATATTTCTGTCTGATCTGTTCCTCGAACTCCCAAGAAGCCTCTTCTATCGCATGATTCATCCATAGAACTTTTACCAGAGGAATCTTCTTACTACGTAATTCATGTTCCTTTCTGTCTAGAATTTGCACTAGTACCTCCTCATAAACTAGTGAATCATTGAGCTCTAACTCACCATAGCTGATGATATGAGAAGGATCTGGTATGTATTTCCTCAACATAGATATGTGGAATACGTCATGTATTCTGGATAGTGTAGGTGGCAAAGCTAGCCTGTTAGCCACCGGTCCCACTTTCTCTAAAATCTCAAACGGGCTGATGAATCTAGAGCTAAGTTTACCCTTCTTTCCGAATCTCATAACTCCTTTCAATGGAGCTATCTTCAGAAACACATGATCACCAGTGCTGAATTCCAAATTCCTGCAGCGATTATCGGCATAACTTTTCTGTCTGCTTTGAGCTGCACTGATTCTTTCCCTGATGAGCCGAACCTTATCATTCACCTGCTGTACCATCTCTGGACTCACAATTCACCGCTCACCCATCTCATCCCAATACAAAGGAGATCAACATCTCCTACCGTATAGTGCCTCAAACGGTGCCATGCCAATACTGGACTGGTAACTGTTATTATACGCGAACTCTACCAGCGGCATGAACTGAGTCCAACTACCCCCAAAGTCTAAAACACATGCTCGGAGCATATCTTCTAATATCTGTATCGTCCTCTCAGTCTGCCCATCCGACTGAGGATGGAATGTCGTGCTAAACAATAGTTGAGACCCTAACGCTTCCTACAAGCTTATCTAGAACCGTGACGTGAAACACGAGTCTCGATCTGACACTATGGATACTGGCACTCCATGAGATCGAACTATTTCCTGAACATAAATCTCTACCAATCGAATGAGGGGATAGCTAATCTTGATAGGGAGAAAATAGGCAGACTTAGTCAACCGGTCTATTATTACCCAAATCGCATTCTAGCTATGTGATGTCAACGGCAGGCCTGAAACGAAGTACATGGATATATGATCTCACTTCCACTCTAGGATAAATAATGGTTGGAATTGACCTACTGGCCTCTGGTACCCAGCTTTTACCTGCTGGCACGTCAAGCACTAGGCTACATAGTCGGCAATCTCTCTTTTCATATCACTCCACCAATAAAACTCTTGCAGATCCCTGTACATTTTCGTACTGTCGGTATGAACTATATACAAGGATCTATGAGCTTCCTTTAAAATAGTCCTCCTAATGTCAGCATCAGCAGGAACACACAGTCTGCTGACCTCCTGAACGTTCCTCAGTCTGGCCCAATTCACTACCGCCTCAATCTTACTGGGATCTACAAAAATTCCATCTCTTGAGATAACATGCCCCAAAAACACAACTTTTTCGAGCTAGAATTCACATTTACTGAATTTTACATACAATTTCTTCTCCCTAAGCATCTGCAAGACTTGCCTCAAATGTATCTCATGCTCCTCATAGCTTCTTGAATAGACCAGTACATCATTAATAAAAATAACAACAAACTGGTCTAAAAATGGATGAAAAATCCTATTCATCAAATCCATAAATATCGCAGGAGCATTCGTTAGACCAAATGGCATAACAAGAAACTCATAATGCCCATATCTGGTCCTAAAAGCTGTCTTCGATACATCCTCTGCTCTCACCTTTACCTGATGGTAGCCTGACCTGAGATCGATCTTGGAATACACTCGTGTACCCTGGAGCTGGTCAAACAAATCATTGATATGGGATAGAGGATACTTGTTCATGATGGTCACTTTATTAATCTTTCTGTAATCTATGCACATCCTCATAGACCCGTTCTTCTTCTTTACAAATAGCACCGGAGCTCCCCATGGAGATACACTAGGTCGTATGAAGCCCTTATCAAGAAAATCCTACAACTGGTCTTTCAGTTCTGCCAAATTTGCTAACGTCATTCGGTACGGTGCTTTAGAGATCGACGCTATACCTGGAAGTGGATCAATAGGAAAATCTACCTCATGATCAAGTAGCAAACCTGGTAATTCATCTGGAAATACTTCTGCAAATTCTTTTACTACGGGCATATTGATAAGCATCAATTCATTTTCTGACATTTCCTTCACAAAAGCCACGAATTCCAGACAGCCATTCTGGAACAGCCTCCTTGCCTAAACAGCTGAGACCATCTGAGGTAAAGATTGCACTCGTGACCTTGTAAATTTGAATTCTAGTCTTCCTGGAGGTCTAAAAATTACTTCTCTCGCATGGGAATCTATAATGGTAGAATTAGTTGCTAGCCAACACATGCCGAAGATGATATCAAATCCATGCATATCCAGCACTACCAAGTCAACAAGATAAAATCCTCTCCTAAATATCAACTGGACAGCCACAAAGTACCCTACTACATCTTATTGCTGACCCGATCGGTGTAGCCACTAATAACTCGACATCTAGTAATTGTGTTTCAACCCCACATAATTTAACACACCCCAAGGACACAAACGAGTGTGTGGCACCAGAATTAGAAAGTGTAATAATTTTAAATGAAAACATATTGACCGTACCTGTCACCACGTCGCCGACTGCCTCAGCATCGCCCGGTGTCAAAGCAAAAACCCTAACTGGGGCCATATTCCTCTGCTGGCCTCTATGTGGTGCCTGGTAGCCTCCTCAAGCAGGTCTAGGGGAAGGAGCAGTATCAATCTGCGTCGGGCACTCCCTCATCATATGTCCTGGCTCCCCGCACCTGTAGTAGACACCTCGCCTAGCCCAACACTCCCCCAAGTGTCTCTTCCGCAAAGATGGACAAGCTGGAGATGGCTGCACACCCTAGAAACCGCGATTCCCAGTCTCCTATCTCTGGTCTCTATAATAGCCACCTCTCTTCCACGCAGCACGGTCGACTCCTTGTTGGGAACTGGAAGGTGCGAATCTCTTCTTCTGTCTCTGTTCTTCAACCTCCAACCGATCACCAATTTCTACTATTGTGGCTCGGTCAACTAGCTTGGCGAAGTCCTGCAACTTCAGTATCGATACCTGCTTGTATATTTCTCTCCTCAGGCCTCTTTCAAACTGTCGTACATTCTTCGCCTCATTTGGAATGATGTACGAGACAAAGCGGGATAGCTCGATGAAACTCACCGCGTACTGCTGCACTGATAGTTGTCCCTACTTCAGATTCAGGAACTCTTCAATCTTAGCCTCCCTGGACGAGACTGAAAATTACCTGTCGAAGAATATTTCTTTAAATCGCTCCCACGTCATCTCCACAGGTATAGTCCTCTGTTGCTCTAAAAGTCTCAATTCTAACCACCATCTCTCGGCCTCCCCAATCAGTATATAGGTGGAAAACAGCACCTTCTGCTCTTCTAAAAATTGCAGCACTGCAAATATTTTCTTTATCTCCTACACCTAGTTTTCAGCAACTGCAGGATCTATCCCTCCTGAGAAAGCCGGAGGACTCATCTTAATAAAATTCTCAATCGAACTACCATGGCCTGCCGATGGACCACCCGGTTCCTTCGAACTCCTGGCATTTTCTGCTATAACCTGTTGTGTCACGCTGCATAAAACGACACTTGAATCACTACCCGCAGCGCCTGAGGGTCCAGCACCCTCACTCCCACTGGCGTGGGCACTATTGCCACCATGGTTCATCCTAAAAACATGTAACTTAACTCAAAACCCCTTCACTATACATATCATCCAACTCATATAATATTTTATCCTAATTAATTCATCTCTCTTGATCTCAATTCAAGGTTCAATCCTACGACCTAGATACTCAACCCGACGATAGTTTATAATGACTTTCCTAAAATCGTTACCCCAAAAAAATCACACAAACCACCACGGAAGTCCTGCATCTAGACTACAAAACCATACCTCGAATTCCCTTATCCTATACTCTGGTATAATTACTACTGCACTCTAGAGTCTACAGAACCTACTATCCTAGGCTCTGATACCAAACTGTAACGACCTGAAATTCCTTAATATAAAATGTAACATAATAAATAGAAATGGCAACCCGAACCCGTGGGTAACGGGAACACCTGTCAATCACAACGGAAACCTAAGCAGTAGCAAGTAAAAAAATTCTCAATCATCCATCCATAAAGCATAATACCAGAGTTATCTACATTCCCCAAAACACTGTATTTATTTACATTCTTCCAAAATATTTCATAATACATCTAGGATCTCATAACCAAAACAATTATAATCCTAGTACATTGCTTACCCTCCTAACAAGGTAATACCACTAACTCAACGGCGGCCTCGACCCACCGGTCTCTCTAGGTCTCCTGAAAAGTTAATTAATATTAAGGTGAGACACATCTTAGTAAGGGAAAAAACTAAATACAGCTGTGTGACAACATGAACATTTAATGCAATTATACATATACAGTACATTTCATATATCTGTAGACATTTATTATAACATACTGAATAATCATATACTTTCATACTTGCTAATAAGTCATATCGTATGTAAAACATCTGTTATATTGATAATACTGAAAACATACTCAGGATGATTAGCTAGTTGATGTCATGTATTACCCCTCATGATGGGTTGTGCAGCTCGAAGGCGGGACCCGATAATGGCTGGTCGACCACTTCCGAGTCAAAAATGTCTGTAAGTACGATGGGCCTGCCACACCCTAGTCTAGATTGCAAGGTGGACGTCCACACTCTACTGAAAGGCACATCGACTATCCATCTTCCACCCCCTCGTGGAGTGGTTAGCACTAATCTGAACATAAATATCTGATCTACATAGTTACGATACCGAACTCCTGAACTAAACTAAACTAACATCCGGGGTCTTATAACATATAGTACATGATAATATATCATCTTTCATAATTTCATAAATACAGCCTCGCGTCAAACATTTCATAAATACGGTCTTGTGCCGATCATATGTAAATACTGCCTCGCGCCGAAATCATACATAAATACGGCCTCGCGCCAAAATCATACATAAGTACGTCATTCTAAAAATGATCATTTTATCATGCATTTATCAGAATCATAATGTACTGTATACTTTCATAACTTCTCAAATCATACTGCATTCATATCATTATCATATCATAATATTTCTTCATGTAAAATAATATTCATGCCACACATTTGCTGTATAAAACTATACATTGTATTATGAAAATCACGATTTCTGGCATCTCATACATATATACACGTTTTAACATAATAGCAATATTTTTCCCAAACTTGCATTAATTTCATAATATTTAAATATTATACATATTTTCAGGAAATCAATTTGCTCATAAATAATAGTAATTTGCGTGAAAAGTAACTGTTTTAGTTTATTCCCTTACCTGACTACTGAGAAAAGCCCCTATAAACTTTGGTCTCACACCCGTAGGATTTTCTAATCAATACCCTGAAAATGAAAGCTCTCAGTGTTAAATTTCAGTATTTTCACTCGTACATCATTTCCTATAACTACCGTAAGACCAAACTTGACTTAAAAAGTCTTGCCTCAACTTAGGGATGATTTCCAACTTGCTTTCACCAACGATCCGCTCTGGCAGATTTGGAGATAACTTCCCCAGGAGCGTCGTGGTGACTTTAGATTGTTGAACCGGCGTAAATTCGGCCTAAAATCGAAGAGAGAGAGAGAGAGAGAGAGAGAGAGTGAGTGAGTGAGTGAGGGCCGAATGGAAGAGAGAGAGAAGAGAGTTTGCTTAATTGTGAAGTAAAAAAATCCGGATTTTGATATATATAGAACAGGGGATTTGTCGACGAGCCACGTCATTCGTCGACGAATCCTTTAATAATTTCGTCGACGAAATTCCATCCTCGTCGACGAAATTTAGTCAACTCAAAACCTCTCTCGGTATTTCCTCGTCGACGAAATTCAGTCTTCGTCGATGAATTCTCTTATGTATTTCCTTTCCTCTTTATTATTTAAATTTCATCTTTATTCAGGTTGTCACAAGATTTGTATCTTTTTGAGAAAACTTGGTGAAAATTTTTTAAATTCTTGAAATCATAAAGGAGATCTTTAGAATTTTTAAAGCCTCAGAAAATATCATTATTCTTTTGTCAAATCTCATGAGAGGTTAATGTCTTTTTCCCTAAAATATGGTAATAAATCATTGTATATGTATTAAGCACTCATAAGCTAGTGCCTTATACTTTATTAATTTCACCTCTAATAACTATTAATACAAAAAAATCATGAAATGAGTAGAACTATTGAAGTTGGTTTGGTTAAATAAAGGAAATTAAGGGGAAAGTCTTATTAATATCAACACTACTTTTATGATTAGAGAGAGATTTTTTGAAGTTCTCAAATTCTAGTATAAGAGATTAAAAGGGTATGTCATTGGTGTTGTAGCATGTAGCTTATATCGAGTGGAACATATCTACAGAGAAAGTACTCAGGTTGAAAAGAAACAGGTACCAAAAAACTGTAGTAGCAATGAGCATGTGCTATAGGTAGAGTGAGAGACTCAAGGTAGAGATGACAATGTTTAGAATGTAAGGAGTTCTAGCTCAGAAGACCAACAACATCACAATATAGCTATATATAGCCCCAGACGCACAATCAGGCCACCTCCCATATATGAATTTGATGATCTGACTTCTTATGTACTCAATACTAGTAGTGGGGATCCTACTACTTTTCAAAAGGCGGTGCACAACCAAGATAAAAGTAGATGGATAAGTGCTATGGTGTAGAAGATAGAGTCTTTACATAAGAACCAGACATGGGAATTGGTGGAGTTTCTAGAGGGGAAGAGAGCGATATGATGCAAATAGGTGTATAGGAAGAAAGAAGTAGTATCTGTAAAAGAAAGAGAAAAATTCAAGGTGCATCTAGTAGCAAAGGGTTACTTACAGAGGAAAGTGGTTGATTATGATGAGATCTTCTCTCATATGGTCAGACACACTTCTATCAGGGCAGTGTTGGGATTGGTGGCGCATTTCGATATGCATTTGAGGCGGATGGATGTGAAGACAACATTTCTTCATGCTGATTTGGAAGAACTGATTTACATGTTACAATCATAAGGGTTCACTCAACCTGGACAGGAACACTTGGTCTGTAAATTGAGAAAATTACTTTACGAGCTGAAGTAGTCTCCGAGGTAGTGGTACAAGCGATTTGACTCCTACATGATCCGGATTTGCTACAAGAGATGTGAGTATGATTGCTGTATTTATGTGAAGAACTTTGATGATGGTTCACTTATTTTTCTGTTGCTTTATATGTGTGATTGTGTTTTTCATGTTGTTCATCGTTGATTGTTGCATTGCACAATCGGTTCCACACACATTAATTTGCACAACAATCAGAGTGGTTTATCTATTTATAATTATAAACAAATATTGTAGTTAATGCACGCGATTGGACTTAGTAAGGCTTTTTCGAATTAGTTATTACATAAATAAGTAATTTTCTTGATTTATTTTCTTTGCTTATGCTCATTCCTATTACAAGCTTATTTTGAGCATGTCTAAACGACCAAATTAGGTCCATTAATTTAGCTAAGAGCTTCATTAAGATCCATTTAATTGCATTCTTCTTCTTCTTTCTTTTCTTTTTTTTTTCATTTTTTTTCTATTTTTAAATTTCTAAATTAACAAACTTAACCTTTAACTCTCGACATTCAGTATCAAGAGCTAATAGATAAGCATTGCTAGTTCATTCATGCTAAGAAGCAGATAAAAAGATTCTAATACAACATCACTACTACACCATTTTATGCTTATCATCATATATGTTTGTTTCATATAAACTTATTTTTAGATTGAAATTAAAAAAAGCTAGATAGTGAGCTTAAGTTTGACTTGATAGAGAGCTTGAATATGGGTAAAATACAATTTTTATTTTAATGAACAAATTTAAACGAATATATTCACGTTTGAATTTTAAATATAGTGTACTTGAGCTATACTTTGATTAAAAACTTAATAAACAATTTTGAAGGTGGTACAACTTGCTTCAACTCAACTCAATTGCAATCATAACTATGCCCATTATGTAGCCCTAATAGCTAACCTCAAAATGAATATAAAATTTGAGAAAAAAAAGACCGACGAATGTCTCTCTATCAATTTTTCTTTTACTTTTAAAATGATTGAATTTGGAAGGGATTAAAAAAATATTCCGTCCCTCTCTTTTTCTTATAAAAGGTTATTTACAAAAATAAAAATTTTTAATTGGTCATTTTTTTCTTCCTTTTTGAATTTTCTAGCTACGGACTTTTCCTTTATGACATCAATGCTTACGTTTCATTAAATTACTATATTTTAAAAAGCATATCATGATATATTTACTTTTATTTCAAAATCATCCCACGCCAAAATTAAAAGAAAAAAGTGTGAATTGTATTTTTTGCAATTATATATATACACAGGCACACATATATTTACACACATGATAGGATAGTATTTAAAATTGTTAATCCAAACGAACCTTACGAAAGGAAAAAAAATATATGATAAAATTTTAGGAGAGTGGAGTATCTTTTGTCACATTTTTTATTATCAAATTCATTGTTAATGTATTTCTAGAGATTTTTCTTGAATTCAATATTAAATTAGGTTAAACTTGACACATCTTCATTTAATTTATTTAATTTTTGAAATTTTTTAAAATTTTAAATTTTAAAAATAAATAGAAAATATAAATTTAAAATTTGGCCGAACCGAAATTTAAGGGGCCTGGCGACTCCCCCGGGCCTTGTCCCGATCGTGGAGCCCATGAGTGGGGCAGAGACGAGCTGGCCCTTTTGTCATTTAACGTTTGGCCTTTCCTTGTCTTCATTAAATAGGGGAATGGGAGTGGGCCACATCTACTGGGCCTCTCTGGGCCCACTATTAATTTCACCTTGCCGGCTACACCTTAAAGCCCATTCTCAAAATCCACCAATAGAATCTTACATGTGTGTTGTCCCTAGCCACTTGGTAAAGATTAGGTACGAGTCTCACATCAGATATATACTGAAAATTTCTTGAAGTTAGAGAATACTTAATTGGGTCCAAGATTATTACATTTGATATTAGGGTATCTGAATGTGTATTAGAACGATCAAAGCGGCCAATACATCAACGAAAATGGATCCAAGATAGTTAGGCTTTCAAAATTTTGTGTTAAAAGTTTAAGATTTAAACATTAAAATGGGTGTAAATGAAATGAGAGATATACTTTTTGTTATTATATAATTTAAGTTATTGAGTACTTGACAAATTGAGGGAAAAAAAAAGAGAAATAATTTATAAGAAACTATTTCATGTATTGTGTAATTTTGTATATGTACCCATAGGGGCCCAATAATTGGTCATATGAGATGAGAATGCCTTGAATGGGGTCATGTATTAGTTTGCTCACCACTCAAACACATGTAAAATGTTTTAGATTTGACAAGTAAGATGTTGCTCAAGGAAATATTGCTATTCCAGAATTATATTTACTGAAACCAACCGAGATTTTTTTTGTAAAGAGTACATTGATTTTATTTTTTTGGACCGACAAATTTCAAATATCAGAATTATGCAAAAATATTATGGTGAGGATTGTACTAGAATTTTGAAAGAGGGCAAGTTCAAGAGTTGGCTTGAAATATATGGGATTTAGAGTTGTAGTATTGCCAAAATCGTTGGGATTTGACTATTTGAGTGATTATAGGTTCGAAATTTGAAATAAAAAGTAAGAAAATATGGTCATAAATGCCCTAAGTTTGGAGTTTAGTTGCCAATAAATAATATATATATTTCAACGAAATCCCAATTTTTTTTATAACTCTCACTTATAGTGGAGGAATACCGTGATTACAAGTAGGACACATTAGATTTACAAATAAACTATAAAAACCATTCGAGGCATCAAAACCAATAATAAAAAAATCAGTACCATCATCCAATTAAAACAAACTAAACATGCCTATATGGAATCAAAACCAATCAAAACAAACATAAACAAATTACCTTATTACCTTCTTTGAATTGGTGCTTTATAGAGAAATGAAAACCTTGTAACTCCTCCTCTAATAATTCTCAAAAGTCTTATAAGTACCAAGAGAAACAAATTCCTGATGCAAGTCATCCCACCACCAATTCCGAGTTGCTTTCAATACAAATATTATGATATACCAACTCTTTACAGAGCCGAACACTACTAGTTAGAGCCCGCAACTCCGCTCCATTATTAGTACCAAGGTCAAATTTTTCTGAGAGGGCAGGCTTAATATTACCAGATGTGTTACTTTGATCCATATACCATTTTATCTCTAATTCTCACTTCATATCTGTCTCCATTCCCTTCTTACCTCTTCTAGATTATTTTTAGTCACCGCCCTCCTTTTTCCTTCCCTCCTCCTATAATTTCTGCCAAGATTTCATATTACCTTATTTTCCTATTCGGGGATCAACATGAGATCCCAAACATCCACTTCTGCCATCCTCTCTGAATAATCCTTCACCTCTCTTTAAAAGGTATTATGTAAACATACACCATGTGAAGTCTCAAATCCACTAATCACATAATTAATTTTATATAGTAATATTTAGACACATTAAACTAATTTTGAACTCATATTGTAATGGCCCGGCCCTTTATACGGACCAGATTGCTACCACACATATAGAATATCTGTACCTGATAAATATACATAAACAACCCGCCCTAAATAGGGACATATGGGTGTATCTCATACATAACTGTAATTCAAAGGTTGTGGAAAAACATAAATATTCATAGGGATTCTATTAAACTTATACCAAAGTTCTAATTGTATCTTTAATACATAAGATTCATACTTAAAACATAAATTATATTACATCTCCAAAAGAAACTAACCAGGCTAACAACCTAGTACT
Organism: Malania oleifera; assembly: GCF_029873635.1. Taxonomy (NCBI): domain Eukaryota; kingdom Viridiplantae; phylum Streptophyta; class Magnoliopsida; order Santalales; family Ximeniaceae; genus Malania; species Malania oleifera. The sequence continues at coordinate 108,246,925 of NC_080424.1, forward strand.
AATACAAAAACTTACTCCTATCAATCAGATTCTAAGCTCCAAAGTCTCATTAGAAGACTAGGATCGATGCCCTGAGGACCTGAAGCAAAGGTTGTAAGATTTGGGTGAGACACTTCTCAGTAAGGTGGAAGATATTACAACAGCACGTGATTACATGAGTTTATTCCAGTTAAAATTGTCGTGACGTCCCGGACCCGGCCCAGAGAACCAATCTCTGCTTTAAAAATGGGTTCGGCTTGCGAACTAGGAAAAATGAATGTGTATTTTGAAAATGTGAATTTTCGTGGAGAACGATGTGTGGTGGAATCTCCACTAATCTTTTGAAGTGTGGTTAGAACACTTGATTGCTACCCCGTTAGGGGTAGAATCGGTCTGCGTCACCAGAGTCGGGCTTGGGAGTATGGTTACGCAAGGGGAAGGTATTAGCACCCCCTACACGCCCGTTCTTACGAACGGTACTAGATTAATAAAGAATTATCCCGAAATAAATGTAATAAGTCTTTAAAGATTACTCCCTTTCAAAAGTCAAAAGAATGAAAATACTATATAGGTATTCCCTCAGAACCGGGTCAATCCAATACCCTAAAGAGTCAATGCTCTTGGTCACAATCATCGGGAAGTAAAATCGAAAATAGGATACGAAATACGCTCCCGGGAGTTTTGAAATCTATAGGTTTTTCTAAGTAGGAAATATACTATTCCGGGAGGTTTTTGAAATTTGTTCGGGATTTGGAATGATTTTTTGTGCCTAAAAAGATATTTTTGTGATTTTTCCTAAGTATGAAAATGATTTTTGTGATTTTTCCCGAACTTTCAAAATAACACAAATAAAATCATTTGAAATCAAAATGTGAAAGTATTTTTGGGATTTTCAAAAATTTTATGATTTTTATGAATTTTTCGAATATAATAATAGTATACAAGTGAAATGGAGAAAACCGGGGTGAACCGGTCCGGAAATGGTGAACCGGTCAAACGTTGACCGGTTTGAGGGAAAACCAATTTAAGGTCTTGGTCGAGACCATTGATTTTTCAGGGTTTTCCAATGTTCTTCCAAATACAACAGAATTTTAGACAACAATCATGAAAGTCATAGTTTTAAAGATATGACTTTAGAATGTATTTTTGAAAATCTTGACTGTGGGGAAACAAATCTAACCTTTGCCAAACATGTTGGAAATTTTCTTGAATTTTCTTCAAAAATTTTCAAATGTAAATAAGTTTCAAAGCCTTAAAAATTTTTGAATTTGCTTTGACAATTTTTTTTTTTTTTTTGAATTTTTGTGTCTTTTATGAAATTTTTTTTTTTATGAGTTAAAAAAAGCCATTTAAAATAAAATAAGAAATGAAATAGAATTAGATAAACTAGCAGAGATCAGTTCGGGAAAAGGGGGCGGAGATGTAACATAGGAAGAGAAAATTCATTAGTCTTACCTATCGTCTTTTTCTCCTCCTGTCTGTGAATTCACAGGGGTTAGTCTACAGCGCCTTCCTGAGGGTTGTTCTTGAGCTCCGACTCGAGGCACTAGGGAGTACCTTCTTCAAATGGAGTGACTCGGCACCGGTAGGAAAAGGGATCAATCGATCGCTTGATCTTCTTTCGTTTTCCTCTGCTCCGGTCTTCTTTTCCTGTTGATGAGTCTACTGGGGCCACTCTACAACGTCTTCCCGAGAGTTGTTCTTGAGCTCTGATTTGAGGCACTACGGGGTGCCTTCTTCAAATGGGGTGACTCAACACCGATAGGAAACGAGATCAGTCGACCTCTTGATCTTTACTAAAAAAAAAAAAAATTAGCTTCACAAACTCATGATAGAAAATTTCAATATTTGAAATCTTCTCCTTACCACCACTAAGAGCTCTCTCTCCCTTGTGCTTGGAATGAGAGGGCTATTTATAGGCTTAGCTTGGGGCAAGCGTAGGAAAGAAGACATAAGGGAGTGATGATGGGGGGAACCAAGTATGGGAGGAAGAATGATGAAGGGAAATTAGCATGGGAAGAATGGTTAAAGGAGATAACATGACATGTGGTGAGTGATGATGGGGGAAACAAAGTATGGGATGAAGAATGATGAAGGGAATATAGTATGAGAAGAATGATAAAGGGAGGAAACATGACATGTGGTGAGTGATAATGGGGGGAACAAAGTATGTGATGAAGAATAATAAGGGGAATATAGTATGGGAAGAATGATAAAGGGAGGAAACATGACATGTGGTGAGTGATAATGGGGGGAACAAAGTATGTGATGAAGAATAATGAGGGGAATATAGTATGGGAAGAATGATAAAGGGAGGAAACATGACATGTGGTGAGTGATAATGGGGGGAACAAAGTATGTGATGAAGAATAATAAGGGGAATACAGTATGGGAAGAATGATAAAGGGAGGAAACATGACATGTGGTGAGTGATAATGGGGGGACAAAGTATGGGATGAAGAATGATGAAGGGAATATAGTATGGGAAGAATGATAAAGGGAGGAAACATGACATGTGGTGAATGATGATGGGGAGACAAAGTATGCTTGCATTTGACAAATTAAAATAAATAATAATAATAATAATAATAATAATAATAATAATAATATGAGAGTTCTAGAAGCTGTGCGGAGCCCATCGAAAATGTGTGGGGCCCATGTGCCATGTGGGGTCCACAAGCCGTTTGACGGTTACAGGAACCCAAGCTAGCAAAGCATCGGATATATGGATCCGAGCTAGCGTACCAAAGGGGGTAACGTGCATCGGATGTAGGAATCCGAGCTAGCGTACCAAGAGAGGTGGGGCCCACCAAACATGTGGGACCCAATGAAGATATATGGGGCCCACAAGCCACGTGGGGTCCACGAGCCATTTGAGGGTTATAGGAACCCGAGCTAGCAGGTGCAAGTGTGCCAAAAGAGGTAACGTGCATCGGATGTAGGAATCCGAATTAGCGTACCAGAGGGGGTAACGTGCATCGGATGTAAGAATCCGAACTAGCATACCAAAGGGTAACGTACATCGGATGTAGGAATCCGAGCTAGCGTACCAGATGGGGTAACGTGCATCGGATGTAGGAATTCGAGCTAGCGTACCAGGGAGTAACGTGCATCGGATGTAGGAATTCGAGCTAGCGTACCAGATGGGGTAACGTGCATCAGATGTAGGAATCCGAGCTAGCATACCAGGGAGTAACGTGCATCAGATATAGGAATCCGAGTTAGCGTACCAAGGGATAACGTGCATCTGGTGTATGAATCCGAGCTAGCGTACCATGAGATGTGGGCCCCACAACACATGTCGGGCCAAATGGAGATATGTGGGGTCCACAAGCAGTGTGGGACCTACAAGGACGTGTGTGGTCCACCAACAGCGTGGAGCCTACAAGGATGTGTGGGGTCCACCAACAGTGTGGGGCCTACAAGGATGTGTGGGGTCCATCAACAGTGTGGGGCCTACAAGGATGTGTGGGGTCCACCAACAGTGTGAGGCTTACAAGGATGTGTGGGGTCCATCAACAGTGTGGGGCCTACAAGGATGTGTGGGAAGGTTTGCCATGAGGTCTCCATGGAATGGCCTGGTTAAAATTGGGGTGTCAACAAAAATAATTGCATAATTCTACATTCATATTACTGCACCCTAAGAGATATACAAATATAATTCAGTATCATTACAAGCGAGAGTTCCCGAGGTTAGGGTAGGGTGCAGGCCCATACACTGTACGATCCCTCCACACAGTACTTAACCCTGTGACCTTGCCCATTTTAGTTTTTTAAATCATGTATATGAATATTTAGAACAAAGACCAGTTTTGAAATGTCATAATATGCCTATTTACCCCGTGGCACGGGTTTTGCACTGATAACTCTGACATGCTTTGTTCATGCAGGCACTGTCAAACATCTATTATATAGTCCAACTGCCCCATATGGTCCATTATTTCACCAGTGATCTCAATACTCCTGCAAGTCAACTATCTTTATACCCACACTAATTCACATGTGTGGTTGTACTGTACTTTACTAGTAACGGAACTGCAGCTTTAGAAACTGGAGTATCTTTCAACTCCTTTAATTTGAAATATCTTTCAACTCTTTTAGTATCAAGTTGTGGTCTCGTCATATATACAATTTACAATGAAAACATAATAGTCCATGCATTTCTAGTATTTTCACAATCTCATTAATGAACTAAACAGACATTCTTTCTTCCCTTCAAACTGAGGTATCAATCGATACACGTACTCTCGATTGACCCCTTTTCACATATAAAGTTCGGTATTTAACCGGCACCTATTTTCCTCAATTTCAGATAGTATAATAGAACCTCAATTCCTATTGTTCATAACTGTACATACCAATGCATTATAAGCTCATTTAACAGCATATATCACGTTCGTTTCGTCAAAAACTCCTTTAAGGAGTAATCAGTTCAAAAAGTCATTTAAATGAAAAATGAGGGTTCAGGCATCTCCTACTAGTAGTTTAAAGCAACTAGGCAAGTTTTTAAAATATTTGGAGATCATATGCAAAAATCTCTAAATTTACCAAAACCGTAAAAATAATTAAATCGACACTTTTACTCGATAGAATTTTGCAAACGAACAGTCATAACATACATAATAGTATAGACTACAGTTTTACCGGTTTACTTTTTAAAATAAACTGATGTAAACAAATCCCCTTACCTTAAACCTGAAACCGAAACATGAACGAATCGATCCAAAACAACGACTCGGGGTCCCCAAAACCTAAAAACCGAAGAACAATACTTCAATATAATTTCCTATACTACCGATCTACCGAACCGAAACCGAATTCAGACCCTTACCTCGATTTTAGGGAAAATCCTGAAATTCCACAAACGAAGATCCATTCTAAAATAAATGTAGAGGTTCTCCTCCTGATCCACGTAGTAATGATGGATCGTGGATTTTGATTACGGACGGCGCAAAATCCTAAAAAAGAGAGGGGGTTGGTTCAAATTAGAGAGAGAGAGAGAGAGAGAGAGAGAGAGAGAGAGTTTATAAAATAAAATTTAACTTAACATTTAAGTAATCAAAATAAATATCTACTTCAAGATATTTATATATAAATATCTCAAAATATCTCCTTTCAAAATATCTTCTCCAAAATATCTCCTCTAAAATATCTCTTTATTTATTTATTTATTTATTATTATTATTATTATTATTATTATTATTATTTATTTTTGGTACAAATAAAGTCACATTGCTTCACATTTTAAAAATAATTTTTTAATTAAAAATACTCTGATGAACTAGATTCAATGTTATTGGAGAAAACCGTCCACGATTGTATAAATCGATTGTCATATAACTGAGCTCACTTAATAGGTCTTAAGAATTAATTTGTCATTGTGCTCTATAATTAATAATATATCCATTAGCTATAGTGTCCTATTATTTCTAATTAAAATATTTTACTTTTGCATTTTGTTATCAGAAATTGGAAGTTAAGACTTCAAACAACTTTTTAAGGATATTTAATTTGGATCTTTATCTTATATTGTGTCATTTAAGTAAGGGGTGACATGGAAGTTTTATGCTTTCACAATTAATTATTTAATAAAATCATATTGTTATTTTTGAATATTTTAACTAATTATTTAATTTTTGAACTGTTATTTGCATGTTCATTTTTAAATTTCATTTTAACCGTATCGATTTTATTTTGAAAAATGATCATCGCGTGATTTTTTTTTACACATATATTAGAAAAATAATCCACTAAAGAAAAAAATGATTTTCCTTTTAGAATATTTTGTTAGTTTTATAATTGATAAATTAGGCATAACATCATATTCCCTTAATCTATAAACCCTCTCTTCCCCCTACACTCTTAAGGGCTTTAATTTAGAATTGAACCTCAACATGACTTTTCATTAAAAGTAATTAAAATTTATAATGATTAGTGTTCTTTTAGAGAGACAACTTCCTACAAATATTTGTTGCAGCTGCATGACAATAATACAATGCTCTACTTATTTAATTTCATTTTTAATTTTGTTCAAATCATAAAAAAAAAAATATTAATCATTTTTAATTGTTTTGATTTACTTCATTCAAAACATAATGGTATAAGAGAACACAGAGTTATTTTTTTAATAAATATTATTAATTAAAATGGGTATTAGCCTACTTAGATGGTCAATATAATCATACTTAAGCTTCAAGATATTTAGGAAATTAATAATTACCCCAATTATTATTGTCACTTTCTCTATCACTGTCAAGGTAGACTGATGGTGTTCTTCTATCTTACCATCAATGTTGTTGGAATTAAATTTTCAACAAAAAGAATTATTATTCTCATCATATATTATTTAACTAAACACCCATATAGAACAAAATTCTTATTTTTTTTCACCAAATGAAAATTTTGATAATGAGTTCGAAATTTTTTATATATTTAGGACCTGTTTGGATCAAAGATTTTGATTAGAAAAAAGAAAAAAACAGAAAAATAAGATGAAAACTCATTTTCCTATATATTTTCTCCCTATACAAAATAATCTAAAAAAAAAATTGTTTTAAGATGGTTAAAAATTTTAAAAAATTAAATATAAATGGTCATATTTTTATTCACTTATTTGGTACAATTTTTTTTTTTTTTTTGTTTTCTTCCTGAACTAAACATGAAAAAAGTTGATTTTTTCATATTTTCTTTTCCTTTTATAAGATCCATTTGGATTAATAATTTTACTTGAGGAAAGAAAATAAAAATAAGGAGAAACTTATTTTTCATTTTATCATTTTATTTTCCTTTTATATCAAAATCTATTAAAAATGAAAGTTTGTTTTTATATGATTAAAGTTAAGAAAAACTAAATAATAATGACGTGTAAAATTGAAATTTTATCCATGAATTTTACATATCTTTTGTTTTCTTTCTTACTTTCCTCAATAACCATGAAAACATGAATTCATTATATTTTTTCAAATATTTTCCGAGCTCCAAACAGGGTCTAAGATTTTCCCAATTCTAAATAGGGTCTAAATCTTCCTGTATTTAATTTCTATCTTCGAATGCAGAAGGAGATGGATCAATCAGACGCATGCTTGGATTCCAAGACCTGCCACAAAGAACCAATCTTAAAGACTCCGAATCATAGAAACAGAAGATGCATATTCTTCTAGTGCGCGCCCAAAAAACTCCTCACTTCACTCCAAAGCAACATATATGCATATACAAATAAGCTGGTGGGCGTGTGTGTGTGTATATACATAGGCATGTATATATAATCGTCTCCCAGCTAGCTATAATTTCAAACCAACTAATTAATCAAGAACGCTGTAATCCCAGCCTAGGTTAATAATATCCATGGCGGTGACATTGTCCATGTCAGTTCACAAGCTTTCCCTTCTGGGGCTTTTCGTTTTCCTGTTTGGGTGCAGGTGGAGGGGTAGTCTCAGCCATGATTACTCGATCGTGGGGTACTCGCCGGAGGATTTGGGCTCGACGGGGAGGCTGATGGAGCTGTTCGAGGCGTGGATGTCCAAACACGGCAGAGTGTACGAGTGCATGGAGGAGAAGCTGCGGAGGTTCGAGGTGTTCAAGGACAACTTGGTGCACATAGACGAGAGGAACAAGAGGGTGAGCAACTACTGGCTGGGGCTCAATGGGTTTGCGGATTTGAGCCACGAAGAGTTCAAGAGGGATTATTTAGGGTTGAACCCGGTGGGAGGGTTTGAGGAGAGTGGGAGGAGAAGAGAGTCGCCTCATGGGGAATTCACTTATGGGGATTTTGTGGATTTGCCAAAGTCTGTGGATTGGAGGAAGAAGGGAGCTGTGACTGGTGTCAAGAACCAAGGTGGATGTGGTAAGAACAATCCTCATCTCTCTCTCTCTCTCTCTCTCTCTCTCACACACACACACACACACACATGGGGTTGTGCTTTTAAGTCGAAGAAAGAATTAAATCAAATAGTTGTTTGATTTGAAGCTTAACAACTATAGGGTGTTAGTGTCACGATAGTGATGTATAGATGAGTTTTCGTGTGAGTCTAGTACAACTTTAGTGGATACCAGTGTTAATATAATATGTTATGATTAGAGAAATCATTTCTTTTAAGACTTTCTCTTTGTGTTATCTTAATTTCTTTCTAATCATGGACGTTCTAACTTTAGTGATTTACTGGCTTTGATTAATCCCGTTTTGTTGAGTTTAAGGAAGGACTGCTCATCTAATTTACAAGTTGTTGGTTTGTTTTTAAAAATATGCCGTGGTTGGGTAATCAATTGATTGATTAATTTGCTTAATAATTAATAGTTGTTGGTTTTTTTTTTTTTTTATGTGGTTCGTCAACTTGTAAAGGGAGTTGCTGGGCATTTTCAACGGTGGCAGCCGTGGAAGGCATAAACAAGATCGTAACGGGAAACCTAACTTCTTTATCGGAGCAAGAACTAGTAGATTGTGATAGAGCATACAACAATGGGTGCAATGGGGGTCTCATGGACTACGCTTTCTCCTTCATTATTAACAATGGCGGCCTTCGTAAGGAAAAAGACTATCCTTATGTCATGGAGGAAGGAAATTGTGTCACCAAGAAGAAGGTACACTTTTGGATTCATATTAAAAATGATCATTTTTTCAGTAATTTGTATGCATACCTTGTCTTTGTACGCATAGAGCTCAACTCCATGCCTAATTATAGAGTTAATTATTTGACACATAAGAATGAGATAGAATTAGAAGAAATGAAATGAAATTTTATACCACTCTCCATTCAAATTCTCATCGAAATCCACAAATTAAACATAAATATCCAAAGAACAGTCACGGCACAATACCTACTGAAATATAGAGAAAGAGAGGGAGAAAATCTTCGTGGCCCATGTTCGGCCTTTTAGCCCAATCAATCAAGTATGGGCCAAAACCTAAGCTAGGCCCGTTAAGCTTATAATAACTCTAGCCAAAGCCCATTTTGGGGTTGATTTTTGAAAGGGTTTCCCAGATGCATGGTTTACAATCTTTTGTATCCCAATCTCGAGTGTACTCTAAAAACATTGTTCGAGATATTTCTCCATCTTGATCGTATGCTATTAAATTTTAACATTTAAGAAAGAAAATCTATTCAAATATGATTAAAATTTAGAAAACAAAAATAATAATATTAATATGTACTTTTGTTTTAATTCTTAATGATAATTTAATAGTTATTACTGATAAATTATTTGCTTAATTAATTTTATGGGGAGCATGCATGCAGGAACCAGTGGTAACAATAAGTGGATACCATGATGTGCCACAGAACAGCGAGGAGAGTCTACTGAAAGCAATAGCGAACCAGCCTATTAGTGTAGCCATTGATGCTTCTGAACGAGACTTCCAATTTTACAGTTCGGTAAGTATATATATATATATATGTGTGTGTGTGTGTGTGTGTGAGAAATATATAATGGTGGCAAAACGGGTCAAGATTCAATAGGTGATTCGTGATCTGTCCGTTTAGAACGGATTTGGATTTGAAAGGAGTCAATCCGTTTAATAAATGGGTCAAACCAAACTCAACCCCCGTTTAATAAACGGATAAGACGGGTTTGGATTGAGTACCCGTCAGGTCACCCATTTATATTAAAAAAGATATATTTTTTAATTTTTTAATTTTTTTTACTTTTAACCTTTTAGATAAATCATATGTTATAGTTACAAGCTATACAACTAGATTTGTTGAAAATTTGAAGAGGGAACAGAACATGAGCGATAGATTATATTTATATTGGTGTTGTTCTTTAAATTTTAAATTGTATTTTCTCAAAAAAACAAAAATTAAAGAGTTGTTCTATTTTTTAAAAATTTTAAGTTTTTTCTTAAGATATTAATATATAAAATAAATGATTAAATGAGTAATGCTTTTTTAAAAAAAATATTAATTTAATTTTGGTTAAATGTTAAAGAAAAAATTAAAATAAATAAATTATATATTTAAATGGGTGTTTAATGGATACCCGTTAATGACCCGTTTATTAAACGGATAGGTTTGGATTTATAGGTTATTTACCTATTAATAAACAGAAGAACCCGAACCCAAACCCAAACCCATTTAACACTCACCTGTTAATGACCGGCTCAAACTAGAACCATAAACCCATTTTGCCATCCTAGAAATATATAAATGCATGTACATTTCATTTTTTATTTTTATTTTTTGTGGAAATTGATAACCTTCTTGAAAAAATAATCTCAGGAAAACAACAAAATATTTTGTACAATAGGTATATACATCAAATCTAAAATGATTTTTTCATGTGTATAAAAAAGTGTTTATTTGGTTAAAATACATACACTAACAAAATCATATTTGATTTGAGGAATACACAAATTGCACGTAAGTTATAATCTACCTCATGCACACTAAGAAAAATTAGGTCGTCACTAGTGTGATCTTCCTATCAAACACTCTTTCTAGTAAAAACATTCCAAATAATAGTATACTCTACTAAATCATATATGGACTTTATCATGTAAGACTTACTGTTTGGAGTGTTTTCATTAAATGAAGAGAAAAAATTAGGTTCTTCAGGAGGATTACGTTGGTTCTCCCATTAGACCCTTCCGATCAATGAAAATATGTCAAATAATGAGGGTCACATGATACGACCTAGATATAATTTGATAGGCTACACTATTTGTGTATATACACACACACACACACACACACATATATATATATATATACATTGCTATACAAAACTCCATAGTATGGTTATATGTGTGTTTGTGTGTGTGTGGGTGTTGCAGGGGGTTTTCGATGGGTCGTGTGGAACGCAGCTTGATCATGGGGTGGCAGCCGTCGGATACGGGACATCATCGGACGGCGTGGATTACATCATAGTGAAGAACTCGTGGGGAGCAAAATGGGGAGAGAAAGGGTACATCAGGATGAGGAGAAACACTGGGAAGGCAGAAGGCCTTTGTGGGATCAACAAAATGGCTTCTTATCCCACCAAAAAGAAGTGATCATCCTTCCATCTTCATTCTTTACTTCCTACCTATTTCTTCTTCCTCATCATCTCCTAATAACTGATCTTTAATCATTATATGTACTCTCTGTCTCTCCTTCTCCGTGTATGTAGAAAAAGAAACTATACGTAGTAATTGTAAACAATTAACGTTTACGCATTACGATGACTTACAGATTCGATTCCTTACTTGTAAGATGAATTATTATGAGTATGTTAATAAGCAGATGATACTAATTTCATCATTTGATTTGGTTTTACCCAAGTGGGCCTAAAAGAGCTATCTAGATGGGAGTTTCAAGTCAATAAAAAAAAAATATAACTTATACAATACACATATGGATTTATGAGAATAATTTTGGGTATGGATTTAAATTGAACATTTGTAAAAAGTGAACTTGTTCTCATATGTATATAGAAAGGTGGATTACTTATGTTGAGAGAAAATTATTATATGGAGCACTCTGGTGAACGGTAGAACTCTAGATAAATACTATCGATTACGAGTTGCATGCTTAAAAGGTTCACATTAGTGTTAGTATTGGAGGAGTCCAAGAGTGGGCGCTTAAGTCTTTTGGGTCTTGGACGCAACCATGTATATAAGCACCCATCATCTACTCAATTTTTACAATGTGGAATAAACTTATAAGTGGAATTCTCAACAATTTCCCCCTCACTTGTGAGCTCCAATTGCTTCCCCTTGAATTCTCAAACAGTTGCTCAAGTGAGTCATACCACCGTGCCATACGTGCTTCGAAATGCATTCTACGTGCCTCTGAACCAATCCTACCTCCCACGTCTTAACGCTATTCGGATACATCTTCCAAACCTAGATGATCCTTATTGGCATTAGTCACACACGTAATTTTTCCAATGTGGAACAAACTCACAAATAGAATTCTCGACAATCTTCTCCTCACTTGTGAGTTCAAATTGCTCCCCCTTGAATGGAATCCGTCTCCCTCATAAGAAAATGTCCAATTCTCCAACAATTCCTCAAGTGAGCCTTACCACCACGCCTTACTTGCCTCAGATTGCATTCCACGTGCCTCCAAACCAATCATATCTCCCACGTCTTGACCTTATTCGGATCCATCTTTCAAGATTAGATGATCCTTTATTGGCCTTGGTCACACACTTGATCCTCAAATTGTTAACACGTCAGGAGAATCAGCTTCAACATCTCAACTTTTTTGTTTTTGTGATGTCACTCATCCAAAGTTATGAATCGTCAACTCTGATACCAAAATTATAAATTTTTTATGGGTGTTGCAAGCCTCCAACAGTTTTTAGATATACTTTCGTGAACCTAATTACATGGGTGAATCCAGTGAACCAAGCATCGACTTCTTGGTCTTGTTCGGGTTTTTCTTTGAAGTTTGGATGGAATTTTGTTTTATCTCTTGCTGATTATTAATCTATCAGTTGAGCAGAGATGTTGTTTGTTGTTATTAGTTAAAAAAAAAAAATGTGGCAATTGGAATTCTAGAATAGGTCTTCAGGAAATTCCTTCCATATCTGCTATTCCATTATCTCAGTTGAAGCACTGATTCCCAGTAATTTTACTTGATTTCTCGCAAGGACATCAATGTCAAGATTCTTTTGCAACCTCGGGCTTTCCGGCTGCTTCTCCAACTCCGGTGTCCTTATTCCGACGCCCATGATAGAATGTAGCTCAATACCTCTGTTTTTCTTTAATTTTTTTTTTTGTTGCAGAAATTGCCGGTCAAGAGCTTCACACTTCAGAGTGACTTCGCAGCTCTCCACTCTCATCTCTGGTTTGATTTGCTAGTTTGTGTCGTCGTCTCCATCTTGTCTTCGGCTCACTCATATTGGGTCTGATCTACTGGTCAGCCATTCCCGCTCTGACTATGCTGTGTTTCATCACTCCTTCTCAGAGGCAATCGATCTCTTGGAGTTTCTTGATTTTTTGAATTAAATTTTTACAGGGTTTTCCTTCATTTTTTGTCATATTTTTTGTCTTCACTTCGCAACAATTTTCGGCTTCACCGGCACCATCTCGCATGCTCTATGCATCGGCATCTTCTCCTATGGATCATCTCCGTCGCCGTTGCCTTCTCTACTACTGTCATGCTTTTCATTAATGGAAGTTTTTTTTACCCCAAGATGGAGATGTTAAATCATTATTCATCATCTCCATCTTAAGGAGGCGTATTAACAAATACTGTTTTAGTTAGTTTAGTTAATTGTTATATTAGTTTAAAATTCTTAATTCAGTTTTTAATTGACTTAGTTCATGTACTAGTATAAATACTGATAGTCAGGGCTAGCTCCTTCTTTAGGCGATTGAGGTGTTCGCCTAGGGGCCCCCAATTTTTTTTTAATATAATAATATATTTTTGGGGTCTTAAATTTTTTAAAATTAAATAATGTTAATATTATTTATTATACTCTCTTCCCATACATTAACTTCCCAACTAACAAATAAATGCAATTTAATTCTTTTTTTTTTTCAAATCTCATTGACATCCCAACTAACAAATTTATTATATTTCTAACTATCTATTGCTTTCATCTCTCTCTCTTAACTTCTCTAAAAAAATATTTCCATCTCTCACACTCTCTCACTCTCATCTCTTGGTCTCTCTATGATTTTTGTTCTGACTTTTGTGTTCATCATCTTCAAGCCTCCGATTCTCTGTAATTTTTATCAATCCTAATTTTGATTTTAATGTTTGTGCATTATTTTTCTATTATTTTCACTCTGAATTTTTTTTCTATTTTTTCTTAGATTTTGGAAGTTTTGAGGTCAGAGCATTGTATCCAACAAGAATCCGATATCTCTAAAGTCTCGCTCGCCGATCGATTTACAATAATAATAATTATCAAGTTATATTATTTCAATCTATCATTTCTATAGATTTATTAAATTTATTTTTATTTGTTTATATAATTTGTCAATTTATAGTTAGTGTTAATTTTGAAATTTAATTATGTCAACAAGAAAATGAATCTGAATATGAAAAAAAAAAGAAAAAAAAAAAGAATTAGTGTCATCTTAAAATGAGCTCTTCATAAATTTATTTTTGCATTTCAAAAGTTAGAAAAATTAATTTTAAATAAAAATAAAAATTAAACAAAATATTAAGGATTCTTGAGAACAACCGCAATAATACAAATTTATTTATTTTAACACCTATCTATGATTGGGGCCGCACGACACCACTATTAGATCTCCTGAAGCTCGTTGGACGACCAACTCCGATCAAACTCGACGGCTCCGCCTCACCATCATCATTCTCATTCTCCTCCAACGACCTCCCCATAGTTTCCGGCGTAAAGAAGTATGTCACCCCCATCCCCACCACACAAATCCCCCCCAACACCACCATCGCCACCGTCATCTCCATCCGCCGCGGGCACAAGTGCTCGCCTTTCTTCTCCTTCCTCTGCGTCGCCCACTGAAACCCCACCGCCCCCACTATCGCCCCCAACTTCCCCGCCGCCCCCGACAAGCCGTGGCACGTCGTCCTCAACCTCGCCGGGAACAGCTCCGCCGGCACTATGAAGGTGGTGGTGTTGGGGCCGAAGTTGGCGAAGAAGAAGGTGAGCCCGTATAGGAGTATGAACCCGGCGTTGGTGCAGGAGAGCCGGCGGTACATTGCTCCCAGGATGGAGAAGAGGACGGCCAGGGCGAGGAAGCCGGCGATCTGGATCGGGCGTCTGCCGACGCGATCGATAAAGTAGACGGTAGCCAAGTAGCCAGGGATGGTGGAGGAGGCAGCGACGATGGCCTGGATCTTGGCGACGTGGAAGGCTTCTTGGAAGGCGGTGAGGTTGGGCTCCTTGTCGCGGAGATGGTCCTGGTAGATTTGGGAATAGAAGAGGTTGTTGCTGTAGAAAACGACATCGAGGAGGAACCAGGTGGCGGCGCAGGCGAAGAGGTGGAGGCCATGACGGCGGAGGAAGGGAGGAGATGGGTTAGCGTTGAATGGTTCAAGTGCTACTTGGGATTCTTCTTCGTCTTCGGGGATGGGAGGCATGGCGTCGCCGAGGACTTTCTCCATGTCCTTGGCAGCCTGCGCCACATTTTCCTCCACCAGGGCCGTGTATCTGCACATAAGAGAATTTAAAATCATATTTGACCTGATTTATTACTCGACATACTTATTTAGTGTGGATGTAAATATTAGTATGATCATTTAGTTTAAATTTTAGATTATTTCTAAACAAATTCCTAATAAACAAATTCCTAATAATTAATTAATTTATTCCTATTAATTTAATATAATATTTAAATTATGTCAAATTTGGTGGATATATTCAGTATATTTAATAATTTTAATATATATATATATATATATATATATATATATATATTCTTGGGGAAGATGCTATGTAATTCAGTACTTATCATATTGATTTTATAATATAGTACATATTATATTAGCTTAAGTAAATAAAAAATAATAAAGCATAGAACTAACCGGGCAGTTTCGGGCATCTTGATCCGCCAATAAAACGTCAGCGCTGCGGGAACCGCACCCGCCATCAATATCACGCGCCATGCCAAGTCAGCCGCTTGCGGCGTCTTCCCCGTCGGCGACTCTCCATACGCGAGCTGAAACGCGGCGCACACCGCCATCGTCACCGCCGAGCTCGCTAGAATCCCGAACCCCTGCATCGAAAACACGGCGGCGATGAACGCACCGCGCGTCCGCTGGTTGGAGAACTCCGACATGATGGTGGCGGAGAGCGGGTAGTCGCCGCCGATGCCCACCCCCAGCGCGAACCGGAAGAACCCGAGGCTGCCCAAGACGCACCCGCGGGTGGTACAGACGGAGAACCCGCACGCGAGAGAGCAGAGCATCATCAGAATCAGCACGGCGCTGTAGACACGGCGCCTCCCGATGCGGTCGCCGAGAAAGCCGAAGATTGGCTGGCCGATGGCGGCTCCAAGGAGGGCGAGGGCGACGAGAGCGGAGACTAAGGCGGTGGGGGCTTGGGAGTGATGATGGGGGTAGTAGACGTGGCCGATGAGGTTCATGATGGGGGGGATGCAGAAGAAGTCGTAGGCGTCGGTGAAGAGGCCCATGCCGGCGATGATTATGGCCCTGAAGTGGTAGTACTGTATCTTGGCGGTGTCCAGGGCGGAAAGAACTCTTAGCCGCCGACCCATTTCTGTGATAAATTACCAGCTAGCCGCCGGAGTTTCTGCAGTTAGCAGGTGTAGTAGAGTGTGTGTGTGTGTGTGTGTGTGTGTGTTTCAATCCTTCGCATGATAAATATAAAATGGAGAGGAAGGATGGAACTTGGAAGGAGAGGGAGAGGGGAGTTGCTATGAAGACGAGGGTGATAGTACGTACTGATGGGAACTTGATGGTGGGTGATTGCTTGACTTCAAAAGAAAAGTCTCCGTCCTCCGGTCAACTTCATCATATACATACACATGTATTAAATACAAGAATGTAGAAGAAAAGAACCCCCGGGCGCTGGCTCGGGTGGCAAGGGCGACCCGGCTGAGCCTGTGACCCAGGTTAGCTGCTCGGGATCGATTCCTGCTGCCTTGAGCAAATCCCGATTTACCTCCCTGCAGGGTCTTGGGGTGGGTTCTGTGGGACGTGGGGATTAGTCCCGGCTGTGATGCATCCCAGGGTAACCAGGTAGATGCCGGTTGGGGACACCCGGACGTTATCCAAAAAAAAAAAAAGAATGTAGAAGAAAAGTTCATAAAGGTATTATTTGAGATCTTTTAATAATAGATTAATTCTTTGAAATAATGGATCCGATTCCCTACTCTTTTTCAATGTATTATCTCAAATAAAAAATGGTAACCTCTAAAACTTTTTTTATCTTAATTGAAAAAAAAAAACTATATATATATATATATATATATATATATATATATATAGTGAATTTAATCAATACTAATCACCCATGAAATTTATTAAAAAAGACATAGAACTTCCCATGTATTTGATAGAAGATAATTTTTTTTTATTTAAAAATCAAATGTTAAGAGAACGTGAAATCTTTTTTCTCAAAATTTAAATTAAGAAATGGAATGAAGATGCAAATTATACATAAACAAATTTTGTGAACAAGAGTTGCTTATTAATTCCACATGCATGCATGGGTTTAATTCCACTAGCATTTAAGATGAGAAGACTTCTAAGAGCTAAGTTGTAAGGTTGGCGCTGACCCATGGCTCCGGAGTGGACGTGCATTCTAATCTCTAGTGTACAAAAATATTCAAATAAACAAGTCCTTGTTTGGTTCCGTCTGCGGGACCCTACATGTTTAAATTCGTGTTTGGCCTGCTCATGGCCCTTTCACTAACATGCACACTGAAGTATACTCTCCATCTTTATGAACAGCTCTATATATATACACATAGTACGCAAAGAAGTAATCGCATAATACGTAGAAGGCCATAATAGTTTGCTATGAGTTCATGTGGTGTAGGGCAAATGTTTTTATGTATGGCTGTAAATGGTTTGAATTTTCTTCAGCTGTATTTGCCCTATACCCAAATTCCTTGTTAAAGGGTCATTCAAGTACTTACAATGTTTCGACTCTCTTTAATCACTGGTCATATAACTCTTACGTATTGTTGCTCGTGTTGTGAAACTTGAGATTGTTCCACCTAAATTTACCACAGTTACAATTGTACAGGTAAATAGAGAGTGAATAATTGTGTAAAATTACACCAAGTAAATTCCCAGGGAAGTGGGGGGTCACAACGGACCGCTTAAATCCCTCTTTTCTAGACAGAATTTTCCTTAGACATGTAATTAACACAATATATTACTACAACTATACCCGACAAAAGTTAACTACTGAATAGATAAACGGAAGAACACCAGAATTAACGAGGTTCGGCTAATTGTGCCTACGTCCTCGGATACTATCAATCAATATTTCTCTATTGTAGAAATATTACAAAATGAGAGAGAGAAGAGAGAATGTGCCTAAGAGAGAAGTAGGCAATTTTGGGGATGAGAATACAAATGGAGGTGATGGGTTTATATAGGTTAGGAAAAATCACTATTACAACCACTAATCACCTACCTTTGAAAAATTAGTCCACCATTGAAGACTTCAATGGCAATTGTAGGCTTCTAGAATGAGCCATATTTCAACAGCTCGTTCATATTCACAAAGTTAAAATTTTCTTCCTGTTAATTTAAATTTTTAAGTTTTTTTTTAGTAAAAGAATCTATTATTTAAATCTTAACTCGTCCATTTAATAAACAGGTCATCCTTTTGAAAAATATAATTTATTTATTTTAAAAAAAAATTAAATGCATATAAATCCAATAAAACCCAATTTAGATCAAAGAAAAAGAACCAACCAGAAGACAATTTGGGGACGTTAGAAGGAACCGAAGGCTGGACTTCCGGCGAATCATTCTTTTTCTTTTTCTGGGGATTCAACTGTTCCTCGAAACAACCCATCTCCCCTCTCAATCAAAGCTTCCAAAATCCCCTTCTCGAAGAAGATGGCGATTGACGAGTCAGATGATCTTTCGCAACCCACAAAAAGGAAACAATCGAAGATGCTTAAGAACATTATGGACAACTCATTTCCCTCTTTATCCCTTTATCCGATAGGCTCGAAAACCGACGAAGAGACCAGGATAAGACAAAACGGTGTGCCCAGAAACAGAGCAAAATAATGAAGCCAAGTTTAAGAATCTGCAACAGCTTCGCATTCTTCATTGAATCTGAAAAAAAAAAAAAAATGGGAAATATATTGAGTTGAGACTCTTCGGAGAGTAATGGGCACCGGTGAGGACGGGAGTAGCGGTGGTAAAACGGATCACTCGCAGGATGTTCCGATCCGAATCTACCTAATCCGTTTAATAAACGACTGGGGTCTGAGTTGACTCATTTATAAATGGATTAACATGCGTTGAATTCAAACTCGATTTAAACATGCTGGTCACAAATTACTCGTCGAGTTTCGACTCGTTTTGCCACCCTATTAATTTCTTCATTCGACTGGGAAAATACAAATGTTTTTGTCTTTTTGATCAATTTTTGTGAGAGATTAATGTCTTTGGTTCAAAATTTTTTGAACGAAATATTTGTTATTTAATTAAATATTTATAAGAATGCACTATGCTCGTAGATCAATTAAAATTAAATATTAACAATACTCACTCGCATTTGTAATTAATACCTTAAAATTACTTATTTTAGGGTTTTAAAAATTTTCAAATTGAATAATATGCGATAATTGCACGAAGCACACGCAATGTGTTCTCAAACCATATATTTGTGACCATTTATGCTATGTTTCGATAAGGTTGTTTCTTGTATTTTTATGCCGAGTTGTGTTATATTCCAAGAGGGGTATTTTTGGTAAGCTAAAACTTTGATAATTGTTGTTACGAATTTAGCTCATTTTTATGAAAAATGTCTGCATATAAAAAGAAAATTATGATTTTTTAAAATAAGAAAAAAATTAGTTGAATACTAATAAATAATAGACCCACTTTTTGAATAGTTGAGTCAACCTTATTTTAAAAATCTTGAAAGAGTATTTTTTATAAATGAAAGCTCCATATTATCACTGAATGACTAAGCTGGACCACAAGAATTAATTGGGGCAAAGTCACAATATTCCTAGGGAGGACTTGAACCAAGTCTACTACCGAGAGTAACGTGATGTTGAAATGGTTCTATGTAATTCCACTTGCATATAGAGTGAATTCCAACTTTATGAGTTAGAATTAGAATTTTCTCAAGACTTAATTAATGAATGTGAGATTTAGATACGTTCGTTCTTATCCATCACTACAATCCCCAATGGAAGGCTTTTCGTGTATTATTGCTTGCTTTTCGTGTATTATTTCGCTTCTTCTATTATTGCTTGCTTTTAATTTTTCATGATTAGGATTTATAATTTTATTTATAAGGGATATTTAGTTTATGACATTTTTTAATATTCTCGGATCTATTTTGAAGATTGCAATATGACGTTATAAGAATTTCATGTTTTATGTTTCTACGAAATATGAGAATTTGGATCTCACCCTCTATCATGAGTAAGTTTTATGAGACTTTTATGTTTTGAGAGACCAAATTGCTTTCACTATTTTGACCGATTGAACATTAATGCCCATATAATGTAGAATTATTACATGCTAAAATAATTACTATAGTAACAAAACTAGAAATTAATATTAAAAGAAATAACATTATTGTAACATAATATAGATTGAAATTTTGAGACCAATTTGTCCATAATTAGTTTATTTAATTAAAATGTTAAGCATCGAATTTTTTTAAAATTCATGATGGGTGAAATTCTTAGGACATGAATTTAATTAGCACATAATATTAATTCGTAGGTTCTAGATTGGGGGTTTAGGGTATGTATGATGGTCATCTTGTTTGAAAGTCTATTAGGATTCTGATATTGAACCAAATAGGCATCTTGTGTATATTTTTAAAATCTCACAATGTAAACAAAATAAATATGGGAAAAAGATACTGATCTATTTTAAATTTAGTAAAAGCATAAAGAGCTTTCTAAGATTTCAAAAATCTTAGGGGTCACTCGTAAAATTTAAAAAAATTTATAAACTTCTTTTAAGTTCATCAAAAAGACACAAACGTCCCTTTCTTTTTGATAAAAAGGCAAATTCTTTTAGGGGTGTCACAAAATCAAATATCAGAGAAATACTGTGAAATTTTTGAAAACTTAATAGAATAACGAGATGCCTCCTAAAGAGTAGAGTACTTCAAATCGATGAAGTGAGAATGGACATATAAAGTAAAACTTCTTTTAATTCAATCACTTTATTAACTGAAGTAAAATTTTAAAGCTTTCTTTAGACTCTCCCACATCAAAAGAGCCACTTAATTGAGAATCGAAAAAGAATGTTAATCAATGCGCATTACTCATAGTGAAATGAATAGTGTGGAATGAATGAAAAATTGTATCACAAATATGTAATATTGAATGGATACGAATTCTCCTTCATATGATTTCATCCTAGTGTACACAACAAATTATTAAATAGAATTTTCGGAAACAAAAATTTGGGTACTTGAATTTTATATTACTTTGTTTAAACCTATATAATTATAACTATATCCTACCAAACTTATTTCTCTTTTATCACAAAATTATGAGAAAATTTTGTACACAATCAATTGCAATCTAGTGTAGGGGACGCAGTCCGTGTGGACCCTCTCGGCAATTAACCTGTCTATCGGTGTCTTCTGCTTTGCATTCATGATTCAACGTTGGTAGACATGAACCAACCAACATGTGCATTCTATCTTTTGCCAATTTTGTTTTCCTTTTGGTCCAAAGATCAGCCTTACACGTCAATGTGTTTGAACAGAAGAGGTGACCAATGACGAGAGCACACAAATTTGTTTTCAATAAGACCCTTCAAAATTATAAGTTTTTAAATAATGATTTTGAGATTTTTGGTCATATTTTAGGGTTACAGTGAAAACATACGATAGGGGTCGTAAGTTAATCATTTTTTTAATAATAATTGTTATATATTTTATTAACAATTTGTCACTTGCATTAACCTTGGTTGATATGATTTTACTGTTTTTATTTCGAAAAAGACAAACTCTCAATGCATATAGGCGAATGCAATTTTGAGTATGAAAATTATATGATATAGTTTCTTATTCTTATTTTCAAAAGCGACAATACAAAAACCCATTTTGTGGACCCTTCGACAAACAAGGCCTAATCATTTATGCCAAAGTTCTGCCCGTGTTGATTTATATCGTTTATTCGTTTAGTCATGATCAATTGTCATGATCATTCTTAATTGATCATGACTAGTTCAGAGAATTCAACAATAATTGAATGGTTCAAATTAACTGAACTCCATTCCAAATTTCATGACAACCAACAGCATCAACAGCGTGTTTGTTTAAATAAAAAAAACATGATAAAATCATGCGAGAAAATTGATTTTGATTTCATTCCATCACCACTAGCCAAACCTAGTTGCACAATTGCTCTGAAATTTGAGGCAGAGACACGGCAACCCTTCAAACTGAAAAATGTACTATCATACCAATCGGGCCAATTTCCAATTCTAATGTACTCAACTGAGTCCATCCAAACCAAAACTCACATATGACCTAATCCTAATCTCTCCTGATCTTCAAAAGAATTCGCCTGTTCAGTCTCAGAAAACACATGAAAAACTCGTAAAGCACAACTATGCGCTGTGACTTAGTCTGGTCCCATGACATTCAAATGAATGTTCTAGCCCAACCAAGTTGCAAATCAAGCATTCATAACACAAGCCAAACATTAATAAAACATCCAAAATCAAACAGCTCCTCATTTTCCAACAAAAAGACTGAACAAAACAAGTTCTAGTACACATCATATGCATGAAGCATGTCCTGTTTTAACAGTACCTCAAAACCTCAGATCAATCTGGCTGCCATTTGTGATTGCTTTATATGTGCATATGTGTGCACGCTGCAAGCATGTGTTTCTGAGTATCTAACAAGAACATCTCCAGAATAGCCATTATAGAGGTGGGAATAGGCCACCAACCTAAAATCCAGATGCTCTATACTTCATAACAATCACTTCCAAGATGCCATCGGACCTAAAATTTGGGGAAGACAATCTGGGATCGACAGGTCCAGGCAGGTTAAAACAAACACTGAAGGGTCCGGGAGTGCATAGTTGCTGGACTCTAATCTGGTACACACTTGGTGAATCTCTCAAGACTCCTCCAGATGTTATTACACCATGTACATGGACTTTTCCATCACGTTGGATGTCACATTTCACGTTACCTGCCATGACATTCACTATCCATTAGTCTCTTTCATCTTGGTGCAGCAAACAGCAGGAGAAAATTGGATGTTCAATCATTTTTTTTTTTAAAAAAAAAAGTGATAAAATGATGTGTGCTCCCACAAATTATTTCTGGATGTGGTCATTCCCTGGGCATCGACAGGGGAACAAGGAAACAAAGGATTTAAAATCCAAAGAATCGTGTTTTGCTTCGATTGATGGACACTGGAGTCTGAAAAAGTTATCCTCATTTTCTATTTCCAGAACAAAATATATCCGCTATAGTAATTTTAATTTTTTTAATAAGAAATAAATAAATTGAAATTCATGAACAGAGTCAATGAAATAGAAAATCATTTAAATGTCATTTGTTTATATACTTATCTCATATGACTCGTATCTATCTGTGAAGCAAGCAATAACATACTTGCATTCTCATGCAAATAATCACGAGAAGCATTTCTCCTAAAAAAAAAAAACTTAGAAGTCATGGATGAGAAGTGGCCTTTATTGGGAACAACCAGCACCAGTGATCAGAGTTATACCAAACAATAGCTGTATAAATGAATGATCAAGCCATCCATTATGTCAAGATTGTCTAAAACTCTAACTAGTGGCCATTTGGTCAATACACAGTTAAAAAACATTCAGACAAGCAATTCTCCTCTAAATAGCACATTCACAAAGAGCCAGAAATGATATCTGATGGCTGTTTGGTGCCTCAAAACTGGGATCGCAGCATAGGGGTGACTTGAAATATCCGAATTCTATAGGAAACTAAAGTTAGCTTCAGATTTAGGGTTGATACCTCAAGCATTCTGAACTAACCTAGGGCACTCAACATAGATTTTGTTATAGATATGATGGAGGTTAGTGATTTTTTTTTAGTTTCAAAACTGAAAGGAATTTCGAAGTAAAGAAAAACAAAACTGAAAGGAACTTCGAAGTTAAGAAAAATGCTTGGTATATGATGTAACTGTTTGTAACAATGTTTTAACTATTTTTATAGCTGTAAATATTTTCATGACATTAAAATGTCATTGCAAGCTGCTCTACTTCAATTTATTGTTTCGTGTGCTCTTGCAGGTTATTTCAATCTTCAACCTACCATCCATATTTCGATAGGTATCTTTTTAGCATAGATTGTAGAACATGTTCTTAAGGTATGTATGACTTCAATAGTGATAAAAAAAAATGTTTATAAGGCATGTATGATCAGTGGACATTGTATTAAAGGTAATAAAGAAGCACATACTACATTGTTAGCAGTCAGAATACATACATCCAACCTCAACTGATACAACCCACCAAACTTATTGTAAACATGGTGATGTAGGACGAGGCCAGACCATGGGTAAACCTTTGTTTTTGGAGATTAATTCACAATAATTGGGTTAAGGATCACTGGGTTTAGTTATTTTATTGTATGTTTAGACAGTTTAGTTTAATTAGTATAGGATTGTGTGTATTGGGGGGCTTGTTTGTAATGTATTTTAGGGGTTTGTAATTTTAGGGGTATATGTGTAATTTCTTGTGTTAAAGGCTTTGTAATAAATAGTTTGTGAAATTCATGTAGGAGGTGGTTATTGTTGACTTTGTATTGAGAATTAACATGTGATCTCCCCCCCCCCCCCCAAAAAATGTATGTCCTTTCCCCTCTCTTTTCTTCGTTCTTGCTCCCCTTTCCTTCTCTGTTCAATTTCTTTCTTGGCAGCAGATCCTTTATGCTGTTCTGCAATCATTTGTGTCAAAGCCCAACCATGATCACACCATTCTTCCATTTTCAGTCCCACCATCTTTCCTCTCTTCTTCTTCTTCTTCTTCTTCTTCTCTCCTCTATCTCTCCCATATTATGAGATGATCGTAATTCCATGATGCTGTCCCTTATTGGGAATTGGATCAAGGGTTTTTGTTTTTAATTGATTAGTTTATTATGTGTGTTTAGTTTAACTAGTAGTAGGATTATATGTATTGGAGGGTTTCTAATATTGTGTATTTTAGGAGGTGTGAAAATTATGTAAGAGTTAGGCTTTTGATGAATTTGAATTGAAGCTGAATGTGTGATTTTCCCCCTTGTATCTTCTTCTCCCCTCTCCTCTCCTCTCCTCTCTCTCTCTCTCCAAAATTATGTGTTGGCAGTAAATCCATGACGCTGTCCTACATCACTTTGTCTCAGAGCCCAACCATGATCACACCATTCTTGCATTTTCAATCCCCCCCATCTTCCCTCCCACTCTTCTTCTTCCTCCTCCCTTCTTCCTTCCCCTTCTGTTCTTCTCCGCGCTGTTCCTGATCTTTCCATTCTCTCCATTCTGTTTCTTCTCCCCTGTTCTTCATGCAGCAGTCTCTATCCTCTTCTTCTTCTACTTCTCTCTCCCATAATTCTCTCAATTCTCTCTCTGTTCTGTTCTCTTTCTAGCTTCTTTCCTACACTGCTGCATCCCCTTTTCTTCCAAGTTAATCTTTCTACTTCTCTCTCTTTTCTTCTACTTCTTCTTCTCAAACTTTTGATCCTCCAACGTGTAGTTACCAGAAAACGCTAACACCCTAGCGAACCATGTATTGGTATAGATGTTCCAAAACGGGGCACATTTTCGTTCCAGAACACTAAATCTAACGATCCTAAGATTTATTTCAATATTTTTCACATTAACATATTTTTTTATAAATTAAAGTGGGGAATTATCACATTATTACTCCAACGTAATCCATTATTTATCTCTTTCATAAAAGAAAATCTCCTTTAGATTTCAAAACAATTAAACATTCTTCCCAAAATATACAAGAGCCATTAAATATTTTTTAGCAATATATCTACATAAATATACCCCTAATGTTCCCCATTTTAAAGCATGTGTTGTATTACCACGATCCCATTCCCATTCTCATTCCATAAACCAGAATGTTCTGCTTTCTATGTTCAATGATTATGTTTCAAAATTCGAGGACAATTTTTTTATAACTGGGGGAGATTTGGTGTAGGACAAGAAGCAAATCATGGGTTAACCCTTCTTGTTGGAGACTAATTCCCAAGAACTGGGTCAAGGCATTGCTGGGTTTAGTTGATAGTTTATTGTATGTTTAGTTTAATTAGTATAAGATTAAGTTTATTTGAGGGCTTGTTTGTATTATTTGTGTATTTTAGTAGTGTGTTTGTAATGTCGTGCAGTTTTGGGATTAATGTGTAATTTCTTGCGGTAGAGGCTTTTTTCTAAATAGTGTGAGAAAGCCATGTAGGACGTGGCTATTGTTGAGTTTGAATTGAGAAGTAAACCCCCCCCCCCCCCCCTCCCCCCAAAAAAAAACCAAGTGCATCTCCCTATTCTTCTTCTTCAATTTCTCCTAATTACTCTCTTGGCAGCAGATCCTTGATGCTATTCTGCATCACATGGTTTGTACATTTTTTAGTTGTTGGTTTGGGATAGGCTTGGCAGCATCATTAGCCACCATGGCTTTTCTTAGATGGACCACTAATTTGACCCGACTCCCCTGAGCCTGAGCAGTGGCTCTACTCAAAACATAAGGTGCAAGAGTCGCACAGACTGCTGAGTGCTGACTAGGCATTACCTTTTCTCCTAGGTACACAAGATTTATTAAATGAAAACTTGTTTTTATGCGTAGGTCACTGCCACAAGTCCTTCAACACTATTGAATGTCTGAAAACCAATGCAGAAATATTCAGGCTGAAATTTTTTGGCATAAAAAATGCGAGGAAGAAATGTACTCACATGACAATGCCTGACACAACACAAAGCAGGGAGAAAAACTGTTCTTGAGACATTCACACTTGTGCACAAGCACACAAGTGCGTGTACAGCATTAAAAGAAAGGGAAGCTTACATTGATCCTTCCTAACACCAGGCAGCGAGATTCGAAAGAGATAGGCCACCGCACTGATACCAATGTCAACAAGACCAACAGGGGGTCCAGATTTCCCTTCCTTTGCTGTTCCAGTTAAAACAATAGCTGGCCTCAACTGCACATGTTCTACAAACTCGTGAGGATCCATGTTGCCAGCTTTGCTCCTTTTACAGAATTGAGTGCCCAAGATTCACCTATCAGGGTGACACCAGTTTAACATGTGATAATTAATAAGGATTAATAAAGTAACGGTTTCATTTCTTTAGAAAAGAAGAAATTTCATTAAGGGAGAAAAAAATGGATAGGATATCCTCCTGAAACAAAATAAGGAACAACGTACAAAGAAATGAAAAAAGTAAAGAAGGAACAACATTAAACCAAAAAAAACCCCATCCCTGAAAAGCAACAGAGTAACATTTTTCCTTAAACCGTGGAGGCGAGGGTGTGGGTTTATTTCCTTTTCTTCTGTTGGGATTTTTTTCATTCCCCCATCCGATCTTTAGGGGGAAGTTCCCAATTCTATCTAACATGGTCTGTGTATTTGAACCATTGCTTTCACTACAATCACTTGTAAAAGTGAGTAGTTAAAGATCAAATATTAAATAAATTAAAAGATTGAGATTCTAGGGAGTTGTTTACTTTTGTAAAGTAGAGAGCTAAGTTTAAGTAAAAATTGTTAAAATAATTATTAAAAGAATACATACACATTCAAAGGATTAAACGGGGTTCAGCCCAATGAAATGACTTCATTTTCCAACATAAAAATGTGCGCAATAAACAAGACATGCAAAAAGTGGCGGGAAAAACACCAGATGTAACACAGAGGTGTAACAAATTTGCAGACCATTTAGTAATGAGAGCCAAAAACTACAAAGCAAGGATGCACAGATGACGTGGCACAGCACACTGACAGAAAATCCTAAAAAGGTAGGATAAAACACAACAGAAGAAAAAATAAATATCATATACTATGCACGTAGGTGTGCATGCATTAAATATGAAAAGACTAATTTCCAATTAAATTGTCCTAGACCATGCTATTATATAATTAGTAATCAAATATTGCTTTCTAGATATCTTTGCAGCAGATTAAGATAGGATTAATATTGCTAGCAGGGCTCATTTCAAATTATCAATATCACATTTGGATACAGCCATGTACAAGATCAATGTAGTGATGCACAATATCCTAAGACCAACAATTCATCATACAACACCAAGTTTAGTTCATCAAATGATCAAAAAAGCAATATAAACATTAACTCATGAATTTACCAAAAGTTTGTTAGAATAATGGGTGACATTAAAATAATAAAAATAATTTCAACACATCTAGATAATATATCACACATACCAAAAGACACTTCAATATTTTGTGTGAAAGAAATAGGGCAAACAGGCCACACAAGTAAAGAAAACCTGTTTGGAAAGGTTTTCTGATGCACAATTGTTAACACCCCCCCCCCCCCAACCCGGGCACCCTCCCAAAAAAAAAAAAAAAAGATCCTAAATCTATACTACGCCTTCTCCTTCCCAAATGTTCAACTGTCTTCTTTGGTAGAAATCAAGTCAG
This sequence comes from Malania oleifera, assembly GCF_029873635.1. Classification (NCBI taxonomy): domain Eukaryota; kingdom Viridiplantae; phylum Streptophyta; class Magnoliopsida; order Santalales; family Ximeniaceae; genus Malania; species Malania oleifera. The sequence continues at coordinate 108,275,091 of NC_080424.1, forward strand.
TACTATAACCTTCCATATGCTTTGGTCATGATTTTAAAGCGCACCCTATAAATTTCAAGTTACAAATCTGCCTCCCTCCCTCTCTCTTTCTCTCTTAAAATTTTTGAACCTCAAGAAACTCAATTCAAAAATAAAGTAGAAGCATCCAATCATCCAATCCTCTGTTATTCACAGATGGAAACTTTGCGCAGAGTTCCATTACCATTAATGGATAGCTCTGCTATTTCTTATGGGCATAGGCATCTCAAAAGAATTCAATCATATGGTTCTTCATTATCTGCATATTGCTTTTTGTTTCTAGATGCTCATTTTGGATGGGTTTTTAGTTATACACTTTTTAACTTTCAAAACTTTAAAATAGCATGCAACTTTTTACAACAACAACAAACAATCTTAAGTCACAAGGCATGGTTGGCTAATTTACTAAATTGATCCTCATACAGAAAAAATGCATTCTAACCCAAACGTATCAAACACGTCTTTCCATATCTAACATGTCTGTTTTTTTTCTCAAAGAACTAGTTGCTTATTACACTTATGGACCGTATCTGACATAGTTGTCAAATCAGATTCAAATTGTGAATCGAGAATCAAATTGAATCAGCCATGGGGCTGGCCCTTTAGGTAAGTAGATCAATCAGTCTTTTCAAGTGGTTAGATTTACTTATACAAAAATGCATATGTACGCATTTATTTACTTATTTATTGCATTCTAGTCAGGTTTGAGTTTATCTAAGCTTTAGATCACAGGAGTAATGAGCAGTTTGTACTTTGTAATGCTCATGTTGGATTTTTTAGAAATCATCTTCACTTATGGATAGCCTTTTTAGAAATCATCTTCACTTATGGATAGCCGTTGACACAACTAACCTCATAAGTGTTGTACTTTATGATTTGCTTGTTTGTTTAAACTTCCCTTGTTTTCATGGAGTTGCCACCATGATGATCATGTTGAATAAAATCTGTAAAAATCTCTATCCATATTAATTTTTCAAATATTAGAAACATCATTTGTATCAGTATCATGATGAATCAGAGTAGTAGATTTTGTGTATGTGTGTTTTCTTTTTTAAAATTCAAATCGGTACTCCCATGCATTTTTCTCTAGTTGTCACACTAAGGCCAGTTGGACAAGCTTTTCCCATGCAATTTTAGAAATTGCAATATGAAAAAAATGTATCTTATTGTGCTTTGTGCTTAGTTTTCTTGTATTATTGTGGTGAAGCGGCCTTTGTTGTTCTTAATTCTACAGCCTCCTGTAATGGAGACACTTCTTGCTATTGGACTAGCATGTGTTATTGATATCCTTAGCCTCATTGTTCTCTAGTTTAAATATTCGTGATGTGTGTTAAAGTTTGATATACATTGTTGGCCCAAAACTTAAAAGCTTAAGCTTTTAGGTAAAGTGATAATCTAACATGGTATCAGAGCTGGTTAACATGGTATCAGAGCAGGTTACCACGGTACTGAGTCTTAGTCTTGTTGCCTGTATTTATTATATGGAGTAAAAAATAATATATATAGTGTATTCCAAAAAATTATTGTATCCCCTGTAATGAGTGTTACCTATCGCATGTTTATCCCTGCACGTGCTGCTAGACTGCACGTGCAGGGGAGTATTAAAGCATGATATACATTGTTGGTTCACAACCTAAAAGCTTAAAGTTTTAGGTAGAGTGGTAATCTAACAATGTTTTCTAAGCTATATTTCCTTTCTTCATAAATGTACAAGTATCTGTGTCCTCCACACATTTATTGCCCATATGGATTGAAATTTTCATATTGTTATTCAATGTCTTCCATGATTAATGACTTTGCCCGAACAGGGAAGTTGCTGCTGCGTTCATTAATCTTTTTTTCTTTTTCTTTTTTGGATAACTGGGTTGAATGTCTGTGATGCAACAAGCTGAACCCACTTTTAAGCAATTAAGTGCAAGATGTGTTTCTTGTTTTATGACTGTTGGGCCCCTTAAAAAAAGTGAATCACATAGCAAACAGGTGCAATAAATGAAAAAAAAGTAATGAATTTTTATGTGACATCCTATTATCTTGAGCTAAGGTCAGAAGGATATTTGGGGCCATTGTGCTTTGATTACCCCCGCTGATATTTTACGTGAAAATGTGGCTATTTTTTGTTCCTATTAGGCTTTTTTTATTCAGCATCTTTGTCCCTATCTAGTAGTTGTCTCTCTTTCCTAAATGTTCCTTTCTCCTCCCCATTCCTCTTGCATGGCATAGCTTGGCAGCAATGGGATAAGAGAAAAGGGCGGGGGGTCAGTGGATATAGAGGTTGTCTTTTTGCTTATTGAGACATAGGTAGTTAGGTGTCCCTCGTCTTGCATCAACGGATTGTGATTCATTGCTAATGTTCCCCCCTTTAGTATTTATCCTTCTTCATTCATTTGTTGGAAGAATTTGAATTGAATTTTTAAAATTTTTCAATTGTATTAGAATTATAATTTTATTAATCCTGTGACTCTTTTGACATTTTGGGATACCTTAATAGATGTAAGAGTGGTTTTGACAGGGACTCTCGCTGTTTTCCTGTTTTTTCTTTCATAATTTTTTTTTATTTCTATGGTATTTTAAGTAGCTGAATAATTTTCCCTAGAAAAATATAGTTGGAAATGAGACTGTTAATATGAATGATTGGTATGTTTCTAAAAAACAAATCTGAAATAAGAAATGAGTACATCCGTAGTGAGGCATGAGTAGTGATAGCTCTTAGAAAATATAAGGAAAGGGTGTTTAAGATGGTTTGGGTATTTCCGCTGCACACTAGATAGCATATAGGTGAGAAAATTTTATTGGAGATCAAGGTTCGAGGGAGTAAGATGAAAGGTCAACATAAAATTTTTTGGGAAGTACTATGAAAAGATTTGATGGCCCTCAAACTTTCAGAGGATGTTGCCATGGATCAAGCATAACAGGAAAATAGGAAATTTTCCTCTTTTTCCCACTCGTTCATGAAAATAAGATGAAATAGTTCCACTCCTAATTGCTTCTAGAAGGATAGTCTGATAGGCGGGAGTCAAGGAAATAATCTGTAGGCATCCAGCGACATATTAATTTGTTTTTTATTGTCAAATTTATATTGTAGTTACGGTAATGTGATGCATTAATTATCCCATAGTTTGGGATAATTTTGCTTGAGTGACGAGTCAACTTGCTTGGGTGTAAGGCTTAATTGAGTTGAGTGGAGGTTTACTAGTTTATCACATGCTGTTAATTGCATGGAAGATAGTTCTTCAGTGCTTAAACTTTTTTATTTTATTGCTTTATAAAGGTGAATCAGTTTTGTTCTTTAAATGCATTTACTTTCCACTGCCTTTAATCTCCTTAGATCAGTTTGATTAGTGTTATTTTGTTTCTATTTTTTCTTTTTTTCCCTCATGTATTTTCCCAAAAAGGAAAGGAAAATATTTCTGATATATTTGTCAGGACTAATCTACTTTTGACTTTTTACTGTGGTAATTTCCTTTCTTGACAACAATTAAGAGTTAATGCCTTAACATTATTATTTTGGATTCCATGATCGCATAAATTGGTGAAAAATGATTCATATAGCCGACCCCACCTAATAGGATTTAAGGCTTGGTTTTGTTGTTGTTGTTGTTGCACCAATTTTTAAAAAAATAAATAAATAAATAAATTTGCAAAGAACCCAATAATAACATTTGTATTAATTTCTGATCTAGAATTTTGGCCACCGAAGTTACGTTGTGAAGGGTTAAGCGAACAAGCGGAAAAACACAGGAGCTTTCATTTTATATATATATATATATATATTTAATATTTGCGTGGACATCAAACTCTTATATCAAAGATTGTTTGTATCAGTTATCCAACTTGTTACAGTGGTTTTGTATTTGGACTCCCCCCCCCCCCAAAAAACGTATAATAAGTTGTTATCATGTGTTCAATCGATTCATCATGGATACCAAGACATGTTGATGAGTTTGAATTTTTACTTTTTTTGCTGCATCTTAAGTCTCTGCAGCACTTACACAGAGAATTGGAGTTGATTGGTTAAAATTGAATTGTCTGAAGGGGCAAATGCTATTTCATTTCTTTTTGCGGTATTTCCGCTCATACAGTTGCATGGACTACAGGGTGTGAGCTAGGTGTTTTCATCTGACAGACTGATGTGTTGGACATGATATGACTTGGACAAGCAGCAGATAACCTTTTCCAATGGCCTTCATAATCAAAATAAACAAAATATTTTCTACTTTTATCTCTCTTATGAATTGTTTTCAAAATTTTGGTTTCCTTAACTTTTTTCTATGGAGTTTGAAATTTTCACAAAGTCTCCATATGTTTAATTCTCCTCGAGAATTGTTTATTTTCAAAGTAGAAGTGTTCAAATATGGAGACATGTTAAAGTTTTGACATTTCAAAGGTGAGTTACATTTCCTTTCTCAATTTTCAAAGGTGAATTACTTTTTTTTTCTTTATTCTTATTTTTTTCTCAGTATTAAGAATATGAGCCTAAAAATTTTAATGATACAGCGATCAGTATATTTGTGTATTGACAGACTAGAAAATGAGTACCAACTTGCTGACATACTGATTAAGGGAACATAATTAAATAAATGGTATTAATTACTTAAACTTGGTCAACGGGGCTGCAAGTTTACAACACAATGGATTGAGAGTGTTCAAGGAAAATAGTGTGTTTGATATTTTAATTACCATATACTTTGTCAAAATCTTCTAATTATTATAGCAGATGAACGCAAGTAGCCTGAGTACAGGGAAGCTTTCACACATCTAGGTCAGTATTGAACAAGAAGCATGATATGAAAAGGAGAGCAGCGGACAACATAAGGGTGGAGGAAGAAGGCAGTATACTATATATCTTACTACACAACACACAGCAACAGGAGCACACTGGCTTTCACCTCCTAACATCGTAATCCAAAACCTTTTATTCTCCAATCCATCTAGGAGAACAATGGTGAGATACCATCAAATAAAAATCTGTCCAGAATTTTTTTTCCCAGTCCAGATTCCCCAAACTTGGTTCTAAAAAAAAATAATCAAGATTCTATGCTAGAACACAACCTAAATCCTAACTAGAAAACATGCAAAAGAAGTTAACAGCAAATCAAAACCAAGCATCATTAAGTACAAACGAAAAAAGAAATAATGCAATATGTTTATCAAATAGACTCAACATGAACACCAATCAAAACCCTTGATAATTAGTAAGAGGGTGCGTGAAGAATATCATACCAAAGTTGAAGGAACAACGCTCGAGCAGACTCCGATATATGAGTTAGAAGCTCAACCCGCCCAACAATCACAGCTCAAACCCCAATCGAAGAACAGTGTAACTAGGGTTTCATGTTGATCCAGAGAATGAGAAAGGAAACTGCGGTTTGGGGTTATAAAAATAAGAACCGTGGTAAGTGTCGGGCTGGGGAAATTATAATGGGATCTCTCCCCACGTGGCCGTTTTCTAATTATTGTTAATAAAAACGAAATACAGACATATCGAGTCACTTAGGAAAATTATTAATAAACATAATTGGCACATTATATAATGGTCAAGTAACGAAAATAAATAAACTTCATTAGTTATTGTGTGTTATCTCGTTAAAGGTTAACTTAAGCACCAGATATGATTTTGAAAAACTAAAGTATATGGTTTGTGAGTTCAATCAATAAATTAAAAAATAAAATGGCGGCATATCGACTAACTTCATCGAATTGGTTCGTCATTAAGGTAACAACCGCCAAATGCAATTGACCCGCTCTTATAATTAAAAATAATAAATATGGTCATTATATATAACAGTCAAATAACGAGTGATGGTTTAATAAGTGGATTACGCCTCGCATATGAGTGATGGGGATCGGCATGCATTGCCCATATCTTTTGCAAATGTTACGATACGTGAACGGTCTCCATATGTCCACGTTTCTTTTGCAGATGTTACGACACGTGAATGGCCTCCAAATGTCCACATTTCTTTTGTAGATGTTACGACACGTGGACGACCTCCAGATGTCCATGTTTCCTTCTCTGACATGCTAACATATGGACGACCCTTTTGTTCATAACTACTTTGCAGGAACTCATTGAGTATCTACAAGACATTTTCAATGTGAGAAAGTCCCAATTGAGATACCAAAGCGAATTGAGATCAAGACCACATGTGGGCCCCATACGATTGGGCCTCCCCTTGTCATATAATTTCAAACTTAAAGTTGTAATAAGTATTGAGTCAACTTAACTTGCAAGAGTCTTTAAATATGTCTTGTAAGTTGAATTATTTAATGTGTTTAGTAAGTTGTACTTAGTATTTATCGTGTCTTGTAATTTGTCTTAATTATTATCTTGTCTCTCATGCTTGTATGGGAATTGTAGGTGTGTCGAGTCTCTGTCCACCCAAGCCAGCTTAAGTAGTTATTGTTGTGTTTTCCCCCCTTCCCCATGTTAGCTTATTTATATGGTCATTGTAAGTCCTATAAAAGGAGACATCAGATTTTATTATTGAATTTAGAAGACTTTGTCTTTGTTATAACTTGTATAGTTTTGTTCCGATCTTTGTGATTGAGTGGCAAGAAGCTACGTTCGTTTCCCCCGAAGATTAGTTGGTAGTGAGACCAATACTTATCCAGTAACTCCATTCATATCCCATTTTCACGACCTCCATCCATCACCCACACGGCCACCACCAGATTATCCCCACACAGCCAATAAACCATCACTTATTTGCTACATATACATCCATATATCAAAGTGTGCACGAAAGATTTCAAGAGCTAGTCTAACTTGTGAAGAATATCATCAAGATATCCTTCATAGTTATTGGAAGCTTCAGTGTTCGTTTGGACCATCCAACTATACAGCAGTCCATTGCAACTTCAAGCTTGAGTAAGGAATTTCAAGGTGTGTTCTGAATTTGTGTGAATCGAACTGAGTCGTCCAACGATTTATTTAGGTAAGATTGTTCTTTATTTAACACTTGAATTGATTGAGAACCCTTGTTCGAAGCCCCATAAGTTGTGGGTGAGAAATTGCCTTGAATCCTTGCATTTTTATTCAAACCTATAGTAAGTCAGTAGACTATCCTGATGGTCAGTCGACTAACCTGCTTCTGACTTTCGGTATTTTGCCAAAATTCTCAAACAATCGACTGAGGTTCTTAGGTTAGTCGACTAACCTAACACTGCCACTTCATAAATATGTTCTTAAATTCATCAAGCGACTGACCCTTTAATACCAGTCGACTAAAGTCACCCAGAATCTGAAGTTTCAATATTATTTCACATTGTTTGAGTCTTTGCTTAACCTTGTGTAATCCTATGCTTGAAACTCTGAACTTCCATGTTTGAAAGAGCATATTTGAGCTATTAAAATTCATTATTGATACTTGTTAGCTTTAAATCAATCATTGGGAATATTGTTTGCTAAACTTAGAATTTTATTCTTGAAACTTCGAAATTGCATATTTCCGCATTAACTTAATATTTTTGTGAAAAAAAAAAAAAAACTCTTGGGACTTATTTCTGAACTGCATCATACACCTTTTCAAAATCCTGGAACATGTGAAATTTGGCATGCTTTATTGTGTTTATGTTTAATTGAATTTTTAAATCACAGTGTCCTGACTGTGTATGCTTGCTTGTGAGGGTTGAAATTGGTAGGATTAGGTCACCCTCCCCCGTCCTACATCAATGAGTACCCTTTCCATTTAAATAAAAAAAACTAAACACATATTTTACAAACTTAACTACTTGAGGATTTCCTCCACCATGTCGCATGCAATAGACAATTTTAATTATTGTATGAGGCAAGACCCTTCACCCCAAGGTTCAGCCTAAATGTTGAACATGTAAATAATTGGTTATATATTCATTAATATCAAACATATGAAGAGACGGGTTCATTTTTCAGTATATTTAGAATTTAAAAAACAGACACAAGGACATATAGAGGGAAAGTTCCCTTGTACAATTACCTGCAGAAATGGGTATCTAGGAATCCATATTCTACGAAATTACAACCTTCCACGAGAAATAGCTATTATGCTGCAAAAATGAATCAATCATAAGAATAGTTATTTCACTGATAATAGAATTGTTATTCTTGTGAATTCAACAAGCCATTAGTGTTTAATATTTTTTTTAGATTATTTTATTTGTAAAAAGAATGAAAGTATAGTTTTTGGTGGCTATCCATTCAGTGAGAATAAATAAATATGTTTATAATCAATTTGAATTTAGTTTATGGAATAATAAGTTTAAATATATTAAATATCAACTTTTTTTTAAGTCGTGTGTTCATCGCGAGAGCACTTAAAAACTTTATGTTTATAATAATCAATTAATACTCTTGCTTCCACCCCCGCCCCCCCCCCCCCCCTTGTTAATTTTAGAGCCCTTTATAATTTAATTTTAAAAAACACTCCTCTTATAAATTATGATCTACACCTCACAATTCAATATTCATGCCGAGCTATAATTTTATCTTTCTTCCAATTTGTTGTAATATGTGACTCATATTAAGTGGAACACGTGTACAGAGAAAGCAAGTTGATGTCTTCGCTTTGCTCTGCTCCACTTCCGATATCAGCCTTTGGGACTTAAAATTTATTGTTTTATTAGTTGGGAAAATTAAAGGGTTGGGGTGTGGGGGCAACGCCTCCGTGGTACGTATAGGAAGATTTGAGAAATTTTTCTAATACCTATGTACGGTTAAGATTAGTATAAATACATATGATATAACCTTACTTTCTAAAATAATAAAATTCAGTTATCGCTCACTTCTATTGATGTAGGCATACTGTCAAATCACGTTAAATCTCTATGTTTTTATTGTTTAATCTATCTCTTTCTTTTTCTGTATTATTCATCATAATTGCCGCATGTTTTACAACATAATTAATTGTAAATCTCAAAAGATTTTTGACTATTAAAACTTAGATTTACCTATATAATACTTTATAGCCAACTATCAACACAAGATTATCAAGAAATATTTTTTATTTTTCTATTTTAAAATGGTAAATTTTTAATTACATTAATTTAATGATTTTCTTAGAAAAAAAGTGCATGTACACTCTGAGTTAAATGCATACAATGAATTTAGTGAGTCTTCCAATACTCTATTTTGTTCTTTTTAAAGAAATCTATTATAATATTTTTAAAATATTTTTTGGGGGGGGGGGGGGCGAAGGGATAAAGAATTTTTTCACCCCAAATAAAATCAAAACATAAATGAATCTAAGAATAAAAAAAGAAAAATATTAGAACGAACAAGAAGAAGAAAAGTTAACAAGCGAGCAACAATTAAACAACAGGATCATAAACTTGTTAATAGAAGGACATGCCTCAACTTCTCTAGTTATTGTTAATATAATAATCGAGTCACTTAAGAAAATTATTACTAAATTCAATTGGCACACTTATATAATAGAAACAAGTCGTTATATAATAGTCAAGTAACGAATAATGATTTAATAATCAAGTTGGAGTTCTTATGCATGCGATTCAAGCATTTATTAATAGTTTTCAATGAGAGCTCTTTTCATTTAAATTAAAAAAAAAAAAAATTGATTGAAGCACATAATTAAGTGTTGAAGGACTCCACCAAAATAAACTCCAATAGTTATTGCGTGTCGTTTTATTAAAGGTAACTTTGTTAAGAACGAACAATGATTTTAAAAAACTAAATTATATGGTTTGTGAGTTCAATCAATAAATTAAAAAATAAAACGGTGACATATCAACTAACTTCATCAAATTGGTTCATCGTTAAGGTAACAACTGTCAAACCCAATTGACACACTTTTAATATGAAAATAATAAATGCAATCATTGTATATAACGGTCAAGTAACGAGTGATGGTTTAATAATTGGATTACACATCACATATCATTCGAGAAATTACTAGTATTCTATAAGAGTACCCTCTCCATTTAAATAGAAAACTAAGGAAGCACAAATTTTACAAATGTAATTGCTCGAGGATTTCCTCCACCACATCGCACGTAATAGATTCGCTAATTATTGCACGAACATCGATAATGTATTTGAAAATATAAACTAATTGAATTTGAATTTTGAATTGCCTAATTTGGAACAAAATTTAAGTTGAATTCCAAACCTGAATCAAAATCCTTTTTTGTTAGTTTTTACGTGTGCTTCTTGCATACCGGACAAATCATACTACTACACTAAAATAAAAAGTTAATACGACAAGTGAGAGATACAACTAGTTAAAGTAACTTGTTCTAAACGTGATTGTATCTCCTTTTAAAAAATATCTTGAGGGTTCACTAATCTATGACATTCTTGACAGCACATATCGAGCCAGCAGCGTTACCATTAGTTCGCTCGTAAATTAAAAATAAATACCAAAAACTACCAGTATCACTTGTTTTCTCATTCAAGTACAAAAGTTCAAACAAGTTAAATTATAAAAAAGCAAGTTAGGACGTAAATTAAATTTCAATTTCAAGGACAAACCTAATTAAGGTCGAGTTACAACTCATCAAAAGAAATGAAATGAGACCCAAAAAAAAAGTATGCTTAAACTTTAGGCACTATATTACTAAAGGAGGCTCGTCATTAATGTTACGTGCAATTGCGAGCAATTAATATTTTTCCTATATATATAAATTTTGTTAAAAATGTATTCTTTTGAGGCCCAAAAATTTGAATTCTTTGTTGTCAGTAATCACATTCTTCAAATCAAAATCTTTAGGGGAAAAAATCAATATCCTAAATGGCCAATTGAGATAAATCTTCTAAATAACATCTAGAAATTTACATGATGAATGATTTCTATATTTTGAATGAATAATAGAAATATACGATTGATCAAGATGGGTTCTTCATTTATGTTAATATGTAATCAATTATTTAATTACAAGTAACACAAATAGATGTATTGCAAGTTCCACACAGATAATGTCTCAATATAATTTCTTTCAAGGTTTGAAACCAGACTTCTCCTTAGGATGATAGATGGGGCGATTCAGGTGAGATACAATTTAAATCTAACTTTCTATTCACTTGTGGGATATGGGCAATCCGAGGGGGACCACCACGACTCCTCTCTTCTCGAAAATCCATACATCCCTTCTCCAATTACTTGATAATTTTCATAAGCACAAATTCCACTTTTTATGGGCTCAAACTTAATAAAAACTAGTAAAAATCAGTTCACACTTCACGGTTGACATACATACATAGTTTGATAATTCGTTTAACAGTAATATCTGAATTTACTATATTATTTTGCATTATTTGTTTAAAAAAATTGTCAAATATTGGTAAATTTAAATGAAAATCTTAGTATTTACAAAAAATTAAAAGATATTACAAACATGTGCATTGTAGATGATAAAAATTTGCTTGCGATGGGACAATTTCAATGTGAAATTAATTTTAAAAAGAAAAATACACATATAACTAGACAATACTAATATCAAATGAAAATTCAAATGTAAAATTTAATTAAAATTTAACTCTACACATTTGATTACATATTTTTTGATAAATATAATAAATCAATAACACATATTATGATCAATTCGAATTTTAAATCTCTACATAAAATAACCCTGTAAGTACCTATAATTATCCTAAAATTCTCTTGTAATTTATCATAACTATTCTTTAAATAAATTTAAATACCTTTTTCAGCTCCTAATTATTTTTTATAATTATTTATAAATATAAAATTTTATATAAAACACACCCATAGTGTGTGCACGCTACTTTTAATAATTTGATTTTGAATTAAATTTATAATTTTTAAAAATCATTTGAATTAATTTTATAATTGTTAATATATGTACATGGTATCTATGTTTTGATATTTTTAATAATTTAAATTTAAGTTAATTATATTATTTTAGTGTATGTATATATAAACAAAAGATAAAGAAAATGAAACTAATAATTTCTAGGTGTGCATAAGAGATTCAACAAAAGTAATTCTTAATCTCATTTTTTTTTTGTTGGGTACGTAAAGATGGGTATGAATTGTTTTTTGTATGCGTCCACAAATGTATGTGGATATAGTTTGACAATACATATTAATTACAAGACTTTAAGGCATATTAACTAGGTACAACTAATAATTGCGGAATTTGCTTGGAAAGGCTACTTAACTTGAACTTTATTAAGAGTTTCGTGTACGTGTTGGTTTAGTATAATATATTTAGATTGGACTGTCTCCTTCTCGCCTCCCATTTTGTGTTGACTTAACTAAGTATTGAGCAAATTTAACTTATCGACCAGATTCTCTAAAGTTAAAACTACGTATATTGAAAAAGCAATCTATATAAGAAAAGTAATTTACCTATCTCTATTCCCTCAAATCTATATATTACAAAAAAATAAATCAGCATGAACTTTAGGATCAAGATTAAAAGGATTCATGATCAATACAGGCACCGTGACTAACCTTTGCTTTAGTTCCTGAAAACTCTACTCACAACTATCATCCCATTCAAATCTGGCATTCTTCCTAGTCAGTCGTGTCAGAGGCCCTAATAAAGCTGAGAACCCCTCAACGAAATGATGGTAATATCCAACTAACCCCAAGAAACTTCCGATCTCTTGTATGTTCCTCGGTCTAGCCCAACTCACTACCGCCTCAATCTTATTAGGATCTACCGAAATTCTGTCTCCTGAGATAACATGCCCCAAAAACACAACTTTCTCGATTCAGAAGTCACATTTGATGAACTTGACGTACAGCTTCTTTTCCTTGAGCATCTGCAAAATCTGCCTCAAATGTATCTCGTGCTCCTTATAGCTCCTCGAATAAACCAGTACATCATCAATAAAAACAACCACAAACTGATCTAAATATGGATGAAAAATCCTATTCATCAAGTCCATAAATATTGCCAGAGCATTTGTTAAGCCAAATGGCATAACTAGGAATTCGTAATGCCCATACCTAGTCCTAAAAGTCGTCTTCGATACATTTTCTGCTCTCACCTTTACCTGATGGTAACCTGACCTAAAATCGATCTTGGAATACACCCGTGTACCCTGGAGTTGGTTAAACAAATCATCAATACGGGGTAGAGGATACTTGTTCTTGATAGTCACTTTATTAATTTCTCTATAGTCTATGCTCATCCTCATAGACCCATCCTTCTTCTTCACAAACAGTACTGGAGCTTCCTACGGAGATGCACTAGGTCGTATAAAGCCCTTATCAAGTAAATCCTTCAACTGATCTTTCAGTTCTGCTAACTCTATCGGTGTTATTCGGTGCGGTGCTTTAGAGGTCGGCGTTGTACCTAGAAGTAGATCAATGGGAAAATCTACCTCTCGATCAGGTGGCAAACCTAGTAATTCCTCTAGGAAAACATCTGCAAATTCTTTCACCACGGGTGTATTGATAAGCTTTAATTCATTTTTTGAAATTTCCTTCACAAAAGCCACGAATTCTAGACAGTCATTCTAGAGTAGCCTTCTTGCCTGAACAGCTGAGACCATCTGAGGTAAGGATTGCACTCGTGACATTGTAAATCTGAATTCTGGTTTCCCTGGAGGTCTGAATATCACTTCCCTTGCATGACAGTCTATAATAGCAGAATTAGTTGCTAACCAATCCATGCCGAAAATGATGTCAAACCAGTGCATATCCAGCACTACCAAATCAGTAGATAAAATTTCTCCCCTGAACATCAACTAGACAACCATGAAGCATCCTACTACATCTCACCGCTGACCCGATCAGTGTAGCCACTAACAGTTCAACATCTAATATTTGCGTTTTCACCTCACATAATTTAACACACCCCAATGACACAAACGAATGTGTGGCACCAGAATCAAAAAGTGCAATAACTTTAAATGAAAACATGTTAACCGTACCTGTCACCACGTCACTGGTCACCTCAGCATCGCCCGACGTCAAAGCGAAAACCTTGGCTGGGGCCATAATCCTTTGCTGGTCTCCACGTGGCGCCTGGTAGCCTCCTCAAGCAGGTCTAGGAGTAGGACCAGCACCAATCTGAGCCTGACAATCCCTCATCACATGCCCTGGCTCCCCACATCGATAGCAAACACCTTGCTCAGCACGACACTCTCCTAGGTGCCTCTTCCCACAAGTCAGGCAAACTAGAGGTGGCTGTACACCCTGAATATCATGATTCCCGGTCTCCTGCCTTCGATCTCTATAATAGCCACCTCTTTTCCATGAACCACGTCCAATCCCCTGCTAGGAATCAGAAGATATAGATCTCTTCTTTTGTCTTTGCTCCTCGGTCTCCAACCGATCACCAATTTCTGCTATAGTGGCTCAGTCAACCAGCTCGGCAAAATCCTGCGACTTTAGAATCAACACTTGCTTATATATTTCCCTCCTCAGACCTCTTTCAAACTATAGTACCTTCTTCACCTCATCTGGAATGATGTACGAGATGAAGCAAGATAGCTCAATAAACCTTGCCGCGTACTGCTGCACTGACAGCTGTCCCTGCTTCAGATTCAGGAACTCCTCAATCTTAGCCTCCCTGGACGAGGCTGGAAAATACATGTCGAAGAATAGATCTTTAAACCGCTCCCACATCATCTCCACAGGTATAGTCCTCTGCTGCTCTAAAAGTCTCACTACTGACTACTATCTCTTGGCCTCTCCAGTTAATCCATAGGTAGCAAACATCACCCTCTCCTCCTCAGAACACTGCAGTACTACAAATATTTTCTTGATCTCTTGCACCCATTTTTCAGCGACTGTAGGGTTTGTCCCTCCTGAGAAAGCCGGAGGACTCATCTTAATAAACTTCTCAATCGAGCTATCGTGGCTTGCCAATGGACCACCCTGTTCTTTCAAACTCCTGGCAATTTCTACCATAACCTGCTATGCAACGCTGCGTAAAACGGCATCTGAATCACTACTCGCAACGCCTGAGGGTCCAGCACCCTCACTCCCACTAGCGTGGGCACTACTGCCACCGGGGTCCATCTTGAAAAGCAAATAACTTAACTCATAATCCCCCTTCTTATACATATCATCCAACTCATATAATATATTCTCCTAATTAATTCATCTCTCCTGATCTTAATTCAAGGTTCAATCCTGTAACCTAGATACCCAACCCGACTATAGTTTACCATGACTTTCCTAAAATCGTCACCCCAGGAAAATCACACAAACCACCACGGAAGTCTTGCATCTAGACTACAAAACCAGACCTCAAATCCCCTTATCCTATACTCTGGTATTATTACTGCTGCATTCTAGAGTCTACAGAACCTAGTATTCTAGGCTCTGATACCAAACTGTAACGACCTACTTAACTTATCACATAATAAACATAAATAATAATAACATCAACCCGAACCTGTTGGTAGCGGGGATAACCTTACATAAACAACGAAAACCTAAGCAGCAGTAAAAGTAAATTTAATCAATCAAACCATTAATTACATAATAGCAAAGTTTACTACATCACCAAAATATTGTATTTATATACAACCTCCAAAACATCAAAATGACCCTAGGATCATACAACAAAAATAATCCTGATCCTAGTAAAAAATCTTACCCTCCTAGTGGGGTAACTTAATAAGCTCAACGGCTGCCACAATCCGCCGGTCTCTCAGGGTCTCCTAAAAAATTAATTAAGTTCGGGGGGGGGGGGTGAGACACATCTCAGTAAGGAAAAATAAACTAAATATAGTTATGTGACAACATGAGTATATAATGCAGTTATACATATACAATACATTTCACATATCTGTAAACATTCGTCATAATACAATGAATCATCATATACTTTCAAATTTTTCTAATAACTCATATCATTCATAAATCGTTTGTTATATCTGATAATATTGAAAACATACCTAGGATGAATAACAAGCTAATGTCATATATTGCCCCCCATGACGGGTTGTGCAGCCCGAAGGCGGGACCCGATAATGACTGGCCGACCACTGCTGAGTTGAAAATGTCTGTAAGTACGATGGGCTCTCCACACCCTGGTTTGGACTGCCAGGTGGACGTCTACAACTCTACACTAAAAGCCACATCAACTATCCATATCCCAACCCCTCATGGGGTGGTTAGCACAAGTCTGAACATAGATATCTGATCTATATAACTACGATACCGAGCTCCTAAAACTGAACTAAACTAACGTCTGGGTTCTGATAACATATACTACATGATAATATAGCATCTTTCATAATTTTATAACTACGACCTCATGCTGAAAATTTCATAATTACGGCCTCGTGCTGAATATTTCATAATTACGGTCTCGTGCCGAACATTTCATAAATACAGCCTCGTGCCGAACATTTCATAAATACGGCCTCATGCCGAACATTTCATAACATTCTGAAAATAAATCAATTATCATGTATTTCAAAATCATCATATACTGCATTATTACGTAATTTCTGAAAACATGCTTATTCGTAAAATTGTCATAACGTAATACATTTCATGAAAAATAATACTCATGCCACACAATGCTGAATTAAATCATACTTCCATTTAAAATCACAATTCCTATATACAGCAGTATTTTTCCCAAATATACATTTACTCAATAATTTTCATATGTAAAATATGTTTTTCTAAAAATCAATTTGCTAAGAAATAATGGTAATCTGCGTGGAAAAATAACTGTTTTAGTTTATTTTCTTACCTGACTACTGAGAAAACCCCTAAAATATCCTGGTTTAATACCTATAGGATTTCCTGATCAATACCCTGAAAATGAAAACTCCCAATATTAAACTTCAGTATTTTCACGTATATGTCATTTCCTATAACTACCGTAAGACCAAATTCGACATAAAATACTTTACCTCAATTCAGGGATGATTTTCAACAAAGTTCCATCAATGATCCGCTCCAGCAGATATGCAGAGAACTTCTCTAAGAGCGTCGTGGTAGCTTTAGATCGTCGATCCGGCGAGCGACGGAGCCGGAATCGAAGAGAGAAGGGAGAGAAACTGAATGGAGAGAGAGAGAGAGTTTTTGCTAATTTTTTGACTTTTAAATCCGGGTTTTTGATATTTATAGGACTGGATTCGTCGACGAGCCATGTCATCTCGTCGACGAGTCCTTTAATAATTTCGTCGACGAAACCCACTCCTCGTTGACAAAATTCAAACTACTCCAAAACCTTTCTCGGTATTTCCTCGTCGACGAAACTTGGCTTCGTCGACGAGGCCCTCTTATGCCCTCGTCGATGAATCCCCTATGTTCGTCGATGAGGCCTCTGATAATTTCCCTTCCTCTTTATTATTTTAAATACCATTTTTATTCGGGTTGTCACACATCCTTCGGTGATCAGCCGGTAAAAGGCGATATTTCAATCCTCCAAATATAGAGTCGGACACTCTTGCCACTGGCAGGTGGTATTTCACACCCTCAAATATAGAGCCGGACACACTTTCTGTCACGCCTCAAACCCGCAGATGGGTCCCAGGTGTGAATATAGTAATCTAACCTATCTCTATATCAATTCAAACATACATGATACAATACAATAAGAGGGTCCGACCCCGTGAGGTACATAGAAGCCCTATACACATACACATATACATCCATACTCATCAGTTACGCAGCGGAAAATGCTTCATCTATCTATATAACATACCATACCAGACTTTGTACAAAGTTAGGATATACGAACCCATACAATACTAAGGTATACAATCCCATAAATACTGTACACACTTCAGGTGTCTACAAAAACCATCACGACAACCCTGTTACAAAATCTCGTACCTAATCAGGTCCTAACAACAGCTAATGACACCCCTGCTTCCAATTGCTAGGATGCTAAATACAGCTACTTGATGGACCTAAAAACATTGTACGTACATTTGGGGTGAGACACTTCTCAGTAAGAAAGAAAGCAGGTTATATCAGTGTATGACATACCAGTGTTATTTTATGCAAAACATAACACTATACAATATGCCGGATCAAACCCACCTTCTCAGACGCTTGCTGCACGAGTTCATGTCCTAAAACCTAACGTTCACCAACCTTATCCCAATACAGAGGAAACCAATACCTTTGATCATACAGAGCCTCGAACGGTGTCATCTCGATACTAACCTGGAAGCTATTGTTATAGGCAAACTCTACTAGTGGCAGAAACTACATCCAACCACCACCGAAGTCAAACACGCAAGCCCGTAACATATCCTCCAAGATCTGTATTGTTCTCTCCGACTGTCCATCAGTCTAGGGGTGGAACGTTGTACTGAAAGTAAGTTTCGTCCCCAGTGCTTCCTGCAAGCTCTTCCAGAATCGAGAGGTAAACCTCGAGTCTCGATCTGACACAATGGAAGCTGATACCCTGTGCATTCTGACTATCTCATGCACGTACAGGTCTGCTAGTCTATTGAAAGGGTAGCTAACCTTCATCGGTACTTAGTGAGTAGATTTCGTCAACCTATCCACGATTACCCAAATAACATTCTGCCCGTGAAGCACTGGTGGCAATCCGGTAACAAAGTCCATGGAAATGTGCTCCCATTTCCACTTCGGAATAGCTAAGGGCTGTAACGGCCCTGCGGCCTCTGATGTTCAGCTTTCACCTGCTGACACGTCAGATACTGCTCCACGAACCAAGTAATCTCCCTTTTCATACCACTCCATCGGAAAGACTAGCGCAAATCCCGATAAAAGTTAGAAGAATTTGAACTCAAACGAAATGAAGACAAATCAATACTAGAACAAGTAAATTCTTTGATCCAAAGCTCTTCTAACACATGCAATCTCCCCTTCCTACGACATGTCCTAATAAGCTTCTTGGAATGTGGATCGTGCACAAAACATAAGGTTGCAGTAAAGTAAACACAATATCCAGAATCACATAGTTGACTAATAGAAATCAAATTCGATAAAAGTTGAGGAATACAATAAATATCATAAAGGTACAAACAAGATGAAATAATGGAACCACTAACTACCAATGGCATTCGGGTACCATTGGTTGTCAAAACAGATTAAGGTGTCAAGGTAGAAGATATTGATGTAAATATAGAGATTTCATTTGACATATGATAAGTAACACATGAATCAAATATCCAAGTGGACGGAGATATACTTGAAATGGATGAGGAGGACAAACCTATTGAGGGAGAAACATACAAGGCATTAGGCTTTAAAGATGTAGAAAGAAGCTTCTGCAACTACTCTGCAATAATAGATAGTGTAGGCACGTAGTGGGAGACAACTCTTCTGATGATGTAGTGGTTGTAGTGTGACAATGCCTAAGCTTAGAAGCATGTTGTTGTCCCTTTACTTAATAATAATGGACATTGAGCTTTCTAATGATCCTTATGCTTGCAAAAACTAAACTCATCAATGACAATTTCCTAACGTCGATTTTGACCATTGGAAGATTACTTATATGAGACAGCCAAAATATTCTGAGTAGGAATTGGGAGAAGACCTTTACCCACATGTGACTTGAGACGCACTTCCACTGCCATTAGTTCACTAACAACTGAATCAACAATGGGAAGCGGACTTCGATGAAGGACAGAACCACGAAGTACCTCAAATTCATCTTGAAGCGCCATAAAAGACTGTACAAGTTGTTGTTCCTCTCTATAAGTGCAGTAAGATTTACTCAAACTAAGATCTGTAGGTTCAGTTAGTGCAAATTCATCCCAAAAACTAGTCATAAGAGTGTAAAATTGTTGAATACTTTGATCTCCTTCCCTTGCTTCTCTAATATCCATTTCTAACTTATAACGTTTAGCCAAATTGAATTGCGTGTATAATTTTTCTAAATAATCCCAAACTTGCTTAATTGTAGAAAATTTAGCTAGCTGCATGCCAATGGACTGATCAACAAGAATTATTAATCTAGGTAATAATTTTGGAATTATTCACCTCCCCAAACGACTAACAATTCTACATAATTCTCTTTCTTGCTGTCAGAGGGCATAGACACATTACGAGAAATATATCCCCACAAGTTTTTTCCAATCAAAAAATTATTCATAACATATGTCCAATATGAATAATTATTCCACTTAATTTAGCACTAATGGCTTGAAGAGAATCATCTCTTTCACCAACCATCTTCAAATGCAAAGAAATTAATTGTAAAGATCTAATCAACAAATGAAGCCAAGATGTTGCAAAAGAAATATTATCTACGTATATCAATGAGAAAGAGAGAAATTAGCCTTGGGTTTGGGAGCCACCAAGAAAGCCACTTCCATGTTGCAAATAATCTCCAACTCTGACAAGTCCTCCAAGGCGACAATGCTGCTCAAAAGACACGACAATGCTACAAACTTTGGGATCTCATTTTTCAGCATTAACAGCGGCAACGTTTGTCCTTGGTTTTGCTTCACCTTCAAGTAAGTGGGGTTAGATTTGGAGATTGGGATTCGTCGGGAGTGGCGAGTTCAGGATTGACGTCGTCGGAAAAGGACTAGCGGAGGGAAGTCGAGGGATGGCTAAGGGGGGAGAGAGGTGTCGAGGGGGAAGCCGAGGGATGGCCGAGAGGTGTCGGGGTGCGGCGGCGAGAAGAGTGTGATTCCAGCGATGGTGGAGACGAGGGCAAAGGAGAAGGCTACAATTGTCGATGCGCAAAGATGATGAGGAGAGGCAATCACGTCCTAGAGAAACTGACGATTGCAGTGATCAGAGAAAGAAGAGATTGTAGTGATTAGGGTAAAGACCACTATGTATGCAACTGTGCGTCTAGTCGGAGAAATAGCTAGTCATGCAGGTGACGGCGTTAGAGGTTGATTGCATAACTCAGTGTTTAGAATGTTTTGATACCATGAAAGAATTCATGATCAAAATGAAGAGAGAGAGAGAGAGAGAGAGAGAGTTACCGCACAAGAAGCCAATAAGTCATTTGCTTTTATGCTTTATATAACGATAAACCTAACTATAATAATGATACAAAAACTAAAATATCCCTTAACTAAAATATTGCAAAATGTAGGATATTATCTAACAAAGACTTTCATTTCCTTTTGCTTTTAATTTGATATGTTTAATTAGGGCTTGAGCAAATTTGATCATCTAATATCTAATATTTTTTTAAAATTAAAAATACTTAAAGTCTATGTCAAATAATAATTCGAAATACTTCAACTTTTTTAGAACTGGTCGAAGAAAGACGATTCATCTTCACCTCTAATCATTCTCAAGCTAGTCTTCCAAATGTAAACACACAAAATAACTCATCTCTGTGTCTTATGCTGTTTCTTTTCTTGGAACTATTAAAATATTTTTATATTAAAGATGAAATGTGAGATGAAAAGGCAGGGTGGCACAAATGGCGAAGATCATACCATGGGAATCAGGATGGAAGTTCTTTATCGTGATTCTGTCTCTCTAGAGAATCCCACTTGGTCAGAGAGATGATGACGAGGAGGCAGAAAAGAGAAGTTGGACCCGTCAAAGCCAATCATTTCAAAATGCTTGAGAAGTGAGAATTGAATCTCGAGATGAGGAAGTCTAAGTCTGCTATGTAAAGCTTTTCTTAATCCACCCTCCCCCCTCCTCTTCTGCTCTTCTTCTTCGATCTTGTTCGTCTTCTTCTTCTTTCCTCGGTATAACCACCGTTTTCTCGTTTTCCGGTTAAATCGAATTCCCATATATTTGTTCAACTCTCTTTTGTTAATACTTAATTCCTGTTCCTTTGAAAAAGAAAAATCAAAGCTAACCCAGATCAGCTCACATTCTTTGATTTTCACTCAAATTTAAGCAACTTAGCGTAGCTTAGATCCGTAGCAGACCCCGAGACGCTCCCCCCCCCCCCCCCCCCCCCCGCCCACTTTACTGTTTATATTCTGTCTGCCTTTGCTTTTTCTGATGGCCAACCCAATCCCCTCTCTCTCTCTCTATATATATCATATCCCCCGACTTCTCCCTCACCTCTGCTCTGTCCCATTCTTCTTCTTTTTCTTCTTCTCCTTCTATCTGTGCTTTCTGCAAATTATCAAGCTCACCATTAAAAGTCCATCTGCGGCACGTCTGCATGGAGGTAGGATTAATTATGATATTTGCATATATATATTTTTGTTGTTTATCATCATGGATCGTCATTGTCATCATCACCTGTATAATAATATATAACAATGACGATCCATGATGATAAACAACAAATATATATATATATATATATATATTCATGCAATATTCAGCTCTGTTTTTTTGGGGAAAAATATGTTAATTATTATGAATATTTTTAGTAGTTAAATATAATGAAATATTTCAGAATACAGAAACAAAAGTTCTTCATGTTTAATTGAGGTAGGGCACTGTTTTGGGTCATAGGGATCTCTTTTCTTGTAGTAGAAGTTGTGCAAAAAGTGTTGCTTGTCTTAGAAGCAACTTATTGGATTCTACAAAATATGAAGTTTTTCACCTTCTTTATCAATAATGTTAATCAATTATGAAATAAGGTGAAAATTTTATACCGATTCAATCTTCAAAAAATAAAACTATCACCTTATTTTTCTTATGGTGTAATTTTTCTAACTTGAAAATTGGTACTTTGGCATTTAGACGGTTGAATTGAAGGTGGAGATGGTGGGCATTCACGAGAAAAAGCTGAGAAAATGCTTATCAAAATTGAGAGGTATTTTTTCGAATCTCTCTCTCTTTCTCTCATTACATTGAACAATGTGCCGAGCCTAACTCTAACATATAAGGTCTAGCTAGAAAGTGAGTTGATATTCACCGGGCCAAAATATTTTCATTGATATGAAATATTAATCCTTGCAAATTACTTACTGCTTATGCTTTGTCTTTATAGGGATAGAGAAGGTGGAAGTGGATGCAAATAGCCAGAAGGTGGTGGTAACAAGCTATACACACAAAAACAAAATACTCAAAGCAATAAGGAGAGGGGGTTTGAAAGCTGACTTTTGGTCTGCCCAAAATGAGCTTCTTAATACTTATGCAAGTGCTAGCTATGCCAACTTGGGATTCAATAACTTCAACTTCTTCTAAGAGTTCTTTTCTCAGTCAATTTGCTTCTTTTTTCCTTCTTCAACTTCTTCTAAAAGGGTATACCAAATGTTGTGCTCATGTTATGGGTTATTATATTTATATTTTTTTTCTTTTTTTTTCTCAAAGAAATGTCACACTTTGATCAATATATAGAGCGAAATGAAAGAGAGTATTCTTTGAATTTTTGGAGTTTTTCCAATCATTATATTAACTAATTCACTCAAGATTGAATATAGTCATTGTTTAAAGTTGAATTCCATGCCTCAACGTGGGAGATATTGAAATTTTTTGCACCATTTTTGACATAATAATTCAATAAAATTCAATTCGATAGAGTTCAACTCAACTTGATTTAATTTATTTGCTTATCCACTTGTTACGCTCGGATTAAGTAAGGTTCTAACAATATTTCATTCCAAGTCCCCGTAAATTCTCACTAAATCCAAATATCTTTATTAAAAATATGATTCTCAAAAAATATACTTTTTTCGATTTTTACTTGCACTGTATTTGAGAGCATGAATTTCGAGAAGTGGATCTAGGCGGATTTGAACAAAATTCAATATACTTTTGTATTACATTTTGTCTAAAAGCATACAAATCCAAATCTAAGATTTTTTTTCAAACATAAGGTTACTTCACTTCTTCATACAGAGAGCACAAAATTTAACAAATAAGCTCGAATAACAAATTATGTAATTTGTGAATTCTCTAATTTCAAATAGCTGCTCATTATTTTAATTGTTAAAAGGAGTAACTCTTGTTCTTGAATGCTACTCCCAAGTCGCAAACTAATGCAAGACCCTCAAAAGGGAGAGGAAACTTTCAATAGTATATGATCCAAAACTTTTGATCTTGATCCATCAATTAGGGGGCACTTCTAGGACAAAATTCATAAGAAATGAAAGGAAATCAAATATACTAAGAACTTTTTTATGACGAACGAGCACACAAGAGGGTCTGTTAATGTCAATTTTGTTTGAAAGTGTTTTTAGGATTTTCACATAAGACTATTTATATTTTTAATAAAGTTAAAATTTTAATGCTCCTTATTCTACAATATACTAAAGATCTTCATAAAATTCTATGGATATCTCTCTCTCTCTCTCTCTCTCTCTCTTTCTCTCTCTCTCTCTCTCTCTCTCTATATATATATATATATATATTTTGTTTTGTTATGGTCATATTTGTAAAGGTTGATAATTTTAGAAAATTTTCACAAATTCACAAAATTTGAATTTTATAACAAAAAGACAATGAAGATCGTGGTTCTTGAGTAGGGGCGGTTAATTAATCGAATTAAACGAAAAATTTCGATTAAAAATCTCATTAATTGAACCGACCAAAGTTCCATATTTAACCAAACTTAAAACCAACCGAACTGAATTTCGATTAAATTGGTTAACCAATTAACCGATTTAATATTTTAATATGTATATATATATATATATAATATTTTTAATATATATAATATCTTAAAATACATAAAATTTTAGTATATATATAATATATAAACTATTTTAATATATAATATTTATAATTATTTATTATTAATTTATACTATTTGGTTAACTCGGTTAATTCAATTTACCGAAGCCAAAAATCGAACCGAAAACAAAAATTCAATAAAAATAAAAGCTGAACCAAACGAAATAAATTTTTAACCAAACTGGACCGACCGAATTTACTCAATTAATTCGGTTTTAACTAGTCTTGAGTGACGTAAAGTTGGATAATAAAATAATCCTACGATAAATATATATAGAATTGGACTTTCGATTACATCTACTTGAAAACTATGATGCATAAAAATATCAAACTTTATTGTACGCTGATATGTAATGAAGTAAAACCTTCCGTTTATCTACCATTCAGAATTATAATTACTAACAAAAGTATACAATCTATTTGCACATTATAAAAACTATCATTGCGCAATATACTATTCTACAATTATATTATTCATTAGATGATTTAAATCTTGAAAAGTATCATAACAAGACAAAGGATCCGAGAGTAGCATTTATATTGAAAATGTGGCCCGTAAATGCTCTTGCGTCTTTTTAGGAAAACTCTTTAAACACAAATTTAAAATGATTAAAATTTTATTTTTTTTATATTAAAAATATTTTGTGTAGACCCAAATTATTATTATAATATTTTATTATTAAACTAAATAAACTTTTAATAGATATATATATATATATATATATATATATATATATATCTTTAATTGACAATATTAATCATTCTAAAATTTGTATCCCTAGCGATAATCAGATAAGACAAATGGTTGGTCTCATGGTATACTTCTTATGAGATGCCTTTTGAAATAAAATTCTAAAATTCTAAAACAAATAGTATTTTATTTTATTTTCTTTTACAAATTATAAAATTCTAAAGCAATTAGTATTTTATTTTATTTTATTTTTTTATATTAAATAAGCTACTTATCTTCTCTGCCGAAGTCTACTCTTGCACAGCAGGTGTCCTGATTGTTTGGAGTTGACCGACGGTCAGCGGCAGAGGATCGGCGGCCGGCTAACAAAATGCATCTAAGTGAGAATGAAGGAATTGAAGGCGACACCTTCGTGGTGACGGGAGGGTTGGGTTTCGTGGGCTCCGCTCTCTGCATCGAGCTCGTCCGGCGGGGAGCTCGCCAGGTTCGATCCCTTGACCTCCGATCCAACTCCCCTTGGTTCCGCGATCTCCAGGCTCACAATGTCCACTTCATTCAAGGTCCCTAACTGTTCGCCCTATTTCTTTTATTTGTTGATTCTTTTCTTCATCATTATCGCATTTCCATTTTCTGCTTTTCTGGTCGAATGGACTTCAATTTAGGGTTTGGAGTTTTGTCTCTCGTAGATTTTTGATTTTGATGTTGAATTTTGTTCTGAATTTCATTCTCAATTAATCATTGATGAGTGATTCTTTTTCGTCTGGTTTGAAAAATTGAACGTGAGGAATAGGTTCGGTGTTCGAGTTAACTTATCTAGTCTTAAGTGTCGATTGATTGATCCTTTTCTGTTTGAAGAATCTGTTAGGCTATAATAATTTTTACCCATTTTGTTATCTGAATGTGTGATTGGGATTTGAGAATGAAACTGAGTTGTTAGATTGAAGTCCTGACAGAATTGCCTAGATCGAAAAACATGGACAATCAATCCTGTGTCTCAATTCAGTAGAAGACCCAAGAGGTGACTACGATCCAAATTATAATAAATATGTAAAAGCATTTGCTAGTGTATTTTAATATTTTAATATTATTATTTTATAGATGAAGTGAATGTATCTTGGGAGAGGGTATGTACCTTGGAATAACAAATGTATCTACACTTAGTTGAGTCATTCATTCATGTATGTCAAAAATTCATAAATTATTTATGTGAGTGTACCTTGATTTTAGGTATGTATCTATTTATTTTAGATACATTCTATCTATTAAGTGTATGAATAATGAAGTTCTAGTGTCCCTATAAATAGACACCAACAGCATTAGCTTTATGCATAATCTCTATATAATTCTCTTTACATTACTCTCATCATACTATCCTATTATTCGAGTCTAGAGAGTTTGAAAACTTAAGAAAAATATTTATTTTATGGAGCTTTGGACTCTTCCGTTTGTACTGATTTGGAGGGTCATGTGATTCAAATCGGGTTGTTGTATCCTAGGGGAGACAAGTCAAGTGGAGTTCTACTACACCAATTCGTGAGTTAAGCCAAAAAATTGCAGAGGGCTTGAATCTCCTAAAGAGAGTGAGATGTCCATGCCTCAGCCTAATTGTGATGTTGTTTATATTTGATTTGAGTTTAAGTTTTTTATTATATTCGTATTGAATTTCCTAACAATTTAAAGGAGATTCAATATATGGAGCCTATAGTTGAAAAACTCAATGAAAATGTTGGAGATCTCAACAATCCCTTTCGATTTAAAGGAGCTGTTGAATAATTGAGTAAAATGGAAGACCTAACTTCAATGATAAGACCCCTCATTCTATATATAATATATGTGAAGTACAATACCAATGACCATGATAGCCTTACTAACTTACACTTATTAACATAACTCAAACACATAATAATAATGCTAAATGACTAAATAACCATTGCTCCCCCTGAAGCTGGAGCATAAATGTCATATGCTCCTAGCTTGTTACAAATGAATTTCACACGAGCACCTCCTAATGCTTTTGTGAATAAATTAGCAAGCTGAAACTCAAACTTTAGATAAGTGGTTGTAATGAGCTTCTATACAAGTTTCTCTCAAATAAACTTCAGTATGCTTTATTTGTTCACGGAAGACCGGGTTGGAGGCAATATGAATAGCAAGTCGATTATCACACATCAACTCCATAGGCTGAGAATGTCAAAAACCTAGTTCTCTCAACATGTTCTTCAACCAAACAAGTTCACATGTAGTATGCGCCATAGCCCTATACTCTGACTTAGCATTTGACCTAGACACCATAGTTTGTTTCTTACTTTTCGAAAACATCAAATTACCACCGACAAAGATACAGTACCCAGTTGTGGATCTTCTTTCGAAAGACGATATGACCCAATCTGTGTCTGTATATCCCTTAATATGAGTGTGACCTCAATCCTAATATGAAAGACCTCTTACTGGTGCATCTTTGAGATATCTCAAAATGTGAATTACTGTATCCTCGTGACTTGTTCTCGGGGAATCGAGAAATTGGCTCACAACACTTGTTGCGAAGGATACATCTATTATAGTGACTATAAGATAATTCAACTTTCCAACAAGTCTCCGATACCATCCTGAGTTAGGCAACAAATCACCCATATCTGACACTAACTTACTATTGGGATCCATGCGTGTATCAACAAGTTTGTATGCCAACAATCCTATCTCATCTAAAAGATCAAGAACATCCTTCCTCTGTGACAAGATTGTTCCCTTACAAGATCTCGATACTTCTATACACAAGAAGCACTTTAATGGTCCCAAGTCCTTGGTCTGAAACTTACTTAGTAGGAAAAGCTTTAGATCATGAATGCCTCGATCATCGTCACCAGTGATCACAATGTCATTCACATACACAATAAGCAAAATCTTGCCAAATGGAGTATGACGATAAAGTACAAAGTGATCTACTACACACCGTCGGAGGCAAGCTCAAGTACTACAACACTAAATTAGCCAAACCATGCTCTGGGAGATTATTTTAATCCATATAATGATTTCTTAAGCCAACACAATGAGCCTAACTCCTCCTAAGCAACAAATCCAGGTGGTTGCTCCATATATACCTCCTTATAAAGATCAATATGTAGGAAAGCATTCTTCATATCTAATTGATGTGGGGACTAATGACAAGTAGTGGCTTTAGAGATGAACAAATGTCTTAAGGTAAGTTTATCGATTGAAGAGAATGTGTTTGAACAATCCAAACCGTACGCCTAAGTATATCCCTTAGCAACAAGGTGGGCCTTCAAACGAGTCACAAAACCATCTGGATTGACTTTCACATTGTACACTCAATGACTACCAACCATAGACTTATCAAGAGGAAAAGGTACCAAATCCCAAGTATCATTATCATGTAGCGCACGCATCTCTTCAACCATTGCAGTCCTCCACCTAGAATGGGATAGGGCTGCAAAAATATATTTTGGAAGCATAAAAGAAGACAGAGTACTAATGAAACAATAATATAAGGGTGACAAGAAATCATAACAAACAAAATTAGAGATTGGATGTTGGGTACAAGTACATTTACCTTTCCAAACAACTATAGGAGGTTCAACATCATGGGAAATTAGATCATCTGACAAGAGAACTAGAGGCACAGTAGTAAAAGTTGGACGAGGCTCTCCTCCCTTGAGTTGTTGTGTGTATACCTGCAAA
The DNA here is from genome assembly GCF_029873635.1 of Malania oleifera. Classification (NCBI taxonomy): domain Eukaryota; kingdom Viridiplantae; phylum Streptophyta; class Magnoliopsida; order Santalales; family Ximeniaceae; genus Malania; species Malania oleifera. The sequence continues at coordinate 108,303,921 of NC_080424.1, forward strand.
TTGGGATGATCTAAATGACGAGAAGGACTTAATTTGGATGAAGACATAGGATTGAGCACAGAAAATAGGTTGAGATATGGAAGGCAAGGCAAAGGAAGGGACTCATCAAGGTCAACAAAACTCAAGGAATCATAGTAGTATGGTGTAGACTCAAAATAGATGATATTAACAAAGACAAAAAATCGATGTAAAGTATGGCTATAACATTGATATCCATTTTGACTATAGGAATGGCCCAGAAAAATACATTTAATAGCACGAGGATCCAACTTATCCATTCCTAGAGTTAACTGATGGACAAAGGAGACACAGTCGAATATATGAGGAAGGGAGAACAAAGGAGCTTTAGGGAAGATAACTGAATGTGGGATTTTACCACCAAGGACATAGGATGACATTTTATTGATGAGGGAGCAAGTTGTGAGCATAGCATCACTCCAAAAACTTTGGGGACACTCACTTGATACAATAGGGTATGAGTGACTACAAGAATATGTTTGTTTTTTCGCTCTGCAACTCCATTTTGTTGTGAAGTGTGGGCAAAATAGGATTGATGGATCATACTAGAATTAATCATATGGGTATAAATTGGGTACCAAAGTACTCCTTAGCATTATCACTACGAAGTCCTGACCAACATATCATATTGAGTCTTTATTTGAGAACATAAGGCCCAAAAGATATTAAACAACTTAGAACAATCTTTCAAATATAACCAAGTCATCCTGGAGTAGTCATCAAGAAATGTAACAAAGTACCAAAATCCCAACTTCGACAGGACACAACTAGGACCCCAAATATAGGAATGGACTAGCATGAAAGGACTAACCACGTGTTTGTTGACCCAGAAAGCAATGGGAACTCCATGATAGTTTCCCAATTGACAAGTCTTACACTCAATATTAGACACATAACTCAATGTAGGAACTAGCTGTTTAAACTTTCAACTTGTCCAAGGACAGATGACCAAGGCGACAATGGATTTGAAGTGGTGTAGTTGTGGCTGTGTAAGCAATGAGAGGAGAAAGCGAACTCAAAGTAGTAAAGCCCATGAGCCGCACATCCTATGTCAATTGTCTTCCTTATCTTCATATTATGAATAACCACAGAATCAAGAAAGAAAGTGACAGGACAATTTATTAACTTCGTAAGCTTACTAATTGTCCTGAGATTGAAAGGGGATTTAGTAATGTATGAAATATAAGAAAGAGAGATGGAAGCAGTAGGATTTACTGTTTCTATTCCCTTGACAGCGATGCTGGGCACATCACTAAGGGTGACTTGAGGTAGATTTTTAGGATATTAGAGATCGAAAAAGAAGTTGTTTGCACCTGTTATATGGTCAGTGGCAGCAGAATTGATAACCCAAGGACTAGTGAAAAAAATACCAAATGACATACAGGTTGTAGGATTGCCTCTCTTGGAAAAAGATGCAATGTGATTAGATGCTTGTTGAGATGATTGATATTGTAGAAACCTTGAATAGTCCTCCTCTAATTTAGTCACAATACGTGGTTCACTCAAGCAAGTGACTAACGAGGGAACCATACTTTTTGGGATTTGCAAACTCTTTCCCAACAGTCACAAACTTAGACTTATGATAACATGATTAATTGTTGTAACAATCAGAACAACCACAAACAAGGTGACCCACCATGAACGAGTCACAAAGAAATCAGTACAAGGCTGCCGCAGCACCAAGAAACTCAGACACAACCCCAAGACACCAACACACAGCACTGTAACAATTGGAGAGGTGAACCACCAAAACTACCACAGACAAATCACCAAAAAACTTATATAACACTGTCTCAGCCTCACAAAAACAGCTTATGAACACTATTACTGCTCCAAGAGAGTCACGAAACAACAACTAAGTAAACCATGAGTGCTTGATCAAAACAAAGATTGTATATTTGAGCAAAACACATGTGCAACAGCTTGATATTTTGGTATATGTAAGGAATTAGAACATTGAATCAGAAAACAGAAAATCCCACTATTTTAGGCTTAATAAACTCAACAACCATTGACAAACAGCTCCACGAAGCATCAAACAACCATTCCTCGGGTGTCGCACCTGAGCAATTAAAAAAGGTGAGATCTTTGGACAAAAACCATCATGAAAAACTCCATTAATATGTTTATAGAGGGTTTCGAGCACTGCTGGATGAACTCAAGCCAAAAACATGCTTGAAAGTAGCTTCACGTGCCTTTGCATGGGGTTGACCCTGGCAGCCTTCGACCGGCGCGTGAGGTCGTGTGGGGCACTGCCTGGAGATGGGATTTCAGTGGGGAGAAGCTCAACAGTGTCTGTGGGTGACTATGGTGTTGTTTTTGCAAAGTCTATAGTAGATTTTGTGTTCCTGAACTGTCAGTGTCACCCAGGAAATTTCCAGCAACTGGTTTGCCTTCTGGAAGCTGCTAGCTGTTTTCTAGGGCTATAGTGTTGCTGGAAATTCTTCTATGATGGTAGACATGCATCGGATTTAGGGTTTTAGGCTTCAATTTTGATGGTGGTTGTAACAATTAGGGTTTAGGTCTCAGAATTGTGCTGATGCCATGTTGAATAATTGGGTAAACTGGAATTCCTAGCTTCAATGACAGGTCTCTATTTATAATATATGCAAGTATAATACCAATAAGCATTATACCCTTACTGACTCACACTTACTAACTTAACTCTAACACATACTTCAGTTTTCTATTGAGGTCTATCCTGTAGAGGTACTCAAATTAGATCAGTGATCGATTTCTAGGTTTCATCATAAACCTAATTGGTTACTTCCAATTACGTAATAATAATGTTAAATGACTAAATTACCATAGCAGTAGCCCATTTCAAGAGATAGAAAGGCAAGTTGCTCTTCTACCTTAGTCTCCTCAAGGTTGCCCATGTTCTCATTAAGAAGCATCCGAACAAAATCAATACAAACAACATGAATGAAGATAGAGTTGGTCGATCACCATGAAAAGTTGGAACAATATGTGAAAGATGAGTATAAATGTCGACTCTATATTTTAAATTATCTTGCTGATCATTATTATGATTATTATGATACTATTTATTCCTCTGCAAAGAAAATATGGAAGGCTTTGCTAAATAAGTATGATACTAAGAAGCCAAGAGCGAGAAATATGCAGCTAGCTGATTTTTTTTGCTATCAAATGGTGGACGGAAAATGGGTTGCAGAGCAAGCGCAAGATTTTCAAATGATAGTCGTGGAAGTTGCATCCAAAGGCATCGAGATTGGAGACAATCTTATGGTGGCTGGAATTATTGACAAGTTACCCCCATTTTGGAGAGAATTTCATAATAGCATGCGCCACAAGTAGAAGGATGTCTCTCGAAAAGTTGATCACTCAAATCTGAGTAGAGGAGGTAAAAGGGCAAAATGCACTTATGCAGGAAAACAATGGTAATACCAATAGTGGTAATATCACAAAGGTAAATCTAATTACTTTCGAACATAATGCTTTAATTACTTTTCGTAGTGGTAATTTTCCAAAAACCTTTAATTAAAGCCTAAGAAGAAAAATATGAAAAATAATGGTAGACCTCACAGAATTAATAGGGGCAACCCTAATCAAAATAATTGGAACCAAGGACCCCTTTATAATCAAAACAAGAAAAATAACAATATTTGCTTTGTTTCTATTAAAAGTGGGCAAATTGCTTGAATTTGCAAATTTTGAAAATGTGAACCTAATGCTCAAGTCAAGATAGTTGAGGAACCATTTGTGACAATGAGTAGTATTGAAGGATGGTGGCCAAACTCATGTGCGAATAGACATGTCTATTATGATAAAACTTGGTTCAAGTTGTACACTCCTTTTAAGGAACCCAAAACCATTATGCTTGGTGATTCACACACCACCTAAGTGCTAGGTAGTAAGTAATAAGGATGAATTGAACTTTACATTTGTGACAATAATTACAGAAATAAATATGGGCCATAGTATTAAAGGGTGGTGGCGTGACTCAGGTGCTAATAGGCGTGTTTATTATGATAAAACTTGGTTAAATTTGTACACTCCTTTTAAGGAACCTAAAACCATTATGCTTGGTGATTCACATACCACCCTAGTGCTTGGTAGTGGTGAGGTTGAATTTAAGTTTACATTTGAAAGGATGTTAGTATTAAAAGATGTGTATTAGACTCCTTCCATTAGAGAAGGATATTTGTGGGCAAAGGTTATGTTTGTGATGGGATGTTTAAATCAAGCATTGAGAATGACAATAAAGTATCCTCAAGTTTTGTTTACTTGCTTTCTTCCTTAAATTTTTGACATGCTCATTTATTTCATATTAATAGTAGATATGTAGAAACCATGAGTAATTTGGGATTTAATTCCCGAATGTTGGAAAGGATTTTGAAAAATGTGAATCATGTAGTAAAGCTAAGTTAACTAAAGGGCCTCATAAAAGTTTTAAGGGAAGTATCGAATTGTTGAACTTAATTCACGCAAATTTGTGTGAATTTTTTAAGGAATTTTAACTCATGGAGGAAATAGATATTTTATCACTATTATTGATGATTTTTCAAAATATACGCATGTTTATTTGTTGAAAAATAAAAGAAAGGCTTTTGAAAAATTTAAAACTTTTCTCCTCAAAGTTGAAAAATCAATTCGATAGAAAAATGAAGAGAATTAGAAGCAATAGGAACAGTGAGTTTGAATCTTTACATTTGCACAATCCCTAGGAATAGACTATGAAATTACTCCACCTTATCACATGCTTCTAATGGCATAGCTGAAAGGAAAAATAGAACTTTAATAAATTTGACTAATGCTATGCAATAGAATCAAGTGCTCCTCCTAATCTTTGGGGAGAAGATGTTTTAACTATTTGTCATGTTTTAAATAGAGTGCCACACAAAAGACCGTAGTTACACCTTTTGAACTTTGGAGAGAGCATAAGCCTAATTTAGGTTTCCTTAAAGTTTAAGGTTGTTTAGCTTTTGCTAGTCTTACAGACCCTAAAAGGCCTAAATTAGGTGTTTAGAGCTTCTACTTGTGTTTTTCTTGGACATGCTATTAATAGTTCAACTTATAGATTTTTAAACATTGAGAATAATGCTATTTAACTCTGCCTATGATGCACTTAATGTCCTAATTTTTTCATACATAGTCGGTCCCAAACCCAGGTTAAGGAGGAGGGTTGCGTTAGGTAGCTAACAGCCAGCGTAAAATTTGTCAAATCATTCTGATATGAATCCTTACCAAATATTTGTCGGGGCGTCCCCTACGAGCGACGCGTTACACTTGAACCACCCAGGTGTAGCGAAAAGTGGGCGAGGGTGAGCTAAGTCGTCACCCTGAAGCGACGCACCGTGTCGGCGCCCAAGTACGGTGTCAAAGATGCGAGGGTTCCTGCATCATTCTGGACGTGGACAGGTAAAGATATTAGTTTAGGAAACTAGGATTAGATTAGCAACTTGGAATATAGGGACACTTACGGGTAAAAGCATGGAAATTGTGGATACAATGATTAGAAGAAGAATTAATATAATTTGCCTTAAAGAAACTAAGTGGGTGGGGGAGAAAGCTAGAGAAATCGGTAAATCAAGATTTAAACTTTGGTATACTGGAAAAGAAAAACATAAGAATGAAGTAGGCATTATTATCGACAAAAACTTAAAAGATAGCGTTGTGGATGTAACTAGAGTAAGGGATAGAATTATAAAAATCAAGATGGTATTAGGACAAGAAATAATAAATATCATTAGTGCTTGTGCTCCTCAAGTTGGCTTAGCAGAAAATCTTAAGAGACAATTTTGGGAAGATATGGATAGTATTATACAAGGCATACCAAGGACTGAGAAAATATTTATAGGAGGAGATCTGAATGGACACGTTGGAAGAGATAATAAAAATTATGAGAGGATTCATAGAGGATATGGATATGGAGACAAAAATGAGTCTGGGGAGATGAATCTTAGACTTTGTTATGTCATATGATTTTAGTATAATGAATACTTGCTTTAAGAAGAGAGAAGAACACTTAATAACCTTTAAAAGTGGATAAAATAGAAGTCAAATAGATTTTTTTTAACTAAGAGTGTAGATCGTTTATCATGCAAGGATTGTAAAGTTATTCCAGGTGAAAGCCTAACCACACAACATAGAGTCTTAGTGTTAGATATATGTATTAAAAAATGTAAGAAAAAGGATAAAATAAACTAGTGTAGGAGAACTAGATGGTGGAACCTAAAAGGAGAAAATATAATAAAATTTAAAGATAAAATGATCAAAGATGGAGATTGGACCTTAGAGGATGGGATAGATACAAATACTTTTTGGAATAGATTAGCTAGCTCTATTAAAAAGATAGCAAAAGAGATTTTAGGTGAATCAAGGGGAAGATTCTCGATTAACAAAGAGAGTTGGTGGTGGGATAAAGATGTACAAAAAATCATAACGACAAAAAGAATTTAGTATAAAACGTGGCAAAAATGTAGAAGTAGAGATAACTTTGAAAAATATAAGAAGGCAAGAAAAGATGCAAAAAGGGCCGTTAGTGAAGCTAAATATAGATCATTTAATAGTTTGTATGATAGATTAGGTACAAAAGAAAGGGAAAGAGATATATTTAAACTTGCTAAACCTAGAGAAAGGAAGAGCAAGGACTTAGGAAATGTAAAATATATAAAATGTGAGAATGATATTGTCTTGGTTAAGGACGAAGATATTAAAGAAAGATGGCGAAGTTACTTCAGTAAGTTGTGTAACAAAAACCAAATAGAAAGCTTAAACTTAGAATTGTCAAATGAGGAAAATGCTAAAAATATAAGATTTATTCGCAAAATTAGAGTTAACGAAGTTAAGTTTGCTCTAAAAAAGATGAAAAATGGGAAAGTTATGGGACCAGATAACATCCAATTGAAGTTTGGAAATGCTTGGGTGATAACGGAATTATATGGTTAACTAATTTATTTAATACAATTGTAAAAACTAAGAAAATGTTAGATGAATGGAGGAAAAACACTTTAATACCTATATACAAAAATAAAGGAGATATTCAAAATTGTAATAACTATCGTGGAATTAAACTATGGGAAAGGGTAGTTGAACAAAGATTAAGGTTAGAAACGAAGATCTCAGAAAATCAATTTGGTTTTATGCCTGGGAGATCTACCACATAAGCTATTTATCTTTTAATAAGATTAATAGAAAAATTTAGGGAAAAGAAGAGGGACTTGCATATGATATTTATTGACTTTGAGAAAACATATGATAGGATACCTAGGGAAGTTCTATGGTGGGTTTTAGAAAAAAAGGGTGTATGTTGTAGGTATACCAATATCATTAAGGATATGTACGATAGAGTAATGACTAGTGTAAGGTCTATAGATTGAGAAACTAGAGAATTTCTAATTACCATAGGTGTACATCAAGGATTTGCTTTGAGTCCTTATCTTTTTGCTTTAGTAATGGACCAATTGACTAAGAGTATTCAAAAGGAGGTTCCATGGTGTATGTTGTTTGCAGATGATACTGTATTAATTGACGAAATTAGGGACGGAGTAGAGGCTAAGTTAGAAGTATGGAGAGAAGCTTTGGAATCTAGAGGCTTTAGGATAAGTCGAAATAAAACAGAATATATGAAATGTAATTTTAGTAATGATAGGAGGAATATTGGAGACAAAGTTAAACTTGATGATGAAGAAATAAATAGCACTTGTAGATTTCGATACCTTTGATTTATTATACAAGCTGAATGAGAAATTGAAGATGATGTGATGCATAGAGTGAAAAGTGCTTCAAGTGTGCTATGTGAGCGTAGAATACCCTTAAAATTGAAAGGGAAGTTTTATAAGACAGCTATAAGACCAGCTATGCTATATGGATCGGAATGTTGGGCGACGAAGAAACATAATATCCAAAAAGTAAAGTTGCCAAGATGAGAATGCTTAGATGGATAAGTGGTATAATATTGAAAGATCAATTAAGGAATGAACATATTCGTGGCAAGTTAGGTGTAGCTCCTATAGAAGATAAGATAAGGGAGGGACGACTCAAATGGTATGGATACTTGCAACGTAGGTCTTATAGTGCATCTGTGAGGAAGAGTGACTTAGTTATTATGGGGGGCAGTAGAAAGGGTAGGGATAGACCTAAAATAACTTGGGAGGAGATAGTGAGTAAAGATTTAATATCCTTGAATCTATCAAAAGAAATGGTTCATGATCGCATAAATTGGCAAAAAAGGATTCATATAACCGACCCCACTTATTGGGACTAAGGTTTGGTTTTGTTGTTGTTGTTGTAGAATAATGCTATTTTTGAATCATGTGATGCAGTTTTTAATGAAGAGAAATTTCCTTTTAAGCCTAAAAATAGTGGGGGCCAAAATTTTAGTAGTAGTAGTGTTTTAGAACCTAGCTCATCTAATCTTAATTTAAAGAATAAAAAGGATTTTGAGATTAAACATAAAAGGAGTAAAAGAGCTAGAGTTGAAAAGGATTTTGGTCCTGACTATTTTCTTTATGTCTTAGAGGAAAGTCAAATTGCCTTACGAGATGCATTAACATCACCTGATGCAATTTTTTGGAAAAAAGCTATGAATGATGAGATGGAATTTCTGGTTTATAACACATGGAAATTGATAGATATACGACCAAGTTGTAAAATCATAGGGTATAAAGCTCATCTTGTAGCCAAATACTTTAAACAAAACAAAGATCTTGATGTTTTTGATAATTTTTCTCTGATTTCTAGGAGTACATCCATTAGACTATTAATTATGATTGCAGCAATTTATAATATACTAATCTATCAAATGGATGTAAAAACTGCTTTTTTACATGGAGACCTAGGTGAAGAAATTTGTATAGACCAACTTGAAGGTTTTATAGAGCCTATCCAAGAAAATAAAGTTAAATAAGTTGTTTTATGGTTTGAAACAAGCTCCAAAATAGTGGCATTAAAGATTTGATTTCTGTATGATTAAGAATGGATATAAAACAAATGAGCTTGACAAGTATATCTATTTTCTCATACGTTATTATTGTCTCTATGTAGATGGCTTGCTAATGTTTTGTTTAAATTTGCATATCATAAATAAAACGAAAGATATACTCAAAAAACATTTTGATATAAAATATTTAAGTGAGACTAATGTTCTTTTAGGAATGAAAATTACAAGATCATGCGATGGTATATTTTTCAATAAAATTTTGAATAAATATGACTATGATAAGTGTAAGAATGTCTCTACTCCTTTTGATGCAACTAATCATTTATTTCTAATTGAGAGTGAATATGAAGTTATTAATCAAAAGGAATATAGTAGTATTGTCGGTAGCCTAACATATACAATTGATTTAACTAAACCTGACGTTGCATATGCAATAGGAGTACTTAATATATTTTCTAGCAAGTGAATATTGGAATGCTCTTGAGTATATAATGAAATATTTAGTTGGTACCAAGGGTTATGGCTTATTTTTTGCCAAGTATCATGTAGTACTTTAAGGCTTTTTGTGATGCCGATTGAAATGTTTTGTCAGGTGATTCCCTCTTTGCCACTAGTTATATTTTTATTTTAGGTGATGATGTTGTTTGTTGAAAATATTAAAAACAAACAATAATTGCTAACTCAACTATGGAAGCTAAGTTAATTGCTTTAGCATCAGCTAGTGAGAAAACATGTTGACCAAAAGATATGTTATATGAAATTTCATTTTGGGAAAAGCTAATACCACCTATCATAATTTATTGTGATAGCACCTACAATTGGTAGAGTAAAAAATTATTTTATAACGATAAATCTAGACCCATAAGAAGGAAGCACAATATTGTGAGATCATATTTGAGTGGTGACATCATTAATGTGGATTATATAAGATCTTCTAAGAATCTTGCACATCCATTAACTAAGGCCTTAGTAATTAAAAGGGTCTGGATTACATCAGAGGGAATAAGGTTAAAGCCTATAAAATCATGAACCACGTATGAGGATACCCGGCCCAAGGACTAGAAATCCTATAATTGGATTCAATGGGAAGAATGAATCATATGGTGGTCATAAGAAATGCACTATTATTGTAAACTCACCCCTATGGTATAAGTGCATTTATCTTGTAACGGGGGTGGTTGAGTTTTTAAAACTCTTAATGATAATTTGTATCTTTTATGAGTGGGGTGTTAAAGTTACAAGAGCACCCTTGACAAATTTCACCTATATGAGCATGAGAATGGGGCCACTCTCTATGAATTGGGCTTATTCTCAAATATGCCCATGAAACTAGGATTAGCACAAGGCCGAAATGTGCTGGCTATTAAAGCTTATGTTAACATTTGGATCTTTATGTGTGAGCAGTAATACTTTGTTTCTCTTAAGCAGTCATAATTCAAGTCTAAGACCACTATTGACTCTAGAGTAAAGATTATTGCTCACTAAGTGAAGATTCAATGCAGAGCACACCTTCATTATTCATAATTGCCCCTATTTGGTTGTTAAATTTTCTACATGCATACTACATACATAATATTAAAATGAGGGGGGGAATTTTTAGTGTATTTGAATAGTTTCTCTCGGGAAAGGGCATGTATCTTGGAATAAGAAATGTGTCTACACTTAATTGAGTCAATTCATTCGTTCATGTGTTTCATAAATCCATGAATCATTTATGTGAATGTGCCTTGATTTTAAGTATGTGTATTTATTTTAGATACATCCTACTTGTTAAGTGTATAAATAATGAAAGATCCAGTATGCCTATAAATAGAATCCAATAGCGTTGGCTCTATGTATAATCTTTACGCAGTCTTTACATTTTTTCTCATCATACTATCCTATCATCCGAATTTAGAGAGTTTGACAACTTAAGAAAGGTGTTGTTTTTGTGGAGCTTTAGACTCTTCCTTTTGTACAAAATTGGAGAGTTATACGATTCAAATCGATTATTGTATCCTGGAGGAAACAAGTCAAGTGGAGTATTGCTGCACCTAGGGGTGTATTCGAGTCGAGTTGAGTCGACACAGTAAAATGCTCGAACTCAATCGATCTCATAATTTGTTAAACTCGAACTCAACTCAGTTACGAGTTTATAAAACTCGAGCTTGACTTGATTAAGCTCGACTCAATTATAAATTAACATTAAATATTTAATGTACATATAATACTAAATAAATTTATAAAATATATATTATATGATGTAGAGAGCATAAAAATAATAAAATTAAAAAGCTCGATTAGGCTCGAAACTTGACTCGAGTACTATTATTGAGCTTGAACTCGAGTAGAATCGAGTCGAGTCAAATCGAGTTAGAGAATGAGTTGAGTCCAAGTAGTTCGTGAGCAAGCTTGGCTCACTTATACCCCTAGCTGCATTGGTTTGTGTGCTAAGCCAAAAAACTGCTGAGAGCTTGAATCTCCTTAAAGAGAGCGAGATATTCGTGTCTCAACCTAATTGTGAATCATGTTTGTATATGATTTAAGTTATTTGTTATATTGTATTAAATTTCCTAACAGTACATCTGATCACACATATCCTTGATATTTACTTGAAATTGTGGAGTTGCCATGGTTGGGAGAACTACTGTAGGACAAAGTTTTTGCCCAATTCTATCCTCTCTTTTCAGTTCTGCAGTTTGTTGCTGAAGACCCAAAAGTCCTAGTCCATTAATGACCAGTTATGCTTTCATCAAGTTTAATGCTTTCATTGTATTTGGTTTCTTTTAAAGAAGTTAAGAATGAGTTTGATAAAATGTCCTCTTCTTCTTTCTTTTTTTTTTTTTGGTGGCTATAGGCGATGTCAGGTGCAAAGAAGATGTGGAGAGAGCTCTATGTGGTGCAGATTGTGTTTTCCACCTTGCTTCATATGGGATGTCAGGAAAAGAAATGCTTCAAATGGGGCGTGTTGACGAGGTGAATATAAATGGAACTTGCCATGTGTTGGATGCTTGCCTTAAGTTTGGGATCAGAAGGCTTGTCTATGTGAGCACATACAATGTGGTGTTTGGAGGACAAGAAATTCTCAATGGCAATGAAACCTTACATTATTTCCCTATAGATTCTCATGTCGATTCATACAGCCGTAGTAAATCTATTGCTGAACAGTTGATTCTCAAGAGTAATGGTCGTCCTTTCAAGTAAGTGGAAGTTTCATCTCAAATAAAAGATAAAACATACTCAACCAATGTTGTGTTTGGGAACACAAAATCCTGGACTGTGAATTTAAAACTATGCAAATTTGTATTAAAACTCATTCAAATTCACAGAAGTCCAAATTCTTCGAAAATCATCTTTCCAAATGCTATGTAAATTTTCTGGTTATCATTTTCCTGCACATTGTAACTGGTACTCTGAATGAACAAACATGTCTCATAACTTACATCCTCGACATGGGTTTTGTGCTTTATAGCCTCAGAAGCTCATTTATTTTTGCAGTCATGACTGAGTTATGGTAGACTATTAGACTATTTATTTGCTGCTAGGAAGAAGAATGGGAAATGTCTTTATACCTGTGCAGTTCGTCCAGCTGCTATCTATGGACCGGGCGAAGAGAGGCACCTTCCGAGGATAATATTTCTTTCGAAATGGGGGCTGCTGCCATTTGTAATTGGTTATGCAGGTGTGAAAACAGACTGGGTTTATGTGGATAACCTTGTACTGGCACTAGTATTAGCAAGCATGGGACTTTTGGATGACATTCCTGGAAAAGGAAGACATCCAATAGCTGCTGGCCAGCCCTACTTCATATCTGATGGTAATAACTAATGATCTATTACTACTTTCAAGAAAATTAGAACTGCTACAGCTAAAGATCTATTTGTCAATGTTGTTTCCAGTAACTGAAAATTTTAAAAGGTTTAATTACCATCCAAAATCTTGGCCCTGATAAAGATGGAAACCTTGTTGGGTTGCTCCTTTTGTTTCATCGATGAGAATACTGCTTAACATAAAGAATTTGAAAAGGATGAAATACTAAGATGATTTTTCTTCCCTCAAGTCAGAACATTACCAGAGCTGTTACTTAAATGCAATTTTTTTCAGGCGATCCAGTCAACAGTTTTGAATTCATCCGCCCTCTGCTCAGAAGCCTGGAGTATGACCTGCCAGAGTCTTCAGTAAGTGTCTCCAAAGCTTGCAGCCTGGGAAAGACTTTCGAAGCCATCTATACATTTTTGTATCCATGGTTGAATCAATGGTGGGTTCCTCAGCCTCTCATCCTTCCTGCTGAAGCATACAAGGTCTGTTATCTCATCTCTTGAATTCTCATGCTGACTTGCAAAATTCATTCTACCATGTTTGTTTTCAGAGAAATGTTCTTGCTGAGATAGAAGGTTAGATTTGGTGCAATGGCAAGTGCTTATTAGCATACACCCTGATTTTCAATTTGTTAGACACAGGCCTCTGTGTTCCCCACCTGTTGCAGATTAATTGTGCTTTTTTTAGATATGGAAAACAGTTGGGCCCTGTTCACTCATGGAAAACTGTATTTTCCTTTTCAGTTTTCTAAATAACTACAAAGTATACCACCTTATTTTCCAGTTTCCAAATTTGTATGGGAAAGTGGAAAACATCTTTTGTTAGATACATCTCCCATTTTACTTAATTCATTTATTTTTCTTTTCTTGCGGGGAGATGCATCGTGCATAAACATAAGTAGAAGTGTGATTCTAGTCAAAACATCAAGAAGTTGTTTTATGGTTTTCATGCAAATGTTGGAAAACTTGTAAAAACTAGGGGAAAAAAGGAAGATGTTTTTTTTTTTGTAATTCTTTGACAAATTAAAAATCCATGATGTTTCTCGTCTGCAGGTTGGTGTTACACATCACTTCTCTATCCTCAAAGCAAGAGAGGAGCTTGGTTATGTGCCAATGGTGAGTCCTAAAGAAGGGATGGCTGCAACCATCTCATACTGGAAGGAGAGGAAAAGGAGAGGCCTGGATGGGCCAACCATATATACATGGCTGTTCTGTGTGATTGGAATGGCTGCACTCTTCTCTGCTGCTTACTTGCCACATGTTGGACCTGTGCGACTGGTTAGAGGCGTAGGGCTTTTCTTTTTCCGCTCGATGTGGGCACTGAAGATGATATATGTTTTATCTTTAGCATTGCATATTGGTGAGGCCATATATGCATGGCATCTTGCCAAAAGGGTCGATCCTGCAAACTCGAGAGGGTGGTTTTTCCAGACTTTTGTACTTGGGATATTTTCATTGCGGTATTTGTTGAAGAGAGCCCAGAACTGCGTTGCTGAATTGTGAAAGTTTTTTCCTTCGCAGCATGTGTCACTGTAATTTCTATTGCCCCTTCTGTTTGCTCTAAATACTATTTGTAAAATCTTATAGCCTGAGAGGTGGAGACAAAATTCTGGTGATTGGGTGTAAACCTTGGCTCAATCTTCATAGGTACTTAATTTGAATTTTATTTTGTTTCCATAAAATTTCAATATCTCATCTCAAAGATTCCTTAAACATTTATAATGCTTACACCTATTTCTTTGGTAATCCAATTTTTCATGAAAATGCATCCTCGCCTTATTCTCAAACATAAAATACCGAAATTAGGTTCATATCAGGCTTGAACAAGCAACTACATCTGCTGAAAATAAAAAAAATATGGCAGCACAAAACGGGAGTAATGGAATAAAATCTCATAAATCCTTTTTGTCCTGTTTTTTCAGTAAACTTAAAAGTTCATTATGGACAGAAAAGAGGCACAAGAAGAATAGCCCACCAAAGCAAAGACAGCAGATAAAAGGGAACCTAATCAAATATCACCCTGCTTAAGATGTGGAACTGTATTAAGCCTTGATTAACAGATGAACAAGAAGTCTGGTACCAAACATGTGAACGGCAACAAGATACGCGACAATGACCACAAAGGCAACACAAACTAACCAACATCTCATTCTAAAAACTGGATGAACTAATGCTTCCTAATTTTTAACAAAGACAACCTCGAAAATGCAGAGGGCGGCACTCGCGACGTACATGTACGCTCAACATACCACCAAGCTCAGCTGGGCAGTGACCTTAAGTTCTTATCGTGCACAAACATACAGAGGCCTTACATTACAAATGGGTCTCTAACCACAGGGCCTAAAGAAATTAGCAACACAACCAAATATCTCAACACTACTATAAAAATTAGTTAAAATAATTAAATAAAAGAAAACCACTGATTGCAAGAAGCTACTTCCATGGCATGCTAGATATGGCTTGGGGATGACTGTTATTGCAGGCTCCGGTGCTCTGGTTAAGTGGGCTCCCAGGCCCACCAGAAGATTCGCTGAGGGTTCCACGCGATGGTGGGCTGCTGGCTCCAGTTGCACCACTGCCTGGGGCAAGTTTTGGGGGTGCAGAAAAAGAGTCCATTTGGTTTGCTGTCTTCGGTTCCTTCCGACCATCTGCTAAAAAACTACCCACAACTACCTGCAATAAGAAAATAATGTTGTCGTCGTCGCCACTCTTATTGTTATGTTTAAAATATATATTAAACAATTTTTAAACAATCGTGTCATATCATCAACCATGCACAATTGGAGTGAGCGCAACGGTTGAAAATATATTTGTTTCCTCTGCAAGTTTCTGCAAAAGACTGAAAGTTGAAACAGCACAAGTGTATGGACCTGAACTGGGGAAGCTGCTGTTAGAAGACCTGCCACACCACCACCTAAAACGCGACCATCTGGACCAGCCAACGACACACTTAGGCCCCCAGTTCTGCTACGTTGGCCACCACTTTCTGATAGTAGAAATGAACCAGAGAGCGACAGAATTTCAAACCGACCCTGCATGGCAAAATACAAGTAAATAGATAAATCAGTATAGATGGATCATTGGAGGTCTAATATCTACTTTCACACCTTCAATCCCCATGGTGTCTCACCATCCAGTACTCCTATAGTTGGCTTATGTTTCAAACATTGATCCCGAGATATCCAGAATTATTTTCAACAAGATTCAAGGTTGATTCTGATCAACATTCTAGGAAAACCAAAAAAAGGCACTAATGTTACTAATACTAATATACTGCAACTTTGATATACTTTACGAGCCCTAACAAAAAATTAGGGTTGTACTTAATTTTGCACTTGTCTAAAAAGTTCAAGGTCAATTATAAAATTTGGTTATTAAACTCCTGGAGATTATATTGTACATTTACCAACATACAGCACGCAGGTTCTCATTGCCTAAACCTTCTCAAAGAGAAAACTGTAAAGGAGCATGTGTATACTTCTCAGATTGTGGACATATCAAATCCCTGTAACAACCAGCTGACTGGAATGGGCAAGGCTCACAGCATGCCCCAGATAAGTAGAATTGTAATGTCATTTAAATTAATGAACAATGAAATCATGTCATTTCAGACGAGGCACATGCCACCACTCCCTCCCACATGGAGCAGACAGGGATGGAGGCAATCTGAGAAGAAGAAGAAGAAGAATAAATATTATGGGCCTGTACACTTGGGAGACCTCCCTTTCATTTTCTTTTTTAGTTTTTCAAATAATTACAAAAATCTCATTTTAGTTTTCTGTTGCCAATTGGCATCACTGTCCAAAAAAATATATGAAAATGAAAAACTATAACCAACAAAAACTACAGGGTTGTTTGATATCACTGTCAAAAATTAAAACAAAAACAAAGAGTTAAAAATTAAAAAACAAATCACAAACCTAATTGAAAACATATTCATTTTTGTCCTTAGATAGCATACTAAAATGAATGACTAGAATAATGAAAATGCAAAAGAAAACAAATTAGAAAAAAACTAAAATAAAAAGTAACAATTACTTACGATCATTTTACTTTGTTGTTTATTTCCAAACCTTCTTCTATTTAGTGCTTCAAGAACAATCTTACGGCATATGACAATGTTGATATATTTTCTGGATGAATTTTATTCTTTTCTCAGAGTTCTATTATTTATGAATGTTTTATTATTTTTATCTTAAATTTACCAAAAAATTATTTTTCTTTTCTGAATTAAAAATATGATAAACAAAATTATTAAACACACAAAAATGAATTATCACAACAACTAAAAACCATTACACTGTCAGAAGTTATCTTTAAAAGAGAGAGAGAGTAAAATCTTATAACTAGCAACCTATTTGGTTAATATTCCAAAAACTGAAACAAATTGAAAACTAAACTAAAATCATGTCTATTTTTTCTTATTACATAAGAAAATCAAAAAATGATGAAAATTTATTTTGAAGACTAGTATTATTTTTCCAAAATTATAAAAATTTCTGGATATTTTTATCTCTATTCTATTTTAAATTCACTTGAGAATTCTATTCTAATTTTTTTTTAAAAGATTACTTAAAATTTAAAAATTATATATAGAATGATATAATCAACAAAAGTGATTTCTAGTGCTGTGGCAAGTGGCAACCACAACCTAAAACCATAAACTCTAATTTTTCTTTTTTAGCAAAACAGCTAAAAAGTCATCACAATGACAAGTCCATTGTTGCCATCTGTTTTTTAACGACACAACAATGAAATCAGGAAAAAATTAAAATAAAAAAAAGTGACACCAAAGAACTCCTTAAAGTCTGTTTGGTATTATTGTTGTTTTCTGTTTTCTATTTTAATTTTTGCACAATGAAGAAACAGATTATAAAAACACGATTATTTATGTTGTCAGTTTTCTTTTTTCTGTTGCTGATTTTCAGTTGCTTGTGAAAAAAGTGAAACCTAGATTTTATGAATTTCATTTGTTTTGGCAACCTCTTGCCAAAATTTTTAATCTCCAAAAAAATTATTTTTTTATTAAATTATTCATTTTATATACTTTAAAATTAAAATTTAATAATCATATAAATTTAGATATAATTAAAATAAAAACATATGTAAATTTCAAAAAATAATAATAATACCAATTACAAAATATTTTTACTATTGTTCAAATATCATGTCCAATAAAATTTTTTTATTGTAAAGTAAAATTTGAAAGTATAATAATTAAGTAAAATAATTAATAATAATTTTATTTTTATTATAGTATTTTTTAATGTATTATTCTGTAATTTAATTATTTTAATTATATTTTGATAATATTATTTGATTTAAAGACAAAAATGAGCATTTTTTAAATTAAAATTTTAATTTATTTTAATTTGAGAAATATTAACCAAGCAGGATTCTAATTTTTAGTTTCTATGTCTGGTTTTTAGTTTTCATTTCTGTAAACTTTTTATAGTGATACCGAACAACCCCTTAGTTTTCAATTTTTTCCCACAACAATCAAAAAACAACAAAGAAAACTAAAAACTACCAATGCAAGCAAACACATTGATGCTAACAAAAAAAAAAACAGAAATAATATCAAACCACCCTAAAAATTGGCAACCTGTTTTATTATATTCTCAAAATCAAAACAAATTAAAAATCTTAACTGCATGTTCATGTTTCATTTTGATTGTTGGATCAAACAACAATTAATATCACAGCATCTTTCAATCACCATAAATTTGTCATCACCAAGCACTAAACAGTTTAATGGTTCAACTATTAAACTGTAATAAATCAATTACTAGAAATTAAATTTTTTATCTTGCATTAACTAAAGTATATTTACACTGACAAGTGACAAACAGTATAAAGTAAAACAAACTACAAAATATTATAAAAACAAATAGTAACTACTTGACCATATTTTTTTGCTCAACTCCCCAATACTGCAAGAACAATCCTTTTGTATTCAAAGCTTGAAAAGTTAAATGTATATTTTTGATAATTTTTCTTATAAACTTAAAGAAGTTTTAATATTAACTAATTTATTTTTAAAAAAATATTGTGTGTACAAAGATTTAATCCACAAAAGTGAATTATGGACACTAAATTACAGGGGTAAGAAGTTGCCACAGGAAGCATCTGGTTTTTAATCCTTTCCAAAACAGCTAAAAACCAACTAAAATTTGAAAATCAACAATGCAAACAAGTGAATTGAAACCGCCTCCATATCCACTCTACTACAACAAAAGTAGAAACTAGAAATGATACTGAGCAGGCCATCAAATTTTATGTGGAATACTGGCAAAAAACATCAGAAAAGTTGTTTTAGGAGTATTTAATACAAATGATGGAAAACTAGGGAAAACCAAAAAACAAGATGACATTTTTTATAAATCTTTGAAAAAATTAAAAAAGAGAAGAAAATTGTTTTCTATAAATGAACAGGCTAACTTTTCCTCATGACGGTTCAAAGACTTTGCCACGTCTTCATGTGAGCATACATTATCAACTTCAAGTATCGTTAAATACAAACAGAAAAAAGTATTTGCAAGTTGAGACTTGAGAGCTCTAGAACACAAGATTATTTTTTAAAATAATTTAAAAGGTTCATAATCTAGCAAACCTCGTAAGTTACAGATCCGCCGGATGTCGCTGGTTGGCGGAGAGTGACATTAGATATAGCACCATTTGCTGACAAGATGCAAACAGCCCTGGGACCATTCTGGGAAAATGACATTATCTTTGATGATACATCCTGGGAGGGAGGAAAGCTGTCAATGAACTTGGTGACTAATTCCACAATTAACTCAATATAACTGCAAAGCTGAGATTCAAACCCCCAACAGTCAAACTGCTGCTGCTAATTTCAGATTGTGAACTCCATTTCTACCATTTTTCTTCACTTATTTCAGGGTTAGGTATCGTTTCTGTTTTGTTACGGTAAACAAACAAATTATAAGCATTTGTTGACATTGCCAGTTTTCTCATTCTATTGTCAGCTTTTAACTATTTTTGATAAACTAGAAAAAAAAATTAATGATTTTCAGTTGTTTTGACAACTTATAACCAGAATATTTTTTATCATAATTAAATTTTTTGGATTAAAACATTGTTTTTATACATAATTTTTAATTAAAATTAAATTATCATATGAATTTAACATATAATTAAAATTACAATACCATAAAATATCAAAAAAATAATAATAAATAATAAAAATCCATTCAAAAAATATTTTCATTATTTTTTAATTGTATGTACAATAAATTTGTTCTAGTAAAAGTGAATTCTGAAATATAATGATTTAAGTAATTGAATCAAGCTTCAAGAGTTTTTTGGATTTTAAGTTATATATCTAGTTAGAAAATTTGTTTCAAACTTAAAGGTACACTCCTTTATGGTTAAAAAATGGGAGCTAAACTAAATTTGCAGATAGACTTCCTATATGACAAACTTCTAGAACATGAAATAAAGATAAAATACTAATTCAAACTAGTTCTTTGTTCCAAACATTTGGTCTATTTGAGTTTGTATTTGCACTTATTTGATCATTAATTTTTTAAGAAATGGTATAATTTTCTGTTTTAAGTTGCTTTACACAATATTTTCTGCAGGCTGAAAGGAAAGGAAAATAAATGACAGACAGAAGGCGAAATTTTTATTAAAAGGAAAAAATACAAAAGGAAATTAGCGAATATATAAAAGACAGTACTGCTCTGTGATTTGAATATTGCACATAAACTTGCTCTAAATATTTTCCCTTTTAAACTCGCCCAATTTTAGAAGGACAATATTGGTAGGGTTGGAAGAAAATTTAAAAAACATAAAACATGGGAATACATCACTGTTGTAAACAAGACAAATAAAAAATAGTCCACTTAAATTTAATTTCCACTAAATATTTGATTTATTCTTAAATAATTCATTTTTTCCTTTTCTAAAAGTTCATTGGTATGTGCATGTGCTTCAGATAATGTTACTAACACATACTGAAGTCCAAACATAACTATATTCAGATAAAATATTGATGTCTCTTTCATTTGTATGCAAGCTTTTGAAAATCTTTTAACAAAAACAAGAAAAGAATTGAAGAAATAAAACTAAGCCTTCATAAAAATAAATCAGTGGAAAGATTCCAAGAAAAGATAGAGAATCTATATTGAGACATAAAGCAAGTCCCTCAAATGAAAATAAAAATTTATTAAAATTCAAACAGTTATGAAAATTTAATAAGAAATGTCATCATATAAGTTTTACTAATGGCTAAGTCCCCATTTGGAACTTGGAGAATATGATAAAAAGGAAAGGGAAACATAAAGGAATCCAATTTCTTAAGTTTGGTTATCAAGAAAATTGAAAAAGAAAATAAAAAATATATCAAATCAGTGAATAAAAATTTGGATACATCACTCACGTTTAATTTTCCTTAATTTTTAATCATATTAGTACAAATTTTCATTTTTAGTAGTTTTTGATATAAAGAGAAAAATACAAGGAAAATGAGCTTCCTTCTCATTTTCATTTTCCTTTTTTCCATCAAAATCCTTGATCCCAACAAATCGTAAATGATTTCAACATATATTGAAGATAAATAGAAACAATTATATCTCAAAGCCCTTTGACATGTACAGCCAATTAGACACCACAGAAAATAATTTATACATGCATAGAAATGATTGAAAGAGAATTATATATTTTCAAATATCCATCATGGGCCAACTATATTCTCAACATAATTCACACAAACAGCCAAACTATATTTTATAGCAAAAGAAAATATTCCTAGAATGATATATGGGTTCAATTGCATGAAAATGAACTTTCCAACAGTAGTTAATAACAGATTATTTAAGGAATGAACCTCGCCAGCTTTCACGGTGATAATATGAGGGGTAAATCCGAGCCCTGCAGATCCTGAACATACAAATGTCTGTCATGGCAGGAGCATATGAAAAGTGCATGTATGAAAACCTGAAAAAAAAAATTAAAAAACAAACAAATCCATCCTACTAGCAAGCATGCTTGAGAGATTAATGAACCTAATTCAATTCGAAATTTACGGGCACCTGAAATACTCATATTTTTCTCATCAATAAAATGAAAGTGAAATTTTCAATGGCAATAAGGAGGTTCAAATTACAATAATATTATTTTACAAAAAAAAAATAGGGGGAAAATAATACAGTTTAAAATTAACAAAGTAAATGTCCAAAAAGAAAACAAGAAAATTAGCCAATTATCATGAAAAATGGTTGCCAAACTCATGTGATGCTACCAATATATCAATATCAATGACAACTGAAGAAGCCATACAGAGACAAAAGGCACAGGAGCAAGCAAGGGCAGATATGTAATCTCCCCATTCAAGAATCTTGACTCATATCAAACAGCCCCCAAGTTCCAGGACAACCCTATTCCCTTTATTTGTTATTCAACAGAGGTATCTACTCATATAGTCTATATCATCATATATTATCATATACCCCATGCACATCACATCCACACAACATGCAGTTCATTTCCTGTCAGAACCCAATTATCAGAAAAACACACAGCAAAATTCAAAATACCAACTACTACTATTACTATAGTAATAAGGCTCAGTTTGGGACTTGGAAAAGAATAAAAAGAAGGGAAAATATAAAAAAGAAAATCACTTTTTCTCATTTTGTTATAGAAGAAAAATGAGAAATAATATAACATGCATAGTTTGTCATTAACACTGATTTTTTTTTTCTCAATTTGCAAATTATATTTCAATAGCCCTTTTTTTCCTTACCCTTTTTCTGAATTGATCCAAATGAAGTCTAATGGTATTATTTCTTAAAACAAGCCAAAAACAGGGGTTGCCTAAAATACCCAACAGCTGAAACATTCCAATTTTAGCACGTGCCAAGCATATAAAGTGCACTAAAAAACCCAAAATCAAGATCATAAATGAAACACTCAAAGCCTCAAACACACATGATACTGTAGTAATATACTTAACAACTTAAAACGGCAAAAGAACCATTACCCAGAGCTTCCATTTGGTGCTTCTTGCTGGAGCCTGGAGGTCGGCCCCGTGCTTTCTTCGACCCAGACTGCGTGACTGCTCCTGCTGATGATGGAGCAGCTGCCGGCGGAGAAGGAAATGCCCCGCCACTGCCACCAGACTGGGCCACATTAAGCGCCGCAGGGGGCTGCACAGGTGTAAGCGCCAGTCCCATGGTGCCATCCGGGCCATACTTCCTCGGCCTCCCTCTCTTCCGCTTCATTGACTCGCCGCCGCTTGCGTTCATGTTGAGCGCCGGTCCCTGCGGTACGGTGGCGCCACCCGCGGGAGCCTCGCTGCCCACCGGTGGGGGAGACTGGTTGTACGGAGGAGAAGCTCCGGGGACGGGCTTGTACACAGCTGTCCCGTCGGCGCTGAAGGCTAAACGCATGTTCTGTATCACCGGCTGTGACTGAACAACTGGACTCTTCTGTAGTCCGACGCCGAACGCTTCTCTGCTCGCAATGAGTCCTGTCTCCGATCCCGACATTATTATACGGTGGGTGACAATATCACCATCAAAATTCCGCAAACACCCCTGAATTTATAGCCAAAATGTCATTTTTCTTCAGATCATCAGAAACCCTAGAACTCGTACAGGCACTCTAAATCCAAGAAATAAAAAATTAAGATTTTACACTGGAACTATTAAAAGGTAAGAAATTAATTTTATCCTCCAGCTCAAGAAACTTCAAATCACTCCCAGCCAATCCAAGAATATACATATATATATATATAACATAAACCATAGATTCTTTTTTCAGTTGATTTAATCCAAAATTTAAGTTACTAAGTAAGCTCAGTCCAGAATATCCTAAACCCTAACCCTAAAAACCCAACTTGTCCCCCCCAAATCTCGCGAAGAAGTCTACCAATAATTACTGAAACTGAATAAGTCTACAAGTCATAACCTCGCTTTACGCCCAAAAAGAAATTCAGATTTTCGAGTCCCTGCAAAGATCGTGAAAAAATAAAATACACATATATCAAAATAAAACCGAATACATAAACGAAAATGGAAAAAAGAAAAAAAAAAATCTTCCAACTCATCGACGAACAAATTTCCTCAAAAATAAATTAAAAAATCCTTTATTCGAAATTCACAGTTTTAAAAATCCATAAATAATAACTGGAGAAAATAAAGAAAACTCGCGAAAAAGGTAAAAAACCGAAAAAATAATCTTTTTATTACCAATAAATTGGCGAAAATTTTTTCAGCTCGCGAGGAAACACAGAGATCGAAGAGAGGAGAGGAGAAATTTCTAGGGTTTCGGAGGGAAAACGAAGAAGGCCGGGAGGCTTTTTTCTAAAGAAATATGAGAATTCTGAATATTTTTATTTATATTTTTTTATTTATTTAAAAAGCAGGTAAAAGCAGGCCTATTTTTGATTTCGTAAAAAAATTAAAATTAAAATAATAAAGTAAATGCATTAACTCCAACGCTTCATTACTCTTTCTTTTTCTCAGAAACCCATAGTTTCTTCGCTCGAGTATTAAAATGTCCACACTCGCTCAACACCGTAGACATTTGCACGGAATTACGATAAGGATGGGGCATCTGATGAGCGAGTGGCAAGTACCTAGATTTACTGTACTCGAACGAGTTTCGATGTGATGTTTCTATTTTTTTATTTTTCGCTATTTTTTTCCCTCCCCTTTTATTTCTTTACCCTTTCAAGTTTTCTTCATTATAACTCCAAGTATAATAATTAGGGGCCTATATGTGCTGTTTGTTGGGGTGATTTTTTTTTTAAAACCCAATATTTTCTTAGATTTTTTTCATTTTTTAAATGCCTAAAATTATGCTTCTTGAAAAAGGGTTTCTAACTTCCCAAACAAGTCACAATTATTATTTTTTATTTGGTTTAAAAAAAGTTTAGGATTCTAAATGATTTGGAAATTTCATGTTTGTATATAGTTTTTTTTAAGAATATATATTTGTTATTAATTTAGATTTGTATAGTAATAACAATTTTTTTATAGATTTGAAATTTTTAATCACGTGTTTCTTAAAACCGAACGTCTGAATAATAAATTTATTAATTTTCGAATCTTATTTATATTATTGACATATTAAGAATTGAATCACAACCTCTTATTTAAATGCGAGGTAATAAATCTCTTTCTTATTACCTAATCTTTATGATTTCGTCAGAGTTAGGGGTCGAATCATCGCAAGAGACATTTAATTCGAGTTATCTTCTTAAACTTTTGAAAATTTAAAATCTAAAACGTTGAGTAGTCGTTTCTATTAAACCATGAAAATTCTACACGATAAGTTTAAATTTTAGCAAAAATTTAATTTTATGGGCTAAAATTTCCCAACTATTTATTATTTTCAGAGGAAATTATCTTTTTCTTACTTGTTATTATTATTCATTATTACTATAAAATCATTATAATTATTTATTTTTGTATTTCTATCAGAGTTCATGCAATATGTGAAAAATAAGTCTAATAAATATCTTAAATTGAGAGATTTTATAATAACTATATTATTTATTATTTAATTATAAAATTTTTTATTGATTGTTATGATTTTTATATTTTTAATTCAAAAACACCAAAAATTAATTGCATACATTATCATAAAAACTATTATTTATATTTATTATTATTAGGGTCATAAAATTGGTAATAATAGTTATTATTATAATTATTGTCATATAATTAAATTTTATTCTTATATTGTTATTATTTACTTGTCAATGCAAACAAATAGTATATTAAACTATACAACCCAACTACACACAAGGAGACCTTTTTACAAATAGTTGGTGTGCAAAAGAATCAGCATCTCTGTAATTAGTTATGATTGTTTATTGTATTATTCATTTTTTTTGTTTCATATATTCTTTTTGTAACAAATTGTTTCAATTACACAATATTCTTTTTTGGTTAATTAATGAGAACTGTGCGAGAACATTTTCCAAATACAATATCCTGCTCTTTGTTTTCCAAGAACTCTTCTTCTTCTCGCCTGCTAACATGGTATCAGAGCCTTCTCCGACCCAAAGTCTCTCTAACTTCAATGGCAGTGAGTCTGTCATCTCCTTCTTCCCCATACCTCTCAGCTGCTCCAGCCTTCTCACACATCGTCACCACCAAGCTATCCACCAACAAAAACCTACTGTGGAATGCCCAAATCTCGGCTTAACTTTGTAGACAAGACTTCTTCGGCTTTGTTGATGGCTCGTCCACCCATCCCCCGGAATTTCTTCCAAATCCTTCCCAATCGAACCCAAAACCAAATCCCGACCATCACTCATGGAGGCATACTGATTAATTGGTTCTCCGAATCCTTCTTTCCTCTCTCTCATACTCCATTTTAGGTCATGTACTGGCCTCCAAAACCTCCTATCATCTATGGACTTCAATTTCTTCCATGTTCTCCTCTCAAGCTCATGCCAAAGAATTCCAAATTCGCTTCCAACTCACAAATCTCTCTTGATGTGAGCAATCCATCTCCGATTGGCAGAGTCTGTCTTCTTGCTGACTCCATCATAGCCATTGGTAACCCTCTCTCCGACAGAGAGCTTGTCACATACCTATTGAATGGGCTTGGCTCCACATACGAACACTTCATCACCCCAGACCCACCCTTGTCTCCTTCCATGAGCTCTACCAGCTACTGCTCATCCATGAATCTTGGCTGGCTCTCACAAATCTACCCATCTCTGCATCTATTGAACCAGCCGCAAATTTCACCTTGTTTACACGAAACCAGCGAGGTCGTCGTCCTAATCATGGAGGACGCCATAGTCGAGGTCATGGTCCCAATCGGTTTTCCTACTTTTCTCGTGGTGGCCGATCATCTTCTCCGCCGCAGTCATCTCAGCACTACAACGCCCACCGTCCGATTTGTCATGTCTGCAACAAGGCAGGCCATATAGCTATGCAGTGTCGCCAACGATTCAACCGTGCACATCAATTTGAAGCTCTTAGCAATTTCTCTATTCACTACACTGCGCAGACTCTACCTTCTGAATCAATTTGGTACCCCGATTCTACAGCCATTCATCATCTCACAAATGACCTCTCTAACTTGAACTTATCTTCTGAAGCATATGTAGGTGGTGAGACCATACGTGTGAGTGATGGCAATGGCCTTCCAATTGCAAACTCCAGTGATACCTCCCTCTCCTGGAGCTCCTTTTCATTTCTTCTCAAAAATATTCTACATGTTTCGTCAATTACTAAAAATTTAGTGTATGTTCTTCAATTTTGTATTGATAATTCTTGTTATTTTAAGTTTCACTCCACTTATTTTTGTGTGAATGACAAGGCAATCGAGAAAATCCTCCTCACTGGTCCAACCCATGATGGTCTCTACCATTTTCCATCAACTACAACCATTCCATCATCTCCATCAACCTATTGGGGAACGAACCTCCATGGATCAATGGCATCGAAGGCTTGGTCACCCTTCTTTAACCTTGGTCCACCCATTATCTCTCACTGATTATGTAACGACCTACTATTTATTTTCCAGTTATGATTTATTTATATATATACATATGTATATACTATAACATTTATAATGCACTGATACCAAATTGGATTAAACCCAACCATCAACCTAAGCAGTAAGAAGTGGAATTCAAATAAACATAACTATATATAATTATATACAATACCAGAGTGCTAAAATATTTTTCAAAATACCCTTAATTGGCTAGGGCTATACAAAAATACTCCCAAAATACTCACTCTACTTTCAGGGCAATACTGAGGCCCCTCTATCTGCGAGTTTGGTCTGCTTGCCGACCTGGATCACCTGAAAAATATTAAAGTAATGGGATGAACCAATACTCAGTAAGACTAAATATGTTATTGATAGTGTGTGGCAAATGAGTTACAATATTATGAAAATCTATTACTATATAATCATGTATCACTAAATTTGTAAATACAATACCAGTAATATAAACCATCACATTTTCCTTGTTGCTTAACATATCTGTACTTTAGGTTTCTACTCAAAATACTTCTAATATATTTATATATATATATATATATATATATTTTCTATCTCTATAAATCTATATAAACATAATAATAACTGAAAACTTTCCTGTGGATAACTGTGTGTCATGATTTAACCCCTCATGATAGGGTTGTGCGGCCTGTAAGTGGGATCTTCCCTGGTTGGCCGATCAAGATAAACCACTATACTCCATCGATCTGATCAACCCTCCTCAACCCATATTTGATGGGGAACCTGTCCACTCATGGGCTCTATACGATCGATATTTATACCACGTATTATCTGAATAGATGGTTGCACTCTATATTGTATATAGCTACGATACCGTGCTCTGTAATATGTAACAGTCCAACAGGGTCTGATACTATATAATACATCTCTATATACAACTATCTATTTTACCATGATTCTGTAATAACTGTATAAACCATGACGTTGTAATAAACTGTATCTGTTTCAATTGTATTTTCTAAAATAAATTGTAAAACTATATGTCATGGTACTGTAAGCTGCATTTGTATCAACTGTATGATCATGGTATTCTGTAGTTACTATTAAATATATTCACTGTCTGTATAATCTGTAAAACATAGCTCTGAAAATTACTGTAAAGCATGTCTTTGTACTATATCTATATTCTCAAGTCACACAGTAATTTAAAACATATTATAAATAATGAATAAATTGTATTAATTTTCGCTGTGAATAATAATCCGGTAAAAATATACATTTCATATTGAAAATCATTTTAAAACTGCCTAGCATAGCATATTTCCCTTACCTGACTATTAAAAAACCCTTATCGTATACCGGTCCTACCCCCGCAGGGTTTCCTACACGACACCTTGAAAAAAACATTTGGCATAACAGAATATCAATATTCTTTGCTTACATCATTTCCTACAACTGCCAGAAGGCCAAAAATTGACTAAAAGATCTTACCCTGATTTTGGGAAGAAATTCGACTCGATCCCACCGATGATCCGCCCCAGCAGATTTGAATAGAACTCCGCTAGGAGCGTCGTGGTGGCCTCAGATCGTCGATCTGGCGACCGATGGGGCCGAAATAGAAAAGAGAAGGGGGAAGGGCCGTAGAGGAGAGAGAAAATAGGGTTCGGTGAGTTTTCTGTGCAAGAAAACTAAGTTTAGCACTATTTATACTGCGGGATTCGTCGACGAGCCACGTCACCTCATCGTCGAGTCCTGTAGAAAGTTTGTCAACGGACCTGCACCCTTGTCGACGAATTTCAGCCATCCCAAAAATCCTCTCTCGGTATCTTCTCGTAGACGAGACGGGACCTCGTCGATGAGATCCTGAAGAACCCTCGTCGATGAAACCCCTGTGTTCGTCGACGAGGCTTGGGAAATTTCGTAGAATTATCACCTACAAAATGCAATGTCGTCAACAAACGCGAAGTGTTCGTTGACGAAGTCGGCTGCCTCCTTCTATTCCTGTTTCCATTTATCTCCCTCTTCATTATTTAAATACCATTATTCTTTGGGTCATTACAGATTATGTGTTTCAATGTTCTGAATGTCCCCTAACAAAATGTCATCAGTTTCCTTTTTCATCAAAACAGGCCCATTATACCAGGCCTTTACAATTGTTATGTGTCGACCTATGGGGTCCAACCCACTATGTCTCACGAAATGGTTACAAATATTATCTTTCTTTTGTGGACTCCTTTACCCACTTCACTTGAATTTTTCCCATCAAGTCAAAGTCTCATGTTTTCCATATTTTCACCACTTTTTTAACATTCATTGAATGACTCTTTAACACCAAACTCATCACCTTACAAACATATGGGGGAGGTGAGTTTCAACCTATCACCACCTTTTGCAAACAACTTGGCATTACTCACAAATTCTCTTGTCCTCACACACACCAGTAAAATGGCCTTTTGGAAAGAAAGCATTGTCACATTGTAGAAACAGGCCTAGCCCTCCTGGCCCACTCATCTCTTCCATTCTCATATTGGCCTGAAGCTTTTGAAACTGTTATTTTTATGATTAATCTCTTAGCCACACTTGTCCTAAAGAACAAATCTCCCTACTCCTTGGTCTATCATCAAGAGCCTGACTACAAGTTTCTTAAAGTTTTTGGGTGTGAATGTTGGCCCAACCTTCGACCATATTCCTTTCACAAATTGAACTTCTGGTCCATATCCTGTCTCTTTTTAGGCTACAGTCCTGCACACAAAGGCTACAAATGTCTTGATTTAAATACAAATCACTTGTACATTTACCGTGATGTCATATTCAATGAATATCCATTCCCTCTCTCCAAAACCAAGCCTTAACCATTTCCTCATCCATCTCCTTCCCAACCGCCCCCCTACCCATATTTCCTTCCTTTATCCTAGGTCCTCATCCAAGCACCCATGTATCTCCATCTCCTATCATCCCGACCCCGACTCCATCTCCCCCAATATCCACCCCAATCCTCTCACCAATATCACCCCCTTCCTCTGATCCTTCCCCTGCACCCCCTTCATCTCCTACTTTGTCCAATCCTAACCCTTGTCTTATCCCACCTCGTTCCCCTATCATCCCTCAATCCCACACCAATTCATCCTGTCCACAGAGTTTTACTAATGGAACCATACTATACCCCACTCGAAATTGTCTTACTATCTTTGCAGGTGTACCATATGATCCTTCAAGTTTTTCCGAGGCCAACAAACACACTGAATGGAATGAGGCCATGTTCAAAGAGTACGACACTCTCACTTGAAATCAGACATGGACTTTGGTACCGCCTGTACCTCATATGAATGTACTGGGATGCCGGTGGATCTTTCGCACCAAAACCCTTACTGATGGTTCTTTTGAGCGACGGAAGGCACGTCTAGTTGCACAAGGGTTTCATCAACAACCAGATGTTGACTTCCATGATACATTCAACCCTATCGTAAAACCTTCCACTTTATGTGTGACAACCTAGGGGCGACTTAACTATCAACTAATCCAGTTTTTCACTCAAGAACAAAACATATGGATATTGATTTTCATTTTGTTCGAGATCGGGTGGCTGCCAACTCGCTTAAAGTTTCTTTCATTAGCTCCTAAGATTAGATTGCGAATGTTTTGACAAAACCATTGGTTTCTAACAAATTTTTTCGGTTCAAATCGAGTCTCAATATTATTGATACACCATTGGACTCGAAGGACGTATTAAACTATACAACCCAACTGCACACAAGGAAGCCTTTTCACAAACAGTTGGTGTGCAAGAATCAGCATCTCTATAATTGGTTATGATTGTTTATTGTATTATTCCTTTTTCAGTTTCATATATTCTTTTTGTAACAAATTGTTTCAGTTACACAATATTTCTTTTTTGTTGTATTTATACACTCGTTAATTAATGAGAATTGTGCGAGAACATTTTCCAAATACTGTCTCCTGCTCTCTGCTTTCCTAGAACTCTTCTTCTTCTCGCCTGCTAACATAGTATAATAGCATACATATTATTGTTAGGAATTTAGCCAAAACTTCATATTGATATTGAAGCAGAATTAAAATATTTGTGGTGTGTTAAATATTGCATATTTTTATAAATTTTATTAAAAAATTAAATAAAAAAATTTATGAGATATTAATCTCAACCATGAGCATAAAATGCTAGAAAATTAATGTTTAAAGGATATTTAATGTTAAAAAAAGGCTTTCAAAAGAAAATTATTTTTATTTTCAGTTAGTGAAATGGAACAAGATATAAAATAAAAACTTCAATAAAGGACATAATGAAATCAAATGAAAATTTTAATTTCACGCTCAATTCTATTTTATTTCTACATCCTAAATACCTAGTAAAGAACTTAAAGATATAGTTATAAACATTGCTTTGAGATTGAGGACATTTCGTATTGGTCACATTTTTTTTTTCTCATTATTTTTTTAAAGGCAGATCTTTTATTATGTATGTCTCATCTTTACATAGATCGATCTACTCATATTTCTAAAAAAATTAATTCCATTCCAATTTATTTTTACATACTAAATACCCATTAAAGAACTTAAATATATAGTTCTAAATATTGTTTTGAGATCGAGGGAATTTTGTATTAGTCACATTTTTTTGTCTTTTTAAATGCAAAATTTATGTTGCATATGTTTCGTGTACACAGATCAACCTACTCATATTTCTAAAAAATTTAATTCCATTCATCTCGATTCCATTTTATTTATATACACTAAAAATATGGTAAGAATTTAAAGAAAAAAGTTCTAAATATTATTTTTGAACCAGAGAGCATTTGTGTTAATTGTGCTTTTAAGTCCGACCCTTTGTCTACTTAGGTCTCATGTGTACCCGTGTACGATATCAATCCAGTCGTATTTCTACTTAATACACCCTTAAAATATTATTTATTTATATTTTATTTTTTGCATTATATATCGAAATTTTGTTATTTCTTTAGAAAAATGATTTATTTTCTGCAATTTATGATTTTTTTTATTGTAAAAATTTGCTGTAAATCGTATTTTTTTTTTTATTATAACAAACGGATAATTACTATGGGAATAACTTTGAATTTAGACCACAACTTTGGGTCGGCCAAAAGATGTTTCAAATTTTGAATTCAATGACATAATAATTGGAGTATCTTTTCAATGACAAGTGCAAAAGGCCAAAAAAAAATACACTCATTTTTAATAATATTTTTATTTTTTTTCCCTTAATTTAAAGAATAGAATGCAATTATACTTTTTGTTATGATTTTTTTAGGCTAAGAGGGTATATATTAAATATTTTGAAATTATTGATTCTTGTTTCTAATTATGTGCAATTTTAGAGAATCAATCGATTTCCTTGTTTGTTATTAGTTTTATAATAAATTTGTGAATAATTTATCAATTACTTACAAGTTCATTTTAAACTTTAATTATTTATTTTAATTAAAATTTAGATTCAGCTTTTATAAAATGAATCAAGGTGACGTGGCTAAGAAAGTTCACACAAGATGCAGCTCGGATTAGTCCAACAGTAGTAGCAATACTGCTCGGGCGAAACCGAGAAGCAGTGGGATATTGGTCTAAACAAACTAACCATAGCAGCATGGTGGTTCGGACTAAACCGTTCATAAAACTTTATAACCCCCCATAAGCGCATTAATGTGCTCATCAATGCCGGATTAATGAAGGATCAATCTCTCTCACTATAAAAAGGGACTTGAAGAAGAGGTAAAGCATCTCACTCATACTCACTTTTTTTTTTTTTACTGTTGCAATTCATAACCTCTCAATTGTCTCTTTCTTAGGCATCAGAGTGATCCCTAGAGTATGATCTGGGTCCTGTTCAATTTTTAGACAGTAACAAGTTGTATTATAATGTCATTTGAGATGATTGTCCCTTCGTTTGTTCCTTTTGTGATCGATGAAAATAAACTTTTAGAAATGAATTAATAATACGAAGTTAATTTAAGTTGTATAAATTATTTGAGCGCTAGTGAAAAATAATTATTAAAAAGAAAAAGTAAACTGAGAGGATTTGATAAAAAAATATATGATGTGTTGAAAATTTTCAAAATAGCCAAAAATTGGTGTATTTTAGGAAATATAATTAAAGGATCGATAATTTTGTAAGATTTTCAAAAAAAAAAAAAGTGACATTAGAGTAATCTATTAAAAGAACAAAAACAAACTTTTAGCTTTTTAAAAGTCTCAAATGTATATTTCTAAAACTTTCAAAAAATAAAATTTATTGTCTTAAATTGAGGCCCATTTAGTTATAAAAAAACAATTTTCATTTCCATTTTGTTTTTTCAAAAAATGAACTAATTTTTAATTTTTAAGACATTTATATGAAGATTAATCAACAACAATAACTAGTTTTGTCACTATTTGTTTGTGAAAATAATTTTATTTTTTATTTATAATTTTTAAATAATTACAAAAATATCACCTTATTTTTAAAATTTGAAAATTTATATAAAAAAAAAAATTAGAAGACATCTTTTTTGTTATCTTTTCTAAATTTCGATTCTTACTTTTATATAATAGCGTGTAATTCAGATATTAAACTTTCATTTGCGCGAATTATGTATCTAGTGTTTTTCCAAATCTATTAAAATTCAAATCCAAGTTCCAGAACTCGTAACTTCATACATTATCTTATATAAAATTTAAAGATTTGAAACATAAGTCCTCTTTTTTTTTGTGATTATTTTGAAATCTAAAAGTAAAAAATAAAAATATTTTGAAATTTAAAAATGTTTTTTTATGCCATTTTAGTGTGAATTTTTCAAAAAAAAAATTATATTTTTTTAAAATTTATTGAAAAAAATTAAAATTTAAAAATGGATAATGGTTTTCACCACAAAGCAGGGCTTAAATTTTGGTTAGCAAAATGTTTTACTCAACTTTTATTTTATAAAATAATATTCAAAAAGGGGGTAGGAGCATGGAACGGGCTAACCCTATGATAACTCCCCAAGGACATTAATATTTGAAAATAAAATATTTATTTAGAAGATCTCAAGTGGATCGTAATAGGAGATAAAGAGAACTATAGGGTTTAAGATAGCCTACTAACTTCTATGTAGCTTAGCTTGATAGGGCTTCTCGACAAACTTTTATTTATTTATTTATTTTGTCTCATTATCATTCTATTATTTTATGAAAAAAAAAAGAAACAAAACAAAAAACACGCACATACATAGACCCCCAACATACATGCTTTTGCGCTTACATATGCATGAACACGTAGTTAAATATGTATATAATATTTTTTAAAGTTTTTGAAAAAGGAAAAGCATTAAAGGTTTAATCGTTAATTAATAATAAAAAAAAGTATTTATAAAACTGCCTTTAAATGCATGGATTTTAGATCTTTGATTTGAATTTGGATAGATTTGAACAAATTTTAATATAATTTTGTATTATTTATTTATTAATTAATTATATAATTCGATTAAATCGGTTAATCAAAATTCACTTTCTCCATAACCAAACCGAAAACCAAATAATTGAATTTACCAACTTATAAAACTAAACCGATTAAATTTGCTCAGTTAATTTGGTTAAAACAGAATTATGCTCGCCCCTAACTTACACACACCCCACACATACATACACATGTGCTTACGCATGCGTGAATACATATATGATTTTGTAGGAAGCTTTTTTAAAGTGATTGAAAAAATAAAATTTAAAAACTTGGCTTTTAACTAACAACAAAAAAAAAATCATCAAACGTATTATATCTAACATTTTTTTTTTTAAAAGTAGAATTTCAAATAAAAAATAGAGGCCAAATTTTCCCTTCGAAGGAGAAGAGTATTCACCTACCTCTTCCAAGACACTAATAATTTGGAGCTATACACCTTAGCAATAGGTTTTCAAATGAATTTCTATTGGTTCTCATCATCTTGTCCTCTTGTTTTTACCAAAAAACAAAAAATTAAACGAAAATTAAAGCATGTGAGCATGTATGAATATGTAAAAATATTTAATGATTTTAATTTGTAGTGATTTTTTTTATTAGAAAATTCAAAAAGTTAAAAGCTTTTTTTAATTAATAAGAGAAGAAAGTTCTTCACAAAATGCATGATACTTAGGTTTTTTTTTTTTTTTTTATGAATGGAAATTAATTCAAAAAAAAAAAGTGGAGGTCGTAAAGCATTCCTTTTAGCTTTTTGAGGACTCTCGCCCTATGTTTAGAGAGGTTTTAAATTTGAATTTGAATGAAATTTAATATAAAATTATATTAAAATTTATTTAAAATGACCAAAATCTGAATTCAAAGTCTCAAATTTATGTTGTCAAATATAACATCAGTGAATTGATAATATCAAAACATCTTTCTGCATCGAGTTAATCTTGAGATAACACAATTTCTAATGATTAGAGAATATTGAGACATCTTTTCAGTTAAACTTGAGATAACATGAGGAGAATATGGGGTGGACAAGGACCTACCGAACCGTGTACATCTTGGCCCCATAAGCTTCTTAATGAACTTTTATTTCTTTTTATCATCTCGTCCCGTTTTCTTAAAATAATGCATACATGTGCATGAGTATATGAAGATATTTAATTTTACAAACTTTTTACACCGAAGTATTTAGAAGGGCTACGGCAGAACGTGCGAGACCCCTCTAATGAAAAAATCAAATTCAATGAGTAACAAAAAAAGGAAAGAAAAGAAAAGAAGCAACTTTAAAAGATTGAAAGTAGTGGTAGATCAAAAGTCTTCTTTCATAATTTCTACATGCATAGTGCGCAAATGCACGTATTATGTTTGAAACCATGAAATTCATTTGAGTTTAAAGTTATGTTGATTTATATAACCCTCCCCCTTTTAATATCCAAACTTATTTAAACTAAAATACATACATACATACATACATACACACACACACACACACACACACACATATATATATATATATATATATATATATATATATATATATAGCTATATAATTATATGGGTCATAAATGGGTAATCCATTTAAAACCACTATTTTTAATTTGGATAAGATGAGTGTACCCACTTAACCCATAAACCCATATGAATTTTCAACCTTATTAATTATAATTGTAGAAACCCGAACCCAGAAAATAAAAAATAAATAAATAAGAAAATAAAAAGAAAAATTTAAATGGGCAAAGTTGTAACACCCCGACCCCGATGGGCATGGGATATTAACTTTTTACTACTGATTTACAGCGGAAGCAAATAAACTCAATTTTTATTAAACCAGAGCGCTAATTATCCACATTACAATCGTTTATTTCAAAAGAAGAAAATTACACAAACATAAATATCTGAAATCATACTAATATTTCTAATTAATCTTTATTTTTCTAATCCCCACCCGCATGCTTGCTAAACCTGATTTCCAACATGCTCTTCAAGTTATCTGAAATAAAAATATGATTGGAGTGAGACGACGCTCAGTAAGTAAATAAGATTATTATTAGTGTGTGGCCAAAATGAGTTTTTTAAAAATTTCGTAAAATAATATTTAATACTATAACTTCAAAATTTTCTTTTAGAATAAATATAAATTTAAAATTTTCTGCATAAAACTTTTGTCATCAATTACAACTGTAAAATTTTATAATTATATATTATAACTGTTAAATTAAACTTTTAACTTTAAAACTGTATAAACATTTAATAATAAACATACATATACTTTTCCTTATACGTTTTCCTTAGATCGTCATTTAAGTACAAAAATGATCTTTTTTACGTAAACTTACACTTTTCCTTCAAATCATCAGTAACTTTGTACACGTAATTAAATATGTATAAACAGATATTATAAAAATCACCTTTAGGCCTTTTTGCCGTAAGTCATGTTTACCCCCATGACTGGGTTGTGCGGTCCGAAAACTGGACTTAGCTGGCTGGCCGACCAAACTAAATCAATATTCGTAAACTTTAAGTAAGATTTTCCTTATTAAGTCCTGGTCCGGAACCAGGTGTGCACTCAGGAGAAATCCACTAACATAAATAACCACTCTGTAAACAGTGTGGGTGCACTCTGATCCGTATAAACTTTAAGTTGCGATACCGAGCATCTGTAACTTTGAACTTTCGTTGCCATAAGGGGTTTTAAAATCATCTTATTATAATTTATGCAATTTAAAATAATATCGTAAAAATCTCATCTTTACTCATATTTTCATAAAAAAAAAAATGCAACGTAGAAATAAACTCATGCCACACAATTTTTGTGTTAAAAATATATATAATTTTATTTTTGAATAGAAAAAAATGCCAAAAATTTACCCGAGGGGATTAGAACATTTCTTAACCCAAAAATAGATGCAAGTATATTAAAGATATAACTAATATAATTAAATATGCATAAAAATAAACTCATGGAAATTTTGTGAAACTAATTAACATAATTGAAATTTACTTATAAAATAAACTCGGGTATAAATTTTATATAAAAAAAAAACTAACATAATCAAAATTTACTTACCTTCTTCTTTTACCGCGTGCTACGAACACAATAACTATCTTTAAGAAATGAGATCGGAAAGAGTGGGTGAGTGAGAACTTATTCAAAAATTCTATCTCCACCACAAATTCTTTCACTCACTAATTCTTCTCTTCCTTGGAAAATTGTTGTGAAAAATGAAGGTTGAGAGCTCCCTATTTATAGGAAAATTTTGGGGAAGAAATGAAATTTATAAAAGTGTGGGGAGATGGGTGAAATTATAATTTTTTAAAAATTAAAGAATGAGCAAGGGATGGGCAAGGTATGGGTTGAGTATGGGATGGGGATGGAGGCCATGTGGGAGTGCTTGCCACCATTCCCATAAAATAAATTTTTTAATTAATCACTGACCTAATTAATTAGTCAATTAGTTAATTAATTATTTTATTATTTTTCTTAATCATTATTATCATTATTATTATCATTGTTTTTACTTTTAAACTATTTTTAGTATTTATTTATTTTATTATTTATTTTTGAATAAAAATTAAATTTGAATTTTGAAAACTCATGTGAGCCCCACATGGTCTTGTGGGCCCCACACAACTTCGACACCCAAATGGATCCTACGTAACTCGAATAACTCTTATACAATTTTATGCATCCTACATAACTTTGAGACTCGTGTAAACCTCCATACGGCTTCGGGACTCATGTGGGCCCCACACAGTCTTATGGGCCCCGCATAAGATACCTATATTATTATTATTTTATCATATATTTTTACAAATTATATCAGTCAAAACATTATTTTATGTACTTATTTACACATATAAACAGTGTCTTGTGGCTTCGAGACTCATGTTGACCCCACATAGTCTTGTGGGCCCCACATATGATACCTATATTATTATCATCTTATTATGTATTTTTACAAATTATGTCTGTCAAAACACTATTTTATGTATATATACTTATTTACGTGTACAAACAGTGTCTATCTTGTTATGTCTGTCAAAACACTATTTTATGTATATATACTTATTTACGTGTACAAACAGTGTCTATCTTGTTTATCCTATGAAATTCCATTTTGACCAGGCCGACCTCCAGG
This sequence comes from Malania oleifera, assembly GCF_029873635.1. NCBI lineage: Eukaryota > Viridiplantae > Streptophyta > Magnoliopsida > Santalales > Ximeniaceae > Malania > Malania oleifera. The sequence continues at coordinate 108,342,675 of NC_080424.1, forward strand.
GAGCGACTGAGCCGGAATGGTCTCTGAGCACTCGCTTAGACAAGGTCTTTCTTAGGCATCAAACATGGAATCAAGGATCCTACAGAAAAATACTTCTGTATTGATATTAAATCAATGACCATTTTTATTATTTTATTATTATTGTGCTTTAATCATATATATATTTTTGGGTCATCACAAAAGTAGTAGGGCTCGTGGACAAATCCCCTGTTTTCGTCAACGAGTACCATTCTGTGCCTTGTTGACGAAGTTCAGGAGTCATCGACGAAGAAATCCCAAACGACAAGAAATTTCAGGCTTAAGGTTCGTCGATGAACCACGAACCCTTTCTTTCGTCGACGAACGTCCTTTTGCAACTTGTCGATGAAGGCTTCATTTCGTCAACAAAGTTGGCTGAGTCAATGACCTATAAATTGATTTTTAAGTCACTTTTTCATTAATAAATCATATATATATATATATATATATATATATATATATATATATATATAAACCGCGCCCCACCCCTTCTTTTTTTACAATTTCTCGCCGTTTGTCGCCCGAATCGCCGATCAGAAGTTACCACGAGGATCTAGGGGCGTTTCTCTGCAAGTCTAGCGGAGTGAATTTTTGAATGGGGTCTTTCCAAACACCACCCAAAGTTGAGGTAAGGGTAGAAATGAGTTATTTGTCTAGCATTTAATTGTTTAAAAGGGGTGTATGGGTCTGGAGATGTTTAATGGTTGCTAATCTGGGATTTGAGTTGATTAACTAGAGGGAAATGTGGTTTCAGGATTTTGAGCCCGTGTTACCGTGGGTGGGCTATAGGAGCGTTGTAGGAACTCTCTCTCTCTATATTCAGGTCCCGCCTTCGGGCTGCACAACCCGTCAGGGGGGTAATACATGACATCAACTAGTTATTCATCTTGGGTAAATTTTACAATTTCTAGTTAAATCAGATGATTTTATAAACTGTGAAATATAGTATGATTTAGTAAAACTATAAAACTGTATGTTTACTCAGCTATATTATTATCAGTGTTTTCAAGCATGTGACATGTACAGTATATTTATTATAGCACGTAAATATTCATGTTGCCATACAATTGTATTTAGTTTATTTCCCTTATCGAGAGGTGTCTCACCCAGCTTAAACTATTTCAGGGAACCCAAAAAGACCGGCGAACCGAGGCCGTCGTTGAGGCAGTGTTTACCACCCTGGTAGAAGGGTAAGTCTTTTGAACTAGGGTTAGTAGGTTTTTTTTTTTTGAAAAAGAGGGCGGCACCTCCATTTATTTATTAATAAACCCTCACTTTTGGTGGAGGAATACCGTGGTTACAAGTTAAAACCAACCAACCAAACTGGGACAAACCAAAAATAAACATAACTAACAAAGGAGATAAAAACATAAAAACAACCAAAAACAAAACGAAATACACCAAACGAAACTCTAGAGATGAACTAACGATGAATGGAAACAAAACCCCACCTATCCATCTGAAGGATACCTTTTAGATAACGTGGTAGAAGATGTTGTTCTTCGTAGATTACATTGTTTCCCATTTCTTCTTCTTTAGTAAGAAAATTAGTCGCACTATTGTCTTCCCTATATTGATGCATCACCATTACATTCACTCCTTCTAACTCTGCCACGAGCTCCTCCCAAAATTCCCAAAGATACCACAAAGTATATCTACCTTTCCGAAGCCAATCAACTACAATTCGCGAGTCACTTTCAATAATCACATTAACATAATGCAAACATTTACACAAACGAATTCCTTCCCTGATTGCTTTTAATTCTGCACTATTATTCGTACTATTGCCAAAATAATTTGAAAAAGCCTTTTTTACCATACCATGACAATCTCGAATAATTCCTCCACCTCCTAAGGTATCCGGATTGCCCCTATAACTCCGATCGCAATTAAGTTTTATCCACCCTACTGGAGGTTTAACCCATAAAATAATTTTTCCAAACCTTTCACAAACTCTCTGATGCTTAATTTGAAACTCATTCGAAATCTTAATGTCCGACTTCTTTAATTTTTGAAAAGAAATGGTGCTCTCAGTAATACTAACCCAGAATCGAACACTTCTCCACATCTGATCTGTACTTTGATAAATTCCTTCCATTCTCGCTTTACATCTTTGATTCTAGAGGCACCACGTAATCAAACATGGAATCAGCCCGATTAAAATACCTTTAATAGACGATTTTTTTGCATAGTGGAACCAATTTGCCATTTTATTTTTCCAAGGAAGAGATCGTTGTAAAGGAATCCCCAATGCCACACTAGCTCGATACCAAACCTCTGAAGCCACCTCTCCTAAAGAAAGAATATGATCAATGTTTTCCTGGCTTCTCTAAACGCAGCAATCATAAGCCGAAGTCATCGATATTCATTTGGTCTGAATTCTATCATCTATAGCCAAGCATCTAAACCAGGCTTTCCATAAACACATTGAGATTCTTCTGGGCAATAAAAAATGCCAAAACCATTCATTCCACAAAAAATTATCACTTCTGCTCCTCACTGCCTCCCAAGCCATTTTTGTAGAAAAATTACCGTCCAGGACAGGCTTCCAGACAAAAATATCCTGCCCACTTTTACCCGTCGGTGCTTGTTGCAAAATTTTCCTTGTTTTATCAATACCAACCAATTCCTGTATTAAATCAAAGTTCCAATTATTATTTAGCCAACAATCCTTAATACACAGTTTCTTGTTCAATATATCCTCAGTGCTCACAGATAACGGGCTTGATGACAACCACCTGTTGAACCAAAAAGAAGAGTTCTCACCTCTCACCAAAATTTTAACATTATCCATAACTTCTAGAATGGTGGCCATAATTGATTTCCAAAATCGAGAGTCATTTGGTCTCCCTTTCCTTATTAGTAAATGATCATTTCCACAATATTTAGCTCTGAAAAAATTTGTCCACAGATTATTAGAAGTGAGCAATCTGAAGGCAAATTTCATGAGAAGAGATTTCTGAACTTTTTTAAGATCTCTCAGGCCTAGACCCCCTTCCGAGGTAGGTTTACAAATTTTCCCCCAAGAGCGCCAATGAATCTTCTTTTTATTTTTCACCTCTCCCTATAAAAAGTTTGAAAGAAGAGAGTTAATGTGAGAATATGTGACCTGCGAAATCTTAATAATAGACATCAAATGAATAGGCATGCTAGACAACACATGTCTTAATAAAATCAATCTTCCACCTTGCAAAAGCAATTTAGATTTCCACCCTGCAATTTTCTTTCTAATCTTCTCCACAAGAGGCTCCAATGTCTTGGAAGACAATTTTCTAGACACCAAAGGCGCACCCAAATATGAAATAAGGAATTTACCTTCCATGAAACCCATGATTCTCAATAAACCACGCTTCCTAACGGGAGTGATGTATTTTGAGAGGAATAACGCTGACTTAGTCTTACTGATTTTTTGATCCGACCACTTCTCATACATTTTTAGAGCGTAAACTAAATTTCTCACAGACCTCTTCCCACCATTTGCAAAAATAAGAATATCATCCGCATATAACAAATGCGAAACCAATGGGGTCCCAATCAGATGATTAAATTTACCAATCCGACCAGTCTTATAGTTTTTCCTAAGCAACCTTATCAAAATCTCCTCCATTATGATGAATAAATAAGGAGATAGTGGATCCCCTTGCCACAAGCCTCTCGTAGATTGAAAAAACTCCTTAAAGGTTCCATTCATCAAAACAGAAAACCTGGGAGACTCCATACAATTTTTTATGAGCTTACAAAACCTCTCAGAGAAATCAAAAGCCTTAAGTACCTCCAAGAAAAAAAATTCCAATTCACTCTATCGTAGGCCTTAGCCATATCTAGTTTTATCATCACATTGCCGCCAGCTATTTTTTTGTGCAAAGACTAAACCATTTCTTGAGCCAGTGTAATATTTTCAAAAATACTTCGCCTAGGAATAAAAGCGCTTTGTTCATGCGACCAACTTATCAACAACCTCGGTTAGTCTAAAACAAGAATCTTGGAAAAAAATTTATAAGCCACAGAGCATAAACTAATAGGCCGGAATTTATCAAAGTTGGAAGGATTATCCACCTTCGGAATTAAAACAATAAATGAAGAGGAAAAAAACTTGGAAAGAGTAGTGCCCTGAAAAAAATCCTTTGCTGCATCCAAAAGATCTTTTTTTACAATGTCCTAGCAAGATTTATAAAATTCAAATTCAAATCCATCCGGTCCCGGACTGCTTTCTTTGGGAATAGAGAACACTGCTCTTTTAACTTCTTCTTCTGTCAGATCAGCGCAGAGTAAATTATTATCAACATTTGAAATTTTCCTTTGAATTAACTCGGAGAGATCGTATGGTTCAACCGCTGAAGACTCTGAAAGAAAATTCTAGAAAAAAACAGTTGCCTCGTTATGAATTGCTTCAGCACCCTCCAATATCCTCCCATCGTTCACAACCATACGATCTATACGACTCTTATTCCGCTTTTGATTGATAAATGAATGAAAGAATTTAGAGTTTTAATCCCCCTTAGTCAACCATTTTTTTCGCAATTTGTCCTAAGCGAGATGCTTCCCTCTTCTCCCACACCTAAATCTCTACCTTAGTAGTCAAGTAATCAGTTTCGACGTCCTCAGAAAAACCTACTTGTAGTTGATTTTCTAGATTTTCCATCCTTTCCTTAAGAGCTTTTAAATTTTCTTCCACTCTCCCAAAGACATTTTTATTCCATGCACGTAATGCAACCTTAGTTCTCTTAAGGAGAATAGCAAGTTTCAAAAGACCCGAGGCCAAGTCATTCCTGATCTAGACATCTTTAACGTACGACAAAACATATCATGCGAGCTCCATATATTTAAGAACCGAAATAGGGTAGGGTCATACCGGGAGAAAGACGTATTTGAATGCATCACCATAGGGCTATGATCTGATGATTTCCGACTCAAATATTTGAATTGTGCCGAACCATATAGGTTGGAAAAACCATTATTAATAAGAACACGATCAAACTTAACCCAACTACGGGCCACCCCTTCATGGTCATTGAGCCATGACACTCGTGAGTCTGTGTTTGATAAATCAAAGAGACCACACTGATGTAAGCAATCATTAAACTCCATCATAGGTAACAATGATCTTGGATTTCCACTAATTCTTTCAGTATCCGTTCAAATGACATTAAAATCACCCATAACCAACCAAGGAAAATCTGATTAGCACTCCTCCAGTTGCCACCATAACTCTCTTCTTTCAACATAAGAACATTTGGCATAAACAAAACTCATCAAAATTCTTTGACCATACTTAAAAAACCACCTAGAAATCTTCTGAATTGTGATTGAAATCAGCTCAAAGGTATCTATATCCTTCCAAAATAGCCACAATTTATCGCCCTGATTTTCATTAGATATAAAATGGTGGTAATTCAAAAAATTACCCAGCATTACCATCCGCTCCTCAGCCGCGAACGGTTCTGAAATAGCAAACAACCCAACATTAAAATTTTTAATTAGCATCTTTAACCTGCCTCTAGACCTGCTCAACCCCCTAATATTCTAGAAAAGAATTGTATTCGTCATAAATTTAATTTATGCCATCGGATGAGAACCCTCTGAGATTTCCTCATCGAATTTTTTACGAAAATTCATCCCTGCCCTGTATCAGACTCATACATTTTTTCTCTCCCCTTTTAAAACTTGTTGACCTTATTGGTCACGCCCGGTTTTGATTATGACAAATACTTATTGTATCTAATGAACGTTTGAGGTTTTGTGCAGGAATCAAGAATGATAAGATCAAGATGTGCACAAAGCAAGAAAAGCTTGAAGACCAAATCATGTTCTTTGTAATATATTTATATTGGTCTGTAATAGTAATTAGGGTATTCGGTTTATAATAAGCTCATGCACATCACATGTATGATTTACTACGTAAGCTCAAACCGAACCATGAATGAGAAAGGACCGTAGAAACACCTTAGGGTGCCCTTCGGTCGACCGACACCAGATTTTTTTGGTACTTTCAAATTGGACCCCAAGTGACTTTAGGACACACACATATTCACATATATTTGTTAGGTACTTGAATAGGAATTGTTTGGATCGATACGGGACCGAAATGCACACTTGGTGCACTTTCGGTCGACCGGCCAATTCAGTTCAATTTGGCCCAGTCGACCGAAACCGGTCCGGGTCAACTATTTAACCCAGGCCCGATCGACCGAGCCCTTATAGGTCATTTGACCTCAGTTGACCGAACCACCTGGGAGTCAACAGTTTGACCTCCCGGTCGACCGACCAGATTTGTACTCCAACTACCTGGTCGACCGAGGGGTCTTGGGAGGATTCACAACGGTCTGGTCGACCGAGCCATGCAGTTCAAAAAGGAGCCAGTTGATCGAACCTCGGAGTTTAGGAAAATCGCCCTTGCCCGGTCGACCGACCACTCAGTTCAAAATGCCCCTAGTCGACCGAGCCACTTGAGTCCTGGTCGACCGAACCATTTCTTGGCGACCGGACCTCTCGGGTTGGTCCAATTTTTACCGTGGTTAATATTTTTCTAAATAGGGTTAAAATGCCTTAAACGTCATTAAACTTTTCTAATAATATCCTATAGGTCCCCAACGGTCATATTTCCTTCCATAGCTATATATATGGGTTCATTTGCAAAGATTAAAAAAAAAATTAGCCACTTTGATTAGGGAAAATTCTTTGAAAAACCAAAACCCTATAATACTCATTTGATTACTCAAAACCACTCATACTTGCTTTCTATCATTACCTACATATTTTGTAAGTTGATTAAGTATTTTGTTTAATAGGTTTGCTCTCCTTATGCTACTTGTTTGACATGATTTTCTTGAGAGCCAAACCTAAGGATTCTTAGGAGGCTTTTGCTAATAAGCATTTCCTAAGAAAACCTTGTTAGATCTTCTAAGCTTGCACCTTCATTGCAAGATCTTGAGAAGAGTGTATTTGTTTTTGTTTGCAAAAACTTTTCAAACACTTCCAAATATCTATTATACTTTTATATTGCAGAATACTTTGAAGAGATATTTGCTTGTGTGATTGTGATCTTTGTTGCAATATTCTTTCACTCATATATTATTTGCTGAATACAAAGATTACACGTCTTTTGCAAACCAAGCATATACATCGTTTAATACATACATGCTTGAGATATCTTAATGATTGAAATACATAAGACTTGACATCTTTGTGTGAAACTATTTGTTGAATATCTTGTGATACAAAGATTGTTTGTTTGACACTCTCACGTACGCTTTACACCAATAGAAAATACCTTTGAGAGTTGAATCATCTAGACCACATTGAGCTTACATATTGAATCATATTTGTGGTGTATATTATTGCGCGAATTTGGGTTCTTATCTGCTTTACTTGAAAGCACAATCACTGTACCATTTCATTGTAATACACTTTGATTGTATTTTCAGGCACGGGCTTGAAGAGGGAGACTAGCCCTGGAATAGTCCCGGATTAGCTTAGACCCGGTTAGGAAAGCTAGGTGCATCGTCTTGTTAAGGCGTGTAGGTTGAGGTTAGCCCTGTGTTAATTTGACCTGATTGTAAACGGTGCCGCTCCACCCTTAAGTGAGCTATTAGTGGAATCCTCCTGCTTGCGAGCTTGAGGCGGGGATGTAGGCACGGTTGGTCGAACCCCGATAACATATCGTGTGTTCATTTATATTTCTGCACTTTATATTTACCGCACATGTATGTTATGGGTGAATGATGCGTATGACTTAAATTTCACATTATATATATCTACGCATTTGGAAATTGAATAGACAGACCCTAGGTTGTGTATATACTGTTGTAGGATAGATTAACCTAGGAGAAAAATTTTTTAATTCCAATTCACCCCACCTCTAGGGAAAACACCAATTCTAACAAAACTGATATTTCACCTTCCTCCCTCTCAGACGAATAACCCTGAGGAGCCAAATCTTCCTGTTGCAAACCTTGGTCCCGACCTTCAGTCGGCTTAGAACTATCTACATGATCCACTTCCTCTTGAGATAGAGGTTCATCATTTGAAACTCAAGGATTATCATCACATCTGACTTCTTCAAACTCCCCTTCATTCTTTTCTATTGAATCTTCATTCCCATTATTTTTCTAATGCTCTCTGCGGTACATCAGAGTTTTGCCTTGCATGATCCCCATTTTCTTGAACTACAGGAGTTTCTGCTATTTCAGGGCCCTTATCATTAATATCCTTCGTCATATGTACATTACTGGGTTCTGTTTCTTGCACCACCTTCTTTGCTCCTTTATCCACATCGGAATTGGTTTCTATTACACCGTCATTAGTTTTTGGTTTCCATATCTTTTTTTCTTTATATTTTTCCTCCTCGCTTCGCTTCTTTCCCACCCTGCAAACAATCGAGGTATGTCCTTGCCTGTAACATTTAGAGTAGAAAAAACTCATCTTTTCATATTTGGCTTCTTGCCAAATACATTGTTTCAAAGATAAAACAAGAGGAAATCCCTTTACCGGCTCCATTGTTAAGTTAACTTCCACGCAAATACGTGCCCCGAAGCTCTCGTACGATTAATTGTTGCATTATCAGTTCCAAAATAACAGCCAAAACGAGTCACTATTATTTAGAGAAAATCAATTTGGTAAAGATGCATTGGTAACCTCGGTAAGAAAATCCATTGAGGAACCAATGGGGATTCTTTTTTGGTATCAAAATTCTTCATCCACTTGAACATCCGAAAAGAATTGTCTTCCATAATTCTACCTTCCCTTGCCCAACCATGCAAAAAGTCACATTCGTTTTTCATGTGAATTAACACATGATAATCATCCATAACACTAATTGTTGGAATTTTCGTTAAACCCCACGTTTTCATAATCAAAAGCCAAATTTTATCAATAGATGACCGATTCTTCAAAAATTTCATTACTAATGCAAAACGAAATTCTTCCTCAGCCTTAACCATCTCTGCTTCTACGAAAATAAATCCCAATTCCCCATTAATATTAACGGGCAATCTCATGAGAATTTTAAACGCAGGAATCTCCACTTTTTTACTCACAATTTGCGCATATAACTGCACCTCGGGGCTAGCCTAAACGACATTCCCCGTCGACGATGCGGCCATCGGCGGAGGACAACACTGTATTGCAAAATATTGAGATTAAAGCCAAACTTTTCTAAATGGAAAATAGACTGACCTGCATTGTTTGGCGACTCCCTGAACAGCAACCATGTGTAGTTTTCGTGATCTGTCCTCGACGGCGACGGCTCCTTATTTGTATGATGCAACTGAAGCAGAAGTTGAAGGGATAACACAGTAGCAACAAAGCTTGAGATGAATTTGAGGCAGCTCGTCGTCACTTGTCATAGCCCAAAGCCTGAATGGTAGCCGCAATGTGGATTGGAGTGCACACCCTAGGGAAAGGGAGACAGTTTAGGTACCGAGGCGAAGAGTGTCGAGTGCGGCGGATAGACAACCAAAGCTCAAAGGTGCTAAGTTGGTATAGGGCCTCAAATCTAGGTTTCGCCAGTTAATGTTTGCGAGTTGTTTCGCGTTGATGATTGTCGTGCACAGAACGAAAGGCTTCAATGGCGGTAAAGTGACTTCTTTTCTTTTTCCCCTTTCGCCAATTTGGAGGCCTGCCAACGCCAAGTCTAGCTGCGACTCCAATTGCAATTCGTTTTTTGCTAGTAAAGGATTGGTCAATTAATCCAGATAATGTTGTGTACGCTTATCAGATCAAGGACTACTAGAGAACGGAGCAGGGAGCCGCAAGGGGGAGAGATGGTGGTTGTGCTAGGTCTAGTAGGTTGCCGGAGTGTGGCAGGAGGCGTGGTTGGGCGGTCTGACGATGTGATTCTGGTGTTGAGACGGTTCTCGGTTGCTATGGAGAGGCCGGAGATAGCCTCGGCTGGAGCTGTTGCTAGTGGTCGCTGCTGCTGGCGGCGTGAAGAAGGGAGGCCGCTTTCTATGAAAGTTAGGGCTTCAGTTCATATTCTTCGATTCACATTCAGTAGGTTTTTGGTTTTTAGATCCTAGATATATCTTTTGATGATTTTGAAGATTGTATAAATATGTACAGTATTATGATGGTATGTAGGTAACTCTGGTATAATGTATCTTATGGTTTGGTGAATGAAATTTATGTTTACTGATGCTTAAGTTTCCGCTGTGTATGACAGGTGTGTCCCCGTTACCCTCGGGTTTGGGTTGAATTTAGTATGGTTTAAGTTAATGATAATTAATATGGTTGATTATGTGGTAAGTTAAGTAGGTCGTTACATAATGTATGTCTTAGGATTTGTACAGGATATGTATGTATAGTAGCACTCTGGGGTTGTATTAAGGGTCAGTGTAATAATGTAACAACCCAAAAAAATATTGATATTCAAATATTAAGAGAGAGAGAAATGAAAGCAAAAATAGAAGGGAAGCTGCCAAGTTTTGTCGACGAACACAGGGTTTCGTCGACGAAGGCTTTAAGCATTTCGTCGACGAATACAGGACTTCGTCAACGAGAAAATATTGAGAGGGGTTCTAAGGTAACCTGAATTTTTTCGATGAATACAGGACCTCATCGAGGAAATTTGTGAAGGACTCGTCGACGAACACAGGGTCTTGTCGATGAAATTCCCTATTATATATATATGCAGAATCCGGGAAATATCTCATTTTAAGAAGTCTCTCTCTCTCTCCTCTCTCTCCCCACGACTTTCTCTCCCTTCTCTCTTCCTTTCTAGCCCCACCAGTTGTCCGATCGACGATCTGAGGCTACCACGATGCTCCTGGTGGAATTCCCTACAAGTTTGCCTGAGCGGATCGTCGAGAAAACGAAGTTGGATTTCATCCCAAATTCTGGGTAAGGTCTTTTATTGAGTTTTTGGTTTTATGGTAGTTGTAAGAAATGACGTAGGCAGAAAAATAATAATATTTTGTTATAGGATATTGTGTTTTCAGGAGGTTGATCTAGGAATCCTACGGGTATACAACCAGATTTTTATAGGAGCTTTTCAAAGTTGAAGTAAGGGAAATATGCTATGCTAGGAATTTTTATAAAGTTATTAGAGAATTTATAAACATATATTCATATCAGTTTATTATATAGTTTATACAAAATATGAGTTAAATGCTTGTGTGGCCTGAGTAGATTTTTATGAGATAAAGAATTTATATAGTTTTGTGATGTATCATACTATACTGAATACACAGTTATTGACAGTACATACAATTTACATAGTTTTTCCAGTATATGGGTTTACACAGAATATATAGCTATAGATTTATATTCACAGAGAAATGTACATGCTTATACAACTTTTATAAGAATAGCTTCTTGAAACAGAGATACACACACACACACACACACACACACACACACACACATATATATATATATATATATATATATATATATACATATACATGTATACAGTATTATTCAGATCGGTATTTATACCATAGCTTTATACAGAGTTTAGTATGCCATGTTTCCTATTACCGTATACAGTTTTACAGTATATATATAGTACATAAAGATAGCGTTACGGTAATTTTGGAAACATGATGAAAACAGTAAAAGAGTATATATGTATATAGTATTAGATCCCTAAGGAAAGATACACAGACAGATACAGATTACAGAGCACGGTACCATTGCTAGATACAGATAGAGTGCAATCACATATCTCAGATAGTATGTGGGTACCGTCAGCCATGCTCGGAGAGTATGCAACTCCCCAGTACACTGGGTTGAGGGGGCTGATTTGACGAGGTAGTAGCTAGTCCCGAGCTTAGAAGAGGATGTAGTTTGACCGGGCTGAGATAGTGTAAAGTATGATGACTTATCTGAAGGGCCGACTAGATAGAGTCCCGCCTACGGGTCGCACAACCCTGTCATGAGGGGTCAAATCATGACGTACAGAGTCCCAGGGATAAAATCACAGTTATATATATATTTACAGTTTTACAGTATATGATGAGAATAGTATGATATATTATCAGTATGAAAAGTAGAAAATACAGACGATACAATGTATTTTAAATTGAGAAAGATAGATATGTTTGAAAGATATGTTTTACAAATTGTTGCATTACAGTTCAGTTGCTATATTTTAAAGTACCTTTAACTTAGTTGCCACACACTAGTGATAGCATATTTCCACTTACTGAGCGTCGACTCACCCCTTTATTCTAACATTTTTCAGGTGAGCTAGATAGGCGAGCAGATCAGGCTCGCAGATAGAGAGAGTGTTTGGTCACCCTAGTTATAGGGTGAGTTTTTGGCAGAGTTGTGTATGTTTTTAGGAAAAATGATACTAGAGTAACATTTTTGTATGGTCTGTATATTTTAGAATCTGGTATTGTACAGTTTATGTATAAATGGTTTATGATTTATGTTTCCGCTGCGTAGGACTGTTTATGGTGTATATATTTATATATATATATATATATATATATATATATATATATATATATAAAAGGGGTATGAATTTTGAGGTCGTTACAAATAATCCCAAAAATGGTTATACAAGATTAGTGGAATGATTTCAAAAAATAAAAAATGAAAAATAATATTAATTAATTAATTAATCAAATTAAATTAAATTAATTTTTTTAAAAAAGTAAAATAATAATAAAATTTATTTTTATTAATAAAATATATTATTATTATTATTATTTTATATTTTATATATCTAACTTTCCTGAAGCTTCAAAGAAGCTTTAGGATTCAGATTGAAGGCAGAGAGGCTGCACAAGAGCCCCCCTTATTTCTCTATTGCTCTTTGTCTCTCTCTCTCCCTCTCTCCTCATTTTTCTCGATGAATATTTGCCTGATCGGAAATCGGAAGATACCGCTGAACTCCATTTTTTGTCACCGTCATTTCTACCGAAGCGGATTGATGGTAGGAACGGCGTAGGCGTATCTCTTGAGATAAGTTAAATTTTCGCATTTACCTTAATTTCTTGTAAATTTTAAGCCCAATTAACGACCAGACACCACCACGAGAATTTAAGGATAATTCTATACAAGTCTAGCGGAATGGATTTCTCGTGGGGTAGTCGTAGGCATAACCCCAAATTTGGGATAAGGGGGTTATTAAGGAGCTAATTTTTATTTAATTAGTGTTGATTTAGAAATGTTAGAATATTGAACATTTTGAGGTTGAAGTAGGATTTTTGAAATTTAGGGCTCGGGTGAGCGTCGCGGGTGTAATTTGGGGACCCCGCAGGCATTGACTCACTCGAAAAATGAGCAGCTTGAAAGCTATCCCAAGTATAGAAGTTACGTCGTGTAATATTAAGCCCAAGGGCTACATCGTCTCCTCAGGGAATGCGTTTGATCTCAGATTTTACGTTCTCCCAATCAAAATTAAAAATGCACTGAATTTAGTTCAAATTCGGGTTTTTCAAGATTTTGGGGATTCAAACAAAAACTTAAATTAAAGTCCTAAAACTAACATGCTTCAATTTAAAGAGCAAAAATAGAAACTCTAATCTACTCAAGGAAACACTGAGACACGCGTTAATGAAATATGGTAACCTAGAACATAAAATCAAAGATGCACAAGAATGGAAACCTAATCAAACTCACACACGCGCGGAATAAAAATCAAATCTTTAACATGAACTAAAAATTACGAACCAAAGTCACAATTTAAATGCAAACTAAAAATTGAACTTTTAATACGAGCCAAGAACTCGAACCGAAGGAACAAAACACAAACAAAGACCTAAATTTAACGAAACACAATAAAACCTTTTTTTTTTTCTTTTATTTAAGAACGAAACTGGACCTCATTAGATTACTGCAAAATAAACTAAAGTACTAGTTAAATCTACCATGAAATTAATTGAGAAAATACATAAATAAAGTGCAATAATAAGAAAACACCATAAACAACGACTCAAAAACTAAAACTTTCCAATAACCCTCAACGAGAACTTAACAATGTCCAACTAAATAAATAATTAAAATATACCGTACACAATTATTCAAACTCACACTTTTCAAACGAAACTAAATAATAATAATAAAGAACAATGTTTGCATAACATAAAGAAAAACAAGAAAAATGAAAAAGGAAGAGAGAGAGAGAGAGAGAGAGAGAGAGAGAGAGAGCATGAGAAAACTTTAGGCCGTGGCAGCAGGGTGCTGTGCAGTGGAAGCTGTTCTGGTGGCTGCTGCTGTGTTTGCTGCCTGCTGAACGTGCAGAGAGGCTGGAACAGGGGCTGCCTGGAGGATGTTGCTGCTCTGGAGGCTGCTGGTATAGCAGCAGGGGGCTGATGTGCTGTGAGGGTCTACTGGTGTTGGTGTGGTAGCAAGCTGCTGCAAGAGTTGCTGCAGGCTGCGGGTATTGCTGCTGTGTCGGAGAAGTTGGAGTTGCAGCAGGGATCTCTCGGGTGCTTGTGTGCTGTGCTGAAGGAGGACTGGAACAAAGAGGATAGGGAAGGGCAGAGCTAAGGAAGAACAGGGGAAGAAGGACAAGGAAACAGAGAAGGAACGAAGCAGAAAAAAAACAAAACAAACTAAAGAAAAAGAAGAAGAAGAAGAAGAAGAAGAAGAAGAGGGGAGAAGAGGGAAGAAGAGAATGGGGAGCCCTGGGGGCTGCCTGCACAAGGAGAGGAAGAGAAGGAGATTTAAAGGAGGCATTGGGTGCCCTAGACCCGGATAGCACTAACCCGACCCGTTTGGAAAGGGTTGACCCGGCAACTTGATTTTTTTTCATTTTTTTCACTCTCTATTCATCGCAAATCTGACTCTTCTGGAGCCAGTATCTCACAAAACTCAAAACACAAAAGTTATATATGATCATTTCCTCTTTCTCCATAAATTTGAATCGTATCGATCAGAGCTCAGAGGGAAAAGTTATGCATGAAATACGAACAAGTATCGGTTTTGGTTCCCGGGAATTTTCCTGCCACAAAAAATTACAAAAACTTAATAAATAATGCAATAAAGTTCAAGAATGATAATTTTGGAACTTTATTAAAATATTGGATAATTTTGGACATTTAATTAAAAATATAAACCGTAAAGTTCGGGTTAAACGTCCAATTACGCAGTTTCGGCGCGTAATCAGGCATAGTTCATAAAATCAAGTGAGGGTGTTAAATATAAGTTTAAATATTAACTTGGGGTATATGGAGCCTAGGGAAGGGTATATGAGAATTATTTTGGGGAAATGAGTTAATTAATCTGGAGAAAATGCAAATTGTAGGATTTGAGTTTCAGGCGCCAAGGGCGTAGGATCTGGGTTTTAACGAGACTCTCAATAAGTCAGGTAAGAGGAATAAATTATAACAGTATTTTTTTTAGAACTACTGTTTGAATTGATATGTGAAAATGAGCATATGGTATTTTGTCTGGAAATTATTATGCTATAAATATCAGATAAATTGTGTGGCATTTGAGTAATATTAAATTGTGATATTTTGGAATATGAAATATAACTATAAAAATATTGTCTATATTAAATGGGGAAATATAAGAATATGATTTGTATTATTGAAAAGTGTGGAAATTCATGAAATGGGATATATATATATATATATATATTTTATTTTGAGGTTGAAATGTGAATATTGAGGTGGAGAATTCTGAAATCGTAAATATTGGAGATGTGAAAATTGTATTGAGAATTCTACAAGGTAAATACTGAAATGTGAAAATGGGAAATATGAATATTGTAATGTAAATGTTGCAATATGAATAGTTAAAACATGAATATTGAAATGGGTATACTAAAATGTAAATATGGCATTGTGAATATTGAGTTGAAATGTAATTATTGAATTTGGTATACTGACTGTGAATATTAGGAAAACGTGAACGTTGTACAGTGCAACTGCTGCAAAGGGATTATTGAAATATGATTGATGAAATGTCAATACCGCATAATGATTGCGGGTATGTGGTAGTGAACCTTGATAGATGGTTGTGAAAACCCTAATGATGGGTTGTGATATTGAGCACGGTACCATTGCTAGTGGTGTAATGCAACCACATGGACTCTTGGAGCGTGTGACGTGACAATTGACTGAATGTTTAGTAGAGTTGTTGTACCTCCTGAGTCCGGATTACGGCTATAGGCTGGCTAGTTGTACTACATATGCGAGATATATGATATAATATTTTGATCTAACCAGGTCAACCAAACACGGTTAGATCCAGCTTTCGGGCCGCACAACCTTGACCATGGGGGGAAACATGACGTGAAAAGAAAGTTCCTCAGGGTAGCTATGAGTTACAGACGCGATGTTGGTACTAGATACCAAGGATACTCATGAGTCAGATAGTGAAATGGAAACGGACAGTGAAAGAATGATAAAATGGGCTAAAATGAGAAATGAAAGTAATAATGGAAAACAAGAAATAGAGAATGATAAAATTGAGAAATAGATTCGTGTGAGTTAATAACATAAATAATTAAGGCGAAGTGAAACTCTTCGCCTGAGGACTTACTGAGTAAGGTGAGTGCCCTGATAGGTATCAGATGTGGTCATACCTGGCTGCATAATGTGTTAGGGCAGAGGGAAACTACCTGTATGGGCGGGTAGTCTTCCCTATTCTCAGGAATTTCGCTAGTAAATATGTGTTGGAAATGATTGAATTTGAGAAATAGTTTTAAAACTTATAAAAACTTGTGTTGTATATCTATATGATTATGAGAATATTTTTATCAGTGTATTTTTCTCAGATGAAATGTTGATTTGAAAAGTAAAGTGTGTTATAACTGAACTCATATGGCCACACACTGTAAATAATTTATTCCTTCTTACTGAGATATGTCTCACCCAAATTATCTAAATTTTTCAAGGAATAAAGATAGGTCAGGCGATAGAGCTCCGAGATCTTAGGGAGTTGAGACCTTGACACACAGGGTGAGTTTTTTGACTAGGGGAGGTGTAATTCCCCTAGAGTTGAGTTGTTTTTGAGTATAAGATGGTAATGTATATATACGTATGTTGATACTTAGGGTATTGTATTCTAATTGTTAGATATGTACTATCTTTCGCTATTAGATTGTAAAATTGAAATGACTTTTTACCCGGTACCCAATGCGGGTCGGTTCATATGAATGGTAACAGGATTGTAAACATGGCCGATTGGTGAATATTATTGATGACGAGTGAATATTTATTATTATTTATAAAAAAAATTTATACAAAAATTGGGGTGTCACAATCGGGGCGTTACACCCACGATCAACTTGCATACCTCTTGACTAAGGCTTTATCCTATCAGAAATTTCACGCTTTGTGCTCCAAGATCGACTCAACTGATAGCACGCCTATCTTGAGGGGGCGTATAAATGAAATTGTATAGTTTTCAAGCAAACCGTTGATGGTTTCTATATACCCTTTGACGGTTGCTTTGAGGGTTTCAGATAGAATGTTTTCTAGGAGAAAATCGTTGATGATTACACTTGTTGCTGAATTGCCGAGAATTTTAGTAGTTGAAGATTTGCTAATATCCGATAGTCTGCGGCAATATGGGATGCTTCACTTGTATTACTTGAATATTTGTTTATATTTGACAGTTTATGATTTTTTGATTTGATATTTAAATACTTTTGAATTTGTAACAACTATACCTTGTATAAGTCTTATATATAAGACATCTCTACATCAATGAAAGTGTCTTGCATTTTCTTTAATAGTGTCCAAAGTGGCGTGATGGTGGTTGGAGTCTCTAGGTTATCCAAAAAATAAAAATTGATATGAATATCTTCATAATTATGCAATTATAAATATAAGTAATTGGGTTGACTCATATGCATGCAACTTGCATGTACATAATTACATAATTGATTAAATTTAGATATACTCGTGATTGTGTAGTTACGTAATTATAGTATTGGTTATACCTAACTATACTTTGAAATTAAATAACATAATTACGTAATTAACGTTATAATTTGAAAATATACATACCTAATTTTTTAATTATAAGAAATTTAATTTGAATATGTACGTAATACACAATTATAAATGAAGAAACAAATTTGGGACTATAAAAGGTATATGTGTTTTTGGTTTTTTCTTTTCTATTTACTGTTTTTAATTTTGATTTTGTTTTTGTTTTCAAATATGGGCATGGATCAATCCTAGTAATATTTGAGGAGTTGAGAGTAAGAACTACACAAGGAAGGCAATCTCAAAAGAATGGCGCCTGCTTCGTCCTTATCTGCCCTGTCTCTGCTCCCTCGCTTCTTTTCCTTCCCCGCACCTTCATCCTACGAGAATGGTCTGCGACCTTCCTTCTCTTAAAATCCCTTATTATACTGCCAACATTGAGGATTTCTCATTAGTTTTGTCGAATTTCTCAGGCATCAAGAAATGCAGAGACCAACGCGTGTTTTGCTGCGGGAACAGAGATCATCATCGAGACCCATGGTGCGAATCTCTCCCTGTTCAACTCATGTTTTGAATTTTCCTTTTTCTTGCATTTCCCGTTCCTTGTTACAGTAGCTGCGTTCGAGAACATTCTGGAATTAGAAGAAGAGAGGCTATGCTTCGACTGGCGCTTGGTTCGTTCTCTTTCCCGGCGGCAATTGTTTCAGATGCATTGGCGGAGAACGGTAATTGTCATGAAGTGTTGTTTTGCGTAAATTTGTATAGGGTTTGAGTTTAATTTTGTGTATATTTTCTGGGCTGGGTTTCAGATGTGCCGGAGGGTTTTCGGGTTTACTCCGACAACCTAAACAAGTTCAATATCTTGATCCCTGGAGGTGAATCATTTACAGTTATGCACGTTGTTCAATACTGGTGTTTGGGAACACGAATTTCAAAGCTTGAATTGAAATTATGTAGGTTTTAGAAAAAATGCAATACAAAATTATATTCAATTTCATCAAAATCAGATGGAAGGCTCTAACCAATAACCATGGTGGTGTTAACAAAATTATAATGCACTCGTGCTTCTGAGATGTTGCCATATTTTGCAGGCAATGGCGCCATGCTTATATCTGAACTGTGTATTGTGCTAACAATGGGTACTTGTTCATGCAGACTGGCAAGTGGGTGCAGGAGAACCTAATGGATTCAAATCAGTGACTGCTTTCTACCCGCAAGAAGCTTCTAGCTCAAATGGTACTCATGGAGTTTTCTGGTGGATCCATCTGGTTCAAATGGTATTCATGAAATCTGAAATTTCTTAATGGATTGCTTCAGTCAGCGTAGTAATCACAGGGCTCGGTCCGGATTTTACCAGATTGGAGTCTTTTGGCAAAGTTGATGCCTTTGCTGAGACTTTGGTGGGTATAAATTTTCATGATCTTATATTGAAGCTTTGTGATGGATTAAAGCTCACTCAGGTTGCACACGTATTTTTTATGCATTGACAATGGTTGCAACAGGTTAGTGGCTTGGACAGAAGTTGGCAAAGACCTCCTGGTGTGGCTGCCAAACTCATAGATTGTAAAGCTTCTAATGGTAATTGCATCCCCTCCTGCAGGCATCAGTATAATTGGTGATGGAGTTTGTCATAATCATGTCATTTGTTGTTCCTATACGAGGAATGGATGAGCCTCAAAATCCCATAACCTTATGTTGAGATAATTAACCATTTACTGCACGTTTGGTACACATGAATGAAAGGAAATTGGGTGGAATGGAATCGAATTTTTCACTTGATTTCATCATGAACCTCATTCAAAATTTCATTCCATTATGCAAACCAAACATGCTGTTTAAGTTTACTGTTAATTAAGATTGGCCTCTTTTAACCTTCTTTAACTTCTGATCAGGGTTGTATTACATTGAGTACTCACTGCAAAATCCTGGTGAAAGTTACAGACATTTATATTCAGCAATGGGAGTGGCATCCAATGGCTGGTATAACAGACTATATACTGTGACTGGACAGGTGTTTTGGCGATAAATCTCTGTGATCAATTCATTTCTTCTTTGTTTTAGTCTCCTAGCAGTTGTTCCTTTGTGCACAACTACTTTAGTTCTTGACAATTTTACATGTTGCTGCAGTTTGTGGAAGAAGATTTGGGGAAATATGGTTCTGCAATTGAAAAGGTGAGCCTAAACAATCCTACGAATTATTTCATTTTTATTCCCTTTTTAGTTGAGCATGTTCTGTTTGGAGCTTGAAAAACATTAGAGAGAGGAAAGGAAAACATGAAGGGATTGCCATTTTTCTTGTTTGATTATCAAGGAAGTTTGAAAAATAAAATAAAACAGTAGTAATGAATGAGCTAAATTTTAATTTTATACATTTCCTTAATCCTTCATCATAGTAGAACAAATTTAAAAAAAAAAAAAAATAGTATTTAATGTAGAAAGAAAATATAATGGGAAATGTATTTCCTTTTTGTTTCTTTTTATTTTATTTCCTCAGACAAATTCTTAATCCAAACAAAGCCTTATTGTTTTCTTCAGGCATTCTTATATGGCAGAACTTAAAGGCTTTGTTGTTCTAATTGAGCATATGATCTATAACTCTATATCATTCTCTATTTTGTGGATCAGACATCTTCAGGAGAGAGGGGTGTTGGAGATGCTCCTGCACCATTTTTTCCCTTTAAATTTAAAATCTGGCAATGGCATATTGGAGCTAAAACTAGTTTTGGCTACATATTTGTGAAAGTACTTTGAGGTACTTAAAAGAAAAATCTTAACCTTGAGATCTAGGAGAGGCTTTGGATTTGGATTTGTGTAAATTTGAACTAAATGTAATATAAAATTGTATTGAATTTTATTCAAATTCGCACAAATCCAACTTTAAGGCTTGAAATCCATACTCCCAAATGCAGAGAATGCAGATTTGGGGTTTTTAAAGACATTGAGTGGTTCTTGTGATTTGTGGAGAGTTCTTGGGGTTGCAACTTGAGTGCATTTTGAGGGTTTTAGCCAGCCTTAGGGGTTTATCCTTGGATTGGGCTTTTCATGTTGAATGGGTGAGAGAACCACCAATGGAAAATTTTGGACGTTTATATCATAACTAGGTTTTTGAATTTTAGTTTGGAAAAAACTCTTGTTATTTTAGGAGTTTAATTAATTTAGGTTTGTTTTGTGTATTTTATGTACTTTGGAGTTCTTCTGTAATTACGTGTTTTAGTTGAGGTTATTTTGTAATTATTTGTGTTAGTTGTAGTATTGGGTGTGTATATGTACTTTGATGGTGTATTGTGTGGATTTTGAAATCAAAATTGCTATGCAATTTCCCTCTCTTTCCTTAGGGCGTTTGGATCAAGGATTTTGGTGGGGCAAAGGAAAGGAAAGGAATGGAAAATGAGAAGGAAACTCATTTTCCATTGTATTTTTCTCTTTATGTTAAATACTACTAAAAATAAGAATTTATTCTAATATGATTAAAAACTAAGGAAAATTGAACAGCAATGGTGTATAAAATTAAATTTTTGTTCATTGATTAGATATACTTTTTATTTTCTTTTTCAATTTCCTTGATAACCGAACGTGAGAAATTGGATTCCTTTATGTTTTTCTTTCCTTTTTCTCATATTTTCCAAGTTCCAACGGGACCTTAGGCTCTCTTCTTTTGTCTATTCCGCCCTCCTGTGATGTAGGACAAAAAGTAAGACCTGGGAAGATCCTTGCTGGAAAATAATTAAGACGATTTGGGTTAAGGAATTGTGGGATTAAGTAAGTAGTTTATTATGTCTATTTAGTATTAACTAGTATAGGATTATGTGTATTTGGGAGTTATTTGTAATATTTGTGTAAAATGGGGATATATTTGTAATGTAATATAATTTTAGAAGTTTATCTGTAATTTCATGTAAAGAGACTTTTTTATAAATAGTGTGTGACAATGTGAAGTAGGCGGTTGTTGATAAATTTGAACTAGAGTTGAACTTGAGTTAGCCCCTGGTATATCCTCTCTCCTCCCTTCCCCTTCCTTCCTCTCTTCTAATATCTCTTGTTACGGAACCACAATACTGCCTTCGCATCATCCTGCTTTCTCTTCTTCTTCCTTTTTCTTTCCTCTGTTTTGCTCGCTCAATTCTCTCAAAGGTCCGTTTGAATCAAAGATTTTGTATAGAAAAGAAAATAAAAAAGATATTCATTTTCGGTTATATATATATATATATATATATATATATTAATTTATCTCATTTTTCTTGATAACCGAACATGAGTAAGTGGAATTACCTAATTTTGTTTTTGTACAAGTTCTCATACTAGCCTTACATCAATGGGTTATCTTAGGCAACTATTGCTTTAATAGCTTGACATAAAAAAATTTATGTGGTTTCTACTTCATTTTATTTTATGGACTAAACTTGACACTAGTGAAATTTTTGCAGGCTGTTGCATCTTTCAGGTTTATCTGAAGAAATATTTACAAGCAAGAAGTGGGGTGTGGAGATTACATTCACAAGCCTTAATACTGTCAAATCCAATCCATTCAATCGGACTTAACAGTTGGTCACAAGCCTGATGTATATAGCCTTCTTTATATACATTTTCTTTTTTTAATTTTTTCATGATAAGCTCCTATTATTCGAAATGAAACAGATTGAAAATGAAGTACAATTAAAAATTATATTATGAACATGTTAATTTCATTTCATTCTTGAATGCAAATCGAGTCATTTTTAGTGGTACATTCAGGTAGAGTTTGTAATATTGATTTTGAGACTTGAATTTAAATGTGTAGACTAAAGAAAAAAATTAATATAATTTTATATTATATTTTAGTCAAATTTACATAAATTTAAGTTGGCAAGCGAAGTAAACATTAATGCTAAATTAGACACTTCATAGATAAGTTCTATTAATGAATGAGTGACAAATATAATGATACAAAACTAATAAATTGAGGTGCTGATTAAAGTGATTTTTACTTGGGCATTTTGTCTTCAAGGTGACTTTATTAAAAGGATGAAAATGAATTTTTTGATATTATTTTAAATGTTTGATCCCCAAAAGAGAAGATGTTGAAAAGAAAAAGTTTGTTTGATAAAAAAGTTATACTGCGTGTATTGAAAATAATTAAAATAGAAACATATTTTTAGAAAATATAAATTAATATATTAATACTTTTGTAATATTAAAAAAAAAAACTAAAGACAGCAGTGAAATTGGAGAACAAACTAGGTTTTAATCTTTAAAATTTTCAAATTTAACGTTTAAAAGTTCACAAAAGACCTGAAAACTGACTTTTAAAAGTTAAAAAGTTATGTTACAAATCCTTAGGATCCAACTATTACTTTTAAAAAAATAATTGACACTAAAGAAAAGGGGTCAAGCCACCCTTAGTAGTAAAGGAACTAACTAATAGGATGGGCACTTCCATGGTTCATGTTTGCGGGGCAGAAAGATTCAGCAGTGAGGACCTTATTCTTCTTCTGCCTATCTATTATTTCCATAGGAAAGGGGCAAAAAAAATGAACAAAAGCAGAGTGACAATTCCCAGTATGAAACATTGGGTCTAAGTATTGGATATTGATGAATATAAAGCATAAACCATGAAGCATCATTTAGGACAAAATAAATAAATTTAAACAAAAATAAACATCAATCCGTTCTAACATTCTCCTCCCTCCCAGGTTCCCCAGTTTTTGGTACACCGCTTTTATGAAACAAAAGGGTAAGTTGATCACCAAAGAGCAGGTTCCTTAGATTCTGCAATTGTTGCCACTCTTTCTCCATCTGCAAATCCAACTCCTCGAAATGAACTATCTTGTCCCAAATCTCCTTCATCTGCACAAGTTGTCCCCAAGAAATGGGAATTTTCCGTTTTCCCCACCAGCATCGTTTAGCAAATAATTCATATTTATACAAAATGCAAGGACACCGATGAGATGGAGTTCTACACAGACTACACACCTTGACTTCAACAATGTCGGAAATTTTCCTTTCTACCTCCAGCTCTTCCTTCTTGTGCAGGGAATTTGCATCCGCGTGAGTTCTTTCTAACACAGTGGTCTCCAAATTTGATGCAGCATCTGCCTCTGGATAAGAGACTACAACATTATTACTCAAATAATGCTGGGGGCTATTGCAAACAGTTTTTTATTTTTATTTTTTATTTTTTATTTTTTATTTTTTAATCCTGGTAAATATGGGGAGGCACGGGCCCTTCAGACCCTTACCCCCTTACCAAAATGCAAGAGGGGACTAACTGCATCCACAGAAGCCAGTCCCCAGGCAAGTCAAGGAGACCTAGAGGGAAATCAAACTCATGACCTCTTTCAACCTTTGTCTACCCTTACCACTTGACCTACTTTGGCGGGTTGGCAATTTGCGTGAATGTCAATTCAACCATGGTTTCAAGGCCATGCCTACTAAAAAATCACAAGTACTAGCCCAACCCATTTGTAGCCCTGTATCTAAATCCCAAATGCTTCAGGTGAGGTCCTACCAAGAAGTCATTGTACCTTGCTGTCTTGAATCGTTTGCAATGGAATGAAGATTCTCTCTACTTGTTGCCTCGGACAAAGCTGTAACAGCTGCTTTAGTAGCTGCCTTTGCAACCTCTTCACCAGCCAAAGCAGAGAGGAAAGCTGCCTGAAAGGGGGGAAAAAATAACCACTTAAGAAATCTGACTGAAATAAAACACAGAAAATCAAACTTGTCCAGATTTTGGTTGGGCTGCAACAGTGTCGTCAACACTTGGATACCCATAGGAGACCCAAATTTTAGGTTAGGTGGCAATTTGACAATTGACATGGTATTAGAGTCACGGTTGCTATGAGGATCTGGATTGCACTGCATTTATCTTCTGGGTGGGGTGGAGGGTCAGGGGTGTGGAAGGGTGTTCAACTATATATATATATATATATGTATGTATGTATATTTTGATCATTAAAGGGTAAATTGTATTGATCAAATTGAATGTGAATGGTCATATTTTCAACCTCAAATAGTTGAATCCAGAAAAATGAACAGAAATTCTGAAGCAAAAAATTAATTGTCATACATTCATTACATCACGTAGGTCTTTCTAATTTCTAGTTTAACCCATTAAGTCAACTACCAGCAGGCATATTGAGTTCCGAATACAAACTAAAACATGTAAACTACAATCTATATCCATATGTCAAGTATGCATCTTCCTCTTTTTTTGGTCACAAGAATATAGAAGCTAGTGCCAACAAAGGTCTGTAGAAAGGAAAACAAATGCCCCATTTTGATCAAGGGCAGGGTTGTTTGCCAGACCATAAAACTTTGAAACTGTCATTACATAATCTTGGAAGTAGGCAATTGTCCCATCTTACATACATTCGAACAACAAAAAAAGAAAAAAAAAAAACCACAACTAATTAATATTTTCATGTCGAGAAAAGCAGGTGGTGTAGATACTCAAACACACAAAAGGAGCTGTACAAATACTGATCTATGAATCATTCAATGGGGAGTTTTATGAGTTTGTATGTCAACTATCAAGGTAAGGCCAAGTGTTAAAAAAAAAAAAAAGGATTACCTATTAACATATACTAATAAACAATAAAAACCTTAAGTCCAACTAGTTGCGGTTTCTTCAAGCTCAATTCCTATTTCTACAGGTCTCAAGCCAAAATGATGATTGGCAAGATGCCCTCCACTATGCTGTCCTATTTTCAGGTCTTGGCACAGTCAAGAGCAGGCAGCAAAGAATGATATGGACTGCAGGGAACCAACAGATTTTTCATATCTAAAGTTGCTGTAACCACTCCCCTTCCTCCCCCCCCCTCCCTCTCTTTTTTCTTCTTCACACCTTCTTCAAGTCCCTATTACTGAAAACAAAATTAACTTAAAATAGAATTCCGCACCTGTGCCATAATTGGGTTACTTGCATCAGCAAGTGGTGTGAGACGCATTCTTTTTGTTGGGGATGATTTGCCAATAGTTTCCAATCCAGATTCGGTCTCGCTCTGGTCCTTCATTTGATAAAAATTGTTATAAACCTCCGCAGATTCAGCATCCCCCACAAATTGCTCCCCAAAAGGAAGCTTGATGAAACGAGCAACACAATCCTTCTCACTCCTACCGCCAACGTGCTCTGCAACCTTCTTCCAGTTATCACCATGATGCATGATGGCTTCCAGGAGACGCAAAGTTTCTACATCAGTCCAATTCGTCTTTGCATCTTCACTAATTTCAACCCGTCTAAAATCAGAAGAATTAACACCAACTCGATAGTTGCCACGAACGTAGCACCTCGCACAAAGAGTCAAGTCATACTATGCAACAGAGAGAAGAGAGAAGTTTTAAAAGTTTGTGACCACCGTATTATCCCAAAATGAGCTTTAGATCATGCACTAGCTAGTAGAATGATAGAAGAAACTTAAATAGGACATCATGGATGGCATGTATAAGCATCAGTTCATAACGATAATTTGAACTACAATCACAAATAATAATAGACTGCTAAAATAAATTGAATACTGAATTGTAGAACTCCAAAATATGGAAAGAAACAACTTTTAGAAGATGAAACTCCATAGAAAATTGTCCATTGCCTACTCAAATTCAGATTTGAAGGTCTAAGCATGGATGAAGAGAAGCCATGCTGGGGCTGTAATACCTTGGTTTAAACTCCTGTTTGCTATCCTCATGAGTTTCCACGATTCTTAAAGAATCGAGATTAACTGTTTGGAGGTTAGTGGGCATACATATCATAGATTCATAGATAGTTCTTAATAAAATAATATCTTTTGGAGCTGAAATCTCCAGGGGTCCTTCTCTCAGAACAAAAAACGTAATTTGGGAAATTATAAAGAAAAATTAAAAATACTTGGATAAAAATTCAGGCTCTGACATTCTTATGTATGATTCTATTAGACGATCACAGAATCATAGACTCTTTTCCTCAAGGAACAAAAAAATTGAAAAGTTTGGATTTGGATTTAATGGTTGGAAATGGATAGCAAAAATTGCAGGAACAGAATCATAAAAGCGAATGAATACGTGGAGCTCGATATGGATATAAGTATAAATACCTTGTCACAAGCAAAGCAAGCGATATTACAGAGTGATTTGCAGCCGCTGCACAATTTCTTCGAAGCCACTCGATTCGGGACTGAAGATTCAAGTGAACTCCCTTCCTGCGAAGACTTACTCTCTTTTTCTTCCCACTTCAGCGGCTGCTTCAATGCTGTTCCTGAGTAATTAATCAAGCCCCAACCCTCGAGAAAATCGAAAAGCCTACGGATCGAGCCGACGTCTCCAACGATCGTCTTCCGCACCTCCGTAAAAGTGATCTTGATCGTAGGGTTTTCTCTGAACGCCCTGACTATGGAGTTCCGGTAGTACTTGTAAAGCTTAGGGTTTTTGGAAGGCGACCTTCCGTCGAAGAACTCCGGGAGGAATCTTTTCTCGCAGTCGTGGATGTTGTTCCACGAAAACCATCCTATCACAATATTCAAAACAATAACTGATAGGGAATTTCTAGGGTTTTAGAGAAGCAGAGCTGGGAAGTTGCAGCCGTACTTACGTGAATAGCTGGGAATAATAACATCGTGTTGGATGGACGGTGGTGGTATAGATGGGACGGAAGAGGCGGCGACGGGGGTTTCTTTTGAAGCCGGTGTAGCGGCGACTGGGGTTTCTTTCGAAGCCGGCGTAGCGGCGACTGGGGTTTCTTTTAAATCCGCCGGTGGAGTGTCTGACTTTGCAATGGGAGTGGTGAGGGGATTCGGGGAGGCCTCAGGCTCAGGCTGAGGGGCCGCTGCGGCGGGCGTTTCTGTTGAGGGTCCGCCGGGATCTTTTACCGGTGAACTCGTCGACATTTTCGCCGTTGTCGACAAAGAAGGTTGGAGGCTTTCACTGGGCTTTGAAACGGAAAAACTCAAGTGATGAACCTCACGGTTATTAGTTAATCTTTTCGATTATTAGGCCCAGCCCAACATAATTTCAATGGGTCTTAAATCCAAATCAGTAGCCCCTTGGCCTTTCCCTAGAACCTTTTGATGATTTGGTTTGCTTCAACTAGGGCGTGTTTGGATGAAAGAATTGGAATTAGGCTTACCTTGCTTTAGGGACAAGAATTTCAACTCTTGTATTCAACAATAAGATTTGCGTATAATGCATTGAACTTTATTGATTTCTGCACAAATTCCAAAATTAGTATGAAATTATTTGCTTCTAAAGAGAGCTACAAAACAAAATTGTTATTATTAATTTTCTTTAAAATTTAAAAAATTTTAAATATCCCTCTTGAGATTTGACAAAAAGATACTAACCTTTTTCTAAATTTCATAAATCTCAAGCACAATCGCTAAAATTTTCAAAATTTCACAAACCTTCTCTAAGATTTGTCAAAAATACTCAAATCTTTCCTTATATTTCAAAAGAAGACAAACTTTTTAAGGTGTGTAAGTGTTTCAAAAATCAAATGTCAAGAGAAGTTTATGAAATTTTTGAAACCTTACCGTTAAATTTTTAAAATCTCAAAAGAGGAATCCTGACCAAGTGAGTTTGAACCCTGAACCTCCCTAGAGGGGTATAGGACCTAAACCACTAGGCAAAAGTTTAGGTTCTTTTCTATCTTTATTGATGTCAATAATAGATTGCAAAAGCTAGTGAGATGGATGGTGATGAAGATTTATGGCAGCTTCTAAGATTTGTAAGACTAAAATAGGCCGCTTGGAAGGTCTTGGTGGCTTTTGAAGGATCTCTCCCATACTCATGTCAATAAAATAGTATAAAGAATTGAAAGGGAAGGGCTTTAGACAGAGCGAGATAAAGAGAGTTTTGAGTTTTGTTGGGTGTACTAGCCTTGAGAAGGAGAATTTCTCTCCTCTTTTATCACATAACTTTGTACATATGGCTCCTTTTTACTTTCTACATATGGCACCTTTTTATTGGGAGACGTAGTCATTCCTCGCATGTGGGCATCCCATTCTCAATTTGTGTGCTTGTTTGAAGGGTGATAATTACCCACATATGATTATGTTTGGTGTGTAGGCTTGCATGTGGGACAATGGTTCTAATCCAAGAGATTGGTTTTTTCATGTTTTAGCCTGAGCTAATTTTCATATGGGTGAGCCAAGTTGTTCCCCATATAACTTGCATGTGACTAAGCTAACCTACTCCTTACGTGATCGAGCTAACTTGCGCCCTACATTCTTCCCTTTTTTGGTGATGGCAAAACAATGATGTTTTACATTTTTCTCCCCCCATTTGTCATTATCAAAAAGAAGATAAATAAAATAAATTTAGAAAAAATGTAACATAATATCCCCTTAAAATTGCATTTCTAATGTACTTGAGAGAAATATGATATATATATATATAACGAGAAGATTTGCATTTGAACCTCCCTCTCAATATCTGAAAATGTAACGACCTGCTATTTATTTTCCAATTCTTTTTTTTTTTTATACTATGAAATTTATAATGCTCTGATGCCTACTAAATTAAACCAAATCATCAACCTAAGCAGCGAGAAGCGGAATTCATATAAACACAATCAAGAAAATATACAATACCAAAGTGTTAAAATGTTCCCAAAATATACATATATAACTGTTTCCCAAAATGCCCTCAACTGAGTAACCTTCCTAAAATACTCACTCTACTAACAAGCCTGAACTATAACCTCCTCTATTTGTGAGCCTGATTTGCTCGCCCAGCTGGATTACTTGAAAAATATTAATTTAATGGGATGAGACGACGTTCAGTAAGACGAAATATGCTATTGGTAGTGTGTGGCAAATGAGTTATAATACTATGAAGATCTGTCTCTATATAATCATGTATAACTCAATTTGTAAATATAGTACAAATAATATAACCACCACCTTTCTCATGTTGCTTCACATATCTGTATTTTAAGTTTCTATACATAACACTATACATATACGTATATTCCCTGTTTCTGTGAAACTATACATACATAATAATAACTGAAAACTTCCCTAGATGGATAACTATATGTCATGATATAACCTCTCATGATAGGGTTGTGCAGCTTATAGGCGGGATCTAACCTGGCTGGCCGACCAAGTTAAACCACTATACTCCGTCAGTCTGATCAGCCCTCCTCAACCCATATCTGATGGGGAGCATGTCCACACGTAGGCAACGATCGACTTACCTACCACGTATTATCTAAATAGGTGGTTGCACTCTATTCTGTATATAGCAGCGATACCGTATTCTATAAACTGTATCTATAATGGTTCATCAGGGTTTGATACTATATAATACATCTCTATATACAACTATCCGTTTTACCATGATTTTGTAATAACTATATAAACCATGACACTGAAATAAACTGTTTCTATAGCAACTGTATTTCTGTAATTAACTGTAAATCTGTATATCATGGTATTGTAAAACTGTATAATCATGGTATTCAGTAATTGCTATAAAACATATCTATTGTCTGTATATTCTGTAAAATATAGCTCTGAAGAATACTGTAAAGCATGTTTTTGTACTATATCTTTATTCTCAAGCCACACAGTAACTTAAAACATATTATTCATAATTGATAAATTGTATAAAGTTCTGCTAATCTGGTAAAAATATACATTTCATACTGAAAATCATTCTAGAACTGCCTAGCATAACATATTTACCTTACCTGATTCATGCTAAAAATCTCCTACTATGACAGGTCCTACACCCGCAAGGTTCTCCACTCAACACCTTAAAAATTATATATCTCAAAACAAAATATTACTATTTTTACATCTATTGTGTTTCCTACAATTGCTGAAAAGCCAAATTTTGCTTAAAAGACATTACCCTAAATCTGGGATGAAATCCAACTCCGTCCCACCGACAATCCACTTCGGCAAACTTGAAGAGAATTTCCTTACGAGCATTGTGGTGGCCTCAGATCGTCAATTTGGCGACTAACGGGGTCAAAATTGAAGAGAGAATGAGGAGGAACCATATGAGAGGAGAGAGAGAGAGTGTCGGTGAATTTTCTGTGTAAAAACCTTCGTTTAGCACTATTTATATTGCGAGCTTCGTCGATGAGCCACGTCACCTCGTCGACGAAGCCAAGAAGGAGGTTCGTCGATGAACACCATCATCTCGTCAACGAAATTCAGAACTTGAACACAGTCTCTCGGTATTTTCTCGTCTACGAAACTTGTCTTCGTCGACGAGACCGTCTTGTACCCTCATCGATGAATCCTCTATGTTCGTCAACGAGGACCTGATAAATTTTCTCGGGTCATTGCATCCCAAAGTGCAACGTCGCTACCTTCTTCTGTTACTGTTTCCATTTCCTTCCCTCTTTATTTATTTAAATACCATTATTATTCGGGTCATTACAGAAAATATATAAGCTCTCTCTAAACATAAGCTTCACCTTAATGTAATCTCTCCCTTAATGCAAAGAATCATGATATGCAGAAAAAGAATTATGAGTTTTAATTTGATTAAATCTACCAAGAATATGAACGTAAAATTGTTATTATAATTCTATTACCCCAAACTCTCCTCTAATAAAGTTAAAATTTTCTTTATTACGAGGTTTAGTGAAAATATTAGCTAACTGGTCTTTGGTCCTAAAAAATTCTAATATGATATCACCTTTTTGAATATGATCTCGCAAGAAATGATGATGACTGTCAATATGTTTAGTTATTGAGTGATGAATGGGGATTCTTGGAAAGATTGATGACACTAATATTGTCACACTTAATTGGAACCTTTTTAAACTTAAGACCATAGTCCTCCAAAGTATGTTTCATCCATAGCACTTGAACACAACAACTACTAGCTCCTTCATACTCTGCCTCAGCTATTGAGAAGGCAGCCGAATTTTTCTTCTTGCTAGCCTATGAAACAAGAAATTTTCCAAGAAGGTGACATATTTCACTAGTACTTTTCTATCCAATTTGCATCCTCCAAAATCGGCATTTGAATAACTAGCAAGCTCAAAGGAGGTGTCTTTAAGGTAGAATAATTTCAAAGTTTTAATAGTAAGATATGTCTAATTTACTGCAACATACTCATTTCTGCTTCTGACTTTATAGTAGTGCAGAATTACCACTGTGTTTTAATTATTAGTCATACATTATAGCTCCAAAACATATATATATATATATATATATGATAGTCAAGTTGGCGCAATTGCTTTGTACCTAAGTATTAGCATACTTAGCCCTAAATATCAAAAATGATTTCCATATATGAAAAGAAATAACTATCATATAATAATTCATGGAGCACAATTCATATAATACATGCACTAATTCTTATCTGTTTTATCATCATCAAAATCAACATGAAACTTGGGGGGCTATCACACATAACCTGCACATTAACGAGTTGAGCTACTCCTCTAGTGACCTACACATGGCTAACCTAACCTACTCCACACATGACCTATATGTGGATAAGTTGAACTATTCCTCTATGTGGTCACGTTAACTTGCACGTGAGCAAGCTAACCTACTTCATTAGTATAGGACCGAGCATGATTCGATCAAAAATGAGTTAACCAATTAAATATTTAAATATGATCAATTCAATTTGATTATAATTTGGCTAATTTGATTTTTTTTTTTTTTTTTTTTTTTGTAAAAAAAAATCAATTTTTAGCTATGATTCCATATGTTGAACTTATAAATTTGGTTAATAGAATTAACCAAATATTTATATAAATTAATAATTTAATACATATATATATAGTGTGTGTGTGTGTGTGTGTATTAAAACATAATAAGGCTAAAAATTTTGGTCAATTTCAATTAATTGAATTGATTGACTCACAATTTGATTAATTATAAATTTAGTTAATATGGTAATTTAGCTCGATTCGATTAGCCCATTTTTTAAATCGAAAACTTTTGGTTAATTAAATGAATTAATTACACTAATCGAATGCTCGACTCTACCTACGTGACCTCTATGTGGCCAAACCAAGTTGCTACTTCACATGAAGTGCATGTGGTCAAGCTAACCTCCTGCCTTATGAACTGCACATGGCATAGTTCCTCCCGAGTCTTGACCTAAACATTACCCAACAATCCTAAACTCCTGCCCCATCCTTAACATTTTGAACTTGAGAATTCTATAATTATATGGGGTATTACATCATTAAATTGTAATTCTAAGCTTATGTTTGGTTTGTAAAGTAAAATAACTATTAGAGCCATTTCACAATTAATGACTATGTAAAAGTGGATCTTATTTAGAAAATTATATTCACAGTTCTAATCATGAATAAGCTATTTTTTGTCGATTAAAATAACATCGACAAAATAATTTTTTCTTCAAACAAGAAGTCATACGACGTATGACCCCAATGGCGGTGGCCACTCATGGCAACACTCAATGGTGGGATCTAGCCGTGGTCATGGTGGCTACTAGCGGCTGGCGATGGCTATGGTTGCTACATTATGTATAATTCTTGACCTTTAAATTTTGTAAAAAGTGGGCTTGAAGTAACAATTGCACATTCAAAATCTAGAGCACACAAACAATTGAGTTCGAATTAAACATTTTATGCATTTGAAAGGTTTGAACTTCAAATAAATGGAACTTGGATCATACATTCGCACAAAATAATACATGATATTGTTTGTAAATCAAAAGCACCAGCCCTAATAGCAGCATCCTCCTCCCCCTCCCCCCCCAAACAAAAAAAATTAATGAGCTTTTCCCCTACTCTGAATTCTGAAAATATCATCTTACCCACTTTTAGTCTGGTCTCAAACTTCAAACACATGTATATGTGTATACATTCGAATATATGCAGTGAGAGAGAGAGAGAGAGAGAGAGAGAGAGATGACACAGAAAAAAGTCTACGTTCCTAGTAAAATAGACCTGAAACTTCTCCCATGTGTTGAAGCCAGGCGATCGAATAATCCATATTACAGAGTTTAGTTTTCCAAAATATAAAAAAGGGGGGAGGGGAAAAAATAAAACATGGACTGGTCTGGTATGCATTGGTATGCATGAGACACTGACGAAATTTGAATACAATGCAGGACTCAACACCAAGTAGACACCAGAAAATCTATCTATACACCCCCCCAAAATGCTGGGGAGGCAACACTATAAAGAATCATATTTTGATTCTAACATGTTGGAATTTTACAAAAGTTCTTATTATTTCCTACATGGGTTTGCCGGAAACCGATTCCAGCAATCCACCAATCCATTGCTCCTCCACCAGCATCTGGGGGAGAAGGGTTTAGATACACTAGGGCGAAGGAAGAGCAATCCGCTATCTTCCACCTGCCATGTTCTCCGCCATCCGGAGCGACTCAGACATCTGACTTCTTGGTGAGCATGACTCTCTATGACCTGCGCAATATATGAATGAAACACTGTAAATCAACATTCAATGTCTGACAAATGCTCAAAGAAACTAGAGAAGTAGAGAGGGAAATGTAGTGTTAATAAGAAACTAAATGATAAATTCCAAGCTCAACCCTAATATGCAAAACATATGATCAGATTCAAATTTGACCAGAGAATTAATTAAAAACATAAAATACAAGTTTAACCCGAGATACAAACCCCCCCACACACATTCAAATTCAACCAAACTAGTTGACCTCACCTCCATTAATCATGAGAAGAAATCCAACATTTATAACCACTTCACAATTTTTTTATTTCAGTGATTTTCAAGGCATTCCGGGATTCTTCAATGCGCATCTCCACATACCCTAGTTTGAGAGGAATAGGGAGTAGATTATGCAGCCAAAAAAAAGAGCAGTGAAGGTTGACTTTTCAATCTCATGTTGACCTTTTAAAAGGTGCCCTGGCAAGCTTATAAACTGAAATCACTATCCTCTTGAGTCGTCAGTGAATGTCTCTTTGTTTTTTATATTCTTGTCCATGGATTTATGATCTCTGTCTCGTATCATATTTAGTCTCATATAATAATGCTAACAATCCCATGATTGCTAAGGGAGCCAGTCACAAAACAAACTCGCACCCACCGGAAAGGGGCAAGATTAACTGGAAAGGTCAAGTTCTATCGGCTCTAACCCAAACCCAACTATCTACCTTGATATGGCTATTTTGTCATGCTGTTTGCATCATTAGGACTTCTGTGTCAAACCACAGAATTTGTCTATAAAATGTTAGAACATGCCCTCAGCTGGAAAAGATAAAAGGCCTTGAGAGGAGAAGAATTGTACCTCTAGAATGCAAAATGGATAATTTGCAAGGCTAGATCTGAAGCCCGCCACTCAAGTAGCAGTACTGCTGCTCTTAGTCCTGCTGCAATCTAAGGATACCTGCAAATAACAGGAAAACAAAAATGTTTATTATAATATTGGTACGGCCATCGAGTTGGCTATAACATACATATGGTATTTGCCTAGATCTTAACCATGCCACTTTACCTTGATCAACCCCTCACCCAGCTGCTTGGTCAGAACCGCTGCCTGGAATGAACTGAGGAGAATGAGCAGGAACTATGAACTGTGGTTGTGCTGGAACAGGTGATGCCATACCTGACACAGAGAATACACATTAATTATTAGGACAGCATATATTGCATTCATCCAAATGAAGATTGGGATCTGTTCATTCATGTGTGTTTATTCATCAATAGCATTCAAAGATTCAACAAATTACATAAACTTGAGATCATCTCAACTTGTACAGATATCAATTAGATTTATTTATGGAAATTTACAGACAGAAATATAATGCATGCTTTTTTACATAATCACATTTTATTCCATTCATCGTCACCTAAATAAACAGGGGAACCAGCTAAAAAAGAGTCGAAAAAGTAATTACTCAATTATCATAAAAGAATAGGAAAAATTGTGGTTTCCATAAAATTGGTGAAAATACCGTCAAATTCTAAAATATATAGAGATTGATTCTTGGTGGTAGCTGCAGATCACATAAGCCTACCAGACCAACCACATGATGGGGCATCCCTTAGATCACATGTTGCAAGCAGCCTGCTTTTGATCAAGTGAAATAATAAAGATCTATAACCTCAGTTTGATTCTGATGCATCTAGTGCCTTCTGTTAAAAATGATAAGAAATGAGGAACAGCCAAACAGGATCTAAGAAAGAAGGAAAAATTTACCTGTAGGGTATGGTGCTTGGATTGTGGGAACTGGTGAAGTTGTTATTGCATTAACACTGGGCCCACCAAACTGCACAATCTGATGACCTGGCATTGCATAGCCCTGGACGGTTGTATACCCATGCGTGCCAGGCATTGTCTGTCCCAATTGCCCATAAGGATAGACTGCTGGGTTAACTGTTCCAGGTACTCCATATATCTGAAGGTACTGCTGACTCAAATAGGGATTGTAAACACCCTAAAAATAACAAAAGGCAAATGTTGGGAGCAGGTCAGCATCGAAAGAACATCATGGTTTTCTTATTCTCTTCCTAATTTCAATAAAAATGAAATTCCAATTGCAGCTGTCATTTTAATTGTTATTGACCTGTGGATAGACGTATTCAGGTCCATATGTTGCATACCTGCATGAAGAAAAACCATTGCATCTTTTGAGGAAATTAGCTTTAGAACAAAATTTTTGATGAAAATATCCGCATGTAGATTCAACATGTAGTTTGGAACACATCATACTGCATGAAAAGAGAAAATAAGAGACAACAAGTCATTGAATTGCAAGGAGTCCTGTTTCCTAGCAGACAATAGCTTACATGCTACCAGGGAATCAATGATTCACTTTATGTGACAACAAGTGCGAATGAATTTTTTCATACGACAGTGAGCCTAGCAACACAGCCAACAAAATTTTCCTTATAATTTCTTATCAAACCAAAGCAGTCATGATTCTTGCCTGTTCAAAGGGTAAACATCAAGCTGGGGGGCATATCTTCTGCCACTACCACTTTGCTTTTTTGAATTCCTGCAATTACCAATCACAGCATGTCACATCACTGTCTCTGGACTAAATCAACCCAGAGTAATAAGGGATGACTAAAGAGTCCTATAGTAACTTAGAACCCTCCCTAAGTGACGTTGCAAGTCGTGATTGGTACAAGCAAGAATTGACATTTTTTTCCCTTTAAAATACAAAACTGAAGGTAGTCACTGCAGAGGACATTGTACCCTGCGGTTAAACAGAGTCAATGAACTCTGTCCAGCTCTTGGTTGACCCAATGAATCATGTGGTCACTGAGCATAAAGACAATGCATATAAAGAAGGCTATATGCATCAGCAACCACACACACACACATACACTAAAGCATTTGCACAAGTACGGATGTGAGGAAAACAAACACAGAAAACTGGCACAGACATTAGACTACTAAAATATCATTAAAAAAATTAAAATCAAGACAATAATAAAAATCTTTATTAGCCAATAGTAGCATAATAATTGGCTCTGATACCATTTCAACTGCAAAGCTGCCAATTTACAATGAAGGATATAAAACACGGCATGTTGCGAAGGCATCTATATTCATTATCCAAACAGGCAAGGTGCCTGGAAGGCAAATTATAATTTTGAGATATCAAAAAAATGGAGTTCAACATCAAATGTTGCACTGCACACACCATGACTGCAGAGCTAGGATTTTATACCTAGAAGCCAACAAAACAAAAGCAACTCTAAATTGACGCAATAAAAATATTGTATGAAATATTTAAAAGGAAAACAAAACTCACCCATACGGAGGATACATAAAACCTTGTTGATAGTTGTAAGGAACTGGTTGCTGGTAGCCAAAACTGCCAACATAAGCCCCACGGGTGGTTTGCACACCACCAACATAGGGGGAAACTGATCTTACACGTCCTATAAGAAACAAAAGCAGCATGAATATTCCAAAATTATACTTACTAAAAGAAAGTATTCCAATAAGAAGCCAAATAATGACAGCCATAGAGAAGGCTAAGAGCAGGACTG
The DNA here is from genome assembly GCF_029873635.1 of Malania oleifera. Taxonomy (NCBI): domain Eukaryota; kingdom Viridiplantae; phylum Streptophyta; class Magnoliopsida; order Santalales; family Ximeniaceae; genus Malania; species Malania oleifera. The sequence continues at coordinate 108,380,413 of NC_080424.1, forward strand.
AATGGAAACACAAGGACAAAAACATAGTGATCAATGATCCAATAGACACATGGCTGGCAAAAGTTAAATCCTTTTTTGTCAATAATAATTTGTAACAGATGAAAAACAATATTAATATATGAAGGTTTCATAAAACCATATCCAATCAACACAGAATTAGAGCAAGCTACGCCCATCCGATTGTAGAAATAGATAAAAATATTGCAGTTTCCTGTATTCAAAATAATGCATAATATTAGAATTGAGACCGATGACTTAAGGCTGATCAAATGCCAGTTGAAAGCTTGAGCCAACAAAAAGCAAAATCATTAGCTTCAGAGCACACAAATAAACATGTCTTTATCTAGCAAAAATGTAGAGAGAAGATTTTCAGCTATAGAAGCTACCGCTATGGGAGGAGGGGAAAGGAAGAAAGGAATAGGAAAAGAATCTTATAATACTTATGCTAAAGAATTCAGTTTTTTAGGAAGGGAACGGGATTGGAAGGTTCCTCATTCCCTCCAAAACCTACAAAATACAAACCCTCAAATTGAAAGGAGCAGGGGAGTTAAGATTCTTTTACTTTATGTAATTTAATAAACAACCAAACAAGGGAGAATAATTGCTCCCCCACACCCTCCTTTTATCCTTCCCCCTCTTTTCCCTTCCTCCACCATTCCCTCTGCATCAAAGTCCTCAAGATAGTGCAAGAGTAATAATATGCAGCGAAAGAACCAGAAAAGAAGACACCACATAAATAGGAAATAGAGAGTAACCATAAGGCGGAGAAGGCCGAGGTCGTCCCAATGAAGCCAGATTACAATTTGCCCGTCGACCATCAATAATTGGAGTTGGATCAGCGCAGGCTCTCCTTGCAGCCTCAGGTTCCCGGAAAGTCACCTAAACCCTCCATACAAACAGCAGTTCTATCGTCAACAAAGCATCCACTGATGCACACACACTGAACACATTAAAGGAGGCATAACAGAACATTTTCTGTATTGAACTAGTGGTCTAGTATTGATCAAAAGTAAATCAACAAGCAAATAACTGGATTCTAAAATCCAATCGACTGATGATCGAAACCGAGCTCACAAACAAAAACAAAAACAAAACACACACACGCTAGCTCACACACTCTCCTCGAGAAGAAGAAACGAATTACCAGCCGAAAAACAATGAATACTCACAAAACCGTAACCCTTAGATCGGCCGGTGTTCTTATCGGTGATCACGACGGCCTCGAGGATCTCCCCGAACTGCTCGAAGTACCGGCGCATAGTATCACTCTGCGTCTCCCACGCCAGCCCCCCTACGAAGACCTTCGTGTACGTGGTGTCGCCAAAAGGGGAATTCAGGAACTGGAACCCGGAACTAGAACTCGATCCCGACCCAGGACCCGGGATCGCCTGATACGCCATAACCGAAGTTTAAAAAGATAAAAAGAGCGAGAATCAAGGAAACAAAAGAAAGGTGAAGATTCTGCTAAAAAAGAAAAGGTCGATCGAGCTCGGGGTTCAGGTGATACGACAGCCGGCAGAGGAATAAGCACCCGGCCTCATCTTGCGGGAAAAACCCTAGAAAACCCTTGAAGACTGGATCATTAGAGGCGGCGAAATTTGAATCAAGTGAAAAGAACAGAACAGAACAGAACAGAGCAGAGGAGCGGAGTGAAGAGGAGGGTAGGGTGGGTGAGATCGGGAGGAGGAAGAACAGTGATCAAACAGAAGGAGTCTATGAATCAATCAAACATACAAAAACAAGTAAGTAGCTTAGAGAAAAAGGAAAAGAAAAAGGAGGGAGGGAGGGAAACCCTAGACTGGAGGGAGGGAAGGTAGGTCAAAAGAGAGTCGGTGATGCTGTGAAACGGAGGGAGCTGCGCTTGGGTGTGCGCTGGACGACGAATCTTCGGAGACGGAATGGGCCGATATTATTATTAGCCCAACCAAATTTATTCAATTTCCAAATTTAAAATTTGAAAATAATTTTTTATTTTTAAAAAAATTTGGAGGTGGCGGTGGGCCCCGCAGTCATTTTCGACCACACAGTTTCTTAAATCAGATGGTTGTTGGCGTTTCTCTAATATAGGCAAATAGTAATCATGGAAACCATTGGATGTGTTTCCACACAAAGTCAAACCTTGTTGACATCGGTCTCCCCACGCTTGCCACGTGTCATTTCTAATTTCAGATCTTCGCCCTAAACAGCATAGAAATTCATGATAATAATAATTGGTGAAATTTGTTTTTAGGATAATTTTTGTTATTGTCAAAATAGTTTATTTAAAACGCATATCGAGTGTAATAATAATTAAGAGAGTGTTCGTGATTTGAAAAATTTTATTGATTTAATTTTTTTAAATCAAAATATAATTAAATTTATCAATTAGTCCATAATTAAATTTATTTAAAACACATGTCGAGTGTAATAATAATTAAGAGAGTGTTCGTAATTTTATAATTTTTTAAATAAATATTTTGTTTAAGAATTAATTTAATGTGTAATTGCATTTTAAAATTTTATTATTGTTATTATTTCTTTTTGTTATCAAAATATTTAGAGCATATTCAAACTGATCTGATACTAATAAAATATGTTTAAAATTATTACGAGAATTGGTAAATATTTTAGTCAACTAAAATATTCACATTCATAATGATTGTAAAGTGTGTTCCCGATCTCGGAGTATTGTTTCTAATTTAAAAGTTTGGACTTTCTTGTCCAATTAACTGATTAAAATTTATGATAAAACGTATTTATAAAAAAGGGAAAGCAAGCATGATCCTAAACTTACTTTTATTTTTTAAATAATTTAATCACCGAAAAAATTCTAAACTTTAGGACACATTAAAATAAATTATTTTTATTGAAATATGCTTGGAAAAAAAAGGTTTTATTCACATACTTTGAGTAAATCTTTTTTTGTTAAGCATTTAATGTGAAATTTATTAAAATATTATAATTGAGTAGCAAGCTATGTTTGCTTAAGCTTATAATTTGTTGGCCAATAGAATTAATCATTTTGCAAATATTCTGTTGATTTACATTTTAAAATATTTTAAAACAATAATAATTATTCGGTGCTCAAGTTTTGCATTAGTTATATTTGAAAATATTAACGAAATAAAATTTTGATTTTAAATTTTGATGTTGAAATTTTAATTACAATATGCCAAACATGGTATTAATTAAAACATTTTAAAAAAATTATTTAAAATATGATATTTTTTAATAAAAAAATAAATTGGATGAGTCAAAAATTGTTACTCATTAGTAAAAAGTATTTTGGATGAAAGACATTGACCTCTCTTGAGGTTCAGAAAAAAAGACAATGATCTTCCCTAAAATTTCAAATATTCTAAAAACCTCTCATGAGACTTCAATAATTTCAAAAACCCTCCCTAAATTTGTCAAAAATATACAAATCTCATGTTGTATTTTGTTAAAAAAAAAAATTGAGATAAGGTTTGTATCTTTTTGGTAAACCTCACGAGAGATCTATAATATTTATGAAATATGAAGAGAGTTCTGTGATATTTTTGAAATTTTAAGAAATGTCGCTATCTTTTTGTCAAACCTTAGAGAAGATGAGTGTCTTTTGTCTAAGGGCTCGTTTGGATTAAGAATTTTGGTTGGGAAAATGAAAGGAAATAAAGATAAGAAGAAAATTCAATTTCTATTGTATTTTTTGTAGCGCCCCGAACCCCTCGTGGGCCCGAGGTGCTACTTTAGTGACGTCTGTGTACCTGATACCATCTCATAACAATAAACATGCAGCGGTAGTAATGAAACATTCTCCATATATATATATCAGAGTTCTAAGTTATTTCATACATAAAAGTTTCCCAAACATCCATATTACAATCCGACCCAAAACTAGACAACTAGTTCGGTCCAAACAACCATAATACATATCCATTAACTTACAACATAACTTATATACACCTAAGATCATACAGATCTTTCCAAAAAGACTATTTTAACTTTCACCCCCCTGACGCTGCTAAGCATGATACCTGTTATTTCCTGAAAAGATGATTTGTATATTGAGTGAGATACTTCTCAGTAAGGGAGATCAAGTTAATATCAGTGTGTGTGCAGCATATATTAGTGTTTACAGAAAACATTCATTCTTCATATAATCGAAAAAAACTGTCTTTACATCATATGTACTTATACATTTGAAAATACTTATTCCATTTTCCTGACATAAACAGTTCATTAATCACATAACATCATTTACATAAATTTATAGATATGCATAAAAGACACCTCCTAGGACTAACCGCCATGTATAAACCCCCGTGGTCAAGGTTGTATTGCCTCAAGGCTGGACTAAGCCTGAGGTGATAAACCTATACAAAGTCAAACATACATCCGCATCTAACACCGTCCATGCAGGCATCAGCAATTTCTTGCATGCTCTGATTGCCCTACCATGTCCTGAAAGTTCGGACTTCCATGTCAAGTACACCCTCTACTGAGGCTAATCGACTGAAACGACCGACACCACTCTCGCAATAAAGTGTGGGCACACATGGCCACATATATAATTCCTAGCAACGGTACCATGCTCATAACATAATGGTCCTCAGGGTTCCTAAAGCATATCGTGCAATTTAAGCAGTAAAAAGATAGTTCGTATTCATTTCATATAAAACCTGTCATTTAAAACCTCCGGCCCTCGGTCGTCTTATAAAACTCGGCTCACAACTGTTAAACATAATCTGGTATTTTCATAAGAAGTTCCAGTATTTCACAAACATTCATCATTTTGGTTACAAACGAGTACATACATATTATTTGTCTGCCACACAATTTCCTATACTTTGAATATAGCCCGTAAGCAACCAAGAAAACATTGCATATACAGTTTAAAACATAAAACCGAGCTTCCCACCATTCATTTATACTGAAAATACCATAATGTATATGCTAGGTTTGAAAACGGATCTATTGAAAGACCAGTTTTAGAAATCTCAATTAAAAACATAAATATACTTACTTCATAAACATTTCAAATGGTTCAATTTCATAAAAAAAAAAAAACTGACTTAACTCAATCCCCTTACCTATTTCTAGAAAAGAATCTGAAACGCTCGAAAACCAAACCCTAGCTTTTTCCCAAGATCAAGAATCTAATTATATTTTGATTTCTTAACAATGAAACAATAGAAAATCTAATTATAGGCCCCTTGACCTGGTCAAATTGGTCGACGAAGTGGCGCCTTTGTCGACGAGCTACAGAAGGTCATTCGTCGATGAAAGAAAGGCTTCGTAGACGAACCCCAAACCTGATATTTTCGTCCGTTCTGGATCTCTTCGTCGACGAGACTCTAAATTTCAGCGATGAACCACATAAAGGCCTTCATCGACGAGAAATGCAACCTGTTATAGCCAGAATTCGCATTTATTGAATTTAGCAAACAATCTCTTCTCTCTAAGTACCTAAAGTACCAGCCTCAAATGAGCTTCATGCTCTGCATGACTCCTTGAATAAATCAGGACGTCATCAATGAATACCACCACGAATTGATCTAAGTACGCGTGAAACACCATATTCATCAGATCCATGAATGTTGCAGACGCATTCGTCAAATCAAACAGCATAACAAAAAATTCATAATGGCTATACCGGGTTCGAAAAGCTGTCTTCGATGCATTCTCTAACTTCACCTTCAATTGGTGAAACTCGAATCGTAGATCGATCTTAGAGAAAACCTAAGTACCCTAAAGTTAGTTAAATAGGTCGTCAATACGTGGTAACAAGTATTTATTCTTCACTATTACCTTGTTAATCTCTCTGTAGTCGATGCACATCCTCATCGACCCATCTTTCTTCTTTAAAAACAACACCGGTGCTCCCCAGGGTGACACTCTCGGTTTGATGAAACCATTATCTAGAAGTTCCTGTAGTTGCTCCTTTAGCTCTTTCAATATAATCGGAGTCATTCGGTACGGAGCCTTAGAGATTGGTGTTGTCCCTGGAGTCAACTCAATGGTGAACTCCACCTCACGATCAAGAGGTAACCTCGGTAAGTATTAGGGAAAAATATCCAAGAACTCACTGGAATATCCTCCAGCTTCAGTCCTTCCTTTGGTGCTTCTTTCACATATGCTAAGTACCTCTGGCAACCCTCCAGAAGTAATCTCCTTGCCTAAATCACTGAAAGGATCCATGGTGTAGAACGCACACACGACCCTTCAAATTTAAAATCTTGCTCCCCTAGAGGCCTGAATACCACCTCCTTCCTGTGACAGTCTATAACGACCTACTTAATTTCCATATATATTTCATAATATAATACACCACAATAACAAATTCAGCAGATCATAATCCACCTGAACCCATGGGTACCGAGGATATATCAAAAACACAATGCGGAAGCTTAAGCAGCAAGAAACATAAAATCATAAATAACTTATAATACCATATACAATACCATCCATGACAATATCAGAGATACTACATCCACTATAATTACACATATAAACCACCCAAAAGAGTCATAAAGTCACTTCCCGCAAAATCCATCTGGCCCTATCACAAAATACATACCCTTCAGAGAGGACAGATTAGCCGTAATTATCTCAGCGGAGCTTTATTCGCTTTCCTATCTGGGGCTCCTGAAATGTTTATGCAATTTCGGGGTGAGACACCTCTCAATAAGGGTAATAAACTAATACTAGTGTGTGGCAACATGAGTATTTATGTGTTATACATATAATCATATACGTAAACATATCCAGTAAAATCGTATGTATCATTTATGGGGAAAAAAACATGTATAATCATAGCATAGCAAAACATACATGATTTCTCTAAGCAAAACCCATCTCATATAATAATAATACGAAAACAACCCTAGTAGGTTAGCTAGTTGTTGTTGTTAGACCAAATAGTTAAAAGGTCTTTCATTCCTACTATGTTTTGATGTTATCAACCCATTAGCTGCTCTTAAGGTCACTAACGTTTCTCTAAGTTATGTTTCAAGTATACAGAATGGCATCTGAACCAACAAACAGTTAAAGCAACTCATGTCATGACCAAAAGCACAAGTCTCTCAAAGCATTCATGAACAATACAACAAATGTACAAAGTCATCTAAAAAATGAGTGTGTAAAATAAGAGAGATATCATCTTGTAAATATCTTGTACATAGAGTGAAACTTAATACTAAGAGCAAGAAAGGGGCATATCACACACACACAACAAAATACTAGTAAAGTCATTTAAAAGTGTATAAAGAAACCCCCAAACGGACAAGACCTTCTTAGAAACTTAAAAGGACAAAATTTTAAGAAGGAGGATCTCGTCGACAAACACAGGGTTCTCATCGATGAAAAGATACCGAGGGGTATCTGAATTCAGAGCCACAACTCGTCAACGAACACAGGGCGTCGTCGACGGATTACATGAAGGACTCGTCAACGAACACAGGTTCTCGTCGACGAAAATATATTGAGAGGTACCTAAATTCAGAACCAGCAACTCGTCGAGAAGCACAGGGCTTCATCGACGAAGTTACTGAAGAGCTCGTCGATGAACACAGGGCTTCATCGACGAACGTTGGGCAGCAGCAAACATTTAATGCTGCGAACGACTATTTTGGAATTTTGTCTTACATTCATAAATGCCTAACGACTCTCCAGCTTTGCACTCGCCCATTTAATGTATAAATAGGAGTAAATAGCATTTACTTCCTACCTAGAGAAATCATATTGTAAGAAGATCATTCATTGGTGTTGTCATATCTAGGGTGTACTCACAAACTCACTTGCCCTCTTCTTGCTACTCTTAGTCTTGCATTTACTCTATTGACAGAGGATCTTGAGTAAAGATTTTATTGGTTTAACTACCTCAAGGGAGTATTCAAGCTTACATTTAATCTTCATCTACCTTTTTGTAAACAAAGGCTCTTTGTGAGCTGTTTTTTGGTGTCTCTAAGTGAGCATTTTGTTGAAACTCTTTGTGAGCTGGTGTGTATTGGCTTCTCCGCCCGAAGGAGGATTTTAGTGGATTTTGGGAATCCTTGAGTTGGTCTCAAGGCATGGATGTAGGCGGGGTGCCGAACCACGTAAATATCAATGTATTAAGCTTTTCTTCTCTCTTATCTCATTTATATTATTATCGCGATTTTCTACATTTCCTTTTACACGGCAATTTTATGCACTTGCTCTTAGTAAGATTTCTGTGTTTGTAGAAAGTGAGCATATCACGGAAGAAAGTCTATTCACCCCCCCTCCCCTCTAGACATACTACCAGGCCAACAAGTGGTATCAGAGCGCCAGTCGCTGAAATTCGGAGTAACATCTAGGCGAAAAGATCAACATGGCAGATATGTTTGCCCAAGGTCAATCTGTGGACCACCCTCCCAAGTTTTGTGGGATTAACTACCCAGCATGGAAGGATCGAATGTCCATCTTCATCCAGGCCTATGACTACCATATGTGGAATGTCATCACTGAAGGAGACTACACCTTCAAAAATGAAGACGACGATGACATACCCATTGGGAAACTTCCCGAGGCAGATGCAAGGCTGGCACAGCTCAACTTTAAAAGCAAGAATTTCCTATACTGCGCTGTAAGTGATGAAGAATACAACCGGATATGTGGTTGCAACACGGCCAAGGAAATGTGGGAAAAACTTCAAGTAACATATGAGGGAACTACTCAGGTAAAGAGATCTAAAATTTATATGCTTGTAAAAGAATATGAAATGTTCAAAATGGAAGAAGGTGAAACAATCACAGCTATGTTCACATGATTCACACACATCACTAATGGACTAAAAGCTCTCGATAGAGAGTACTCTATGGAAGATAATGTGCAGAAGGTTCTTTGTTCTCTACCGACATCTTGGCATGCAAAGTCCACAATAATTGAAGAAGCCAAGGACCTCTAAAAGGTCACACTTGACGAACTAATTGGATCTCTCATGACCTATGAAATCAAGAAGAAAAATGCTACTATTGAAGCTGAAACACCCAAGAAAGCTACCGGAATTGCTCTGAAAGCTGGAAAGCAGAAAGAGATCATAGAAGAAGAGGAGAATGATGATGATGACGAAGTTGCCTTACTAACTAGAAGATTCAAAAACTTTCTAATGAACAAACGAAATGGCAAACCAAAGGAGAAAGGAGAATCGAGCATTAGATGCTACAATTGCAAAAAGATCGGGCACCGTATGGCCGATTGCCCTCTCTTCAAAAACAAAAACAACAATCAACAAGGAGACAAGAAGAGATTCAAAGCAATGAACGCAACTGAATGGGATGAACTAGATGGAACCTCAACCGACGAAGAAGTCGAAGAAGAAATCACTCATTTCTGCCTCATGGCAGACGAACTAAGTGAGGTAAGTTCTGATGATGAATATCTCCCTTCATATGAGGAATTAGAAGAAAACTGTAGAAAACTCTATGTTGAACTAAGAGCATCTAAAAGGAAAATCAAACTTTTAGAAGAAAACTATTCAAAATGCAAACAAAAACAGATTTGCTCGTGTGGTACCTTGAAAGCTGAAAATGCATCTTCTAATCTTGAAAAAGAAAAGCTTTCTAAAGAATACTCAAAATACAAAGAGTCCTCTCAAAGAGAAATTGAAAGCTTGAAAGGTCAAGTAATTGAATTTCTTCAAGAAAACTCTTCATTGAAAAAGAAAGTGGAGGATCAAAGCAATACCATATATAAATTTACAAATGGAAAGGAAAATTTCGATAGATTACTTGGAGCCCAAAGATTTGGAATTTTCAAAGAAGGTTTAGGATACAGCCTATCATCTTCCGAGTCAATAGGATTTGCAAACCTCTATGCTAAAAGGAGCTCTGTATCAAAGAAAGGTTTTGCACCTAAACTAAATCCCTCACACACAAATAAAATCTGTTTATATTGTGAGAAAAAGGGGCATGTACGATTTACTTGCCCCTTTAGGGGAAAAAGAGGAAAAAATATGAGCTACAAATGGGTGATTAAGAACACTAATCTAATAGGACCCAAGAAAATATGGGTACCAAAACAAGTTACTTGATGTTATGTGCAGGTGTGCTTAAAGAGCAACTCCGTAAAGAACAAATGATTTCTAGACAGTGGATGCTCAAGACACATGACGGGAGACGCAAGCATATTCTTCTCCCTCTCATACAAAAAGGAAGGGCTAGTCACATTTGGAGATAACACCAAAGGAAGAATCATCGGTAAAGGTAAAATAAGTAATTCTTCCCTAGCTATTGAAAATGTTGCTCTAGTTGATACTCTCAAACATAATCTGCTAAGTGTTAGTCAACTATGTGATAAAGGATTGAATATTATTTTCCAATCCACAAAGTGCTTAATAAATGATTTAAATGGAAGTACAATTCTCATAGGAAAACGTGAGTCCAACATATATACAATTGAATTTGAAGAAATCACAAGTTGTAACATTAAATGCTTAGCTGTCACAAATGAAAATTGTTGGCTATAGCATAGGAGACTTGGTCATGCAAGCATGGATCGTCTTCATAATCCTTTATCCAAGGATCTAGTAAACGGTCTACCAAAAGACAATTATGTGAAAGACAAAATATGTGATGCATGTCAATATGGAAAACAAGTTAAGACCTCCTTCAAAACTAAGAAAGTAATCTCTACATCAAGACCCCTAGAGTTAATCCATCTTGATCTATTTGGACCAAATGACATAGCTAGCATTAGTGGAAAACTGTATGTATTTGTTATTGTTGATGACTTTTCTAGATTTGCATGGATAGTTTTTCTTGCCAATAAAAGTGATACATGTAATGCATTTATTCATTTTTGTTGAAAAATCCAAAATGAGAAGGGGATGTCAATTGTACATATTAGAAGCGATAGAGAAAGAGAGTTTAGAAATAAAGAACTTAAGGACTTTTGCAACGAAAATGGATACTCACATAACTTCTCTGCACCAAAAACCCCACAACAAAACGGAGTAGTTGAAAGAAAAAATCGAACACTCCAAGAAATGGCTAGAACAATGCTCAATGAACATAATTTGCCAAAATACTTCTAGGTAGAAGCCGTTAGCACAGCATGCTATGTTAGTAACCGAGTCACTATTAGATCCAAAATAGGAAAAACCCCATATGAAATATGGAAGGGTAGAAAACCTAACATATCACATTTTAAGGTTTTTGGATGCAAGTGCTTCATATTAAACGATGGAGATCATTTAGCTAAATTTGATTCAAAGTCCGATGAGGGGATCTTCATAGGATACGCCATGAATAGCAAAGCATACAGGGTATTCAACAAGAGGATTCAAATTGTTCAAGAATCAACCTATTTCGTTTTTTATGAAACAAATCTTTACACATCCAAAACCCCCGTTGAGATAAATGAAGAAAACCAAGTCACTACCTTTAGAATTGAAAGAGAATTAGAACAACTCAAGATAAATAATGATCAAGACACAAACTATCAAGATACACATGTAGATCATCTAGGATCTTCTCCTCAAGAACCTAACCAACTAGAAGAGAAAGAAGATCATGAATTACCCAAAGCATGGAAGTTTGTAAAAAATCATCCAACTAATCTCATCATAGGAAGTCCCTCTCAAGGAGTCAACACCCGATCTCACCTTAGAAGTGGATGTAATCATATTGCCTTTATATCTCACGTAGAACCTAAAAACCTTGAAGAAGTTGAAAATGATGCAGATTGCATAAATGCCATGCAAGAAGAATTAGATCAATTCGAAAGAAACAAAGTATGATACTTAGTTCCTAAACCCAAAAATACCACAATAATTGGCACTAAATGGGTATTAAGGAATAAGAAAGATGAAGATGGAAACATTGTCAGAAATAAATTTAGACTTGTAGCCCAAGGATACAACCAACAAAAGGGTATTGACTACGATGAAACTTATGCTCCTGTAGCTAGACTGGAGGCTATCAAAATGCTCCTTGCCTTTGCTTGTTACAAAAACTTCAAATTGTTTCAAATGGATGTTAAAAGCTCTTTGAAGAAGTTTTTGATAAACAACCTCCTGGCTTTGAGAACCACACTCATCTCGATCACGTATATAAACTCTAAAAAGCTCTTTACGGACTTAAGCAAGTACCAAGAGCTTGGTATGAACGCTTAAGCAAATTTCTTCTTAAAAATGGGTTCACAAGAGGAAAATTTGATACCACTCTTTTCTTAAAACATAAAGAGAATGATATGCTAGTTATACAAATCTATGTAGATGATATTATCTTCAAGGCCACAAATGAGACCCTATGTCAAGACTTTGCTCAAACTATGCAGGAAACATTTGAGATGAGCATGATGGGTGAGCTAACCTTTTTCCTAGGATTACAAATCAAGCAAATGAAGCACGCAATCTTCATAAATTAGGCCAAATACATTAGGGACATGTTAAAGAAATTTAACCTTGAAATGGGAAAATCTAAGGCAACTCTTATAAGTATCACAACTAAGCTTGACGTTGATGAAAAAGGGGAAAACATTGACCAAAAACTCTACCGTGGCATAATAGGTAGCTTACTATATCTCACCTCCAGCAGGCCTGACATAATGTTTAGCGTTTGTCTTTGTGCTAGATTTCAATCTTGTCCTAAAGAATCTCATCTTCATGCGGTTAAACAAATCTTCAGATACTTAGCAGACACTCCTGACTTAGGACTCTTCTTTCCTAAAAATGCTCCCTTTAACCTCACATGCTACTCTGATGCTGACTACGGTGGTTGTAAAACCGATAGAAAAAGCACTAGTGGAACATGTCACTTCCTTGGACACTCCCTTGTTTCTTGGTTTTGCAAGAAACAAACCTCCGTAGCTCTTTCCACCACCGAGGCTGAGTACATAGTAGCCGACAGCTGCTGTGCTCAAGCATTATACATGAAACAACAACTTGAGGATTTTCGAATCTTAGTTAAAGGTACTCCAATTCATTGTGACAATACTAGTACCATCAACATTTCAAAAAATCCATGTCTCCACTCTAGAACCAAGCACATTGAAATCCGGCACCACTTCATTCGAGACCATGTCCAAAAAGGAGACGTTAAGTTGGTTTATGTTCCCAGTGAAAACTAACTTGCCGACATTCTCACTAAGCCTCTCAATGAAGAAAAATTTCACAAAATTCGGCATGCCCTAGGAATGTGCACTCCTTCAGACATACTATAGGATCCTACCCCCACTCTTACTTTCCCTACTCTTCCACTTTAATGTTTATTTCTTTTCTCCAGGTTCTCGTCGACGAACACAGGGTCTTCGTCACTGAGAAACCCACATAATTCATCAACAAATACAGGGCGTTCGTCGCAAAAAAAAATTCGATATTTCGTCGACGAACACAGGGTTCTCGTCGACGAAATTTGTCGGGGTACTTATTTCTTCAAGATAAAACAAAACAAACCCTAGCTCTCTTTCCGCACCTCTCCCTCTCTCGCCTCTGTGCTGTTCCTTCGCCCACCTTGCACCACCACCTCCCTCCCCCATCTTTGCCCTCCGCTTGTCTCCTACCCCACGCTACCAGATGCTCCTCCCTTGATTGTCTACTCCCTCAAGCCCCCAGCTCTTCCCTATTGGCCGTGCCTTTCTCCCCGTCCCTCCATGGCTCCTCGCCCTAAACGCAGGCATGTTCAAACTGAAGCCGGCGAGGGCTCCTCTCACCCTGCCTCCAGTCCCCCTACCCCTGCTCCGGCTAACCCTAATCCCCGCTTCGTCTCCTCTGAAGCCGCCCACCGCTACCAAACCGACATTGTCAAGCGACATGTCGTATATGGCAAAATAGTACCCTCTGAATTTTTACAGCTCCATTTCCCTGCTCTTCTCACCAAGATTCAAGCCCTCGAATGGGATGCTCTTTTCAATCTCGATGATCTAGTTTATGAAGATCTTGTTTGCAAATTCTACGCGAATTTTGTCCCTTCCTATCGCGGCATTGCCGCTTACTCTACCGTTTGAGGCACCGTCATTCAGCTTTCGGACGCTACATTATCCGCGGTACTGGGTTGCAATTCTTATCCTCTTTGTGGCATCCCCAAGTCCTCCTGGCCGACCCGCTTCAACTGGTTCGACTCCCACACCGCACTCAAGCTCATTACCGGTAACCCTCGTATCTTCGCACTCGCTCGCCCAAAATCCAAGGACCTCACTGTGGAATTTTGGGTCCTCCATCACATCATCACATATAACTTATGTCCTCGAACGGGTGGCCGAGATTGGGTTACCCTCGGTGAAATTTTTTGCATGTATTGTCTATGGGTTGATTGGGGTATATATCTCCCCTCCATCATCGTTCAGAACATGGAGGAAGACCTCAAGCGGCAACGCGGTTGTCTCCCATACGGTCGTCTCCTCACAACCTTCTTTGATCACTTAGACCTCATTCGCGCCGGCCTTCCTTGTATTCATCCTACGCCTGAAGATATTTACACTGAGGCGACTCTTCGTTGCATGCACTTCGAAAAAGCCGAAGCCACTAACTAGTGGGTCAAAGCCCACGAGCAGGGCCCTATTCCCGTCGATGAGGTTGAGGATGCCCTGGAAGTCAAAGACGAAGCTGAAGCCGAAGCCGGAGAAGGTGAGCATGAGGACCCCGTCTATGGTCACATACTGACACGCCTGGATGAGCTTCAGCATACTATGATGCAGTCCAAGCTTAGACACTGCCATCGATTTGACTCTATTGATGCATCTCTTCCTTGGCTAGAAAGTGCTAACCGCGCTTGTTTCGACACTCTCGATACGTCTTTTGCTGCCCTATTTAATCGACTAGGTCGCCCTCATGAGTAGCATGCTGTCTCACTAACCCTCGAATTTTGATTATGGCAAAGGGGGAGAAATAGTTTTAGATTCAGTTTTCAGATGTATGCGGATGTAATTAGAAAACAATTCTAGTTAATACTATTAGCCTTAATCACTCGTTGTAAGCACGACATATAATTAGTAATAGAACAATCATTGCATCCTTTTGAGTGTAAATGCTCTATCTGCATACTTGATTGATTGATATACTGGAATGTCATGGTTTATGCAGGATTAAATGGAAACTATCGCATTTATAAACGACATGCTGCCAAAATTAAAATAAAATACTCTTTCATAAAATGCAAACATTAAGGGGGAGAATTTTATTTAAGCTCTAAACCATTCTATTTAGTAAGGGGGAGCATTTATTTTTTTAAGAGACACTAATGGATTGCATCATCAAAAAGGGGGAGGATGTTAGACCAAATAGTTAAAAGGTCTTTCATTCCTACTATGTTTTGATGTTATCAACCCATTAGCTGCTCTTAAGGTCACTAACGTTTCTCTAAGATATGTTTCAAGTATACAGAATGGCATCTAAACGAACAAACAGTCAAAGCAACTCATGTCATGACCAGAAGCATAAGTCTCTCAAAGCATTCATGAACAATACAACAAATGTACAAAGTCATCTAAAAAATGAGTGTGTAAAATAAGAGAGATATCATCTTGTAAATATCTTGTACATAGAGTGAATGTAGTAACCCGAAGAATAATAGTATTTTAATAATAAGAGAGAGAGAAAATGGATACAGAAACAGAAGGAGGCCATAGACTTCGTCGACGAACACAGGGTCTCGTCGACGAAGGTCTTTAGAATTTCGTCGACGAACACAGGGCTTCGTCGACGAGAAAATACCGAGAGACAGTTCGGGGTGCTCTGAATTTCATCGATGAACACAGGGTCTCGTCGACGAATTTTGTGAAGGGCTCGTCGACGAACTTGGCCCTATAAAAGGCGGGAAACCGAGATATTTCTCATTTTCTCTCGCCGCTCTCTCTCTCCTCTCTCTCTCCTACGACTCTCTCTCCCTTCTCTCTTCATTTTCGGCCCCACCAGTCGCCAAATCGATGATCCGAAGCTACCACGACGCTCCTAGAAAAGTTCTCTACGCATCTACCGGAGCGGATCGTCGGGAAATCAGAGTTGGAAATCATCCTAAATTCAGGGTAAGGCCTTTTAGTCTCCTTTTAGCCCTGTGGTAGTTATAGGAAATGATACGGGCAGAAAAATACTGATGTTTAGTTCTGACAAATATTGGTTTTAGAGTGTTTTGTAGGAGGCCCTGCGGGTATCAGGCTAGAGTACAATAGGGGCTTTTCAGAGATAAGGTAAGGGAAATATGCTATGCTAGGAAAGTTCTGAATATTATGCAGTTTATTTATTTACGAAAATTATGTATTTTAGTATGGTGTGGCTTATGATTATGTATATGGTACTGGGATATGATTATGAATTTAGTTTCATGATTTTACGAACTTCAGTATTATGATTATACGCATTTCAATACCATGATTATACGAATTTCAATATCATGATTTTACGATATTTCAGTACCATGATCCTATAAATTTCAGTACTATGATAACACGAATTCCAGTATTACGAATATGCAGTTTCATGTTATGATTATTCATATTTCAGTACGTTACACAATATCATGGTTATTTCAATACTTCAGAATCATGGTAAATTAGATAGACATGTGTATAGAAATATATTATACAATATCAGACCCTGTTGGACTTGCAGCTACAGAGCACGGTACCATTGCTACAGATACTATGTTACTATATGAGTGCAACCACCTATTCAGATATACACGGTATGGTCGACCACCTAGGCCCTTAAAGAGGTTAGGCTCCCCATCCAGATATGGGTTGAGGATGGCAAGTCGACTGACGGAGTTCAGTGATTTATTCCTGGTTGGCCAGCCAGGGTAAATCCAACCTATGGGCCGCACAACCTCGTCATGAGGGGCATGTCATGACATAGATAGTCACAGGGAACAGTTTCAGTTACTATTACTTACATATTGATTTACAGAAATAGGAATCCTACTACATACACTAGAAGTATTTTGAATTATAACCATAATACTGATATGTTAAGCAATAGGAAAAAAGGGTGGTGTGTTTTATTATTTGTACTATACTTTTGTACTCAGTCATTCATGTTTATATGAAACAGATTTCATGATATGTAGTAGCTCATTTGCCACACACTAGTAATAGCATATTTTCTCTTACTGAGCGTTGGCTCATCCCAGTATTGATCTATTTTTCAGGTGATCCAGGTAGGCGAGCAGATCAGGCTCGCAAATAGAGGGTGTCTGTAGTGCCCCATCAGAGAGTGAGTACCATTTTTGGGAGTGATTTTGTGTAGCCCTAGCTAGTTGAGGGCATTTTTGGGGATACAGTTATGTTGTGTATATATATTGTAAAACATTTCAGAACTCTGGTATTGTATGTAATGGTTTAGGTTTTGTTTATATGATTATGCTTCTCACTGCTTAGGATAATGTTATGGTATCAGAGTATGATAATTATTACAGTGGAAAAAAGAAATCAATTAATTAAGCAGGTCGTTACAGTGAAACTCAATACTAAGAGCAAGGAAGGGGCGTATCACACACACACAACAAAATACTAGTAAAGTCATTTAAAAGTGTATAAAGAAACCCCCAAACCGACAAGAACCTTCTTAGAAACTTAAAAGGACAAAATTTTAAGAAGGAGGATCTCATCGACGAACACAGGGTTCTCGTTAATGAAAAGATATCGAGGGACATTTGAATTCAGAGCCACAACTCATCGACGAACATAGGGCCTCGTCGACGAATTACATGAAGGACTCGTGGATGAACACAGGTTCTCGTCGACGAAAATATACCGAGAGGTACCTAAATTCAGAACCAGAAACTCGTCGACAAACATAGGGCTTCGTCGACGAAGTTACTAAAGAGCTCGTCAACGAACACAGGGCTTCGTCAACGAACGTCGGGTAGCAGCGAACATTAAATGCTGCGAACGACTATTTTGGAATTTTGTCTTACATTCATAAATGCCCAACGGCTCTCTAGCTTTGCACTCACCCATTTAATGTATAAATAGGAGTAAATAACATTTACTTCCTACCTAGAAAAATCATATTGTAAGAAGATCATTCATTGGTGTTGTCATCTCTAGGGTTTACTCACAAACTCACTTGCCCCTTCTTGCTACTCTTAGTCTTGCATTTACTCTATTGACAGAGGATATTGAGTAAGGATTTTATTGGTTTAACTACCTCAAGGGAGTATTCAAGCTTACATTTAATATTCATCTACCTTTTTGTAAACAAGGGCTCTTTGTGAGCTGTTTTTTGGTGTCTCTAAGTGAGCATCTTGTTGAAGTTCTTTGTGAGCTGATGTGTATTAGCTTCTCAGCCCGAAGGAGGATTTTAGTGGATTTTGGGAATCCTTGAGTTGGTCTCAAGGCGTGAATGTAGGCGGGGTGCCGAACCACATAAATATCAATATGTTAAGCTTTTCTTCTCTTTTATCTAATTTATATTATTATTGCGATTTTCTACATTTCCTTTTACATGACAATTTTATGCACTTGCTCTTGGTAAGATTTCTGTGTTTGTAGAAAGTGAGCACATCACGGAAGAAAGTCTATTCACCCCCCCTCTAGACATACTACCAGGCCAACAGTTGTCATGAATTGCCCCCACATGACTAGATTGTGTGGCCCGAAGGTGGGACCTGACAATGGTTGGCCGACCACTGTTAAATCAAAAGTACAGTTTGTAAGTACGATAGGTCTGCCAGACCTGGTCCATACACCAGGGGTGCTCACACTTATTAAAACCACATCGACTATCTGTACTCATGCTACTCCGTACAGCAACGTTAACACAATATCATAATGATCATGAACATATAGCAACGGGACTGTGCAAGTGCTAGCCTAAACCAAGACAATCAGGTTCTAATAACATATATCATATAATGAAATTGCGATACATGAATATTTTATACTATTAATTTCCAAATCAATATCATCACATCATTTTGCATATATATATATATATACATCATGAAAATCATCGGCCCATACGCTGGCATTGCATATTTTATCATAGCTCGGCTCGTACGCCGGAAAAACATATCCGTAGCCCTGGTTGTACGCTTAAAAAACATATCCATAATATCATCATGTTCCCAGAAAACGGCAATTCATCATAAAATCTACTCATGCCACACAAAATGGGTATATATATATATATATCTAGAACATATCATCATTTTCAACAGTATTTCCTAACATAATACTCATATATATATATATATATATTTATATACATATATTTTCATGAAATCAAATGCTAAACAATTTTATTCATAATTTTCATAAAACAACTAACTTAGTTTATCCCCTTACCTGATTTCTGAAAAGCCCCTAAGAAAATAGTCCTGCACCTACAGGGTTCCCTATTCAACACCTTGAAAACAACATTTTTTAGAACATAAATTCAGTATTTCTATGCGTACTACATTTCCTACAACTATAGGGAAGGGCAAATATTAAGTAAAAGCCTTACCTTGGATTTAGGATGAATTCCAAGTTAACCTGACCAATGATCCACTCCAGTAGAGTTGAAGAGAACTTTCCTAGGAGTGTCGTGGTGGCCTCGGATTGTCAAATCGGAAAAATATCGGCTCAAAATCCTAAAGAGAAGGAGGGAAAACCAAAAGGAGAGAGAGAGAGAGAGAGAGAGAGAGAGAGAGAGAGAGAGAGAGAGAGAGAGAGAGAGAGAGAGAGAGAGAGAGAATTCATGCGACCAAAAATAGCTGAAAAATGGCGTTTAAGGCTACTTATACTATAGCCTTCGTCGATGAGCACGTCACCTCGTCAACGAGGTCTAGAAGAAAACTCATCGAGGAACTCTCCCCCTCGTCGAAGAAATTCAGAGTTTCCCAAATATCCTCTTGGTATCTTCTCGTCAACGAAGCGCACTTTCGTCGACGAGCACAAAGTGCCACGTCATCGACGAACGCGAAGCATCAGTCGATGAAGTCCACTGCTGCCTCTTTTACTACTTATATTTCCCTTTCTCTCTTTATTATTATTTAAATATCATTATTCTTCGGGTCATTACACAATCTATGCTTGCATAGCTGGAGACTAGTCAATCCATCCCTAGAATAATGTCAAATCCATGCATATCGAAGATGATTAAGCTAGCAAGCAACCTTCTCCCCTGAATCTCCATTGGGTAGTTTCTAACCACCTTATTACATACAATAACCGACCCTGTCGGTGAGGCCACTCCTAACTCAACGCCTAACGGCTGAATCTCTATTTCACTTACTTTAACAAACCCCCTAGATATAAACGAGTGGATCGCACCTGAATCAAAAAGCACAACAACTTTATGGGAAAACATATAAATAATACCTGTAACTACACCCCCTGCGTGCTCAGCTTCATCCGATGTCATAGAAGACACCCGCGCCTGGGCGGTGTTTCCCTGGTGACCACTGCGGGGTGCCTGATTTCCTCTCCCATACTGCTACTGCTGAGGTGTGTAATTCATTGTTGCGGAACAGTCCCACACCTGATGCCCTGCTACACCACAGTGGTAGCAAACCGTTGTTCCATCCCTATACTCGTCTCAATGCTTCTTATGGCATCTTGGACAAGTGGCACTCTGGGAACTCCCCTAAAAGGCTTGAGATCCCGTCACCTGCCGCTAACCCAACAAACTATCAAGCCGCTCCTAGGAGTTCTCGCTGGAGCTAGACAGATAAATATGAGGCAAGGGCCTTTTCTTTTGGTTTGCCCCTCTCTCCCCTTCCTGAATACTAACCTTCGTTGACATGGCTCTATCCACCGGCTCAGTAAAACTTTAGACCAATAATGATGCCACTTGCCTGCGTATTGCCTGTTTCGGCCCTCTCTCAAACATTCGAGCCTTCTTCGGCTCATCCGGGACCATATGTGGAGCGAATTGGGATAGCTCCACAAATTTGGTCGCATACTGCTACACCGACAAGGACCCCTGCGTCAAATGCAGAAATACCTTTGCCTTCGCCTCTTTAGTGGTAACGAGGAAGTATCTGCTGAAGAAGACTTCCTTGAAACGACTCCAGGTAACAGATGCATTTCCTGGCCATTGTTCCTCCACTAGCTTAGTCGATCTCCACCATTTCTTTGCCTCTCCCACCATTTTAAAGGTGGCAAATCTCACTTTCTGCTCCTCTGTGCATTCTAACACCCCCAACAGTTCCTTCATCTCCTAAATCCAGTCTTCCGCTGCAATCAGGTTCGGTCCTCCCGAGAATGCTGGTGGGTTTGTTTGAGAGAACTACTAGAACATGCAGTCTCTATCAGCCGCTAGCTGACCATGTTCATGAGAATCCCTCTGAATTTCCTTCCTAGCTTGGCGTGCTATACTGTGCAGCACAATTGAGGCCTCAACGTCATCTTCGCTGGAGGCATCCACATGATTGTCCCCTTCAGACATGACCTCCTTTCCCCTGGGTTCCATCTCAAAGATAAGATAAAAACCGACTTAGATGTAATATACCAAGAAATTTAATCAGGGCCTCATCGATGAATTTGTCGAACACAGGGAATTCATCGACGAGGCTACATGAGGATCTCATTGACGATGACACGTTTCGTCAACGAGAAGATACTGAGAGGAGGGTTTTGACAATCTAAATATCATCGACGAGGAGTTCAGGTTTGTCGACGAAATTCTTCAAGGACTCATCAACGAGATGACGTGTCTCGTCGATGAATCTAGGGCTATAAGTACTCTTAAAAACGGATTTTCAGCAGAAAAATCATGCAAAACCCTTTCTCTCTCTACATTTTCGTCCCTCATCCCTTCTCTCTAGAAATTCGGCTCCATTTTTCGCCGAATTAACGATCCAAAGCCGTCACGTCACTCCTAGGAAGATTCTCTTCAAATCTTCTAGAGTGGATCGTTGGCGGAGTCAACTTGGATTTCATCTCAAATTCAGGGTAGGGTCTTTTATTCAATATTTGGCTTTCCAGAAGTTGTAGAAAATGTAGTAGTCGAAAAAATAATGATATTTTATTCTAGAAGATGTTATTTTCAGGGTGTTGAGTGAGGAACCCTGCGAGAGTGGGACTGAGCACAGTAGGGGATTTCTGCAAAAATCAAGTAAGGCAAATATGCTATGCTAGAAAAATCTTAGTATGATTTTAGTATAAATTATATGTTTTTACCAGATTATTATTCAGAGTAGGAATTTATACAATTTATAAATTATGTTTAAGATGTTTTAATTATTGTGTGGCATGATAGTACAGAATCGTGTTTTACAGTGTGTGTACAGAAACATGTTTTACAGTATTTTCAAGATCATGTTTTACAGAATATACAGACATGGAAATGCTTTTACAGTTTTTCATAATACCATGATTATACAGTTTTACAGTACCATGATATACAGATTTACAGTTTATTTCTGAAATATAGTTGATACAGATACAATTTATTACAACATCATGGTTAATACAGTTAATACAGAATCATGGTAAAACAGATGGATTGTATATAGAAATTTATATAGTATCAGACCCTGATGGACCATTACAGATCAAGTTACAGAGTACGATACCGTAGCTATTTACAGTTCGGAGTGCAACCACATAACTCAGATAGTATGTGGATTTGTAGCAGTTGATCGTGCCTATGAAGTGGGCAAGCTCCCCATTAGTTAGGGTTGAGGAGGCCAATCGGACTTTCATAGAATAGTGATTTATCCTGGTAGGCCAGCCAGTGATAAGTCCCGCCCACGAGCCGCACAACCCTGTCATGAGGGGTTAAATCGTGACATACAACATCTAGGGAAGTTTTCTCAATTATTATATGTATATACAGATTTACATAAACAGTGGATGTATCTACGTATATTAGAAGTATTGTGAATAGAAAATTTATAAAGACAGATATGTTAAGCAATGTAGATAGAAGCTATATTGTATGTATTTATACCTGAATTCTCAGATTCAGTTATTCATGATATTTTAAATCAGATATTTACAGAAATGTAACTCATTTGCCACACACTAGCGATAACATATTTCGCCATACTGAGCGTCATCTCATCCCAGTGATTTAATATTTTTTAGGTGATCCAGTTAGGCGAACAGATCAAACTCGCAGGTAGAGGGGTTACAGTACTGCCCTTTTTGAGGGTGAGTACCCTGGGAAGTTATTTTGTATGTCCCTAATTTCAGTAGGGAGTATTTTTTTGGAGAATAGTTGTGTATGTACAGTTTAAGGAATACTCTGACACTCTGGTATCATAAATATATATATATATATATATATATATGTGGATATGTTTTTATATATTCAGCTTCCCGCTGCTTAGGTTTATAGTCTGATTTAAATTACAAGGTATTAGAGTAGTGTAAATTTCAGTATATATAAGTATAGCAGGTCATTACATTAGAACTTCCACATTTATCAAGGTCGTTGCAAGTATAGAATGACTAATAGTTAAAGCATACAAATTCACAGTTTAAAGGAATCACTTATACATTACTGCTACAAAACTGCCAAGGTATCGGCCCCTAATCATAACGCTGACACTACATACATACTTTTCCAACCTATCGTTCTCAACCTAAGTTTCCGAACTCCAGTCTCTCAGCCTAGGAACAAAACCATCAATGGATTTACCGTGATTTTCCTGAAATCTTCATTCTAGAAAAAGCACAGAAGACCATCGAAAGATCATTGTCCCTAAGCTTCCAAACTAAAACCAAACTTAACTTACCCATTCTTACCCTTAACTCATCTCAACCTATACTCTGATAATTATCACTGAGAAAGTCTACAGAACCTAGCAAACCTAGGCTCTGATACCACCTGTAGAGCCCCGAACCCCTCGTGGGCCTGGGGTGCTACTTTAGTGACGTCTGTGTACCTGATACCATCTCATAATAATAAACATGCAGTGGAAGTAATGAAACATTCTCCATATATATATATTACCAGAGTTCTAAGTTCTTTTATACATTAAAGTTTCCCAAACATCCATATTACAATCCAACCCAAAACTGGACAACTAGTTCGGTCCAAACTACCATAATACATATCCATTAACTTAAAACATAACTTACATACACCTGAGATCATACAAATCTTCTCAAAAAGACTATCTAAATTTCACCCCCCTGACGCTGCTAAGCACGATGCCTATTATTTCCTGAAAAGATGATTTGTATATTGGGGTGAGACACTTCTCAGTAAGGGAGATCAAGTTAATATCAGTGTGTGGGCAGCACACATTAGTGTTTACAGAAAACATCCATTCTTCATATAATCGAAAATAACTGTCTTTACATCATACATACTTATACAGTTGAAAATACTCGTTCCATTTTCCTGACATAAACAGTTCGTTAATCACATAACATCATTTACATAAATTTACAGATATGCATAAAAGACACTTCCTGAGATTAACTACCATGTATAAACCCCCATGGTCAAGGTTGTGCCGCTCGAAGGCTGGACTAAACTTGGGGTGATCAACCCATACAAAGTCAAATATACATCTGTGTCTAACATCATGCACGTAGGCATCCACAATTTCTTGCGTGCTCCGATTGCCCTACCATGTCCTGAAAGTCTGAGTTTCTAGGTCAGGTACATCCTCTACCAAGGCTAATCGGCAGAAACCACCCACAACACTCTCGCAGTACAGTGTGGGTGCACATGGCC
Organism: Malania oleifera; assembly: GCF_029873635.1. Classification (NCBI taxonomy): domain Eukaryota; kingdom Viridiplantae; phylum Streptophyta; class Magnoliopsida; order Santalales; family Ximeniaceae; genus Malania; species Malania oleifera. The sequence continues at coordinate 108,404,945 of NC_080424.1, forward strand.
ACATATATAATTCCTAGCAACGGTATCGTGCTCATAACATAATGGTCCTTAGGGTTCCTAAAGCATATCGTGCAATTTAAGTAGTAAAAACATAGTTCGTATTCATTTCATATAAAACCTGTCATTTAAAACCTCCGACCCTCAGCCGTCATATAAAACTCGGCTCATAGCCGTTAAACATAATCCTAGCCCTTGTGACCGTAAACATAATCCTGTATTTTCATAAACAGTTCTAGTATTTCACAAACATTCATCATTTTGGCTACAAACAAGTACATACATATCATTTTCCTACCACACAATTTCCTATACTTTGAATATAGCCCGTAGGCAACCAAGAAAACATATCATATACAGTTTAAAACATAAAACCGAGCTTCCCACCGTTCATTTATATTGAAAATACCATAACGTATATCTTAGGTTTGAAAATGGATCATTTGAATGGTCGGTTTTAGAAATCTCAACTGAAAACATAAATATACTTATTTCATAAACATTTCAAATGGTTCAATTTCATAAAAAAAACAGACTCAACTCAATCCCCTTACCTATTTCTGGAAAAGAATCCGAAACGCTCGAAAACCGAACTCTAACTTTTTCCCAAGATCAAGAATTTACTCCACTAAGATTGTAGATATTCGCTCCCTGATCCTCGTGGTAACTTTCGATCGTTGATTCGGGCAATGAACAACGAAGAACCAAAGAGAGAGAGAGAAAAAAAAAAAATATTTAGATTTCTTAACAATGAAACAACTAAAAATCTATTTATAGGCCCCTTATCCCGGTCAAATTTGTCGACGAAGTAGCGCCTTCGTCGACGAGCTACGGAAGGTCGCTCATCGACGAAAGAAAGGCTTCGTTGACAAATCCTAAACCTAATATTTTTTGCTGTTCTGGATCTTTTCATCGACGAGACTCTGAATTTCAGCGACGAACACATAAGGGCCTTCGTCGACGAGAACTTGGACCTCGTCGATGAAGTTTGTTGTTCATTTTTTAAAATTTTCCTTTCTTATTCAATTTTTCCTATTTTCCAGGTTCGGGTCTCTACATTTTTTCTCAATACAAAATACTACTAAAGATAAAAATTTATTTTAATATGATTAAAAGTTAAAAAAAAAAATCAAATGTAAATGGTGTGTAAAATCATATTTTTATTAATTAATTTGATACATATTTTTTTCGTGGAAACCAAATATAAAAAAGTGAATTTTTTAATATTTTACTTTATTTTCTTGCAAAATTTTCAAGCTAAAAACAGATGCTAAATGATGCTAAATAATTATAATAGTTGAAAATTTCTCAATAATGTTCACATATAAAATGAGAAAAAATCAAACCCAAGTGTTGACATTGGTTGTCACATCCCATTGTTAGTGCCCAATAATTTAAAACAAAAAAAAAATCTTAAAAATTCAACAAGAAGACAAATTCAAATTTTGCTTCTTAACTTAAAATAGATAAATATTCCCAAACAATAAAAGACTATGATAATGTTTTTAAACATTTTTCAATAAGGAGATACAAAATAAGACAATTATATTATGTGCAACTTGTCGTATTTGTTCACAAAATCTGAGTTTATTTTATTTTATTTTGTTTTTACCATTGAACACCATAAATTCATTCAGCTTGCAGTTGATTTATGGATTTTATTTTGAAATTTAAGATTTTGAGAATTTTAAATGTTAAATATTGAATAAATAATTGAAAAAGATAGTACAAATCAAATTTTATAAATGCAATTTTCTAATCATAAAACTTTGGGTTGTCCTAGGGCTTAGAAAAAATGTAAACATGTTATGTTAGGAAAGTAAGATTTGAGCATGACTTTGTAGTGTATTGAAAAGGAAAATATTATTCTTTTCGGTATATTTATAAATATTGTATCTCAAATATAATGTAGTGTTCTATTGTTTATTAGATCCTTATTTATGTTCGAGTGATGAATGATGATTTTCATGTCCAAGAGAGCAAAACATCGAACTTGCTATTGGATATTTTATTTTTGATTGGATAATTTTTGCAAGAAAAAAAAACATTTTTAACTTTAATTTTTTATTATTGCGAGAATCAATCCTATCACTTTTAGGTCTAGGTTTCCTTGCGTGAAAATAAAAAATTAAGGGTGTATTATTGTCGTTATACTAATCATTAAGGATCGAGATACTGTTAGTTAATTAATTCAGGTGACATGTGGGGTCCAACAATTACGAGGAACTAGTTCAGTTAAAGCTACGACTATGAGTGTTACATATGCGGAATGTAAGTGATTGGCACATGAGTTCCTCTAAGTGTTCCAATAGATAGAGTGACTCTCGAACAAATTTTCAAATTTTGATAAGCATATTTGTAAAGTTACTGGAAGGACTAATGACACCTTATTTAAAATATTTACGATATGACCCATTCATACTTTGATCTATCTCACAAATATTCAGAGCGTGCAAATAGAATTTTAGTTCTAAATTTTGGGTAAAAGTATTGAGAAGGAAATAGAAAAACGTGCATCCTATCTAACTGTTCTCTTTTACAACTATTTTATACCTTTTTTTTTTTATTTGAAAAACTTGCTCATAATATTAAGGTTCCGTTTGAAATTCAAAAAATAGCAACAAATCTATATTTTTATGTTTGATTATCAAGGAAAGTAAAAAAGAAAACAAAAGATATACCAAATTTATGAACAAAATTTTAGTTTTACGCATTATTAATATTTATTTTTCATATTTTTTAGTCATAACAAAACAAATTTTTCTTTTTAATTATATTCAAAAAAGAAAAATAATATAATAGAAAATGAATTTCTTATTTATTTTCATTTCTTTTCCCTTTTCTGAACAAAATATTTGATCCAAACATATTTTAAGAATCTTTAAGCAAATGATTTAGATGGCTAAGCTTCTTTGTTTAGTATTCTCCTTTTTTTTTTTTTAATTACATAAGAACTTTAGCCATCAATAAGCCCTTCGGATCCCCTGGTGTGGTACCAAACCTATGGATCAGCGTCTTTCCCCTAGGTTTCGCTGATAAGGTAAAGTCCGGAATGCAGACACGGCTTCCGTGCATCATTTGGACGTTCGGCCAACCCGACCCCCGGGACACATCTCCATATTACCATCCACGGTCCCCGTTGGCTTACAGAGTAAATTCTCACCATCCACAGGTATCGCTGGTTCCGTGAGTGTATCTACCTGGAATTGAACCTCCAATACTCCTTTTTACGTGCTGATGCCTTTCTTTCGCGCCATACCCGTGGGGGAGTTTTCTCCTTCTTTCCATTTTGGGCAATTGCGCTTCAATTAATCAGAATAAATATTTCAATAAACTTATTATTTCTCAGAGTCAAAATTCTTCTTAGATTTTTAGCAACTATACAAGATTACTATTTTTTTAATCAACTATAATGGTTGCTTTTAATCAAATCCAAATATTTGGATTGAACTTTTGATGTCCTTAATTAATAAATATTCCCATTGGGTTAATTATTGAGCAATTATTCAATATTTTTATTAGCAATTTATAATCATAAATATTAATCCAAAGAGAGAGAGAGAGGGGAGGGGGAGAATCTAGATAAAATCTAATAAATAATGTGTACACTTATTTAAAGGATTATAAAATTTCAATGGAAACTTTTTAATTACACTTGAGCCCTTCTGTGGTTTTTGCAAAATAACTTTTAAAAATGAATCGTTAAAAATAATTTGAGTTGTAGAAATTATTTGACTTCTGATGGGGATCAACATGCCTTATGTATCCCTTTTACTGATATGATGACACATGGACGACCTCCCGATCTCCACTCCTTTGCTGACATTGTGACACGTGGACGACCTCCAGATGTCCACTATTGTTTATATCTATTTTGCAGGAACACATGGGATTAATTGAAGATCATCTACTTCTTTGATGGAAGACTTTTTTATGTGAAGACTTTGCTATTGTGTTAATTTATATTTTTTGTGGATATGTTATTTCAAGATTATTAGGTGCTTTAAGACCATGCTTGAAGACCCAAGTGAAGTATTGAAGCAAAGTCCAACTCAAAACCCATGTGGCCCCCACATGGCTCCAATGGGTCCCACACGGTTTTGGCCTTCCTTTTGGAATGTGTTTAAATTTCAAATTTGAATTGTAATAATGCAAGACAACTAAGCTTGACTTGTGTGCTTATGAATTGGAGTTCCTTGTTTTTTAGTAAGTATTAATTGTGTTAGGTTAATAGTTGTTGAAAGTTGTTGAGAGTTGTTGTTGAAAGTTATTGAGAGTTGTTGTTGAAAATTGTTGAGAGTTGTTGAGTGTTTAAAGCTATGTCTCCTAGGCTATGCCTATAAATAGCTTTCTTATTGTAAGAACAAAAAAAATGAAGTTGAAGTTGAATATTGAAGAAGCATCTCTTTGCTTGAGCTTGTAAAGCTTGTTCCTCTCCTTGTGAGTGAGTAGTGTGAGGCTACGGCGTTCTCTTCGGAGATCAAGTGGTGAGAGACCACTAAACTATCCAACGACTCCATCAACCCTTCCTCCATCTAATATTCTCACGGCCCCCATCAACACCACACGGCCAGCGTCTTCATACACCCACACGACGATCATCATCTACACTTCATTGCTGTGTTCATCTTGTGATTCAAAGCTTGTACAAAGGACCAACGGTATGACCTAACTACGTGTGGAACAACGTCAAGTCATCCAAACCAATATCTTGGTAACTTCAATACTTGTGTTTGAATCTTTTTTTATATTTTGTGAACCCTTGCTAGTAGATTAAAATCACATCTTTGAATAGCCCATTTGATCCATAGATTGCAATATTGGTACTTGTTAGTTAAAATCAATAGTATGAATATTAGTTTGCTAACATAGAACTTTTATTCTTGAATCTTTGAAATAACAACTTTTCAGTATATAACTTGATTCCTTTGTGAAAGAACCAATCGGGACTTAATTGCTGGACAAGTCATACACCTTTTCAAAATCCTTGAACATGTGAAATAAAACATGATTTATTGTGTTTATGTTCGGATAATTAAATTCTTAAATTAAAGTGTTTAAGTGTATGTGCTTGTGTGAGGGTTGAATAGTAGGACATAGGTCGACCATTCCCGTCCTACATCAACTTCCTAAAGTCAGTAAAAGGAAAAATTAATTTTACAGACTTGTTTGGATAAAAAATTTTGTTGGGAGAAAGGAAAGGAAAAGAAAACAAGTGGAAAATTTAATTTTCATTATATTTTGTCTCTATATCAAATAATACTAAAAATAAAAAATTTGGTATAACATAATTATTTTATAAAAAAATTAAATGTTAATAATGTCTAAAATTTAAATTTTATTTATTAATTTGGTAATTTTTTTTCTTTATTATTTTTCTTGATAATTAAATATAAAAAAGAGGATTCCTCCATGTTTTATTTATCTTTTCCTCACATTTTCCAAGTTCCAAATAGGGCATAAGTGGCTGATAAAAAATTATAAGGTGGCTAATGTTACGTTTGGAAGCATGAATTTTGAATCTTAAACTTGGATTTTGGTGAATTTGGATAAATTTCAATACAAATTTGATATTTCATCTTATCTAAATCCAATACACATCTCCAAACATAGGGTAAAAGTATTTAAAATAGCTAGTTAGATAAAAGAGTATTTTTTAAAAGTATAATTAATGTATTAATAATTTTGTACCATTTGAAAATAAATATATTAAATACAGCAATGGACTCGAATAATTTATTAAAAAAATTTATTTTTTACTTTTAAAAAATCCACTCAATCCAAATTTATGATTTGAAATTCATACTCTCAAACAAAAAAATTATATAAAAAAATTAGATTGTTCGGGAGCATGGTCCTTCCATCAGGTCTTTCCATTCAATGAAAATACTCCATATACTGAGTTTGATCATATTATTTGTGGGCCCTATATATTATTTGAAATGTTTTTATTAAATGTTAGGGTGTGATGGGAGGACCATATGGACCGATTTGGAGACCTAATTTTTTTTCTTTCTAAAATTTATTTAAATTGAAGAGTGAAGATTCAAAGTCATCCCAAAACACAATTTTTAAAATGAAATGATTTTACTCCCATCATGATTAGAGCAAATAATTGATGAGGTCATGTCCCAAAAAATCCTTCATGATTTAGGAAACCATTTAATTAACTTGCTTAGACAAAGGTAATTAATATTTATATATAATCAAATTGGCATAATTGGATTTTGTAAACCTGCTGCGACTTTTGAGCCCGTTTATTTTAATTTTAAAAATCCAAACGGGGAAGAAGATAAGGGCGAGGAAGTTGCCCCGCGTAACCAAACTTCCCTTACTTTCCATTGAAAGGGACCCCTCCCTCTCCCCACCGTGGATGATTGGACTTGTGCCATGAATCATTGTCCACTTCCCTATATTTACAAGGGTACTTTTGTCATTTCGCCTGTTTTTTTTCAACGCCCGAGGGCATGCGATGGAGAGAATTTTACAGCTTAGCAAATTCTCTCACCCATGTGGCAGATAAAGATGACGTAGGATTGGTTAGAATATATGGAAATCCAATTTATTATTTAATTTTTTTAACAATACAAAATATTTTGATTTAAGATAAAAGAATTTATATTTGGATTTGTATTAAATTTAGATAAAATATAATATAAAATCGTATTAAAAGTTGTTTAAATCAATCTAAATTGAAACTCAAAATCCATACTATCAAATATAGCATAATCCTATGTTTGGAAAACTCTTGAATTTAAATTTTCATTAAATTTGAATAAGATGTAATGCAAAATTATACTAAATTTTATTTAAATTGATCCAAATTCAAATTCGTGATCCCAAATTTATACTTCCGAATATAAATATGCTTAGGGATGGCAAAACGGATTAATAGATCGAGTTTGGACGGGTCATAAATAGATCGGAGTTAAACATATTTAAGTTCGGGTTGACCCGTTTGTTATGGGTGATTATTATGTAAACCTAAACTTGTCCGTTTAATAAACATGTCATAAATGGGTCATCCCTTAAAAAATATAATTTATTTATTTTAAATTTTTTTAAACATTTCATATAAAATGACATTTTTTAATAAAAAAAATACTCATTCATTTTATTTTTAAATGGGTCACCATTCGGGTAACTCGACCAATAAACGGGTCAAGGTCCAAGTTGACCCGTTCAACTTGAATTAAACTTAAACTTGATTTAAATAGGAGGGTCACGGGTTTATCCGTTTTGCCACCTAAACTATCTTTTTAGGGGGTTTGTTAAAAAATATGAGGGTTTTTTTTTTAATGTTTAAAAAATAATATTGTTTTTTCCTTATATTTAAATGTAATGGCCCTTGTATTCCTTCCATGCGTTGACCATTTTTTAGAAAGGTTAAAGGTAAGTTTCTCACTGTATTTTTTTTTATATAAAAAATTAATATATATATTTATTTATCTCATAGGATCAAAATTAAGAAAAATTCAATTTTTAGTAGCTTGCAAAATTAATTTTATCTCTATTTGTTTGTTATATATTTTATATTCTTTTTCAATTCCTTTACAATCAAATATGAAAATTATTTTTTTTTTCAAAATTTTCTCAATTATTCAATTGAAATTTTTTTTACCTCACCCGTGTTTTGATTAGACTTATGTTCATTTGTTGTACGAAGTTGTTCACGTGTTAACTCTTAAATCAATCGAGACCATCATTGGTCTTGTTGTATTCCTAACTCCAAATTATCTAAAGTTTAATAATGATAACAAAAACAACAATGAGAATAATAAAGAAAAACGTGCTTACCTTTGAGATTTGTTTAAAATGTGAATTTTTATTTTGATGTTTAAAAAAGTAATATTAATTTTTCCTTGATATTTAAATGTAATGGCCTTTGTATTCCTTCTATGTACTAACCATATTTTTTAGAAAGCTTTAAAGTGAATTTTTCACTATATTTTTTCATATTTAATATTTGGGAAAGTATATTTTTATTCTAATATAATTAAAAAATAAAATATTAATAGTGTGTAAAATTAAATTTATCTTTATTGATTACTTATATATTTTGTTTCCTTTTTCACATTCTTTCAAAATAAAAAGTGATTTATCACTTTTTTTTCATATTTTTTTCTCACCTTTCTCGAATACTAAATAAGTTCTAAATAGAGCCTACGAGAAATTTGTCTCTTTTTAAAAATGCCAAGGAATTTTTTTTTGAATATATATATATATATATATATATATATATATAATATTAAACTATTCTTAAAAGACAGGAGACAAAATTATAGTAGTTATCAATTTGACAAAAATCAAAATTTTCAATTCTAATATTTATTATCTATTTATGATATTTGTAATTTCACATGCATCCCAAAAGTCAAAATTTAATGTCATGCCTTTCCATTTCCATTCAATATCCCTACAAATTCTAATTACCCTTTACGATACGGACAATTTAATTTCCCTTTTCTCCTTTTATATTTCACTTGCCTATAAAGAATCCCTATGAATGAGACATCCCACTTTAATTTGCACATTCAATTATGGAAGTCGAATTATCAACCAATGTTTTATTTTTTCTCTCATCATTTTGATCGTTCAAATTCATATTATGTATACTTAACTTAAACTACCTATCCATGTTCATCATTTTGTGCCTTCAAGAGATTTTTGTTTTATTTAATCTTTGTAAATTCATCTAAATTTTAATATAGCAAATTTCAATGATTTTATTTATATTCGGTTTTTATGTTACTTAAAAAAATTAGTAGGCTTAAAAAACAATAGCTTTTATTTTTAATGATCTTATTGAATTTCTATTTGTTCATATATTTTTCATTAACTCTTTTTCCAACAAACGGAAAGAGAAATTAATATTTTACTGGGAGGAGAGAGGGGGAAAATAGGAATAAAAAAAATAAAAATATAAAAAAAACAAGTTTTGTTTGGACATGGGGCTCACTAATCCTCTTAACTTAAAAAATGAAATTACAAAAAGGGGTGGGGGCGTGGGTGCGGTCGCAGTCAATACGTTAGCGCGGGGAGATGCGGAAGAGAGCCCTCTTTTTGGGTTTAATTGAGGCCGTTGGGTGGGGTTTTGAGTCGGACCGGGCCCATTAGGGGCCCATTGGGGGCCCAGTACACCTGCTATGGGCCAGTTTGTACTCCTGTACCTGTCTGCCATGGGCCACCCCACCCCCACCATCAGAGGCTCTCCTGCTCCCTCCCAAAAACAAATAGTTATCAGAAAAGCCCACTGTTCATTTACTCAAAAAAGGAGTGTTCGCACACAGTCATACAATTTGGGAAGTTTCCCCCAAACAACAGCTCCAGATATTTTCATCTCCCATGTTCAAAAATGAAAGGGAAGGCTGAAATTAAAGTCCCATTATGATTTGCCCTTTGTTCCGACTCTGCATACGTACGAGTTTTGTGCACTGAGTTGTCATTTTTTTTTATTTTTTTATGTTAATCTGATTTTCATTTTGTAGAAATAATATTTGGAGAAAATATATTGGCCGGTTTTAAAATTTGGTACAAAGATTTTAGTATCTCTTATTGTTCTTTTGAATTTTGAAAAATATGAAGAAAAAATATTCGAGTAATTTTTTTCAATATTTGATTATCAAGAAAAGTGAAAAAGAAAATGCAAAACATACTGAATGAATACACAGAATCCTGATTTCATGCATTGTTTATATTTGATTTTTAATTTTTTTAATAATATTAGAATAAATTTTTATTTTAAATATTTTTTTGACATTAAATATCAAATATTACCAATGCTTTTTGAATCAAATATTATTTGAAATTATTTAATATTTTTAAATATTATTTAAAAAGATACTAAGAGATTCCAAAAATTTTAGGACTCTGATCTTAGATTTTAAAAGTTCAATATTTTTTTTAAAATTTATCAAAAAGACATAAATTTCTCTTTCTATTTTGTAAAAAGATAAGTCTTTAAGAGATAATTTATGTCTTTTTGATAAATCACAGAAAATACCAATAACATTTTTGAAATCATTTAGCCCATTCCTCATAAAAAAAGAAAAAGAAAATAGAGCGTGAAATCAGGATGTCCAATGAAGAAGCCTGGTCCAATTGCAGGGGACCTTAGGCCCATCACTGCCAGCGGCCCACTAGGCCCATCACCACCCATCATTTTGTGTTTCTTCACATGCAGCAACCAGTGCTGCCACTGCCACTGCCACACTTCCACTGCCACCATCTCCAGCCATTATTTGTTACACCTTTTATCATATCATTTTCTCTCCCCCAAAAAAAAAAAAAAAACCCTCATCACCGTTAAAACATTCCAACCATTAGAACTTAGAAAACGTAGCACAATTTTTTTTTTTTTTTTTTTTTAAATAAGTTTTTGTTTGAATTTTTAAAAATAAGACCACATTTTTCTTTTACAAGTAGTAAAACTTTCATGATATATATATATATATATATATAAATCTGAAAACTCCTAACCATCATCGCGCCACTTTAGACACTATGATACGACGTCAAATACGGAGGAGTGAAAGCCGCTCGCCATTAACGTACTCCTGATAATTTATTAGGATAAATTCTGAAGGGGGAATCAAACCTGTGACAATAGTCACAAAGTTGCAAATCGTTCTTATCAATTGAGTCAACTTAATGGAGCAAATCTTCCTCAAATTTTGTTTAATATCATTTATCTTTCTTGATTGTTTTACGTGTTCAATGAATTGTCTCTTGTGTAAATTTAGGATAGAATTTATTTAAAGAATTGTTAAAATAACCTAATAATAACCTAACTAGTGTCACGCATTACTTATTTTTTTCATGACATAATTCATGATTTCATTACTGAAATATTTGTTTAAAATAAAATATTTATGCCACGTTTTCTATTTGAAAACATTGCATCCGAACAAGAGTTTTCAAATTGTTTAAATTTATACTTTTTAGTTCTTTTCTTTCAATGTGAAACAACTCAAAAAGAAAGTCCCTAATAATTAATACTATAACTTCACTAAAATTAAGAATTTTGTTTGAGAAACAAAAATAAAAAAGAGATTTATTTTCATTATTTTCGCCCATACTAAATATTATTTGAAAGATAAAATTTTATTCAAATATAAATAACATTTTTTTGAAAATCTAATTTTTCGTGTTCTACAAAATTTTGTTCATTAATTTATCATAAAATTTTATTTTCTTTTTCACTTTATTTAATAACCAAACATGATATTTTTCCTTTCTTTAAGGTCCCTTTGGATCAAGGATTTTGGAGAGAAAAAAGAAAGGAAAATGAGAAAGAAACTCATTTTTAATTATATTTTTCTATTTATATCATATATTGTTAAAAATTAAAATTTGATCGAATATGATTAAAAATTAAGAAAAATTAAACTCGAATGGCCTATAAAACCAAATTTTTGTTCATTGATTTGATATATTTTTTATTTTCTTATTCGATTTCCTTGACAACCAATAATAATAACAACAACAAAACCAAGTCCTAAGTCACACTAGGTGGGGTTGACTACATCATGTGATTTTAGGTGTAACCCCAAGAGGGAGGTGAATTAGAAATTTTAAAACTTCTAGGTCAAACTAAAATCAAGATCAGTATTTCCCAACGTAGAGTCTTTCTAATCCAAATGTTAATCTAGCAAATATATGAATATTTAAACAATTTATACAAGTATCATAGTTTCAGTATTTTCCAATTAATCACAATGTAATATTTAAGTACTAAAGCAGTTATATCAACAAATAATTATAAGCATACAAATATAGGAATGTAAAGAGAATAAGGGAAGAGTGACACAAGATTTTTATCGAGGTTCGGCCAATAGTGCCTACATCCTTGCCTCAAGCCAACCCACTTGAGGATTCTACTAAATAGTTACTTAATTGAGCGGAGCGATGCCGTTTACAAACTCTCCTTACGGGACGGAGACTCCCCAACTCAATTACGGGCCTGAGTCACAACCAGCACTCCTTACGAGGCGGAGTCTCCTTGGTTCACTTATCGGGTGGAACCAAATCGGTTCTCCTTACGAGGCGAAGTCACCTCAGCTCAATTTCTCCTTAGCTCAATTACCAAGCTGAGCCAAATTGGTACACCTTACAGGACAGTGACTTCCTTTTTAGGCCACACTTGGAATACAAAGATGAAAGTAAAGTTTTGTGTACAACAAAATGCTTCTCAAGATAAGCTAGTGTGTACAATGTAAAACACTAATATGCACTTTCAAATGATTTACAAATGAAGCTCCGTAGAGTATGTAATTTTTCTCAAAAATAATTTTTCAAATAGAGACCGAGAGTATTGGAAGATGCCTTTCCTCAAGATTGACCTTGTATAAAATTAAAAATATGAAAGACTTTTCAAGCAAAAAATATATAAGATGATATATTGCTCAAACACTCTTGATTTGCTCAAAGATCATCTCCACAAACAATTTTCAATGATCAAGCGTATAGGAGATTTAGATTTTTGAGATTAACCACAAAAAGCAATAAAGACTTTCAAGTTATGTATATGATGTTGAATACAAGCTCAAGTTTTTTTCAAGAAAAAGATATTTTCTTCAAGAAAATGTTTTTCAAAACAAAAAGGTTTGGAGAAATGATTTCGTTTTTTGCAATCTTAAGAACAAGAGGCCTTTCAAACAAAATATATTAAATGAATAAATGGTCAAAGTCAACTTGTATGAACCCCAAGATTTTCCAAAAATATTTTTCAATAGAGAGAGTATGGAAAGAATATGTAAATGCTCTAAAAAATTATTTTTGCAATAAAGAATGTGAGAAGTAAGAAAATAATTGCCCAAAATATTTAAGAGAATTTTAATGCTAATTCCTTAACTAATTATGCTTATGAATGGGCTATATATAAATTTTCAAAAAATCTGATCGTGAGGGACATAGTGAGAATTTTGAAAATTGTTTAATTAAAATTAAACACGTTTTAGCGCTCAAAAAATGGCCAACCTGAGAGGTCCGGTCGACCGGGAAGTGCGTCGGTCGACTGGCCTTTGAGTAATTTTCAAATATTTGAGAGGGCCAGTTGACTGTGCAAAGTGTCGATCAGCTGGCGGCCGTTTGGTGATTTCCAAAAGACCAAGAAACTGGCCGTTGGGCTGAATAACCGGTCGGCCAAGTGAACAGTGTTGGTCAACTAGGCTTATTTAAGCCTTCAAGGGGCCGGTCTACCAGGCGTGTTAAAATGATTGTAGAGCCTTCAAGTCTGTCGGGGTAATTACTTTCTAAGGAGGCCAGTCGACCGGGCCTTCAAAAAATTGATTTTTGGCCTTTGATTATTTTCAAAATAATTTTAAACCTTTTGTAAAAATGTTTGTTTTTAAATAGGAAAATTTTTTGTTTAGTTTTGGGGTTCCTATGGTCAATCTAGGTCTTGAAGAGCTTCAATATAAATCAAATGAAATGCATGCACATCCAAACCCTAATTACTATTACAACACAAAATTACAAAAGTTTTCTGTCTTTACTCTCCGGTGTTTGTGGAATACGCCTTGGAATACAATCATATAGAGCTTTTCAAGACTTTCATATTGCAGTATCATCTGTACTTTTCTAGGATTTGACCTGTCAAACACTAAGCACAAACATGAAATGTTGTTGTTTGTCATAATCAAAATAGGGATAGGACTCAAAAAGTCAACACATCAATCCTTTTTTCACCAATATATGCGATCATGGAAAATTTCTTTCAACAAATTTAGGGTTATTAAATATTTACTATCTCATTCAAAATTATTTTATGTCTACCCTTACCCTTTTTGCTACTCCTCACAATAATTAACTCATTCTTCCTCACTTGCACACTATGTGACTTTTGTTGCAAGTACTCAAACCATTTAAGTTGCTCCTCCCTTATCTTATCTTCAACAGGAGCTATGTCTAACTTACTGCGAATATGTTAATTTTTTTTAAAAAAATTATCTTTCAATGTTATACCATTTATCCATTTAAGCATTTTCATTTCAACAACTTTCACTTTTTGGATATGTTGTTTCTTAATTGCCCAATATTCTCATCCATATAGCATAAATGGTCTTATAGTCGTTCTATAAAACTTTCCTTTTAATTTTAATGGTATTCCACGATTAGAAAGCACACTTGAAGCACTTCTCCATTTTATCTAACTTGCTTTAATTCTATGCATTGCATCTTCTTCAAATTTTCCTTTAGCTTGCATAATAGATCAAAGGTATCAAAATCTACAAGTGTTATTTGTTTCTTTTTATATCATCAAGTTTAACTTTGTCTCCAATATTCCTTCTACTTTTATTGAAATAACTTTTTATATATTATGTCTTTTTTCTACTTATTCTAAAACCTCTTGATTCTAAAGCTTATTTCCATATTTCTAACTAAACCTCAACACCACCCCTAGTTCTGCAAACAACATATATCATAGAACCTCATTTAGATACTCTTAGTCAGTTGATCCATTAATAAAACAAAAAAGATAAGGACTCGAAATAAATTCTTGATGTACATCTATTGTAATTGGAAATTCTCTTGTCTCTCTATCTATAGTCCTTACACCCGTCATTACTCCATTATACATACCCTTAATGACATCATTATACGTATTATATACACTTTTTTTGTTTTTTTCCTAAAACCCATCATAAAACTTCCTTAGGAACCCTATCATATGCTTCTCTAAATCAATAAATACCATATACAAATCCCTCTTTTTTTCCCTAAACTTTTTCATTAATTTTCTTAAAAGATATAGAACTTTTGTAGTAGATCTTCCAAGCATAAAGCCAAATTAATTTTCGGAGACCTTTGTTTCTAGCCTTAACCTTTGTTAAATGATCCTTTTCCACAATTTCATCGTATGATTCATAAGTTTAATTCCACGATAGTTATTACAAATTTGAATATCTCTTTTATTTTTGTATATAAGTATTAAAGTGTTTTTTCCTCCATTCATATTACATTTTTTTAGTTTTTATAATTGTGTTAAAATAAATTAGTTAACCATATAATTTCATTATCACCTAAGCATTTCCAAACTTCAATTAGAATGTTATTCGGTCCTATAAACTTTTTCATTTTTCATATTTTTTAGTGTAAATTTAACTTCGTTAACTCTAATTTTACGAATAAATATCATATTTTTAGCCTTTTCCTCACATGTCAACTCTAAGTTTAAGCATTTTATTTAGTTTTTATTAAATAGCTTACTAAAGTAATTTCGTCATCTTTCTTTTATGCATTCTTTCTTAACCAAGACAATATCATCCTCACATTTTATACATTTTACATCACCTAAGTGATTTTTTTTCCCTCTACCTCTAGCAAGTTTAAATAACTATTTCCCCTTCTTTTGTATTTAATCTATCATACAAATTATTAAATAATCTATGTTTAACTTCACTAACTACCTTTTTTGCATCTTTTCTCGCTTCTTTATACTTTTCAAAGTTATACATGTTTTTACACTTTTATCATGTTTTATACCAATTTCTTTATTTTAATGATTTTTTTAACGTCTTAATCACACCACCAACTTTCTTTGCAATTTGAGAATCTTCCTCTTGACTCACCTAAAATATCTTTTGTTGTTTTTTAAATAGAGCTAGTTATCCTACTCCAAAGAGTGTTTGTGTCTACACCACCTCTATTGTCTGATCACCATCTTTGATTATTTTATCTTTAAATTTTATTATATTTTCTTCCTTTAGTTTTCACTATCTAGTTCTCTTATACTGATTTATTTTATCATTTCTTTTCTATTTTTTAATACATATATCTAACACTAAAATTTTGTGTTGTGTGGTTAAACTTTCATTTAGGATAACTTTACAATCCTTATATAATAAACGATCTACCCTCATAGTTAAAAAAAAATCTATTTGACTTTTATTTTGTCCACTTTTGAATATTATCAAGTTTTTTTCTTTCTTTTTTAAGCAAGTATTCATCGTAATATAATCGTATGACATAGCGAAGTCTAAGATTATCTCTCCAGACTCATTTTTGTCTCCATATTCATATCCTCCATATATTCTCTCATAACCTTTATTATCATTTTCAATATGTCAATTTAGACATGCTTTTATGAATATTTTCTTAGTTCCTGATATGTTTTGTATACTATTATTTATATCTTCCCAAAATTATTTCTAAAGATTTTCTAATAAGCCTACTTAAGGAGCATAAACGCTATTAATATTTATTATCTCTTTATCTAAAACCATCTTGATTTTTATAATTCAATTCCCTACTTCCCTACTCTATTTACATATGCAACACTATCTTTCAAGTTTTTATCTACAATAATTGTTGCCCCATTATCATATTTTTTATTTCTAGTATAACAAAGTTTAAATCCTAATTTATCATTTTCTCTAACTTTCTCCCCACCCACTTAGTTTCTTGAAGGCAAATTAAATTAATCTTTCTTCTAATCATTGTGTCCACAATTTTTATACTTTCACTTGTAAGTGTCCCTATATTCCAAGTTATTAATCTAATCCTAACCTCCTAAACAAACTTCTTTACCGATTCATATCTATAGTGTTACAGTGACCCTCACATATTTAACAATGTACCTGAGTGCTGACATGTCATGCCATTTCAAGTCTACGACCTAACCCACCCTCGCCTACTTTTCATTACACCTAGGTAGTATGAGTGTAACGCATCTCTCGTAAGGAATGCCCTAGCGAATATTTAGTTAGAATTCATTTCATAGTGATCTAATAAATTTTACACTAGCTATCATAGTGATCATATTTAGCTAGAATTCATATCAACTACCTAATGCAATCCTCCTTTACTCGGACTTGGAATCGACTGTGTGTGAAAAAATTAAATTCCTATATGTTTTTTTTCCCTTTTCCTCATATTTTCCAAATTCCAAATGAGGCCTTAATGTTTTCCAAATTCTAAACAACACCTGTATGTAATTAAGAGGCCCGATTACATGTATAATTTGAGCCTTTACCTAGTATATGTAGTACAAACCTTTAACAATTTTCAAATAGTATAGATAGTGCCACAAACACCTATTATTTGTAAGAAAGAGAAGACAATTATTCAACTCTACATAACTCCACCAAGGGGTACCCTTAAGCTGGCTTTGATCCATTGCAGTATGGTTTCAAGAATGTTTGGGCATTATTAGCCTATTGTACTAGACTGCCCCTCTTGACAAAACCTATTTGCAAAGGAAAAATCACAATCACGGGCCGTAACCATCACAAGTCACATGACGAGCACGAAGAGGAGGAAGATAAATAGATGTAGTGTCAACAGCCCTAATCCAAGAGCCCACCTTCCTTGTAGCTTTGGACAGAATCCACGAGAGTGTCTTCCAATGGTCTGTACTTCCACCCCAGGTTCTGCAATTTTTCAGAACTTATCCCTCCTGAATCTTCATCTACCTCCGTAAAGCTGTCCACACCAAAGCAGAAGAGGAAAATAAGACTACCAAAAAATGATGCTACGTAACATAGCCTAAAGGCTAAGACAATCTCAAAAAATGAGGCTTCTACTACTGTTTTGGGAGCATAGAGTTCAGGATTTTGTAAAGTGTTTTGTCGAAATATGAAGAAGTTCAGCCTCCATCTTCCCAAATTTGTAGTTGAAGCATGGAAGTATGCTATTGCTGAAATCCCGAAAAGAACACAAAAAATGCATGACATACATGGACTAGGAGGCTGAACTAAAATTGGGCAGAAGAAAATATTCACATAGAAGATTATAATGAAACCAGCAGCTTACCTCTTGGGATAATTGTAGTTAGGGTAAATACTCCTCAGCTTGTCCACCAAATCTCGTGACCTGATAGCATGAGCGGTGCATATGTATCTTCCTTCAGCTTCAGGCTTCTCAAATGTAAGGAGCAATGCTTCAGCTACATCTTGCACATCTACTATCAGCCGAACCTTGTTTTCCAGTGTCTCATACCCTTCTGCTTGTAATATCAAAGCAAACGTGGCTTTAAAAATGAAAGAAGTGAGAGTCTCAAATCCAATAAATTAAGGAAATACATGTTCAAGGAGAAAATCCTATACCAACATAACCTCAATTAGTAAACTTGCATTTTCCAAATCAAACTACAAATAGAATGTGGCATGGATTCTTGGGTGAATGCTTTCCTCAAAGAATATAAACATCACCCAACCATGCCCCCTCCCTGCCAAGTGAACTTGCATTCCAAGACAAACTACGAATAAAACGTGGCATGGACTCTTGGGCGAATGCTTTCCTCAAGAGTATAAACACCACCCAACCCACATCACCAAATGATATGCCACGTGTGTGCCAGAAGTGGATACCTTTCAAAAGGTTAACAAGAACCAGGCTACTTGAATTTAGGGAGGGCTGCAGCATTGTCCCGAAGATGAGGGTAGGACAAACCGTCACAACATCAAGCCCTGTTTTTTTGGCATACTCAAAAGCCTCACTTTCTGCTTCTGTTTTGGAAAGACAGTAAAAGTTCTGGTTGGGGGAAAAACACAAAAACACAAAAGTAGGATTCAGTTTAAAATATAAATAGGATCATTCTGCATATCCTACACACTTCTGAAATCTGAACTGCTTTGGAAGTAGGGGAAATAAACAACAGATTACTACTACTAGCATGCAGAGAATGTTTAGAACAACCATTCATGTATGGTTGGATTTTTCCAATTGGTTACCTTTGTGTTCCTGCAATATTCCTTATCAGACCAACAACTTTCATCCTTCACTTTACCCTTGGGCCAGCTGGGGTTCATGAAAATTGCGGCTACAGAGGACACAACGACAACTCGCTTAACTTTTGCTTCAAAACATGCCTTGAGCACATTAAGTGTGCCCCTTACAGCAGGTTCGATTAGCTCTACCTGCACAACAACATTCAGAATGTGAGGGGGGAAAAATAATAAGAAAAAACAATTCTCTGCATAACCCATCAAGATTTCATGGGAGGTGGAATTATAACTATGAAGTTCAGTTGCATCATTCAGATAGAGCTATGCCATAACTTTGTCTAGTAGGGCATGGATTTTTATTTAATGAGCAGAAATTGAACATTGAACAAGCTTTAGGTGGGTAGTCTTGCCTCAGGATTTGGTACGGTGCTGGAGGGAACTGGACTTGCGACATGGAAAACTCCATTGCATCCGCTGATGGCAGCACAAAGAGAGTCATAATCCAGCAAATCAGCCTTGAAGAGTTTCAGCTTCTCAGATGCCTTCTCCAGTTTCCTCAAATGAGCATACTTTTCATTTCCTGCCAGAGTTCTAAAATGAGATTAATCCATTTACGTTTTGAAAGGCACTTGAAGCCAGTCAACTTTACCCCCCTTTTAAGGATTAGATATAGGTCTATTCTGCTTTATATGCAACATATTATTAAGGAACTGATATTGTTTTGATTTCATCGCAAGCAGTTGCTGTATGTACTAGAACAAATCCATTATAAAATGCTAATATATGATTTAAATACAACATAGTGGAAATTTTTCATAAGCTATCAACATCAAGACACGCTGTCAACTTAATTAATTATAATTAGTTTTCATATTCTTTTCCAGCAACCATAACTAATATATTCAGACAATGGGCATTCCCATCAAACTAAAATTCAAACAGAAACAAATGGATTTGGATGGAGAGAAGTGGAGTGAATGAAAGAGAATGAAATGGGTTTCTTTCAAATTCTTGAGAGAATAGTTAGTGAACGGGAAAATATGAAAACAGAACTATATTTTCGGTCCTCCAGCAAACTACTCAAAAAAAAAAAAAAAAAAAAACTAAAACACTATTACATAATTTTTAAAAAATGACCTAATAAGTATATTCTCACCAATGATGATTGATTTTTGTTTTCTTTCTCTATATTTCTCTCCTCTCTCTCTTATTATAATTTATAACAAACAATTATATCAAATAATGAGAGAAACAAGTTTCTTCTCTTCTCTCAAATTCTCTCTAGTCAAACAGCTTCTAACCAAATCCATTATTTGTGTCTGAATTGTGTGCAGGCATACACAGCAAAAATGAAGGAAAAGAAACAGTGCAACAGCGAACAGATTTATGTAGGGGTGAGCCCGAACCATACCCCTTGAACTGCTAACCAAACCAAAGTTTCAGCTTGCTAAAAAATGCAAACCAAAACCAAACCTTTTAAAACAGTAACCTGGTTTTTAGGCCAGTATCAACTGGTTAACCAAAACAAAACCATTCAATACAACTTAAAATTTTAAAGTCAAAACAAATAATATATATATATTTTTTATAATAATCAACATGTAAATTTAAATATTCATCATTAAAACCAATCTTAGTGCAATACGACCTTATTAAATTTAAATTATTAAAGTTTTATATAATATTATATATAATATGTGTTTATATATATTTATAATATATCGGTTCGATTCAATTCGGTTAATTGTGGTTATTGAATGGGCTAAACTGAAACCGAACCGATAACCAAAAACATAAAAAAATTCAAACCATAACCGAGTTGAAAAAATGGTTAACCAAATTTTCAGTTCAGTTTGCTTCAATAATGTAGTTTGGCTTGGCTTTTTTCTTTCTTCTTGCCCCCCTCTAGATTTACATGCTAAAAGTTTACATCTAAAGATGGAGGAGAGAAAATTTAAAATTTCAGCATTAACAAAAAAGGAAGCATAAAATGGAGATCAATCTTGAATTCTTCAGTTTTCAAACCTTACCACATTGCACAAAAATTTAGCTAGATGAAGATACAGTTCTCTAAACCCGACAAGCATAACATATATATATATATGTAACCCACCAAAGGAAAGTGGGTCATTGGGTCGGGTCATGTTTGTGGCATGTAGAGGAAAATGTGAAACTGAATAACAAACCGGGCAAGCAAAGCCGTAGCTGTCAACTGGAGGAAAATAAGGAGGAGAATTAGGAGACAACCAATCTGATCTTCTGCTGTTATTTAAATTTTGAAAAGATATTGTGTTGTATCTAGAAGATAGAGGAGAATTATGAGGACAACTGATCGGATCTCCTGCTGTTATTTAAATTTTGAAAAGATATTGTGTTATTATTTGAATTTTGAAGATAGCTACTCTGGTGTACTGAAACCCTATATAAAGAGTTATCTTGTATCATGTTTGATATACGATAGAATATCAATTCAACTAAGCACCAGAACGCATACCATGGTTACCAGATCAAGGAGCAATATTTTTAAACCAAAAGCCACCTCTGATGATTTTGTGAGGTATCCCCTACTGAAAGCCTCACTTAGCTCTCTTGATTCTGCTGATGTAGAACCATCATGTTATAGTGATGCAATCAAATCACCACATTGGTGTGCAGCGATGAATGCTAAGTTCGATGCCCTTTTACCCAATGGGACATGGTCATTAGTCACACCGCCTCCAAATGCCAACATAGTTGGCTACCGATGGATATACAAAATTAAATGACATGCTGATGGTTCCATAGAGCAGTATAAAGCGAGGTTGGTTGTCAAAGGATTTCATCAACAAGAAGGTGTCGATTTTAATGAAACCTTTTGCCCTGTTGTCAAGCACGCTACAATTCGAATTGTCTTGTCCCTAGTTGTCTCTTTTAACTGGCAGATTAAGCAAATTGATGAACAAAATGCTTTTCTGCATGGAAAATTGGAGGAGGAAGTATATATGGCACAACCTTAGGGCTACGTTCATCCACAGTATCATCATCATCTTTGCAGGTTACATAAGTCAATATATGGCTTGAAACAAGCTCCGAGAGCTTGGTTCTCTCGTCTAACTGATAAGTTACGACAGGTTGGATTTCGTGATAGCAAGGCAGACACTTCTTTTTTATTTGACGCAACAATGGTGTTCTAGTTGTGATTCTTATTTACGTTGATGATATTATGATCACGTGTAATTCCAGTCATGCCATATAACTTGTAATTCGGGCCTTGCATTCTGATTTTGCCGTAAAAGAGCGTGATGACCTTTAGCTATTTTTGGGGGTAGAAGTCTTGCACTCAAGAGAAAGTATGTATTTAACTCAACGTAAGTATGTGGCTGATCTTCTGAAACGCACTCACATGGCAGAAGCCAAGCCATGCACAAGTCCTATGTCAACCAGTTGTCAACTATCTGCAACTGAGGGTGCTAAATGTTCAGATCCTCATCTCTATAAACAGGTTCTTGGAAGCTTACAATAATTAGCTTTCACTAGACCTGATCTTGCTTTTTTAGTACACAAAGTAAATAAATTCATGCATAACCCGTTGGAACCACACTGGCAGGCTGTAAAAAGGATTCTACGTTATCTTAAACATACCATATCAACGAGTTTGTTCCTCAGAAAATCATCTAATTTTGCAATTCAAGGTTTTTTAGATTCCGATTGGGTAGCTGATTGAGATGATCATCAATCAGTAGGTGCATATTGCATTTTTATGGGCAACAATCTTATTTCTTGGCCGTGCAAGCAACAATTCACAGTTGCCCGTAGTAGTATTGAAGCTAAATATAAGTCACTTGCAAATACAACTTCAGAACTACAATGGTTGCAATCAATTTTATGTGAAATTGGCCTTAAGATTCCAAAATCACCAGTGTTATGGTGTGACAATGTAGAGAATGAGAATGAATCAGTTGTATATTCAATTGTGTATTCTTTACATACTCGGGTCGCTATTTAACATGTACACAGAGAATAACATATGGAAAAAATAGAAGAGGACACAACTTGCAGTTGAGATGTGTGTTTAGCTTCGATGGGGGGCCTCTGGTTTGTGGCAAGATCTCATGGTAGGTGGCGGTGGCTCACCCACCATGATAGGTTGCCGTCATTCACACTACTAGTCGTCATTCACCAACTGTGGCCGCCGTTCACACTGGTGGCAGTTATTCCACACTCCCCCTCAAGTGGGATCATAGAGATAGATCATGCCCAACTTGCAAATAAACTCTTCAAAGCTAGATCTCTGTAATCCCTTAGTGAAAATATCTGCTAATTGTTCTCTTGTAGTGATAAAGGTCATGCAAATTGTCCCCCTTCTCAATTTTCTCCTTTATAAAATGCATGTCCACTTCTATATGTTTAACCCTGTCGTGCTGAACAGGATTATGAGAAATACTAATGGCGGTTTTGTTGTCGCAATAGAGTTTGATGGGGAGCTCTACTGTGATGTGTGGTTCTTCCAAAAGTTTTTGTAATCATAGCCCTTCACACATCCCTTGTGCAACAGCTCTGAATTCAGCCTCGGCACTGCTTCTGGCTACCACACTCTGCTTCTTACTCCTTATGTTACTAGAATTCCCCAAACATAGGTGCGGTAACCGGTAGTAGACCTTCTGTTTTCTGCTGATCCTACCCAATCAGCACCTGTGTAGATCTCTACCTTCTTACTATCACCTTTCTTGAAGAATAGTCCTCGCCTTGGAGAGCCTTTCAGATATATGAGAATCTTATATACTGCTTCAAGGTGACTCTCCTTTGGTGAGTGTGTGTTGACTGACCACACTTACAGCGAAAGCAATGTCTAGTCTAGTGTGAGAGAGGTAGATCAATCTACCTACTAGTCTATGATTTCTCTCTCTATCCACAGGCTTTCCTACGTCTTCTGTTCTTTTTCCTGCCTTGATAGGAGTATCGCTTGGTTTACAACCAAGCATGCCAGTCTTGGTCAAAAGGTCAAGTACATACTTTCTTTGGGAGACACTAATTCCCTTTCTTGATCTGGCAACCTCCATTCCTTGGAAATGTCGCATTTGGCCCAGGTATTTTATCTCAAACTCTATGGCTAAGATCTTCTTCAATCTCTCCACCTCTCTCGTGTCATTTCCAGTGAGAATGATGTCATCGACATACACAATCAGGTTGGTCCTTCTTCCCTCATTGGACTGTTTGAGAACAATGTGATTTGACTGTCCCTGTCAGTATCCTTGATTCTTTATCACCTTAGCAAATCTATCAAACCACGCCCTCGGTGATTGCATGAGTCCATACAGGGATTTCTTCAATTTACACACAGTAGTTTCTTCTCCCTCCTTGCAAAATCCTGGTGGTAGCGTCATGAACACTTCCTCTTCTAGCTCACCATTCAGAAAAGCATTCTTGATGTCAAATTGATGGAGTGGCTAGTCCAGGTTTGCTGCCAGGGACAAGAGAACCCGTATAGTGTTCATCTTTGCTACTAGTGCAAACGTCTCGGTGTAGTCAATACTATATGTCTAAGTGAACCCCTTTGCCACAAGGCGGGCTTTGTATCGTTCTACTGTGCCATCAACCTTGTACTTTACTGTGAACACCCACTTACAACCTACTGGTTTCTTCCTCCTTGGCAAAGTCATTACCTCCCAAGTTCCATTCTTTTCTAGTGCCCTTATCGCTTCCACACTCCCTCTCTCCACTCTGGAATCTCCAAGGCTTTTTGAATGTTTTTAGGAATATGAATTCTGTCAAGGTTAGAAGTAAAAGCACGACACTTGGCAGAAAGAGCATTGTAAGATACAAATTTTGAGATAGGGTAGAGAGTACATGAACGAGGTTGTTTTCTAAGAGCAATGGGTAAGTCATGTTTTACCTAGTCGGGATTGGATTTGGACTCATGAGGAGTTGGAACCATCACCAATTCTAACTCTTTTGGTGCTTCGGAAGTAAGTGTCTCATTAGACTTCGATTTTGGCCTCCTTGAGTAGACAAGTGTTTCCCTATTTGTTTGTATTTCCACATCTCCCCTCAAGTTCAACTTTCCTTCTATACTAGGCAAAGGAGCTAATAAGGGTATGAAGCGGTCTCGAAAACAGCAATATCGAAGTAGTCTGAGTTTGAGGGTCAAGCTTTACTCAAGGACTCCCCCTGAAGCAATTAGTAGGGGGTATGTTCGAAGAAGGTGACATCCAAGCTAACATAGTTTCTGGGAGATCGGGTCATAGCATTTGTAACCCTTCTGTGTGGGAGAGTAACCAAGAAAGATACATTTAAGTGCTCGAGGATCAAATTTGTTTCGCTTGGGCGCGTGAATGTGGATAAATACAGTGGACCCAACGACATGAAGCGAAAGATGTGAGCCAAGCCTAGAATTGGGAAAAGTCTCTTAGAGTTTTTGGAGCGGAGTTGCAAAGGATAGGACTCTACTAGGCATTTGGTTAATGAGGTATGTGGCTGTCAAAATTGAGTCACCCCAAAATTTTGTTAGCATGTGAGAGGTGAACAAAAGGGCATGAGCAACTTCAATGATATGTCGATTTTTTCGTTCAGCAACCCCATTTTGTTGAGGGGTGCCAACACAAGAGCTTTGATGGATAATACCATTCTCTTGAAGATACGTGCCCAAGGAGTGATTGAAATACTCAGTACTATTGTCAGTACGAAGGATTTGGATTTTTGTGTGAAACTGGGTTTGTATCATAAAGCAAAAATTCATGAAGACTGATCGAACCTCAGTTTTATCAGTCAATAAACATACCCAACACAGACGAGTGTGATTATCAATAAAAGTAATAAACCATTTTGTATGGGTCCTATCAGGAGTACAAGAAGGTCCCCATAGATCACTGTGAATTAGACTAAATGGCATGGATGGTTTATAGTGAGATCTAGGAAAAGTAGTACAATGGTGTTTGGCAAGTTCACACACTTCACACAGAAAATCCAAGGCAGTTTTATTCGAACATATTGAAGGAAATAAGTGCTACAAATACTGAAAAGTAGGATGTCCCATCCTTTTGTGCCATAACAAAAGTTCACTTTCCCCAGGACTAGATGCAAAATTACAAACAGTAGGAGGACACAGTCCATTCACATTAGCTTTGTCGAAGTAGTAGAGCTCGTCACATTCCTTAGCACTACCAATCGTCTTCCCCGACACAATGAGAAGGTAGGAATTTAGCTGAGCAATTAGACTGTTTGGTTAACTGACTAAAAGTCAACAAATTGGACGATAGATTAGGAACATGGAGGATAGATTCAAGAGTAGTAGATTCAGAAATACGAATACTCCCTTTACCAGCGACAAGGGATAGAGTCCCATCTGCAATTTTGACTTTTAAATTATTGGTACAAGGTGAGAATGTTGAAAATAATAATGAGCATTGGTCATATGGTCAGATGCACTAGAGTCAATAATCTAAAGGGTAAAATGAAGAGTGGTACTAAGGGCTGTCAAAAGAGTACCTTTGTGGGCTAAAGAGCCAAATGACATAGTATTAGCAGACTGACCTGAGGCTTGGAAATTGGAAAATAGCTCATATATTTTCGCAAGTTGGTCAGAATTAAATAATAAGCATTGGTTATATGGTCAGATGCACTAGAGTCAATAATCCAAAGGGTAAAATGAGGAGTGGTACTAAGGGCTGTCAAAAGAGTACCTTTGTGGGCTAAAGAGCCAGATGACATAGTATTAGCAGACTGACCCGAGGCTTGGAAATTGGAAAATAGCTCATATATTTTCGCAAGTTGGTCGGAATTAAATCCCCCACTAGAAGCTGGCTGTCGGGCCATGGGCTTCTATGGGTATTTTTTTTCCCTGGGTTTCGACAGAGGCCTAATGACCATGGGCTTTATTGGGCTGTTTGGGCTTCCAATCTGCGGGCTTGCCATGTAAGGTTCAGCCCCGCCAGAAACTCGAATACTCTCTCATTCTCCATCTTCTTCTTGAAACGTACATTGTCGCCCGTGCATTCTCATTCCTCTTCGTAGCTGAGATTGAGTTCTTGCCAAAGTCCGAGCATCTCAGTGTAGGATGTGACTTCTCGATCTCCTTGCTTTGTCTGCCATAGCCGCGTCTTCAACTCAAAAATCTGGGAAGCATTTTCAGCATTTGAGTATGTCTCACGCACCGCACCGCATCCCACACATCCTTTGCCGTTGAGTTAAACATGTACGTTTTGCCAATGGCTGACTTCATAGAGTTTATCAAGCATGACGTTATCAAGGAGTTCTCGGACCGCCATTTATGGGATGCCACTGCATCAATAGGAGGTGGTTACCAAGTCTCGCCAGTAAGAAAGCCGAGCTTTCCCTTATCGTCGATAACGAGCTTGATTGACTGTGCCCATTATCTGTAATTCTTACCATTGAATTTTTTAACAGTAAGATGGAGTGGGGAATTCTCAAATACGCCGGCCGAGCCCATGGAGGAGGTTATCTCCGACTCTCCTTCCTGAGTTGCAGACTGGCTGGACTCATGACTATCTCCTTTTTGGGTAGCCATGGATTGCTTAGGGTTTCAAAGTAACGCGAGCTTTGATACCATGTAGAGAATGAGAATAAATCAATTGTATATTCAATTTTGTATTCTTTACAGACTCGGGTCCCTATTTAACATGTACACAGAGAATAAAATATGGAAAAAACAGAAGAAACAGAAGAGGACACAACTTGCAGTTGAGATGTGTGTTTAGCTTTGGTGGGGGGTCTCAATTTATAGCCGACTTGTGGCAAGATCTCATGGTAGGTGGCGGTGGCTCAGCTACCATGGTAGGTGGCCGTCGTTCACACTGCTGGCTATCATTAACCAACAGTGGCCACCATTCACACTGGTGGCCATTATTCCACAGACAATATTAGAGCCACATCCTTGGTTGCTGATCCTATGTTTCATGCTCATACAAAGCACATCGAGATTGATTTTCATTATGTACGTGACCAAGTTCGAAGAAAGCAACTTAATGTTCAGTTTATATCTAGTAGAGATCAACTTGCTGATTCATTAACTAAGCCAGTATCCCCTCGCAAATTTCAAATCATCTTGGCCAATCTGTATTTTTAAACACTACCCTTCAAATTGAGGGGGCGTGTAGAGGAAAATGTAGAACTGAATAACAAACCAAGAAAGCAAAGCCATAGTTGTCAACTGGAGGGAAATAAGGAGGAGAATTAAGAGGAACGCCAATCCGATCTTCTACTATTATTTAAATTTTGAAAAGATATTCTGTTGTATCTAGAAGATAGAGGAGAATTAGGAGGACAACCGATTCAATCTTCTGCTGTTATTTAAATTTTGAAAAGATATTCTGTTGTTATTTGAATTTTGAAGATATCTACTTTGGTGTACTGAAACTCTATAAAGAGTTATCTTGTATCATGTTTGATATACAATAGAATATCAATTCAACTATCGTCTATTTCTTAATCTCCTTTACTCCTATCAATTCAATTCTTTTACATGACCCCCCCCCCCCCCCCCAAAAAACCAAAAAAACCTTCTAGGGGGACCCTCGACCAACTTCATGACAAATTGGACATAAAACAAGTTACAAAATGTGAAGGAAAGCACAAAGAACTAAGTAAATATCCTAAACTAGTCACTAATTTAAGCTAAAAATGGTACTCAATGAAAATGAAAAATGGATCCGCATATATCCATGCTTTTGTTTGGAAAAAGGAGAAAATAAAAAAAAAAAAGTAAATCTATTTCTCTTTGTATTTCCCCTTTGCATTAAATACTATTAAGAATGAAATTTTCAAGATTAATGACATATAAATTAATTTTGTTATGTTTTTTTTTTTTTTTACTTTCTTTCATAACTAGAAGAGTAGAGTCGTTCAGAATTTCTTTCTTGTTCCCTAAAGTGTTCTAATTTCTTTTTCACTTTCTTTCATAACTATAAGAGTAGTCGTTTAGAATTTCTTTTCCTTTCCCTAAAGTGTTCTAAGTTTTAAATATGGCTTAAAACAGTCACAATTCAAAAAGCGAGGGAGAATCGGAGTTACAAGCCAACTTAGGATTTTTAAAAAATAAACAAAGAAGATCATCTCAAATTAGACTCTACAGAACAAAGCACACACAAAAATCGAACACTACCAACTAAGACCCACACCACCCAACAGCTTATGTTGATTTTGCTGAGAAGACCAGTAGCCCTCCACCAAACTCTGCCTACCATGTTTGAAATTGCAGCCACCTTCTGTGACTTTCCCCTCCCATTTGTGTATATATATGTGATGTATGTGTGTGTAATTGATTGTGGGCTGAAAGCTGTGTTGTTGTAGAGAGGTGTGCGGTGTGCTGTGTGGTGTGTTATGCGAGGAATAGAGTGTCGTGTGAGGCAAAGTGAAACTTTGAAGAGAGAGAGAGAGAGAGAGAGAGAGAGTGGAGTTGAGGGCATTAGCCTCCTCCTCCTACTTGTATTCTCCCGATTATAGTGGATTGTGTGTGCTCCCGTGGACATAGGTCACAGTGGACCAAACCACGTAAATCTGGTATTGCATTGTGGTCGTGTATTTTGCTCATGTGCGATTTTTGCTCGTAGATCCACTTTCCAACAAATAGTATCAGAGCAAAGTTGGAGAAAAATTGTCGGATCGAAGCAAAATTTTTGGATTGGAGCCTCTGCCTAGTAGCTCAAAAATCAGTTTTGAGGCCACCAAAGCGTTCCCCTCATTGATACGAAGCCAACGGTGATAACCGGAGCTCGAAAGGAGCTCAGAAGAAGCCGCACGCACTTGCATGCGCCACAGATGGCCAAAAGAAGTTGCCACGCGTCCAAGCGCGCCACCACGCACCGGTAGGTGATCGGCAGGTGGGCTAACGTGCTGGCAAGGGATCGGAAGGTGGGATCACGTGCTCCCACGCGCCGGCGAACATCCGGCGAGTCTGGAGGTTGAAGACGCTGATGTCATCTGCCACGTCAGTGCTGAGTCACTGAGACACGTTAGCTGGGACTGTGCCACGTCAGCAGGTGGACCCCACAGTGTCAAGTCAGTAGTGGGCTCAGTGCCACATCAGCAGACGACGTTAAGTAACGGCATTAGTGACTGTTAACGGCAATAGAAAGATTCCGTTAACTTTGATCGAAATTGACCGTTTTGATCAAAAGTTTGACTGAGCTTTTCAGAGCCATTTCGGGTCAGTTTTCCGAATGGCTTGAACCACTTTTAAGGTTTTGGGCCGTTCTGAAGCCATTAGTAATGTCCGTTTTGTGAGATTCGGAGATGAATGGCAAGTATTGGCACTTCAAAATTCGAGGTGGAGAAGTTTGATGGGCAGAACAACTTCAGCTTGTGGCAGAGCACGGTGAAGAATATTTTGGTTCAACAAGGCTTGATCAAGCCGTTGATCGGGAAGAAGCCAGATGATATCAAAGATGATGATTGGACCGAATTGAAGATGAATACGGTCAGCACAATCCGATTGTGTCTGGGAAAATGAAGTCAAATATTCAGTGTTAGATGAAACCTCACCGATGGAGTTCTGGAAGAAATTGGAGCAGAGGTATATGTTGAAGTTCCTTACCAATAAGCTCTTTCTAAAGAAGAAAATTTACCAACTCCGAATGAACGAGGGAAGTAGTATTTTTGATCACATAAATGATTACAACAAGATTTTGACCCAGTTGTTGAGCCTCAACGTAAAAATTGATGAAGAGGATAAGGTGCTTCTATTTTTGTCGTCTCTACCAGCTTCATTTGATGGTCTCATAACTGCATTGCTCGTAGGGAAAGATACCTTGAAGTTGGATGATGTGATGGCATCACTTCAAGATTCTGAGATGCTAAAAAGGCCGATTGTGACTTCTCATGAGCAGGCTTTGGTGGCCAATACTGAGAGACAAGGAAGAAACAAAGATTGAAAGCTCAAAGGTAAACAATGACATTCAAAATCAAGAGAACGAGATACGAGCGAGATTGTATGCTACTGGTGTGATAAAAAGGGACACTTCAAAAGGGATTGTGAAAAGCGAAAACAATATGAAGAAGAAAAGAAGACACGGGATGGTGTCAATGTATCGGAGCATGCCACATAGCACAGTAATGATGAGGTCCTTGTAACAGTGAGCAGCTTACATTGACAAATCAATCGAAGAAATGTACAGTGTCGATACTGTAAGAAGTACGGCCATATGAAGAGGGAGTGCTGGAAATTGATGAGAAAGAACATGAATGCTCATAACAGTCCAAACAATGATGGATGAGTTTTGGACTTTGGGAGTTCAGTTCATGTTTGTTTTAAGAAAAAAAATTTTCATTCTTTCAAAGAAGTTCACGGTACGGTATCACTTGGTGAAGGGTCTTCATGCGATGTCAGAGGGATTGAATTTGTGAAGCTGAATACGCCTGTTGGAACGATCCATATTTTGGATGATGTAAACTTTGTTCCAAAGATGCAAAGAAATTTGATCTCCCTTAGTCAGTTGGATTCTAAGGGTTGTCAAATCTCCGTCGCAAGTGGAGCTATGGAGGTGACCCGACATGACTCAATGATATTTGTTGGGAAGGAGTCTCGTGGTCTGTATCAATTGATGAGAACCACAGTGGTTGGTGGTTTAACCGCGGATGATGATAGCTGCACATCGTCAGGAACGAATAGACGAGTTCGGTTTGCCGATGAAGAAGGCGGTGCTCTTTGCATGGTTCAAACGTTTGAATCAAACTATGAAGATTTGCCTTGATTGATTTTGTATCAAGGTGGAGTTGTGGACTTGGGAGTTGATACTCGCCAAGGTGAAGATTGTTAGGATGTGACTCGTATTGATTAGACAGCCACACCACCTAGCAGCTTATGTTGATTTTGCTGAGAAGACTAGCAGCCCTCCACCAAACTCTACCTACCATGTTTGAAATTGCAGCCACTTTCTGTGACTTTCCTCTCCCATTTGTGTATATATATATGTGATGTATGGGTGTGTAATTGATTGTGGGCTGAAAGCTGTGTTGTTGTAGAGAGGTGTGCTGTGTGCTGCGTGGTGTGTTGTGCGAGGAATAGAGTGTTGTGTGAGGCAGAGTAAATCTTTGTAGAGAGAGAGAGAGAGTAGTTGAGGGCATTAACCTCCTCCTCCTCCTCCTCCTTGTATTCTCCCAGTTATAGTGGATTGTGTGTGCTCCCGTGGACGTAGGTCACAGTGGACCGAACCACGTAAATCTGGAATTGCATTGTGGTCGTGTATTTTGCTCATGTGCGATTGTTGCTCGTAGATCCACTTTCCAACGATCTAAGTATTAGAAGTGCAGGAAATTAGACGCCGTAAGATTTAAAACCAAAAACATATATATACATACACATAGATTATATAAAACAGTCATCTAATCACTGATCATCAACACTTAACTACCAGATGATGATATCGATACCGAAGAGGGAGCAAATTGAGAGAAGGAATTAATTAAGAGTTAGTGAGGAGTCAATGAAATACCAGGATCTCTGACGGTGGCATGGACGATGTAGTCCTTGGAGAGAAGAAGCTTGACCAGCGCCGACCCGAGGAAGCCGCCAGCCCCCGTCACGCACACTTTCCCTTTGATCTCCGCCATTAATCTGCTCATCCGCCTCTCTCTCTCTCTCTCTCTCTCTCTCTCTCCCTCCTCTGGAGACCGAAGCTGAAATGTGCCTCTCCTTCTCGCTGCGACAACTGGGGAGTAAAATATTTATCAAGTTAGCGGCGGATTTATTTTTGTTTCTTTATTCATTTTTTTTAAATACATAGAAAATTCGGAAGTTTAATTCTATTGTGGGTTTCAATAATACCCCTTCACTTTTTAGAAAATGACACCTAAGTTTTTCAAAACTATCACAAAACCCATGAAGTTAAATTTTATAGACAACATAAAACCGTAAATCAACTATTAATTTTACTAAACAAGTTAAACTTAATAAAATGAAAATTTTATTACTCAATTTTAATAAGATAAATTAAAAATAATAATATTAATTTAATAAACTAAGTTAGAAAGTTTGATTAATTAATTACAATACATTTTGAAAATTAAATTTTTAAGTAAATTAAACATCTAACAATTAAGATAGGTTAATACTCATTTTGATCAATACTTTTACCCTTACGATCAAAAATTTTAAGTCAGGTTAATCAGTTGACATTAGCATGAAAATATAATTCAATTATTATTTAAAAATTTAAAATTATGAAAATAAATATATAATACAAATAGTTTAAAAAAAAAACTTAAATAATTAAATCATTACAAAATATTTGCTATATACATTTCATAAAAAATGAATAACTAAATATATATTTAACAAATAAAATAAAATTTTACCAAAATTGATTTGGATCGAACGGTTAAAGGTAGCCACCTCCCAATTGCAAGAAAAGAACCTTCGAGGAAACCCTCCTGGCCTTTGCTTTTTTATTCTTTCTTTTATTTATTTATTTATTGGAAGCTTCTTTGTTCTTATTGGCATCTTCTACCATTTTTATGGTGGGGGGAGAAATTTTATGTGGTCTGAATCACTATTTTTCTAATGATAGTATTAAACCACACACATTTTGACATGTGTAAATAGATATTTTATTTTATTTAAATAATAAAGTTTTTATATATGTATTAATGTACATATATTAAAATAGAAGACTTGCTTTTTGGATTTGTTGAATATCATATTTAATAACATAATAATTTGGATGAAATCAATAAAAATTTAGGTAAATTATCTCAAACAATAATCAACCAGTTAATAAAAATTTGAGTGTTTTTTTAGCATTAATATTTTACACAAAAAAGAACTAACATCCCATTTTATAATTTTTAATTTATAAATAATAAATTTTGAAATTTATTTTAACACCATCTTTGATAAGTTCTTAGATTTAAAAATATTGAACTATGTTTTACTTGTTTCATGACGTGCATAGTCATAAATGTTTATGGAAATTACATCCAATAATCATTTTGCAGTATTATAATTATTAGATATTTTTATGATTTATTAATAATTTTAATTTTTTATATATCTATTTTTTAAAAAATTTTAAAATAATGATATATATTTTTTCACTATCATGATATCAATTGGAGGATATAAAGCAATTGGACTAGATAGACTAGTTAATTTGAGAATTTATTAGATTTTTGAGTCATTTAATTAGTTTTTAACATATTATGTTGACCAATTTTTTTAAATTTAATTTATTATATATGTATTATTTTAAAAATATCATTTTATTATGGCTACAATTATTTTTTTTTACATATACATAACGATTAATTAACGGTCAACTAATGAAATATTCTTTTCACCGTTAAGATTAAAATTTTAAGAAATTTTTTGATAGTTTATGAAAACACGAAAAATAGAGTGTTGTCATTTTTAGAAACTCGGATTTTACCTTTCTATTATCAATACTATACATTATTTTTGAATATTTTGGATCTGGTGTTGACACGTGTCCTTGGGCACGTGGGCTACGCATGAAATTTGGGACAGAGCATGTGGTTTTATGCCCTTCAGCCTGACAAAATCCCTCCACTCTAGCTTTTGGGCTTCCCTCTCTATATGATCCACTCTCTGTTGGCCAATGAAATGATTGTTGAGAAGATTGTGTGCGTGCTTGGTTGCGTTAGGTAAGATTTGATTGGAATGATTTGAATAGGAACTATATGAGATGCCATTTATAGAATAAAATCATTTTAACGCATGAGCGTACCTACCAGAATTATTACATTTTGTTTATATTAAAGTTATTTTAAGGATACCATGTGATTGTTATTTTTTTTTTTTGGATTACGTACCGAATTTTCACGTGTCTGTTTCACAATTCACGTGACTAATTTCGTGCCCCTTAAAGCTGATCCTACAACTTCAAAGGGAGATAAATTTCAGAAATTTAGGGGTAGAAACGAATTCGGAAGGGTTTAAACACTTGATCTCATGAGAGACACTCTTGCAGCCTGCACTACCACCTGAACCACACCTTGAGGTATACAATTTTCAATTTAAAAAAAAAATTAGACTTATAAGAATCGTTGGAAATCCAACTATATGAGACATATTTTATAGAAAAAAAAAATCAAAAGCAAATTGATTCACTTAAAAAATTTTAAGTTGTTAGTTGAACAAAACTATAATTTTTCATATATATATATATATATATATATATATACATATATATATATATATATATATATATATATACATATATATATATATATATACATATGTTCTACCACGTAAAATTTCA
Organism: Malania oleifera; assembly: GCF_029873635.1. Lineage (NCBI taxonomy): Eukaryota > Viridiplantae > Streptophyta > Magnoliopsida > Santalales > Ximeniaceae > Malania > Malania oleifera. The sequence continues at coordinate 108,439,818 of NC_080424.1, forward strand.
TGTAAGTTCAAGCATTACTTTTAGGTTAAAATTTTATTTTTATTTAAAAGAATGGAGGTGGTAAACATTTAATTATAGAACTTCTAATCCAGAAGACTCTATCATACTAAAAAGCTTAAGCTATAAATTTAAGTCAAAAATTATTATTTTTTTAAAAAATATGTCTAATAAGTTGATGCTAAGTTTGCGAGCAAGAACTTCAAATCTTAAATTTATATTTGGATAAATTTGAACAAAATTCAATATAATTTCATATTAAATTTTATTAAAATCTATATAAATCTAGATTTACGGCTTTTTCAAACATAGGATTTGTGTTTTCCAAATCACTATAATAGACTTTATATTTAAGTTTGTTAATTGTAATTTAACTTATACAAAATTTCAAAATCATTTACTAAAATTAGCAGATGGCCTATGTGGTAGAATACAGGATGTGTATCAAGTCACAACAATCAAATTGTAACACTTTAGACTTAGGAGACTTGAATGGTGTCCTCATTATCATGTATAACTTTTCATTCGTATAGATATGCAATAACGGGAACTCGATTTTGTCGTTAGTATAAGAGCTAAGGTCAAGGATTCAATTCCGATAAGGGTTTTCATTGGTAGATATTGCTTTTTATTGAATCAAATTCTATGTAGTAGCACAAAACATTCTGGGGTGAAGAGAGTTAGGGAGTTATTGTTGAATTTGAACCAAATTGCCCCTTGACAGAATAAGTTGTGTCAATAAATCTAAACCAAGAGTCCACATTCCTGGTAGCTTTGAATTGAATCAATAAGGGTTTCTTCCAATGGCCTGTACTTCCATCCCAGCTTCTGCAATTTTTCAGAACTCAACCCTCTTACATCTACACCTTCTTCCTCGGTAAAGCTGCCAACACCAAAGCAGATGAAAACAAAACTACCAAAATGACAAGATCAGATCAAGGTAAATTCTAAGTTGTCTTTGGGAACACGAGGTTTGAGCCTTGGATTTTGCATTGTGTTTTGTTCAAAACCAAACTCGAACTCTACACTCTAATCCCAAAGTTATGATTGAGGCATGAGACAGGCTATATGCCATCACAGAAATTCCCAATAGAACAAAAATTTTAATGATAAAAACAGACTAAACGGGTGGACTAATATTGATTATGAGATAGAAAAAACATCTTCATTTAGAATGAAACTAGAAGCTTACCTCTTTGGATAATTGTAATTAGGATAAATACTCCTCAGCTTGTCCACCAAATCCCCCAAATTGGTCATGTGAGCAGTGCATATGTATCTTCCTTCGGCTTCGGGCTTCTCGAACACCAGGAGCAATGCTTCAGCTACGTCACGTACATCAACTATTGGCTTATGCTTGTTTTCTACTGTCTCATGCCCTTCTGTTTGTGCATATCACAAGAAATTCGATTCAAAGATTAAAGGAGTAGCACTCTTAAATCCAATATATTGTGAACATAACATGTCCCTCGGAGAAAAAACCAATGCCAACATAACCTAAATCAGCAAAGTCGCTTCTCAAAAAAATTGCAAACGGAATCTAGCATTGATTCCTGGACATAACTACACGAGCATCTATGGAAGAGTGTTAATATATACCAGAATATCACTACAATAACAAAATCATGTAACGTTGTATACAGATGCCAGCTGAAACGGTGAAGATGGTAGAAGCAGGTACCTTTCAAAAGCTTAACAAGAAACAAGCTACTAGCATTTAGGGAGGGCTGTAGCATCGGCCCGAAGACGAGGGCTGGACAAACTGTCACAACGTCAAGCCCCGTCTTTTTTGCAAACTCCAAGGTCTCAATTTCTGCTTCTGTTTTGGAAAGACAATACCAGTTCTGGTTGGGGGAAAACACAAAACTAGGGAATCAGCTTGAATAGAACCATTCTGCATACCCTACACATTTGAAATCTAAATTTCTTTGGCTGTACTAGAAATAAACAAAGTATATCTTTAGAACAACCATTGATACGTAGTTGAGTTTTCCAATTGTCACCTTTGTGTTTCTGCAATAGTCCTTATCAGACCAACAAGATTCATCCTTCAATTTGCCTTCGGGCCAGCTGGGGTTCATGAAAACAGCAGCTCCAGAGGACACAACTACAACTCGCTTAACTTTTGCTTTGTAACATGCCTTGAGCACATTGAGTGTGCCCTTTACAGCAGGCTCCATCAGCTCCACCTGCACAACAACATTTGGACTGTGAGAGAAAAAAGAAAAGAAAAGAGAAACGCATTCTGTGGGTAACCCATCAAGATACAGTCATGCTATAAATCAAGGGGAGTTGACGTTCATCAAGTAATGCATAAATTTCCATTTAGTGAGGAGAAATTGGGCATTGAACAAGTTTCTGTGTGGGTAGTCTTGCCTCGGGATTTGAAACTGTAGTGGAGGGAACTGGACTGGCTACATGGAACACTCCAAGGCATCCCGTGATGGCAGCACAGAGAGAGTCATAATCCAGCAAATCTGCCTTGAAGAGTTTCAAGTTCTCAGATGCCTTCTCGAGTTTCATCAAATGAGCATACTTTTCATCCTCTGCAATGGCAAACACAGTGGAAAACTTTCATTGCTATTGAAAATCAAAATACACTCACAACTTTATTTGATGGTTAGTCTTTCCCAGCTTTGCTGCAACCATTGACTTACATATTCACATGTCGAACATTCTCATCAGAGTCTTAAATTCTACCTGAAGGAGCTATTTCTCGCAGGTTTTCTCACTTCTGTAGCTCCAAATGCTAATATGATATTGAGGTTTCAAATATTCAGTTAGTTTGGATCAAAGATTTAGAAAAGAAAAATAAGGACAAAACTTATTTTTTATTATATTTTAACTTTATATTAAATACTATTGAAAGTAAAAGTTTATTTTAATATGATTAAAAATATAAAAAATTAAATATTAATGATGAGTAAAATTAAAATTTTATTTATAAATTTAGTATCTTTTTTTCACTCTCTTTATAACTAAATATGAAAACGTAAATTTATAAAACTTCACGGACAGAAGATCTAAATAAACTCTGATCTTATTTCTTGAATCCAATGAAGCTTACAAGCAAAATACTTAAAAAATAAAATCATTAAATCTCCTTATATATAGAATCTGTTAAACTAACTAATAGCTAACTTTCTAAAGAAAAGAAATAATTACAAAGTTCAACTAATCATAACAAACAACTAACTCTTCCAAGTCACATGGCAATAACTATTCACAGTTGTGTATGAATGATTCCTTGCAAGGCTGCTTATAAATTTTAACACTCCCTCTCACGAGCACTGTTCTTGCATTCTGATCTTCCTTCACATAATTAGGATATTCAATCTTAGGAGCAAATATGTTGATCAATCCCAACTTCTTGACTAATCTGATATGACTATCTACACCAAGTGCCTTGGTAAAGACATCTGTCAATTGATTCCTGGAAGCAACATGAAATGTTTTGATAGTACCATCAAGAACTCTATTTCTCACAATATGACAATCTGCCTCTATGTGTTTTGATCTCTCATGAAACACAAGATTCGCAGCAATATCCAAAACTCCTTGGTTGTCACAATACATTAGCACTGACTTATCATGCTTCACTTGAAGATCTTTCAATAGATACAATAACCAAGTTACTTCACAGGTAGTACTTGCCATTGATCTATATTCAGCTTCAGCCAAAGACCTTGATATCATTGACTGCTTCTTTGATCTCCATGAAATTAAAGCATTCCCAAGAAAAACACAATAACCAGTTAATGATCTTCTAGTGTCTGGACATCCTGCCCAATTAGCATCACAATAGGCTTTCAATTGTAAATCTGAATCACTAGGGAAAAATACCCCTTGACCTGATGTTCCCTTGATATATTGCAATATTCTAGTAGCTGCCTGCATGTGTGGATGCCTTGGTTAACCACTACTTGGCATGAAAAACTATCATTCTTGGTCAAGATCGAGCCATGATTCTTGTTCTCACTGCCAAGAAAAAGATAGGTCTTATCAATGGAAAAATTGTTGAACCTGATCCAGAGTCTCCTCTCTATGAAGATTGGCAAAGCTGCAATACGATGGTAATTTCTTGGTTGATTAATTCAATGCACGCAGATGTATATGGCAGTGTGATGTATTGTAAAACTGCTAGAGAGATGTGGCTGGAATTGCAAAATGTTTTTTCTCAAGGCAATGGTCCCAAAATATACAATCTTCATGAGGTTTCTTATGGGATTGAATGAAAATTTTGAAACCATTAGGACTCAAATTCTGATGTATGAGCCTCTTCCTTCAATTAACTAGGTTTATGCATTAGTTCTTCAAGAAGAGTCTCACAAGAATGCTAGACATGGAGGATCGTATACTGCTAAACCTGATACTATGGTAATGTATGCAAACTCAAAGGGAAGCAGTTCTGGTAATTCAGGATGGAACAAAGGAAACAACAAGAAAGAAAAACCTATGTGCACTCATTGTGATATGCTTGGGCATACTATTGATAAGTGCTTCAAGCTACACGGATACCCACCTGGTTGGTTACAAGCCAAAATGGAGATCAAGTGCAAAATCAAGTTTCTTGTCCTCAAGGAACTATGATTGAGAATTCTTCTCAAAGCCAGATTCAATGTCCCATCACCAAGGCTCAATGTGAGCAGTTGTTGGCTTTTCTCAATACAGGATCAACTTCTAGTCACAATCATCATGTTGCTAATGCAAGTATTGGTAATAAATTGTCTGGATTGACCTCTGGATCTGCTGGTGCTCATGGTGCTGCTGCTGTGACAATAAATTCTTCCCAGCCTCAAGCACATAATAACTATCGTGAAACCATGTTAGGTTTTATATCTAATTCTTCCTTCACACCCATTTTGACACACTCTATTTTCTCAGCCAAATCGGTAAACAGAAATTGTTTTGGATCTACTAATTGGGTCATAGACACAGGAGCTACTGACCACATGGTACATTTAATTACTTGTTTCACACATATCACAGCCACTTTGAATGCTCTGATACCATATAAAACTACACGGACAGAAGATCTAAATAAACTCCGATCTTATTTCTTGAATCCAATGAAGCTTACAAGCAAAAGACTTAAAAAAATACAATCATTAAATCTCCTTATATACAGAATCTGTTAAACTAACTAATAATTAACTTCTTAAAGAAAAAAAATAATTACAAAGTTCAACTAATCATAACAAACAACTCTTCCAAGTCACATGACAATAACTGTTCACAGTTGTGTATGAATGATTCCTTACAAGGCTGCTTATCAATTTTAACAAATTTTTTTAATATTTTTCATTTCTTTTCCTAACTTTTTGCCCTAAGAAGTTTGGATTCAATTTGTGTAGATTTATTTTTATGCAATCTCTTTATGGAGACTGTCCCGGACAGACACAGGGACAGAAACAGGGAACATCAAATGAGGTGACCCATTCAAGATGCATGACACTACACAAACAGTATAAATTCAAAAACTGTACAGCCTTGTGGGGATTAAAAAAGAAAAGAATTAAAGCAAAAGGAACTATAAAAATGTGACAGTTATAAATTCATAATAGAACAGCCACAGAAGGAAGACGATGTATACCAGGGTGTCTAACAGTGCCATGGACGACGTAGTCATTGGCGAGAAGAAGGTCGACCACCGCCGACCCCACGAACCCTCCGGCCCCCGTCACCCCCACTACCCCTCTTCCCCTCTTCTTCGTCTCGTTCGCCATCTCTCCCTCTCTCGCTGCCGACAACGGCTGAGTGGGAGTCAAAGTTTGTTAATTTATATTGGGGGCGGAAATGTCTCCACAAAGTCAACAACTTTTATTTTAAAATAATAATAATAATTAAAAAAAAATTGAAAATGAAGTATGTGGTTGAAATGTGCGACCATAGAAAGTCAACGTATTAGGGGGGAACCCCCACGATGCATGTTATTTGCTTAAAGAAATGTTTGGAATAAAGTAAATTTCTCTAATTGATTCTTTGTCTCCATTCAAATATTCATAACTTTTAATGTATGGATTTCATTATATTGCTCTACTAGTAATGTTTTATCAACAATATAATTATATGTAATTATATATGATAAATTGTTTTATTTTAATAATACATAAAGACAAGCATAAGCATTGTTTTTTTTATTTTTAAAAAAGTTTTAAAGTATTTTTTAGTTGACGAGACAGATTCAAATTCCTGATAGGAGGCAAATCCCTAATGAGGCAGAAATGAGGATATGTGTTCCAAGACGAATTTGGGGAAATGGATTAGGCAAGTTCTTCTTCGTGGGAAAACAAAACATATTATGCTACCCTCACTCTAAACTTAAGTTGTTTATTTCGCTAATAGTAATAAGGTTGCATCTACACTATTCTACCATGTCCTAGACTATTTGACTAGGTGAAACTTGATATTCATTTAGGGTAGGTCATTCAATTAGAATCTCAAAGGATTACAATAATTAAATTATCTTATATCACATTTAAATTTTTATTTATGAAAGAAACGTTAGTCAATTAGTAGATATATATAGTAGCATAGGACAGTTTAGGTTCTGTCAACTCTTTTATGTCTTCACCTTCTTTCTAAGTAAAGTTGCCAACACCAAAGCAATAGAGGGTAAGACTACCAAAGGGCCAAAATCATATCAAATAACCTAAGTTCTAGAACTATCTTTGGGTACATGAAGTTCGAGCATTGGATTATGTATTGCATTTTGTTCAATTTAAAACTTGAACTTGATGCTACAATCTCGAAGTTGTAAACAAGGCATAATATGGAGTTGTGTGTTGTCATTATTATCCTTGATCGAACAAAACTTCGCAGAGTAAAAACATAATAATAGGGGTGCTAACATTGAATACCAGAAGTTTATCTCTTGTCTTAGGATAGTTGTAATTAGGATAAACACTCCTCACTTGTCCACTAAATCTACCAAATTGATTATGTGAGTGCTGCAATATGTACATCCCCTCAGCTTCTGGCTTCTTGAATGCCAGGAGCAATGTTTTGTTTTACATTTTTTCAAGCCCTTGTGTATATTCATATATCAAAAGAAAATTGATTTGCTTAAAAGATGAAATAAATAACACTCTTGAAGCAAATAAATTATGGGGTAAAAAACATGTTTAAGGAGAAAAACTTATATCAATATAGCCTCAAGTCAATAAAATTGCATTCTCAAGCAAATTAATGTGATATGGATTCTCTAACACACGCGCCTCTATCAGAGAATGTCAATATACATAAGAATGTCATAATAAATAACAAAATCTAATGATGTTGTATATTGATGTTAGTTGAAATGGTAAAGAATGATATGTATAGGTGTTGGAGTGTCAAGCTCGCTTGAAGAAAAAAAAAAAACAATCTGAGCCATCCATTCTTTAAAGAGATCCAGCGGCTGTGTGTTTTCACTTTTGTTAGTGAAGGGGCATGGATGTAATTTGCTCCTTTTTCTTGTTGTAAATAAAAGAATTAAAACAACAGGGGCGGGGGACTACTTTTAGTTTTGGGGGTAGCTTCAGGTTTCAAAATTTTTTCAGTTTGCAGCTTCAGAAAGGGTAGCCGCGAGAGTCTTCCTTTGCTTCAGCCGTGAGTCTTTCCAACCAAGAGAGCACCTACAGAACCGAGAGCCTTCAGCAGCCGTGCGGGAGAGTGAAGGGCTCACGGGAGAAGGAGCCGGCAGGAGGAGGTGCAGCGTTGGGGATCTCCAGCCTCCAGCAGAGGTTCACGCACTGGTAAGGGAAGGTAAAAACACAGATTTAGTTTCATGGGGAGGGAGAAGGATAGGGAGAAACCTACGGTTCTTCGCAGGTGCAAAGAGAGGCTTTCTTGGGCCGTTTTTGGGCTGATTTCTAGAGGAAATTGGTAAGCCAATAAAGGAATCTGTGTGTATTTGTATTTATTTCCGCCAATTTGATATAGTGTCTCTGGATGTGAGTTTCTGCCGTGGATGTAGGCCAATTTTTGGGCCGAACCACGTAAATGTGTTCTTGTGGATTGTGATTGTGGCATGTTTATGTTTTGCTGAATATTGGATTGGTGAACATATATTTTTCTTGATCAAACTTAGCACACACGCACACATTAAAATAAACAGGTTTTTCGTTTAGGTGTGATTGTGGTTGATGCTTAGGTAAAATCAGATTGTGGTTTGTTTACAATTAATTAAAATCTGAAAATTAGAATTAGCAATCAGCTGAATTACACACAACAAGTGGTATCAGAGCCTGGCTATGTGATGGGAACCGCTAGGTTTGAAATAGAAAAATTCTTTAGGAAAAATGACTTTGGTTTATGGAGGATTAAGATGCATGCCATCTTGGTACAGCAGGGGCTTGAGGAGGCTCTTCTTGGAGAGAAGAAAGGGGCCTCCACTTTACAAGAGGGGAAACCAAGTTTTCCCTCCACCGATAAAGTGAAGCCCAAAATCCTGCAAAAGGCACATCGTGCCATTATCTTGTCCTTAGGATACAAAGTGCTTAGGGAAGTTGCCAATGAGGATACGATAGCTGAAGTTTGGTCAAAACTAGAAAGTTTGTACATGACAAAATCCCTAACAAATAGACTCCATAAGAAGACTATACTCAACACCTTTAGAATGACCTTTGGAACATCAATTGATGAACATTTAGATGAATTTAATAAAATTCTTTTGGATCTTGCTAATATTGATATTAGTATAGATGAAGAAGACCAGAAAATTCTTTTATTGAGTTCTCTTGACTCCACATATGAAAGTATTAAAGAAACTATGATGTATGGGAGAGAGAGGCTGACTTTAGAAGATGTGCGAGCCGTTTTGCACTCTAGGGAATTGCACACTAAGTTTGAGTCTAAATCAGGGTCAGGGGAAGGGTTAAATGTGAAAGGTAGGTTTGACAATAGGAACAAGAAAGGAAAAGACAAGAGGTCTAGATCAAAGTCTAAGAGCAAGGCACTAAAGTGTTTTGCATGTCACAAGGAAGGACATTTTAAGAAAGACTGCCCTAAGAGGAAAAATGGTGCAAATGCCACCACCTTTGAATCAAAGGGTAAGGCAGTTGTAGTTTTAGATGGGTATGATAGATCGGAAGTATTGAACCTCTCTGATAAAGATTCGGGAAAAGAATGGATATTAGATTCAGGAAGTTCCTTCCACATGTGTCCATTGAAAAACTGGTTTGAGTCCTTTACATGCTTAGAAGGAGGTCATGTTATCCTAGGAAATAATAAGTCATGTAAAATACAGGGAATTGGGACTATGAGACTTCTAATGCATGATGGGATTAAAAGAGTGCTAAGAGATGTGAGGTACATACTTGATCTGAAGAGAAACTTGATTTCTTTTGGTAGCTTAGATAAGACAGGGTACACGTTTAAGTTTGAAGGAGGTAGCCTAAGAGTATGTAGAGGTTCACTGGTAGTGATGAAAAGGGTGCTAAAGAATGGGTTGTACACCTTGGTAGGAAAGACAGTGATTGGTGAGGCTTCACCTATCAACCATAGGGTAGAAAATCAGGTTTCCTTGTGGCATAAGAGGCTAGGACATGTTAGCCAACAGGGCCTAAAAGAGCTAGAGAAACAGGGGCTCCTTGGAGATAGGAAACTTGAGGAATTGTCATTCTGTGAGGAGTGTGTATTGGGTAAGTCTACTAGGGTTAGTTTTAAGAAGTCCACTCACACCATGAAACAGATTCTTGATTATATACATTCAGACTTGTGGGGGCCTGCTACGGTTAGTTTTCATGGTGGTTCTAGGTATTTTCTGTCAATTATAGATGACTTTTCTAGGAAAGTATGAGTTTATATTCTAAAACATAAAAGTGATACTTTTGAAAAGTTTAAAGAATGGAAAACTTTAGTTGAAACTTAAGTTGGCAGAAAAGTTAAAACATTGATAACAGACAATGGATTAGAATACTTGTCAAATGAATTTTTTGAATTTTGTAAAACCGAGGGCATTGCTAGACATAGGACTATTAGGGATACTTCCCAATAGAATGGATTAGCTGAAATGATGAATAAGACTATTTTGGAAAGGGTAAGATGCATGTTAGCCACTTTAGGTCTGCCCAAGACCTTTTGGGCAGAGACGGTGACCACTGTTGTATACCTTATTAATAGGTGTTCTTCCACAGCTTTAAATTTTAAATCCCCTCAAGAAATTTGGTTAGGTAAGCCTGCTGATTATCAAGGTTTAAAAGTTTTTGGGTGCGTAGCCTATGCCCACATTAGAACTGATAAATTAGAGCCTAAGGCTATGAAATGCATTTTTTTGGGATACCCAAAGGGGGTTAAAGGCTATAAGCTCTGGGTTATAGAATCTGGAAAACAAAAATGTATTATTAGCAAGGATATAGTTTTTAATGAAACTAAAATAGGGGGAAAATAAGAAAATTTAGATGAAAGTGTTAGTCACTCTGAAACTAGTGACCTGCAGCTTGAGGTGGAGCAACCCTCCACTTCTTATAGCCATTTAGAAACAGATGCTGTAGATTTTGAGGAGCAAAACTCAGAAACAGAAACCTCTAAATTAAGTAAAACTTACTTTCTAACATGGGATAGGAAGAGGGGGGTCATAAGACCTCCTCAAAGGTATGGGGAAGTTGATATGACAGCTTTTGCTCTTTCTGTTGCTGAAATAGAAATTGAGGTGGAGCCTAGGACTTTTAAAGAGGCCATGGATAGTAAAGAGGCTGGAAAATGGAATCTTGTAATGCAAGAAGAAATGAAGTCTCTAAACAAGAATGAGACATGAGTGATGGTACCTAGACCGGAAAAATAGAAACTCATAGGATCCAAGTGGATCTTTAAAAGGAAAGAGGGAATCCCTGGAGTTGAACCGCCTCGGTATAAAGCTAGGTTAGTGGCCAAGAGATTTACACAAAGGGAAGGGGTAGACTATAATGAAATATTTTCCCCTGTTGTGAGGCACAATTCAAATAGAATTCTATTATCTTTTATTGCTGTACATAACTTGCATTTGAAACAATTTGATGTTAAAACTGCTTTCTTGTAACGACCCGAATAAAATGGAATTTAGATAATGAAGAGAGAGGAAAAATGGAAAACAGGAACAGAAGGAAAGCTGCCAAGTTTCGTCGACGAACACAGGGTTTTGTCGATGAAGGCTTTAAGAATTCCGTCAACGAACACAGGGCTTCGTCGACGAGAAAATACCGAGAGTGGTTCTGAGGCAGTCTGAATTTCATCGATGGACACAGGGCTTCATCAACGAATTCACTGAAAGATTCGTTGACGAAGTGACGTGTCTCGTCGACGAATCTGGCAGTATAAATATGAAAAAACCAATATTTTTAATCATTTTCAGTGCTCCACTCTCTCTCCTCTCTCTTTCTACGAATCCTCTCCCTTCTCTCTTTGATTCCGGCCCCACCAATCACCGGATCAAAGATCCGAAGCTACCACGACGCTCCTGGCGGAGTTCTCTACAAGTTTATCGGAGTGGATCGTGGGGAAAAGCAAGTTGGAAATCATCGCAGAGTTGAGGTAAGACTTTTTAAATCAAATTTGGTCTTGTGATAGTTGTAGGAAATGATGTACGCATGAAAATACTGATGTTTAAAACTGAGAATTTTTAGTTTCAGGGTATTGATCAGGAAATCCTACGGGGGTTAGGTTAGGATATTTTGGGGGCTTTCTCAGTAGGCAGGTAAAGGAATAAACTAAAGCAATAATTTTCCATACAAATTATTATTAATTATGAGTAACTTTATTTTCAGAAAAGCATATGTTATATTGTGTATTACGAATGAAATATACGATTGGGAAAATACTACTATGATGATTAAAATGTATATGTATGTATGAGCTGTCAGAAAATCACGATTTTAGAATATGAAGTATGACTTTTAACAGCACATGTGTGGCATAAATATTATTTTACATGAAATACATTATGATATGAAAGATATTACAAGTAAACATGTTTTCAAGTATTATAAAAAAGATAAGTTATGTTGTGATTGTTTTAGACGATTATATGATAAATGATTTATTTTCAGAATATATTTATACTTGAAACAATTTTGGCGTGAGGCCATGTATTTATGTTATCGGCACGAGGCCGTATTTATGTTATTGGCGCGAGGCCATGTATTTATGTTATCGGCACGAGGCTGTATTTATGTATTGGCGTGAGGCCACGTATGTATGATTTCAATGCGAGGCCGTAATTATTATATTTTCGGAACGAGGCCGTAATGATGTTATATATATGATCATGTATTATATGTTATCACAACCAGGATGTTAGTTTAGTTCAATTCAGGAGCTCGATCGTAGCTATATGTGTAGATCAGATATCTACGTCAAATTTGTACTGACCATCCCATAAGGGGATGAGAGATGGATAGTCGATGTGGCTTTCAGTAGAGTGTGGACGTCCACTTGGTAGTCTAGACCAGGGTGTGGTGAGCTCATCGTACTTACAGACATATTTGATTCGGCAATGGTCAGCCAGCCATTGTCGGGTCCCGCCTTCGGGCTGCACAACCCGTCATGGGGGTAATACATGACACCAACTAGCTATTCATCCTATGTTTGTTTTCAGTACTACAGTTATAACAGATGATTTTATATATGTTATGATTTATTAATAAATGTGAAAACATATGTTTACTCAGTACGATATGATGATGTTTACAGAATTATGAAATGTACTGTATATGTATATGTACCTTAAATATTCACGTTGTCACACAGCTGTATTTAGTTTATTTTCCCTTAATGAGAAGTGTCTCACCCCCAACATTAATATATTTTTCAATAAATCTAGAGAAACAGGAGGGTCAAGGCCACCGTTGAGTGAGTGGGCTTCCCTACTAGAAGGGTAAGCGTTGAACTAGGACTAGGAGATTTTTGTTGTATAGTCCTAGTGATGTATTGATTTTTTGGCTTGAGAAGGTCATATTCTTGGGACATATTATATCTGGAGACGGTATTTCTGTGGATCCTATCAAGATTGATGCGGTAGTGAACTGGGCTAGACTGAGGAATGTCTAGGAGATCAAAAGTTTCTTGGGGCTAGCAGGCTATTATCGTCATTTCGTAGAGGGATTCTCAGCTTTGTCAGGACCCTTGACACGATTGACGAGGAAAAATGTCAGATTTGAGTGGGATGATGGCTGTGAATAGAGTTTTCAGGAACTGAAGCAGAGATTAGTCACAGCACCAGTGTTTGTCATTCCATCGGAAGGTGAAGGGTACGTCATATACAGCAATGCGTCCTTGAAAGGACTTGGTTGTGTATTGATGCAGCATGGCAAGGTAGTGGCATATGCGTCCAGACAGTTGAAAGAATATGAAAAGAACTACCATACCCACGATCTAGAGTTGCCTGCAGTGGTACATGCATTGAAAATTTGGAGGCATTACCTGTATGGCGAGCAGTGTGAGATTTTCTCCGACCACAAGAGTTTAAAGTATTTCTTTACGCAGAAGGAATTGAATATGAGGCAGAGAAGGTGGTTGGAGTTGATAAAGGATTTTGATTGTACCATCAGTTATCACCTAGGGAAAGCGAACGTGGTAGCTGATGGGTTGAGCAGGAAATCTTGGGAGCCAGTGTTGGCGGCTATGTAGATCCAGCATCCTATTATGATGGATCTGGAGAGACTCAGCATAGAGTTGGTGAAGAGTGATCTCCCCCTGTGTATTGCCAGCCTAGTAGTGCAGCCTACTCTGCAGGAGAGAATAGAGTGGGCAGGGGGAAGAGTTTAGTATTGCAGATGACGGAGCTTTGCGGTTTCGTTCCAGATTATGCGTTCCTGCCAATACTGAGATCAAGAAGACTATTTTAGAGGAAGCTCACAGATCTTTATATACAGTCCATCCGGGTAGTACGAAGATGTACAGAGATCTGGGAGAGTCGTATTGGTGGAGTGGTATGAAGAGGGAGATTGTCGAGTATGTAGCCCAGTGTTTGACGTGCCAGCAGGTAAAGGCTGAGCACCAGAGGCTGGCAGGGCAGTTGCAGCTGTTATTTATCTCGGAGTGGAAGTGGGATCACATATCGATGGACTTCGTGTCAAGACTGCCAACGGCGTTACATGACCAGAATGTCATCTGGGTGATTGTTGACCGTTTGACGAAGACCGCCCACTTTATTCCTGTCAAGATCAGCTACTCCCTCAACCGTTTAGCGGAGATTTACATTTAGGAGATAGTTCGTTCTCATGGAGTGCCTGTATCTATTGTGTCAGATCAAGACCCGCGATTCACGTCACGATTTTGGAGGAGCTTGCAGGAGGCTCTGGGGTCTCAGTTATCGTTTAATACGACATTCCATCCTCAGTCAGATGGTCAGACTAAAGGACGATACAAACACTAGAAGATATGCTCCGTGCATGTGTTCTAGATTTTGGGGGTAGCTGGACTCAGTTTATGCCACTGGTAGAGTTCGCGTACAATAACAGTTACCATTCCAGCATTGGCCTGACACCATTTGAGACTCTGTACGGAAGGAGATGTCGATCTCCTTTATATTGGGATGAGATGGGTGAGCGGTGAGTTGTGGGACCAGAATTAGTACAGCAGGCATACGATAAGGTTCGGCTTATCAGGGAAAGAATTAGGGCAGCTCAGAGCCAATAGAAGAGTTATGCCGACAATCGCCGCAGGAATTTAGAGTTTGACGTGGGTGATCACGTATTTTTTAAGATAGCTCCATTGAAAGGAGTTATGAGATTTGGTAGAAAAGGTAAACTTAGCCCTAAGTTCATCAGTCCATTTGAGATTTTAGAGAAAGTGGGACCGGTGGCCTATAGGTTAGCTTTACCACCTTCATTATCCAGAATTCACGACGTATTCCACGTATCAATGTTGAGGAAATATGTGTCAGATCCTTCTTATATCATCAGTTATGATGAATTGGAGCTTAGTGATTCACTAGTGTATGAGGAGGTATCAGTACAGATTCTGGATAGGAAAGTACAAGAGTTACGTAACAAGAAAATTCCTCACGTAAAAGTTTTGTGGAGGAATCATGCGGTAGAAGAGACTTCTTGGGAATCCGAGGAGCAGATGAGACAGAAGTATCCGCATCTATTCCTAGAAGTTTGATTTGGTAAAATGTAAGTAGTTAAGTTATATTTCTTAGCAGGTACGTTAATGGTTTTAGTAGTGTAATAACCCGAAAAAAATAATAATTAATTAATTAAAATTAAAAGTAATTATTGATTAGTTAATCGGTTAAATACTATTAAATTAATGTATTAAATAAACAAATAAAAAAAATAAAATAAAATAAAATAAAGAATTATATTTAATTAAAATTATTTATTAGTAATTAATTAGTTAAATATTATTAACTTGAATTAATTAATGTAATTAAAATGGTGATTATATATATATAAAAGTATATTTAAGTTAAGTTAAAGTAAAAGTAAATTAAAAAAAAATTTTGAAATAAAGATATATAAATATATATATATATTCTTTAACTTATATATATATATATATATATATATATATAATATAATATTAAAATAATATATATTAAATGTAATAAGATGGATTGGATTTCAATTTGAAATCCAATTCCATCTCATCTTCTTCAGCCGTCTGCAATTCTCACTGTTCTCTCTCTGTCTCCGTTTCACTCTTCCGTCCTTTTCCTTTCTCTCCTCAATTTCATTGGCCTAACGATCGCCAATCGAAAAACGGAAGGTGTCATTGGGTTCCTAACTCCGCCGCCGACATTTCTACTGGAGCAGATTTGTCGTGGAAACGACTTAGGCACTGCTCCTGGGAGAAAGGTAATTTTTTCCCAATTTCTCAATTTCTGGTTAAATCTACTGTTAAATCGACGATCAGGCACCACCACCGGGTCCTAATCGTCGTTGTCATCATTTTGGCGTAGGTAATTTTTGAATTGGGGTTTTCTAAACCCTACTCCAAAGCGAGAGTAGGATTTAAAAAATTTGGTAATTTGGCTAAATTTAAGGGTATATTTATTTATTTAGGAATTATAGCCCTAAGAAATATTTAAATAATATTTTATTCAGGAATAATTTATTGGTGTTAGAAATTTTTGATTTAGGGTCCGGGTGAGCGCCACAGGTATTTTTTGGAGTCCCTGTTGGCGTAGTTCAAGAAATCAGGTAAGGGAAAATATATATATTAAATCGGAATTTTTATGAATTTAATGGAACAATAAATTGTGTTATATTTACGTGTATATGTTTCAGTATAGGTAAAATACCAGCCATGAAATTTATGTTTTTCGAGCCTAAGATTGTCAATATAGTTATGTATGTGTGAAAGTAAACAAACGAAAGTGAAAGGAATTTTCTAAGGAATTATGTAAGAAATGAAGTGTATTTTGAGCATGTAAATGTTAAATGTGGGTTGACTTATTTTATGAGAAATATGTATGAATTTTACTACTAAATTGTGTGGCATGAGAATCTGTGCAAATTATATGTTAAATGTATGAGATGCAGACTAAGTAAGTAAAACAATGAGAATAAAATATGATATGGACAATGTTGCCTGTGTATGTTAAATGCAACCATATAAATGTAAGACAGTTGAAAGAAAGTCATGTTAGCAAATCTAGCACACTTCTGTGTAGACTAACTGATGACAGCTAAAAGGAGCTGTGTTAGTAGATCTAGCACGTTTCTACGTAGACTAACTGATGATGGCTAAAGACCAGCTGTAGTACGAAGTAATGAAATGACAATGAAATGAAATGATAAAGGTAAATGATGTAAATGGGAAGGAGTCACTTAAAGTGAAACGAAATGCAAAGTTAAGTTATGAACAGGAATGAATGTGCATGAATGTATAATGACAAAAAAGAATGATGTATTATGATAATAGAAGTATGTATGTACGTAGAACATGTTACGATTGGGCGAGGCGTACCTTTCGCCTAAGGGCTTACTGAGTAAGGTGAGTGCACTAGTAGCTTCAGATGTGGCAGTAGCTACATAACGCACTAGGGTAGAGGGAACCTACTTGTATGGGTGAGTAGAATTCCCTATCCTTAGGGCCTTTGCCGGTAAACTATTGTTGAACGCGTGAGTGCGAGATCAGTTTAACACTTGAGGGCTTACTGAGTAAGATGAGTGCCCTGGTATGCTTAAATCGTGACCTTCGGGTTGCTAAATGTATCAAAGCAGAGGGGTGCTACTTGTATGGGCGGGTAATCACCCCTATCCTCAGGTAATCTCGTGGGTTAAATATTTGCATATGATTGTTTAGGTTTAGAAAACGATTTTAATGTTATATGATGATTTGCAAATGAAATAAAATGATATTTATTTAACTTATGTTGGCCACACACTGTTTTAATATATTGTTTCTTCCCTTACTAAGATGTGTCTCACCCAAATATGAATTCATCTTTTTCAGGATTTCTCAGGATCGAGCTTTGAGAGCTCGAGATTTTATAACATTTTTTTTGAAGATATAAGAAAAAAGGTATATTTTTATGTTAATTTTGATATGTATATTTTATATTTTATGATTTATGTTTTAAATTTTATAAGATATGGATGGTTGTGAAACCTATTGGTATTAGTGGATAATGTTTTGGAGACATGTATATATTTGAATACTGGTGAATGATTAATTTATTATGGTTAGTAGTTAGAATTAGTAAACTCTGGTATTATGTTATGTGGAGACTATGGTTATGTTTTCCGCTGCGTATATTATGGATTATAAATTATCAGGGATTTTATCAGGTATAACGCACCGGACCCGGGCGAAAGGGTTTGGGGCGTTACAAGTAGTGTATAATTTTAGTTTTGGGAGAAGTTTTCTTTGATATATGTAATCTCCCAGAACTTGAGTTGTAACTACGGTATTCCTCCACCATAAGTAAGGGTGAGTAATAAAGTAAGTAGACCATTTTGCCTCATGAGGGATGATGAATTACATGAATAGCAAATTTCGAGGACGAAATTTTATAAGAAGGGGAAGATGTAACGACCCGAATAAAATGGAATTTAGATAATAAAGAGGGAGGAAAAATGGAAAACAAGAACAGAAGGAAAGTTGCCAAGCTTCGTCAACGAACACAGGGTTTCGTCGACGAAGGCTTTAAGAATTTCTTCGACGAACATAGGGCTTCGTAGATGAGAAAATACCGAGAGTGGTCCTGAGGCAGCCTAAATTTCATTGACGGACACAGGGCTTTGTCGATAAATTCACTGAAGGATTCCTCGACGAATCTGGCAGTATAAATATAAAAAAATTGGGATTTTTAATCATTTTCAGCGCTCCACTCTCTCTCTCTCTACGAATTCTCTCCCTTCTCTCTTCGATTCCAGCCCCACCAGTTGCCGGATCGATGATCCGAAGCTACCACGACGCTCCTGATAGAGTTCTCTACAAGTTTGTCGGAGCAGATCGTGGGGAAAAGCAAGTTGGAAATCATCGCAGAGTTGAGGTAAGGTTTTTTAAGTCAAATTTGGTCTTGTGATAGTTGTAGGAAATGATGTACGCATAAAAATACTGATGTTTAAAACTGAGAATTTTCAGTTTCAGGGTATTGATCAAGAAATCCTACGGGGGTTAGGTTAGGATATTTTGGGGGCTTTCTCAGTAGCCAGGTAAGGCATTAAATTAAAGCAGTAATTTTTCATGCAAATTATTATTGATTATGAGTAACTTTATTTTCAGAAAAGCATATGTTATATTGTGTATTACGAATGAAATATACGATTGGGAAAATACTGCTATGATGATTAAAATGTATATGTATGTATGAGATGCCAGAAAATCACGATTTTAGAATATGAAGTATGACTTTTAACAGCACATGTGTGGCATGAATATTATTTTACGTGAAATACATTATGATGTGAAAGATATTACAAGTAAACATGTTTTCAAGTATTATAAAAAAGATAAGTTATGTTGTGATGGTTTTGGACGATTATATGATAAATGATTTATTTTCAGAATGTATTTATACCTGAAACGATTTTGGCGCGAGGTCATGTATTTATGTTATCGGCACGAGACCGTATTTATGTTATTGGCTCGAGGCCATGTATTTATGTTATCGGCACGAGACCGTAATTATGTATTGGTGCGAGGCCACGTATGTATGATTTCAGCGCGAGGCCGTAATTATTATATTTTCGGAACGAGGCCGTAATGATGTTATATATATGATCATGTATTATATGTTATCATAGCTAGGATGTTAGTTTAGTTCAGTTCAAAAGCTCGGTACCGTGGCTATATGTGTAGATCAGATATCTATGTCAGATTAGTGCTAACCATCCCACGAGGGGATGGGAGATGGATAGTCGATGTGACTTTTAGTAGAGTGTGGACGTCCACCTGGCAGTCCGGATAAGGGTGTGGCAGGCTCACCGTACTTACAAACATATTTGATTCGGCAGTGGTCAGCCAGCCATTGTCGGGTCACGCCTTCGGGCTGCACAACCCGTCATGGGAGGTCATACATGACATCAGCTAGCTATTCATCCTGGGTTTGTTTTCAATACTACAGTTATAACAGATGATTTTATGTATGTTATGATTTATTAACAGATGTGAAAATATATGTTTACCCAGTACAATATGATGATGTCTACAAAATTATGAAATGTACTGTATATGTATATGTACCTTAAATATTCATGTTACCACACAGCTGTATTTAGTTTATTTTCCGTTACTGAGAAGTGTCTCACCCCTAACATTAATATATTTTTCAGGAAATCTAGAGAAACCGGCGGGTCAAGGCTGCCGTTGAGTGAGTGGGCTTCTTTACTAGAAGAGTAAGCGTTGAACTAGGATCAGGAGATTTTTGTTGTATAGTCCTAGTGATGTATTGATTTTTTTTGGAGATTGTACATATAAATAGTATATTAATGATGTAGTTAACTCTGGTATTATGTTCATTGATTGGATGTTCAAGATTTTATGTTTATTGCTACTAGGTTTTCCGCTGTGTTTGACAAGTGTCCTCGCTACCCACGAGTTCAGGTTGACCATATTTATTTATTATGTTATATTTTATTGAGGGTTGTTACATTTCTTACATGGTATTTTAGAAGAAACAGTTTATATGCAACCTCCCGAATATGTTTATTAAAGACGTCTTTATATGGGTTGAAACAATCACCTAGACAATGGTATAAACAATTTGATTCTTACATGATTCAAATTGATTTATGTAGAAGCAATTATGATGGCTGTGTTTATTATAAATCATGTGATAAATGTCATATATATTTGCTATTATATGTTGGTGACATGTTGGTTGCTTGTGGAGACATGGATATGTTACATCAAGTTAAGTGCATGCTTAAATCTGAATTTGAAATGAAAGACTTAGGACCTGTTAAAAGAATACTTGGTATGAAAATAACTAGAGAAAGAAATAAAAAACTTATCTACTTGTCTCAAAAGTTTTATATTTCAAAGGTATTAAAAAGATTTGGAATGAGTCATGTTAAATCTAATTCTATTCTTGTTGCACAACATGTTAAATTATCTAGAAAACAGTATCCTGAAACTGAAAATGAGTCACTTTTTATGAATAGAATACCTTATGCTAGTATGGTTAGTGGTGTAATGTATGCTATGGTATGTTCTAAACTTGATCTATCTTATGCTGTAAGTCAAGTGAGTAGATTTATGAGCAAACCTGGAAAACCACATTGGCATGCTTTGAAAAAAAAATTTCAATACTTGTTTGGAACAAAACAGTGAGGATTAATATATGGTAAAAGGGATATGCATTGTGAAATAGGGTTAAAAGGATATGTAGATTTTGACTATACTGGAAATCTAGATACCGGGAAGTCTTTGTCTGGTATGGTCTTTTCTTTTTTAGGTAGTGCTATTAGTTAGAAATCACATATGCAATCGGTGGTAGCCTTGTCTACCACGGAGGCTGAATATATTGCCATGACTGAAGCCTTTAAGGAGGCTATATGGATAAAAGGACTGTGTCTAGAGTTAAGAATGTATAGTGGAACCGTTACAATTTATTGTGACAATCAAAGTACTATTCATTTGGTAAGGAATCATGTTTATCTTGATAGGTCCTAACATATAGATGTTAGGCTGCATTTTGTGAGGGATATTATTTCTAGTGGACAAATAGAAGTAAGGAAAATTCTAACGGAGGATAATCCTTCGGATATGATGACTAAAGCAGTACCTAAATCCAAGTTTGAACATTGTTCGAACTTGGTTAACCTTGGAAGTTGTTAGTATTTGTTTTGCAGGAACCATCATAGGAGATGCTAAGGAGGTGCAAGGGTTACAAGCTTGCCAAGGTGGAGAATTGTTGGAGTGTCAAGCTTGCTTGAAGAAAAAAAAAATCAATATGAGCCATCCATTCTTTAAAGAGATCCAGTGGCTGTGTGTTTTCACTTTTGTTAGTGAAGGGGCATGGATGTAATTTGCTCATTTTTCTTGTTGTAAATAAAAGAATCAAAACAGCAAGGGCGGGGGACTTCTTTTAGTTTTGGGGGCAGCTTCAGGTTTCAGAATTTTTTCAGTTTGCAGCTTCAGAAAGGGCAGCCGCGAGAGTCTTCCTTTGCTTCAACCGTGAGTCTTTCCAGCCGAGAGAGCATCTGCAGAACCAAGAGCTTTCAGCAGCCGCGCGAGAGAGTGAAGGGCGCACGGGAGAAAGAGCCAGTAGGAGGAGGTGCGGCGTTGGGGATCTCCAGCCTCCAACGGAGGTTCACGCCCTAGTAAGGGAAGGTAAAAACATAGATTTAGTTTCTTTGGGAGGGTTTCTTTTAGGGAAATTAGGGAGAAGAATAGGGAGAAACCTAGGATTCTTCGCAGGTATGAAGAGAGGCTTTCTTGGGTCGTTCTTGGGCTGATTTTTAGAGGAAATTGGTAAGCCAATAAAGGAATCTGTGTGTATTTGTATTTATTTTCGCCAATTTAATAGTGTCTCTGGAGGTGAGTTTCTACCGTGGATGTAGGATAATTTTTGGGCCGAACCACGTAAATGTGTTCTTGTGGATTGTGATTGTGGCATGTTTATGTTTTACTGAATATTGGATTAGTGAACATATATTTTTCTTGATCAGACTTAGCACACACCCACACATTAAAATAAACAAGTTTTTCGTTTAGGTGTGATTGTGGTTGATGCTTAGGTAAAATCAGATTGTGGTTTGTTTATAATTAATTAATTAAAATTTAAAAATTAAAATTAGCAATCAGCTGAATTACACACAACAATGGGCATGGTAAAAGTAGATACCTTTTAGAAACTTAATAAGAAGCATGCTACTTGCATTCAGCAAGGGATGCAATATTGGACGAAGGTTACACAAATTGTTACAACATCAAGCCCGTTCTTTTTGCAGACTCAAAAGCTTCAATTTCTATTTTTGTTTTTAAAAGATGGTACTAGTTTTGGCTATGGGTGCGACATACAAAACTAGTGAATTAGTTTAAATAGAACCATCCTACAGGACATATATAATTATGAAATCTAAATTGTTTCGAAAGAACCGAAAATAGATGAAGCATATATTATTAGAACTACATTCATGTTTGTTGCAACAATTGGCCAATACTATATTTAGATAATGAGCATTCTCATCAAACTAAAATTCATACAGAAAAGTGTCATTTTTATCTTGAACCTCTGATTCCATGCAGTAAATTTACAAGCCAAATAAACAACAAGAGTTTAAAGGTATCGATAAAATTTAAAGAGTTAGGAGTCCAATAAACAACGAGAGTTGAAAAGTCTTGATAAAATTTTAAATTTAAATTTTGAAATGTATGTGACATTTTTATTTAATACAAAAAATAAAATTAATTATATATATATTTTGTCACTTTAAGTACTCTTTAATAAGTTATGTGACTTACTCTTTTAGGAATAGTTTACTTAGAATGGAAAGTTTTACCCTACTCATGTTTTGAATGTCCCAAGCTGTTGAAGTCCATCTTGGAGGGCTCAGCGGCAGCCCATAATCAAATTAGGCCTTTTTCCATTGAGAGAATGGCCTCCAAACAAAATCAAAATTTTGGTAAATTAATTTGTTCTATTTGATTTTAGTTCTTTTTTTTTTTTTTTTTTTTTTTACGATTTTTAGTTATTGATTTGTTTTTGACTTGTGTGTTCATTTAGTTACTCGAGCTAAACTGATATTGATATATATATATATATATATATATATATATATATATATATATTTAGAATATGTATTATTTTATATTATTATACAATAATATATAATATATATCTCTAATTTGTCGAGCAGTATGCATAAATATTTTTCTCATGATTAATTTATATGAATAATGTTATAAATGCACACACCAAATCAAAATTAAAATAAATTATGTTTTTTTAAAAAAAAAAATTGAGAATCAATTATGATTGGATAATTGAACTGAACTATTAGCTAACTGAAGGGTTCGAATTTTAGTTCACAAAAATATCAAACTGAAATCTTACATTCGATTTGATTTTCATAGATTTGGTTCGAGTAACCAAATTATGAACACTCCTAATAAATACGACAATATCGATCAATACCCATTTACTTACACAAATGATTATAATATTTCTATATTTAAAAATCAAATTCAAAATCTTAAAAAGAGAGAAGAAGGGGGTTGGAGAGAAGGATAGGCTTTATTTTTTCATCAAGCCCAATGGAGGGTTGAACGCCAAGGAGGCCCAATATCTAAATGGATTGGGCCTAACTTGAGTATGTTACTTTGAAATATTACTTGTAGCCTTGTTTGGAGCACGGAAAATATTAGGGATAGAAAAAAAAAAATTATCAAGAAATCTATATTTTCATGTTTGGCTAATAAGAAAAATTAGAAAGAAAAATAATATTATGCTAAGTCTATGAACAAGATTTTGATTTTATGTATCATTAATATTTACTTTTTCCTAATTTGTAGTCATATTAAAACAAACTTTCATTTTTATAGTATTTAAAAGAGAAAGAAAGTACAAAGGAAAATGAGTTTCCTTCTTATTTTTATTCCTTTTTCCTTTTCCCTAAGAAAATCTTTAATCCAAACGAATCCTTAGAAATTTGGATAATTCTACTACCGAACAACTAAAGCATTTGGGACTATTGACCGACACATAAAATTGATGCAATTATATGTCTACATAATTAGCACATTTTGTATTTACTCTTAAATTTTTTTTATTGCATGGTCCAAGTTCAATAAACCTCTTAACTTACCTCTCCCAAAATATAACAAATAATTAGGTTAAACCGGATAATTACATTATGTTTTAGACTATCAATTAAATTCATAATTTTTGCATCATTTTCATTTATTGAGTCAAAGCTCTCCCAATCTAAGAATTTGATTGGCTATATAAGATGTGATGTAATTAGACAAATTAACAAAATGCTTTTTTTTTTAAAAAAAATTGTGACATGATAATTAAAAGACTAATTAATTTAATTACACGCTCTTTCATAATTATTATGGCATTCTTTAATTGAAGACACGATTGGCTAAGGTTTTAATTAATGCTAAGTTTGGAACTTGAATTCGAATTTAAAAGATTTTAATAAAGTTTAACATAAAATTATTACATTTTATTTAAATCCCCACAAAAAATTAAATATGTAATGTGTCTTTAGAAGTTTAGATTCGAACTTTAATTTTGAATTATGCTAATATTTTAAACAAATATATTATAATATCGTGTTGAATTTTATAATTTTCACACAATTTTAAATATAACTCTCAAAATTCATGTTCTGAAGCCCGAACACACACAAATAATAATAATAATAATAATAATAATAATAATAATTTGCCCGATATGGGAAAATTTGAAACCATTTCTCGTATTATTTTAATATATATATATTTGTTAATTAAAAAATTAAGCTCATTGGAAACGAGGTTCCCAAATTTTTTTTTTTTTTCAAAAAAACATTGTATTGTTCCAAGCTTGATGCTGACCAAATCACATTGATTAATCATTATTAATTAAACACTTTATAACGTTAAAATAATAATAAAAGCACTTTCCCTAAACCAGGAAATTTTAAAATTAATTGCAAAAAGTTAATACCTACTTAATGATTCATTGAAATTGTTTGATTATTTGCGGCCAGGCCAACTTAATTAAATAATTTTTCTTAAAGAAAAATCAGATTGGTTACGAGAAGCTGGCAGATTTTAAATTTTTAGTGTCAAACATTGTGTTGGGATCAAGTGGTAAGGGTAGACTTGCGACTTTAGAGATCACAAGATTATGAGTTTAATTTTTCCTTAAGTCATTACGCTGGTAAATTATCAATGATGCAATAATGGACGAACGACTTTCATCCCCCGAATTTGGTGTCGCACTATAGTGTCCAATGTGACGCAACGGGATGAAGAGAAAATGTGAACAATGATGATAGTGAGACATTGTAACTTTTTGGTGGATTACATTTTTTAAAAAAAAAAATTCACTTAAAAAGGTTTAAGATGTTAATGAAATGAAATCTTGAGACTAATTTTTTATTTCTTATCATATGTTTTCGGGAGTAAAAAAGGATTAGACTTGAAAAGTAGATAAAGTAGAGACATAACATAATTTTTTCATTAATATTTTTTTAGTAAGTAAAAGATTAGGCGTAGAAAGAATCAAATTTAATAACTTTAAATAAAATAGGCCGACCTTTTTCGATATAAAAGGAAGCTATATTAGAATTTGAAGCCTGTAGTATAAAAGTATCATGTTTTAGTAGTCGGAATGTCTCTGAAGACGCAATGAACTTTATGTTTGAGTTCGTTAATTTTGTTATAATATTATATTACCCAAATATTAAATAAATTTTAGAATTGTATGATAAAGTAAAATATAAAATATTTAACACTTTTTTTGTCATTATAATATTTGAGATTTTTTTTTATAACTCGGGGACTGCAGCCACCATCGCGCTACTTTGGAAACTATGGTCCGGCACCAAACCTAGAGGGTGAAAGCCGCTCATCCATTGACGCACCCTTAATAATTCACCGAGATAAACTCTCAATGGATAATCGAACTCGTGTCATTGGGGTCACCAAAGTCACAAGTCACTCTTATCACTTAAATCAACCCGGCTAGACATAATATTCGAGATATTAATAGTAGACTCTATAAAGAGTATTCGTACGAACCTTCACTATCGATTAAGATGCAACAAAATGAGATCCAACGATAACTTTCTTTCATAAATAAGCTGAAAAAATGTTTATATTGTACTTTTCTTCTTTAGTCAATGTTGAAGAAGTTTTTCATTTTATATCATCCTTTTTCTATGTATCATTTCTTAATAATATATGCAAAAATTTCAAACATAAAAGTCTATGCTTTATCATTGATACGTGTCTATCAAAAACACTATTTATGTTGCGTTTGGAATGTATCAAATCAAATTAATCTTATGGACAAAATTCATCATCCTAATTAAGATTATGATCCACAAATGGGAACACAATATATGTCGTGTCTTCTTCGAATTAGAATCATGTTAAATTAGGACACATTACCAGCTTCGATATAAATCATCATGTGCATAAGCGATAATTACAATTATCTAATTTAGTTCAAATACAAACACACCCAATATACATAATAGTCTCTTATTGATTTAGACATTGATTTTTGTGGGTTCAAATTATTGAATTGCACAGGATATATAAATTATTCATGCATTTATGATGGCTGCGTGCAGATTTGAATATATTAATTGTTGATACACATTCATTGAACGGTTGATCCACAATGTGTACAGTGTGCATGCACCGCATGGATTAGAATTGTGATACATTAGTCAATATATATGTGGTGGTGAGTACTTGCGTGTGATTGATGCTAATGTTTGTGGTTGGGATAATTAAACACAAAATAAAATAAAACAACAATAGGATGAATGTATTAACATGACCGGAAATGTTTATGAAGAAAATTGTATAGTTTTCTAACCAACCGTTGATGGTTATTATATTCCATCGATGGTTACTTCGACGGTTTCAGACAAACATTTTCAAAAGAAAACCGTTGATGATGTCACCTAATTATCGACGGAATACTGAGAACTGTCGATGGTTTTTTTAGTTGCTAAATTGCTGAGAATCTATGCAACTGAAGATTGGTTCATATCCGATTGTCTGTGATAGTTTGGGATTCTCCAGTTGTATTACTTGAATATTTGTCTGTATCTGACAGTCTAAAATCTTTTGATTTGGTATTTAAATACTTTTGAATTTGTAACAATTATACTTTATACGAGCCCTATATGTTGGGAAAGTAATAAGATAACTAACACAGCGGATAAATCTTTCCCAAAAATTAAATTTGTGACAAACAAAAATAACTAACCAATAATAATAATAAAGCACAAACCACAATAGGAACACTAAGATTTTTAACGTGGAAAACCCCTCTAATGTGAAGGGTAAAAATCATGCGGCCTATGAGACCCAATAAAATTTTCACTATAATAGAGGCAAAAATCACAGCAGTATAATCACCAAAATGCTCACAAACTTTGAGTAAAAAGGATTCCCAAAGGAATCGCGATAAAATAAGAATGAGCGGAAATAAGTCACCCGAGCGTAGTTACTGTCAATATTATAAAATCAGGTCCTCCAAAGCTCTGAAACAGATCTCCACCGTCCAGATCGAAGTTCAATGAATCCCGAACGTGCTCTCCAAATTTTAGCAAAATCGTTCATCATCGGTAATTTTTTTCTCCATATAACTTCAATTAAGAGTTAATTTTGAACAATACTGAATTATATTTTACAATTTTAAAATCTTGCAGTCGTAAGTGTATCCAATCATATCGAGCTTTAGAAGAATTACATTTTTTTGGTGTTCATATCTCTCTTTTAAGTTGTTCCAAAGGACTAATGGATTCTTAATAGTAAGGTACTCAATTTTAATTTTTCGTGTAAGTGGTGTCGAAGGAAAATCATTGCCTTTACGCGATTTTGCAGGGATGTTTGATTTCCTTCTTCAATTGTACTATCAAGATTCATAGCATTAGGGTTGTCACGACCTGCTCATTTTTTTCCATATTTTTTTTTATAATAATATCATCATAAAATCAATACCACACATCTCACATTCCAACTCAGCAGGTCACAATCCACCTGGACCTGTGGGTACCAGGGATACATCAGAACATACAATAGAAGCCCTAGCAGCAGGAAATATACAATAACATGCATCTCATCATTTCATATATCACAATATACCAGAGTTACTACAATCGCTGTACTTCCATATATACATCCCAAAAATGAAATCAAGGGACAAATCCCACAAAACCTAACTATCCCTACCAAAAACTTACCCTTCACAGAGGGTAGATAAACAACACTAATTCTGCGGGGCTTTTCCCGCTCTCCTATCCGGGGCTCCTAAAAAGTTAATTTAGGGGTGAGACACCTCTCACTAAGGGAAATAAACTAATACTAGTGTGTGGTAACATGAGTATACCGTGTTCTACATATACCATACATATCATATCCGGTACTGTTTATCAAATATGGGAAAACATATGAACATCAAAACATGGTAGAACATACTGCATTTCATAAGCATATCTCATCTCATATCATAATAATAATAACATAAAAACAATCCTGGTAGGTTAGCTGGCTGTTGTCATGTATTACCCACACATAATTAGGTTGTGTGGCCCGAAGGTGGGACCTGATAATGGTTGGCTGACCACTGCCAAGTCAATAGTCTAGTCTGTAAGTTTGATGGGTTTGCCAGACCTAATCTGCACACCAAGGGCGATAACAGCATACTTCTTGAAAAATAACCACATCGACCATCCAATCTCACAACATTCCGTACAGCGATGTTAACACAGATTTCATGATCACGAAAACCATGGACACATAGCAACGGTACCGTACAAGTGCTAGCCTAAATCAAGCCAACCAGGTTCTGATATCATATACATATACTAAAATCGTGATACATGAATATCTCATATCACTAATTTTCACATTAATCATATCATTTGCACATATACATATATCATGAAAATCATTGGCCCGTACGCCGGTATTACACATTTTATCATAACTCGGCCCGTACACCGGAAAATCACATAGCACAGCCCGTACGCTGGCAAATCACATAGCTCGACTCGTATGCCGGCAAATCACATAGCTCAGCCCGTACGCCGGCAAACATATCCACATAGTACGACCCGTACGCCAGAAAATCATAAATATATATATATAAATATCTCGGCCCGTACACCGGTTTTCCCATCATAAAAATTCATGTCATTCACATTCCCAGAAAACAGTATTTCATTACATTTCATACTCATGCCACACTGAACATATTTTCCACATATTCAACATATCA
This sequence comes from Malania oleifera, assembly GCF_029873635.1. NCBI lineage: Eukaryota > Viridiplantae > Streptophyta > Magnoliopsida > Santalales > Ximeniaceae > Malania > Malania oleifera. The sequence goes on from NC_080424.1 coordinate 108,469,129, forward strand.
TCATTTAAATAGTATTTTCCAAACACAAATCATATATATAAATATATTTATTTTTCCTGAAACCAGATGCTAGATATATAAATATATATATATATATATATATATTTACATGTATTTTCTCAAAACAAAACTAGTTTAGTTTATCCCTTTACCTGATTCCTGGAAAGCCCCTAATAAAATTGCCCCGCACTCGCAAGGTTCCTAACTCAACACCCTGAAAATGAAAACTCCTAAAATTAAAATTCAGTATTTTTAAACATATAATACTTTCCTCAACTATCAAAAATCCAAATATTAAGTAGAAAGTTTTTAATTAAAAGTATTCAAGTCTAACACCTGAGGGATTCCCTAACCAATACCCTGAAACTAAAAACCTCCAGTATTAAACTTCAATATTTTTATGCGCACAACATTTCTTATAACTAACGCAAGACCAAATATGGCTTAAAAAATCTTACCTCAACTCTGGGATGATTTCCAACTAGCTTTCACCAACGATCCGCTCCGACAGATTTGGAGAGAACTTCCCCAGGAGCGTCGTGGTGACTTTGGATTGTCGATCCGGCGAAGATCTGACCCGAAATCGACGAAAGAAAGAGGGAGAACCGAATGGGAGAGAGAGAGGATGAAGATAGCTTAATTAGGAAGTTAAAATTCGGATTTCCCATATTTATAGAACAGGAAATTTCGTCGATGAGCCCGTCCTTCGTCGATGAGTCCTTCACAAATTTCGTCGACGAAATCGACCCCTCGTCGACGAAATTCAGTCGACTCAAAAACCCCTCTTGGTATTTTTTCATCGACGAGCCCCCTGTGCTCGTCGACGAATTTTCTTAAACTATCGTCGACGAATCCCCTGTATTCGTCGACGAAGTCCTGCTGATCCCCTTTTTCCGTTTTTCCTCTCAAAGTTCAATGTCGTCGACGAACGCTTCGACGAAGTCAAAAGCCTCCTTCTGTTTTCGGTCTCCATTTCCCTCTCTTTATTATTTAAATACCATTCTAAATTCAGGTTGTTACAAAGGTGAGTCTCAACATCAAGTACCCAAGGTAGATAATTTCTTCTAGAAATATCAAGGGCAACGAATTTAAGTTTTGTGAGATTTGACATCATAAAGTCACTTTGAAAAACAAATAAAAATTCAAAGTTAGGTAAATAATAAAATGAAAATGTTATTCTCACATATATTTCAACATAAAAATGTTAGGATCCTGTGAGCATCCAGAAGAAAGTGACACCAAGAAATTTACGTGGTTCGATAAAAAACGACCTACGTCCACGGAGCACATACCAACTATTCAATAACTCGTCGGAAAATGTTACAATTCTCTCTCTCTCTCTCTCTCTCTTCCTCCCTTCTTCCTCACAGCTCTCTCTGTACTCTCTGTGCTCTCTCTGCACTGTGCTGTGCTGTTATGTTATATCACTTTCCACAGCCTCTTTATATAGGCTTGATTTTACATGATAATCAATACAATTTAATCACAAATTGGAAGTTAAAAGAATAGATTAAATGGAGAATAAATTCCACCGCGTGAAATTAAATTCACCACGCGTTTTCTGACTCAGCAATGCCGCGTCTCCAGCTGTGTTTCTGGCTCCATCTCTAACAAAAAACATTTAAGGACACGTATTCAAGATAAGATATATAGTTAACATATAAATATAGTTTGACGAAAAATTAAAGTTATATAGATAACAAATGTTAAAGGAAACAAGATTATTTCCTAAGAATAATACCAACGAAACTTACTATACCATTAAAGATTTGATCGTGTTGATAACAGTAAATGAAATAAAAGAGGGGAAAAAAAAGTTTAGAGCTTTAAAAATTCAACAGTCTAGTTCTTTAGGAACTAGATGTTGTTAATCATCTTATTATCTCATTTTGTTGTAAAGCATCTCCTTATATAGGTAAATACATTGGCATCCCAAAGGTTAACCACATAATAAACCATTATGTGGGCATACCAAAAGTTGTAACCTATTATCTAGATAGTCATTTATATAAATATACATGTTTTACAATAATTGTCAATAATTGTCATTTATTAGGGTTAAGGTAAGGAGGAGGAAGCTCCAACGAGGCGCGTGAGGGTGTGTGAGGCTTCTTTTGGACTCCATTCGAGCTCCGGCTTGCACCGTTCTCTTCATCTCGGCGAGCTGAATGTGCTGGTGGCCTCAAAACTCAGTTTCGATCCACTGGATAGAACTCTGATTTCGGGATCACTTCCGATCTAGTTTTCCTGCTCCAACTTGTCTCTGATACCACTTGTTAGGACCCTGTGAGCAACCAAAAAGATGTGATACCAGAAATTTAACGTGGTTCGATCAATATCGACCTACGTTCCCGGAGCACGCACCACAAATTCACTATTCGCCGAAAAATTACAACTCTCACTCTCTTTCCCTCTCTTCCTCCTCTCTTTCTTCCCTCTTCTCTCTGAGCTTCTCTTCTCTTGTGTCTCTCTTGTACATATTACATTCCTCAGCTTTCTATTTATAGGGCTGATATTTAATCAATATTTAAACACAAATAAATATAATCAATCACAAATGGGAAGTTGCAATTAAGATAAATGGAGATAAATATAAACCGTGTTTCCAACTCATCACGCGCTTGCAGGCTCTCCTATCTCTAGCTACAACAGAAGGAGAGGGAGGATGTAAGGTGCTAAAAGAAAGGGTTGTTTAAAGATAGAGGGCTTCTTTTGTGTTAAGTTTTTTGATCGAAAAATTGTGTCTTGTTGGACTTTATTGAGAAAAAACCAAGATGATTTTTTGTCTTTTAAAGATTATTTTGGATACGTAAGCTAATAAAATAAGAAAAACCAAATAATAATAAGATAAGAAGAAAACACGAGACGATTGTTACGTTTTTGACAATCTAAAAATTCAAATGACAAAAGAAAATGTTGAAAAACTATTGCCAATTAAAACACTTCAACCATGCTATCAATTGATCAAATTCAAAAAATATATATATAAATATTGTATTTAAGCACAATGATGAAATGAAATTACAAAGGAAATTTGAAATATTATAATTCGTAGAAACAGAATTCACAAGCTAAAGAATAATAATATTTTGTCCTAAAATCAAAATTTTGACTATTTCGATACATCGTGTGTTTGGCATTAGATCATTAAAATTTTAAGATCCACAGTACTAAACCAGTTATAACAAATACAATTAGATAGTCTACGGGAAATTATAAAGGGACTTGTTTTTCTATGTGTCTGTGTTTGTGTCTGTATTATAAAATGGACTTATTTTTCTATATGTCTATGTGTCTGTATTTTAGATATTAAACATATGTCAAATATGTTTTATGTTCATTAACATCAGACATATAAAGTGAGTTACTCATTTTTTGTTGAGAATTCCACTTGTAAGTTTATCCCACATTAGAAAATTTGAGTGGATGATGGGTGCTTATATACATGGGTGGGCCCAATACCCAATAGGCTTAAGCTTTTGGGTTAAGTTTGTGTTTAATCATGTGTATCAAACCCACCATTGACTCCTTCGACACCAACAAAGTGGTATCAGAGCTGACAGTTCGTAACTTTTGGTGAGCGACATCGTTAAAGTCGAGACATGAAGCTAATTCTTCTGACGTGCTAATAGTTGGAAGACCAAGTGTGTGACCGAGACCAATAAGGATCATCTAGACCTAGCATGGATCCGAATAGGGTCAAGATGTGAGAGGTAGGATTAGTTTGGAGGCACATAGAATGCAATTCAAGGCACGTAAGGTGCCAGTGATAAGACCCACTTGAGCAACTATTAGGAAATTAGTTGAGAATTCCACTTGTGAGTTTGTTTTATATTGAAAAATTTGAGTGAATGGTGAGTGCTTATATATATGGTTTGACCTAAAACCTAATAGGTTTAAACTTTTAGATAAAATTGGTATTCAATCATGTGTATTAAACTCACTCATGGACTCCTTTGGTGCTAACATTCTCAACATGTTTAAAATTTAAAAAACAGACGCACAAACATGTGAATGACAAATTCTCTGTATAATTTTTTGTGATGTGCTTGTACCAATATGGAGACATCAATGTTAACTACTAGTGACCAATCAATCAATGAATCACATTATATGTTTACATTTCATTTACAAAGTTAATTTGTGCTTTTTATTTTTATTTTCTTTAAAATTAATTGATATTTATACAATTAGAAGTATTGTTGTTAATTATTTGACAAAAATTGTACGAAAGAGGCTTTGTTCTTATAATTGGATCCACTAATGCGGGTATAAGTCAATCTCATTCAAAGTTTCAGAATAAAAATGTGAATAATTTTTTTAACTATAAGAACATATTAAAAAAATTTTTATTTATGATTATGTTTAGTTTAATAATGGGATCAGTGATATTGACATTTGAGTTTGTATTTTAACTTTTTAAAATTTGTAATCATGTTTGCTTGATTTGATTTACATATGTATTTTTTATTGCATGATCACATAAAAGTTGAGCACCCAAAAGTTACCGTTTGAATTGGTTCGAGTAGTTAGCAATAGTATTTCAATCATTCAAAACATATCGCAAATTAAATTAAATAAAACTTTGTTTAGATTTTAAAAATTGTAAACTAAATTAAATAAAAATATGAAAATGTTCACTTTTCTTAAATATTCACTTTTACTCCGCTTTGAAAGAATAAAAATCTAATTAATTATATGATTTTTTAAATTTTATAAAATCTTAAATTCAAATAGAACCTACTTAATTATATGAATTATCATACAAAATTCAATATAAAATTGCTCGTCAAATCTCTATACAATTTTAAATTTAAAGCTCAATATCTATATTCTAAAATGCAACACGAGGATAATAATTAGTTAATCAAGAGAAATAAATTTCTAGAAGATTTCATTAATCCCCAAACAACAAATAAGAACAGTACGTAAAATGAGTCATGCACATTACACAAATATAAAAGTTCGTGCATGTGCTCATACGGACCAGCTGATTAATTTATTAATTATTTTTTTTCTTCTATGTCTTTTTAATTAATTTATTAATTACCTTTTAATGGTAAATCAAATAATAATTAGAGCATGATCGTATTAATCCAGATTCATTTTTTATTTTTTAAAAAATCCATCGCGGGTCACGCGAGACGCGTTGTTGTATTTAAATGATAGTTCCCTGCCAATTTTCCGAGATTGTTTTTTTCCGGGTTCGCGTTTCTCGAGAAAATAAGCCAATAGTCGTGTTTGGCTGTGGGGTCTTAAGAGCTGCACGAATTCCATGATGTAATGCTCATGACTGTTACTATTATTTTGGGGAAATAAAAATTAAAGACATTCACATATGCATTATTTTTAATATAAGAATAGCTAATTTATGATTTTTCTGGTCAGTCCACAAAAGAAGCTGGTTCGGGCATTATAGAAGTGAGTGGCGGTTCCCGCGCAACAAAATAGCAGGATTGATTATCGAGCCAGAATTTGTTGAAAATTCTGAAGAAAAATTAGAGACTACTTTAGTGACATGTTTGGGACCGAGCATGATCATAATGATCATTGGTATTTTGATACAAGCTGCAGCAATCACATGTGCAATGAGAAGGAAATTTTTTCAGACTTGGATGAGTCGTTCTTCTGAGGTGAAACTCGATAACAATACATGATACAACAAACATTAGTATGTCCAAATTTGACAAATATGCCCATGGAGGCGGGCAGCCGTAAGGCCAGCCTTGGGTGATGTCACTGACATTGGATATCTCGCTTAACTCTTACTAAACTATCAATAGTCCGTAGTACGGTTACAAAGGCTGCAATATAATTTGATGACCTACATGGATTGCTTACAACCCATAAGTTACTTGTAACTCCCTAGCAAGGCCGGCTTTTCACAATATGGGGCCCTAGGCCAATGATTTAATCAAGGACCCTTAATATTTTTTTAATTTTTATTTTTATTTAAAATTAATTTTTTTAACTTTTTGAGATGCAAAATCACTAATTAAAGTTTTATATTCAAGATTTTCAAGTATTTCTTTTTTCTATTAATAACATAGCCAATCCATTCATCTTCCTCATTTATATTTTGCTTAAAATTAAAAATAAATTTATCAAGAGCTCCCTTTTGAGATGACACTAATTCTTCTATTTCTTTTTTCTTTCTTCGTTTTTCATATCCGGATTCATATTTTTCTCGTTGACATAGTTAAATTTCAAAATTAACACTATAAATTGACAAATTATGTAAACAAATAAAAATAAATTTAATAAATCTATATAAATAGTTGATTTGAAATAATATAACCTAATTATTATTATTATTGCAAATCGATCGGGGAGCAAGACTTTAGAGATATCGGATTCTTGTCGGATACAGCGCTCTAACCTCGAAGCTTCCAAAATCTAAGAAAAAATAGAAAAAAAAAAATTAAGAGTGAAAATAATAGAAAAATAATATACAAACATTGAAATCAAAATTAGAGTTGAAGAAAATTACAGAGAATCGGAGGCCCGAAGATGATGAATACAATAGTTTGAGCAAAAATCATAGAGTGACCAAGAGATGAGAGTGAGAAATGAAATTTTTTTTTTAGAGAGACTAAGAGAGAGAGATAAGAGTAATAGATAATTTGAAATACAATAAATTTGTTAGTTGGGAAGTATAAGACTTGAAAAAAAAAGAATTAAATTATATTTATTTTATATTTTAAAATATAATTTCATTTATTTGTTAGTTGGGAAGTCAATTATGGGAATAGAGCATAATAAATAATATTAATATTATTTAATTAAAAAAAATTTTGGAGCCCAAAAATTATATTATTATATTAAAAAAAAATTGAGGCCCCCAAAAATTTGGGACCCTAGGCGGGTGCCTCAATGGCCTAAAGGCAGAGCCGCCCCTGCTCCCTAGATATAATGGTATCTCATGAATATCCAGCTGGGAATTACTATAAAAAGGGGATCTCAGTATTGATAGTTTGAATCTTGTTGGATACACAGATAGTGACTGGGTTGGAGATGTAGAAACACGAAAGAATACTTTAGGCTATGTCTTTTGTTTTGATTAATGATTTTTTTTTCTTGGCCATCTAAAAGGTAACAGGTGGTTGCTTTATCTACTATAGAGGCAAAATATATTGCAACGGTGAGAATTACAACACAAGCAATTTGGTTGAGATGGATGCTTGATTTTTTTTAGCATAAGCAAGAAGAACCAACAACTTTTTTTTTTGTGATAATCAGTCAGCACTGATTGCTTTTTTGTCTAAAAACCTAGTTTTTTATGGAAGAAACAAATACATTAATATCAAGTTTCACTTCTTCTGGGAGCTAGTGCATAACAAGGAGATTGTCCTTTAATTTTGCAAATCTGAAGATTAGGTGGCGGATTTTCAAAATTAGGTTAAGGAATCCTACGCTCTGATATCATGATAAATTTAGAGGAGAAAGATAAAAACTTTATTGATGCATACTCTTACAAGAGATACAAGGGTATATATATATATACATATAAGAAAATTGAAAAATAGAAACTGTATATTTTTCTATATGGAAAGGATATATTGCTTTAATATCTTTGACCTCGATTAAATAACATTTCATTGATTTTCGTTTTTCTACAAAGTTCAACCACCTTAGTACATGAATGACTCTAATTTATGTCATGGCACCAATACTGCATGAATAATATTTATGGAAAAGGACATGGAATCATTGGCTCAAAATTGAAATCTAATTATAAAGTTCTTGTGCATTATGCATTACCAGGACATGGAGGAAAACAAATTCATAGTGAATAGTTCTACAAAATATTATTAAAATGAAAGAATAGTATACCATATCTCAAAAGTGTTTCATGAATGAAGTCAATATTTCACCAACAATCTAATATTATTTAATTAGAATAGTCGAATTCTCATCGTTAAGATGTAATAAAAAAAATTGTTATAAAAATATAATAATAATAAACTAAGATGATGGTGATACTTTGTAAACAAAGCAAAGTATGCATTATTATTAGATCAAAAAAGTCTATTTATATGAATGCTACAAACAAGACCGTCCATAGCTAGCGCAAAAGGCACAAACTATTGGGCTTTTGTGGAGCCTAGTTGTGTTTTAATTTGGATGCCGATCCGACCCCTATTTAATTAGAGATTTTTGGAACCCATTGGGAACGGAACCCTAGGCGCAACATATAAAAGGGATTGCTTTTGGGTGATTAGGGTTGGCGTGGTTGTACCTACGAGAGAGCGAGAGGGAGAGCATTATATTGCGCACTCTCTGTGTTTTCTTCTTGATAATATTGAAATCCCTGCAACTCCGTGAACGTAGGCAAAATTGCCGAACCACGTAAATATTATCTTGTGCGTGAGATTGATTTTCTTTGACGTAATTTTTCCTCTATTTTGTTTCTCACAGGTTTCGGGAATTTGTTCCTTATTCCCAACACAAACAGTTATCAACTTTTCAACTTCCACAAGTAAATATGAAAATTAAGCTAGTAGTTGTTGATACTTGGAATTGCAACAATTAATTATTACATAAGAAGGTTAATAGTGAAGTTAGGTAGCAGAAGAGGTGGGGGGAATTTTAAAAATATAAAAAATGAATGGGCAAATAGTGAAGATTGAAAGATTTGGGCATTCAATTAGGATTTCTGGGACATATGTGAAATTTTAATTTTTTTATGAATACAAGATCAAGGGTATGGTCATGGACATTGATAATGTCTTATCTGTTTGGCATATGTTCTCTTTTGGAATTCATTCATGGCATGTACATGCACAAAAGTTTACTCACCCTTTACTCCAAAGTAAAATGTATATTTTCTTTTTTCATCTCCGCATTTGAGAAAGTGGTTGGTATTCCCTCTCGTGGAGGATTGAATTATCTTTGTCAACTGGTCCTATCTTATGATGCAGATTAACCTAGCTTAAAAAATTTATGTAGGAGTGGTGTGGGAAAACACAGACTTTGTACAACAATTGTTGATCATAAAATGGCCTTTTCATAAGTTCCGTCTGTTCATTTTTTTGGTCAAACTGACAATCTCTATTCTTGGTCATGTTCTTCTGCAGGATTTATGTGAACAAAGAGAATGTGCGTGAGAGAGAGCAAGATACAGCAGGCCTCTCCATATTATCTCCTACTATTAACTTGAAGCCTAAAGAGAACTCATTCTCCCTTCCAAGATACCCAATTTAATACAACAAGCTGATTTAGCATAGATTACAACCATGGACAATTCTGCACTTGGTTAAACTATTAAAGCCATGTCATGTATCACCAAAACATCCAACAAGAATAGAAGATGAAATTTATGAATTATAAAGGCCAACGAAGGAATTATTTTTCATTGCCCTACCTTCTTGTTAGTGTAGAAGCAGAAAATTCTGTAGAAATTTGTAATGTCCTAATATGCAATAACAGAGAAGCGAAAGAAGCACATCTGTAGAAGAAGAAGAAGAAGACTTACAAGTTCGAATTTTGAAGCAGATGAACTCACAAAGGCTCGAAGACTAGCTTGGGAAGAGCTCCTTCTGGTTCAACATGTCCACGACGAACTCACGAGGCTCCTGACAAACTCGCGAAGGGCGCCGGCTTCTAATGGTTCGCATTGTGGAAGACCAACTCACGAAGCTCTTGCTGGTTCGAAGGGTCGACGACGAACTCACAAAGCTCTTGACGAACTCACGAAAGGCTCCTACTAGCTCGAAGTGTTGAAGATGAACTCACGAAGCTCCTGCTGGTTTGAAGGATCGAAGATGGACTCGCGAAGGGTCAGAGGGCAGAGGGCTTCGAAGGGTCGAAGAAGAATGGTCTCTCGACTCTCTCGTGTTGGCTCTCTCTTGGATCGAATGTCGAATCGAATAGGGCATTAGGCCTAGGGCTTAAATCGAATAGGGCTAGCCTTGGAGTGGGACTCCCACTGTGAAGACCTAGCATAAATGATGGGCCGTGTGGGCACTGCTGGTGCACTGGGCTTTCCATACTTGGGCTGTGGGCTGTGGGCACTTCACTTGGGCTGGGTTAATTAGTAATGGGTTTTTAAGCGGTTTGGCGGATATCCGCCGGATAAAATCGACCCAACCCACTAAGGAGGTAGATATGAAAATTGAAAATCATATTCGACTCATTAAACAAGCGGTTGGTCGGATTAACGGATTTTTATCCATTTTTGTAGGTCTACTCCTGGCCAACACGTAGGAGGTAAATCGCGGATATGTGCTGTAGGTGGTAGGATTTGAATTCCAGACTTCACCTTTGTCCAAGGTCGTCTAGTGATTAATTCTTCTTGTTTGGACATTTATCCTTTCTCACCCTTCTCAGGATTTTAACCTAAATCGTTTCTTAAACTATACAAGGAACTAAGAAAGCAATTATCAAATATGCTCTCATTTAAACAACTAATCAATTCCTTCAAATTTTAAAGTAATTTTTAACTTTTAATCATCTGTTGGAGTCAAATTTTTCTACAATCATGTACTCAAAATTTACAAATTTGATTAGCTATCTAAATTATTACATGGTTAGATAGTTTAACCTAATAATTTATCAAACTGAAGATCTTTTTTTTTTTTTGGAAGATTGGAGGAAATAGAATGTAATGAGGAACATGCAAACCCCTTCATTTCCTAAAAATAAAAATCGCAAGCAAAGATAATTAAAACTTAAGAAAATTACTAGATTTTTTTTTGGGTGCAAATTCATAATTTAGATAATCGATTTTGATGTTATCTATTTTGAGTGAAGCATCACTCGATCACCTAAAAAGTTCAAGAATTTTATTAATTATCTAAAATATAACGTGTCTAAACTAATAATTTCGTTTTAAGACTTTCATTTTATTCTCTCCCCCTTCACTCCTTTACTCTCTTCCCATGATTTACAAAAGAAAACTAATTCTTGGCGAACACCAAATTAATTTGAGTTGAATTTGAAAACCTATTAATGACTCCAATGTAACTTTAAAAAGAACTTCTCACATTACTACTGTATGTTAATTGCTTCCATATACATGTATAATGTTATTTCTAATTCAATAATTGCTTGCAATAAATTAATTGCTTCTCATTTTATATGCTTTTATAAAATGTACACATGACTATAAATTAATTCCTTTATTTGTAGTGCATGTAATTGGTTGACATATTAATTTTAGCTTTAGTTATTATACATTAATGTACATATTTTTGATAAGCAATCTCTAATTATCATTCAATTTCACTATATATACATTTACATTACAATCTTTTTTAAGTTAGTGGAGCGTATTCGTCTATCAAGTAAAGCTCTCATTATCGAATATTTATTTTATTAGTACAGACCCTATATTATGTATGAAATATTATTGAATTTTAATATAGAAAATACATTCATTTAAAAAAATATTAGTATTTATTTTAAACTAATAATGTATTTATTTTTTAAAATGAACATATTTTAAACAATTAATTGAAAATGTCATTAAATCATTACATTTATTTCCATGCATATTAGTCAAATTGCATAGGTAATAAATTTAACATTAATAAATGTTCAAACATATGTCATATTAAAAATTTAATACGGATGAATTTGACATAGCTATTGTAGGTACCAAGTTATTTTTTTCTTATAGTTGTTAACTTCGATAAAATCAACAAGTGGGTGCACGATTTAATGTTATTATGAATAACATTGAGTTAATATGATTTTATATTATATTTTGTTTAAATTCATAAAAATCTAAATTCCGAACCTAAATTTTATTATGAAATTAATAAGAGTAGATTCTTGTACAATCATATGTTTGTTTTAATAGTCCACATACAATGTATACATATCATTAATTTTTTTCCCTTTTTTTTTTTGGATAAGTTAGGAACTCCAGCCATCATCGCGCCACTTTGGATACTATGGTGCATCACCAAACCTAGAGGATGAAAGCCGCCCGCTCATTGACACACTTCTGATAATTGACCGGTGTAATGCCTCAAGGGGGAATTGAACCCATGACCTTGGGGTCACCAAAGTCACAAGCGGTTTCATTCATCTTGAATATTAAAAGAAAAAATGGGAGTGAAATGCTGTGCAAAATTTAAAATACATCAATAATTTTATTCTATCTCGCCTATGTTTTATGGTAATGAGATTTACTTGTCAAAATAATGAGTTTTGTTTGCACAAAATAAATGCGTAGCCAACTGATTATGCATTTATAAGTTATTTGTATCAAGTAGCCTCATATCTACTATAAATTATTTATAATTTTTCAATTTTCACCTTCTCAAACTACTTGCATATCTAATATTAGCCTTATCTCTAATTATTAGGAATTTTGTTTATATAAGAAATTTAGACAAATAAAATTAACAAATTTTATATTTAAGTTGCAAGCAAATAAAATTAATAATATTATATGTCACACATTTAAGCTTCTTCTCATCACTCCCAAATGACAACATACATGCCAATAAAGTTAAATTCTATTTCGTTACATGATCGGAAAATAAAACGATGTTAAGAATGATCAACATACGCAAAAAATTTTGCCACAAAATATTTAGTACGCCAAACACGCACGGGTGCGGCTGTGAATTGGGAAAAATGGTGAATTTTGAAAAGAATAGTTTTGGGGAAAATATAGTGTAATGAAGTCGTCACTAACCTTTTAGTGTGGTTAGAACACTTGATTACTATCTGGTAAAGGGTAGTATCGGTCTGTGTTACAAAAGTCGGGCTCGAAAGTACGGGTACATGAGGGGAAGGTATTAGCACCCCTTACGCTTCCGTTCTTACGAACGGTACCTAATTAGTCGAAAACTATCCCAAAATAAATTTAATAAGTCTTTAAGATTACTCCTTTCCAAAAATCGAAAAAATAAAAATACTATATAGGTATTCTCTCAAAACTGGGACATATCGTACTGCAAAGAGTTAATGTCTCCCTTTGAAATCATTAGGATTGGAAAATCGAGAAAATAGTGTACAAAGTACACTCCCGGGGTTTTTGCTATTTGTAAGATTTGTCTAAGTACGAAAATAATATTCTGGGAGGTTTTCGGACTCCTTCGGGACGACACAAAGCTTAGGACCTCAAGAAATAGTTTTATGGTTTTCCTAAGACTTTTCTAAAATTTTTTTGTGATTTTTTAAGTCCAAAGATATTTTGGGCATTTTTTAATTTTTTTTGTAATTTTTCAATATTTCTGTCGAAGTAATTAAATAACAAAAAGGGAATTAAGACAAAAACAATGAAGATGGAACTTAAAAATCTTTTTTTTGGCTTTTTGAGATTTTTTCTGAAATTATTAAATGTAAAATAAAATAAAAAGGTTAACCGGTTTCATACCAGCTCGGAGGACCCAAACTGGCTTGGGAATGAATTGATCAAATGAAGGGTTAACCAGTTTTAGGCCCGGTCAAGGCCATCAAGCCAACGCATAGTGATTTTCGTGAGAGTGCATGAGAGTGATAAGGTATCAGGAATAGTCTTCATGTTCTAAAATAATTTTTCTAATTTTTATATTTTCTAATTTTTTTTGTAATTTTCCATATCTCCCTAATCTTAAATATCGAAAAGATAACTAAAAATAATGAAAGTTAAGTCGAAAATATTTTTAGAATTTTCTCCAAATTTTCTCCTTTTGATAATTTTTCACATTTTTATAAATATACAATAATTACAAAAAAATGGTAAATATACAATTCAAGTTAGAATTAATATTCTAAGTATATAATATTGTTAAAATGCTAGGATATTAAATATGCAATATAACTAATATTCTAAAGTACTAAATACATATATAAGTAAGGTTCTAAGAGACTATACACAATACAATTAAAACATAAATCCTAGCATGCTATATAATATGATTAAAATTCTAAAAGACTAACAATATGATACAACTATAATTAAATATGAACATTAGATATCAAAAATAATTACCCACAAATGAATATTAATCAATAAATACGACAAAACCTAAACATAATCATTTAATATGTGACAATAATGCGAACCCTATGACAATAATATGAATTTTTTAATACATACAATAAGTACCACGAAATTTTGAACTCAAATATTAAAACAAATTTCAGCCATAAAAATTCTACAATGACAAAAAATTATTTACTAATAACACAAGAAAATATATAAACATGAATATTAACTAATGAACATTACAAGAAATAAAATAAAAATAAAAATAATAATTAATTAAATTAAATTAAATAATTAAATAAAAATTATGATTAATTAAATAATATAATATAATATAATATAATATTTTATATATATATATATATATATATATGTTTAGGATATCATATAGTATAGATATATGTAAATCTCCTCAAGGATATCCTTCAAGAGATATTTCATTCAGAATAAAGGCCCCCCCACTGAACACGCCTCTCTCAGTCTCTCTGCATCTCTTGTCATCTCTCTGTCCCTCCTCCTCTCTCACCTCATTTTCTCGGTAAATATTCGGCTGATCGGAAAATGGAAGATATCGTTGGATTCTTAACTCTGCCACCGATATTTCTACCGGAGCAGATTTGTCGTAGGAGCGACGTAAGCACCACCCCTAGGGAAAGATATATTCCCTCTCTTTCCTTAATTTCTCCTTAAATTTTCAGTTAAATCGACAATCGGACACAACTACAGAATCCTAGTCTCAATCGTCGTCATTTTGGCTAAATCAAAATTTCAATTTGGGGGTTCTACGCATCACTCCAAAGCGAGAGTGGAATTTATGGAATTAAGGAAATTGATTATTTTCAGGAGTTTAATTGTTATTTGAAATTTATGGGTTTACAAAATGTTAAAATAGTATTTTATTTATGATTGTTTTGATTAAATTAGGGTTATTGAATCAGGGTTCGAGTGAGCGCTGCAGGCATCGTTTTGGGGTCCCTATTGGCGTAGTTCAGGAAACCAAGTAAGGGAAATATATTAAATCAGGATTTTTGAGGAAATAACTGGTGAAAAATAGAAATATTTTGTATATATGCATATGATTTTCATGTGGGTTCTGAAATACCAACCATTCGAATTGTAAATTTTTGAGCATAGGGTTGTGGTATAAGATATTATTTATGAAAATAGAAAGTTAAATGACAGATTTTTTAGTTAATTATGTAAGAGATTAAATGTACATTTTCTGTATATTAACGATGAATATGGGTTGGCTTATTTTCAGTGAAAGTATGAAATATGTTGTTAAATTGTGTTGCATGAGTAAAATGAAGTTTTTTGTGTTAAATTATGATATATGTATGAGATGCAGAAAATACTGGAAATGTATTGAGAATTAAAAGGTGATATGAATTATTTTGTATGCGTTTGGTAATGTTAAATTACAATGTATGGTTTAAGAACTCCGGTGGACCAGGAAAAAGGGCACAGTACTGTTGGGGAAATGTATAGTAACGCTAGTGCACCCACATGTCTTAGATAGAGTGTGGAGACGGGATGGTTGATTGTGTTGGGGAAGGGTAGTGTCTCCCTGAAGTCTAGACCAGTGTGGGAATAGTCAATCGTACTTATAGATTGTAGAATGTGGTTGATTTAACTCTGGTGGGCCAACCAGGGTTAAGTCCAACCTTTGGGTCGCACAACCCGTCATGGGCCGAAAGCATGATTATGATTATCAATAGTATAAAGGATTTTAAACGCATAATTGTAAGCTTAATCATGAATAATATGAGAACAATGGATATAAAAATAGCAGTTATGGAAGCGACGAATAAAAGAACAACAAATGGAAATGACGTGAAAATAGAATATGTGAAAATAGATATGAATATAGAAAGAGATAATGAATATGTGACACTTGAACATCAAATATTAATGTGAATGCAATGAATGACACAAAGATAACAGCATAAAGAGTATTGTAGTAAAGTATTATCAGTATTAAATATAGTAGTATTATACGTAATTGGGGCGGGATATACTCTTCGTCCTAGGGCTTGCTGAGAAAGGCGAGTGCCTTGATAGGTATCAGATTTAGTTGTAGGTTGCATAACGTATCAAAAAAGAGAGAAACTACTTGTATGAGCGGGTAATCTTTCGTATTCTTGGGAACTTCTGCCAGTAAACCTTTGCGTGAATGTGTGAGTACGAGATAAACTAACCACTTGAGGACTTACTGAGTAAGGTAAGTGCCCTAATATGCTTCAGTTGTGACCATAAGTTGCATAAGGTATCAGAGCAAAGGAGTGCTACTGGTATGGGTAGATAATCACCCCTATCCTTGGGAACTCTCGTTGGTAAAATACCTTACATGTGTTTGAGTAGGAATAGAGAATGATTTCATAATTGTGGTTTCATTTGAAAATAATGAATATGTATATATATGTTGTTAGAATTAGAGTATTCCCAAGAGGGGAGGTGAATTGGAGTTTTAAACTTTTTCTCGTAAGTTAATCTATCCAACAACAGTATATGCACAACCTAGGGCCTGTCTATGCAATTTCCAAATGCGTAGATAAATATAATGTGGAAATTAAGTCATACGCATCATTCACATAGTAACATACACGTGCAGTAAATATAAAGTGCGGAAATATAAGCAAACACATGATATGTTATCGGGGTTCCGCCAACTGTGCCTTTGTCCCTGCCTCAAGCTTGCAAGCTCGAGGATTCCACTAAAGGCTCACTTAAGGGTGGAGCATCACCGTTTACAACCAGGTCAAATTAACACAGGGCTGACCTCAACCTTAACCAGGTCAATTAGCGGGGTTGACCTCAACCAACACGCCTTAATAGGACGACGCACCTAACTTTCCTAACCTGGTCTAAGCCAATCTGGGACTATTCCAAGGCTAGTCTCTCTCTTCAGACCTGTGCCTGAAAATACAACAGTATTTGAAATACAATCAAATGGTACAATGAATAAGCTTTCGTGTAAAGCAGATATGTACCCAAATGCGTGCAATAACATAAACACCATAGTGTGATTCAATATGTAAGCTCAATGTGGTCTAAATGGTTCAACTCTCAAAGGTATTTTTTATCAGTGTAATGCGTATGTGAGAGTGACAAACTAACAGTCTTTGTATCACTAGATATGTTCAATAAATAAGCTCACAAAAGGATGTCTAGTCTCAAGTATTTCAATCAGCAGGATAGTTTAAGCATGTGAGTATTAAATGAAGTATAAGCTCGGTTTGCAAAAGATGCGTAATCTTTGTATTCAGCAAATAATATATGAGTGAAAGAATATATTGCAAAAGACCACTATCTCATAAAAAAATATCTCTTCAAATGTATGTATCAATATAAAGCACACTAGATATTTGAAGATGATTTTGAAAAGCTTTAGCAAACAAAATACTATACGATCTTCTCAGGATATTGCAATGAAGGTGCAAGCTTAGAAGATTTAACAAAGTCTTCTTAGGATAGACTTATCAACAAAGTCCCCTAAGAATCCTTAGGTTTTGCTCTCTAATAAAATCGTGCCAAGCAAATAGAATAGGAAGAGCAAACCTTTTCAAACACACTCAATCTACTTACAAATGATGTAGGCAATGATAGAAGGCAAGTTTGAGTGATTTGAGTAAGAAAATGAGTAGTATAGGGTTTTTATTTTTTAGAGAATTCTTCCCTAATCAAGGTGGCTAATCACTCCTAATTTTCTCAAATGAACTCATATATATAGACATGAGAGAAAATATTGGGGACCTATTGGGTATTATTAAAAAAGTTTAATGATGTTTAAAGCATTTTAACCCTGTTTAAAAAATATTAACTGCGGTAAAAAATCAGGGCAACCCGAGAGGTCCGGTCGACCAGAAATGTCTCGGTCGACTAGGACTCAAGTGGTACGGTCGACCAGGGGTATTTTGAACTAAGTGGTTGGTCGACCGGGGTAAGGCGATTTTCCAAATTTTCGAGGTTCGGTCGACCAGGCCATTTTGAACTGGCTGGTTCAATCGACCAGACCGCTGGGAATTCTCCCAAG
Source organism: Malania oleifera (assembly GCF_029873635.1). NCBI lineage: Eukaryota > Viridiplantae > Streptophyta > Magnoliopsida > Santalales > Ximeniaceae > Malania > Malania oleifera. The sequence continues at coordinate 108,487,089 of NC_080424.1, forward strand.
GACCCTCCGGTCGAGCAGATAGTTGGAGTACAAAATTGGTCGGTTGATCGGGAGGTCAAAATTTTGACTCCTAGGTGGTTCGGTTGACCGGGGTCAAATGAACTGTAAGGGCTCGGTCAACCGGGACCTTGGTCAACGGTTGACCCAAGTATGGTTCGATTGACTAGGCAAAAAATGAACTGATTTGGCAGGTCGACCGAAAGTGCACCAAGTGTGCATTTCGATCTCGTCTTGATACAATCAAGCCCTATTTAAGTGCCTAACAATCATATGTGTACATGTGTGTGTCTTAGAGTCACTTGGGTCCAAAATAGAGACATTGAAAAAGTCTTGTTTCGGTCGACCAAAAACCCTAAAGTCTTTCTATGGTCATTTTCTCATTCATGGTTTGTTTGAGCTTACGTAGTAAATCATACATGTGATGTGTGTGAGCGTATTACAAACCAAATACCTACTTGCTATTACAGACCAATATAAATATATTACAATGCTGAATTATAAATTGGTCTTCAAGCTTTTCTTGCTTTGTGCACATCTTGATCTTATCATTCTTAGTTCCTGTACAAAACCTCAAACACTCATTAGATACAATGAGTATTTGTCATAATCAAAACCGAGCGTGACCAATAAGGTCAACATATGTTGTACTTAAACCTCGTGATGGTCACACGCTGATTTAATATATTTTATCCTTACTGAGATGTGTCTCACCTGATAGTTGAACTTTATCTTTTCAGGACCTTCGCGTGATCGAGCTTAGAGAGCTCGGGGCTAGTATGTATGCAATGGTTTGCACAAGGCCAGATATAGCCTATGCAATTGGTGTAGTTAGCCGATTCTTGTCAAATCCGGGAAGAGAGCATTGGAATGCAGTAAAGTGAATCATGAGGTATCTTCGAGGCACTTCCAGTTTGAGACTTGGTTTGGGAAATAGACAACCATTGTTAGTTGGCTACACAGATGCAGATATGGCTGGGGATGTGGACACTCGTAAATCTACTTCGGGCTATTTGATAACTTTTGCAAGTGAGGCTATAGCTTGGCAATCGAGACTTCAGAAGTGCATTGCTCTTTCTACGACAGAGGCAGAGTTCATTGCAACAACGGAAGCGACTAAAGAGTTGTTATGGGCAAAGAAATTCTTGAGAGAACTTGGTTTCAAGCAACAGAGGTATGTGCTGTTTTGTGATAGCCAGAGTGCTATTCATCTTGCTAAGAATTCTAGTTTCCATGCAAGATCGAAGCACATTAATTTACGATACCATTGGATCAGAGATGCGTTGAACGATAAGTTATTGGAACTTGAGAAGGTTCACACTGATGATAATGGTTCTGATATGTTGACAAAGACACTACCAAGGGAGAAGCTTGAAGTTTGTTGTTCAATCACCGGGATGGCGATTCCCTCCACATAGTCGGAAAGGGGGAGATTTGTTGGGTTATTTCCTTCCATGTGGAGGAAATCCCAAGTGGGCTTTATTAAAAGACCAAAGCCCAGCCCTTTTAGTGTGGAAAACCTAAAGGAAGTTGTAAAAAGAGAGGGGAGAAAAGAGGAGCCGTCACTTCTCAAAAGAAAGAGAGAAAAACGTGATTTTTTCTCATGCTGCCCAGATTTCATCAAGAGTCCGATCCTGCTTCATCTGTAGTCCAATCGAGCTAAAATTTGGAGGAGGGGTTCACGACTCGAGGAGCTACAATCTGAATGGTGGAGATCGGATTTGGAGCTCGGGAGTTGGGGTTTTTTCCCGTGAACAGTAACCGTGAATTTGGTATATTCTTTCCAATTCTCTTTGTATTTGCCAAGATTGTAGATATCTTGATGAGAGATTTTTGTATCCTCTAATTACGATTAGAGAAGACTTTGTGTACCTATTATTTGATTGATAGTGGAGATTTTAACTGGACTACGTTCCGTGGTTTTTCTTCCTCACACCAGGGAAGTTTTCCACGTAAAAAACTACTTGTGTTCTTGTGGCTTGGTGTGATTGATTATTTCTTTTATTATTTCCAACACGTATAAAAGTAGAGATACACTATATTTTCTTGCATATAGGGAGAAGAATTATTTCGCTGTGATTGTTTATTGATATCTCTCCCAACAATGCGGTGCAGTGAGTGTGTGTTGGTCGCGAGGTGATGAGGATAGCCGAAGAAGGGATCGTGCGAGCTCTGGCGGCTATGGAGTTCGGAGCGTGAGGATGAGGATAAGGAAGAGTCTGTGCGCAGGGGACAAGGAGAGAGGGGCTGGAAAGAAAAAGAAGAGAGTAAGGGCGCATGATTTGGAGGGTGAACCGTGCGTAGTGGGGTGGTTTGTGGTGGGTAGTGGTGTCTAATGGAGGAATAGCTGGGATTGTGAAGGATGGCCGGAGCTTGGGCAGGGAGGGCTGCTGTGCAGTAGACGGTCCATGGCCGAATCTGGATCACTAGTGTGATGATGTCAGGCAGGGTGACTGCTGAGGGTGACCTCGACTGCTAGTTTGCTGCGGTGAGGTGGTGATGGTGATTGTGTGTGAAGCTGGTGGTGCTGGGTGGCTGGCGGTGTGGGAGGTGCAGGGGGTCTTGGGTTGCTGCTAGGAAGGTGGTAGCTCACGTCTGTGAGCTGCGAGTGGGAGAATACCAGAGAGAGCCGGAGACAATGTCGAAGATGGGAGGTGCTGCTATGGCAGCAAGGTGAGGGAGAGTAAGTGGAGGGATGAGATAGAAAAAGAGAGGTCTGTGTGCAGGGGGCCAAGAGACAAGGGGCCTCTGTGGAGTTTTTTCCCAATTTATCTTTTTTTTTAAATAAATATATTAAATAATACATTTTTCGAGAAAATAATTTTCAAAATAACCCTGAAGTAATCTCGCTAATTGGAGTAGCAAGATTTGCCACGTGTCATTTTGGGAATTATTTCCCCAAAAAAGATATTAAATATATATTTAAAAAAAATAAATAAATCAAGAAATCAATTATTCTATGTAATAAATAGGGAAATAAATTCTTTTAATATATTTTCAAAAAAAATGATAAATCGGGAAATAAATCTTCTGCGTAATAAATCGGGAAACAAAACAAAATTTAATTCTTTCTCTTATTACTTTTGGAACAATAAATTTTTGAAAAAAAGAAAATTCCTATTTAATTATATCTATTTTTTCTATTTAATATATTTAAAAAAAATTTTTTACTTAAAAGTATTGTTTTGTTCACTAGATTTAAAGATTCTTTATTTAGTGTATCTTATATCAATATAGAAAATGTATAAACAATACTCATTTCTCTATTTGGTTCATAATAAAAATAAAATTTTTACATAAGATTCTCATGGGTTGTATGAAATTAAAATTTTCATATTTTGTAAGCATTGTCATATGTGAGCATAAAGATAAAAGTGTAATATTTTTTAAAATTTTATATTCCTCAAAATATAAAAATTGCCATCATATATGGCTTTTTAATAATTAGTTAAATATAAAAATAAATATGATGAAGACTTTAAAAAAAATTAAGGGTCTATTTAGTTATGGAAATTATTTTAAATTTTTATTTTTAGTTTTAAAAAATATTTAAAAAATAGCTAATTTTTCTTTTTTTAGAAACTTTTTCTAAAAGAAATTAATAGTATAAAAAATTTGACACTATTTTCTTGTAGAAATAGTTCTATTTTTATTTTTTTTATTTTTTAAATAGTTTAAAATGATGTTCTTTATTTTTTAAAATTCATATAGAAAAGGTAACAAATATTTTTTTACTGTTTTTTATATTTCTAACTCTTATTTTGTTAATTAAGATTTGAGAGCATGCACTCATATATTAAATTTTGATTTGTGAATTCAAATCCAAAATTAGTGATAAAAAATATTAACTTATATAATTTTTTTAATTACTTTAATAATTATTTAAAAAACTAAAAATGACAAATAAAAAATTATTTTGACTTTTTAAACAAAATATTTATTTTCTAACTATTTAATATGAATCTTAAAAACTAGAAAATCAATTAAAATTTTTATAATTTTTAAAAAATAAAAAATAAAAATATTTTCCACAACTAAACTAGAGTGGTGCTTGATAATTGGGACTATAGGAATTGAAATTGAAATAATTGATTCTAGTTCCCAATGTTTGCTTATTGGAAATCTCATTCCAATTCCGCATGCAAAATGAAATTTTTCCTTTTATCTATGTTTTGATTTCTACCTCTTACTCTGGAATCAAATCCCGATTCTTGAAAACACAATATTTATTATAATATGACAATTTATATATAATATATATTACATAAATTTTAAAAATAATATTAATATTATGATATCATTATTAATATTTTTATTATATATAATAATATTATAGCATATAAAAATTTATAAAAAGAATTTATTTCCCGATTTATTACGAAGAAGATTTATTTCCCGATTTATTATTTTTAAAAAAAATATATTAAAAGAATTTATTTCCTTATTTATTACGTAAAAGAATTTATTTCCTGATTTATCATTTTTAAAATATATATTAATTAATATCTTTTTTGAGAAAATAATTTTCGAAATGATACGTGAAAAATCTTGCTATTTGAAGTAAAACAAATCTCGCTACTCCAAGTAGCGAGATAGTAGTGAGATTACGTCAGGGTTATTTTGGAAATTATTTTTTCGAGAAAAGTATTATGAAATATATATTTTTAAAAAAAATATTAAATTGGGAAAAAACTTGGCCTGTGTGATGGAAGAGCCACAGTGGGCGCACAGTGAAGTGGTGTTTTCTACAGTGGTCTCCCCTCCCTTTTATAACCTTTTTTGCTTTGTTTTTCATTGCCCCAAGCATGTACCCTGAGAAAAGTGAGGTGGCCCATTGTGAGAAGTGTACGAAAATTTTTGTTTAAAAAAATCATACATACCTAACACATTTGCCCTATAGTTTTTATATATTATTTTTTTTGCTTTTTATTTTTACTTTTACTTTTTTTTTTTGTTTTTGTTATAATAATAATAATAATAATAATAATAATAATAATACTCTACTACTTCTACTACTACTACTAATAATAATAATAATAGTAATAATATTAATAAAAATAATAATAGTAATAATACTAAAACTAATAATAATAATAATAATAATAATTATACACTAATAATTATAACCTTTTTTGTATTTTTTTTCCTTTTTTGTATCGTCTAACCTTATCCCCCGAAAAGAGAGAATTAGCTGAAAATTAAAACTTAATTTCCCAAAAATAGAAGGACCTGGACTCCATTTTTCTAAAATGCCACTCGATTAAAACGTACTGGGACTCAGTAAAAACAACGGGGCTCATTTAACACATAACGGGACTCGGTAAAAACACAAGGACTCATTGAAAACCTATCGGAACTCGGTAAAAACACCTAGACTTGGTTTAGAAAACCGGGACTCAATCAAGTTTCTCAAAAAGGGTCCTCTAATTTCCAGAGCTCAAAGTTAGCTTTTATCGTCGCAGGTTTTCTTAGGAGGGTTTAGTTAAAATTGGGGTGTCTAAAAATATTTTATTTATTGATCATAAATTTAATATTAGGAATTATCAACTAGTTTGTATGCTGATTCTCTTAAAAGATACCGTTTAGGAAAATCGCTATATGTGATCCATATTGATTGACCTTCCTTCTTTAGGGATGAAAAAATGATTTTAAGACTTATAAATTGGGCAAGTACTTAGTTGAGAAATTTGTGTTTATAGATGCACCGTATTGAGTCTCTTCGGAAATACAAATATATTGTAAAGTGGTTAAGTAATATTGTGAAAACTCGGGTGCTTTATAGGTGCACCGTATTGAGTCTCTTCGGAATAAAAAATAATAATAATAATCCAAAACAAAATCTAAGAATTAAATCGAATAATAACAAGTCTTAAAAATACCGAGTCCCGCAATAAATATGTGAGTTAATTGCTTTTAATTAAATGAATAAATAAGTTAGTAATGGACTTAAAGTAATTAAGGCAAGTGAGGTTTAATTAATCTCCACACCGTCAACTCAATAATACATTTTTTTTAAATGTTATTTATTATGTTACATGCATGTCGTGTTATATGTGGGATGGCTTCCTTATTTCATTTACTAGGGTTTTGGAGGACCATCCAACGAGTCTTTACACATGGCAATTTCTTGACCCCTTGTACATTACACGTTACATCACTTTCCAAAAAATCAATTTTTTTTTTGTTTTTAAAAAGAAAAGAAATAAGGTATGAATGCTCACGAGGAGTCCACGAGTGAGAGAGGAAGGAGTTTGAAAATTTTGCAAAACGTTTTGACAGAGAATTTTCAATTTCGTAAATAAGAAATAATTCTTTTGATATATATAAAATACATAATATATAAATAATAAATAAATTTTTAGAATATATATAATAGTTTAATATTTTATATTTGTAATTATTTATTATTAATTTATACTATTCGGTTACTTCGGTTAACCAAATTAGCCGAACCAATCTTTGTTTTAATGTATATTAAATTTAAAAATTTTACCAAACACAGTGCATGAAAATTTGTATTATAAAAGTATCTAAGGAATTAATCAATTACAATTAATAAATATCCTACTGATCAGGCAGTTCAGCTGAACCCAACAATATGTGCGTGTGTGTGTGTATATATAAACACAGCTTGCAGACAAATTTGTATTTTTTTTTTGTAATTTAATAAAATACAAAAAATAAAATAAAGGTCTTACCTCAATTGGTTTGAGTTTGATATTTTTATTCAATGTTTCATGTTTTAATTTTTTGAAGGATAAAATATATTTGGAACAGATTTGTATAGTTTGGATCAAATAACATGTCTCTCAATTCTTATGTAGGGTAAGCATTCGATCGGTTCGGTTAAAAAATCTCATTAATCAAACCAACTGAAATACCAAATTTAGCCGAACTCAAAACCGATCGAACCAAATTTCTATTAAATCGATTAACCAATTTAATATTTTAATATATATAAAATATATAATATATAAATAATAAATACAATTTTAGTATATATATATATATAATTATTTATTATTAATTTATACTGTTCGGTTAGTTCGGTTAACCAAATTAGCCAAACCAAAAAATCGAAAATCGAAGATCAAAATTCAACGAAAATGAAAATCAAACCAAACTGAATAAATTTTTAACAAAACTGAACCGACCAAATTTGCAAAAAAATCATAGGTTCATGACCGCTTACTTGCGAAAAAATAATATCTCATTTTGTCTATTAGGATTGTTTTAAGTCTAAGGCTTTCAACATGAAATTGATCATTTATAAATGTAATTAATTATTTTTTTCAAACAAAATTATCTGTTTTAGATTAAATTTATGTAAGATAAATGTTTAAAACCCTTGTTGACGTAGTTAGAGATACGTGTACACATAAGTTTCATAATAATTTTATTATTATATATCGATTATCATGTAATATTACCCAATTTACTTGTTTAAGTAAGTGTTGTGTTAGAAGTAAAATGAGGAAATTTGACCCCAAAATCTATTTTACTTAAACTTGTGGGATTCAAACTACATAATGCTCTGCTTGAAAATAATTGAAGAATGAGACAGCCCATTTTATCTTTTATAGAAAATTATCATAATTGCCCAAAAAGTTAAAAAAAAAAACATAAAAAATAGAGTATGTCGATAAAAAATGAAATTGCAACAAAAAAAGGATTAATGATTATAAATAAGGACGATCGTTTAGTTTTATTATATATATTAATCATGTGTTTGGGAGGTTCGACTTGGATTTGTGTTTATTTAGATTAGACAGAATAGAAAATTGTGTTGACTTTTTAAATTTTTTTTTTTTTAACATCATACATTCGATTCAAATCTCCGAATCTATACTCCCGAGCACATAAGTATAGATTAAGAAGTAACCCCAATTTGGAAACGTTTTAGATTTAGAGTTGTATTGAATTTGGATAAAATGTAATATAAAATTGTATTATAATTTGTCTTTGTCTATCTAAATATAAATTTAAAGTCTGAAATTTATGCGTCCAAAATGTAGTGAAACCAAGTTCGTGAACAATAGAATAATAACCTTTTTACTTAAGCTATTGATTCTCATATGAGATTCCCAATTTTGATAGCATAGCTCACATTATTTGGATAAATTTTGAGAGTTGAATTGAATATATAATTTTGCTCCTAACATTGATTCATTATAACACTTCTTAAGCATAAAAGTCATAAAAACGAAAGGACTAGCTATAGTTCTCTATAAATTCTTTGAATTTGCATACTAATTAGCTTTTATAATGCATGTAAATTACGATTAAGGAAATTTTAAATCATGTTTGATTTGTGAATGAAATAAAATGAGAATTTAAATGTGTGACAACCCGAATTCTAATGGGATTTAAATCATAAAGAGGAAAGGAAATGGAAACGGTAACAGAAGGAGGAAGGCGGCTTCGTCGACGAATACAGGGGATTCATCGACGAATGACACGGCTCGTCGACGAATCTAGCTGTATATATATATATATATATATATATATATATATATATATATATATATATATGTAAAAATCCTATTTTTAACTTCATTGTTAAGCTATCTTCATTCCCTTTCTCTCCCCTTCGGCCTCTCTCTCTCTCATCATTTTTGGGCCAGATATACGCCGGATCGACAATCTGAAGTCACCACGACGCTCATGGCGAAGTTCTCTACGAGTTTGCCAAAGCAGATCGTTGGGAAAACGAAGTTGGAAATCATCTCTGAGTTGAGGTAAGGCTTTTTAAGCCAGACTTGGTCTTGCAATAGTTATAGGAAATGATGTACGCATGAAAATACTGAGGTTTAATACTGGGAATTTTCAGTTTCAGGGTATTGATCAGGAAATCCTACGAGGGTCAAGTTAGGATATTTTATGGGCTTTCTCAATAGTCAGGTAAGGGAATAAACTAAAGTAGTTATTTTCCATGCAAATTATTATTAATTATGAGTAAATATGTTTTCAGAAAAGCATATGTTATATTTGTTTATTACGAATGAAATGTACGATTGAGAAAATACTGTTATGATAATTAAAATGTATATGTATGTATGAGATGTTAGAAAATCATGATTTTAGAATATGAAGTATGACTTTTAACAGCACATGTGTGACATGGATATTATTTTACGAGAATTGTATTATGATATGAAAGATTTTACGAGCAAAGCATGTATTCAGGTATCATGGCAAGACAAGTTATGTTATGATGATTTTGATGAATATATGATAAATGATTTATTGTCAAAATGTATATACCTGAAACGATTCTGGCACGAGGCCTTGTATATATGTTATGTTCGGCACGAGGCCGTAATTTATGCTATGTTCGGCACGAGGCCGTAATTTTTGTTATGTTCGGCATGAGGAAATAATTTTTGTTATGTTCGTCTAGAGGCCGTAATTATGTTATATTCGGCACGAGGCCGTAATGATGTTATATATGATTATGTATTATATGTTATCACAACCAGGATGTTAGTTTAGTTCAGTTTAGGGGCTCGGTACCGTAGCTTATAGATCAGATGTTTATGATTAAATTAGTGCTAACCACCCCATGAGCGGGTGGGAGATGGATAGTCGATGTGGCTTTCAGTAAAGTGTGGACGTCCACCTGGCAGTCCGGACCAGGGTGTGGCAGGCCCATCGTACTTACAGACATATTTGATTCAGCAGTGGTTGGCCAGCTATTGTCGGGTCCCGCCTTCGGGCTGCACAACCCGTCATGGGGGGTAATACATGACGTTAGTTAGCTATTCATCTTGGGTATGTTTTCAGTATTATCTGTATAATAGATGTTTCATATACAATATGATTTATTAGAAGATATGAAAGTATGCTATTATTTAGTATGATATGATGAACGTTTACGAAAATATGATATGTACTGTATATATATAGTTGCATTAAATATTCATGTTGTCACACAGCTGTATTTAGTTTATTTTTCCTTACTGAGATGTGTCTCACCCTGAACTTAATATATATTTTTCGGGAAACCCAGAGGGACCGGCTAGTCAAAACCGCCGTTGAGTTAGGAATATTACCCTGATAGGAGGGTATAATTTTGTACTAGGGTCAGAATTATTTTGTGTCTGATCCTAGAGTTATTTTGATGTTTATGAGAATGTATATAAATACAATTGTATGATGTTGTAGTAAACTCTGGTATTATGCTTGATGGATGAATGATTTTAATTTTATGATTGCTGCTGCTTAGGTTTTCGCTGTGATTGAAGGTGTCCCCGTTACCCACGGGTTCGAGTTGACTTTTCCATTATTATGTTACATATTATGTTAATAAAATTAAGGGTCGCTACATTTGGTATCAGAGCCTAGGATTCTAGGTTCTGTAAACTCTAGAGTGCAGCAATAATAATACCAGAGTATAAAATAAGGGAATTTGAGGTTTGGTTTTGTAGGCTAGATGCAGGACTTCCGTGGTAGTTTGTGTGATTTTCCTAGGGTGACGATTTCAGGAAATTCATGGTAAACTATCGTCAGGTTAGGTATCTAGGTTGCAAGATTAAACCTTAAATTAAGATCAGGAGAGATGAATTAAGTAGGAGAATATACCATACGAGTTGAGTGATATGTATAGTGAAGAGGGTTTTGAGTTACGTTACATGTTTTTCAGGATGAACTTGGGTGGCAATAGTACCCATGCTAGTGGGAGTGAGGGTGCTGGACCCTCAGGCGCTACGAGTAGTGATTCAGATGCCGTTTTACGCAGCGTAGCACAATAGGTTATAGCAGAAGTTGCCAGGAGTTTGAAGGAACAAGGTGGTTCGTCTATAGGCCACGGTAGCTCGATAGAGAAGTTTATTAAGATGAGTCCTCCAACTTTCTTAGGAGGAATGGATCCTGCAGTCGCTGAAAATTGGATATAGGAGATGGAGAAGATATTTGCAGTGCTGCAGTGTTCTGAGGAGCAGAGGGTACTATTTGCCACATATAAACTGACTAGAGAGGCCGAGAGATGGTGGTCGACTGTGAAATTATTAGAGCAGCAAAGGACTGTACCTGTGGAGATGACGTGGGAACGATTTAAAGAAATATTCTTCGATACGTATTTTCCAGTCTCGTCTAAGGTGGCTAAGATTGAGGAGTTCCTGAATCTGAAGCAGTAACAGCTATTAGTGCAGCAGTATGCAGCGAGATTCATCGAGCTATCTCGCTTCGCCCTGTACATCATTCTAGATGAGACAAAGACAGTACGGCAGTTTGAGAGAGGTCCGAGGAGGGAAATATACAAACAGGTATCGATTCTGAAGTTGCAGGATTTTGCTGAGCTAGTAGATAGAGCCACTATAGCAGAAATTGGTGATCAGTTGGAGGCGGAGGAGTAGAGATAGAAGAAGAGATCCACATCTTCCGGTTCCTAGCAGGGAGTCGGCCGTGCTGCGTGGAAGAGAGGTGACTATTATAGAGACCGGAGACAGGAGACCGGGCATCGCGATTTCCAGGGTGTGCAGCCACCTCCAGCTTGCCCATCTTGTGGGAAAAGACACTTGGGGGAGTGTCATGCCAAGCAAGGTGTCTGCTGAGTTACCCCGCTAGGAGGGTAAGTTTGGATTTGGATCAGAAGTTTTGGATGTGGGATCCTAGAGATATTTTTGGTTTTTTTTTTTTTTTTTTTGAAGATATATATAAACACAGTATTTTGGTTTATAGTTAACTCTAATATTATGTATTTTGTGGTTATGAGAATGATGATTTACATTTACTACTACCTAGGTTCCGCTGTGTATGACAGGTGTCCCCGTTACCCACTGGTTCGGGCTGACTTTCTTATTAAATACGTTTTATTATATGATAAATTAAGCAGGTCGTTACATATATAGATATAGAAACTCAGTAATATTATGGAAGATTTGTTATTATTTCCGCTATGTAACTGATATAGAGCCAGGGTCCAGGTAATAGAACACGTGGCACCCGAGCTCACTTGGCAAGTTCAGAGCATCACAAGATGGTATCTGAGATATTTTTCAAATTCGAGGCATTGTAGGGAGTGTGTTGTTGTGTGCATGGTGTGTACTAGTGCTGTGTGTGTGCACTGTGGGGGGTGTGTGTGTGCTATGTGTGTGTGTGTGTGTGTGTATTGGTGTTGTGTGTGTGCACTGTGTGGATGTGTGTGAGCTATGTGCGTGTGTAAAAATTGTGTGTGTAGTGTATGTTTGTGTGTGTTTTGTAGATTACTCACTAAGGGGGTATCATGGTGCTGGCTGGTGAGTGGGAGGATGGCCGGAGATGGAGGTTGGCGGCGCGGCTGCCGCAATGGAGCTAGAATTCGAAGAAGGTGGCAGTAGCGGTGTCAGTGTGTAACAAAGATGTCGAAGATGGAGCTGTTGCTCGTGATCATGAGATGGAGGTTGGTGGAGTTGCCGAAAAACCACGTAAGAAGCTACAACTGTACACAAGTTTTTTTTTTTATATCGACTGCTTGCAGGTTGGACGGAGGTGGTTGTGGTTGTAAGACGCTAGGGGAATGGTGACGCCGGACCTGCTATGTGAGAGAATTGAGTGAGAAGTTCTGAAATTGTAGAACTGCTTTTCTTTCTCTTTTCTTTTTTTCATTGCTGAAACTTCAGAATAGAAACCAAGATATGAGAATAACAGAGAATGAGAGAATGGTGGCGAGTGAATGACTGTTTGTTGGTTTTTTTTAGGGGGAAGGGTTTTGCTTCTGGTGCATGCAAGTAGGAGAGGGGAAAATGGAGAAGGAGGGTGGTGGCTGGAAGCTGGTGGATTGCGAGGATGGAGGCTCTGTAGATCTGCGGAAGGCTGAAAGGGAAAAGGACGGTCGGAGAGTATGGATTGTGTGGGTGATGGTGTGGTGCTCGAAGGTTGCTGGGAGCTGGTGGACTGCGAGAGAGACCAAAGAAAAAGAGAGAGACTATGAGTTGCTGCCCGGGGAAGGAGGTGCCAGTAATGGTGATGATGGTGGCGGGAGGATGGTAGAGAGATGCGATGCAGTAAGTGTGTGTTGGTCATGAGGTGATGAGGATAGCCGAAGATGGGATCATGCGAGCTCTGGCGGCTATGGAGTTTGGAGCGTGAGGATGAGGATGAGGAAGAGTCTGTGCGCAGGGGACAAGGAGAGAGGGGCTGGCAAGAAAAAGAAGAGAGTAAAGGCGCAGGATTTGGAGGGTGAACCGTGCGTAGTGGGGTGTTTTGTGGTGAGTAGTGATGTCTAGTGGAGGAGCAGTTGGGATTGTGAAGGATGGCCGGAGCTTGGGCAGGGAGGGCTGTTGTGCGGTGATGATGTCGGGCTGGGTGATTGCTGAGGGTGACCTCTGTTGTTTTTGTCCCACATTGGTAGAATACTTCCACATTAGTATAAAAGGTTGTTTTGAATTTTTTATATTATTTGTCCCACATTGGAGAAAAGTGTTTTTTAGACTTGAAGTTGAAGCTATACAAAGAGCTCAACTCTTCATTTGTAAAACACACCTCAAAGTTGTACTTTGTCAAGAAGTAGTGGATTGATCATTGGCGCCCGAGGACGTAAGTAATTATATACCGAACCTCGTAAATTTATTGTCTTGTTTTTTTATTGCTTTATTATTAGTTTCTTCGTTGCTTTAATTTCTTATATATTCAATAGCAATTGTTGTAGTATTGGTGTTTGGCACAAGTGGGGTGCCCGGCACAACAATTGGTATCAGAGCTAGGTTGAATAGTGTTGATATGGAGGTGTTCCTCTATTAGGATCCTTAATTCCACGTTTGATGCCTAAGAAAGACCTTGTCTAAGCGAGTGCTCAGAGACCATTGCAGCTCAGTCGCTCCCTGGAGGTCGGCCTGGTTAAAGTGGAATTTCATAGGATAAAACAGAGTAGACACTGTTGGTACATACTGTTCACCCTACGCCTTTTGCTTTGTTGGTTGCTATTGAATATATAGAAGACGGCAGAAAGTAGTGCAGCAGTAGAAGAAACTCTGTCCACACGAACTCCAACCTCTTCGGCTTCGACATCATCATCGAAGACGATAGGTAATGCTCGGTTTGAGGTGGAGAAATTTGATGGTACCAATAATTTTGGTATGTGGCAATGTGAGGTGATGGACATCTTGTATCAACAAGTACTAGATATTGCTTTGGATGATAAATCGGTAGATATGGGTGACAGAGATTGGGAAAAGATTAATCGTCAGGCATGTGGTACGATTCGTCTATGTCTCGCAAAAAATTATAAATATTGTGTTATGAGGGAGATAGATGCAAAGAAATTGTGCAAGACATTGGAAGATACATTTGTGACCAAGAGTTTGGAAAATCGGCTCTATTCTAAAAAAAAATTGTTTCGCTTCCAGTATCAACCAAGTATTTCGATTACTGACCACATAAATGTTTTCAATAAAATTTTGGCCGATTTGTTAAATTTGGATGAAAAGGTGAAAGATGAGGATAAAATCATATTGTTACTGAATACTCTCCCTGATGAGTATGAACATTTGACCACCACTTTATTGTATAGGAAAGATAAAGTTACTTATGATGTTGTTTGTACTGCATTGATTAGTACTGAATGCAGAAAAAAGGATCAGAGGGTCCATAAGGAAACAACAGAAGCACTAATAATAAGAGGACGTTCTCAAAGTCGTATACCTGGAAGGAAGAGTAAATCTCATGGGAGGAGTAAATCTCGTAGGAGACCTATTAAATATGAATGCGCCTTTTGTCGTGAGAGAGGACATGGGAAGAAAGATTGTCCTAAATTACAACAGAAGAATAAGGGAAAAGCACATTCTAATGCCAATATAGCCAATGATGATGGAAGTGAGTCAGATTTTTCTCTTGTTGGAACATCTTCATCACATTATTTTAGTGAGTGGATTTTGGATTTTGGTTGTTCCTATCACATGTGTCCCAATAGGGAATGGTTTTCTAATTTTGAAGAATTAGATGGTGGGGTTGTTTTTATGGGAAATGATAATACTTGTAAAACAACTGGAATATGATCAATACAGTTGAAATGTCAAGATGGAACTATTAAGACCTTCACTGATGTTGGGTATGTTCCAAACCTAAAGAAGAATCTGATTTCATTGGGTGCCTTAAAATCTAAAGGGTTCATTATCACTTTGAAAGGTGGAACCTTAAAGATTAAATCAGGTGCGTTAGTGGTGATGAAAGGAATAAGGAAAAATAACTTGTATTATTTACAAGGTAATACAGTTATTGGCTCAGTAGCTGTTGTTTCTGAAAAAGATGCAGGTTCAGATACAACCAAGTTATGGCATATGCAATTAGCACGTGCAGGAGAAAAATCTTTACAACAATTGGCTAAGCGAGGTTTGTTAAAGGGTGCAAAGGTGTGCAAACTTGAATTTTGTCAACATTGCATTCTGGGAAAACAAACTAGAGTGAAATTTGGCACAACAATCCACCAGACTGAAGATATTTTAGACTACATCCATACAGATGTATGGGGGCCCACAAAAATGGCTTCGTTGGGTGGTATGCATTATTTTGTTACTTTTGTTGATGATTTTTCTAGAAGAGTTTGGGTGTATTCTATGAAGCATAAAAATAAAGTGTGTGATATTTTCTTTAAGTGGAAAACATTAGTTGAAAATCAAACTGACAAAAAGATTAAACGACTCAGATCAGATAATGGTGGTGAATACACGAGTGACCCATTTATGAAGGTATGTCAGGATGAAGGTATTGCTCGACACTTCACAGTTTGAAATACACCACAACAGAATGGGGTGGCAGAGCGCATGAATCGGACTTTGCTAGAGAAAGTTCGATGTATGTTGTCTAATGCTGGGTTAGACAAAAGGTTTTGGGCTAAGACTGTTAGGTATGTGTGTCATCTCATCAATCATCTACCATCATCTGCAATAGGAGGAAAAACACCTTATGAGGTATGGTCTGAAAAGCCTGCTAGTGATTATGATTATTTACATGTATTTGGTACTATGACTTATTATCATGTTAAAGAATCTAAGTTGGATCCAAGAGCCAAGAAAGCAATATTCTTGGGGATAAGCGCAGGAGTCAAAGGATATCGTCTTTGGTGTCTAGAGACGAAAAAAATGATTTTAAGTAGAGATATAACTTTTGATGAACATGCGATGATGAAGAAAACAATAAGCAAGGAGTCACGAGTTGAAGAGAAGACCAGTGGTACTCAACAACAGGTGGAGGTTGAGACAATTTTTGGAAACCCAGTGAAAAATAAGACTACACAAGGTAACTCTCCAGTTACGGTGGGGAATAGTGTACAAGAAGAGGAGATTTCAATTCGAGAATCTTCACAGCAACAAGAATCCATTGTTTCTCAAAGGCCAAGACAAAAAATTTGAAAACCTGCTCGATATACTGATATGGTGGCCTATGCACTTCCAGTTGTATATAATAATGTTCTTTACACTTTCAAAGAAGCAATGAAGAACTCTGAATCAGACAAGTGGAAAAAAGCAATGAATGAAGAAATGCAGTCTCTTCATCAGAATCAAACTTGGGAGCTAACCCAGCTGCCTAAGGCTAAGAAAGCAATTGGTTGTAAATGGGTTTATGTAAAGAAAGAAGGATTTCCAGATGCAAATAATATTCGCTTCAAAGCTAGATTGGTAGCTAAGGGCTACGCACAGAAGGAAGGCATTGATTATAACGAGGTATTTTCTCGAGTCGTTGAACATTCTTCCATTCGAATTTTGTTAGCTTTGGTAGCACAATTTGATCTTGAACTAGTTTAACTCGATGTAAAAACTGCATTTTTGCATGATGATTTGGAAGAGGAAATCTATATGAATCAGCCAGATGGATTTCAAGTTGCTGGAAAAGAAAATTAGGTATGTAAACTTTGTAAATTGTTGTATGGTTTAAAACAGTCTCCAAGACAGTGGTACAAACGATTTCATCAGTTTATGATGGGTCAGAAGTACATCAAAAATAAACATGATCATTGTGTTTATTTTCACAGACTACAAAATTGATCTTTTATATATTTACTCCTGTATGTTGATGATATGTTGATAGCTTCAAAGAATAGGAAAGAAATTAACAAGTTGAAAAGTCAGTTAAATCAAGAGTTTGAGATGAAAGATCTTGGTGAAGCAAAGAAGATACTTGGCATGGAGATTCGCAGAGACAGAATGAGAGGAAGAGTTAGTTTGTCTCAGAAACAGTATTTGAAGAAGGTAGTACAAAGTTTTGGCATGTCTGAACAGTCAAAACCAGTAAGCACTCCTCTTGCTCCTCATTTCAAACTTAGTGCTGCTTTATCTCCTAAATCAGATGAGGAACGTAAGTATATGTCACAGGTTCCTTATGCAAGTATTGCTGGTAGTCTGATGTATGCAATGGTTTGTACTAGACTTGATATTTCACAAGCTGTTTGTATTGGATATGTGGATTCGGATTTTGCAGGTGATTTGGATAAACGTCGATCAACTACCGGATATATTTTTACGTTTACTAATGGTCCAGTGAGTTGAAGGTCTACCTTACAGTCTACCATTACTTTGTCTACAACAGAAGTAGAGTACATGGCAGCTTCAGAGGCTGTTAAGGAAGCTATTTGGTTGTAGGGTTTACTTGAAAATTTGGGAGTTGTTCAGAAGCACATGGTTGTATTCCGTGATAGCCAGAGTGCTATTCACTTGGCAAAGAACCAAGTCTACCATGAACGAACGAAGCACATCGACGTTCGGTTTCATTTTTTACGGGATATTATTGATGGAGGCAAGATACTTCTTCAGAAGATTGTTACAACTGAAAATCCCGCAGATATGTTGACCAAGATTGTGACAACAATCAAGTTCAAACATTGTTTGGACTTGATTAATATCCTACAAGTCTGAATATTTTTGGAAGGCGCCGATGATGTGAAACTTCAGAAAATGTTGATGACTGAAAATTTTGTTGAATTTATCGTCAAGGTGGAGATTTGTTGTTTTTGTCCCACATTGGTAAAATATTTCCACATTAGTATAAAAGGTTGTTTTGAATTTTTTATATTATTTGTCCCATATTGGAGAAAAGTGTTTTTTAGACTTGAGGTTTAAGCTATTGTAACAACCTGCTTAATAAATTGATTTTTTTTTTTTTTTACTATGATTATCTACATGCTCTGATACCCTACTGAGATAAACCCATCCATAAACCTAAGCAGCAAGAAGCAGAAACTGAATAAACACATCTATATACGTTATGTACAATACCAGAGTGCTAGTATGTAATCTCTGAATACACATGTATCACTGTTCCCAAAATAACCTCAACTGGTGAGGGCAACACAAAAATGCTCTCAAAAATGATACTCACTCTGCTGACAGGGCACTACAAACGCCCCTCTATTTGCGAGTTTGATCTGCTCGCCTACCTAGATCACCTGAAAAATATTTCAACACTGGGATGAGCCAATGTTCAGTAAGAAAAAATATGCTATTACTAGTGCGTGGCAAATGAGCTAACAATAATGTGCTAAATCTGATTTCATATAAACATGTATACCTGGATATGTTAAGTACAGTATCAATAAGAAAATGCATCCCCTATCCATGTTGCTTAACATAACAGTATTGTAAGTTATAACTCAAAATACTTCTAATGTACATAAATAGGGTCCCTAAACCAATAAATCCATACATATGTAATAATAACTGAAATTGTTCCCTGTGACTATCTGTGTCATGACATGCCACTCATGACGAGGTTGTGCGGCCCGTAGGCTGGATTTACCCTGACTGGCCAACCAGGAATAAATCACTGAACTCCGTCAATCGACCTGCCCACCTCAACCCATATTTGGATGGGAAGCCTAACCTCTTTAAGGGCCTAGGTGATCGACTTTACCATGTATATCTGAATAGGTGGTTGCACTCGTAAAGTAACATAGTATCTGTAGCAACAGTATCGTGCTCTGGAGCTGCAAGTCCAACAGGGTCTGATATCATATAATATATTTCTATACATAACTAACTGATTTACCATGATTCTGAAGTACTAAAATAACCATGATGCTGCATAACGTACTGAAATATGAATAATCATAACATAAAACTGCATATTCGTAATACTGGAATTCGTATAATCATGGTACTGAGTTTTGTATAATCATGGTACTAAAATTCGTAAAATCATGGTACTGTAGTTCACATAATCATAGTACATAAATCCGTAAAATCATGGTACTGAAACTCATAAAAATCATGAAACTACAATTCGTGAAACATATCCCCGTACTACATACATATTCACAAGCCACACCATAGTTTAATACATAATTTTCTTAAATAAATACACTGTTTAATATTTAGAAATTTCCTAGCATAGCATATTTCCCTTAGCTTAACTTTGAAAAGCCCCTACTGTACTCTAGCCCGATACCCGTAGGGCTTCCTTTACAACACCCTGAAAACAATATTTGCTATAACTAAACATCAGTATTTTTCTGCTTACATCATTTCCTATAACTACCAGGAAGTCAAAAACTGGATAAAAGTTCTTACCCTAAATTTGGGATGAAATCCAACTCTATTTTCCCGACGATCAGCTCAGGCAGTCTTGCAGAGAACTCCGCCAAGAGCGTCGTGGTAGCTTCAGATCGTCGATTCGACGACCGATGGGGCCGGAAATGAAGAGAGAAGGGAGAGAGAGTCGTAGGAGAGAGAGATGAGAGAGAGAGGCGCGGTGAAAAATGAGAATTATCCCGGATTTCCACTATTTATAGGGTCAAGTTCATCGACGAGACATGTCACTTCAACGACGAGCCTTGTGTTCGTCGACGAAATTCAAAGGGGCCCGAACCGTCTCTCGGTATTTTCTCGTCAACGAAGCCCTATGTTTGTCGACAAAATTCTGAAGACCTTCATCGACGAAACCCTGTGTTCGTCGACGAAGTCTACGGCCTCCTTCTATTTCTAGTTCTATTTTCTCTCCCTCTTTAATATTTAAAATGCTATTATTTTTCGTGTCACTACAGCTATATAAAGAGCTTAACTCTTCATTTGTAAAACACACCTCAAAGTTGTACTTTGTCAAGAAGTAGTGGATTGATCATCGGCGCCCGAGGACGTAGGTAATTCTATACCGAACCTCGTAAATTTCTTGTCTTGTTCTTTTTATTGCTTTATTATTAGTTTCTGCATTGCTTTAATTTCTTATATATTCAATAGCAATTGTTGTAGCATTGGTGTTTGACACAAGTGGGGTGCCCGACACAACAACCTCGACTGCTGGTTTGCTGCGGTGAGGTGGTGATGGTGATTGTGTGTGAAGCTGGTGGTGCTGGGTGGCTAGCGGTGTGGGAGATCCAGGGGGTCTCGGGTTGCTGCTAGGAAGGTGGTAGCTCACGTCTGTGAGCTGCGAGTGGGAGAATACTAGAGAGAGCCGAAGACGATGTCGAAGATGGGAGGTGCTGCTATGGCAGCAAGGTGAGGGAGAGCAAGTGGAGGGAGAAGATAGAAAGAGAGAGGTTTGTGTGCAGGGGGCTAGGAGACAAGGGGCCTGTGTGGAGTTTTTTCCCAATTTATTCTTTTTTAAAATAAATATATTAAATAATACCTTTATCGGGAAAATAATTCCCGAAATAACCCTGACGTAATCTCGCTAATTGGAGTAGCGAGATTTAAACAAATCTCGTTACTTCAAGTAGCGAGATTTGCCACGTGTCATTTCGAGGATTATTTTCTCAAAAATATATTATTTAATATATATTTTTTATAAAAAATAATAAATCAGGAAATAAATTTTTCTGCGTGATAAATAGGGAAATAAATTCTTTTAATATATTTTTTAAAAAAAATGATAAATCGGGAAATAAAACAAAATTTAATTTTTTCTCTTATTACTTTTGGAACAATAAATTTTTGAAAAAAAGAAAATTCCTATTTAATTATATCCATTTTTTCTATTTAATATATTTTTAAAATTTTTTTTTTTTACTTAAAAGTATTGTTTTGTTCACTAGATTTAAAGATTCTTTATTTAGTCCATCTTATATCAATATAGAAAATGTATAAATGATACTCATTTCTCTATTTGGTTCATAACAAAAATAAAATTTCTACATAAGATTTTCATGGGTTGCATGAAATTAAAATTTTTTAATTTTGTAAGCATTGTCATATGTGAGTATAAAGATAAAAGTGTCACATTTTTTAAAATTTTATATTCCTCAAAATATAAAAATTGTCACCAGTTAAATATAAAAATAAATATGATGACTCTTTAAAAAAAATTAAGGGTCTATTTAGTTATGGAAATTATTTTAAATTTTATTTTTAGTTTTAAAAAATAGCTAATTTTTATTTTTTTAGAAACTTTTTCTAAAATAAATTCATAGTATAAGAAAATTGACACTATTTTCTTGTAGAAATAGTTCTTTTTTATTTTTTTTATTTTTTTAAATAATTAAAAATGATGTTCTTTATTTTTTAAAATTCATATAGAAAAGGTAACAAATATTTTTTTTACTATTTTAAAGATTTCTAAGTCTTATTTTGTTAATTAAGACTTGAGAGCATGCACTCATATATTAAATTTTGATTTGTGAATTCAAATCCAAAATTAGTGATAAAAAATATTAACTTATATAATTTTTTTAAAAATTACTTTAATAATTATTTAAAAAACTAAAAATGACAAATAAAAAATTATTTTGACTTTTTAAACAAAATATTTACTTTCTAACTATTTAATATGAATCTTAAAAACTAGAAAATCAATTAAAATTTTT
Organism: Malania oleifera; assembly: GCF_029873635.1. NCBI lineage: Eukaryota > Viridiplantae > Streptophyta > Magnoliopsida > Santalales > Ximeniaceae > Malania > Malania oleifera. Next base: position 108,508,789 of record NC_080424.1, read on the forward strand.
AAATATATATATATATATATTTTCCACAACTAAACTAGGGTGGTGCTTGATAATTGGGACTATAGGAATTGAAATTGAAATAATTGATTATCGTTCCCAATGTTTGCTTATTGGAAATCTCATTCAAATTCCGCATGCAAAATGAGATTTTCCCTTTTATCTATATTTTGATTTCTACCTCTTACTTTGAAATCAAATCCCGATTCTTGAAAACACAATATTTATTATAATATGACAATTTATATATAATATATATTACATAAATTTTAAAAATAATATTAATATTATGATATCATTATTAATATTTTTATTATATATAATAATATTATAGCATATAAAAATGTATAAAAAGAATTTATTTCCCGATTTATTATGCAGAAAATTTATTTCCCGATTTATCATTTTAAAAATATATATATTAAAAGAATTTATTTTTTTATTTATTATGTAAAAATAATTTATTTCCTGATTTATCATTTTTTTTAAAATATATATATTAAATAATATTTTTTTTGGGAAAATAATTCTCGGAATGACACGTAGAAAATCTTGCTATTTGAAGTAAAATAAATCTCGCTACTACAAGTAGCGAGATTTCGTTAGGGTTATTTCGAAAATTATTTTCCTGAGAAAAGTATTATTTAATATATATTTTTAAAAAAAAAAAGATAAATTGGAAAAAAACTTGGCCCGTGTGATGGAAGAGCCACAGTGGGCGCACAGTGAAGTGGTGTTAGGTGTTTCTACACTAGTCTCCCCCTCCCTTTTATAACCTTTTTTACCTTGTTTTTATTGCCCCAAGCATGTACCCTGAGAAAAGTGGGGTGACCCATTGTGAGAAGTGTACGAAAATTTTTTCTTAAAAAAATCATACATACCTAACACATTTGCCCTATAGTTTTTATATATTAATTTTTTTGCTTTTTCTTTTTGCTTTTGCTTTTTTTTTTTTTTGTTTTTGTTATAATAATAATAATAATACTCTACTACTACTACTAATAATAATAATAATAATAGTAATAATATTAATAAAAATAAAAATAGTAATAATAATAATACACTAATAATTATAACCCTTTTTTTGTATTTTTCTTCCTTTTTTGTATTATTATTTTTTTGTATTGTCGAACCTTATCTCCCGAAAAGAGAGAATTAGCTGAAAATTAAAACTTAATTTCCTGAAAATAAAAGGACCCGGACTCCATTTTTTCTAAAATGCCACTCGATTAAAACGTACTGGGACTCAGTAAAAACAACATGGCTCATTTAACACATAACGGAACTCGGTAAAAACACAAGGACCCATTGAAAATGTAACGACCTCAAAATTCTTATCATTTTTTTTTATATATATATATACAATAAACATTCCTACGCAGCGGAAACACAAATCATAAAGTCATTTATATATAAACTGTACAATACCAGATTCTAAAATATATAGACCATATAAAAATATCACTCTAGTATCATCCATCCCAAAAACATACACAATTCTGCCAAAAACTCACCTTATAACCAGGGTGGCCAAACACCCTCTCTATCCGCGAGCCTGATCTGCTTGCCTATCTAGCTCACTTGAAAAATGTTAGAATAAAGGGGTGAGTTGACGCTCAATAAGTAGAAATATGCTATTACTAGTGTGTGACAACTAAGTTAAGAATACTTTTAGAAATAATAACTAAACTAAACTGAAATAAATCATCTGTAAAACATATCTTTCTTTCACAATTTAAAACACACTGTATCGTCTGTATTTTCTACTTTTCATACTGATAATATCATACTATACTCATCATATACTGTAAAACTATATACATACATACATACATATATATATATATATATATATATATATATATATATATATATATAACTGTGCTTTTATCCCTAGGAATCTGTATGTCATGATTTGACCCCTCATGACAGGGTTATGCAGTCCGTAGGCGGAACTCTATCTAGTCGGCCCTCCAGATAGGTCATTATACTCTACACTACCTCAGTCCTGCCAAACTGCATCCTCTCCTAAGCTCAGGACTGGCTGCTACCTCGTCAAACCGACCCCCTCAACCTAGTGTACTGGGAAGCTGCATACTCTCCGAGCATGGCTGACGGTACCCACATACTATCTGAACTATATGGTTACTCTATCTGTATCTAGCAATGGTACCGTGCTCTGTAATCTGTATCTGTCTGTGTAACTTTCCTCAGGAATCTGATACTATATACATATATACATATATATACTCTTTTACTGTTTTCATCGTATTTCCAAAATTATCATAACTCTGTCTTTCTGTACTGTAAATACTGTATCTATAGCATCTTGATGCTACTTCTGTATATCTATCTGTGTATTCTGTATATATACTCTGTCTGTGTTCTGTATGTTATGGTAATAGGAAAAACATGGCATGTTATAACACTGTATATATGTATATACCGTTTTGTGATAAACTGTAATATAGAATACTGATCTGAGTATCTGTATACATGTATTTGGATATATGTATATAACTATTTCATGAACTATTCATAAAATTATATATGCATGTACATTTCTCCGTGAATATAAATCTATCTCTGTATAATCTCATATGCTGGAAAACCATATCAAATGTATATACTATCTATATCTTTGTATTTAGTATAGTATGATGTTTCATAACAACTGTATAAATTCACTCTTCACATGAAAGTCTACTTAGGCCACACAAACATTTATGCTCATTTTCTATAAAAACTGTATAATAGACACACAAGAAAATATGCTTATGAAATCTCTATTAACTCTATTAAAACTCATAGCATAGCATATTTCCCTTACCTCAATTTTGAAAAACCCCTATAAAATCTAGCTCTATACCCGCAGGATTTCTAGATCAACCTCCTGAAAACACAATATCTCAGAACAAAATATTATTATTTTTCTGCCTACGTCATTTCTTATAGCTACCATAAGGCCAAAAACTCAATAAAAGACCTTACCCAGAATTTGGGATGAAATCCAACTTCGTTTTCTCGACGATCCGCTCCAGCAAACTCGTAGAGAATTTCGCTATGAGCGTCATGGTAGTTTCGGATCGTTAATTCAGTGACTAGTGGGGCCGAAAATGAAGAGAGAAGGGAGAGAAAGTCGTAGGGAGAGAGAGAGAGGAGAGAGAGATATTTCGTAAAAATGAAAATTTTCCCTGGATTCCGTATATATATACAAGGGATTTCGTCGACGAGCCCTTCACAAATTTCGTCGACGAGGCCCTGTATTCGTCGACGAAATTCAGGTTGCCTCAAAACCCCTCTTGGTATTTTCTCATCGACAAAGCCCTGTGTTCGTCGACGAAATTCTGAAAGCCTTCGTCGATGAGACCCTGTGTTCGTCGACGAAATTCTGAAAGCTTTCGTCGACAAGACCCTGTGTTCGTCGATGAAATTCTGAAAGCCTTCGTCGACGAGACCCTGTGTTCGTCGACGAAGTCTACGGCCTCCTTCTATTTCTGTATCTATTTTCCTCTCTCTTTAATATTTGAATATGAATATTTTCTAGGTCGTTACAAAAAATCTATTGGAACTCGGTAAAAACACCGAGACTCGGTTTAGAAAACTGGGACTCAATCAAGTTTCTCAAAAAGGGTCCTCTAATTTTCAGAGCTCAAAGTTTGCTTTTATTGTCGCAGGTTTTCTTATGAGGGTTTCTTTAAAATTGGGGTGTCTAAAAATATTTTATTTATTGATAATAAATTTAATATTAGGAATTATCAACTAGTTTGTATGCTGATTCTCTTAAAAGATACCGTTTAGAAAAATCGCTATATGTGATCCATATTGATTGACCTTCCTTCTTTTAGGGATGAAAAAATGATTTTAAAACTTATAAATTGGGCAAGTACTCAGTTGAGAAATTTGTATTTATAGATGCACCGTATTGAGTCTCTTCGAAAATACAAATACATTGTAAAGTGGTTAAGTAATATTATGAAAACTCGGGTGCTTTATAGGTGCACCGTATTGAGTCTCTTCAGAATAAATAATAATAATAATAATTCAAAATAAAATCTAAGAATTAAATCGAATAATAATAAGTCTTAAAAATACCAAGTCCTGCAATAAATGTGCGATTTAATTGCTTTTAATTAAATGAATAAATAAGTTAGTAATGGACTTAAAGTAATTAAGGTACATGAGGTTTAATTAATCTTCACACCATCAACTCAATAATACATTTTTTTTTAAATGTTATTTATTATGTTACATGCATGTCGTGTTATATGTATGGCTTCCTCATTTCATTTACTAGGGTTTTGGAGGACCATCCAATAAGTCTTTACACATGGCAATTTCTTGAGCCCTTGTACATTACATGTTACATGACTTTCCAAAAAATCTTTTTTTTTTTTTTTAAAGAAAAGAAATAAGGTATGAATGCTCACGAGGAGTCCACGTGTGAGAGAGGAAGAAGGAGTTTGAAAATTTTGCAAAAAGTTTTGACAGAGAATTTTCAATTTCGTAAATAAGAAATAATTCTTTTGATATATATAAAATACATAATATATAAATAATAAATAAATTTTTAGTATATATATATATATATATATATATGATATTTTAATATTTTATATTTATAATTATTTATTATTAATTTATACTATTCGGTTACTTCGGTTAACCAAATTAACCGAACCAATCTTTGTTTTAATGTATATTAAATTTAAAAATTTTACCAAACATGGTGCAGGAAAATTTGTATTATAAAAGTATCTAAGGAATTATTAAATTACAATTAATAAATATCCTACTGGTCAGGCAGTTCAGCTGAACCCAACAATATGTGTGTGTGTGTGTATATATATAAACATAGCTTGCGGACAAATTTGTATTTTCTTTTCTTTTCTTTTTGTAATTTAATAAAATACAAAAAATAAAATAAAGGTCTTACCTCAATGGGGGTTCCGAATGCAGCTTCCAAACAAGAAATCGAAAGCAAAATAGTAAATTGTGAATTTATAATAACAACTTTTGTATAGATAGTGCAAATTAATAAAAAGAATCAATGAAAATAAAAAAGATTTTAGATAAGAAAAACATACCCCATTCCTCTGAGTTTTATAGCTTACTCGAGCTCGAACGGTCACTACACCAACGGCCACCTGCCGAACGGTCACCTACACCAACAGCCACCTGCTAGCCTCCTGCTATTATCATCCTCCTCACTGTCAGAAGCTCTGCTCTCTCTGCACCATGAGTTCGTGAGTGAAGCAAAAGATAAAGGAGAAGTTCAAGGCAGTCAAGGCAATCTCGCTAGACCAAGCAGCGAGATTTGCCACGCATCACACATCGATCAGTCGTTCCATTTCCCAGACAAATCTCGCTGCTTTGTCCAACGAGATTTGCCTTGACACGCGTCAACACCCGAGTGTCTGACCCTTTTAAATCTCGCTGGATCAAGTAGCGAGATTACGTAAGAGTCATTTTGGGAAATATTTTTCAAAATAGGGTATTATTTAATATATTTAAAAAAAAAGATAAATCGAGAAAAAACTCAGGAGTTTGAAAATTTTACAAAAAGTTTCGACAGGGTATTTTCAATTTCGTAAATAAGAAGAAAATAAGAAATAACTCTTTTTGGTATATTACATATTACAAAAAGTAAAAAAAAAAAAATAGTATGATTAAAAATTTTAAAAATTTAAATTATAATGACGTTTAAAACCAAGCTTTTTCATTAATTACAATAACTAAATGTAAATTTTTTCCCTTTTTTCACTTTTTTCTTTCTCCCTACATTCCAAATTTCAAATGAGACCACTTGCATTGTCAATTTTTTGTGCATCGATGGTTTAGGATTTTATTTTGTTTCGGTTTTTACAATTTGGACCTTCTTAGGGTCATGTGTTTTCTTAGAAATTATCTAATTGGTTAGAGTTTGATATTTTTATTCAATGTTTCACGTTTTAATTTTTTGAAGGATAAAATATATTTGGAACAAATTTGTATAGTTTGGATTAAAGAACATGCCCTCAATTCTTATGTAGGGTAAGCATTCGGTCGGTTCGGTTAAAAAATCTCATTAATCGAACCAACCAAAATACCAAATTTAGCCGAACTCAAAACCGATCAAACCAAATTTCTATTAAATCGATTAACCAATTTAATATTTTAATATATATAAAATATAAATAATAAATATATTTAATATTTATAATTATTTATTATTAATTTATATTGTTGGGTTAATTCGGTTAACCAAATTAGCCGAACCAAAAAATCGAAATTCAACAAAAATGAAAATCAAACCAAACTAAATAAATTTTTAACAAAACCAAACCGATCAAATTTGCAAAAAAATCATAGGTTCATGACCGCTTACTTGCGAAAAAATAATATCTCATTTTGTCTATTAGGATTGTTTTAAGTCTAAGGCTTTCAACATGAAATTGATCATTTATAAATGTAATTAATTATTTTTTTCAAACAAAATTATCCGTTTTAGATTAAATTTATGTAAGATAAATGTTTAAAACCCTTGTCGACGTAATTAGAGATACGTGTACACATAAGTTTCATAATAATTTTATTATTATATACCGATTATCATGTAATATTACCCAATTTACTTGTTTAAGTAAGTGTTGTGTTAGAAGTAAAATGAGGAAATTTGACCCCAAAATCTATTTTACTTAAACTTGTGGGATTCAAACTACATAAAGCTTTGCTTGAAAATAATTGAAGAATGAGACGGCCCATTTTATCTTTTATAGAAAATTATCATAATTACCCAAAAAGTTAAAAAAAAAAACATAAAAAATAGAGTATGTCGATAAAAAATGAAATTGCAACAAAAAAAGGATTAATGATTATAAATAAGGACGATCGTTTAGTTTTATTATATATATTAATCATGTGTTTGGGAGGTTCGACTTGGATTTGTGTTTATTTAGATTAAACAGAATAGAAAATTGTGTTGACTTTTTTTAATTTTAATTTTTGTAACATCATACATTCAATTCAAATCTCCGAATCTACACTCCCGAACACATAAGTATAGATTAAGAAGTAACCCCGATTTGGAAATGTTTTAGATTTAGAGTTGTATTGAATTTGAATAAAATGTAATATAAAATTGTATTACAATTTGTCTTTGCCTATCTAAATCTAAATTTAAAGTCTAAAATTTATACGTCCAAAATGTAATGAAACCAAGTTCAAGTTCATGAACAATAGAATAATAACTTTCTTACTTAAGTTTTTGATTCTCATATGAGATTCTCAATTTCGGTAGCATAGCTCACATTATTTGGATAAATTTTGAGAGTTGAATTGAATATATAATTTTGCTCCAAACATTGATTCATTATAACACTTCTTAAGCATAAAAGTCATAAAAACGAAGAGGACTAGCTATAGTTCTCTATAAATTCTTTGAATTTGCCAACTAATTAGCTTTTATAATGCATGCAAATTACGATTAAGGAAGTTTTAAATCATGTTTGATTTGCGAATAAAATAAAATGAGAATTTGAATGCGTAACAAAATCAAGTTGTAATTTTGATTTTATAAAAATAATTTAATATTAAATGTGTAATTAGAGTGTAAGATTCAATGAGATAAGAATTCCATGACATAGGACGTAGAACCAACAAAAGAGAAGATAGGATGGATCTCGATTATATATAGATATATATATATATATATATATACAAAGTCATTTTTGAGTAAATGTAGTAACGCCATTGAGGGGTCATATTAGATTCTATAATTTTTTTAGAAAGTAAGAGAAGAAAGAGGTGTAAAAAGTAACGAGATAAATAAAGGCAAAAAAAAAAAAAGAGAAAATAAATGAGTTCCGGTTGTTTTGAGCCTTAATCATTTAGTATATTAATAAAATTACATCAAATTTAACTACAAAACTCATTACTCGTATCGAACTTATTGAATTATTTTAATTCAAAGTCAATCAATTCATTAAAATTTTTACATCTACTTAAGTGAAAAATATTTGACGGGAGTAAATAAGAATGTTTATTTTTATTTTACAAAATCAGATGTTATCTTGTTTTTTAAAATAAAATTTATATTAACACTTAAAGCTTTAAATAAAAAATAAGTATGAATGCACTAAATGTACGATGAAGAAATTGAATTACATTTGTCCACGTGGCGCAATATTACGGGATAAAAAATGCAGGAAAAAAAATTCTGGAGGAAAAAAGGATCAAACCGGGAGGGTCTCGTTTTGCACATGGGGTGGGCATCGTGGGCCCGATTGACTGACACGTGAATACACACCACCACACATGCCATCTCTGAGAGGAGAGAAAGAGAGAGAGAAGAGGGTGTGGCCGTCGTTCGTGTGGGCAGTGCCTCCGCCCCGCGCTTCCCTCGACCCTCTATAAAATTATCCCCCACCCCCATTGCCACCCTCACCCCTCCACCCAACCCATCTCTCTCTTTTCTCTCTTTCGCACATTCACAGTTCTCTCTTCGTCCGCCGGGACACACCATGGACGTTCGCCGGCGGCCTACAAAACCCCACAGCCCGGCCGCCGCTGCGGACGCCGCAAGGCCCCACCACCACACCATCCACGACCCCCGCAAACTCTCATCCCCACCGCCGAAGGCGTCGGACGCCCTCCCGCTCCCATTGTACCTAACCAACGGTATTTTCTTCACCCTTTTCTTCTCCGTCGCATACTACCTCCTCCACCGCTGGCGCGACAAGATCCGTACCTCCACCCCCCTCCACGTCCTCACCCTCTCCGAAATCGCCGCCATTGTCTCCCTGATTGCATCCTTCATCTACCTCCTAGGTTTCTTCGGCATCGATTTCGTGCAATCATTCATTGCGCGTGCCTCCCACGACGCCTGGGATGTCGACGAGGACCCCCAGCAATTCATCCTCGAGGAGGAAAGCCGCCGGGGACCTTGCCCCGCCTCCATCGACTGCTCCGCTCCTCCCGCCGCTGCCATTGTTCCGCCGCCGGTACTTTCCTCCGAGGAGGACGAAGACGTTGTCAAGTCGGTCGTTAGCGGGGTGATTCCGTCCTACGCTCTCGAATCGAAGCTCGGAGACTGTAAGCGTGCTGCGGCGATTCGCCGGGAGGCGCTGCAAAGAATGACGGGGAGATCCCTTCAGGGTTTGCCTCTGGAAGGGTTTGATTACGATTCAATTTTAGGGCAGTGTTGTGAGATGCCGGTGGGGTACATTCAGATTCCGGTGGGCATCGCCGGGCCATTGCTGCTCGACGGGTTCGAGTACTCGGTGCCTATGGCGACAACGGAGGGGTGTTTGGTGGCGAGCACGAACAGAGGGTGTAAGGCGATCTACGCGTCGGGTGGGGCCACAAGCGTGCTCATGAGAGATGGGATGACCAGAGCGCCTGTGGTCAGGTTCGGGACGGCGAAGAGGGCGTCGGAGCTGAAATTCTTCCTGGAGGATCCCGTCAATTTCGACACTTTGGTCGTCGTTTTCAATAGGTTTGTTAATTCTTTGATTGCTCATTTTCTGCTAGTGGCTTTTAATTGCATCCATAGCTTTTGCATATATATTCTTTGCTGGGGATGATTGATAGATTGAAGATTCGGCGTGGTGCCTTTAATTTGTTTGCATTTTCTGAAATGGTTCGAAGGGTTTTTTCTTTCTGTCACATTTGAAATTGGGTTGATATTGGACTGTTTTTTTTGGATTTGACGGGCTCATCTCCGTTTGTTTGTTGAGAAAATTGAACAATTATGATTGGCTAGAAAAAGATAATTCCACCCTTTTATTGTTTGTCTGTTAACAAAAATAATAAAAGCTCTGTTTTTGGTTGGTAGTGTGAAAAAGCCCATTTCAACTGGGTTTATTTGGCTTGAGTTTGAAAAATTAAACATTGAAAACCCCAATTTGCTTTCTTCAGCCTGTCATTTTCGTCTGCATTTTGATGAGAGTCTTAATGAAAATGGAAAGCTGTGGGTGGATTTTATTTTCTTGGGCTCAAGCAGTGACTTTGAAACTTTGAAAATCTTACCCACTTCCTTTTCAGCCCTTTTCATTTGCATTTAAATTCTTAATTTCAAGCAATTCCCTTTCCACTAACCTGTGTATTTTCTTAAAATAAAACTTTCAGATCGAGCAGGTTCGCAAGGCTCCAAAGCATTCAGTGCTCTATTGCAGGGAAGAATCTATACATAAGGTTCCGCTGCAGCACCGGTGATGCTATGGGGATGAATATGGTGTCCAAAGGCGTTCATAATGTTTTGGAGTTCCTTCAAAGTGATTTCCCTGACATGGATGTCATTGGCATCTCTGGTAATTAAGCTCCTTGTCCACCCTTAATGGACTTTTAGCATCTAGCTAATGTTTTAAATTTGCTTAGGAAATATTTTAAATATTTTGATGTTATAGATCTATCTCGATGTATTAAAATATTACTCCCTTGTGAGGACCGTCTCTTTTGAGGTCCTATAATCAGCGTTAAGTCCACATCTTTTACTCTAAATTGTGAATTTGGTTTCGTGATTCGGAAATGATGAGTTGATTACCCTGCTAATTTTTTTAAACCACTTTTTTAGTCTAAAACTACTTTCATGACTCGTGATTGTTTAGACCGTCATTGTCGTTGCTATCATTGTCTTGTTATAATATTATTCTAAATGTTGTGGGGCAAAATAAGTCTTTTGATTTGGGTAGGTTCATTTAGTTTTTAAATCTCTTCATTTTTTATAAACCCTTTTTATAATTTAGGATGAGTTTAGGAAAGGAGTTTAAATCTCTTCATTTTTTATAAACCCTTTTTATAATTTAGGATGAGTTTAGGAAAGGAGTCGCTCTCACTTCGATCCTTATCAGTATTCGGACTGTAAAAAACATAGATTTTGTTTTGACTTGCATTTCAGTTATTTTAGCTCCTGAATGATATTATTTGTAAATGCGCACTTACCTCATTCATGCCCTGCAAAAAGTATTCACACCTAGTGTTTTTCCTTTCTTTTTCAATTTGTAATTTGTGCATCCCAATTGGACAGGAAATTACTGTTCTGACAAGAAGCCTGCAGCTGTGAACTGGATTGAAGGGCGTGGCAAGTCCGTGGTTTGTGAGGCAATCATCAAGGAAGAAATTGTGAGTAAGGTGCTGAAAACCAATGTGGCTGCCCTGGTTGAGCTCAACATGCTCAAGAACCTCACTGGATCGGCTGTTGCTGGCGCTCTCGGTGGATTCAATGCCCATGCTAGCAATATTGTTTCTGCAGTGTTTATAGCCACTGGGCAGGATCCAGCCCAAAACATTGAGAGCTCACACTGCATCACCATGATGGAAGCTGTCAATGATGGCAAGGATCTTCATATCTCTGTCACTATGCCGTCCATTGAGGTAATTGAATACTTCATCTAATCACCCCTTCAAATTGGGAATTATGCTTTTGAGAGAGCTGATTACTCTTGATTGCATTATGGCAAAGGGTTGGTGTGCACTGCTTATTTTTTCACCCTTTATCATGTGCTCATGTGTTTCGAGCACAGACAGATCCCAGCAGAGAAAGTCTTCCTCTCTTTATGACCCGACTTTGCAACCATAAAATGGGCTCGTCATTTTTTAAGTTAGCAGACAAACAACCAAGGAACCAATGTGTTCTTTTCTTTTTGTGAGGCAAACATGATCACAAATCTTGTCTATTTTTGACTTTGCAACCGTAAAATGGGCTTGTCATGTTTTGAGCTGCGAAACAAACAACCCACCTGTTCTGTCTTTTCTATGAGGCATTCCCAAGTCTTGTGTATTTTCGAACCTTGACAGTCTGAACAGATGAAAAATTACCCTCTGGGAATCTTGTGGTCACTTGCGAAGCAGTTTACCCTCACATGGATCCCTCCATTTTTGTTGCAGCCTCACCCTAAATTGTCTTTTTTATTTTTTTATCACCCAGTGTTTTTGATAATTTGGTTTTTTGAGTTATTGATATTGAAACAGCAGATATTGTAGCTCATATGAGATTTCCATTGCCTTCCCTTTTCTTCACATTCAGGTGGGTACAGTGGGAGGTGGAACTCAACTTGCATCCCAATCTGCTTGCCTGAACCTTCTGGGCGTGAAAGGTGCCAGTAAGGAGTCACCTGGATCAAACTCGAGGGTGTTGGCCACCATCGTAGCTGGTTCGGTTTTGGCTGGCGAACTGTCCCTGATGTCGGCCATTGCTGCTGGGCAGCTAGTCAAGAGCCACATGAAGTACAACAGATCCAGCAGAGATGTCACCAAAGCGGCCTCCTAGAGGGAGGGAAGTAAGGCTTCAGCAAGAAAAGAAACTAATTAGAAATAAGGACCCCAGAAAAAAAAAAAAAAAAAGAAAAAAAAAAAGTGGAATAATCAGGTTTGGAAGATAAAAATGCAGGAGGAAAGAAGGAAATGGGGGATTAGAAAAAAGGGGAAATGAACATTCGCTTGATAGCTTGCTCACTGGCACGGCCGCCCCCCCATGTGGATTCGCTGCATGGCAGTAGCTGTATAGTTTGGCAATTATGTGCAAGTGCAGAGTGATGAAGCTTCATGGTTCTCTCTCTCTGTCTGAATGGTGGTGCCTTGTGAGCCTCACATTTGCATTTGATGTTTTTTATTTTGTGTATGTTTTGGAGCAGTTCCTTTTGCAGTTGTTGGGTGTTGCTGGCATGCATGTGTTTTGTATTTTGAACTCTGGAGGCAAAGATTAGATTCCCCTTTCTATGCTTTTGGAACATGGAAAGATCCCTTCCCCTTTTTATTTAGACTCTGCTGCTCATGGGTTCTATTGTATGTACAATGTACCTATTTGGTGTTTTTGTTTTGTACCATCTTCTCAATGCACATTTCTGGCTAGGATTTTTTATGGGTGAATTTGCTCTTCTTTACTATTCTTTGTTCTGCCTTTTTCTTTGTTTTTTTGGGCGGCACACTCGGGCACATGTTGGACATGCCCAAGTAAGAAATCCGAGACGGGCTACTGGAGATACAGGGTGGGAAGGTAGTGGAAAGAAATACGAAGAGATGTGGATTAGCTTGGGGGCAATTTTGAATTCTCATACACTTCGCAGCAAATTTGTCATTTTTTTTTTTTTTTCCGTGTGGGGATTTGATACCTGTCAAAATGTTTTTGTAGTAATGGCAAATTTCTCTCTTTAAAGAGTGGTTCAATGTGGGTGTGTCATTTTTTTAAGTTATGCATGGTAGGGTTTTGCCTTTTCCTTTGTTTTTAAGAGATTTCTACATGTTTGTGCAAATTAGGGGTGTATTTAAGTCGAATTGAAACATAGTAAAATACTCAAATTCAACTTGATTCGACTCGAAAACTTAAGTTTGAAACTAGGTTCGAACTCGATTAATTTCATAATTATTAAACTATAAGTTCATCAAATTTGAACTCGACTCGATTATAAATTAATATTAAATACATATATAAATATGTATAATGTACATATAATATTAAAATATATTTATAAAATATATATTATATGATATGTAATATAAAAATAATAAATTTAAAAAGTTTTACTAGGCTCGAAACTCAAAAACTCGAGTATTATTACTGAACTTGAACTCACCTCGTTAAAATACGCAAGTAATTCAAACTCGACTCAAACTTTAATAGAATTGAGTCAGCTCGAGTTAGCGAAAGAGTCGAATATGAATAGCTCACGAGTAAGTTTGACTCACTTCTTAGTGCAAGTTATATGAGAGATACAAAGGGGAGGAGAAGCAAAAATTGAGTTCAACCCATACTGCCGTTTCTCTTTTCTAGTTTTCTAGTTATAATAGAGCACAACTCGGTATGTTTTCCAAAATCGTTTTAGTAAGATGAGAATGAAAGTGAAGGTGATATTAATCATTAAGACAAGTTTGCATGAAAAGTTCTGCAGGGTTAAATGAAAGAAGGGGGAAAGGAAAGAGGAGATGAAAAGGGGAAAGAGATGAGAGGGAAAACAATAGTGGGGGTCTGGATTCCCTTCCTGCATTTGTATCCCTTCTTTTTCATTTTTTTCCCCTTTTGGCATATGAATAAAGCAACTATGAACGTTTGAAGTTGTTTCCTATAAACTATAAAGTTAGAACACAAATGCCTTTAGATTTCATACATCTTGTCATAAATTATGCTATGTAGATGTTAAACCCACATTCATCGCTTTATTTTTTCTTCTCGACTAATCACAAGACATGAGAGGCTAATTAAAATTTTTTCAATTCATTAATACAAAATTGTTAATTATCGAGCTGTAGGTACAATCTCGAAAAAGTTAATAACTACTTTAAAATAACTTTTTCTCCACTTTCACTGAGTAACGAGTTTGGAGAATAATATATATATGTAGCTATTTCAAAAAACTCCTACAAACTACTACTTCAATGAAAAGGAAATAAATAGAGAAAGATCCTGAAGAAGGAGGGCGTAGATCATTCTAGTTCTAAAAATCTTTCATTCGCCTTTTTAAGTTTTTATTGGTTGACGAATCATAATTTTTGAACCAGAGGATAAACTTTGGTCACCTATATTATTTTGCAAATATTTAAACTTATGAATTGTGGTTCATCCGAACCTCGAACAATCAAAGTTAACATCGGTTATTATACATCTATCACTGTTGACATTTACTTTTTTTTTTTTGAAAGTTGAACCCATTAAAAATGTAAATCAACCTAAGTTTAAAATATAAAAATTGTTTGGCCTCTTTAAAAAGTAAACTACGAGCCTTTGGAATAATAAACATTTGAAAAAATAAATAATTAAAAAACAAAACTTAATATACGTACATTATGCTTATGATCATTCCATTGACCAAATGTCATAAGTTTGTCTCTATAAGATGCATATGTGTATTATATAATTTAGTTGTCATATATAATTAACCAAACTTTTATACGTCTATTTATTATTATCGTTATCTATCATTTTTTTAAAAAAATATGTACTCTCTATCTCACCTAAATTACTGTAAATATTTGGCCAAAAAAATAATAAAATTTGTTAAAATTTAAAGGTTGAATAAAAATTACTTTAAGATGTTGACAAATGTACTTTATCGGTTGGCAATTATTAAATAGTTACTTGTCGATTATGAGACATTCAGTGTATTGCGGCGACTAATATTCGCACAAAAATATTTTTAAAACAATTAACAATTGGGTCACGATAATCCTCCTTGATGCATGCTAGTCACTAGAAATATGCAATGCGTGTTTAATTTATGTCCATTTAATTTTTTCATAAAATAATTAATAATTTTTTTATAATTTATATATATATATATATATATTTTCTATTTGAACCAACCATATTAACTAAAAAAAAGTTGTACATAAGTATAATTTGATTATCAGTTTTTTTATTCAACCTTTTTCCTTTGGTTTGGCAGAAAAGAAGTGCATTGACAGAGACAGAAGAAGTTGAAGGAAAAGAAAAGGAGAAGATGAGTTGTAAAATCTAATGAGAGGTGGGGAAAGAACTAAAGAAGAGAACTCAACTCAGACAAGGGTGAAGGGTGTGGGTCAGTGAATCCGGATCCATGTCCAAATGTGCCCTGGACCTGGACCCGGACCCGGACCCTTCTTGCCTGCACCACCCACTTGTCACTTTGTGGATACCCAACAACAGGCATGCAAATGTGCTGTCACACCATGTGATTGGGAGCAATTATCGAGCGCCTTCCAAATTTGAATTCACCCCAATCATTTTGAGGATGAGGCCAAAAATGGTGAAAAATGCATAACCACACACTTGGTGAAGGGCAATTTGGCACGCTTTTGGTGCTTGGTTGGGCATTATTTTGTGGGATTCCTTTTAGGACGTGACCATAAAATTAGGGAGTGGATAGATTTGGATTAGTAAAAAGGGTATCCTGATATAGAAGTTGAATAATTTTTGTTTGCTTAGTCTTCTGGGTCTTGTGTATAAAAAAAATTAATTTTTTTTTCTCCTTTTGGATCGTTTCTGTGATATTCCGTGGAAAAAAAATTTAAAAAGATTAGACGTTACTACCCATATCAAGAAGGTACACTTTTCTTTTCGAGAATCTTCCTATAAGAACTTTACGGTTAAGCGTGCTTGACTTAAAGTAATCTTATAATGAGTGACCTTCTGAAAAGTTTTCTCAAGAAGTGTGTAAATAAGGACAAAATACACTAAAAATACCACGTGTTGATCTGTGAATTAGTCATCAGTTCGATAAGGAGATACAAATTAATCGGTCTCGGTAGATTATATGTATGGCTTCATTACGAAAATAGAGGAGAGAGAGAGAGAGAGAGAAATATTTGAGACAATTATTTGAATTTGCACTTTTCTATTTCAATCCATCCCATTTTGAGGCAATACATACCAATTTGCCTTGGTTTGCTTTAAATATATATTGTGTGTGTGTCATTATATAAATATGCAACGACTTTGGTATTCAAACCTAAAACAAGAGTGTAAAATTGAAAAATGAGAATTCAACTATTATAAAAAACTTAAATTTTAACTTCATAAACAAAGCAGGTTTGACGTAGAGACAAAAGGTGGAGTTCTAGAGGATTCAAATGGAATATTACTTTTATTTTAGAAAAAAAAAAACATACACTAACTTCTACTAAATTTCATTAAAAAAAAAAAAACACTAATCTCTCATAAGATTTTAAAAATTTTATGAAACTCTTTTCAGGAATCTTTTGAAGTTTACCAAAAATATATAATTTAACAAAAAGACAAGTGTTTTGATGAGAGATTTGTAATTTTTTTAGTAAACATTAAAAGATAGCTATGTCATTTTTAAAACCTCGAAAAGATGTCAATGAAAATTTTGAAACATCATAAGACGTCTTTGTATTTTTTGTCAAACCTCAAACAGGATAAGTATCTATGGTCCAAATTTTCCCATTTACATCCTTATATAAAATACTAGCAGAGATCCATGTAATTTACGTCAATAAATGCTAATGCAGTCACAAATATAATTGTCCATCTTGGTAAGCCTTCCACCTTTTAGAATTGAACAAAATATATTTTTTAAATTGAAATATAAACTGTATGATAATTAAGTTTATATGCTCGTAATATAATATGAAACTACCTTGATGATAGAAATGCATGTAGTCCTTGTGACTAGTCCAGAATGGGTTTCTTTAAATTTAAGTAATTCTTAAAAATTTATACATCCCATTATTTTTTAATTAAATTATTTTAAATAAGTAATAATCAAACATGTTAACTTCACTTAATTTCAAAACTGTAACATTTGTCTCTATTGTGTTTTTTAAATTTATTAATTTGTTAAGAAAAAAACAAATCCCCACCTAATTCCTTGAGTAATCTTATAATGTGATAAAAATTTAACTTAATGGGACAAAAATATCCGTACCACTTATCATTTCATAATAAAATTACAATTCTTGCTCACTATTATTATAATATTATTATTGATTGATAATTGTTGTAAATATTTATTATTAAATGATAAATTAAATTATCATTTATTTTTTTGCCATTTTGTTTGCATGCTAATTATTAAAAAATTATTTCATGTTGTTCTTGTTCTCAATACTACTATTACAACAAATAAATTATATTATAACTACACATCTAGTAATAAATAAAAATTGAGTGTTATTAAACTGAATTGATCAGTTGATTTTATCATACTCTACCTTTAATTTTTCATTCCATTTATTCCTATCTTATTTTGTTCCATAAATCAAACATGACATGTGTCTTTGCATTCCACTCCATGGAATTTTGAATCATAACAATCTAATCTTTAAATTTTTAATTTTAGCTTTGATGGGATTTATGAATAAACATTTTAATTAGATTAAACATGAAACTTGTTGTTGTTAGCACCTGAGGAGTCAATGAGTGAGCTTAATACACATAAGTGAGTACCGATTTGACCCAAAAGTTTAAGCCCATTGGGTTTTGAGTCCAACCATTTATATAAGCACCCATCATCCACTCAAATCTTTTAATGTGGAACAAACTCACAAGTGGAATTCTCAACAATCTCCCCCTCACTTGTGATTTCCAACTACTCCCCCTTGAACAAAACCGTCTCCCTTATGGGAGTAAGCTCAATTCCCCAATAGTTGCTCAAGTGGGTCTTACCACTGGCGCCTTAAGTGCGTCGGATTGCATTCCATGTGCCTTTGAACCAATCCTAAATCTCACGTCTTAACCTTATTCGGATTCATCCCCAGCTTAGATGAATCTTATTGGCCTCTTGGTCCTCCAACTGTTAGCATGTCACGCCCTGAACCCGCAGATGGGTCTCAGGTGTGAATATAGTAACCTAACATGTCTTTGTATCAATTCAAGCATCCATGATACAATACAATAAGAGGGTCCGACCCCATGAGGTATACGAATGCCCTATACACATACACATATACATCCATACTCATCAGTTACGTAACGAAAAATGCTTCATCTATCTATATAACATACTATACCAGAGTCTGTACAAAATTAGGATATACAAACCCATACAATACTAAGGTATACAATCCCATAATACCGTACATACTCCTGGTGTCTACAAAAACCATCACGACAACCCGGTTACAAGATCTCGTACCTAATCAGGTACTAACAGCGGCTAATGACACCCCTACTTCCGATTGTTAGGATGCTAAATACGGCTACCTAATGGACCTGAAAACATTGTACATATATTTGGGGTGAGACACCTCTCAGTAAGGAAGAAAGCAGGTTATATCAGTTCGAAAACATTTCCATACAATTCCAGTATTTTCACAAATGTATTCCAGTACATACGATACCCAAAACATACGGTCAGTGTCATCACACTAATATGCAACTAAGCTATGAAACCCGAAGCTTCACAGCAATTACATTGCCAATACGATGTAGCTCACACTAGTATGCAACTACTCCATGAATTCGAAGTTTCACAGCGATTACATTGCCAACATGCAACTACTCAATGAAACCCAAACTTCACAGTGATTACATTGCCATTACCGTGTAGCTCACACCCCTTGGTGACCAGTCGGGATATGTAATGATATTCCACACCCTCGGATATAGAGCCGGACACTCTCACCCACGGTTTTCACACCGGTACATGGCACAGCGTACGGTAGTTAGTCGCCACATAGCTATTTCGGCGTAAGGTAATTAGTTACCCCTAGTCGATTTTACAAAACCAGGAATCATTTTGGAGTTCACACTCCTATACATATCAGCATACGGTAATTAGCCGCCATATAACTATTTTACAAAATACCTGGAACAATTACATACAATCATACATACCACACTTATTTGGTTTACGGCAAACCATATCGTTTTCCATTTCAAGTATACAATTTATGCAAATATGGATAACAGTCGTCTCAATAATACAATTTAAACAAAACAAACAGTTTTCCAAACAAAATAGAGATGATACCTGAAATTCCCTAATTTTCCTAAAAACTGTAACAAAAAAATCCAGTATTTTATCTGATATATTTCCCTAAATAAGTTACCAAAACATGCATACGATCCTACAAGCTTACCGATCCTGATTTCGAAAATAAACTGGTATAAACTGAATCCCCTTACCTCAACCCGAATCCCAACTGCGAACTCTATGGTTCCCAAACTACGAACTGAGACCCCAAAACCTACAAACCACAGTACAACACACGATTACAATTCGTACTACTACACATATTCAGAATCAGAAACAAAAACCGAGCCTTACCTCGATTTTAGCCCGAAACTCGAAATCGCTCAAAACAAAATTCCGATCCACTCGAAACGTAGAGAATCCTTCCCTGATCCTCGCACTAACGTCCGATTTACAAATCAGGAAACGAACGGCGAAGAAACCAAGAGAGAGAGAGAGAGAGAGAGAGAGAGATTTTTAAGCAAACTTAGCTTGGAAGCAACCCTTTTGGATATTTATAGTCCTTTGACTCGGGTGAATTCGTCAACGAATTGGCGTCCTCGTCGACGAGTCCGCCATTGCCTTCGTCGACGAGACGGTGGCCTCATCGACGAGCCAAGGTTCCAGATTTTCCCAAAATCCCTCGGGATCTCCTCGTCGACGAGACACTGAATTTTGTTGCCGAGAAAAGAAGGGACTTCATCGACGAACTCTGGCTTCGTCGACGAAGCTTGCCCAAATTACCACTTTACCCTTCTTTCAAATATTAAATCCACATACTACCGTTCAGGTTCTTACAACCTCCCCTTCTTACAAAAATTTCGTCCTCGAAATTTGCAATATCTCATTACAAACACATTCATACTACTACATACATACAAACTTTGACGTGAACCGGCGGCCATTTATATGCAGCCCCTCTATGATACATACATACTCCAAAGAAAACGGCGGCCATTTATACGCAACCTCGTTACGATACATACATACTCTAAAGAAAACGGAGGCCATTTATATGCAGCCCCGTCATGATACATGCTTACATACTCTAGAGAAAACGGTGGCCATTTATATGCAGCCCCGATACAATACATACATGCATACATTCCCTCACTTATGGCGAAGGAATACCGTGGTTACATACATACGTGGTCTCGGGAGCTTACAATACAACAGAACTCTCCCAAAGACTAACCACCAAATGCTAATATGATAGTAGAGTATTACATACATACATACATACTCATACCACTCTGCTACTTAGAACAACTGCGGATAGTTCTGGCGTATTTCCGTTTCCAGTTCCCAAGAAACTTCCTCAGCCTCGTGGTTTCGCCACAATACCTTCACTAATGGTATATATTTGGTACGAAGCTTCTGAACTTTACGGTTCAGAACCTGAACAGGTATTTCCTCATATGCTAAAGTATTCTCAATTTCTAACTCATCATAACTAATAACATGCGATGGATCCAACACGTACCTTCTCAACATTAATACGTGAAACACATCGTGGACCCTCGAGAGTGCTGGGGGTAGTGCAACTCTATAGACTACCGGACCCACTCGCTCAATAAGCTCGAATGGTCCGATGTACCTCAGGCTCAACTTGCCCTTCCTACCAAATCTCATCATCCCTTTCATCGGAGCGATACGCAGAAATACCTCACCTCGAACTCTAACTTATGGCGGCGAACATCTGCGCAACTCTTCTACCGACTCTGAGCCAATCTAATCCTCTCTCGAATCAAACCCACCTTCTCAGACACCTGTTGTACGAGTTCAGGTCCTAAAACCTGACGTTCACCAACCTCATCCCAATACAAATGAGATCGACACCTCCGACCATACAAAGCCTCGAATGGTGCTATCCCTATGCTAGCTTGAAAGCTATTATTATAGGCAAACTCCACTAGTGGTAGAAATTGGATCCAACTACCACCGAAGTCTAATACACAAGCCCATAACATATCCTCCAAGGTCTGTATCATCCTCTCTGACTGTCCATCAGTCTGGGGATGGAACGCGGTACTAAAAGTAAGCTTCGTCCCCAATGTTTCCTACAAGCTCTTCCAAAATCGAGAAGTAAACCTCGGATCCCGATTTGAAACAATGGACATCGATACTCTGTGCATTCTCACTATCTCATGCACATACAGGTCCACTAGCCTACCCAAAGGGTAGCTAACCTTCGTTGGTACAAAGTGAGTAGATTTCATCAACCTGACCACGATTACCCAAATAGCATTCTTCCCGTGAAGCGCTGGCGGCAATTCGATAACAAAGTTCATGGAAATGTGCTCCCATTTCCACACCGGAATAGACAAAGGTTGCAATAGCCCTGTCGGCCTCTTATGTTCAGCTTTTACCTGCTGACACGTCAGACACTACTCCATGAACTGGATAATATCCCTTTTCATACCACTCCACCAGAAGGACTCGCGCAAATCTCGATACATTTTCGTACTACCTGGATGTACCGTATACAAAGAATGATGCGCTTCCTCTAGAATCGTCCTTCTGATCTCATCGTCATTTGGAACACACAGCCTGATCCCAAACCTCAACACACCTCTGTCATAGATTTTAAAATCCACAGCCAAACCCTACTACACTTTTTCCACAATCTCAGGTAACTTCGCATCACTAGCCTGCACGACTTTAATATGCTCAAACAAGGTTGGCTAGATCACCAAGTTAGCAATGAAAGCCTGATGATCACCAAACACCAACTCCATGCCAAGGCTTTCTAGATCCCGTCTGACATGATGCTGAGCTACAACTGCAGATACTGCTGCATGTTCGGACTTCCGACTCAACGCATCCACTACCACATTAGCCTTCCCTGGGTGATAGTTGATTGTGCAATCGTAGTTCTTGATCAACTCTAGCCACCGCCTCTGCCTCATATTCAGCTCCTTCTGCGTGAAAAAGTACCTGAGACTTTTATAGTTAGTGAAAATCTCACACTGAACACTATACAGGTAGTGTCGCCAGATCTTTGAGGCATAAACTATAGCAGCCAATTCCAGATCATGCGTAGGGTAATTCTTCTCATACTCCTTAAGTTTCTGAGAAGCATAATCTACTACATTACCCTGTTGCATAAGCACACATCCCAAACCCTTCAGGGACATGTCACTATAGATCACAAAACCCCCATCCCCCGAATGAATGGTCAATATGTAACGACCTACTTAATTAAATAGGTTTTTTTTTTTTTTTTTATACTATGACATTCTGCATGCTCTGATACCATACTGGTGAAAACCCTATCATAACCTAAGCAGCAAGAAGCAGAAATTGAACAAACATATCCATATGTAAATATATACAATACCAATACCAGAGTACTACCGTGTTCCCCAAAATATACACATATCACTGAATCCCCAATTTACCCTCAACTAACTAGGGCAAATACAAAAATCCTCCACTGTAGTCACTTTGCTGCTAGGGCACTACAGAAGCCCCTCTACCTGTGAGCCTGGTCTGCCTGCCTACCTGGATCACCTAAAAAATGTTTCAACATTGGGATGAGCCAACGCTCAGTAAGAAGAAATATGCTATTACTAGTGTGTGGCAAATGAGCTACTATATATCATGAAATCTGTTTTCATATAAACATGAATAAATGAGTACAAAAGTACAATACAAATATAAAATACACCACCCATTTTCCCTATTACTTAACATAACAGTATTATGGTTATAATTCAAAGTACTTCTAGTGTACATAAGTATGGTTCCTGTTTCTATAAATCCGTATGTATGTAATAGTAACTGAAACTGTTCCCTGTGGCTATCTGTGTGTCATAACTTGCCCCCTCATGACAAGGTTGTGTGGCCCATAGGCTGGATTTACCCTGGTTGGTCAACCAGGAATAAATCACTGAACTCCGTCAGTCGACCTGCCTAGCTCAACCCATATCTAGATGGGGAGCCTAACCTCTTCAAGGGCCTAGGTGGTTGACCTTACCACGTATTATCTGAATAGGTGGTTGCACTCATAAAGTAACATAATATCTGTAGCAACGGTACCGTGCTCTGTAGCTGCAAGTCCAATAGGGTTTGATATCATATAATATACTTCTATACATATCTAACTGATTTACCATGATTCTGAAGTAATTGTAATAACCATGATACTGCATAACTGTACTATAATTCATATGTCGTAATACTGAGAACTGAATAATCATAACGTTGAAACTGCATAATCATAATACTGATATTCGTGTAATCATGGTACTGAAATCCGTATAACCATGGTACTAAAATCCATAAAATCATGGTACTAAAATTCGCATAATCATAATACTGAAATTCATA
Organism: Malania oleifera; assembly: GCF_029873635.1. Lineage (NCBI taxonomy): Eukaryota > Viridiplantae > Streptophyta > Magnoliopsida > Santalales > Ximeniaceae > Malania > Malania oleifera. The sequence goes on from NC_080424.1 coordinate 108,532,482, forward strand.
AAATCATGAAACTAAATTCGTAAAACATATCCCCATACCATATTCATATTCACAAGCCACACCATACTTAAATACATAATTTTTATAATTAAATAAGCTGTATAGTATTTTTTTTTTTTAAATACCTAGCATAGCATATTTCCCTTACCTTAACTTTGAAAAGCCCCTATAAGATACTAGCCTAACACCCGCAGAGCCTCCTACAAAACACCTTGAAACTAACATTTGCCAAAACATAATATCAGTATTTTTCTGCCTACATTATTTCCTATAACTACCATAAGGCCAAAAATAGGTTAAAAGGCCTTACCCTGAATTTGGGATGAAATCCAACTCTGTTTTCCCAACGATCTGCTCCGGCATATTTGCAGAGAACTCCGCCAGGAGCATCGTGGTAGCTTCAGATCATCGATTCGGCAACTGGAGGGGCCGAAATCGAAGAGAGAAGGGAGAGGGAGACGTAGAGAAAGAGAGAAGAGAGAGAGCTCGGTGAAAAATGAATAAAAATTCAGTTTTTATCTATTTATAGGGCCAGATTCGTCAACGAGACACGTCACCTCGTCGACGAATCTTTCAGTAAATTCGTCGACGAAACCTTGTGTTCATTAACGAAATTCAGAGCAGCCCGAACCGTCTCTCAGTTTTTTCTCATCGATGAAGCCCTGTATTCGTTGACGAAATCCTTCAGATCTTCGTTGACGAAGCCCTGTGTTCGTCGAAAAAACTTGACAGTTTCCTTGAAATTATTTTATCCCCCAAAATGCAATGTCTGCGTTCGTCGACGAAGTCTATGGCCTCCTTCTGTTTCTGTTTCTATTTCTCTCCCTCTTATTATTTAAAATGCTATTATTCTTTGGGTCACTACATTCTCCCCTTCTTATAAAATTTCGTCCTCAAAATTTACTATCTGTATTTCCATCTATGCTCTTCATTATCCAGTAAAAGAAAAGGGTCTACTTATCTTATTACCTGCCCTCACTTATGGCGGAGGAATACCGTGGTTACATGAGTAGTTCTAGGAGATTACAACCATAAAAAGTAAATTTCCCCCAAAACCAAAAGACTACCTAACTTATACTCTACATTACAATTATATTGGACTCAACAAAATAAAATTACCATCTAAGCATATACGTCAATACTATGATTCACTAAACAAGTGGGGATATTTCTGTCTAATCTCGCTTTCAAGCTCCCACGAAGCTTCTTCTATAGCGTGATTTCTCCATAAAACTTTCACTAGTGGTATCATTTTGCTGCATAATTCTTGTTCCTTCCTATCTAGGATCTGTACTAGAGTTTCTTCATATGCTAGAGCCTCACTGACCTGCAATTATGCATGGCTGATGATATAGGAAGGATTTGGGACGTATTTCCTCAACATAGAAACATGAAATACGTCATGAACTCAAAATAAAGATGGCGGTAAAGCTAGCTGATAGGCTACTGACCCAATCTTCTCAAGTATCTCAAAAGGGCCAATAAACCTAGGGCTTAACTTACCCTTCTTCCCAAATCTCAAGATCCCCTTCAGTGGAGTTATTCTCAGAAAAACATGATCACCTACTCCAAATTCTTGTTCCCGGGGGCGAGTATCTGCATAACTTTTCTGCCGACTCTGCGCTGCACTGATCCTATCACGAATAAGTCAGACTTTATCACGTGCTTGCTGAATTATCTCTAGACCCAAAACTCGCCTTTTGCCTACTTCATCCCATAAAAAAGGAGATCTACATCTCCTACCATATAATGCCTCATAGGGTGCCATGCCGATGCTAGCCTGATAGCTGTTATTATAAGCAAATTCAACTAGCGGCAAAAACTGAATTCAGCTACCTCCAAAGTCTAGCACGCAAGCACGAAGCATATCTTCTAATACCTAGATGGTTCTCTTTATCTGATCATCGGTTTGAGGGTGAAAAGTTGTGCTGAATGCTAACTGAGTTCCTAGTGCCTCTTGTAAACTCCCCCAGAACCGTGATGTAAAACGTGGATCACAATCTGAGACAATGGATACCGGCACTCCATGGGATCGTACAATCTCTTGTATATATAACTCTGCTAACCGGTTCATAGGGTAGCTGACTTTAATAGGCAGAAAATGTGCTGTCTTCGTCAATCTATCAACTATCACCTAGATGACATTCTATCCATGCAATGTCGGGGGCAGCCCAGTAACAAAATCTATGGACACATGGTCCCACTTCCACTCGGGAATAAAAAGTGGCTGCAACTGACCAGCCGGCCTTTAGTGCTCAGCCTTAACCTGCTGGCACATTAAACACTGCTGCACGAACTCTGCTATCTCCCTCTTCATGCCACTCCACCAGAAAGAATCTCGCAAATCCCTATACATTTTCGTACTGCCATGATGAACAGTGTATAGAGATCTATGTGCCTCCTCTAGAATCTTCCTCCTAATGCTATCATCTGTAGGCACGCACAATCTGGTGCGAAATCTCAGAGCCCCATCGTCGGAAATACTGAACTCCTCCCCCTGACCATCCTGAACTCTGGCTATCACCTCCACTAACTCTAGATCATCTCTCTAAGCAGCTTTAATCTTCTCATATAACATAGGCTGTACAACCAAACTGGTCATAAATGCCTGAGGATCATCCTCCACTAACTTTACACCAAGTCTCTTTAAGTCCATCTGAATCGAATGCTGAACTATCGCTGCTAACTGTGCTGTGTCTCCTGATTTACGGCTCAGAGCATCAGCCACCACATTTACTTTACCTGGGTGGTAACTGATGGTGTAGTCATAATCCTTAATGAGTTCCAACCACCTCCTCTGCCGCATGTTCAACTCTTTCTGCTTAAAGATGTATTTTAGGCTTTTATGATCAAAGAATATCTCACACCTCTCACCATAAAGGTAATGCCTCCAGATCTTCAGTGCATGTACCATCGTAGCCAATTCTAGATCGTGAGTAGGGTAGTTCTTTTCATACTCTTTCAGCTATCTGGACGCATACGCTACCACCCTACCATGTTGCATCAGCACACAACCGAGCCCTTTCAAGGACGCATCACTGTAGATAACATAACCATCGCCTCTTGATGGAATCCTCAGAACTGGTGCAGTGACGAGTCGTTGCTTTAATTCTTGGAAGCTCTACTCGCATTCTTCATCCCACATAAATCTGGCATTTTTCCTAGTCAACCGCGTGAGAGGAGCTAACAAGGCTGAAAACCCCTCAACAAAACGACGATAATAACCTGTCAGTCCTAAGAGGCTTTTGACTTCCTGCACATTTCTCGGTCTAGACTAATTTACCACCGCGTCAATCTTGCTAGGATCCACTGTTATACCGTCCCTCGAGATCACGTGGCCTAAAAATGCCACCTTCTCAAGCCAAAACTCATACTTACTAAACTTAGCATAAAGTTTCTCCTCCCTAAGAGTCTGCAACACCTGCCTTAAATGCACCTCGTGCTCCTCAAAACTCTTCGAGTACACCAATATATCATCAATGAAAACTACTACAAACTGATCTAGATACCGGTGAAAAACTCTGCTCATCAAGTCCATGAACACAGTCGGAGCATTCGTCAGACCAAAAGGCATAACGAGAAATTCATAGTGCCCGTACCTGGTCCTGAAGGCTGTCTTCGCAACGTCCTCCGCTTTTACTCTCACTTGATGATACCCGGATCTAAGGTCAATCTTGGAATATACCCGTGTACCCTGGAGCTGATCAAACAAATCATCTATACGGGGTAGAGGATATTTATTCTTAATAGTAACCTTGTTTATCTCCCTGTAATCAATGCACATCCTCATGGACTCGTCTTTCTTTTTCATGAACAACACTGGAGCTCCCTATGGCGATACACTGGGTCGTATAAACCCCTTGTTCAACAAATCCTGCAACTGCTCCTTTAATTCTCTCAATTCAACTGGAGCCATACGATACGGAACCCTAGAGATCGGCGCAGTCCCTGGAGGCAAATCTATAAGAAAATCTACCTCGCGCACAGAAGGCAACCCTAGTAGTTCCTCTGGAAAAACATCTAAAAATTCTCGTACTACTGGAGTGCTGTCAATCTTCGATTCATTTTCAGATTCTTCTTTCACAAACGCTATAAACCCCTGACCTCCATCTAGGAGTAATCTGCCTGCCTGCACGACGGATATCAGCTGTATTGGAGCACGTACCCGTGAACCAACGAATTTGAATTCCTGCTCTCCAGGAGGTCTGAAAATTATTTCTTTTTGAAAACAATCAATGCTAGCATGATTGGAAGCCAACGAATCCATACCCAGTATTATATCAAACCTACACATCTCAAACACAATAAGATCTGCTGGTAGTACTTTCCCCGAAATTTCTATCGGATAGCCCTTAAGTACCTTCTGACATCTGATCACTAACCCTGATGGTGTAGCTACCGACAGTGCTATATCTAATTACTGGGTCTCACTCTCAGATAATTTAACATAAGATGCAGAAATGAAAGAATGAGTAGCACCCGAGTCAAAAAAGACAATAACTGGATGTGATAAAACAGTAAATGTACCTATCACCACATCCGTAGCAGCCTCTGCATCACCTGGCGTCAGGGCATAAACTCGCGCTGGAGCTACATTCCTCTGTTGGCCACCCCAAGGCGTCTGGTATCCTCCCCGAGCTGCTTGTTGTCCTCCCTGATAGGGCCTGGGTGCTAGGACCTGGTCCTGCTGACCTAGGCATTCACGCATCACGTGATCGGGTCTCCCACAACGATAACATACCCCCTTGCCTACCTGGCACTCCCTCAAATGATGTTTCCCACATGTCTGACACACCGGGTATGTCTGTACACCCTGGTTCCCACGAGGTCCTATCATCTGCCTCTAGTCGCCCCTATCGCGACCACCTCTTCATGGGCCCCTACTGAAGCCAGCCTGAAAACCCTAAGGCGCAGGCCTCTTCCTCTGACTCTGAGCTGCTACACCCCTCTGAATGCCACTCTCAATAATCGCAGCTCTATCTACCACCTCTATGAATGTCTGAGCCCTGAAACCAATCACCTACACAAACAGATTTTGCCTCAGTCCCTCTTCAAACTTCCTTGCCTTCTTCTCTTCATCAGGCGCTAAATGTGAAGCAAAACGCGATAACTAGACAAACCGAGCCGCGTACTGAGATACCGACATCTGCCCCTGTACCAAATGTAAGAACTCTGCTGCCTTCGCACTCCGAACCATAGCAGGGAAATATCGCTCGAAGACCATATCTTTGAATCAGTCCCACGTCACTGGAACTGGCCTCTGCTCCTCTATCAAACGCGTTGCTCTCTACCAATGCGCTGCCTCCCCTGTCAGCTTAAATGTGGCAAATGCTACCTTCTGCTCATCTGTACATGGAAGCACTACCAATGTCTCTTCAATGTCTTGAACCCAATTCTCAGCTACAACCGGGTCATCTCCTCAAGCAAGGGCTTCATCCGTGTAAACTGCTCACCTCGTCAACGAGTCTTTCAGTAAATTCGTCGACAAAACCCTATGTTTGTCGATGAAATTCAGAGCAGCCCGAACCGTATCTCGATATTTTCTCGTCCACGAAGCCCTGTATTCGTCTACGAAACCCTTCAGACCTTCGTCGACAAAGCCCTGTGTTCGTCGACAAAACTTGGCTGTTTCCTTGAAATTATTTTATCCCCCAAAATGCAATGTCGTTGACGAACTCCTTCTGTTTCTGTTTTTATTTCTCTCCCTCTTATTATTTAAAATGCTATTATTCTTTGGGTCACTACACAATACTGGAGCAGTAACCATCCGGTGCTTCAACTCGAGAAAGCACTGCTCGCAATCACTAGTCTAGTTGAACTTCACCCCCTTCTTAGTCAATCGTATCAGAGGTCCAGACAATTTAGAGAAACTTCCTACAAACCGACGATAATAACCCGCCAGTCCCAGAAAACTCCGAACCTCCTGCACACTCTTCGGTCTAGCCCAGTCGACCACAACTTCAATCTTGCTAGGATCAACGGAGATACCGCCCTTAGACACCACATAGCCTAAAAACGCGACCTAATTTAACTAGAACTCACACTTCTTCAGTTTGGCATACAACTTACTCTCTCGCAAAATCTATAACACCAACCTCAAATGGTTTTCATGCTCTTCCGGACTCTTCGAGTATACCAGAATGTCATCAATGAACACCACTACGAATTGATCTAGGTACTCATGGAAAACCCTATTCATCAGATCCATGAACACCACCGACGCATTGGTCAAACCAAATGACATAATCAGAAACTCATAGTGGTCGTATCTGGTTTGGAAAGCAGTATTTGCTACATCCTCAGATCTAACCCTCACCTGATGATACCCTGACCGTAGGTCGATTTTCGAAAAGACCTGCATTCCCTACAACTAGTCAAAGAGATCATCTATACGAGGCAACGGATAATGGTTCTTCACCATCACCTTGTTAATCTCGTGGTAATCAATGCACATACGCATCAACCCGTCCTTATTCTTTACAAACAAAACTGGAGCTCCCTAGGGCGAAACACTCGGTCGAATAAAACCCTAGTCCAGTAATTCCTGCAACGTCTCCTTCAACTCTCGAATTTCTGCTGGAGCCATCCGGTACGAAGTTTTAGAGATCGGTGCCTTACCAGGCAGCAACTCTATCGCAAACTCCACCTCACGATCCAGAGGTAAACTGGGTAAATCATCAGAAAACACATCTGAAAACTCGTTGACTACCCGAATATCCTTGAGTCTCAACTTATCCCGTGGCGGTTCCTTCACACAAGCTAGGTACCCCTAACACCCATCCAATAGTAGCCTCCTCGCTTGTAATGCAGATAGAACCTATGGCGTCGAACGCACACACGATCCTGCAAACTCGTACTCCTACTCTTTAGGAGGTCTGAACACTACTACCTTCTTACGACAATCAATCACTGCAAAACTGGAGAATAGCCAATCCATCCCCAGTATGACGTCAAAACCATACATGTCGTATACTACAAGGTTCGCTGGTAATAGCCTCCCCTGGATTTCCTGTAACGTCCTCAAAATTCATACCATATTTTTTATATGTATATATCCACATCCATGCCTAAGCAGCGGAAACACATATCATGCAACCATTCACATATTTACTATACAATACCAGAATCCAGTATATACAGACCATAGCCATACAAAAATACCCCTCCAGCATTATCTACTCAAAAATATACACAACTCTGTCAAAAACTCACCCTATAACCAAGGTAATCAAACTAATCTCTATCTGCGAGCCTGATCTGCTCGCCTAGCTGGCTCACCTGAAAAATGTTAAAGTAATGGGGTGAGTCGACGCTCAATAAGTGTAAATATGCTATTATTAGTGTGTGACAACTAAGTTAAAGATACTTTTAAAATAGTAACTGAACTGTAATGTAATAAATCATCTGTAAAGCGTATCTTTCTTTCACAATTTAAAATATACTGTATCGTCTGTTTTTCTACTTTTCATACTGGTAATATCATACTATACTTATCATATACTATAAAACTGTATACATATACACAACTGTGCTTTATCCTTGGGACTCTGTACGTCATGATTTGACCCCTCATGACAGGGTTGTGCGGCCCGTAGGCGGGACTTTATCTAGTCGGCCCTCTGGATAAGTCAATGTACTCTACACTACCTCAGCCTGGCCAAGCTGCATCCACTCCTAGGCTTGGGACTGGTTACTACCTCGTCAAAATCGGCCCCCTCCACCCAGTGAACTGGGGAGCTGCATACTCTCCGAGCACGGTTGACGGTACCCTCACATTATCTGAGATATGTGGTTACACTCTATCTGTATCTAGCAACGGTACCGTGCTCTGTAATCTATATCTGTATTGTATTTGTCTGTAATCTTTCCACAGGGATCTGATACTATATACATATATACTCCTTTACTATTTTCGCCATGTTTCCAAAATTACCATAATGCTATATTTTTGTACTGTAATTACTATAAACTCTGTATACCGTATCTGTAGCATCTTGATGCTACCTTTATATGTATATCTGTTTGTATCACTGTCTATATTCTCTGTTTGTATACTCTGTATGTTATGGTAATAGGAAACATGGCATATTAAACTGTGTATATACTGTTTTGTATAAAGCTGTGATATAATACTGATCTAAATAAAACTGTGTACATGTATATATATATACATCTGTTTCATGATACTACTCATATAAAACTATATATGCATGTAAATTTCTCTGTATAATCTCTGTGAATATATATCTCTATCTGTATATTCAGTATAATATGATACATTATAAAAGTTATATACATTCTTCATCACATGAAAATCTACTCAGGCCACACAAGCATTTAAACTCATATTCTGTAAACACTGTATAATAAACTGGTATAAATATGTGTCTATGAAATCTCTAATAGCATTATGAAAACTCCTAGTGTAGCATATTTCCCTTACCTTAACTTTGAAAAACCCCTATAAAATTCTGGCTCTATACCCATAGGGTTCCAAGCTCAACATCCTGAAAACACAATCCCTCATAATAAAACATCAGTATTTTCTTACCTACAACATTTCTTATAATTGGGGAAAAGACAAATACTGAATAAAATGCCTTACCCTGAGATTAGGACGAAATCCAACCCAACTTTTCCAGCGATCAGCTCCGGTAGACTTGCAGAGAATCTCGCCAGGAGCATCGTGGTAGCCTAAGATCTTCGATCCAACGAGAAACAGGCCCGAAAACGAAGAGAGAAGTGAGAGAGAGTCGTAGATAGAGAGAGGAGAGAGAGAGGGGCATGGATAAATGGTAAAAATCTGACTTTTCCACTTTTATACTGCGGCCTTCGTCGACGAGACACGTTATCTCGTCGACGAATCTTTCAATAAATTCGTCGACGAAATTTAGGCTACCCCATAACCCTTCTCGGTATTTTCTAGTTGATAAGGCCCTGTATTCGTCGACGAATTTCCTTATGTACTCGTCGACGAAGCCCTGTATTCGTCGACAAGTTCTGGCAATTCCTTGAAATTATTATTATCATTATTATCTCCAAAATGCGATGTGCGTTCATCGACGAAGTCTACTGCCTCCTTCTGTTCCTGTTTCCATTTTCCTCTCTCTTTAATATTTAAATATTATTATTTTCTGGGTCTTTACATTTTCACTGGCCAGTTCCCTAACAACTTACTACAGATCGTTACACTCTTAGTCGGCGTAGTCACAGACAACATCTCATTCATCACACAGGTTTCAGCTTCACACAACTTCACAAAACTAGCAGATATAAACGAATGGGTTGCCCCCGAATCAAATAAAATAACAATTCTATTCGAAAGCAATAATATGGTTCCCGTCACCACGTTCCCAGTGTGTTCCGCATTTGCTGGAGTTAGTGAATATACCTTCGCCGGAGCCGTGGTTGCTTGGTAGTTCCCCCGAGGCATCTGATTACTCAAACGGTTCTAGCTCTGTGCAGACGTATCTCTCCTCAGTGCCTGACAGCTTCGTGACATATGGCCCGACCTGCCACAGTTGTAGCACTTTCCCCAGAACGACTGACATTCGCCATCGTGCCTTTTACGGCACTTGGCGCACGGTGCGGGGGATGGATCCCCCTGATAACTCTGCCGCTTGGTGTTCTGTCGATAACCAAAATTGTAGCTCTTCTTCTTCTTCCACTGTCCCTGCCGAGAACCACCCTAAGGACTAGAAGATACTGGCCTCTTCCCCTGATCCTGCACTACCTCATCTCCCCGAAGGTTGGTCTCAACTATGGTGGCTTTATCCACCAGGACAGAGAACTCACGGATCTGCAACATCCCCACAAGATGGCAGATGTCTTTCCCTAGACTCCTCTCAAACCTCCGAGCCTTCTCGTGCTCATTCAAAATCAAGTACGGCGCAAATTGAGACAGCTTGATAAACCTGGCAGCATACCTCTGCACCGTCAGAGTTCCATGCGTCAAGCCCGAGAACTCATCGGCCTTCGCATCTCGAGTGGAGACCGAAAAGTATCTCTCGAAAATACCTCTTTAAAGTAGCCCCACGTAATACCATATGGACCAGGTCTCTGCCTTTCAAGCAGACTCACCGCCGTCCACCAACGCCCGGCCTCCCTAGTCAGCTGGAAGGTAGCGTACAAGACCTACTTCTCAGTGTAGTGGAGGACTTCCAAAATCCTCTCGGTCTTCTCTATCCAGTCCTTCTCCACTCTCGGATCAGGTCCTCTCGTAAATGTGGGAGGGTGCATACGTGTGAACCTCTCGATGGTGCATCCCGTAGCAGTAGGAGAGCACTCGCGTCTCCTCATATTTCGCCCGATCTCCCGTAACACCTACCTCATCAAACCCCGAGGCACAGAGGAAGACTCATCACTCGCAGTCTCCTCGGAGCCACTTCCTAGGTCATTATCCTTAGGCTACATTCTGCAACACGATAGGATACCATCAGTATCCTTACAAGACATATAGTTAACACAATGATCTACACTAATCGTGTTAACTACTACCTGCCAAATCCAAGTCTGTCTTATCGCACCAACACGAAAGTCATCAATGATCTGTCCTGCTTTTACTGGAATCGTCATCTCAGGAAAAACACAGAATACAGTCGACAAATCCCGGTCTAGCAACGGAACAACCCTCAACCAACTCTACCCATATCCAACATCTTATACTCTGGTATGTACTCATAGCTAAGCCCAACAAAGTCTACAAGACCTAACAACCTGGTTAGCTCTGATACCAAGTTGTCACGTCTCGAACCCACAGATGGATCCTAGGTGTGTATATAGTAACCTAACCTGTCTCTGTATCAATTCAAGCATCCATGATACAATACAATAAGAGGGACCGACCCCGTGAGCTACACGGATGCCCTATACACATACACATATACATCCATACTCATCAGTTACATAGCGAAAAATGCTTCATCTATCTATATAACATACCATACCAGAGTTTGTACAAAACTAGGATACACAAACCCATACAGTACTAAGGTATTCAATCCCATAAATATCGTACGTACTCCGGGTGTCTACAAAAACCATCACGACAACCCAGTTACAAGATCTCGTACCTAATCAGGTACTAATAGTAGCTAATGACACCCCCACTTCCGATTGATAGGATGCTAAATACAGTTACCTGATGGACCTGAAAACATTGTACATACATTAGGGGTGAGACACCTCTCAGTAAGGAAGAAATCAGGTTATATCAGTGTGTGGTATACCAGTGTTATTTTACACAAAACATAACACTATACAATACGATACAGTTCGAAAACATTTCCATACAATTCCAGTATTTTCATAAATCCATTCCAGTACATACGATACCCAAAACATATGGTGAGTGTAGTCACACTAATACGCAACTACGCTATGAAACCCGAAACTTCACAGCGATTACATTGCCAATACAATGTAGCTCACACTAGTATGCAACTACTCCATAAATCCGAAGTTTCACAGCGATTACATTGCCAACACGCAACTACTCCATGAAACCCGAACTTCACAGTGATTACATTGCCAATACCGTGTAGCTCACACCCCTCGGTGACCAGCTGGCATACGTAGTGATGTTTCACACCCTTGGATATAGAGTTGGGCACTCTCGCCCACGATTTTCACACTGGTACATGGCGCAGCGTACGGTAATTAGCCGCCGCATAGCTATTTCGACGTACGGTAATTAGCCGCCACTAGCCGATTTCACAAAACCTATAATCATTTTGGAGCTCACACTCCTATACATATCAGCGTATGGTAATTAGCCACCACATAGCTGTTTTACAAAATACCTGTAACAATTACATACAATCATACATACCACACTTATTTGGTTTATAGCAAATCATAATGTTCCCATTTCAAGTATACAGTTTATGCAAATATGGATAACAGTCATCTTAATAATATAGTTTAAACAAAACAAAACAATTTTTCAAATAAAGTAGAGATGATACCCGAAATTCCCAAATTTTCTCAAAAATCGTAACCTGAAAATCCCGTATTTTACCTGATAGATTTCCCCAAATAAGTTACCAAAACATGCATACGATCGTACCCTACAAGCTTACCAATCCTGATTTCAAAAATAAACTGATATAAACTGAATTCCCTTACCTCAACCCGAATGCCAACTATGAACTCTACGATCCCCCAACTACGAATCGAGACCCAAAAACCTACAAACCACAGTACAATACACGCTTACAATTCGTACTACTACACATATTATGAATCAGAAATAAAAATCGAGCCTTACCTCGATTTTAGCTCGAAACTCGAAATCGCTCGAAACGAAATTTCGATCTGCTAGAAACGTAGAGAATCCTTCCCTGATCCTCGCAATAACGTCCAATTTACGAATCAGGCAACAAACGGCGAAGAAATCAAAAGAGAGAGAGAGAGAGAGAGAGAGAGAGAGAGAGAGAGAGAGAGAGCGAGAAAGAGAGAGAGCTTCGAGTTATATATATATATATAGAGAGAGAGAGAGAGTGAGATTTTTAAGCAAACTTAGCTTGGAAGCAACCCTTTTGGATATTTATAGCCCTTTGACTCGGGTGAATACGTCAACAAATTGGCGTCCTTGTCGACAAGTCCGCCATTGCCTTCGTCGATGAGACGGTGGCCTCATCGACGAGCCAAGGTTCCAGATTTTCCCAAAATCCCTCGGGATCTCCTCATCGACGAAACACTGAATTTTGTTGCCGAGAAAAGAAGGGACTTCGTCGACGAACTCTGGCTTCATCGATGAAGCTTGCCCAAATTACCACTTTACCCTTCTTTCAAATATTAAATCTACATACTACCGTTCAGGTTCTTACAACCTCCCCTCCTTACAAAAATTTCGTCCTTAAAATTTGCAATCTCTCATTACAAACACATTCATACTACTACATACATACAAACTTTGAGGTGAACCGGTGGCCATTTATACGCAGCCCCTCTATGATACATACATACTCTAAAGAAAACGGCAGCCATTTATACGCAACCTCGTTACGATACATACATACTCTAAAGAAAACGGAAGCCATTTATATGCAGCCCCGTCATGATAAATGCTTACATACTCTAGAGAAAACGGTGGCCATTTGATTACGGGTCAAAACTACTTAATTGGGCATCTTAACCCGGGCTTTTCGGTTTATATTTTTAATTAAATGTCCAAAATTATCCAATATTTTAATAAAATGCCAAAATCATCATTCTTGAACTTTATTGCACTATTTATGAAGTTTTGGTAATTTTTTTGTCGCAGGAAAATTCCCGGGAATCAAAACGGACACCTGTTCGTATTTTGTACATAACTTTTCTGTCCAAACTCCGATTGATACAATTCAAATATCTGGAGAAAGAGAAAAGGATTATCTACAACTTTTGTGTTTTGATTTTTGTGAGATACGGGCTCCAGAAGAGCAGAATTTGCAACGAACAGAGAATAAATAAAATGAGAAAAAAATATATATATGAATGGGTATTTGATGTGACCCGGCCATGCATGGCCGGGTCGGGTTGGGTAATCTGGGTCATAGGGTTTTTTCCCCATCCCCTTTAAATATTCTCTTCCTCCTCCTTCTTTTGAAAGGCAGCCCGTGGGGGCTCTCTCACGCTCCTTGTTCTTCTTCTTCCTCTTCATCCTCTTCATCTTCTTCATCTTATTTTTCTCTTACTTAGTTTTTTTTGTCTTTCTTTCCCGCTGGCCTCTCTATCCTGCTCCTCTGTTCTTCCTCACACCAGCCCCTACACCAACTCCTACCCGCAACCCCTGCTTCCCGCTGCAACTCCTACCCAGCAGAGCCACGGCCAGCCTCCCTCCATCTTCACCCTGCTACAGCCTGCACAGCAGCAGCTCCTCTACTATCTGCTCCAGATTTTCACCCCTCCAGCAGCTCCTCTGTTACTACCACAGCAGAGGCCAGCAGCAACTCAGCAGAAGACAGCAGCAACTCAGCAGACCAGCAGCTGCCCTCTCCAGCAGATCCTCACGGTTCTTCCACAGCAGCCGTGAACACAGCCGCCCATCCTCTGTTTTCTCTATCTCTCTCTCCCTTTGCTTTTCTTTTATTTCTTCTCTTATTATTAAGTTGGTTATGATTAATGTTTTTATTGAAGTTAATTGGAAAAAAAAATTGATCTTGAATGATATTGTATTTCAATTATTTATTTGAATTCTCAAGTAATTTTAGTAGTGAATTTTTATTCGTTTTAATTTAATTATTTTTATTCGTAATTTTTTGCTAAAGGTTTGATTTTTATTGTTTTACGTATGTGTTTGATTGAGTTTTTATTAGTGTGTGTTTTAAATTCGTGTTCAAAGTTATTGTCTTTAGTTAGCGTGAGTTTTGGTACTTGCTTAAGTAGACTAGGATTTCCATATTTGTTTTTTTTAATTGCAAGCATGAGTGGCTAAGTTCGGTAACTCGGGTTGTGGGTCGATGTCGTTTGCGTTTCATGGTTTATTAGTTTCCCTAAAATATCATTGTTAAACTTTTATTTGGTTAAAACCGAAAATTGAAGGCATCGTTGATAAATCACTAGCTCTTGTTTCTTGTTTTGTTGTTGACGTTAGGCACATCAAAACCTTGATTTAATCTAGGATTTTCATCAACTAATTTACACGAAATTCGGTTGATGCTTAATGAGAGTTTATATTTTCTTTCGTTTGGATGTGGCAAATTTACTCGAGTTTAGTAATAAAATTTCATCTTATTAATGCCTTGATTGGATTAACAAGAAGAGGAGTACGGCCTAGGGAATTAATAAACGATGGAAGCAAGTAGACATTGACCCGTAACCCGAGTATTTGGTAAATTGTTTCAGTTAATCCGTTTAATTTGGTTGCGTTATTAGATTTACATTTTTTGAAAATTGATAAAATTTTAATTTCATTTTGATAGTTTACTCAACCTTTTCTCACTTTGTTTACTGTTTTCAAAATCGTAAAAGACCAAAAAGATTTTCAAACCCCATTTTTCAGCAACAGGATTTCACTAAACTTGCGTAAATACTTTGATACTCAGTGGTCCCTATAGAATACGATCCTGGACTCATCCTTGATACAACTTGACACTTCTGCACTTGGAAGCATAACTCAGAACGAGTCACCATTTATACGCAACCCCGATACAATACATACATGCATACATTCCTTTACTTATGGCGAAGGAATACCGTGGTTACATACATACGTAGTCTCGGGAGCTTACAATACAACAGGACTCTCCCAGAGACTAACCACCAAATGCTAATATGATAGTAGAGTATTACATACATACTGTAACGCCCCGAACCCTTAAACCCGGGTCTGGCGCGTTATACCTAATAATCCATAATTAACATAACATACGCAGCAGAAAACATGATCATAATCTCCATATAACATAAAACTAGAGTTTACTAATTCTAACTATAATCCATATTAAATCATCTAACACCTGCATTTCCATAAATCTACATAACTCCCAAAATAATTCAGTATGTTCACAAACTTTCTTTTCTCCATAGACTTAAAATATAAGGACGTAAAACATAAATTTTGTACATCTCAAAATTAACATAGAAATATACCCTTTACTTTTTATATTCCCCAATAACGCTATAAAAACCTCGAACTCTCAAAGTTCGATCTCGAGGAAATCCTAAAAAAAAATACATTCATATTTGGGTGAGACACATTTCAGTAAGGGAAGAAACCATATATTAAAGCAGTGTGTGGCCAACATGAGATTATATATATCATTTTATAATATTTACAAATCATTAACATAATTTCCTAAAACCATTCTCTGAACCTAATCAAACACATGCAAATGTTTAACCCACGAGATTACCCAAGGATAGGGGTGATTACCCGCCCATACAAGTAGCACCCCTCTGCTCTGATACATTTGGCAACCCGAAGGTCACAATTTAAGCATACCAGGGCACTCACCTTACTCAATAAGCCCTCAAGTGATAAATTAATCTCGTACTCATGCATTCAACAATAGTTTATCGGCAAAGGCCCTAAGGATAGGGAATTCTACCCGCCTATACAAGTAGGTTCCCTTTGCCCTAGTACGTTATGTGGCTACTGCCACATCTGTAACTACTAGTGCACTCGCCTTACTCAGCAAGCCCTCAGGCGAAAGGTATGTCTCGCCCAATCGTAACATGTTCTACGTACATACGTACTTCTAATATCATAATACATCATTTTGTTCTGTCATTATACATTCATGCACATTCATTCCTGTTCATAACTTAACTTTGCATTTCGTTTCACTTTAAGTGACTTTTTCCCATTTACATCATTTGCCTTTGTCATTTCATTTCATTGCCATTTCATTAGTCATTTCATTGCATAACATTTCATTTCATTACTTCGTACTACAGCTGGTCTTTAGCCATCATCAGTTAGTCTACGTAGAAACGTGCTAAATCTGCTAGCACAGCTCCTTTTAGCTGTCATCAGTTAGTCTACACAAAAGTGTGCTAGATCTGCTAACATGGTTCTCTTTCAGTTGTCTTACATTTACATGGTTGCATTTAACATACACAGGCAACATTGTCCATATTATATTTTATTTTCATTGTTTTACTTACTTAGCCTGCATCTCATACATTTAACATATATTTGTACAGAATCTCATGCCACACAATTTAACAGTAAAATTCATACATTGCCTATAAAATAAGTCGACAAACATTTAATGTTTATATACTAAAAATACCTTTCATTTCTTACTTAATTATCCTGAAAATATTTCCCACTTTCATTAGTTCATTTTCGCATATACATATCTAATAAACAACCCTAAACTTGGAAAATACCTGCGGCGCTCACCCGAATCCTGAAATTAAATTCCTAATTCCAATAAATTATTCTTGAATAAAATATTATTTAAATATTTCATAGGGTCATAATTCCTAAATAAATAAATATACCCTTAAATTTAGCTAAATTGCCAAAATTTTCAAATCCCACTCTCGCTTTGGAGTAGGGCCTAGAAAACCCCAATTGGAAAATTACATACCTCAAAATGACGATGACGACAACTAGGACCCCGTGGTGGTGTCCGTTCGTCGATTTAACCACATATTAACGGCGAAAATTGAGAAAATGGAGAAAAACTACCTTTCTCCATGAGCAGTGCCTAAGTCGTTCTCATGAAAAATCTGCTCCAATAGAAATGTCGGCAGCGGAACCAGGATTCCAACGGCACCTTCTGTTTCCCGATCCGTCGCAAACTCGTCGAGTAATTGAGAGAATGAGAGAAATGAAGACGGAGTTGCTGGCATGCAGGAAAAATATTCACAAGGGGGGGTGTGCAGCTCTGCTCCAGGTTCTTCTTCTTTCTTCTTTCTTCTTCTTCATTCTTCTTTCTTCTTCTTATCTTCATTCTGTCAGTAACTTTATATATATATATATATATATATATATATATATATATATATATATATATAACTTATACTTATCATATATATATATATTATATATTATATATTACTTTAACTTTTATATATATATATATATATATATCTTATTTTAATTATTTTTTTTTATAAATCCAATACAATAATATTTAATTTAACAACTAATTATTTAATTATTTAATTTATCTTAATTTAATTTAATTTATTTATTTTTAATTTTTTTTCTTTTTCTCACACCATTCCTTTTATTTATTTATTTGTTATTTTATTTATTATTTTTTTTTCCAAATTATTTTAATCCTTTTCAAATTTTCGGGTCTTTACACATACTCATACCACTCTGCTACTCAGAACATCTGCGGATACTTCTGGCGTATTTTCGTTTCCAGTTCCCAAGATGCTTCCTCAACCTCGTGGTTTCGCCACAATACCTTCACTAATGGTATATCTTTAGTACGAAGTTTCTAAACTTTACGGTCCAGAACCTGAACAGGTATTTCCTCATACGCTAAAGTATTCTCAATTTCTAATTCATCATAACTAAGAGAGATTGAGGTCGTGAGGAGAGTGAGGAGAGACGGAATTGGGGGGGAATGCTCTTTGGAATTGATTTTTGGGATGCTTACTGTGAAGCATCTTTAATGTTTTTTTTTTATGTTTAGATATTTGATATTATTATTACACACGCACACACATACACATCCCTCATATTATTTATTTGATTAATTCAATTTAATAACAATTAATTAATTAATTAATAATTAATAAATAAATATATAAATTTTTAGGATCATTCCATTGATCTTGTATAACTATTTTTGAGGTCATTACATCGATGTTCTTATTTTGTGTGCTTATTTTTATTTATGTGTGATTGTTGTTCCTAGATTCCTAATAGCTATGTAACACGTGACAATTATGATGAATGGTACAAAAAACAAAGAGTTAGATAAAACAAAAAAAAAAAAAAACACGGATTTAATGTGATTCGATAGTATGCCTACATCCACAGGAACGAGCAATGTCTAAATTTTCACTATATGAAAGTAGAGTTACATCATATATATTTATACTAACCTTAATCATACAAAGGTATTAGAAAATTTCCTCAAATACCCCTATACCGTACTGCGGGGGCATTGACATCAGTTTGCTTTCTCTGAACACGTGTTTCCCTCAATATGAGTTACATACTATAACAAAACTTCACCACATTATAATATAAACTTAGGAATGAAGTGCAATATCCCAAAATTTTAGAAACTTTGTGATATAATTTACCTATGATAACATTATTAATTACTATATAAATTAGAACTTTAGGGATCATAGTGATTCGTCCAAGTATAGGTTTTGAAGTATTATAATAATCTTGTTTAAACACCATTAAAAATTTAATATTCTATACACAATTATAAATCCTAATGAGCGGATTAAATAAAAAAAACATTTTTATGAGACGATAATCTTATTTTTAAATGATAGACATCAAATACCCCTTATGAATTAAACGCAAATATGTGCTGCTAGGTGAAGTTTGAGTTGAAAAAAATATAAATGTTTTGTTTGGCTTGCAATGTGAAATAACATGAGAATGAAATAATTATTGTAAAAATATATTATGAGTAAAAAATCAATGCCATTTTAAGTAAATGATCATGTAAAAGTCAATATTAATTTAAGTAACTTGCAATACTATAGAAATAGACATTCTCAAAGTTAAAATTATGAATAATCATTGTTTAAAATTATTTGTCTTAAAATAATATAATTTTTTTTTAGTATGCTATTATGTAAGACTATCAATAATTGAATAATTATTGCTCCTTACTATTTGTTTTCTCTTTCGTGGAGTCGTATATAAAAAAACATAGCATTTTTTTTATAAGGCTGAAATTTGAACATTTTGATTTATCATTTGTGTACTGGTCATATAAAATGTTAAATTTATGTATGATTTGACACATAAACTCGCAATCTTATTTATTTTACTTTCTTTTAAAAATGTATTTTTATATTAGTAAATTACTCTTTTAATATACATTATGAATGAAATGATAGGGTTTTCAAAACAAAAAAAAGAATGAAATTATGAATTTATTTTGTAAAATTTTTAAAAATATAATATAAAAATATATTAGAATTTATTTAAATATAAATAAATTCTAATTTTAAAGTTGTAGAGAGTTAGAAGCATACTCCAAAACAATCTTGATCATTAGTTCCGCTCCATTTTACCTCTTTCGGAAAAGTTGTTAGTAGTAACAGAGCAGAGCGTCTCAAAACCCTGGTTGCGGGAACCCGCAAAACCCTAGAAATTGAATATTCTCTTTCATCAATGGTGAGTAGTTGGAGAAGAAATCTGGGAAATGTGTGGTCCTTCGTGGGCAACGCCACGGGAGGTCTCCGAGGCAGAAGCAACCTAGCCTCCTGGGCCGTCGCTGGAACCCTAGCTTACTTTCTCTGGGTCAAGCCCTCCCAAGACCTCAAGAGGGAGCAGGAGGTTCGTCACTTTCTCTTAGTTATATTACACTCGTCAATTTTATTTATCTCTATTTAAATCCCCAGTTCGAAGGAGATTCGTGGCTTCGATGTTTCTGAGTTCTAAGTAAACTGGCGGTTGTGTAATTTGATGGGTTGCAGGAAAGGGCGGCCATGGCTGCGGCATCTGATCCTTATCGTTACGTGGAGAAACGGAGACCGATCCCCGATCCTCAGGTATTGCCAACAATTCTGTTATGTGTAGTCACCCGTCATGTATTTTGATTTAGTTGTGAGATTTAGTATTGTGCGGGTCCCCCATTTTCAGGAAACTGGTTTGATATATGGGAACAAGACCAGAACTAAGAAGTCAGAGGATTAATTTACTAGATATTGCAAATTTGTAAGTTAGATTTGCTGATGCCAATCAATTGAGCCTACGCTGCTGATTTACAAGATAAGTCTTTATCAGCACTTGTTATGTAGTTAGAATGTCAATTGTTAACCTGATAGGTGTATGTAAATTGAGATGGGAGATGGAAAACCCAGGTGAAACATCCTTATTAGTTTCATCTCGCCGGTTTGGCATCAATTTATTGATGTTGTCCTACAAACATTTGTTCAATAATGCCTTGTATCAATAATGAGAGAAAAGACAACAAGATGTATAATATATATATATATATATTATTTTTTTTGTATCTTCTGTTGGTTTGTGAGAAAGCTGGTATTGTTCTCAGTGTTTTGTGAAAAAAAAAGGTAAAATAAGATGGCAAAAATTTCTGTAAGTTTTGTGCATGGCAGTTTATAAATAAATCTATTTGGAATGGCATGATTTTAAATTTGGCAGATGATCCCTCTTTGTTAAATGTGATATGTAGTTATTTCTCATTTCCTTTTGTAAAACAAATCATTTCTATATTATCAACTCGTTTTGTGAACATAATCATGGCTATTGCATTGGCCATTCCTGCAGATGATACTAGTGTTCTCAAGCTTCCTCTTAGTTTACTTGGAGAGTTTTGGTCCTTTTGGAGCTTGGTTAGCATATTGATTTTGTTTTTCATCATCATCATTATTATTCTTTTTGGTGGGGGGGTGGGTATGGTATGCCCATGCCAAAGAAACAATTGAGAGCCAAAATTTCAGAATTTTGAGTTCCCATAAAATTTGGGAAGAGAAGAAGTTTTTATTTTTTATTTTTTTGGGCCCGGCCAAGGGGGGGGGGAGGAGGCGGAGGCGTGGGGGGCCCTTAGGCTAAACAAGGCATGGAGATTTGTTGAGATAATCATTCTCTGGTTTCTTAAGTGCTTAAAGGTAGTTATTTTCCTATTTGTCATTCTTGGGAGCCCAACCATGTTTCATGCAGAGTAGCACTTTGGGGTTAAATGGTGCCAAGAGGAAAGTTTGGGGTAGAGAGTGGGTAATGTGAGGAGTTTAAAGGCTTGGGAGGATAAATGGATTCCCAAGCTATTCTCTTTTTGGGTAGTTTTTCTAGGCTCAATCATGATCTAGATATGTTTGTAAGGTGATAAGGGGTCTGTGTACAGTAAAAAAATGCTTTCTGTTTGAAGACTAAGAGGGAAGCAGGATTCTATTTATCATCTTTTCTTGCACGGCAGATGAGTGATTACTATGTTTGGTCTAGTTATGCTTCTCTGGGAATCAATTCAGTGGCAGCTGAATTCGTGGGGAAAGCACAGCAGGCTTGGGTATGGGAGAGGTTCTAAGTGCAGGGTAAAAGATTAAAGATCTATGGGATTCCATTGAGAGAGAGAGATTCTTCGATGGGAGCATGATATTGTTTATCACCTTCTCTTGCACTGCAGATGGGCGAATACTATGTGTGGTCTAGTTATGTTTCTCTGGGAATCAATTCAGTGGGAGCTGAATTTGTGGGGAAAGCACTGCAGGTTTGGATATTGGGGAGGTTCTAAGTGCAGGGTAAAAAATGAAATATCTATGAGATGCCATTGTTGAGAGGGGGAGAGAGAGAGAGAGAGAGAGAGAGAGAGTGCAGGGTAAAAGATGAAAGATCTATGGGATGCCATTGTTGTGAGAGAGATTCTTCGATTTCTTCTGGAAGCATCTCCCATTCTGTGAACAGCTGGGACATTGAGGAATCCGAGAAGATCTATTCATTATTTTTTCTTTGATTGATGATTAAAGCTTCATCTTGGTTTGAATCCTATTGAGAAATCCACTATAGTTCAGTAGGAGTATTCTCTCTTTGTTATAGTGAGAAAAACAAAGCTAGAATTGATTTTGTGATTCCTTGACTGTGGCTCTACAAATTTCCGAGGATTCAAGAAGCAGGAAAAGTCTCTCACAAGTGGCAGATAGTTAGATTTTTTTCCCCTAGTTTGTCACTTGGCCGTTCGTAGCATCTATTCTAGGATTTTTAGGGACTTGGACATTTTGTCCAATCACTGGGTTGCTTTGGGTATTCATAGGTGGACTAAAGTTATTTGTTTGAGGAGAACTTCTATTCTATACTTGTGTTGGATATGCTAATGGGACACTGGACCCCCTTCTTCAAACAAGGGTTCTCCTTAAGGCTTGGGGATTCATTAGTTAGAAGTACCTAGGCTCCCGTGGGGGTGCCCTATGAGAGCCAAAGCCTCAATTCATTAGCAACAGTGGAGCTCTGGTGAGGGTAATTTGAAAAGGAAAGATTTTGAGAGGTGAAGGTTTGATAAGAGCTAGTTTAATGGGATTAAATATGAAGATTTGCTTCCGATTTGGGTGATTCTTCCAAATTGATCGCCAAATCAGTACAAAAGATCAAAGGGAATTGTATCAATTCCTCTTTTAAAGGCCGACTTATCTGGCCCAATATTAGTAGTGCCCTAATCTCCAGGGTGTAAATGGTACAAGAACCTAACCTAGTAATTTGGGGGTTTTCAAAGGAATGTAAAGCTTGCTGGGCCACTAGCGAGGGCCCAAAACAAAGGCCAATAGTATATCATGGAGGCATTGGCACTGAAGGGCTTTCATAAGTTACTATTTTATCATCTTCAAGACCTGTTTCATATAGGCATGCAAACACACGAGGGCTAAAATAGAAAAAGGCGATAGATTGTGCTGGTAGCTTTAGAAGCCGAAGATAGAAGAGCTTGCTAGTTGCAAGAAATTGCGTAGAAGCGGGACATGTAGAGGGAAGAAAATGGAGGGAATGTTATAGGGATTCATGCCTTTCGGATTAGACATTGCAAAGGGCATTGGAATTTGGAAATTTGTAATAGGGGTGAAATCATAGCTATTGAGGGGGCCTAATTAGATGAATAAAGGGAAGAAGGTGGTAGAATCAGATGGTGCTGATGAGTTCTCTTTAGGCTTTGAAATGAGGAGAACGACTCATTCTCCTCATACAATATTTGAGAATGAGGAGTGATTGATAGAGCAGTTGTGGAGGACTTGGCATATTACAGATTAAAAGGAATTGAAGGCTTGATTTCTGAAACTTGGAAGGACATGGAGGTTGTTGCTGAGGATATTATAGTGATTTAGACAGTTGACAAGTGCTACATTAGTGCTAAAAAGAGAGGTAAAGGTCAAGATGGTATTCCAATTGGAGAAGAACTTAGCCAAAATAAAATGGGGTCTAATTGTAGTTTAGAGATCTATTGTCAAGACCATGGTCTTAGCATTCCATTCAAGCTTGGGTAGTTGGAATCGTGGAAATGATCATCAACAGATTAACACTTCAATTGCCAAAGGTATGCTCCCTCCTTTGTTCTTATCTATACAAACTTTGAGTTACCATTGAGTCAACAGATGAATGGACCTTTTAGAAGATGTGAGGGATGAGTAGGCCACTTAACATCTCCTAAGTAAATTGGGTCTTAGCGTAGTGAATCCTAGAAGAAAGAGATCAAGGGTTAGAATAGACAAACTTGGGATGGTAAGAAGGCGAACAAATTGAATAGGGAGTTGGGAAGGCTAGTGTCTTGGTTAACTACGAAAGAGAAGGTAGGTTGTAGAGATAGCTCATAATGTCAATTGAGGTTTCTCTCTTGGAAAGTGCAGGTTTGGGGGTGGTAATAGGAGGTTATTGATAAAGGATTTGGTTAATAAGGCCTGTTCTAATATCTTCTTGTTGTTGTTGTTGTTCTTCGTCTTCTTCAATTTGTTTTGTTTTGCAGGAGATTTAATTTAGAGAAGTCAATACTTCTCCAATTTGGAGCATTTTAATTAGATTGGGTCTCTCTCCTTTCTCTTGGTGCATTAGGGGTCAAATAGTGGTGTGGTATTGGGGATTGCATGGAGAGGTCTCTTTTTTTGTCGATTTTACTAAAGATTAGGGATTTTGGAAGTGATGGTTTATGTCTATTTATGTACCCACATTGTTCTCCTTGTGAAATTCTCTTTTGATGAGTTAACGTTTTTGCTCTCTACTCTTGTTGGGTGGTGTGGGGGTTTCAATGTGGTCTCAGGTCTATAGCTCTTGGGATGGGCTAGGGGGCTCGAGAGTGACTTGTAGTATAGGGTGGTTTGATTTCTTTACTTGGGATTGGAAGCTTAGGAATGTCCCTTTGGATAATGACAAGTTTACTTGGATGGTGTTAGGAGCTAGACATGCCTCTTCTTGTATTGATAGATTCA
Source organism: Malania oleifera (assembly GCF_029873635.1). Lineage (NCBI taxonomy): Eukaryota > Viridiplantae > Streptophyta > Magnoliopsida > Santalales > Ximeniaceae > Malania > Malania oleifera. The sequence continues at coordinate 108,556,992 of NC_080424.1, forward strand.
TGTCTACCAATGTTTGAGGAGATTCTTGTTAGGCATGTCTCATATCATCGCTCAGTGCTTTGAGACTCTAATCTTGTTCACTAGGGCCCCACTCCTTTTGGATTTGAGAATTTGTAGTTGACATACCCTTCTTTCCATGTAGTGTTAAGGATTGGTGGGGAGAGTGAGTGTTGATACGGGGGTGAGAGGGTTTTAATTTGATGAAATGAGTTCATTAAACTAAGTTGAAACGTGATAAAGAAGTATTTTGTGATGTCAAAGAGATAGAATATAACATTTAGTGTCGGATGTTTAGAAAGGAGGATAGGGATAGAAGGGCTTATCTTTATAACGAGTTTGTTCTTTTTGTGAAGTTCTCTTTTGCCAAGATAGTGGTTTTGCTTTTTGTCCACGTTAGGTTGAGAAAAAAAGGGGGGGGGGTTGTTCAATGTAATCTGTAGCTCTACGGATGGGTTAGGGGGGTTGAGGGTGACTCATGGTATGATTTCTTTACTTGTAATTGTAGGCTTAAGAATGTCTTGTTGGATAATGGCAAGTTTACTTGGATGGTGTTAGGAGATAGACATGCCTCTTCTCGTGTCGATAGATTCATGTCTACCAATGTTTGGGGAGATGCTTTTCCTAATGTAGTGTTGGCGATTCTTGTTAGGCCATCTCAGATTGTTGCTAGGTGCTTTTAGACTTCAATCCTATTCATTGGGGGAGACTCCTTTTGGATTTGAGAATTGTGGTTGACACACCCATATTTCCAAGCAGTGTCAAGGATTGATGGAGAGAGAGAATGTTACGTATATGGGTGAGTGTTTTAAATTGATGAAAATGATTTTGTTAAAATTAAGTTGAAACTGTGGGATAAATAAGTATTTGGGGATGTCAAAGAATTAAAATAATATTTAGTGCAAGATGTTTGAAAAGGAGCATAGGGCTAGAAGGGTTCATCTCTATAACGAGTTTGTTCTCCTTGTGAAATTCTCTTTTGAGAATTTAGTTTTTGGTCTCTATTTGCATTGGGTGTGGTGTGGTTTTGGGGGGGGGGGGGTGTTCAATGTAATCCATAACTCTAGAGATAGGCTAGTGGGATGTCAAAGAATTAAAACAATATTTAGTGCAAGATGTTTGAAAATGAGCATATGACTATAAGGGCTCATCTCTATAACAAGTTTGTTCTCCTTGTGAAATTATCTTTTGAGGATTTAGTGTTTTTGCTCTCTATTCGCATTGGGCGGGGTGTTCAATGTAATCCATAACTCTAGAGATAGGTTAGTGGGGTCGTGGGTGACTCGTGGTATGAGGTGGTTTGACTTCTTTACTTGAGATTGCAGGCTTAGGGGTGTCCCTTGGATAATGGCAAGTTTACTTTGATGGTGTTAGGAGATACACATGTTTGTTTTCGTGCAAAAAGATTCATGTCGATGAATGTTTAGGAAGATGCTTTCTTGAATGTAGTGCTGGAGATTCTTGTTAGATTCGTCTCATATCATTGCCTGGTGCCTTTAGACTCTAATCCTGTTCACTGGGGTCTTAATTGGATTTGAGAATGTGTGGTTGACGCACCTTTTTTGAGTAGTGTTAAGGATTGGTGGGGAGAGTGAGAGTGTTTGGTATAGGGGTGAGAGGGTTTTATATTGATGAAAACAAGTTTTGTTAAAACTAAGTTGAAACAGTGGGATGAAGAAATATTTTGTGATGTCAAAGAGATAAAAAATAATATTTAGTGTGGTATGTTCAAAAGGGGGGTAGGGCTAGAAGGGCTTATCTTTATGACTATCTAGAGGTGCTTTTATTAAGATAATAGCCAACGGGGACCGTGGATGGTGAGAGTTCTTTGTGAGCCAGTAGGGACTGTGGATGGTAATGGAGATGTGTCTCAGGGGTCGGGTTGACCTAACGTCCAACCGATGCACGGAAGCCGTGTCTGCATTTCGGACTTTGCCCTGATCAGCAAGACCTGGGGGTGGAGGACGCTGATCCGTAGGTTTGGTGCCACACCAGGGGGTCCGAAGGGCTCGTTGGTGGCTGGAGTTCCTATGTAATAAAAAAAAAAAAAAAAAGAGTTGGTGAAAAAAAGTTTGAGGATTAAGTGGGTAAAGAAGGGGGATTGTAATTTCAGGTGTATTTCATATGGTGACTAGTGGGATGTGGAGAAAAGGTTTTATTAAGGAATCGAAACGCTTTGTGAGGTAACATAATCATATTGGAGATGAGATCATGAGCTTCTAGAAGCTTTTATATGTGGAGGAGTGCCCACATAGGTTGATGCTTGAGGGTCTTGATTGGGGTTCCCATAGGGGTGAAAGTTGCTATGTGGCTTGAGAGGCCTTTTGAAGTAGAAGAAATTAAACAAGTGGTGTTCGAAACGGATAGGGATTACTTTCAAGTCTTGGTAATTCTTTTATAATATTTTTTTAAAGATAATAGAAAATTTTATTAAGAAGCAAGACCATGTACAAAAGGATGAGGACAAGGTGTCCTCAAGACGAATGATCAAGAATCAAAAAGATTACAATAGAGCTGACCTCCAATCCCTTTGAAGGTTGGACAATGATAATACCCAAAAAAACAAAAAGAATGGGCCCAGAAAGAGGCTAGAAGCACCACTCTATACTATCTTAAACAAGGATAAGTTGTGCATCCCTTAAAAGTCCTCGGTTCCTTTCAATTCAAGGAGTTTATGAGATAGCGAAAATTGCAACATTCCGTATATGACCCTATTTGCTTTAGCGAAAACCTCAATGAGCAAGAGATCTCTCACATTTCGAGGTTCTATCCAAGCTTCTATGACGTAAGACAATGGAGCATTCCAAAGATGTAGGGCCTTCTCATGCGTAACATATTATGCATATTAATCATCTCCATAGTCACCGTTGAGATGAAGGTTTGAATCCTCAAAGGAACCTTAGCCTTCCAAATGGTGTGGCTCAAAAGTAAAAAGATGGTTGAAGTGGTTTTTAAGAGATTTGCAAAAAAATATTTTGAAGAGAAAACTCCCTAAAAAAACCATCCCAAACTCTGTCATCCTCCCTATTGGAAGGAACAAAGTGGTCCAATGCAGAAAGCAAGGTGTAGGCTTGCAACCTCTTTTTGTTGAGATTCGTAAAAAGATGGAGGTTTTGCAAGAGGATGCTATGTAGTTAGTTTTAACTTTATTTTAATATAATTTCTTTAAATTATACATAATTTAAGTAGAATTGTATAAGAATATTGCCCTCATTATCTTAGCCTATTGATTTTCTCCCAAAACACTTTCAAATCCAAGTTTTAAAAAAGAAACCCTAAAAAAAAACAATTTTGGGATATATTTTAGTTTTAAAAGAAACTGGTCACCCAGCCCAAAGCTATTATCTTAACAGATTGGGTTTGGGTTGACCCATTTTCATGGGCCGTTATTACCTAAATTAAATTTGATTTTAGATGTAAAGATCCCAGGTCACCTGTTCTGAAATGATCCATTTTGCCAGCCGTTCTAGAAAGAATCAAGGAAGATAATCCTATTCCACAGCAAGTGAAAAGAACTTGCTGGACCCTTGAACAATCTTGCATTCTGCTTAGGCCACAAGGTGTGAAAGATAGCATGCACCGCATGCCAATGAATCCTTCCTTTTTTACTTCCATTTCCAAAGTTGGCTCTTCTAATGACAAGAAGAATCTTAAGTTGATGTCATCTCAATCTCTTCCACTAACAAAATTGAGATGCACTGCTAGCTTGTTTCTTTTGAAGCGAGATGATTCTTTTCATGGTGACGGACTCTTTGCTGCTTTTCCCAACTTGATGGAGTCAAGTTCTTTGTAGAAGGAGGCAATTTATGTAGGATGGGAAGCTGGCAACTGGATGGATCATTTTGACCCAATTTGGAGACCGACTTCAATGAATAATGGATTGAAGGGTTCAGCTAATTAGTGGTTATTATGTGTGTTTAGTTTAACTTGTGGGTAAGTTTATGTGAATGTGGGTTTTATGATTAACATGTCTTTTAGGAATTTGTTCGCACTTCCTTGTATTATAGTCTTTTCTGTAAATTAGTGCATGGATATCATGTAAAATTAGCTTTGTGAATTTGGAAGTGGAAGTTGACATTTGTTTCCCCCACCTTTTATTCTCTTGGTCTGCATTCTATTTTTCTCTCTTCTTCTTTTTCTTCTTCTTTCTGCATCTTTTCCCTGTTTCTCTCTCTTACGGTGAATCCTTACAGCTGTTCTGTATCAGTGTTGCATTTTATAAACTTCAAAGCATAAATGATAAATCTATCTCGAGGACAGCAAAAATGAAAATGATACATGTATCCAAATCCCACAGAGCGCTGATTCGAAAATTTGATAATGAATAAGTTAAAAAATATATCCATAAATTTGAAATCAAATGATTTGCAAATGTTATTATGAATTTCCATTTGAAGATTTCATCCAAACTCAAGATTATATTTGTCAATGCACATTCTCTACAAACAAATGAAAAATTGGGGGATATTACATGACGAAAACAGCAGCAGCAACAATGTGGAGAACATAATAAAGACATCTAAAGGATTCTGTAATTTCAGGTTAAAAAAGAAAAAAAATCCTAATTACCACTTATAAAATGATGATTTTCAAAATCTTAGGGATGTGGAAAATTGAAACATAGAAATGAAATACTGCATTTAGTGGGTGCGTTTGGGATTGGATAGACTCGAGGACTTCGTTAATTTCATTTCTAGTCTATGGATAGATAAGTGCGTAAGTGCACATGCCCATGCATATTGATTTCTTTCTGGTAACTGAAAGTTATGGAAAGTCTTCATCCAAATAGATGGAGCAAAGAAAATAAAATGAGGAGGAAAACAGTACAATGATATCAATTCAACTGTACTCTTCATCACAGAGTTTGAATTGCGATGTCATGTGCTTCAAAATGGAAAATGTCTTCCCATAAACAATTTTAAACTACCAACATCATCTCAATTCCTGAGCCAAAGCATAACTATCACTATTAGCCACCCTTGGAGAAGGAAGACAAATAAGCATACCGTCAATAAGTTCAAATGAGAGAAATAAATGATAAACACGTGTTTGAAAATGCATTCCAATTTGCATCCCAAAGTTACTGGTGAATTTTTTTGTGAAGGGTGGTTAATGGGCTGCAATTTTTGCAGACGTGAAGGTTCAAGAATGATTAATGAACTAGCAGTAAGCATATGCTACACTGTGGGGTGGAAAAAACAAATGACGTAAAAAATTCATCAAACATCTTGCTGCAATAATGATTAACTAATATAAGTGCATAGAGGATGGAGTTAATATATCATTAACATGCTGAAACAAAGTCCTTACCGTTAACAAGTAAAGAACACTAAGAACATGGATGATGATTATTTTCCACCCTCCAAGACTCTGAGGTAGGTGCTACTATCAAAATTAAGTTAACAATTACTTAGAAGAAAGAATTCATGTTTGCTACTATCTTGTTACATCTATTCCTTCGTTTACCTGCAAATTTGCTTTAATTTTATTCTTGCATTTGTGACATTATTTTTCATGAAGTTAAAATAAAAATAAAAATTGAAATGTGGTGGTAAGGCTGTAAATTTGTAATGTACTGCTTAAATAATAAAAATGAAATAAGTAGCACAAAATAAACTAGAAACAATAATACACACTCACGCATACACACATATAGAGAGAGAGATGGATGATAAGAAATCATCAAGGCAATTAGAAGAAAAAATAAAAAGCAAAAAGGAATCAAATACGATAGGAGCAATAAAGAATTAAGCTAACAATGCAAACCAGTTGCGGATGGATATCATATAAAGCCACATTGCCAAAGCACCCTGTAAAGAAAGCCACATCTAGAAAAAAATCCTATCCCAAATCAAGTGTATAGATGAAGCATGATTCGGAAAATTTGGGCATTTCTCTCTGGTCAAAGTACCCATAAATACCCATAAAACAACAAAACCGCATGCCATCCAAAAATCCTAACATTGTTTTTTTGGACTCCCAAAGTCTCTAAAACCAGTAAGCAAAAAGGCTTCCAATGAATTAGGACATAACATGAACATCAGTAGAGTGAGCCATATAAGGTCTTCTAATCTGCTACGGATTGTTGGTGCTATACTTAACCATCCATACAAAAACCTTTACATTTAAAGGAATCTCCTCCATCTCCTTATGATTGAGATTCTTTCAAAACTGAAAGTTCTAAGAAATGATTGTACTACCATTAATAAGAAAAGAAGAGATATGCGAAGTAAGATGAAAGAGAGAAGAAAAAGCAACTGGAAAACATGAATCCCGAAGCCAAAGGCCCTTCCAAAAAACACCCTACAATCATCTGCCACTTCATAATTGTTGCGAGGAAAGAAAATAAGGAGATAAAAGAACCAAGAACTAGCTGAATAATCAAGCACCCTATATGCATCATAATTTTTATCTTATTACCTTATGTGGCCATCCATTGCTCTGCACTTTTTTTTAACATAAAATCCAAAGCAATTACAACAACAAACGCAATTGCATAAAGTTTTGAGCAAAATGCATGCCTATCATTTATCTGAAAAAACCAAATAAACAAAATGCCTAATGAAGTGCATAGTATCTAAAACCCTAACACACCAACAGTTTACAGTTCATGATTCAACATTTGTAAATGGGCAGAAAAATATAGGACATTTAAGCGAAAATGAAAAACCCCGAGCCAAAAGCTTCCAAAAAAATTATCAAAGGAATGATCTTGGCAAGACAACCAACATGAATTATTGTGTGTTTATGCCAAGAGGATGAACCTAAATTGATGAATTTTTATCTTCATATCCGTGCTTTCTCATTCAATGAATTTCTTATTTTGTATAGAAAAAGAAAAAATCAGATTTGAAGTTTGCACCAAATATCAACTATAGTTGAAATCCCTTTGCAATTCCTCACTCCATGATATCGCAAACAAATTAGCATTGAAAAATAACATGCTCAAAAACAGCCCATTTCTCCCAAGGGGATGCTGGTAAAATCAAGTGTCCAGTGCTGAAATAAATTCAAATATGATTTTATGAACCAGTTTTGAATTATAAGCAAAAAAGGGACATCTGTTAGGTATTATCAAGAATTAACTACATGATAGCAGGACTGTATGCTGGAATCCTGGAAGTATTCATGATGAATATGGGGAAGAGTGTGAATATGGATTACAGAGAATTTTGGAAAAATAGGTTTAGAGTGAGTGCTTACCTGATCGAGTGGACACCCCCATTGTTCTCTCTCTCTCTCTCTCTCTCTCTCTCTCTCACACACGCACACACACACAACCAGTGTGTTCCACTCAATTAGATAATCAATGTTATTAAAAGAATCCTCTCAACTGGTGTGTTCCACTCAATTAGATAAACGATATCATTAAAAGAATCTTCATTAACCAATAAGCACTTAGAGGGAGGCAACTTGAGTCTACTTTAAATTCACAAGGGTTTCTAAGATTGAAGATATTAAAAACTCATTGGGGAGATCCCATTGTTGTGCAGTATAATGGTTATACTTAAAATTATAATGGTACTATTGGAGGACTCCAACTTTGGTGACTTGTTTTGCGGTTATTTAGCTATTCCTGCTTTTAATTTAATGGCTCTTCAACTGTAGTCTAAAAACAGTTAGATTCGACGAGTGGATGTCAATTATCAACAGCAGCACATGATTCCATCTCATTCCAGGCTTCCACTATGACAACGTAATTGCATGAATGTCCTCTCTTTGAAAAAGCAAATGTAAAAGGTGTTACTAGATGAGTTTTGGGAGAAAAAGGAATGATTGTTATACCTAAAAAAATGTAACGATAAAAATTTGGTAATGTTGACTTGAAATTGAAACTCTGCTTTGTTGTTTTGGGGTACAATACATATATTTACATCCAGTTAGTATTTTTGCTTGAAGAATCTTTGTTGCCATCCCTGTTAGTATCTTTAATTTTTTTTTGGGTACAGATTGTTGGTATTTTAATTTTAATGCAGAACAGGGTAGTTTCCTGCAAGAAGAGTGCTAGTTGACAAAGAAATCTAAATGTTTGAAATAAATGGCATTCTTCATATGTTCCAAAGGATATGTGCATTAAAAGGTTGTACTTTAACACCTTCCCCCTCATCAATGCTGATGAATAGCTACAAGTGCAAAGCGATACTGCAAGTGTTGTTTTTTGTTTGTTTGCTTTTTTTTTTTTTTTCCCTTTCCTGGTGAGGAATGCTTATGGGGGAGTGATAGCTCTTATTACTGCATCAGGACAAATGGGCTTGATTGTTGAGGATATTATGGCTTAGTCATTGACCTTTGTGAGGTTGATTACATTGTGCAGAGCAGGTAATCAGGTTGCTCATAACTTGGTAAAGCCTCGACTGGTCAGTTACAGGGGCAAGCAAGATGCCCAGATAAAATTCCAGACTTGTGACATTGGACATTAAATGTGCTGCTTTCCCCCACCTAATTGGGTGCTTGTTGGTGATTTCAATGTTAGATTTCTAGTTGATAAATTTGATATTACTGCATTAATGTTGGATGTTTCAAATTTAAAAAAAAATCGGTTCAACAGTTGTCGATTTTATTTTAATTAAATATACGTTAAATCTAATATATTAGTTTTAACGTTTTTAGAATATTAACTACTACTTTAAGAAGTTATATTTAATTTTTCCTATTATAGACTATGATCTAGCTTCATTTCAATGTACGGTTTTCTTCAAAATAACTTGTATCTTCTATTTTTTTCTTGAGATTTATATTTTGTTGAGCAACTAAATGACTCTATATCTCCTATCGCTCTGGCGTTTGTGAATGCACACAAAACCAAGCCAGCTGAGTAATCGTGGAGGTTGTGCGCGCACTAACTATATGCCTGTAGGTGCGAAATTGGCTTTAAGGATAGTGGTCCTTCACGCCTCAGCTTCTGATAAGTATTTGTATTTTTATTTAATATTAGTTTTATTAGTAAATATTTTTCCTTCTAATATATTTCCAAAAATCTTAAAGCCAAGCGCTATTATCTATTTTAGGAGGGGAAAAATTGCTTATATTGAAAATTTTCAAAAGGAAAAAAATATTGCATATAGCCATATATTGAATTTTTTTTTTTTTAAATGTATATATAATTTATTCTTTCCCCAATTATATGATCATGTGATTTTTGCAAGGCACATAGATTTATTATCTTTAGTTATGGGAATTAAAGTGTTTTGATATTCTATTCATATGTGAAATAGGTGGTGGTTCATAAATATGCAATTAAATTAACATGTTTGATAATTAGTATTAATGTTTTTTGCAAAGTAAGATAGGTGCAAATGAGGCATAGTATTTGCATGAGAATAGTAGTGTGGTGATGGAGTCACCTAACTTCACGAGCCTTAAGTGGCATATAAAAATTAATTCAAGTATGGTAATATTACTCATATATGTGTAATTTTATAGTGCATTGTTCAAGTAAATAACAGACACATAGCTGTAGTATTGACTTTGTTTAGCAGATTTGTTGTCGAATATGAACTAATTGAATAGTCAAATTGGGCTATTATTAGTGTGATCACAAAAATGTGGGGGTATCTAGTACCAATATGATCAAAATATGAGAATTGAGAAACAATTGTTGATTAATGAATTCCTTAACCGAAGGACTAGCTAAAAAACTAATAGAAAATAAACATTGAGAGGGATGTGTCTTAAGTCTTTAATATAAACTACTAATGTTGGCAACCTAACTTTTGTGATTGGAGATGTGATGAATTTGGTTCAATGGGTAATAACAAGTCATTGAGTAGTTTGATGAGCACTATTATTTGTTTTGATCATCCCTATGGTGTTTGAATGGTGCAACTGTAACGTTTGTGAGGTTGAGCTTATCTCTTAATAAATTCATATCCTTTGTTAGGTGGTGTGTTTAGGTATAGTTGCACACTTGATGGATTACCTATGTGAGCATGGAAGTGGGGCTGCTTCCTATGAAAGTTTACCAGGCTAGAACTTTCTAGAACATTCATGAATATCTAGGTATGGTGCATGACCTATTTGTACCAACTCACTGGAGTTTTTTGTCTAGAGATGTTATATGAGTGATGTGTTTATAGTGTTACGTTTTGGTTCAAGAAATTAATATCTGCCGAGTTCTTGTAACTCATAACATATTTTCTCTAAGTGCAATAGAAACTGAAAGGTATTGTCACCTAGTGCATTACATATTGTAGTTACCCAATGTCGGTTTTATTTTTCCTCATTTTGTTTTTAATTTGAACCATGTGAGGGATTGTTGGTATTACTGCATTAATGTTGGATGTTTCAAATTTAAAAATTTCTTTTTAACAGTCGTCAGTTTTATTTTAATTAAATATACGTTAAATTTAATATATTAGTTTTAACATTTTTGGAATATTAACTACTACTTTAATGGTTTTGTATTTATGAAACTGGAAGTTGTACTTAATTTTACATATATAAACTATGATCCAGCTTCATTTCAATATACAGTTTTCTTCTTCGAAATAACTTTCTTCTTTCTTGAGATTTATATTTTGTTGGGTAACTAAATGACACTACATCTCCTATTGCTTTGGTGTTTGTGAGTGCGCACAAAACCGAGCTAGCTAAGTAATCCTGGAGGTCGTGTGCGCCTATATCCACTGAGAAATATTCTCCGTAGGTGTAAAATTCAGCTTAAAGGGCAGTGGTCCTTCCACGTCTCGGCTTCTGATAAGTATTTGTATTTTTATTCAATATTAATTTTATTAGTAAATATTTTTCCTTCTATTATATTTCCAACAATAAAAAGTTACGAGAATCCTGATTTTCCTCTAGGATGCTGTTTTGATAATTTTATTAGGGAGTGTAGTTTTCAGAATTTTCCTTTGGCCAACGCTGTGTTTACTTGGTTGGTGGGGGTGATGGTGGCTAGTCGGTTATATAGATATTTGTGTTGCACCGAGTGTTGAGGGTGCTTTTCCTTGTATTTCTTGAGGGATCGAATCATTTTCCCCTTATTTTGGAGTCCTTTTTAGTCCAGCGGGGTCCCACACCTTTCTCAAGTTGGCTTGAAAAATTGGAATAAGGAAGTCTTTGGTGATGCAAGGATTAAGAAGGCAAATATTTTGAAGGAGATAGTGAATATTGATCATTTTAAGAGTTGGGTAATATATCAGAGGACCTAACTTGTAGGATAGGGGCTTTCTTTATAATGCGTTTGCTGCTTTATTGTTGGAGGAGGAGATGAATTGGAGGCAAAAAGTTAGATTTAAGTGAGCTAAGGAGGGGTATTGCAGTACTAGATTTTTTCATAGTGGTTGGAGGTAGATGTAGGAGTATGATAAAGGAGTTGTAGTCTAATCTGGTTATTGTATTTAGGGATCCAGCGGATTGTTTGGATGAAGTAACTGGGTTCTTTAGAAATCTGTACAAGGAGAAGAACTCTTGTCAGCCTATGATGGAGGGTTTGGATTGGTGCCTTGTTTCTGATACTATGTCAATTTGGTTGGGAGACCTTTTTAAGAGGAAGAGATTAAAATGACTGTATTTAGTATGGATAGGGAAAAGCTCCAAGTCTGAATAGGTTTAATTTTGCCTTCTTTCAAAATTTCTGGGATGTGACTCAGGCAGATCTGTTTTAAGGTATTTCAGGAGTTTCATGCTGATGTGGTTACACCCAAGGGTATGAATTTGACTTTTTATCACCTTTGTTCCCAAGAAAGGTTATTCTGTTAAGAGTTAGTGATTTTAGGTCAATTAGCTTGACTGAGTGTTTATAAGATTGCTAAGGTTCTTGTTGATAGGATTAAAGTTGTGATAGGACTACCATTTCTAGTTATTAGGCAGCTTTTGTGGGAGGCAGGTATATCTTTGGTTCTGTTGCTGTAGTTAATGAGGTGATGGAGGATGTTAGGAGATGTAAGAAGCGGGGTTTAGTTTTTAAGATGGATTTTGAGAAGGCCTATGATAACATCAGCTGGCAGTTTTTGAATAGGGTCTTAGATAATAAAGGTTTTGCTGCTTGATGGAGGGGCTGGATTGGGGCTTGCCTTTCTTCTACATTTCTGTGATTATTAATGGTCAACCTAAGTCTTGGTTTCCAGTCTCAAATGATGCGAGTGCGCCACTGATAGGGGTCATGTTCTGGGTATGTCTGTGGAGAGGGATGGCGTGATTGTGTCTCATCTGCAGTTTGCTGATGATACGATTCTTTTCTTATCAAATGATTGCTCTTTTTGTATATTTTCACTCTTTTGCAGGCCTTTGAGTTAATTTCAGGGCTTAAGATTAATTTTGTGATCTTGCTGCCATTAATTTAAGGCCTGAGGTGATTTTTTCTAGTTTGGCTGCTTCTGGGGTGTGGGATTGCAGTGGCCTTGGTCCTACCTCCTACCCTGGACTCTCTTTAGGAGGGAACACATGGTTTGCTAGGTTTTGGGTTCTGGTGATCACTAAGGCTTTTAAAACGTCTAGGTGATTGAAAAGGGTCTGTTCTTCTCCCTCGGGCGTTACTATTTTAATTCAGGCTGTCTCTCCTTGATTCCTCTGTATTTTCTTTCTTTAAGATCCCAGTGGGAGTGGATTGTAAGCTTGATATTATTATGTGGGATTTTCTTTGGTTAGCGGTGGATGAGAAGAGGGACCATCTTGTGAGCTAGGAGTTAGTTGGTAGGTCAAGGGAGGAGGGTGGCTTGGGTCTTGGCAATTTGGTGTAAAAAAATGTAGCTTTGGTGGGTAAATGGTTATGGTGGTTTCCTTAGGAAACTAATTCTATATGGCATAGGGTTATTAAAAGTAAATTTGGTTTGTAGGAGAATGGGTGGGATGCTAATACAATAGCTAGAGTTCCACATGTAAGCCCTTGGGTGTTCATCTTACGGAAAACCCTTGTATTAAATATAATGTGGGAGATGGGTGTAGAGTTTGGATTTTGAAGGATATTGAGATTGTGAATGCTTGCTTGTCTGCTGCCATCCGCTCCACTTTCTGTCTTTCTTTGCATCTGGATGATCCTATCTTGTCCTCTGTTGTCATGATGGCTTTGAGATTTCTTGGGTTTTTTTGCTTTTCTCATAATCTTAATGATAGGAAGGTTTGAGGATCTTCCCTCTCTCTTAGAGTTGCTGGGTTCTATTTTTCATTTTCATTGTAAGAGCTAGAGAACCTTAAAAGGTAAAGGCTTTGTGTGGATCTCCATTCTCAATAGGGCCAACACCAATGATTTGCTACAGGCTTGAAGGTTATGTGTTATGGTTGTAATGATGATCATGCTCATTTATTCTTGCATTGCCCTCTAGCTTGGAGTCAATGGAAAACAAATTTTTGGTTTGGAAACTGTAAAGATGTCAGGACCTTGTGGTGTTCTATTTTTCCTGTTATTTGCCTTATTTGGTTGGAGAGAACTACTTGACGTTTCAAAGATCGTGGGTCTTTTTGTGATTTGATTTGTGAGCAGTTTATATTTTAGCATCCATTTGGGTGTTCAGTGCATGTTTTGATGTTATGGTTTCTGCCAATGTTCATTGTGATTGTCTTGCTCTTTTAATCTGTTCTTGGTTTTCTTCTTGTATTTTTCTGTTCTGTTTCTTTTTTTTTCTTTTTTGTTTTTTGAGGATTTCTCATCCTCTTTGTACATTATTTTTTCTTAATACATTTTGTTTTCTATCTCAAAAAATAAATAAATCCAGACTTAGTTCTTCAAGAAAAAAAAAAGAAAAAGAAAGCCATGTAAAAAACTTGGCTTCTCTTGTCCTCAGCCCCCCTCTCTCTTTCTTTCTCTCTTGTTGTTCATTTCAAATTTGGAAGTAGATCATACTTTTTCATGTTGGACTAGGCTATTCTTTTGGTCTCAAGGAGTCTTTTATATGGAGGCGCATCTTAACATTGATGATGCGGGAAACTTCAGAACTCTAAATTTGGTTATTTTATTCACTTTGTGAGCAATTTAAGTTGTTCTCATATGCTAGTATATCTCGAGCTAGTTCATCGCATTAAAATGCACTATCTTTGAAATTGTATTTAATAATATTATTCATTTGTCCTTCTTGTTGCTTTTGTCTCAATGTAGACGGTGTAGAGGGCTTTGTGATGGTGGAAGTGTAGATGTATCACACCCTTTGCAAGAGTAGAGGGTGCTACCTTGCCACCTTGGTAATTTAGAAATGGTCTTTTTATGGATGTATCAAAATTTCAGTGAAGTTTGCTTATTGGTCTCTTAATTGAAGATATTGCCCGACCAAGGAGTATTTTGTTATGTGTGTATATATATATATATATATATATTTTATTAAAATTCATCTCCATACTTTTTATAGTGACTGAAGCTTATGAAGTAAGGTTGGTTCTTCCCAGGTAGCATGGCATGGAAGTTGCTATTAGGTGGTACCTAATGATCCAGTTATAGTTGGAAATCCACCATAATTGGCCTACTTTTTGCTTGGAAGGCAATTGCTGTAGCATTCACTTTGTGAGATTGAATTAATGAGTGTGATTACTTAAAGCAGTAGGGAGTTTTTTGTGTCTGTGGAATGCATTGAATTAGTGGATTATTGGATTCGCCATTGTTGGGGCTGCTTTTACTTGAGAAGTTTGACTTGCCCTAAACTGTATACATTCCTTTCTTTGTCTTGGGTTTGCAATTTCCAATTCAACAGTCATTCAGCCAACTTGCAGTTTCTGACGCTGCGTTTGGAAGCATGGATTTCGGACCCTGGATTTGGAATTGGGTGGATTTGGACAAATTTCAAATACAATTTTGTATTGCACTTTATCCAAATCTAATATAACTCCAAATCCAATGCTTTTCCAAACATAGGGTAACATAGTGTTTGGGAGGATGGATTTCAGATCTTGGATTTGGATTTAGGTGAAATTTATGGAATTTTTTTAGTTTCCCTTTGTTTTGAGGACATGCCGTGGAGGTCTGAAGTAATTGGAAATGGAGGGTTGGTTGGAAATGGGATTCCCATTCTTATTGGGCTAGTCACTCTAAATTCCTTGGTGCTTGGGATCACTAACAGTAACCAAGCAACAGAGGAGAATCTCAATGTGAAGCATTGTTTGCTTAAGAGAAAAGATCTCTCCCAAGGGTAGCGAAGCCTTTTAAATTTCTTTTTTTGGTGGGGAAGGTGGAAACTGAGAATGATGTAGTTGATTAGAATTGTGTTGTACTCGATCTGATAATTTAGTCTATTTTGATTTTGAAGGGCAAATAGTTATGCTTTGCATAGTTAATGCATGGCTCAAAAAGCTTGCCAAACTCGAAGTGATAAGGCTATCATCAAATGCCAATGTGATTGATGAATTAAAGTCAATTTTAAATTGATTATGAGTGAAGTTGCAGATGTTCCATTGTTTTCCTCTGGCTAATCAAGCGTGGAAAACTAAAATTCCTTTCAAGAGTAAAGGTTTTTGTGTGGACTGCCATTCTTAGCAGAGTCAACATCAACAATCTCCTGCAGATTCAAAGGTCATATGTGGCTGTCTCCCAATGTGTTTTACATGTTCTGCTAGCAACAAGGATCACGCTTATTCAGTTCCTAATGAGATCGTGGTGGGAAAATCCTCTGTTTATCTAGTCACTGCCTCATCTAAATCTGGATCTGATCAGATTTTCTGTTTGTTTGTGTTTTCATTTTCACCCAAGGCTTTTGTGATTCGGCTGCATCTTGTTTATGTCTTGGCCTGCA
The DNA here is from genome assembly GCF_029873635.1 of Malania oleifera. Lineage (NCBI taxonomy): Eukaryota > Viridiplantae > Streptophyta > Magnoliopsida > Santalales > Ximeniaceae > Malania > Malania oleifera. The sequence continues at coordinate 108,572,642 of NC_080424.1, forward strand.
TCTTGTTTTTGTTTTTCGTTTTGGTTCTGTATTCTTATTTATACACAAGAACTCTTGTGATTCTGCTGCATCTTGTGCGTATGGATGGATATATAGACACATATGCACTATCAGATCATAAACAAGCAGCCGCATAGAAAGCAGATATAAACAACCAGGAATTGATGAGAACTCAGAAACCCAACAAGCTCCATAAAAATTTTTTCAGAGCAGAAGTAAACAAAAACCAAAAATTGCCATCAGTCATGTGTAAACAACCATAAACAAAGATATATATATATATATATATATATATATAGATATATATATTATTTTCCGTTTCTTTTTGTTTTTGAAAGTGATTTTAAGACGAGATGCTGCTGAATTGGGAATTTAGTGTTGGAGCTTTTATGGATGTATAATACTTGGGCAAGGATTGACTTAGTATCTTTATCAAAGCATATTGGCTAATCAAGGAGCATTTTGTTGTATTTTTATTAAAAGTCATGTATAAACTTCTTAGAGTCTGAGGCTAACAAGTAGGAATGGGTTTTTCCCAGGGTTACATGGCATAGGAGTTGCTATGTAAGTGGTGTCTAGTAATCCAGTTATAGGGGAAATCCACCATAATAGGCCAAGAGCTTGTTGCTTGGAGGCAATTTCTGTAGTATTCATATCACGAAATAGAGTTTGTGTCAGATTACTTAAATTAAGGAGGAGTTTTTGCAGTCTCTGTGGTGTATTGATATAGTGGATTTGCATTTGTCTGGGCTTCATTTAGTTGTTGAGAAGTTTGATTTATCCTAGATTGTATATGTTCCTTTCTTTGGCTTGGGGTTACAATGTCAATTTCAGCTGCCAGCTTGCCCTTCTAGACCTATTTCTATTTACTCTCTACTGGAATTCAACATTTCTTTCTTCTGTTTAGAAATTTGTGGAAAATTTTGACACGCCATGGAATTTTGAAGATCTTGAAAATGGAGGTTTGGATTGGAATGTGGAATTCATATCGTATTGGCTATATTCACTATGGGTTCCTTGGCACTTGGGATTACTATAGTAACCGAATGAGAGAGGAGTATCTGAACATCAAGTGTTGTTCATTCAAAACAAAATTGTAGTAGTTGATCAAATTGTGTTGTGCAGGATTGGAGAATTTAATAGACAGTGGTGCCCATTTTTATTTTGAAGGGAATATGGCTTTTGACTTCTATAGTTAAAGCTTGACTAAAAGTTTGCAATCATGAAGTGATTAGTTAGATGATGTGGTTTTGCTATCTTCAAATGCAAACATGATTGATAAAACTAAAGTTGGTTGTAGATTGATTATGAGTGAGGTTGAAGTTGTTGGTTATGGATTTGCTAATTATTCATTCACTAGCCGCGGGCACACAAAATGCGCGTGCTCCGTGGTTTTTGAGTGGTAATTATAACAAAATAATTATCTTTAAAGACTTATAAATAAATATACTTTTAAAAATATTATTTTAGGAAATTTATGGTTGATTAGGGGTATTTTTTGGAATAATTTTGGGTAGTTATAGGAATATGTTTAAAATATACATGGGCTGTTATAGGAACTTTTTTAAAATTTTCATATGTAACTATAGGAACATTTGGGGATGTAAAAGACCAGACCAAGAAAGGAGAATTCCCTTTCTAATAGTAGAGATAAGAAATAAACTATAAATGCTTTCTTATTGGATTTGAATTTTGGGGGTTTTCTAAATTAGTTTTCAAAGATTAGGAGAACACTAATGAAATTATGGTGGTGGTAGCAGTGGTGACGTTTCAAGAATTTGAATTGTGTAGTAGTGGGTTGGAAAAGGCATGCCATGGTTTCACGGTCCGACTATTTTCACACCGTTGTGAAAGGGCCGTGCGGCGCTAGTTAAAACACTCTTGTTTAATTAGTCAGCCTATCATTTACCAACATTTATCCACGAAACACTTTCATTAGCATTCAATCAAATGGCAGCGGAAACATTAAGCAATCATGAAAGCAGTGGCACGTAAGTAGTAAATATTGAAACTACGTAATTCATTAACAACACCTCCGTTGACATCGTGAGTTTAGCCAGGGAGGCAAGTAGGTTAAACACGTTGACAATAGCTAGTGAGTTTTACAATGACTGATGAACACTCACCTTCCCCCTAAAGAGCTTTCTAGGCCATTCCCACTCCAGCACTAGGAAACATTAAAGTGACCGAGTCATATTGCCTTATTTGGCATACAAAGATACTACTAGCAGAAAATGACGCTACACTAGTATTTACATGATGAAACCCATCCCAAGCACATGAGACAAGTGGTCATAGGCAAGCATAATGCCTTGAACAAGCTTAGCTCATGACACTGCATTGTGCGATTGGTTGGAGTCTGGATGATTGTTAGGGGTATTTTGTGGCTGTTTTGAATGAACTATGTATGGTTCTTTTGGGCCTTTGTTTGAATGTTACTTCTATCCATGATAATTTGGTGATTAGTGTTTCCAAGGAGGATGACAGGTTGAGAATGATGTTATCCAATGTGGTGCCAGGTTTCCCACTTTTCAGATTTTTTCCACTTACAGTTTGTTGTTATTTTTTCTTATTATTACAGAAGATAGAACCCTAGCTCTCACGATCCATCCTCCCAGCCTCCAGTCACTAACCATCTTAGCCTTCAATCTCTTTCCCACCTTGATTTGTCATATATCTCAGCTTTAGACTTCCATTCCTGCCTCTCGTTGCCAACTCACTCGATTTATCAGATATCTCTGGCTTTGAAAATCTCTGCCTTGAGCAGGAGCTTCATTAGAGCCCTAGCGAGACTGGCGACCCTCTTCTCTGTTGAAGCCTCGCACTCTCTTCTCTCATGCAGGTTCGAAGCCCTAGTTCTCTTGCTCTCTCCCTCAGGCAGGCTGCTTCCCATCCTTTGTTCATTTTGAGCTTAGCTACTATTGAAATCTCTTCTCTCAAAGACCAATAATGAGGGGGAAAGGAGGAATTGCCGGAGGCTCTTCATGCTTCCTACCTGCAACTGTAGCCATGTTTAATCTGAAGACATGAGATGGCTTTCTCTCTCTCTGGACCTTAAATTTATCTCCTCACTCTTGTGATTGAGATGCTTTTATTGATGATGGGGATTCGTTAATGGAAATCCTTTGATCTGAGATGGGATAAAGTAGGGAAGGTTGGAGCTTTGTTCGTTTTTGAGAGGAATTGACAGCTTAATCAGTGGGTTGGGTTTTCTTCAGCTGCAGAAAAATGGTTCTTACATGTCTCTTATCTCTTGCTGGAAATTTGAGTAAGGGTGTTTGTAGATCTCAGATGGGCTTTGTTGATTATTGGATGGTGATTCATGCAATGAGGGCAGGGAAATTCCTGGAATTAGGGAACAGGTGAAGGCAAAAGATATTGCATCTTTATCCCTGAAGGATCCAAAGGCGATGGGTGGTTTCGATTTGGGAAAGAGTTCGATGTCCTGGTGAGCTATTGTTTGTCAGGGATTGATGAAATTGATAGCAAGAGGAGGAATGAGAACCAATCCTGGAGTCAAATAGTATCAGGGAAAACTGATGTTGATGGAGTTCCTTCGATTCCTACACTTGGTGCTGCTTGGTTCCTAATGATGGAATTCTTATCCCTAAGGGTGCGCCGGAGGTGGTGTGTGCTTGGGAAGATGCAAGAGGAGATCCTGCAGACAGCTCTGCACAATTAATCAATGTCGCTAAGTTAGAAGGTTCTGACAGAGGAGGTAAGTCCTGAGGCGGCTAGGGTGTTCTGCATGAATAATGGAATGATGAAGGTCGATGGGCTAGGCCCTGGTTCTTTGATGATTAATTTAGATGTAAGGTGATTGTTTAAAATTTCTGATTGGCTTGTTCGTTAAGGAGGGCCAGCAGAATTTTGATTCTATATTGGACCAAATTAGAGAGGATAAAGTTCAGCAAGGTAAATCACAGTTGGCCAATTGGAAGGGCAGGCCCAAATGCTTAGTCGGGTTTCTAGTATAAAAAAAGGTCTTCTTAAGAAAGCTTGTGAGGCCCAACATAAGGTTATGGTAGTCCAGGCCCCTCCTTTGCCTGACCCTATCATTGATCTGGTCCATTTCGCTGGCCACTTGCTGAAGCCAAATAAGGTGGAGATGGATAAAAGGCCAGTTGACAATTTCCAAATTCCCTTTTCAGTTCTTCAAAAAGAGACTCGGCATTTAGTGTCATCAGGATAATTTTAGTATGGTCTGGTAGAAATTGATGACAATGGCCTAAGCATTAGATCGGTGGTTGATTTGGGTTTTGCTTAGGGGTTGGAGGCTGGTATATCCAGGAGAAATAGAAAAGCAGAAGATGGATTGGGTACAAAATCTGATGTTTCAGATTTTTAATTCTGAAAAATCTAAGTGCCCTAAAGTCAATGCTTGTCGGAAGGTTGCTATGATTGGTGCAGAAATGAAGAAATTATATGAAGAGGAGAGGGCAATCTGATGAGATAAGGCAAGAGGATAAGGAGAGATTCTGCAGGGGAGTAGAGTATCATGGAAGATGCCCTAGATAAGAGGAAGGATTTAGGAAAAGGAGTTTGCAAAGGAAAGGAGGTTAAGAAAAGGGGAGATTTTTCTGATAATGATAGTGATGACTTTAGTGAGTCTGTGATGGGGGTTTTTTTGTTGAAGGATTGGAGAGGGTTTCTTTTTTCAAAAAACAAATGGATTGGGTAATTTCTTGCAGCGCGATGATGGAATTTTACCTACGCTACAGAGGTGATTCCTAGGAAGGATTTCGAAGCCCAAGAGATATTGGATAAATTGGATTTAAAAACGCTTGATGCTCGAGCAGCAGAAGTGCAATTCATTGGGGATAAGTACAAAGCATAGAGGGTCAAAGGGAGCTAGCAAGCCTTAAGAGCGTGGTGAATTACGATGGAAAGAGATTGAAGAGGAGTTTTCTTGCTCAATTGCTGTTTTTGTGTTATTGCTTCATTTTTATTTGTATTGTCACCTAGTACAGAGTTTTGTTTGTATGCACAAGTCGGCACTTGCAAATTCATGTTGGCAAGGTAAAGTTTGATTTGTGGAATAGATATTCCTAGGAATTGGATGAAATACAGTAACGCTGTGTTTGGTAGAGCATGAATTTTGGATTTTAAATTTAAATTTGGGTGGATTTGAACAAATTTTAATATAATTTCATATTACATTTTATCTAAATCCAATACAATTCTAATTTCAAGGTCTGATAAAAATTTAATAAAAATTATATAGGGATGTAATAATTTAGGAAGAAAGAAGGCACTGGTGGAACAGTTTGATATGGAATAAGAAGCGAATTGCGTGAAATTTAAGAATATTATTCGTCATCTATTCGTTGTTTTTTTTTAAAAAAAATTCACATTTTTTGTGTGGTTTATGGTGAAATTTGGAAATATTGTTCCCCGTCCATTCTTCAATTCCTTGGAATCTTTTAAGTTCGTTTAGAATAATAATGGTTGTTTGGAGTTCTCAAGTTCTCTATTTGTATGGACAAAGAGGCTCGGAGAATTCTAGTAAATTTTTCGGAGTACCCTCCTTTCCGGCTTATGGGACTCTGCTTTGCTTTGTTATGGGCGTGTTTGGCCGGAGAGAAAATTGAGGATCTACCACTAAATGTTAATGTTATCCTTTATGGGCCTTTCGTGGGCTTCATGTTCTCTATATTGGAAGCAAAGCCATGTCGTCTTTTAAACTCAATCCAAAGGGTCCAATTTACAGAGTAGGATAAAACAATGTGTGAAACTAATATAAAATTACAAAATAACGCGGGTTTAGGCAAAAATCGAATCAAAGTAATAAGTGCTTTTTAAATAACAAAAATTTCATTTCAAATTAATTCAAAATTCCTAAGTTTTAAGATTGCTTATTAAATGGTTGAGAAGATGGGTCTAGGTTTAGATTAAGAATATCACTTTTAAGAGATTGAGATCGGAACAACCCTTAGGAATCCAAGTAGTGGCTAGCGTATGGAGCAAAGACGTTCCATTGAACTAGGTATTTTCGAAAGCCTCCATGAAAAATGGCAAGTGATTAATCTCACACCCGTAACTTAAAGAGGCGCTATATGATGAATTAGGAGAGTAATATTCGTATGATTGAGCGAATTAAGTGCGTGTGTTTGAGAGCTAAGTTTTATCATAATGGAGAATGCAAAGGTTTTTTGTAAATGAGTATATCTATGATATTCATGCCAAATTTATGCCGGAGTTTAACGTTCAAATCGTGGATGTGGTATGGAGTTTATATCCAAGAAGACTCACGTGGACTTTTGCCATTAGATAAGTTGAAAGAATTGTAAGAAAATTATCAAAACGACGATTAAACACCAATTTGATCATTGGAAAGTAGAAGAAAATATCTAGTTAATGCTCCCACAACTTTCAAAACGTATACAAAATATCAAGTTAGTGTTTTTAGAGTTAAGATGCTTTAGTACGGGCCAAGTGAGGGTCCAATAATTTTTTTTGTCGTTATATGTGAATGTATTTATGCTTTTCTTACTGTAGTTGGTCACATCGATATCATATAAACACGAACATCCTAGCCGAACATGAGCCACACCCACCGGTAAACTAGTCTCATTTAATTGGGTAAATGTCTCCTCTCAGCGATGGGGTTATAGCATGAATGTAGTCCTTAAAGTCACTTTTAAAAGAATAAGAAGGATCAATACATTTAAAAGAGCCCCTTTCCCTTTTCGTAAAGTCGTAGATCACATCCCTCACCCCTCCTATAATCATGACAATCCTTCATCATCTCTTCGAGTTAAGCTGAGAGGAGCATTATTATTCATCGTGGGGCTCCAATCACCAGATTATCTATTATTTTCTCAGTCCCTAATACTTCTTAGAGTACAGTAAATCACAGTATGCTCGACATCATCTCATAATGCCACCTTACAATGAAAACCCCGATGAAGAGGATTTCAAGTCAAAGCTGCAACTATCTTTAATTTTTTAAATAAACCACCCAACGGCAATAAGTTCTCTAGAATTTTAAGTGCATCTCCCTTTCCCTCTTAATTTCATCCATGATCATAAACCATTTACCAGTGAGCGAGTTGTACTTTAATTATGCCTTATTTGTATTGTTCCTATTAGTTTGTCACCATCATAAAACCAATTGCAATAATCAAGATTTGTCGCTTTGCATTAACAAAGCCTCTCCAAAATTAGTGAAATGTGTGAAGTTACTTTAAGATGTGTTTGGTTGAAATGTTTGCCCAAATAAACATTAAAAAATAAACCAAAATGAATAAACCAAAAATCATGCCTCTTGCTTCCAACGGGCAAAGAGGGCCCAATTTTATCATATCATGCATCCATGTGCCCCCGCTGCTGACATGGCATTTTCCCCCTTTTTTTAATTTGAGGGGCGTGTGGGGCCCACGACTACATAATATTATTCTTATCATATAATATTTTTAAATTTTTTGATTGATAATTTGGTAGCGTGGGTTCGCTTAGCTTGCTTTAAGGCGGTGTGTGGTGGGGTCCGCGGATCCTCAAATGAGTGAACACGTTCACGTGTAGGGTGGGACCCGTGCCCATTAGCCCGGCCCCAAACCCAATCTCGCCGGATACACTCGCGGATTCTTTTCGGTTCTCTTCCCACGTTGGGTTCCTCCATCACTCGGCCACGTGGTGCCCAGCCACGTGAACACATCAGCAAGCCCACGTGTCTATTCCCCCACCACTACGTTCCTTCCCCCTCCCCACTGCGTGGAAACCCTCACCTCCCCCCTCCCCAAAATATTCCTCATGTCCACTTCGATCGGAGCGTGTGACGAGCCCGAGCGAGTCCACTCGGCTGATCCAATTTGACTCGGCTTCTCAAAATTTATCTCCATTCCAATCTTGCTCGAGTTGAGTTTCTCATACGTTTCAATTTCACAATGTTTGTTTTTATTTTATTCAACTTCGAGTCACTTGTAAAGATAAATTAGGTATGGAAAATGAGTTGCTCTTGATCGTAATGTCAAGACTTTGGTGGGTCGGAAAGAAAAAAAAAGTTATTCCTGTCACTTTCGCTTTTTTGTTGAGATTGTGATTCAGATTCAACGTATGTAACAAGCATTTACAAATAATGGAGTTAGAAATTTGCACAATAAAACTTGACCGTTCGATCGGCTCGTGCAAGAAAGTGTGTGTGAAACTTGAGACATATTAAAATACCCCTTATTATAATATTGGAAAATGCATATGTTTCACATAGAAGTTATCTCTCTCGTGCTCTCCTTCTCTATCATAACTTCCTTGAACTCGACTTGCTTTATAGCTGGACTTGACCCAATATCATTTAGGTTTGAGTTTGAGTTAGAACTCGAATTTTACAGTACTACCCGTAAGTCAAATTGAGGTTAATCAAAAATTGTATTCATTTGTATAAGTGATATGTTATATGCTTTATGCATATATTTAAGACAAAATCAATCTTAATCGAGTATTTTAAGCATTGTAATTAAGTCTAGGAGAGGTAAAATATCGTTTACTCGATTACACTTCTGTTTCTTGACAATATTAATTAAGTTCGACTAAACCTTGCGAATTTCATATTGTATTCACTTGAAATTAAATCTCAGCGTTCTAGATAAATTATTTTGGCGTCTTGAAAAGCCTGAACACTAATTTTATACAACACAGATAATCAAATGAAAGTACCAATTGAAAATAGACATATGCAACCTTTTCCACTCATGTTCGATCGCAAATAATTTTTTAAACCAAGAAAAGGAAGGATTAGGTTAGGGTCAAACCAAAAAACCAAAATTAAAGGTCATTAAATTAAAATTGAGTTGGGGATCCTGTTTTGAGGATTATGATTTGACAAAGATTGGAGAAAAGACAGACAAAATGAGGCAAGTGCCCATCACGTGGCCATTAATTAATTTGCTCAAACACATTAGTGCATACCCATTTGCAAGTTGCTTATTTTATTTTATTATTATTTTTCAATTAGGCCCATGCAGGGTGGCCTTTTGTCAAAGTTAATGTAATTAATTAATTTGTTTAATTAGTTGGAGGCCCATTTTAAAGTAACCCTTGTCTTGTTTTTTCCTAATCTGTCCCCTCTAAAAGTAAAGAACTGTGGGTCTACCTCCTATTTCCTAGGTCTTGAAATTAAACATTAGTCTGTTCACTAATTTTTTACCTTAAACCATTTACCAAGTTTTGATGTTAATTTTCATAGGTCTATGCATGTGTTTCATGTGCTTCTCTTGTGGGCCAGAGCAACCCTATTAGAGTGAATATAGGAGCCTTGCATAATGCGAAAAGAGGCATCCAATGTTCTAAATTATTGTTCGGACGCAAGCATATCGTTCATTAACTTTAATTGAGTGTACGAAGAAAGTGAACAATTATCAATAAAAAGAAAATATATGACAAAAGAATGACAAGGGCAGGCGTCACGGAGATTTCATGGAAGTTATTATATGTGTTTGAGCTGGGAAATTATGTTTGGGAATCGTATGCCTGACTAGAGAAACATTAGGGGATTGAGTTAGTTGTAACCGGTTGATAGACAATTCACACTTCATTAATGGCAATAAAATGATAAGAATTTTGATAAATTATTTTTGCTAGAGATTCGGTTGGGTATATAGTCTGTGCATTGACTTCTCCACATCACTTTACATAACTTAACTCAATGACTAAAGTATCAAAACGATCTCTCTGAACAAACCAACACTCTCGTAACACCTTTTGTATTTATTTGTTTATTTTGGTTTGTGATTGTAGATCATCCACAAAATATCAACTAAAAAAAGTTAGGCCAACCTCTATCTGAAAATTTTTTGCATCTGTAAGAGTGTATATCTTTTGATAATTGAAAAACACAATCAATAGAAGAAGTGAGATATGGAGTTAATATTTATTTGACTTGTTTTCAGTGTTGTAACAACTTTGAGATGTTGTTCAATGCATTTCAATTTTTACAATGTTTAAACGGAACATAATTCTTACCATCATCGATTTAAAAGATGACCCAGTAAAGAATCAAATAAGAGTTTACAAGTGGTTTTTTATGAAATACGCAAACTTGATTCTTCCGATGCTCTATTTTTAATAGATAATAACACACTTACCTACCAAATATAACATTTTTTTTTTTTCGTCCACTTCTTTAAATAATTGTACCACAGACACAGTACGGTACCCACAAAACAGTGGGTAAATAAAAAAGTGATATTTAGAAGATAAGTGCAGTTTCCGAAACCCTTAAACCACTTAAATGAACACTTAACTAGAAATTACACAATCATATGATGCAATCTCATACAATTACTTACATGTCATCTCAAGTGTTCACCTGAAATGTCAAACTATTATTTTCTATTGGAACCCTATACATTTTTTTGTGCTTTCTGCGGTGTCTTGTCCTTTTTCTCAAGGTATTCTAGTTCTTTATTACGGGGCCAATCCAACATAATCATCTTTCATATAACATCCCCAAACATGATTCTACCTTTTTCTTTTTCGTTTTATCTAATGGATGGCTCCGGATTAAAGTAGACTTAAGAAAGTAATATATTATTGAGAATGCAGATGCCTATATTAATATATTGCATGCCAGTTGATTCCCATCCTAAGTAGTCTTCATTAAAAATTTATAATTTTGGCATTTTAAATTTTGCATGTTAAAAATGATAGTGAAGTTAGAAGGGAGATTGGTGGCAAAACTAGTTGACATGATTGACTTGGAACTTCTTAAGATAGAAAATCACTTGATGCATATGGTCATCAAGTGTCTTGCTTGAATATAGAGTCAATTGTTGTTCAAATGGAAGAAGACATTCTTTCATCTGCGAAAGCTGTTGTTTTCCATTCTTATTTTATATTTTTTATTGGCTATCAGTATTCTAATTAGAACAATACTTGAATGATTAAATGCTTCGCATTTATTATGATGACAATGTAATCAATTAATTAGTCACGCTTAAATTTTTTTTTTTTGAATCCCACAGTTTAAGTCTAGAGACAAAAAAATAATATAGCCCAATATTTTTAATTTTAATTTTTTCTGGGGTCTCGAGATTATTATGTTGAATATGTCTTGAATTTAACTCAATTCGAAAGCCCAATTTATATTCATAGGAATATATAGTATTAGATTATAGGGTTTGATGTTTCATTATTTTTGTGTTGAGTTAGGTTTTTGAGTGTATGTGCAGTCTTATTTTTGTTGGACCAATATCTTGTTCGTAGTAAAAATTCTCTGGATGAATCATAAATACTTTATTCAAATTTAGATTCGATTTTATATGCCAAAGAAGAGCTCGTAGGATGTTTTGAAGGAGATGTTTTTGCTCTATGGCTCATTTGGAGTCTTTGTTCTTGACGAAAAGTCTGATCACAAACAAACTTTGTTTGAAGTAATGCTTACACTCTTGTTAGATGATTGAAGGTAAATCTATTAAGTGGTAATGCTTCTGAAAATCAGGGAGAAGGTTTAGTTATATTGGAGGAAAGACTAGAGAAATGAATTCTAATATTGATTATAAAGTACAAAAACAAAAGCCTATATCTATAAGGATCGGATCCACTATTATTGTAAGAATTTTATGTAACTATTAAGAGTGAAGTTATTGAGTGTTCACCAATACATTCGTACATATATACATAAATTTTGATTAATGGAGTCTTAAGATATGCATTTCGGTCTTTATTTGCGTATAAAATTAGGATTTTATTAATTAGTAGAAAGGTGCACTCATTAAAAAATATTTTTTATTCAACTAATTTAAAACTATAACATTAAAAGTATAACCATGCAGTAAACAAAAGAATTTTTTAAAAAATAACATCTCAATATTTAATAAAACCTATAAAAATAAAATCATTATCCCACAAAAATAATATGTGAGCTTAGGCTAAACCCTTGAAGTTAGGATAACGTTTAGATCATAATTTAAATTATTTTATTGCATGTGATAGACAGCGAACCAGTGAGATGATTGATTTACAATTATATATATGTGTTTCATTCGTCAAAATTTTATATTAATTAAGTTGAATGATTCTGTAAAGCTTGGAATTGAATTGCTTATGAATTCAAAGCAACCTACCGACCTACCAAAATTGAAGAAAAAGGGGGGCAAAAAAAGTTTACTTTGGCTGCGGTAGTTCAATCTACTATCCTAAGTCTTAACATTTACTTTGTAAAATAATCCTTTAATGCAAGGGAAAGTGACATTCATAGATAACAGCAAATATCGTTGATGTAAAAAGACATTAACTCAATGTGTTTGGTATACTAGAAATGGACTAATTATATGTGATTATGTAAAATTATAAAAATTAATTTCATTTCATTCTTACACGCTTAACAAATTATTTGTGTTATCTTTGTATATCCCTGAACGATAACAATCGAATAGGTGTTGCAATATCATGAAATTCAGGACCGAGGCCGTTGAGGACATAACTGAGACGGGAGAGTCAATCACCGCAAGTTCATCAACAAGAACCTTGATGGCATGGAGATACTTCGAGACCGAGCGGAACTCTTGCCGAATGAGAGTCAACTCCCCCTTAAGCTGCACAACATGAGTACGTGAACAATTGACATACAATTATTACAACTTGGACCATGCATCACGAGCAGTGGATGAAGCAGCAATGAGTGACATCATTGGTTCGGAGACAGATGCAAGGATGACGTGAAAGATCAGCTTATCTCGCCTGAACCAACGCCATAAGGCCGGATTGGGGACATCCACAGAAGATGATTCGGCAGAGGAGGTACTAGTGGGGAGCGTCGACGACGAACAGACAGTGGTACTATCAAGATAGCCCTAGAGATCATAGGCAATGAGCAAGGACATTAGTTGGCGGTACGCCATGAACGAAAGTTGGAAGGGGGCAACTTTAGAGGAAGTTGGGAGCTGACGTGAATAGCAACAAGTTGAGTGTCACCACTACCAATAAGCTTGGAATTATTGACAAGCATAGACTTAGGGGATGCGGTCACGAGGAACAAAAAAAAAAACTCGTTAGAGGAACGTGCTCTAGATACCACATAGAAAATGCGAAAGTAATGTTCATTGATACGAAGATGTCCTATATATAAGGATTGTGTTACAAATTCAAAAATATTCAAATAACGTAACACGAAGATCCTAGGCTATTGGATAGCATATTTACAAGAGATAAAATACAATTAATCTGGTCAAAAAAATCAAGATGGTTATAACTACATGATTTTATTTATACATGGGAAGTAAGGCGAATCACTTGTAATAATGTCGCCTTAAGAATTACAGTAGAAGGTCACCTAGTTACGAGTCAAGGTGAACGAATTATTGTGAAATCACTTTATGGACAAAAAGGGAAGGTCGTCCAAGTGAGATATTTATCACTCACCTATTCGAGAAAATCATAAGTAGCCACTCAGGTGATGGAAATTGTCTAGCTTTCAAGCGACAAACGTTGCCTAGTCATCTAGGGATTGCCTAATCATCAAGCGGCAAGACGGATTAGCATTTACAAACATGTTAAATTGTCAGCTATAATAAATTTTTTATCAACTATAATAACTGGATCTTTAATATTTAGAAACAACCCCAACTTGTGGCTATATTTTAGTGTTTAAAACATACTCTATTATTATAATTTAATATTTTGAATTTATGATTTTGTAATCTTAGATATAGGTTTGAACTCAAAGAGGTATAAATAGGTGTACAACCTATCTTATAAGGATCTTGAGTTCAGTTCAGCAAATATCATGCAATAGTCCAATGTTAAACAGATCTTAGTGTCTTTTATCCCTCTCATCTCTGTCTCTCACTTTCTTCTCCCCTTAATCTCTTTCCTCTGTATCTCTCCTTACCTCTTCTAATTTAAATTTGTTCACTTTCCTCTTTTTTACCTCCTATATTTCTACGATTGTTACTATTGTTATCCTTACACTTTTGATGAGAGTTGACATAACTAGTTCATTCACAACCGATCTACTATCTATGTATCTAAATTTTTACCATTTCTTAGAAGGTGATTGATTTTCTATCAAACACAAATCATAAAGTCGAGATAGACTTCTATAAAGGTAAGAGAATATAAAAACTAAAAAGAGCCATTCTTAAGAAATTATTAAGATATTATTGAAAGAATCATTTTAGAATCTCGAGAAGCTAAGTATGCTTGAAGAGTGCATATGAAATGTTAAAAACTTGTAAAATAAGAGTTAGAAATTACTTGGAGAGTGTTCTGATAGTGATCCTCTCATACCTAAACTGATTAGTAGAAGCGATTGAAAAGAAGACAAGAGTTGTTTATAGTCTCTGACATATGCATTTTTACTTTACTTCCTCATATTTATATTTTAAGTTTTAGACTCAGAATGGAAACAGATAATCAACCCAATATGCCGTAACTCTATATTCATGTTTGACTAACTTTATTATTTGTTCAATTAGCATTAAAGGACTGTCGGTAATGGAGACGGTCAATAAAATACAATTTTCTTTTCTTATATAGAAAAACAAAATTCAATATCCAATAAGTTTGACTTTTTATACGTTCTAAAAGTAGTCTAATTAAATAGATTGATCTGTCCGATCTGAAATTTATCCTCATATGCTTATTATCACACTACAAAAATAAAACAAATAAATAAACTTTTGAGTAAGCTCAATTATTATCACCAATCTATTGAAAACAAAAGATTTGGTCATAAAGAGAAGCTTAATTTTTCCTTATGATAATGTTAGCGTGGCTGTCCTCTGAAATCCCATGAAGGTGTGGGACATGTGGCGATGCAAGTGGTATGACTAAATGGGCAAGTGATGATGTGGCACACCAACTTCTATCCACTTCCACGTTGACAGGCCCCACGTCAGACAACGAAATGAGTTGGATGCTGGCCTGGCCCCATGAACATGCCGTCGCAGCTGTCCCTGGTCCTGAATGGACACGCTGTGCTGGCTGCTGGCTTGGCATGTCGAAGTGGAAAAATGTGCTTACTTCATCTCTCCATTTAAATTCTTCAAAATAATTATAGTTGAATATCAAACTTTAAAAGGATTGATTTGAATATTTATTAGGTATAATTTTTGTGATTCAGATATTTACTCAAAGAAGAATTTTGTTAATTTCAAGAAAAAATGAAAATTATTTATTAGATATTCATTTATATAAAATATTTTTAAAAATAAAAATTTATTTTAATATAGTTAAAAGTTGAGAAAAATTAGGCAAACATTTCCAAAAATTAAGTAATTTACAAATTATATTTGATTTTTTTTAATTTTAAAAAATATGCAATTTATTTACAAATTTTTAACTAAAATAAAATTCTCAAAAGGATTACGCCTTATGCCTTAAGCTTTTGCCTCGCCTCTTAAGGATTAAAACATCTCACCTTATACTTTTGCCTTTAAAATATTAAATTGTACAATAGAAAGTAGCTATCTTTTATTACGTATCCCTTCTCATCCTTTCTAGATTTCAAATCCAAAACCTATAACATAAAATTTCCATATTATTTTCTATATTGTCTTAATTAACTATTTATTTATTATTATTATTATTATTATTATTATTATTTTTTTTGATAACCTGAGGGCTCTAGCCACCATTGCGCCACGTTGGACACCATGATGAGGCACCAAACACGGGGGGTGAAAGCCGCCCACCCATTAATACATTCCTAGTAATTCATCGGCGTAATACCCCAAGACACTACAAAAAAACTGGTTTTAAGTAACGAAAGTATTAGTGACGGTTTGAATTTCGTCACTAAAAGTATAACAACCTGCCTATTTTCCATAGTTTTTTTTGTCAATAATAACATATGTGATGATCCACATAAGCTACTAAATTGACATAATTATGATAAACTTGGACCCATAGGTACCAGGCGCTATACTGTCATAATTTTACTACTAAGACAGGGAAAACTAACTTATATACTACCATCCAACGTCACAATACCAGAGTGCCTACTAATCTGTCAATTACTATTAACATCCAAAAAGTCCAAAAAGGTAAAACTAGAATCCATCAAAACAAACCATTTTGACCCTAAAATCCGTAACTCACCCCTACCGGGGTGTATGACCAAATGCCTTACACGATGCGGAGCTCGGTCGGCCTATCTATTGAATTCCTTGTATGTTTTGTAGTTCGGGGTAGAAGAACCTTCCGTCAGAGAAGATAAACCTAATACTAGTGGTGACAAAAATGAGTATATTCGTGTTATACATAATATCAGTACATAAATCATATCTAGTAACAAGTCGTGTTGTATCTGAATAAAACATTGATAATCATAACATGAAAACAACGTACTAAAACTTCTTACCATGAAAATTCATTGATATAGCTGTACATACATGAATAATACCCAGGATGGATAGTTAGCTGTTGTCATGTATTTCCCCCCATATGTCTGGGTTATGTGACTTGAAGGCGGGACCTAGCAATAGTTGACCGACCACACTAAGTCAAACATGAGTCTGTAAGTACGATAGGCCTGCCCCACCTGGTCTGGACTGCCTGGAGAGTGCCTGCACTACCATGAAGCCACATCGACTGTCATCTCCCACACTCTACGTAAGATGTGTGGTAGCACTAACATGAACTTATACTTGAACTTGAACTTGTAGCTACGGTACCGTGCATAGTGAAAACTAAACTAAGCCATCCGGGATCTCAAAACATATAGTACATTTCATATACTGGTACATAATTGTTTCATAATCATAATAATATCTGACATGTTAATATTTCATGAAATCTTACATATCATACATAATAACGGCTTCTAAGCCAACATGAATCACAACATTTGCTCCAGCATATCATAACATGAAAATTGCAGCATCCAATCACGCCTCGAACCCAGAAATGGGCCCCAGGGTGTGATGTAGTAACCTAACCTGTCCCTGTATCGTACAAAACATACATGATACTATAATGAATCAGGGTCCGACCCCGTGGGGTTCCCTTACACCCTACACACATTCACATACATGACATATACACAGCGAAAAAGTTCATTCCATACATACATAGTACCATACTAGAGTCTATACTAACAGAGTCTAAGCTCTATATTACAAAACATAACCCAGGGTGTCAACAATACCCAAAATGACCACCCTGTTACAGTCCAAGTACCTACACAAGTACTCTACGCAGTAAACCGACCACCACGCTCCGAACACTAGGGCGCTAGTTTTGGTCACGCGATTTTTCCATTAGGACCTCAATCCCCATACCTACCTTGTACTGTACGTATAAGTGGCGCAGTATCACATTCTTCATAACCGGCATTAATTTTAGTTTATTTATCCGGTTTCTGTGGCTGGCTCATTTATTGAGTGGTTATCATGACTATTAAAACCAACATACATTAGTTTTGAGTTCTAGTATTGTCGTCAGTTTTTTAATAGCTAGTTTCTCTTAATATTCGATTTGTTCTTCATACTACCCCCACAACTATGATTCAATCAATTTTCTTACCCCAGTTTTGTCCGTCACCCTCCTTTGGTCATCAAGCCGTCCCATTTTTCCAGTATTCCACATCGGGTTCCTTGCACATGGTGTAGCCAGGCTCCCAGGCCATCGTACCGAGGAATCTAGTAGTCCAGCACCTTCAGATGTCGTCGGTAAGGAGGCGATATTTCACCGCCCTAAAATATAGGCCGGACACTCTTGCCACTGGCAGGCAGTTGGTATTTCACCAATCTCGGATATAGAGTCAGACACTCTTGACAACCTAGAACAAATTCGGAACACACGTTTCTATTCTCATTTTCCGATATCAAATCAATGCATATTCATTATAACAGTTCATCCACACTTATTTGGTAATCACAAAATCATATTGTCAAAATACAGTGTTTAAAACAAGTAGGCTATCCTTCATGTGACCACGGTCTCTCACGAATCACATCCATTTAATCTACTGTCAACTGACCTTCCCTCCTTCTTTCCTTTTTTCTCTTTCTTTTCTCAAATATTCACAATGGTTTCCAACGAAACTATGTAGACTTTGTGACCCGATTCACCGCCCACCTTCGTCCCAAAATTGTAACATGAAATCCCCATAATTTTTATCCGTTAGATTTTTCCAAATAAGTAGCCAAAACATACATAGGATCGTGAATCACAGTTCTACTATATCTGATTTCAAAAATAACTGATATAAACAGAATTCCCTTACCTTTCCCCTAAAATCCAAACCCGAACTCTACAGCTCCTAAACAGCGAACTGAGTTCCCAAACCTATAAATCACAATACGATAATTACTTACAATCCTACTCTATATAGATCTACAGAAACAAAAATGAAAATCGAGCCTTACCCCGATTTTTGGGTCAAAACCCAAAGACCTCAAAATGAAGATCCGTTCCACAGAACACGTAGAGATTCCTTCCCTGATCCTCGCAGTAATGTCGAATCGTCGATTCTAACAACGAACGGGGAAGAAAACTAGAGAGATAAGGAGTGGAGCTTCAAGTTCTACAGAGAGAGAAAGAGAATTTTGATAAGCTTCTAAGCAACCCAAAAAGATATTTATAGCACCTTTGACCCGGCCAACCTCGTCGACAAGGCGGCGTCTTCGTCGACGAGCCAGCTAAGGAAATTCATCAACGTCGTGGTGGCCTCATCGATGAGCCTGAAATTCTAGGATTTCCTGAAATCTCTCGACTTCTCCTTGTCGACAAACCTCTGCATTTCATCGCCGAACAATAGAAAGGCCTTCGTTGATAAAAAAACTGACTTCGTCGACGAAGCCTGCTCAATTTATTGTTTTACCCTTTTCTTATTTATATATTCCATATCTCACAGGTCAGGTTCTTACAACCTCCTCTCCTTACAAAAATTTCATCCTCGAAATTTGTAATCTCTCATTTACGAACTCATCCACACAACCAACTTTAGGAAGAGCCGGCGACCACTTACAATGCAGTCCCATCAAAATACATACATACCATCGTTTATGGCGGAGGAATACCGTGGTTACATACATATACCGTCTCGGGAGTTCACAATAACACACACTCCCAAAGTCTAACCACCTATCACAATACAATAGCAGCATTATTCACACGTACTCAATCGACTCTACTATCCAAACTACCTCTCAGAATAACTGTGGATACTTTCGGTGTATCTCCGCTTCCAATTCCTAAGAAGCTTCCTCAACCTTGTGATTCTGTCACAATACCTTTACTAACGGTATATCCTTGGTACGTAGCTTTTGAACTTTACGGTCCAGAACCTGAATGGGTAACTCCTCATATGCTAAAGCATCCCCAATTTCTAAGTTGTCGTAACTAATAACATGCAACGGATCTTACACGTACTTCTTCAACATGGATACGAGGAACACATCATGGATCCTCGAGAGCACTGGGGGTAGTGCAATCCTGTAGGCTACCAGACCCACTTGCTCAAGAACCTCAAATGGTCTAATATACCTCGAGCTCAACTTGCACTTCTTCCCGAATCTCACCACCCCTTTCATCGGAGTGATTCTTAGGAATATCTTACCCCTACCTCAAATTCCAACTCACGGCGGTGAACATCTGCGTAACTCTTTTGCCGACTCTGAGCCGATTTAATCCTATCACGGATCAAACCCACCTTCTCAGACATCTGCTGCAAGAGTTCAGGTCCTAAAACCTGATGTTCACCAACCTCATCCCAATATAGAGGAGACCGACACCTCTGACCATATAGAGCCTCAAACGGTGCCATCCCAATACTAGCTTGGAAGCTATTGTTATAGGCAAACTCTGCTAGTGGTAGAAACTGCATCTAACCACCACCGAAGTCTAACATGCAAACCCGTAACATATCCTCCAAGATCTGTATTGTTCTCTCCGACTGTCCATAAGTCTGGGGGTCAAACGCTGTACTGAAAGTAAGCTTCATCCTGAGTGCTTCCTGCAAGCTTTTCCAGAATCGAGAGGTAAACTTTGGGTCTTGATCTGACACAATGGACACTGGTACTCTGTGCATTCTGATTATCTCATGCACGTATAAGTCTGCTAGCATACTCAAAGGGTAGCTAACAAAGTGAGCATATTTCGTCAACCTATCCATGATTACCTAAATGACATTCTGCCCATGAAGCGATGGCGGCAATCTAGTAACAAAGTCTGTGGAAATGTGCTCCCATTTCCACTCCAAAATAGCTAAGGGTTTTAACGAACCTGCCGGCCTCTGATGTTCAGCTTTCACCTACTGACACGTTGGACACTACTCCACAAACCAAGCAATCTCCCTTTTCATACCACTCCACCAAAAGGGCTCGCGCAAGTCCTGGTACATCTTCGTGCTACCAAGATGTACCGTATACAAAGAACGTTGCACTTCCTCCAGAATTGTCCTTCTAATCTCGTTGTTGTTTAGAACACACAACTTAGTTCCAAACCTCAACACACCTCTCTTAGAGATGTTAAAATTCGAAGCTAACCCCTGCTGCACTTTCTCCACAGTCTCAACTAACTCTGCATCATTAGCCTGTGCGGCTTTAATATGCTCAAACAAGGTCGGTTGGATCACCAAGCTAGCAACGAAAGCCTGAAGATCTTCGGCCACCAACTCTATGCCAAGGATTTTTAGATCCCGTCTGATATGATGCTGAGCTACAGCTGCAAATACTGCCGCATGCTCCAAATTCGGACTTAGCGCATCATCTACCACGTTAGCTTTCCCTTGGTGATAACTGATGGTGCAATCGTAGTCTTTGATCAGCTCAAGCCACCTTCTCTGCCTCATGTTCAACTTCTTATGCGTTAAAAAGTATCTGAGGCTTTTGTGGTCAGTGAAAATCTCGCACTGAACACCATACAGGTAGTGTCACCAGATCTTTAGTGCATGAACTACAGAAGCCAATTCCAGATCATGCGTAGGGTAATTCTTCTCGTATTCCTTGAGTTGCTGAGAAGCATAAGTTATTACCTTACCCTGTTACATAAGCACACATCCCAAACCCTTTAGAGATGCGTCGCTATAGATCACAAAACCACCATCCCCAGAAGGAATGGTCAAGACTGGAGTAGTAACCAGTCGCTGTTTCAACTTCTGGAAACAACGCTCGCAATATTTGGTCCAATGAAACTTCACACCCTTCCTGGTCAATCGTGTTAGAGGCCCAGACAACTTAGATAATCCCTCCACGAATCGACGATAATAACTCGCCAATCCTAGAAAATTCCGAACCTCCTGCACACTCTTCGATCTCACCCAGTCGACCACTACTTCAATCTTGCTAGGAGCAACTGAGATACCGCCCTTAGACACCACATGACCTAAAAACGTGACCTGATTCAACCAGAACCCACATTTCTTTAGCTTGACATACAACTTTCTCTCTCGCAGAATTTGTAGCACCAACCTCAGATGATTTTCATGCTCTTCCAAACTCCTCGAATATACCAGAATCTCGTCGATAAATATCACTACAAAGTAGTCCAGGTACTCATGGAAAACCTTGTTCATTAGATCCATGGACACTATCGAAGCATTCGTTAACCCAAAAGGCATGACTAAGAACTCGCAGTGGCCGTATCTGGTTCGAAAAGCAGTCTTCGCCGCATCCTCAGATCTAACCCTCACCTGATGATACCCTGACCGTAGGACGATTTTAGAAAAGACCTGTATCCCTTGTAGCTGGTCAAAGAGATCATCAATACGAGGCAACGGGTAACGGTTCTTCATAGTGACCTTGTTGACCTCACGGTAATCAATGCACATGTGCATCGACCCATCCTTCTTCTTCACAAACAAAATCGGAGCTCCCGAGGGCGAAACACTAGGTCGAATAAAGCCCTTGTCCAGTAATTCTTGCAACTGCTCCTTCAATTCTTGAAGTTCGACTAGAGCCATTCGGTATAGAGCTTTAGAGATCAGTGCCTTGCCAAGCAACAACTCTATCGCAAACTCCACCTCACGATCCGGAGGTAAACCAGGTAAGTCTTCTAGAAACACATCCAGGATCTCGTTAACCATTTGAATATCCTCGAGTTTTAACTCATCCCGCGGTGGTTCCTTCATGCAAGCTAAGTACCCTTGACATCCGTCCAATATTAGCCTCTTCGCTTGTAATGCTGATAGAATTTATGGCGTCGAATGCACACATGATCCTACAAACTCATACTCTTACTCCCTAGAAGGTCTGAACACTACCACCTTTCCACGACAGTCGATCACAACATAACTGGAGGATAACCAATTCATCCCCAGTATGACGTCAAAACCAAACATATTGTAAACCACAAGATTCGCTGGTAGTAGCCTTCCCTAAATTTCCACTGGGCAGCCTCCTAACATCCTCCTACAGGACGTTACACTTCCAGATGGTGTAGCTATAGATAACCCCTTATTCACTACATTCCCCGCACAGTCAGCATCCGCTGGAGTAAGAGAATATACCCTCGTCGGAGCTGTATTTGCCTGGATGGTTCCTCGAGGTATCTGATTGCTACCCCGGTTCACATTCGATGCAGGCGTGTCTCTCTTCGGTGCACGGCAGTCACGAGCCATGTGGCCTAATTTGTCACAACCTGCTCATTTTCACATATATTTTTTTTACATAATAATATCAACATCACACATCTCACATTCCAACTCAGCAGGTCACAATCCACCTGGACCCGTGGGTACCAGGGATACATCAAAACATACAGTAGAAGCCTACGCACCAGAAAGTATAAAATCATATACATCTCATCATAATGTGCAATACAACATACTAGAGTACTACAATCACTATCTCTCCGTATATATATATTCCAAAAATGAAATCTAGGGACAATTCCCACGTAAACCCAACTGTCCCTACCAAAAACTTACCCTTCCAAAAAGGGCTGATAATCCACACTATGTCAGCGGGGCTTTTCTCTATCTCCTATCTGGGGCTCTTGAAAAGTTAATGAGATTTAGGGGTGAGACACATCTCAGTAAGGGAAATAAACTAATACTAGTGTGTGGCAACATGAGTATTTTGTGTTCTACATATACCATACATAACATATTCAATACTGTTTATCAAATCTGGGAAAACATAAGTACATCAAAACATGGCAGAACATACTGCATTTCATAAACATATCTCTTCTCATATCATAATAATAACATAAAACAACCCTGGTAGGTTAATTGACTGTTGTCATGTATTACCCCCATATGACTGGGTTGTGTGGCCCGAAGGCGGGACCTGACAATGGTTGGCTGACCACTGCCAAGTCGATAGTCTAGTCTGTAGGTCCAATGGGTCTATCCAGACTGGTCCGTACACTAGGGGTGATAACAGCACACTTCTTGAAAATAACCATATTGACCATCCAATCACACACCACTCCGTACAGCGGCGTTAACACTTATATCATGATCACGAAGACCATGGACACATAGCAACGGTATCGTGCAAGTTCTAGCCTAAACCAAGCCAACCAAGTTCTGATATCGTATACATATAATAAAACCGTGATACATAAATATCTCATATCATTTATTTTCACATCAATCATATCATTTCACATATATATATATATATATATACGTGTATCATGAAAATCATCGGATATATATATATATATACGTGTATCATGAAAATCATCGGCCCGTACGCCTGTATTAGACATTTTATCATAGCTCGGCCCATACGCCAGCTACACATAGCACAACTCGTACGCTGGAAAACCATAATCACATAGCACGGCCCGTACGCCGGCAAGTCACATCACATAGCGTGGCCCGTACGCCGGTAAATCTCAGTCACATAGCACGGCCCGTACGTCGACAAATCACATAAAAATCTCGGCCCGTACGCCGATTTTTCATCATAAAAATCCGTATCATCCACATTCCCAGAAAACAGTATTTCACAACATTTTTACTCATGCCACAACAAATTTTCCACATATTCAACATACGATCATTTTCACAGTATTTTGCAAATATAAAACATATATATAAACATATACATTTTCCATAAATCAAATGATAAATATATATATATATATATATATATATATAAGCATTTTCTCAAAAACAGAAACTAGCTTAGTTTATCCCCTTACTTGATTCCTGCAAAGCCCCTAAGAAACTCTTCCCTGCACCCGCAGGGTTTCCGACTCAATACCCTGAAAATGAAATCCACCAGAACTAAAGTTCAGTATTTTCGTATGCACAACATTTTCTATAACTATCATTAAGTCAAATTAGGCTTAAAAGCCTCACCTCAACTTAGGGATGATTCCCAATGTTTCCAATCAACACCTCTGGAAACGGAAACTTCCAGTATTAAACTTTAATATTTTAACGCGTACAACACTTCTCTCAACTGTCACAAATCCAAAAATTGAGTATAAAGCCTTACCTTAGATATGGGATGGTTTCCTCCTTGCTTTCACCGATGATTCGCTCCAGCAGATTCGGAGAGAACTCCTCCAGGAGCGTCGTGGTGACTTAGGATCATCGATCTGGCGTAAAAATAGACCAAAAATGAAGAGAGAGGGAGAGAGAGAGAGAGAACTGAAAGGGGAGAGAGAGAGAGTTAGCTTCTTAAAAAAGCTTTAAAAATCTGGATTTTTGTATATATAAAACAGGGGATTTCGTAGACGAACCCGTTCTTTGTCGACGAGTCCTTCACAAATTTCATCGATGAGACCCTGTATTCGTCGACAAAATTTAGGCTGCCTCAGAACCCCTCTCGGTATTTTCTCGTCGACGAAGTCCTGTGTTTGTCGACGAATTCTCTTAAGCCTTTGTCGACGAATTCGATGGCCTCCTTCTGTTTTCGGTTTCCATTTCCCTTTCTTTATTATTTAAATTTCATTTTAAATTTGGGTCGTTACATAATTTGCCACAACTATAACAATTACCCCCAAATGACTGACACTCACCTTTATGCCATATGTGGTCCCTGATACAACGATTGTGCGACTGGTCCACTTGAGAACCCTGACGCACGATATTCTGGCGGTAGCCCGAGCCATGGTTCCTCTTCTTCCATAATCCCTGACAAGAACTAGATGGCACTAGCCTCTTCTTCGGTTCCTGATCCATCTCATCCTCTCGAATGTTGGCCTCGATCACAGTGGCCTTATCCATGAAGATCGAAAACTCATGGATCTGCAGCATGCCCACTAATCTGCGGATGTCTTTCCTTAGGCCCTTCTTGAACCTCCGAGTCTTCTGGTACTCGTTCGAGATCAAGCACGGTGCGAAATGGAATAGCTTTATATACCGAGCAGCATACCCCTGCACCGTCATATGTCCCTGTGTCAGAACAGAGAACTTATCCGCCTTAGCATTGCGTGTGGAGGCTGGGAAGTATCTCTCAAAGAACACTTCCTTGAAGCAGCTCCACGTCATCTCTTTTAGACCGACTCTCTACTTCTCTAACAGACTCACCGCAATCCACCATCACCCAATCTCCCCAGACAACTGGAAGGTAGCGTAGAGGACTCTCTGCTTATTTGTGCAGTGTAGGACCTCCAGAATCCTTTCGGTCTTCTCGACCCAGTTCTCTACTATCATCGGATTGGGTCCTCCTGATTGTGTTAGAGGGTGCATACATGTGAACCTCTCGATGGTACGCCCTGCAGCAGTAGGAGAATGGTCATGCCTCCTAACGCTCTGCTCGATCTCCCTGCATAACCTACCTTGTCAACCCTCGAGGCACAGAAGGAGACTCATCGCTTGTAGTCCCCTTAGAGCCACTATCCAAGTTGTTATCCTTAGACTCCATTCTGAAAAATAGAATAGGAATCAGCTAGAATTCCTATATAGTAAACACAATCATTAGAACTAATCATGTCAACTATTACTCTCACGGGTCTAGGTCTGTCCTATCACACCGACACTAAACCATCAATGGTTTGCCGTGATTTTACCGAAATTATCATCTCAGGAAAAATACAGAACACCGCCAACGAGTCCCTGTCTAGCAACAAAACAACCCTCAACATATTATACCCATTTCCTACATCCTATACTCTGGTATGTACACACAGCTACGCCTAACCAAGTCTACAAGACCTAACAACCTGGTTTAGCTCTGATACCAAGCTGTCACGCCTCGAACTTGGCAATGGGCCCCAGGGTGTGATGTAGTAACCTAACTTGTCCCTGTATCATACAAAAGCACATGATACTATAATGAATGAGGGTTCGACCCCATGGGGTTCCCGCACACCCTATACACATTCACATACACGACATATAGACAGTAGAAAAGTTCATTCCATACATACATAGTATCATACTAGAGTCTATACTAACATAGTCTAAGCTCCGTATTACAAAACATAACCCAAGGTGCCAGCAATACCCAAAACGACCACCCTATTACAATTTAAGTACTTACACAAGTACTCTACACAGTAAACCAAACTCCACGCTCCCAACACTAGGACGCTAGTTCTGGTTACTCGAAAGAGCTGAAAACATGTACATACGATAAGGATGAGACACATCTCAGTAAGGTAGAATCAGGTTATATCGGTGTGTGGCATATAAGTGTTATCATCACATAAAACATACACAGTTCAGTTCCAGTATTTTCACAAAGTAGTTCTGGTATAGTTCTCAACACACACATAATCGATCAACTTGGTGTCGTCACACCCTTCAGCATGAAGCCGGCCCGCATTACACGACGTACCAGACACATGGCGTAGCCTAGGCTCCCATGGCATCGTACCAGTACATCTGGTGGATCCACAACCTTCGGTGATCAGCTGGTAAGAGGCGATATTTCACTCCCTCGGATATAGAGCCGGACACTCTTGCCAATGGCAGGTTGTATTTCACACCCTCGGATATAGAGCCGAACACTCTTTTAAAACCTGGAATAATTCGAAACACACGTTCCTATATTTCATTTCAGCATATCACAACTTAATGCATATTCATATAACAGTTCATTCCACACTTATTTGGTAATCAAAAAATCATGATTTTTAAAATATAGTTTAAAACAAGTCAAGGCACGACCATCTCCATAACACAATATACTCAACATTATATATCCATGATTTTCCAACGAAACCAGAGATGCAACCCGACACCCCCTTTTTCCCAAAATTGTAACATGAAAACATCATAATTTTTACCCATTAGATTTTCCCAAATAAGTAGTCAAAACATACACAGGATCGTGAATCACAGTTCTACTAAATTCAATTTAAAAAATAACCGATATAATTAGAATCCGCTTACCTTTCCTCGAAAATCCAAACCCGAACTCTACAACTCCTAAACAACGAACCGAGTTCCCAAACCTATAAATCACAGTACAATAATTACTTACAATCCTACTCTTTATAGATCTACCAAAACAGAAATGAAAACTGAGTCATACCTCTATTTTTGGGTCAAAACCCGATGTAGTGATTCCAAATAAAAAAAAATAAAAAATAAAAAAAATGAATCAATAAATAATTAAATTAAATTAAAATTAAAAAAATTAAATTAATTAAAATAATTAAATATTTTATTACTAATTAAATTCCTTCGGCCAACAGCTCGCCTCTGTCTCTGTCCCTCTCCTCTCAATTTCTCGACGGATTTGCGGCGGATCGGGAAATGGAAGGTGTCGTTAGATTCCTGGTTCCGTTGCCGACATTTCTACTAGAGCAGATTTGTCGTGAAAGCGACTTAGGTACCATTCCTGGGGTAAGACAAATTTTTCCTAATTTCACAATTTCTCGTTAAATCTGCCATTAAATCGATGATCGGGTACCACCATGTGGTCCTAATCGCAATTGTCGTCATTTTGATATAGGTAAACTTCCAATTGGGGGTTTTCTAGGCCCCACTCCAAAGCGAGAGTGAGATTTGGGAAAATTGGCAAATTGATTATATTTGCGGGTATAACTGTTAATTTGAAACTTATGGCCCTAGAAAATATTTAAATAATATTTTATTTAGGGCTAATTTAATGGAACTAGAAATTTAATTTCAGGGTTCGGGTGAGCGCCGCAAGCATCTTTTCGGGGTCCCTGTTGGCGTAGTGCAAGAAATCAAAATTTCTATGAATTTAATAAAAAATGAATTATGTCATAAATATGTGTACATTTTTCGGTATGAGTTTAAAATGCCAACCATTTAAATTATGTTTTTCCAAGTTTAGGATAGTTTATTAGATACGTATATGTGAAATTGAACAGATGAAAGTGAAATATTTCTCAGAATAATTATGTAAGAAATTAAAAGTATTTTTCTAGTATATGAATGTTAAATGTGGGTTGGCTTATTTTTAGGCAATGTATGAATTTTACTGCTAAATTGTGTGGCATGAGTAAATAGGAATGTTGTGTGGAAATATATTAAATGTATGAGATGCATGATATACAGGGAATGAACTGAGTACGAAAATGTTAAAAGAAATATGCTGCTTGTGTGTGTTAATGCAACTATATAAACAAATGAAATATACTGGGTAAACAGCTAAAATATGCTGGGTAAACAGCTAAAATATGCTGGGTAAAACAGCTGAAAGATGTTGGGTAAATGTATGACAGCTGAAAAATGCTGGGTAAAATAGCTGAAATATGTCGGGTAAAACAGCTGAAAGATGTTGGGTAAATGTATGACAGCTGAAAAATACTGGGTAAAATAGCTGAAAGATGCTGGGTACGAAATGAAATGAAATGAAAAAGGAAATGAAATATGAAATGTGAACAATGTAAAATGGGAAAGAGTCACGTAAAGTGAAATGAAATGAAAAGTAAAAGATGAGAACCTGAACAGTTGAGAGATGTAGAATAATGGTAAACAAAATAATGTATTATGGTATTAGTAGTATTTATGCTAGTAGAACATGTTACATTCGGGCGAGGCCAACTCTTCGCTCGAGGGCTTGCTGAGAAAGGCGAGTGTCTTGGTTGTATCAGGTGTAGCAGTAGGCTGCATAATGTGCTAGGGTAAAGGGAAACTACTTGTATGGATGGGTAGATTTTCCTATTCTTGGGAGCCTTCGCTGGTAAACTTTTGTATGAACTGTGTGAGTACGAGATCAATTTATCACTTGAGGGCTTATTGAGTAAGGTGAGTACCCTGGTATGCTTTAGCTGTGACCTTTGGGTTGCCAAATGTATCAGAGCAGAGCGGTGCTACTTGTATGGGAGTGTAATCACCCCTATCCTTGGGTAATCTCATGGGTAAAATATCTTGCATGTGTTTGAATAGGATCAGAAAATGGTTTTAAGAAATTATGGTAATGATTTGAAAATGATGAATAATATGTTATATATAAACTCATGTTGGCCACACACTGTTTTAATATATATTGTTTCTTATTTTACTGAGATGTGTCTCACCGAATATGAACTAATCTTTTTCAGGACCTCCACAAGATCAAGCTTAGAGAGCTCGAGTTGTTACATCACCTTTGAGGAAAAGGGTATAATTTTGATGTTTTTGGGAATGTAAATATTTTATGTATTATGTTTAAGTCTTCTGAGTGATGGATGGTTGTGAAACATACTGATATTTGGGGATTATGTTTTGGAGATATGTATTTATGTGAATACAGGTGGATGTATGATGCATGGTAGAATGTAGATGGATGTAGAAAACTGTGGTGTTGTATTTGTTGAAAGATTTTAATTATGTTTTCCGCTGCATAAATGATATTAGAATGTGGATTGTTAGGTAAATGAATTGATTAGTAGCACTTCGGGACCACTTAGGGGGTCAGGGCGTTACACCCGAAGACCTCAAAACGAAGATCCGTTCCACAGAACATGTAGAGATTCCTTCACTGATCCTTGCAGTAATGTCGGATAGTCGATTCTAACGATGAACGGCGAAGAAAACAAGAGAGAGAGAGAGAGAGAGAGAGAGAGAGAGAGAGAGAGAGAGAAAGAATTTTGATAACTTAACTTTTAAGTGACCCAAAAGGATATTTATAGCACCTTTGACCCGACCAACCTCATCGACGAGGCGGCGTCTTCGTCGACGTCGTGGTGGCCTCATCGACGAGCCTAAGATTCTAGGATTTCTAGAAATCTCTCGGCTTCTCCTCATTGACGAACCTCTGCATTTTGTCGTTGAACAATAGAAGGGCCTTCGTCGACGAAAAAACTAACTTCGTCGACGAATCCTGCTTAATTTACTGTTTTACCCTTTTCTTATTTATTTATTCCATATCTCACGAGTCAGGATCTTACAGCGCCGACATATCATAATCTACTGAACATGAGATTCTTGTACTAATTTACATAATATCTGTAAAACATTGTTTAATAATTTTCCTGAAAACTGAGAAAAACATGCTTATTCTGGGAAAATCATAATATTTTGATATAACATAATTTCATGGAAATTATACTCATGCCACACAAATATGAATAATACTTTTAAGCCTAAAACTTGATCTGAAATCATATTTCTTGTTAGTTAACATTAAAATCCTTTTTCCTATTCAACAACAGAATTCCCAAACACTGTGCTAATACATACATAATTTATGAAAATAAATGCTGTAATATGGTAAATAATTTCATGAAAAATATTGATTTAGTTTATCCCCTAACCTGACTTACTGAGAAGCCCACAAAAACACCCAATCGTACACCTGTAGTGTTCCTAGCACAACACCTTGAAATTAACATTTTTCCCAACAAAACTTCAG
This sequence comes from Malania oleifera, assembly GCF_029873635.1. NCBI lineage: Eukaryota > Viridiplantae > Streptophyta > Magnoliopsida > Santalales > Ximeniaceae > Malania > Malania oleifera. The sequence goes on from NC_080424.1 coordinate 108,603,241, forward strand.
TACTATCTTCCCTAACATATTCTCCTCAATTTAGCAACACCAAAAACCTAATAAAACTTAAAATAATCAACTTACCCAAATTTTGAGATGGTGCCCAAGTTGGCCAAACCGACGTTCTATTCCTGCAGATATGAAGAGAAATTTCCCAGGTGTAGGCGGGCGGCATCGGATCGTCGAACCGGTGAAGAATCGGGCCAAAAACCTAGAGAGAAGGCAGAGGGAGTCCAGGTTAGAGGGAGAAAAAGGATTCCTGCATATTTCTCGCAGGAAAAATGAATTCTTTTCCTTATATAGAATGCTTGTCAACGTGGCCTTGTTGACGAGTCACATCTTCTCGTCGACGAGTCCAAGAGATAGTCTCATCGACGAACACCTTCTCCTCATCGACAAGTTTCAGGATCTAGAAACAGTCCTCTTGGTAATTTCTTATCGACGAGACATGCGTCCCCATCGATGAGCCCAAGAGCTTTGCTCGTCGACGAGCTCTTCTACACTCGTCGACAAGACCCTGTTGAAATCATTTTTTGAAAAAAAAAAAAATTCTTTTCTCCCCTTTCTTTTATTATTTAATTACTGTAATTCTTCAGGTCTCTACATTCTCCCCTCCTTATAAAAATTTTGTCCTCAAAATTTACTATCTATATTGACACCATCCTTCAAAGAAAACAAGCTACTTATTTTATTTCTTACCCTCATTTGTGGGGGAGGAATATCGTGGTTACATTCAGGATCCTGAGAGATTACAAGTACATAAACTAAAATTCTTCTAAAACCAAAATACTACCTATTCTATATCCTACAATACTACTTAAACATATATCATCTTGCTTTTCATAAAATTAAACCATACTACATTTACTTTACTTGTATACCTAGTGCTGATCTCCACTGAATAAGTGCGGGTATTTCTATCGTATTTCTTCTTCCAACTCCCAACAGGCTTCTTCCACTGCGTGATTTCTTCACAGGACTTTTACTAAAGGAATTTTCTTACTGCGCAATTCTTGTTCTTTTCTATCCAAAATCTGCACTAGTATCTCCTCATGAGCTAGTGAATCTCTGAGCTCTAACTCTGCATAACTGACCACGTGGGAGGGATCTGGGACGTGTTTTCTCAACATGGAAACATGAAATACGTCATGCATTCTGAACAAAACTGGTGGTAAAGTTAGCCGGTAGACAACCGACCCTACTTTTTCAAGTATCTTGTAAGGGCCAATGAACCTAGGGCTCAACATACCCTTCCTCCCAAACTTCATAACTCCCTTCATTGGTGCTATCTTCAAAAACACATGGTCCCCAACTTCAAATTCCAACTTCTGGCGGCGAGTATTGGCGTAGCTCTTTTGGCGACTCTGAGCTGCGCAGATTCTTTCTTTAATGAGCCAAACTTTGTCATAAACTTGCTGCACTATTTCTGATCCCAAAAGTCGCCTCTCACCTATCTCATCCCAGGATAGAGGAGAACGAAACCTCCTACCAGAGAGCGCCTCATAAGGTGTCATACCGATGCTGGTTTGATAGTTGTTATTGTATGCGAACTCCACCAGCGGCATATACTGGGTCCAACTACCCCCAAAATTCAGCACACATGCCTGCAACTTATCTTCTAATATCTAAATCACCCTATCAGTTTAGCCGTTCGTCTGAGGATGAAACAGCGTGCTGAAAGATAACTGAGACCCCAGAGCCTCCTGCAAGCTCCTTCAAAATTGTGACGTGAAACGTGGATCTTGGTCTAATACTCTCGATAATTTCTCATTGACGAGACACGCGTCCCCGTCGACGAGCCCAAGAGCCTTGCTCGTCGATGAGACCCTACTGAAATCCTTTTTTTTTTAAATTTTGATTTCTCCTATTTCTTTTATTATTTAATTACTGTAATTCTTCAGGTCTCTACAAAAAGTGCAGTATTAGTCGCGGTTGTTAAAACCGTCACTAATAGTGTAATTAGTAATGATGGTTTTAACAACTACGACTAATACTGCACTTTTAGTGACAAAGTTCAAACCGTCACCAATTCTTTCGTCACTAAAAACAAATTTTCCCGCTCAAACTATCGTGGGAAATCACTTTTCACACTCAAACTATCCCGAGAAAATATTAAACTGTTACTAATACTTGGGCTTTAATGACGATTTTGAGCTGAGAAAATGTAAATTTTATAGTAACGATTTTAGGCCATAAAATCGTCATTAAAAGTGCAGTATTAGTGACAGTTTCTGGTTTCGTGTCTAATAAGTATTAGTCACCGCAAATCTAATGACTAATTTCAAATTGCCACTAATACTGATCTAACAGTCCCTAATTGTTGGAGTATAACATCTCACATTGACAACTTGGAATTAAAATTCAAGGAAGACAAACTCAAGGCAAATCAAGGAGCTAGAAAACTCAACTAACTCTTCAAATTTTAATTGATATGATTAACTTTCAGTTAGTTTTTCAGTTATATTAGTTATTGTCACACCCCGAACCCGAAGATGGGCCCCAAGTGTGAATTTAGTAACCTAACTTGTCTCTATATCAATTAAAACATACATGATACTATACTGAATGAGGGTCCGACCCCGTGGGGTGCACGTACACCCTATACACATTCACATTCATATACATACACATCACATACGCAACGGAAATGTTCTTTCTAATACAAACAACATACCATACCAAAGTCTATACAAAACTAGAGTCTACGCTCCAAAATTACAGTATGTACCCCTGGTGTCTACAAAACCTAACAATGGAAACCCGGTTACAAAATCCATACTTACACAAGTAATATACGCAGCTAACCGACAACCATGCTCCCGTTACACTAGGACACTGGTGATGGCTACTCAAAGGACCTGAAAAATATTTGTATAATCGGAGTGAGACACCTCTTAATAAGGGAAAGACAGGTTATATCAATGTGTGACATACAAGTGTTATTTCGACATAAAACATAATACAATAAAGTTCCAGTATTTTCACAATTCAGTTCCAGTACATACGATACAAAACATACAGTCAGTGTCGTCACACCCTTCAGCCAAAATCGGCTGCATTACACGGAGCACCTGATACCCTACAATAATCGAAGCCCCACAACAATATCGTTTCTAGTACGGTGTCCACTTACACCCATCGATGACCAACCAAAACAAATAGGCGATATTTCACACCCTCGAATATAGAGTTGAACACTCTCGCCTACAGTATTTAGTCGAGACATGGCGTTTTCCCACAGTAATTAGCCGAGACGTGGAAAATTTCACAAAACCTGGAACATTTTGGAACTCATGTTCCTATACCTCTCAGCTTACGGTAATTAGTTGTCACGACTGTTTTCACAAACCTGGAACATTTTACATACAATAGTTTTTTCCACACTTGTTTGAGTATACAACAAAACATATCATTTTCAATTCGAGAATATAGTTTAATGCAATTATAGGTAAATACCATAGGTTATACAAATATATGATTTTCCAACAGAAATAGAGATGATACCCGAGACCCCTAATTTTCCCCAAAAACTGTAAGCTAAAAATCCCGTATTTTCACCTGATAGATTTGCCCAAATAAGTATCCAAAATATACATACAATCGTAAGCAACAAGTTTACCAATTTCGATTTCAAAAATAATTGATATAAACAGAATCCCTTTACCTTTCCCCGAATACTGAAACCCGAACGCTACGGATCCAAAACTATGAACTGAGTTCCCAAAACCTAAATATCAAAGAACTATACTTCACTATAATTCTTACTAAATATATATCGAAATGAAAACGAAATCGAACCTTTACCTCAGTTTTGGATCAAAACCCAAAAATCCTCAAAACGAAGATTCGATCCGCTATCCTCGAAGAGATTCTCTTCCTGATCCACGTAGCAATGTCGGATCGTTGATTCCGGCAACAGATGACCCAAAATCCTAGAGAGAAAGAGAGAGAGTTTCTAGAGAGAGAGAGAGAGAGAGAGAGAGAGAGAGAGAGAGAGAGGTTTTTGGTTTTCTTCTCAACTAAGCAAGCCAAAATATATTTATAACCAAGTTGACCTAGTCAGACTCGTCGAGGAGACGGCGTCCTCGTCGACGAGCCGCAGAAGCAAGTTCGTCGATACCAAGGTGGACTCGCCGACGAGCTTGAGATTTCAGAATTTTCCAAAATCCCTCGGTATCTCCTTGTCAACAGGTTACTGAATCTTCTCTCCAAGCTGCACAAGAGACTTTGTCGACGAGAAAAGAAGCCTCGTCGACGAGCCCTACTGATTTTTACCTTTTTAATTTTTCTTCTCTTTTCTTATTTATTTAATACACCTATCTTGGGTCGGGTTCTTACAGTTATGTTCCTTCAATGTATTATATATACTAAGTAGGTTGCTTTGTATTTTGTATCTCATAATGCTCTCTCTCTCCCTAGAATGTATTTCTTCTCTCAGTTGTATTTTGCTACTGGAAGATCATTTCAATACAATTTCAGTTCCTTTTCTCTTCTCTTTCTCTGCTTATTGAATTCTTAACATGGCATCAGATTGATTTCTTGCTTCCGCATATATTTCTTTTTCTTTGCAATCTACACTGATAATTTTGCTCTGGAATTTAATTCAGTTGTTTCTTGCATCTTCTTTACAACATATCTGATGCTAACCCTCTTAATTCTTCAGATTCTTCACATCTATCAGATGATTCTTCTGTTAATCCTTCCAATGATTCTTCAAGCCCATTTTTTCTTCATCCTAGTGATAATCCAGGGTCTTTACTGGTTTTTGAGATTTTTGCAGGAGACAACTACATTGCCTAGAGCCATTCGATCACCATTGCTCTCACTGTCAAGAACAAGGTGGCGTTTATTGATGGCCCAATCTTAATTCCTCCTACTACTCATCGTATTTTACACACTACTTGGTTTCATGCAGATAATTTGGTGCTTTCTTAGCTCATGAATTCTATTTCTAAAGATACAAGAAACAGTTTACTGTGTGTTACTTTAGTTGTTGATCTCTGGAATGAACAAAAGACACGATATTTGAGAAGTGATGGTCCAAGAATTTTTCATCTCGAAAAATCTTTAAGTTGTATAAACCATGGTTCATCTTCGATTGCTGAGTATTTCAGTGCTTTGAAAACTCTTTGGGATGAGTATATCTGTGATGACCCAAAATTATATATACGATTAAAGTACAATAATAATAAAATAATAAAAATGGTCATTAAGTTAATATCAATACAGAAGTGTTTTTTTTTCTGTAGGATCCTTGATTCCATGTTTGATGTCTAAGAAAGACCTTGTCTAAGCGAGTGCTCAGAGACCATTGCGGCTCAGTCGCTCCCTGGAGGTCGGCCTGGTCAAAATGGAATTTCATAGGATAAACAGGATAGACACTGTTTGTACACGTAAATAAGTATATATACATAAAATAGTATTTTGACAGACATAATTTGTAAAAATACATAATAAGATGATAATAATACAGGTATCATATGTGGGGCCCACAAGACTATATGGGGTCCATATGAGTCCCGGAGCCACAAGTCACTGTTTATATGCATAAATAAGTACATAAAATAATGTTTTGACTGATATAATTTGTAGAAATATATGATAAAATAATAATAATATAGGTATCCTATGCGGGGTCCACAAGACTGTGTGGGGCCCACATGAGTCCCGAAACCGTATGGAGGTTTACATGATTCTCAAAGCTATGTAGGATGCATAAAATCATATGAGAGTTATTCGACTTACGTAGGATCCATTTGGGTCTCGAAGTGGTGTGGGGCCCACAAGACCATGTGGGGCCCACAAGACCATGTGGGGCCCACATGAGTTTTCAAAATTCAAATTTAATTCTTATTCAAAAATAAATAATAAAATAAATAAATACTAAAAATGGTTCAAAATTAATAATAATGATTAAGAAAAATAATAAAATAATTAATTAACTAATTGATTAATTAATTAGGTAAGTGATTAATTAAAAATTTATTTAATGGGAATGGTGGCAAGCACTCCCACATGGCCTCCATCCCCGTCCCATACTCAACCCATCCCTTGCCCATTCTTTAATTTTTAAAAATTATAATTTCACCTATCTCCTCACATTTTTATAAATTTCATTTCTTCCCCAAAATTTTTCTATAAATAGAGAGTTTTCAACCTTCATTTTTCACAACAATTTTCCAAGGAAGAGAAGAATTAGTGAGTGAAAGAAATTGTGGTGGAGAGAGAATTTTTGAGTAAGTTCTCAATCACTCACTCTTTCCGATCTCATTTCTTAGAGATAGTTACAGTGTTCGTAAGGAAGAAGGTAAGTAAATTTTGATTATGTTAGTTTTTTTTTTTATTTAAAATTCATACCCGAGTTTATTTTATAAGTAAATTTCAATTATATTAATTAGTTCCACAAAATTTCCATGAGTTTATTTTACGCGTATTTAATTATACCACTTCTATCTTTAATATACTTGCATCTATTTTTGGGTTAAGAAATGTTCTAATCCCCTCGAGTAAATTTTCAGCATTTATTTCTATTCAAAAATAAAATTATATATATTTTTAACACAAAAATTGTGTGGCATGAGCTTATTTCTACGTTACATTTTTTATGAAAATATGAGTAAAGATGAGATTTTCACGATATTATTTAAATTGCATAAATTATAATAAGATGATTTTAAAACCCCTTATGGCAACGAAAGTTCAAAGTTACAGATGCTCGGTACCGCAGTTTAAAGTTTATACGGATCAGAGTGCACCCACACTGTTTACAGAGTGGTTATTTATGTTAGTGGATTTCTCCTGAGTGCACACCTGGTTCCGGATCAGGACTTAATAAGGAAAATCTCACTTAAAGTTTACATACGTTGATTTAGTTTGGTCGGCCAGCCAGCTAAGTCCAGTCTTCGGACCGCACAACCCGGTCATGGGGGTAAACATGACTTACGGCAAACAGGCCTAAGGGTGGTTTTTACAATATATGTTTATACATATTTAATTACGTGTACTAAGTTACTGATGATTTGAAGGAAAAGTATAAGTTTACATGAAAATGATCATTTTAGTACTTAAATGACGATCTAAAGAAAACGTATAAGGAAAAGTATATGTATATTTATCATTAAATATTTATACAGTTTTAAAGTTAAAAGTTTAATTTAACAGTTATAGTATATGATTATAAAATTTTACTGTTATAGTTTATGGTAAAAGTTTTATGTAGAAATTTTTAAATTTATATTTATTCTAGAGACAGTTTTGAAGTTATAATATTAAATATTATTTTACGAAATTTTTAAAAAACTCATTTTTGCCACACACTAATAATAATCTTATTTACTTACTGAGCGTCGTCTCACTCCAATCATATTTTTATTTCAGATAACTCTGAAGAGCATGTTGGAAATCAGGCTTAGCAAGCATGCGGGTGGGGATATAAAAATAAAGATTGTTTAGAAATATTAGTATGATGCCAGATATTTATGCTTATGTAATTTTTCTTCTTTTGAAATAAATGATTGTAATATGGATAATTAGTGCTCTGGTTTAATAATAATTGAGTTTATTTGCTTCCGCTGTAAATCAATAGTAAAAAGTTAATATCCCAGGCCCCTCAGGGTTGGGGTGTTACAATATCAGTTATATATAGACCATTTCCAACTTGTACATGTGGCAAGATGGCTTCTTGTACCTGCGATTGGTTCAATTTTTTGATTTTTCGACAACAATCAGATTACATATTAAAGTTTCTTGTAGGATCGAATGATTCTTTTGCTTCAATACGAAGTCAGTTGCTGATCACTATTCCATTGCCCAACATGGCCAAGGTATTTTATTTTTTGCTTCAAGAAGAAAGTTAAAGACAACTAACAAATTATTCAGCTCCTAAAACACATGCGTTGTTAGCCAAGCCTTACACTTAGTATATTCAGCCTACTCAGTCTAAGTTTTCTAAAGACAAGTCCAAGAAATCTTTATTGCATTGTACTCACTGTGGATACAATGGTCATATGATTGATAAATGTTTTCAATTACATGGTTATCCTCCTCGTTGGACTGGACCTAAAGGAAAAAGAAATTCTTCTTCTGCACATGCTGCCTTCACAACTGAAGAAATCCCCAATCATCGAAGTACTGAGGAAAGGATAAGTTTAACTACTGAAGAATTTAATAAACTCTTAGCTCTTGCCAATTTTGGTTCATCTACTTAGACCACTGATTCATCCACAACAGTAGTAAATTTAGCCACTACACCTCATTCTTCTAGTAACCTTTTCAATCACTGTAATTCTGTATCTACAAAATTAAATTCTGAATTTTCTTGGACCTTGGATACTGGAGCAATAGATCATATGATTTGTTCACCTCAACTTCATTATTCTACCCCTAAATCAGTTTCACTTCCAATTAATCTTCCCAATGGCCATACTGTTCCAACATTGTATACTGGAACTGTGAAACTTTCTAACACAATATTTTTGCATAATGTGTTGTGTGTTCCTAGTTTTTCTTTCAACCTCTTGTCTGTTTCTAAACTAACCAAAGATTCTAATCTTTGTATATCTTTCTTTGGCTCTTATTGTCTTTTACAGGACCACTCAATGAAGAAGATAATTGGGATTGCCTTTGAGAAACAAGGACTTTATCACTTTTCTCAAGCTTCATCAAAAACAAATTTTTTCCAGCATTTTCTGTCAACCTCTTCTTTGCATTCTACACCATCCTTTGTATCGGCTACCACAAAAATTCAGTCAAACCTTTGGCACTACATATTAGGCCATATTTCAAATTCTATGATTCCTTTTATTTAACAGATAGATAATTCAATTACATTTGAATGTACAAATGTCTGTGAAATTTGCCCACTTGCAATACAGAAAAATCTTTCCTTTCCTGTATCTCATCATTCTTCAAATAAGATGTTTGATTTGATTCATTGTGATGTATGAGGTTCATTTGCTACTATCTCATACTCTGGTTTCAAATTTTTATTAACCATTGTAGATGATTTCACACGATGTACTTGGGTTCATTTACTTAAAAAAAAATCTCAGGTATCATCTTTGCTGCCAGATTTTTGTAAAATGGTTTTGACTTAGTTTAATACTTCTGTCAAAACAATAAGAACAGACAATGGTTCAGAGTTTATACTTACCAACTTTTATAGAACATTTGCCATTTTGCATCAAAGAAGTTGTGTAGAAACTCCACAACAAAATGGAGTCGTTGAAAGAAAACATCAGCACTTATTAAATACAGCTCGAGCACTGATGTTTCAAGTAAACCTACCTTTGATTTTTTGGAGTGATTGTATATTGACTACTACTCATATAATCAATTGAATTCCAACTCCTCTTCTTCAAAACAAATCACCTTTTGAAATGTTATTTCAAAAACCCCCAAACCTTTCTCATTTAAAGGTTTTTGATTGCTTATGTTTTGCATCTTCAATTGCTCATCACAGACAAAAGTTTGATCCAAAAGCAACTAAATGTCTATTCTTATGTTATCCTCCTAATGTCAAAGGATAAAAACTCATGGACTTAACCACCAACAAAATAATTATTTCCAGAAATGTTATGTTTCATGAAACCACTTTTCCTTTCAAAATTCTTCCACTCAACTCTGCCATTTCAAGTTTTTGGTTTCCTCCTTCAGAATTCCAACATGACTCATCTATTCCTATTCCTTCTATTCCACATAGTACATCATCTATTTTTCCTATTTTAGACTCATCTCATACTGCAAGAAATTACTCTAAATCAGCAACTTCTATTCCTTCTGATTCATGTAATAATTTTCCATTATCTCCTTCTACATCAAACCTTTATCCCTCTCATCATGGTCCTTCTGAATCAACAGTTATCATTTATCCTGATATATACATCATAAAATCTTCCAGACTTAAACATCCACCCAAATATCTGCAGGATTATCATTGTGGTAATGTCTCATTGTTTCCTTATGCAAACAACTCATCTCCTTCAATTGTTTGCTCCTCCAATACAAGTATTCCTTATCCTAATTTTCTTTTCTTTCTGTTAATAGGCTTTCAAATTCTCATAAAGCTTTTCTAACTTCAATTTCTATTACCCCAGAACCAAACACATATAAACAAGCTGCCAAATCACCTGAATGGAAAATTGCTATGAGAAATGAATTAAATGCTTTAGAGTTAAATAAAACTTGGGAACTTGTTACTCTCCCTCAACATAAACGGATCATTGGTTGTAAATGGGTATTTCGAGTGAAACACAAGGTTGGAACAATTGAAAAATATAAAGCAAGGCTGGTAGCCAAAGGTTATAATCAACAAGAAGGATTAAACTTCTTTGACACTTTTTCTCCAGTAGCAAAAATCACTTCCATTCGATTATTATTAGTTGTTGCTGCCATCAAGTGTTGGCACACCCATCAATTAGATGTCAGTAATGCTTTTTCACATGGTGATTTACATGAAGAAGTTTATATTGAAGTACCTCTTGATTTAGATGTTCAACAGCCCAATTTGGTTTGCAAACTACTCAAAAGTATGTATGGACTAAAGCAAGCCTCTCGACAATGGTTTGCAAAACTTTCTCAAGCCCTTCTTGATTATGGTTTCACTCGAGGCCAGTCGGATTTACTCTCTTTTTATTAAGAAAACAACTACTTCCTTTATGGCTCTACTTGTCTAGGTAGATGATGTTATTCTAGCAAGTGACAACCTTACTGAAATTCAACAGCTCAAATTATTTTTACATGATAAATTTACAATCAAAGACTTCGGAAAACTCAAATATTTTTGGGATTGGAGGTAGCCAAATCAAAGTCTAGCATTTCTCTTTGTCAAAGGAAATATGCTTTAGACATACTTAAAGATACTGGTCTTTTGGGTTCCAAGCCAGTTGCTTTCCCAATGGAATCAAATATCAAACTTAGTGCAGCTGACCCCAATATCTATGAAGATATATCAGGTTACAGAAGATTAATGGGCATACTTTTATACTTGACAATTACACGAACTGATCTAGCTTATTCTATTCAGGTTCTTAGTCATTTTTTTGTTAAACCTGCAATATCTCATCATCAAGTTGCTATTCATGTTCTTCGATATTTAAAAGCAATACCAGGCCAAGGATTATTTTTCCCTTCATCTTCTAATTTACAATTGAAGGCTTTCTTTGACAGTGATTGGGCAGGTTGTCTAGACACCAGAAGAAGTGTCACTGGTTTTGCTGTTTTTCTAAGAGATTGATTGATCTCTTGGAAATCTAAGAAGTAGCCCATAGTAAGCAGATCATCTGCTGAAGCAGAATATAGAGCTCTTGCAGCCACAACATGTGAAGTGCAATGGTTACTCTTTGCTCTTCGAGACCTTAATGTTGCTCATCCTCAACCATCATTGTTATACACTGATAGCAAATCAACTTTGTCAATTGCCACCAATCCAGTACAACATGAGAGAACCAAACATATTCAAATTGACTGTTATCTTGTAAAGGAAAAATTACAGTAGCATTTTATAAAAAAAATTGTATAGTCCTTCACAACTTGTAGACATCCTCACAAAGCCTCTTGGTTTGTTTCCTTTCCACCATAATTTGTGCAAGATGAACTGTAATGACTCAAGAAATTTAATGAGGACCTCTTCGACGAATGTAGGGGATTCGTCGACGAGGGTACATAAGGACCCCGTTGACGAAGTCACGTCTCGTCGACGAGAAGAAGCTGATAGGCTGTTTTTCCAAGTTCTGAATTTCGTTGATGAGGAGTAGGTATTTGTCGACGAACTTCCTTCTTGACCTCATCGATGAGGTGACGAAAAGTCCTAATCTTGGATTTTTAGCGAAATTCTCAACAAAATCTTCCCTCTCTCTCTCCTCTACAATCTTTCTCCCTGCTCTCTTCGATTCTAACTCTGTTAGTCATCAGATTGACGATCTAAGACCACCACGACGCTCCTAAAAAAGTTCTCTCCAAGTCTACTAGAGCGAATCATTGGTGGGACGAAATTGAATTTCATCCCAAATTCAGGGTAAGGTCTTTTATGCAATATTTGGCTTTCCAGCAGTTATAGAAATGTAGTAGTCGAAGAAATAGTGATATTTTGTTTTGGTAAATGTTGTTTTTAGGGTGTTGAGTGGGGAACCCTGCGGGTGTAGAACCTATCACAGTAGGGGATTGTAGCAAGAATTAGGTAAGAGAAATATGCTATGCTAGGAAATCTTAGTATGATTTCAATATAAATTATATGTTTTTACCAGATTGTTATACAGACCATATATATAGCTTTCATAGCCTGATGATATTGATATTTAGTTGTATGACATGAGTTTAATATTAGATCAGCACAGGGTTTATATAATTTTCAGGATACCATGATTTACATTATATGTACAGAAACTTGTATTTTACAGTATTTTCAGCATATTATGATATACAAACCTTAGAACCATAACATTTAGTTACTACAGTTAATCAGATATTTCAGTTATTCAGCTATGCAGATACTCAAATATTCCGTTATTACAGTTTATTCAGATCAATTTATGTAATGTTATGGTTATTTCAGTTGTTACAAAATCATGGTAAAAACATAAATTTAGAAATATCAGTTATTTATATATTGTATCAGACCCTAATGGACCATATTCAACCAGCAGAGCACGGTACCGTAGCTATATTCAGTTCAGAGTGCAACCACTACTCAGATAGTATGTGATTTTCAAAAGTCGATCGTCCCTATGTTGTGGATAGGCTCCCCATCAAATATGGGTTGAGGGAGCCGATTTGACTGTCGGAGTCTTAGTTGACTTACCATGGTTGGTCAGCCAGGTTAGGTCCCGCCTTCGGGCCGCACAACCCTGTCATAAGGGGTTAAATCATGACTTTCAGTTATCCATCCAGGGAATCTTTTCAGTTATTATATATATATATATATGATCAGATTTGCAGAAAATAGTCATACCTATAAATATTAGCAATATTATGAATAAATATTCAGGAAAATCAGTTTATGTTAAGCAACATAGGTATGATTTATATTACAACAGGTATATAGGTTTGACTCAACTTTGTTATTTATGGTATTTTCTAAGTCAGATTTTACTAGCATGTAGCTCCCTTGCCACACACTAGTAATAGTGTATTTCGTCTTACTAAGCGTTGTCTCATCCCAATAAATTGATATTTTTCAAGTGATCCAGTTAGGCAAGCAGATCAGGCTCGCAAATAGAGAGGATTACAGTGCAGGCCTGTCAGTAGGGTGAGTCCTTTTGGGGAAAGGAGTACTATTGTGTAGCCTAGTTCAGTTATGTATATGTGTAATTTGAGAATAATCTAGCACTCTAGTATTGTATTGTATATATGTGGTTGTGGATTTATGCGAATCCAGCTTCTTGCTGCTTAGGCAGTAGTTAGAATTAAATTAGCAGGTATCAGAGCAGTGTAAACTTTAGTTTATATGTATATTTTTTTAAAAGAAAATTTTAAGCAGGTCGTTATAGTTTGGTATCAGAGCCTAGGTTGCTAGGATCTGTAGACTTTAGAGCGCAGCGGAAGAAATACCAGAGTATAGGAAAGGATTGAGGTTTTGTTCTGTAATTTGGATGCAGGATTTTCGTGGTGGTTTCTGTGTCTGTCATAGGATGACGATTTCAGGAAAGCCATAGTAAACTATCTTCAGGTTGTGTGTCTGGGTTACAGGATCTAATTTTGAATTTAGAACAGGGGAGATAGTAAGGTGTGGATATAGGATTTCAGTTGAGTGAGATAGATACAGATGGTACATGAGATAAGGTTCTTAAAGTGTGTTCCTTATTTTTTAGGATGGATCTAGGAAGCAGTGGCACGAACGCTGGGGAAGACAGACCAGGACTTTTCAGTATGGGAGGTGGAGATATTGATGTAGTACTGCGCAGCGTCACCCAGCAGGTGATGTCTGAGATGGCTAGGAGCTCAGGGGAGCATAGCTGCACGATTGAGCAGTGTATGCGGATGAAGCCCCCATCCTTTGTTAAAGGAGATGACCCGATTATAGCTGAAAATTAGGTCCAGAACATTGAGGAGACGCTGGCTGTGATTCCATGTGTGGATGAACAAAAGGTAGTATTTGCGGCATTTAAACTGACAGAAGAGGCGAAGCACTGGTGGAGATCAGCACGACTGATTAAGGAGCAGAGGCCGGTTCCAGTGCCAGTGACGTGGGACTGATTCAAGGAGCTGTTCTTTGAGCGATATCTCCTTGCTTTCGCTCGGAGCGCAAAGGCAGCAAAATTTATGCTCCTGGTATAGGAGCAAATGAAAGTATCTCAATACGCAGCTCGATTTATTGAGTTGTAGCGTTTCGCCCCATATTTAGCACCAGATGAAGAGAAAAAAGGTAAGAAAGTTTAAAGAGGGTCTGAGACAGAATTTTTTTGAGCAGGTGATTGGTTTTAGGACTCAGACATTTGCTGAGATTGTAGACAGAGTTATGATCATTGAGAGTGGTATACAGAGAGGTATAGGAGCTTAGAGTAAGAGGAAGAGGCCTGCGCCTCAGGGTTTCTAGGCTGGCCTAGCAGGGGCCCATGGAGACTAGGTCATGATACGGGAGATCAGAGGCAGACGATAGGACCTCGGGAGAATCAAGGTAGGCAGACTTACTCGGAGTGTCAGACATGTGGGAGACGTCATTTAGGGGCGTGCCGGGTAGGGAGAGATGTTTGTTACCATTGTAGGAGACCTAACCACATGGCACGTGCATGCCTAGGGCTGCCAGATCAGGTTCTAGCACCCAGACCCTATCGGGGAGGATATCAGACACCTCGTGGAGGCCAGTAAAGGAATGTAACCTTGGCAAGGGTTTACGCTTTGACACCGGCTAATGCAAAGACTGTCGCGGATGTAGTGACAAGTACTTTTACTGTTTTATCATATCCAGTTACTGTATTATTTGATTCAGGTGCTACACATTCCTTTGTCTCTACGTCCTATGTCAAATTATCTATAAGTGAGACTCAATCACTAGATATAGAAGTGTCAGTAGCTATACCATCAGGGTCAGTGATGAGGTATCAAAGGGTACTCAGAGGCTATCCAATAGAAATTCAGGGAAAAATGCTACCAGCTGACCTGATCGTGTTATATATGTTTGGATTTGATGTAATACTGGGTATGGACCGGTTGGTAGTAAATCGGGCCAGTATTGATTGTCACCAGAAAGAAGTAATTTGTAGGCCCCTTAGTGAGTAGGAATTTAGATTCGTTGGTTCACGTGTACGTGCTCCGTTGCAGCTGGTGTCAGCCATGCAGGTGAGCAGATTGCTTCTGGACGGAGGTCAGGGGTATGTAGCTTTAGTAAAGGAAGTGTCAGAATATGAATCAAAGCTGGATAGTACATCAGTAGTACGAGAATTCTCAAATGTCTTTCCAGAGGAACTACCTGGGTTGCCTCCTGAGCGCGAGGTGGATTTTGCCATAGAATTATCCTTAGGTACAACGCCGATCTCTAAGATTCCTTATCGTATGGCTCCAGCTGAATTTGGAGAATTAAAAGATCAGTTGCAAGATTTGCTAGATAGGGGATTTATACGAACCAGTGTATCGTCGTGAGGAGCTCCAGTGTTGTTCGTAAAGAAGAATGATGGGTCTATGAGGATGTATATTGATTACAGAGAGATAAACAAGGTGACTATTAAGAATAAATATCCTTTTCCTCGTATAGACGATCTGTTTGATCAGCTCCAGGGTACACGGGTGTATTCCAAAATCAACCTCAGATCAGGTTATCATCAAGTGAGGGTAAAAGCAAAGGATGTCGCGAAGACAACCTTCAGGACCAGGTATGGGCACTATAAATTCCTTGTTATGCCATTTGGTCTGACGAATGTCCCAACTATGTTCATGGACTTGATGAATAGAGTTTTTCACCATTATCTCGACCAGTTTGTAGTGGTTTTTATTGATGATATATTGGTTTGCTCGAAGAGTTTTGAAGAACATGAGGCGCATTTGAGTCAGGTATTGCAGACGCTCAAGGAAAAGAAGTTCTATGCCAAGTTTAGCAAGTGTGAAATCTGATTGGAAAAGGTTGTGTTTTTTGGCCATGTGATTTCAAGAGATGGTATTTCAGTGGACCCCAATAAGATTGATGTGGTGGTGAATTGGGTCAGGCCGAAGAACGTGTAAGAAGTCAGAAGTTTCTTGGGACTGGCAGGTTATTATCGTCGATTTGTTGAGGGGTTTTCAGCTTTATCAGGGCCTCTCACACATTTGACCAGGAAAAATGTCCAATTTGTGTGGGATGAAGAATACGAGCAGAGTTTTCAGGAATTTAAATAGTGGCTTGTCACTGCACTAGTACTGACGATTCCATCAGGAGGTGATGGTTATGTAATTTACAGTAACGCGTCTTTGAAAGGGTTCGGTTGTGTGTTGATGCAGCATGGTAGGGTGGTGGCGTATGCTTCCAGGCAATTGAAAGAATATGAAAAGAACTTATAACGCCCTAAACCCTTAAACCCGGGTCTGGTGCGTTATACCTGATAAAATTCCTGATAATCCATAAGTCAACATACATGCAGCGGAAAACATAAACAAAATCTCCAAAACATTTCAGTTTGTTCACAACCATTTCGTTCTCAACAGACTTAAAACATAACGACATAAAACATAAAATATATACATCCCCAAGTATTAACAAACATATACCCTTTATCTTTATGTTCCTAAAAAATTCTAAATACCCTCGAGCTCCCTAACCTCGACCTCAAGGATGTCTTGAAAAGAAATCATCATATTCGGGTGAGACATGTCTCAGTAAGGGAAGAAACAATATATTAAACACAGCGTGTGGCTAACATGAGGCATATAAATATCATTTTAATAACATTTGTAAAGCATTTTCATAAACGTTGAAATCATTCTCTGAATCTAAACAATCACATGCAAAGGTTTAACCCATGAGATTACCCAAGGATAGGGGTGATTACCCGCTCATACAAGTAGCACCCCTCTGCTCTGATACTTAGGTAACCTGAAGGTCATTACTAAAGCATACCAGAATACTCACCTTACTCAGCAAACCCTCAAGTGTTAAATTGATCTCGTACTCACACCATTCAACGATAGCTTTCTGGCAAAGGCCCTAAGGATAGGGAAATCTACCTGCCCATACAAGTAAGTTCCATCTACCCTAGTGTGTTATGCAGCTACTGCCACATCTGAAGCTACTAGTGCACTCGCCTTTCTCAGCAAGCCCTCGAGCAAAGAGTACGCCCCGCCCAATCATAACATGTTCTATGTACATAGGTACTTCTAGTGTTATAATACATTATCCTTTTTGTCATTATTCAATCATACACATTTATTCATGTTCATAACGTCTACATTTTATTGCATTTCACTTTACATGATCTTCAATATTTCATTGTTCACATTTGTCATTTCATATCATGGTCATTTCATAGTCATTGCATAACATTTTCATTTCATTTCCTTCGTACTACAACTGGTCTTTAGCCATCATCAGTTAGTGTATAGCTCCTTTTAGTTGTTATCAGTTAGTCTACACATAAGTGTGCTAGATCTGCTAACATGGCTGTCTTTCAGCTGTCTTATATTTACATGGTTGCATTTAACATACACAAGCAACATAGTCCAATTCATATTTTATTTTCAATGTTTTACTTACTTAGTCTGCATCTCATACATTTAACATATATTTGCACAAAATCTCATGCCACACAATTTAACAATAAAATTCATATATATTCCTATAAAATAGGTCAACTCACATTTAACATTTATATGCTGAAAATACATTTTCATTTCTTAATTACATAATTATCCATAAAATTCCTTCTACTTTCTTCGGTTCATTTCCACAAATATATAACTAAATAAGTGGTCTTAGCCTCAGAAATCATAATTTTACATGGTTGACATTTTAATAATTCACACCAAAACATACATATAATATAATGTAAATTGTTAGCTTTAATTTCATAAATTCTGATTTAATATATAATTTTCCCTTACCTGAATTCTCGAACTACATCAACAGGAATCCCACACAGATGCCCGCGGCGCTCACCCGGACCCTGATTCAAAAACCCTAGTTCCATTAAATTATTCCTAAATAAAAGATTATTTAAATATTTCCTAGGGCCATAATTTTCAAATAAATAATAATACCCGCAAATATAACCAATTTGCCAAAATTTTCAAATCCCACTCTCGCTTTGAAGTGCGGCCTAGAAAATCTCAATTGGAAGTTTACCTACGTCAAAATGACGACAATCGCGACTAGGACCACGTGGTGGTACCCAATCGTCGATTTAACGGCAGATTTAAAGAAAAATTGAGAAATTAAGAAAAATTACCTTACCCCAGGAATGGTGCCTACGCCACTCCCACGACAAGTATGTTCCAGTAGAAATGCTGGCAGCAGAACCAGGAATTCAACGGCATCTTCCGTTTCTTGATCTGCCGCAACTCTGTCGAGAAATTGAGAGAGAGAGAGAGAGACGAAGACGGAGCAAGCTAAGCAAGCGCAGGGGCGGCCTCCTCTGTCTAGGGAATTTCAATCTGGATGCTGAGAAGCATCCAGATTCCTATCCTATTATATTATACAACATATTATATTATAATATTATAATATTATATCTTATTTTATATATATATATATATATATATATATATATATATATTCCTTCATCTTTACATATACATATATATAAACATAAAAATATCATATACTTAATTTAATTAATTCAATTAAATAATGTTTAATTAATTTATTAAGTCGTTTAAATAATAATTAATTAATTAATATTTTATTTTATTTTCATACTATTCCTTTTATTTGTTCATTTATTATTTTATTTATTATTATTTTTTTCTTAATTATTTCAATCATTTTAATTTTTCGGATTTTTACAGAACTACCCTACTCACGATCTGGAATTGGCTGTAGAGGTGCACGCACTAAAAATCTGGAGACATTACTTATATGGTGAGAGATATGAAATATTTTCTAATTATAAGAGTCTAAAGCACTTCTTCATGCAAAAAGAGTTAAATATGCGCCAAAGGATATGACTATTACTCATCAAGGATTATGATTGCACCATCAGTTGCCACCTAGGTAAAGCAAATGTGGTGATTGATGCACTGAGCCGTAAATCAGAGGATACAACGTGGTTAGCAGCAGTAATTCAGCACCCAATTGAGATGAATTTGAAAAGGCTCGGCTTGGAGTTAGTGGAAGATGATCCTTAGGTGTTTATTGTCAGTCTGGCTGTACAACCTGCACTATATGAAAGGATTAAAGCTGCTCAAGGAGACGACCCAAAATTAACAGAAGCATTAGTCAGAATACAGGATGGTCAAGGAGAGGAATTCAGTATTTTTGAAGATGGGGCTTTGAGATTTCGCACTAGATTGTGCGTGCCTGCGGATGATAACATTAGGAGAACAATTCTAGAAGAGGCTCACAAATCTCTATACACTGTTCACCTTGGCAGTAGGAAAATGTATAGGAATCTGCGAGAGTATTTCTGGTGGAGTGGCATGAAGAGGGAGATTGTAGAATTTGTGCAACAGTGCTTGATGTGCCAGTAGGTTAAAGCTGAGCACCAGAGGCCAGCAGGACAGTTGTAGCCACTTTTCATTCTCGAGTGGAAGTGGGACCACATATCCATGGATTTTGTTACTGGGCTACCACTGGCGTCGCATGGTCAGAATGCCATTTGGGTGATTGTTAATAGGCTGACAAAGACAACTCATTTTCTGTCCATTAAAGTTAGCTTCCCTATGAATAGATTAGCAGAGATTTATATATAGGAGATTGTTCGACCCCATGGAGTGCCGGTATATAAAGTCTCAGACCGTGATCCATGTTTTACATCGCGATTTTGGAAGAGCTTGCAGAAGGCTTTGGGGACTTAGTTGGCATTCAGCACCGCTTTCCATCCTCAAACAGAGAGAATAATCCAGGTACTTGAGGATATGCTGCGAGCGTGTGTGTTGGATTTTGGGGGTAGTTGGACCCAATATATGCCATTGGTTGAGTTTGCCTACAACAACAGCTATCAAACTAGCATAGGCATGGCACCTTATAAAGCACTCCATGGTAGGAAGTGTCGTTCTCCTTTATACTGGAGTGAGATAGGTGAGAGGTGAGTTTTGGGGCCAAAAATAGTACAGCAGACATATGATAAAGTTTAACTCATTCGAGATAGAATCAGTGCAGCACAGAGTCGGCAGAAAAGCTATGCAAGTACTCACCTTCGAGAATTGAAATTTGAAGTAGGTAACTATGTATTTCTGAAAATAGCACCACTGAAGGGAATCATGAGGTTTGGGAAGAAGGGTAAATTGAGCCCTAGGTTTATTGGCCTATTTGAGATACTTGAGAAGATTGGGTCAGTTGCCTATCGGCTAGCTTTACCACCATCTCTATTCAAGATTCATGACGTATTTCATGTTTTTATGTTAAGGAAATATGTCCCAGATCCTTCCCACATTATCAGCTACGCAGAATTGGAACTCAGTGATGTTTTAGCATATGAGGAAGCTTCGGTACAGATCTTAGATAGAAAAGAGCAGGAATTGAACAATAAAAAATATCACTAGTGAAAGTTCTATGGAAGAATCATGCGATAGAAGAGGCTTCTTAGGAGCTCGAAGATGAGATTAGATAGAAACACCCCCACTTGTTTAGTGGAATACAGCAGTGATGTATATGTTAACATAATAATAATTTTATTTTGTTTAGTACAGTGTAATTGTAATGTAGAGTATAGGATTGGTAGTATTTTGGTTTTGGGGGAATTTTCTTTTATAGTTGTAATCTCTTAGAACTACCTATGTAACCATGATATTCCTCCATCATAAGTGAGGGCAAGTAATAAAATAAGTAGACTATTTATCTTAAAGCATAATAGATCATGTGAATAGCAATTTCGAGGACGAATTTTTATAAGGAGAGGAGAATGTAATGACTCAAGAAATTTAATCAAAACCTCGTCGACGAATGCAGGGGATTCGTCGATGAGGGTACATGAGGACCCCATCGACAAAGTCACGTCTCGTCAACGAGAAGAAGTCGAGAGGCTGTTTTCCAAGTTTTGAATTTCGTCGACGAGGAGTAGGTATTCGTCGACGAACCTCTTTCTTGACCTCTTCGACGAGGTGACGTGGCTCATCGACAAAGGCCAGAGTATAAAAATTCCTAATCTCGGATTTTTAGCGAAATTCTCAACAAAATCTTCCCCCTCTCTCTCCTCTACAATCTCTCTCCTTTCTCTCTTCGATTCTGGCTCTGTTAGTAGCCGGATTGATAATCTGAGGCCACCATAACCCTCCTAGGAAAGTTCTTTCCAAATCTGCCGGAGCGGATCGTTGGTGGGACGAAGTTGAATTTCATCCCAAATTTAGGGTAAGGTCTTTTATGCAATATTTGGCTTTCCATCAATTGTAGGAAATGTAGTAGTCGAAAAAATAGTGATATTTTGTTATGGTAAATGTTGTTTTCAGGGTGTTGAGTGGGGAACCCTGTGGGTGTAGAACCTGTCACAGTAGGGGATTGTAGCAAGAATCGGGTAAAGGAAATATGCTATGCTAGGAAATCTTAGTATGATTTTAGTATAAATTATATATTTTTACCAGATTGTTATACAGACCATATATATAGTTTTCAGAGCCTAATGATATTGATATTTAATTGTGTAGCATGAGTTTAATATTAGATCAGCATAGGGCTTATATAATTTTCAAGATACTATGATTTACATTATATGTACAGAAGCTTGTATTTTACAGTATTTTCAGCATACTATGATATACAAACCTTAGAACCATAACATTCAGTTACTACAGTTAATCAGATATTTTAGTTATTCAGCTATGCAGATACCTCAGATATTCAGTTATTACAGTTTATTTAAATTAGTTTATATAATGTTATGGTTATTTCAATTGTTACAAAATCATGGTAAAAATAGTATTTTAGAAATATCAGTTATTTATATATTGTGTTAGACCCTGATGGACCATATTTAGCCAGTAGAGCACGGTACCGTAGCTATATTCAGTTCAAAGTGCAACCACTACTCAGATAGTATGTGGTATTTAGAAGTCGATCATGCTTATGTTGTGGATAGGTTCCCTATCAGATATGGGTTGAGGGGCTCGATTTGACTATTGGAGTTTCAATTGACTTACTCTGGTTGGCCAGCTAGGTTAGGTCTCGCCTTCAGGCCGCACAACCCTATTATGAGGAGTTAAATCATGACTTTCAGTTATTCATCCAGGAAATCTTTTTAGTTATTATATATATATATGATCAGATTTACAGAAAATAGTCATACTTATAAATATTAGCAGTATTATGAATAAATATTTAGGAAAATCAGTTTATGTTAAGCAACATAGGTATGATTTATATTATAACATGTTTACAGGTTTGACTCAACTTTGTTATTTATGGTATTTTCTAAGTCAGATTTTACTAGCATGTAGCTCACTTGCCACATACTAGTAATAGTATATTTCATCTTACTGAGCGTTGTCTCATCCCAATAAATTGATATTTTTCAGGTGATCCAGTTGGGCGAGCAGATCAGGCTCACAGATAGAGGGGGTTACAGTGCAGACCTGTCAGTAGGGTGAGTCCTTTTGGGGAAGGGAGTACTGTTGTGTAGCTTAGTTATGTATATGTGTAATTTGAGAATAATCTAGCACTCTACTATTGTATTGTATATATGTGGTTGTGGATTTATGTGAATCCAGTTTCTCGCTGCTTAGGCTGTAGTTAGAATTAAATTAGCAGGTATCAGAGCAGTGTAAATTTCAATTTATATGTATATTTTTTATAAAAATAAAAAATAAAAAATTTAAGCAAGTTGTTACATGAACATTATTAACATCCATGCTCATCCTGAGGGGGGGTGTTGGAGTATAACCTCTCACATTGACAATTTAGAATTAAAATTCAAGGAAGAAAAACTCAAGACAGATCAAGGAGCTCAAGAAGACTCACAAACTCTTCAAATGTTAACTGATATGATTAACTTTCAATTAGTTTTTCAGTTATATTAGCTATGTTCCTTCAATGTATTATATATACTAAGTAGGTTACTCTATATTTTGTATCTCAGAATGCTCTCTCTCCCTCAAATGTATTTCTTCTCTCAGTTGTATTTTACTACTGGAAGATCATTTCAATACAATTTCAGTTCTTTTTCTCTTCTCTTTTTCTACTTATTGAATTCTTAACACTAATAAGTATTAGTAACAGGTTTGTAGTATCAGTAACAGTTCTAATAACCTTGTTTTTTATAGTGAGCAGAAATTGAACGCATGACATTGGTGTCATCAAAGTGACACACCCACTATTTATTATTTTTTAAGATTAAAAACATGTACCCACTAAATAAATTAATTAAAATAGAAATAATTTGAATAGTTAAACAAAACATTTAAAAATAGAACCTTAATGCATGCTGTAATAGGTAAAAAAAAAAATGGCTGAAGCCTTGGAAGGTTGAACCTCCCCCGCGAAGGAACCACACCTGCTCATAACAACCTAAATTGGGAGTTGAAGACGCGAGAGAGAGAGAGAGAGAGAGAGAGAGAGAGAGAGAGAGAGAGAGAGAGTTGACGCTTGAAGCTTCGAATGGGTGGGTAAGGTAAGGTATGGTGGTGGTGAGGTTGACCAAGTTCCGATGTCCCGACAGCTTCCACGTGGTCTGACAGCTCAGCGTCCCAACCTCTTACGCTGCTGCTGCTCCTCCTCCTTGGACCTTTGACCGCACGTGACCTATGCTCCCTCTGCCCGATGATACGCACGTGCTCCCAATTTGGTCGCTTCTCTCCCTCTCTCTCTCTCTCTCTCTCTCTGGAAGGGTCGGAAGTTATGGCAGAGATTATGGAAGTCGAGTCCACGTGGCGGTTTATCTGGGAGGTTCTGTGGGCCCGATGTCGTCGTAATTTGTGAACGGCAACGTCGTTGCTCCACACGTGTGCCGCCTTGCCTCCCTCGTTTTCTTTTATTTAATTTTTTCCACTTTCAAAGGGAGTCCCATGCCGGCCGGCGGCCAGCCAGCTAGCGTCTCAAACTTGGGGAAAATATTCTATTTTTTTTTTATTTGATAAGAAAATAGAATAAATTATTATCCCAAACATCATTGCTTTGTTTGTTGTATGTTATTAAATACTATTTATAAAATATATGTGCGTGAGCTTTGAAAATTACATGAATATTTTTTATTCTAACCTCAATATCTTTGTTTGAAAATAATCTCATGTACTTTTAGCTAAAAGGGTATTTTCCACCTTTATTTTTTCATCAAATCTTATTTATATGATGACAAGCATAAGCCTAGAATCCAAAAATGAATAAATGTAGAGGATTTAAATTTCTTTTGTAATTCTTTTTTTTCCTTTATCTTTTGGAAATTGCAAAAGTGGATATTTAAAAAAAAAAA
The DNA here is from genome assembly GCF_029873635.1 of Malania oleifera. Taxonomy (NCBI): domain Eukaryota; kingdom Viridiplantae; phylum Streptophyta; class Magnoliopsida; order Santalales; family Ximeniaceae; genus Malania; species Malania oleifera. The sequence continues at coordinate 108,627,684 of NC_080424.1, forward strand.
ATTTTAAATTGATGAAGATGTGATGGGAGCAAAATAATAATGAAAAGCTGCGTGTTTATATTGTCATGACCTACTAAAAATGTTTTAAATTCAAATTTTAATTTAAAAAAGAAAAAAATGAGAGCTGGGTAATATTCATAATTGAGCCTGAGTGTATGCCGACATAATTTATAAATTTAAAATCTTTAAGAAGATTTTGTATTAATGTTCATTGTTTATAATGATGAAACATATTTTAATATAATTTAATAATCATCCGCTCATAAAGCAGTTTCTTTTATTGTAGTGTAACACGTAAGTATGTGTCATTACTATCAATTATAAATATATTGGTACTTTAAAATTAGGTTTAGTGAAAAGGGAATTTTCATATAATAATAAGCATGATATGCAGAGTCGGACTAGCTCAAGTGATAAGGACGAACTTGTGACTTTGAAGATCCCAAAATTACGAGTTTGATTCCCTTTTGAGACATTACGTTGATGAATTAAATACCAAGGGTGCGTCAATGAGTGGACAGAAATATTTCACCCCCTCGGACTTGGCACTGCATGATAATATCCAATGTGACCCGATAATGGCTGAAGTCAATTCATTATTAGTAGGTTCAAAATATCATCAAAATGATATGTAGTTAATTAATTAATTAATTAATTATATAAAATGAAAACACTTTATGAGTTCCAGATAGTTTTAAAATCAATGATTGACACATATTTTTGTTCTGTAAAGAAATTGGGTCTATAAAAAATTTCTGGCGGAGGTATTCTAGGAAGTGAAAAAAAGGACATGCATGTGTAGCCCACAAAATATAATGGCTCAAGGGTCATCTAATAATCAAAAGAGATGTCCCACTCACGATTTTGTTATTTTCATTTTTCATCATCTTCATTTCACTTTCCAAGATCTAATGCATTGCTATCAGTCTAGGGGTGTACAAAAATTACCCTAAAAATTAAAAATTGGATCAAAATCGGATTGAAATTACAAACCGTTTGGTTTTTCAATAATCGATTTTGGTTTCGGTCTTAGAAAATGTAAATTTTCGAGGTCGATCTCGGTTTCCAAAATATACAAGAACCAAAAAACTAAAAAACTAAAAATACAGATTTAAATTTAAATTATATATAAAATAATATAATTACTTAATTAGTATGTTAATACATGATTGGTCCATTTAATATTTAGAAATCAAAATGTCCAATAGATTCTCAACAACACTTTGTGAAAAGCAATTGTTGAATATTTAGAAAATTGGTTAAAAACTGAAAAAATCATAACCGAACCACCGAATGTTCAATTTGCTAGGTGATAATAAATTCGGTTCGGTTTCAGTTTGGGAATACTAAAAATCACAAGGTTTGGTTCAATTTTCAGTTTGGCTCATAACCGAACCGCAATAAACCAATCACACCCCTAGCTATCACAGAGAGAGAGAGAGAGAGAGAGAGAGAGAGAGAGAGAGAGAGAGAGAGAGAGAGAGATTTTCTTGCAAGTGTTTCTTGATTCGTTTTGCATATTAAAGAGAGACCTTTTCTAATAAGTCTTTCACTATTTATTTAAAAATAAATATTTTTGGGTGAAGTTCGTAACCCGACAGACTTTTTAAAAAGACAAGTGGTAATAGTGACGATGACTGCGGTTTAATTTGCAAATTAAATAGAGATTCTTTATTATAAGTCTTTCTCCGTTCATTTAAAAATATATATTTTTGGTTGAAATTTGTAGCCCATGAATGACCAACTTTTTTACAACACAAGTGATAATGCGACTATATAAAAGCTTGTGTATGGTAGACTCTTTGATAGAAGAAGTGATAATAAAGTCAATGACTATAGAATTAGTGTTCATAAGAGATAATCATACTAATTAATGTACTGTCAATAGTTGGAAGATCAAGCGTGTGATTAAGGTTAAAAAAATCAATCAATTAAATAGATCTGAATTGAACTAAGATGCGTGGAATGTAGAATTGGCTCAAAAGGTATAAATAATACAATTTGGGACATTTAATTGAAGTGAATATTAATAATTTTTACTTTAGAAACTGATAGAAAATTGGACTAGCTCCTAAGGAAAATTAATAGATATTAACAAATAATGCGAATATTTTTGGTTTGTGAGTTATCCCATGTTAGACAAGGATTAAAAAAAAAGTTTAATATAAATAGGTTGATCCAAGAGTTAAAAGTATTAATTAAACATTTGAGTCAACTTTAAAGTCCAATCCAATATCAATTAATTAAAAATCATTCCTAACAAGCTTAAGCTTTTAGGTGAACTGGTTGATTTTTAAAAAAAAAGTTAATTCAATTTCGAAACCAAGCTCACTTTAAAATACTGTCACACCCAACTGATAGTATATCTATATATTAATTATTGGGCAAGACTTGGAGAAGGTAGAGCTCTCAATATTCTTTCTTATTAATCTTTTATGTTAAAAACATATGATGTGCCTTGAAAATGTTAAAAACTTCATGGAACTCATTCTTTTTTATTACAAATTAATCTTTAGTTATCAAACACTATCAATCTCTTTTAATTTCCTCTCGAGAAATATTCGTGGCGATCAACCTTTTAGGGTTTTGAATATTCAAACTCACACTCCTATTGCACCGTTAGTATATATTTAGAAATAGTCCGAATCTATGTAATCTTGAAAATAGAGTTTAGGATTACCTCCAATCAATAAGTAGACTATTGACATATTATCGAAGTGGTAATATGTATAAGATCAAATAACTTCAAACCCCATGATCTAAGACTTTGCTTTTCCACCAAACCAGCATGCGACAATATTTAACTTTCACTTGACCATGCAAAGTCTTATGTGCTGCACGGCAAGAATTTCGAGTTTTAAATTTGAATTTGAATAATTTTTTTTAAAAAAAAATTAATATAATTTTCAACATAGCAAAATTTAGATGCCTTGTCAGAATGCTTATCCACATATGTAAATTCTAGCTTCAATAAAATTTCCTCCTCTCACATGATTGTTACACTGACTCCAAGTCTACACTTGTGAAGGTCAATCAATACACCCTAAAAACAAATTATAGCCAATCAAGGATATCTTGCCCCCACTCTAACATGACCTGATAGTATAGAATTTTACTTTAAGCAAAGTTCATTAACCATGGTTAGACTAATGAACATGTAAATGACCCTAGAAGAATGTGATTTGTACCTTCTCATACATGGCTTTTATCTTTGAACTTGCCTAATTTAATATTAAAAAAGTATTATGTTAATGAGTTTTTTTTATTCTTGTTATGTGAGATACAACATATCAAATCAAATTAACTCAGCATAAAAAGTATACTATAAAAACATAGTGCGCAACATTAAACTCACTAGAATAAAATGCCACAGATGATGATTGTATAGGTATTTAATTGGAGAAGTTGTTAAATCATGCTCACTAAGTTATGTTAGATTTTGAAAATGAATGATGTGGGATTGAGATGAAGATCCTCTTGAGTTAATCTTTTGTGGAGTTTTTGTTAGATTTAAGTTGAAAATATGTCTGGGATCTTCCTATGCTCTTTCTTTCTTGTAAATACACAGAACACTTTATATTATTTTATCTTTAACTATACTTTGAAAGGCGTTATTTTAAAAATCGGTAGTTTAAAATGTGATGTTGTAAGGGTTCAAATTTGCTTTTGTGACAGCTAATTTTGACTATAAGAATAATGAAACAAGACGCATCCAGCGTCCGATAGCCAGACAAAAACAGTGTCTAAGTTTTTTAATTAATTATTAGGAAAATGTAACAATTATCATTAATTTTTCCTCACATAAATTCAAGAATTTGTCAATTGTCAAAAAGCCCAAAGGGCAAGGCCGCCTTTGTCGTCTCCTTCTTTGGTAATTGCTTCATTCTGCTCATCTTACCGTCTACTTTTCTTTTTTTTTTTCTCTCCCACCATTTTCTCTCATCAGAACAGAAATCAAATCTTTCTCTCGTCCAGTAAGGGCTAGCACCCTCAGATTTACACATTCCTGCGCGCGTGGATTCATTTCTCACCTTCATCACTCTCATATATATTCTCTTCTTTTCTTTTCTATTCTTTTTTTTTTTTTTTTTTCCTCTTCTCTTCATCATCAGATTAGCTCGTCAACAGTACTGTGAACTCATTTGGGCTATAGTGGGTGTTGGCTGTTCTTCATCTTCAAGCTAACCTAATGGACCTAGCTTTCCGTTTCTTCGCTGCATCTGCTTGATCCTTCGTTGCCTTCTCATAGATGATCAAGATCGATCTGTGTCTGACGAAATCAACATAAGTGATCTTCAAATCCAGAGAGAGAGAGAAGAGTGAGAGGTTTGGAGAAGAGAAGAGAAAGCTGAAGCTGGCAAATAAGTGGTGGGAGAGAATAGATCATGCGGCTATGGCTTCTGGGTATCACGATCATGATCTTAATCATGGAGCCCAACCCTCTCACCACTACGTCCACCCCCACCACCACCTACTCGCCGCCGGGGTCCCCACCGACCTCCACCTAATCCCGCAACCCCAACGCTCCTCCGACTCCAAGGACTCCCCCACCGCCGCCGATGACGACAGCAAACCTGATCCCGACGCGCCCTCCACCAGCTCCGGCGGCGGTGGCTCCACCCCCACCCGCCGCCCCCGCGGCCGTCCTCCCGGCTCCAAAAATAAGCCCAAGCCCCCCATTATCGTCACCCGGGACAGCCCCAACGCGCTCCGTTCCCACGTGCTTGAGGTCTCCGCCAACGCCGACATCGTCGAGTGCGTCTCCACCTACGCCCGCCGCCGCGGGCGGGGAGTCTGCATCCTCAGCGGGACCGGCACCGTCATGAACGTCACGCTGCGCCAGCCGGCGGCCCCAGCTGGGAATGTGCTGACGCTGCACGGCCGGTTCGAGATACTTTCCATCTCGGGGACGGTGCTCCCGCCCCCTGCCCCGCCTGGAGCGGGCGGGCTGTCGATATTTCTGGCTGGCGGGCAAGGGCAGGTAGTGGGAGGGAGCGTGGTGGGGCCGCTCATGGCAGCCGGCCCGGTGGTTCTGATGGCGGCGTCGTTTGCGAATGCGGTGTTCGAGAGGTTGCCGCTAGAGGAGGAGGAGGCTGCGGCGGTGCCGTCGTCGCAGCCAGCCGCGTCGCAGTCTTCGAGTGTCACGGGCGGTGGCGGAGGGCAACTTGGCGAAGGAGGAGGAGGAGGCGGAGGCGGTGGCGGTGGGAGTGGGGCTGGTTTTTTCAATGTGGGGAATTATCCATTTTCAGGAGATTTGTTCGGATGGGGAGGAGGGAATGCAGCCAGGCCTCCATTCTAATAGTTAATGTGCTTCATTATGTTTATATCAGTGTGAAGAAGTTGGGGGTTACATTAGTATGGTCAATTTTGAGTGATGATTAATTAATGGGCTACTTCATTTCTATATGATATTTCTGACCGTGTGCTTCACTCCCATGATCGATGATCAGTTTTGGATTGAAGCTTCTGTCAATATGGCTCTATATATGTGTTTACGGAACTAAACGATAGATGTGAGCTTTTGTTGAAGCTGATCAACAGTGCATGATTTTGGGGAAGGTGGTGCTTGAAGGAAAGCATGATGATAAAATGTAACCCAGTGGGTGGAAACTTAATTGGGACTGAAACTGAATGGTGACTTCCATATCTTAAGGTCAGTGATCGGTTCAATTGATGTATAAACCATTTGGATACTTCATTTCGTTTTCTTCTTCTTCTTCTAAAAAGTTTTAGATTTTCCCATGCAGCACTCCTTAATTGACTTGGTTGATCTTCTTTAATCTGTTTTGCCTATATAGCTATAGCTAGTTTGATAATTTGCAGACATGGACTGATCATTAGTTAGAAATTAAATAAAGCCATATATACATATTTGCGCGCGCGCGCGCGCACACTTCATCAATCAATGCACATTCATAGAGTTTTTTTTTTTTCTTATTTCTCATTGTTAATTGCATTGTTTCAATCTCTTTGTGAACCCACTTTCTCATAAGTTTCAAGTTGCTTGAATTGATATTAGAACACCATATTTAAATTCAGCTCTTCCAATCTTCTTTGCACAAATATTATACAAAAATTAGTCAATCTGTTGGAATTACATTGATGATTAATTTTGACTCGTATCTTGTTTGTTTTCGACCATTGCATTGTATAATCAATGAAAAGTATGTAATTCGTAAGTTTCTTCACTACCCATATGTGTGTGTGGTGACTCTGCGCTCTAATTAAATATAATGATCAATATCTGATTATTAGTTGGATAAATGCATATGCATATATAGAAATTAAATAGACCAGTAGTGAAATCATGAAGAACCTTAAAAGCTAGCCTTGAGATATGAAATGGGGTTTGGCATCCTTTTGGGCTCTTTGCTTGCTTTAATTCCTGGAAGGGAAAAAGTGAGCTGAGTGAAGAACCTTAAAGGCCTAGTTTCTGAGAAAAGCCAAAAAAGAAAAACCCTAGCTAGTTCACCTTCCTTGTCATGAACTTCAGCTAATTAATGCTCTCATCAGAACCACTCTCTCTTATTTTCTCTCCAACCAAACAAATGATATTGCAGCTATATAGCATTGTAGGAATTCTAGAAAAAGGCAAAGCTCTCGTCGGTTACTAAACAAGAAACAGGTCACAGGTGGACGACACAGATCCATGGTCAATCAGAAGAGGCATGCCACCAAATCATCGTTAAATTTATATTAAACAAAAGAAAAGAACGTACGTTACTTGTAGAGTAAAAACATGCCAGCGATTAAACCTATGTATGTACAGATCTGTGATCTGTCTCTCACTAGCTTTCGGCTTGTCATCAATATTCGAACTCAATCTAAGCTCTAAAAGGAGAATACCCACTGCATGTGTTGCGGGTGTGACTGAATCTTGAACTTCTGCAAATTAAAGAACCACAGATTTCTTGAACACGTGCATGCTACGCAGAAAGTTTATAAGCTTGATTGTTCCATTAATGATGCGTGAAAGGGTTTGTTGTTATGAACTGAAATGTTTATTATTTATGAATTGCAGTGTTGGGCTTCTATATATATGTATGCTTCTTTGAATGGATCTCTTGATACTTTGAATAGGGCAAAGAGGGGAAAAGAAAGTGAAAGAAGTTGGTGCATATTTTAAAGAGGGGATGTGGACCAATGGTTTATACAAATAAGGCATTGCTTGTTCTTTGCCATTTTCCATGGCAAAGCATTGAACAACTCCTTTTTGGGAAAATTAAAAAAGGAAATAAGAGGATATATGGTTAGTAATTTCTTTTTTATTCATTCATTCATTCTTATATGCTTTTAAAATTCAACAAACCCCACAACCCCATAATAATGTTCATTAATGATATTACACATCAATCTATTTAATTCATAAGTTTATAGATTTAGGAAATTATAGAAAGCGTTTGTCGTGCCATGTATCAAGAGGCGTTACGTGCAATAGCAAACACTCTCTACTATTTCTCTTAAACTGTGTTTGGGAGCATGATTTTCGGACCTCAAGTATAGATTTGTGTGGTTTTTGACAAATTTTAAAATAATTTTATGTTACATCTTATTTAAATTCAATACAAATCTAAATCGAAGACCTCTCCAATTATATAGGTTTTGAAATAACAGTAAAATTTTTAATTTGTTGGAATCCTTGCACCTATCAATCCTAACGTAATTTGAATGTCTTTAATATGGTATTAGAGTTTCACTATACCTAAAGAGGGCGAAGCGCTCTCACCTAACAATTTTGACTTTTAGTTAATTCAGTAGTGCTGTCTGCCGTATGATATTGGAGTTTCACTTATTAAACTTCTGTATGAGACAAAACACTGACTGTACTTAATTATTTACATAATTTTCTAAAGCTTGAATAGGTTTTACACTCAAAACGAGTAATAAATTTATTTTTTAACTTCCTCAATGCCAATATTATAACATTTTCAAGACATTTCTTTTCCTTTTTTCTAACCCAATATGAAAACAAATACAATTGAATGCCTTTGCTAGCTCTCTTTACACAACTTCACATTGAGCATATATAAAAATCATCACCCGGTTCACCCTTTGAAATTTACTAAGGAAAACATTTTAGGATTAAGGTTGTGATTGATTGGAAGCATAGATTTGTGCTTTAAAGATTTGGATTTGTATGAATATTAAAAAAAACTTAATAAAGTTTTTTATTACATTTTGTCCAAATTTACACAAATTTAAATTTAAGTACTAAACTTTTGGCTTTAAATACGTACATATTTATATATTTTGAGTTCATGTCTTTAATTTTTTTTTTTTTTTGCATGTGATCGTGGGAGGATTACTAAATACATTTCAGTGAACTTCGCAAGTACTATTTATATTTGTTAAGATCCAATTTTTTGACATTATTTTTTTTTAATATAAAAAATTGTGCGAGGCCATGGATTGAACGACATATAAAATCGGGGTGGGGGCATCTAGAACGTAAAACTTTCCTTAATTAGATTGGTACTATAAGCACCAAATTTTAAATATATAAATTTTTCTAGATTTCTCAACTTTAACAAAGATAAAGTTCAATTGTTGAGCTAAGTTTTTTTTTTTTTTTTTAAATTTCCTTAATCGACTAACTCATGCTCTATGCACATGTAGTAAATTTTTGAACTTAAAAAGAACTAAGATAAGAATAGATCTTGCCTTCTTACGTTTATTTGCTTGTGACAAGTAATCAAATGAAAAGGTAATTACTTGAATGATTATATATATACATATATATATATATATATATATATTAAAAAGATGTAATGATTTTAAAGTACCCAAACTCATGTGGCAAGAATAATTTTTGTGACATATCTAATTGTTTAAAAATTTTGTAATAATAATGTTTGAGATGTTTCAACATTGATCATATGAGACTAATGAAACTATTCAACAATAGAAACCTTATGATATAAGTTGTCCCCTAGTACTAGTCAAAAATTCTAATTCCATCAATGCATAAGCTATTAAGTTTATCATCATCATCATCATTATCATTATCTTCATCATCATCATTATCATCACCATCATATATATATATATATATATATATATATATATATATATATATATATATACATACAGGCACACACAACATATGCGTTTGGGTTTGTGTATTATACTAATACCTAAATATCACCAACAAGGGTAAGACCTTTTTTTTGTAGGATCGACATAAAATTATAAAATAATAATATGCAATTTATTTATGTATTCTATTGCAGCATTGTTTGGGATTACTACCTTTTTTTTTAATCAAAAAATGCATTGAATAGATTATGTGTGGAGAACTATTGTTATTATCATAATACACACACGCGCGCACGGCCGAATCCATTAAAAATTCATCTTGTATTTGATCGATAAAGTTCCATTGATAGGGTCAAACTTTAAAGTATTCTAAAAGCATTAAGAATTTCAAAATATGATTAAAATTAAACAGCACTAATTGAGACGTGTCTATTAATTATCCACAAGCTCGAGATAAAATAAAACATATATTTAATTCAACGGCATATGGAGCCCGCAAGAAACACTGCCTCCAAACATGGTGACACCTAGAGGCTAGGTGAGCATGATTACCATATGTGCAAGTGTTCAATTTCTTTTGGGCGATGTTATTTGACTTCATTATTTATTGGACTTATAACCACATAAATAAGCGCCCAAACAGGTTATTTGTCCGTGTAATCGTGCCCAAATTCTCCATTCCATGTCAATTGTGCTACTAAGGTATATAACTTTAATAAGTTTGAGTCAGCAAAGTATGATAGTTGAAGAATGCTCAGTACTGCTATGACTGAGCTATCAAATTATGACAGTACAAAATTATACAACAACAACGCGACACAAGAGAGGAAAAAAAGAATTACGAGCTTCATGTCCCTGTCTTTAATGCTATAACGTAAAACGTGATGATTATGAGCGCATGATCCATATCATTATGCTTTTTATACATCATGCTTCATTCAAATTCACCCAAATTTTAAAATCAAGATCCCGAAGTCATGCTTCCAAGCGCAATTTGAGCCATCAAATTATGATATAATAAAAACTAATGTAGCAGCACAAGAAAGGAAAAAGGGAATTTATGACCTCGACCGCTTATGCCCCTCGTCTTGTATGTTATTATATAAACCGTGATGATTAAAAGCACATGATCCATAACATTATGTTTTTTTGATAATGCACATCACCGTCACCAGTAGGTAGATTTAATAAATAGGGAGTATGGTTCTTGGCAATCAAAGTGCGAGTACCTCAGGCTCTTTAAAAATAGATACAAATTTTTAAACATCCATGAACCACGCTCCGAGAAATGACCTAATTCTATATTAGAAATAAGCACGCATGGGGTAAACACATGAACTTGGAAAAAGCAAACTTGATGGGCTGCGAATTATTGCACTATTCACTTTTGAGAAGATTCATTCCCCTCATGGACGATTTATTTTTCATAAATACATTATGGTTCATATATTTTAGTCTACAAATTGAGATAAAATTTAATCTAATTTTATACCCAATTTTATTTAAATCTTCACGGATTCAAATCTAATACATAAAATCAAAGCTTTCAAATACAGAGAAAATTACTATTTTATAAATTTATTGAGATTTAAATGAAACGGTACAAAACTGCATCAAGGTGATGTTTGAAAACATAAATTTCCAGGTTCAGATTTAAATTTGTCCAAATGTAATAGAAACTCAATACAAATTCAAATGTCAGGCCTAAAATCTATACTCCCAAACACTACCTTAAGCTACTTTAATATAAAACTATTTTATTTTCCTTTGACTCCATACTTCTGAGTCTTATCATGAACGTAACAAACTTTTTGACAATCGTATAAAATCAGAAAACAAAGTAGCATTTTTTTTTTTTTTTTTACTCTAATTTCTTATTTAATAAATGATAAATGCACCTTTTTTTCAAAATATATTTTTACAGCCATACAGCCCTCATACTACGCCACATAAATCATGAAATAACAAAGAGCTGGCCTCAAACACAACTGACTAAATCGAGGGCAGGCAAACCCTAAAACCTTTGACATTCTTGCAGAGTCCAAAACTATATACATCTGCTCTTGACGGATCCATACACAGAAAAAGCATCAAAAGGAAAAACAATATGATCAAAGGGCCTAAGCACCGAAGGACAAGTACCACCAACACCAACATAGTTGAAAGATGAAAGCCTAATGTCTAAACCTCCACTGTCCACAACCCAACTAAAGCATTGTTTAGTATCAACAGTCCACGAGGCCTCTAAAACTAAATCAAATTGGGTCAATTGTGCTTTGATTCATCAAGCCTACTCTTGAGAACTAGGACTTTGTGTCTCAAACTCTCTCAAAACTTGTGCCATTCTTTGAAAATAAATTTGATTCACCTGATCCCTGAGGACTAAAGTGGGCTTGAGTTATCTCAGAAATTTGACTGCTCAAAAGGAACACGCACAAAGAGTCGGCCGTGCAAGCTAACAACAGCTGATGTCTGGAGTGGATCGATTCTCGCAGGTAAGCTTACGACCTGAAAATTAAACCATGCCACACCAGTCAAAGATGATTAACAACATATATATATATATATATATATATATATATATATATATATATATATATATATATATATATCAACAGACAGATGTTTTACTTCGCACGTTTCATTAACCTTGATATATACCATTTTTAATTGTATTTTGAGTAAATTTTCATTCTTAATAAAGTCAGATAGCTACTCTCTGGTTTCTGCAGGAAAAATGCCTAAGCTGACCTAGTCTGTCACAGTTTACCATTTATGGAATTTAAGAAATTCTCTGGTTTATGCAGAAAAAATGCCTTGTCTTCTAATGTAAATGCAATAAAAAATGAGATAAAACCAGCCTTGCTTTGTTTTGTGAAGGCTGAGTTCTTACTGTTGTAAGCCCTATTTGGTTTAATAGATCCTACTTACCAAAAAATTTTCATTCTTCATAATATTTTATATTGGAAATAAAATATAATAGAAAATCGATTCTCATTTTAGTTTCCTTTCCTTTCCTTCTTTCATAAAATCCTTAATAAAAACAACAACAAAACCAAGTCTTAGTCCCACTAGGGATAAGCTCATAATGCTCATATTATTGGGCATCCCACCAGATGAAAATGAGCCCAATCTGGGCCAATACATTACAGTTGGCATAAAATAAATGGATGCACGGCAAGATGGCATTACATTCACTTGACCGGAAAGAAGTCAAAATTGCACCTTTTTAAATGGTGTGATACCCCATGGATTATCAAGCTGCTCAGGCTGACCGGTTATAACTAGACGTCCAGCTGGATCCGATTGAACACGTACCTGCATCCACCAAAAACAATAAACATAAATACCACAAGCTGCCCTGTACATTTAATCTCATAAGACAAGAGTAGAGAGGACCAAAAATAAGGAAAAAGTTTAGTAGTTTAGAAATATGTAGATGAAAATAACAACAAATAAGACCAGTATAGTACAGCAGGTTTCCATAGCTATTTGTGGTTAAAATTCAATAGGATTTAAAGATTGTATTTTTAGTCTATTGCTTTAATAAAGCAAATGAACATGACAAAAGAAATGAGAGAACAACGAGGGAGAAAGAGGAAAGAGAGGCTGAAAGTAGTGCCACTTTGAATAAAATATGAACTTGATTTTCAGCTGCAACAATGTAATTCTGTATTCTTTTCTGGGTCACAAAATAAACATATTTTAATAGGGGAACAAACAGTTTCAAAGGCCATTCGTGATGATCATAATATCAATAAAATCCCATTGAACAATTGACAGCATCATCAACCACTGCAACAGGCTTTGTGATTGTTGTTTTTTTTATTCGATGTTTTTAATAATAACCTTTTTTGAGTACACTATTACCACAGGGAAAATCTATAAACATTGCACCATAACAGGATCTATAAAAGAGACTAAAAGAGGACAAAAGTACTTACCTCCTCACGCAGAAGCCCAGGGACTAGAGCATAAACCTCAAAGCAATCTTTCTGCGCATTGGTACAGCTCTACTTAGAACACTAATTAAATAAATTCAGCAGCTGAAGAATAACTACATACAGTGCGGTTCCTAGACAAATAAATAAAATAATCTAAAAACAATTAACTTACGGTTTCGCGCACATTGATCTTCACCCAATCAGCAGGTGGTCCGACATCAACAACTGTAGTAACCAGTCTAGCAAATGAAAATCAACATAGCCAGGTTCAGAAGTTGGGAAAAGACAAGTGCAAATAAGATTATTTTGATAGTAGGAAAACTATATCTGCCATCTCAGTAGGAAAACTATGTCTGCCATCTCTTTTAATCAAGAAGCATAACAGAGAATCTGGATCAGTCCAATCACTAAAACAAGATCTAATAATTATATTCCAATCATTTATACATGTGTGATGTGTTTAACAAAAAGAATAGAGGAAGAAAAAAGATTCCATCAAAGAAATCTAGTAACCACTTCAATCAACAGAGATTATTATGTGATGAAGGATCAGGAAAGGTGATGAGAATTAACAGATTGACATTATAATAAAGAAAGAGCATGATACAGCACAAATAAACTATAAAATGGTTCAATAAACAGTTATCAACATCAAATATACTAAATTCCCAATTTACCAACCATGTACACATGCATAGAAAAACCAAATAACAAACAATTAAAGAGTAAGAACAGTATTGATTCATAAAATAATTAAATCATTAAAAAAATGGTCAGAGTATCAACTGCTTAGCTCCATCTGCATCTTTCATGGCATGTTCTGGGTTGGTCGGTTTCTTTTGCTTTAGTAAACCTACATCAATATACCAAAAGCGGCAATGAGAATTCATATTGGCAGGATAAAATATTCAATGCATTGATTGGGAAAGTAGCATACCAATGCTTTTGAGATTTTTTTCACGCTTAGTTGTAGAATTAAAGTTCTTGTCCTATCACCCAAAAAAAACCAGAAGGAAAAAACTTCATTGTACAACACAAATCAAGGGAAAACTCAACCATATTGCCATTATAATAACAATAATTAGCAGCATTAGTAGCAGTACTAGTAGACTCGTAGTAATAACAGTAATAGTAGTAAGTTTAGTCATAACAGACCTTGATAATCGGTTCACCAACCTCGCCATAACCAAAAAGGCGCTGAACATGCCAACCTTGCATGGCACGAGCAGCAGCATCTCTTCGTGCCCTACCTGATCCTGAAGTTTGGTACCCACCTGCCTGTATAGGAATTCAAAATTTCCAGTCAATTGAAAGATTAATAAAATCTTCGCAGCCAAAACTCAACATGCACACACACCCAACAATATAGAAACTTAAACCAGAAACAGACAATCAACTCTCTCAAACCACTCCTCATCCCAGTTTTCAGGTTTGCCCTAGTCAGATCACACATACAACTGCCTACGTGGCATGGATTTCAAACTGTTGGACCACCATTAATCAACGTTTGAAGTGTAATTTCGAGAACAAATCGTGTTACAATTTTTTTTTTATAATTAAACAAAGTATATTAGGTAGGGGAAAAAGAAGGTACAGCGTACGGGGACAAGGAGTCTGCCAAAAAACAGAAAAGAAAGAAAATAAAAAACAAAAAACAGAAGATCACACCATGAAACTAGATAAAATTAACCAAGAAAACCCCTGTTCAGACCCTTTCCATCATAATTTACTGAACTCTTCAAATTTGCTAATTCTCTTTGAACCTTCAATCTACAACTTCTGCCACCATCCAAGCGAACCTCATTTCCTCCAATATCACTCGACTTTCAATCCAATTTATCCAAAAGACCTTGACCTTCTAAATCTTCCTTGGGAATTCCTCCACAGGAGTAGGCAATATTCCATCCCTACGATGTGAATTGTTGACTAAACCATCATTTTCAAAAAATGACACTAGAAACCTTCCAATGGGGCAGACGATGAACATAAGATAAATCCCCTACTTCGTCGCGAGAATCAGAAGCGTACCCATATTGTATCCAAATCTCATCCAACAATAAACCCCCACTGCAGTCAAATTCACTCAAAGCATCAATTTCTGAATCTGAAATGTCCATGTTTCTAAAGAGAGTCTTCCACTATGCTAAGTTCTCCTCTAGAGTCTCTCCTTAAAAGCTTTGTCCCTATCACACCAGAATTTTCTCTCTTCTCATCAAACACCTTCCTCATCTCAGCGCCCATTCGAACCAACTTCCAGTGACTATCAAAATTCTGACACAAGATATCATCAATATCCCCCACAATTGCTCCTGGATTTTTACATCTTACCTCCCCATTTTGTGAACACTCTTCTAACCTAGTTACATTTTTAGTACCACAATCTAATTCTAGCTCCAAATTATTAATAATATGTGTATGTACCAGAGTTTGATCAGCCCTTGAAGTTTGGAGTGTTGCACTCTGAACATGAAGTTTAACCTCCTCCTTCCCACTGTTCTTTTCCTGAGCTCTAAGGACTGAAATCTGGTCCTTCCAGTTCTTGAAATCCGACTTTGTCTGATTCCCCGTTTCCCTGTCCAGCATCCTGACCTTTGCCTACCTTCTGAATAGAACCCAAGGAATGACGGCCTCCCCTAGACTTCTCACTAGAGCCCAACTTGGATAAACCAAGTCTTGGGCTTGCTCAAGTAAATGGCCTAGTTTATATAAAAAAGGAATACCCATCTTATCAATTAGTTGGGCCAGATTCAAAACAAGAATTCCAGCCCATATCTCTTCGCTTCCTCCCCCCTGAATGCAGTCCTAGCAAACTCTGAAACAAACAACTCCTCCATCAGAACCCTAGCTACCATCTCAAGTAAATCCCACCAGTTGATGAAGATTGCAGCCTTCGGAGGTTGCCAACTGTTTGATGACTGGTTGGCTATGGTTGGCTCCGGAAGATTAACTACGACTGCTGCTGACTTCGTAAGCTCAGCCGTGTTCATCTGAGCTACACTGCCACACCTATAACAACTATCTTCCTTAATGGATGCCAGAACTCGATCTCCAGAGAGAGTCCGAGGACAGAGACCCTCACCTCCATCTATATTACATTTCAGCATGACCTGCCTCCACAATATAAAACGTGGATGGCCATCTGCAACCATAAATCCAAATCTTTTCGCAACTCCTTCAAGAAGTCACAGAAAAGACTCGTGAAGCTTCTCCATACCTCACCTTTTGTGCCACTGGGAATGAACACAGAAAATCACGTTACCAAATTTGAAACACTGAAAATACCAAATTCACAATGCAGGCATACACAACTATTTAGAATGATAGATAGGAATTTAAATGGATCCAGATTGGTGGAGATCCTGCCCTGACTCGCGCACCTGTGGGGGGTAGATCTAGGGATTCATAAACATATTTGGGAAACAATAGGAGATATTTTTACGATTCGAGTGGATTTGAGGCAATAGATGGGGAGTTCTAGTTCCCTGCCCCCCACCCCAATTATCATCCCCTGCTTGTAATCCAACCCATCCCAAATACAATTATTATATTAAAAAATATAGGGAAAAATAAACTTACACCCCCTAAACTATCCACCACACCAAAAATGCCCAACCTAGCTTTTATAAGTCACAACTAAACCCCTTTAGCTATCTGTTTAGTTACAAAACTCCCCTTCCTATTAACAAAAACAGCTCAATTTAGCAAATTAACACCATGTGCATGACACATAATTCATAACTTTTATTGCCCTTATAAGCCCAAGGAACTTAGAAACATCCTATGAACTAATCGACTTAAAATAATGAGCAGGATATTTTTAAAATTTTTAAAATAGAAAAAGAAATTCAATAATAGAAAAGAGAGAAGATTACAGGGAGTGGAAGATAAGATATCCTTCTAAAAACAAACAAAAGCAGTTACCTTAGAGCCTCTTTTCAATCCCGCTTTAGATCTAATTATAAAATTCCTTGAAAGAAACACAAAGAATTGAGCCCAAAAGAAACCAGGAAATAATTCTATCCCAAAAAATAAGTAAAGGATGTGTTTGCATCCTCCTTGCTCTCCCTTGAATCCACATAGTCCAGAAAAAGGGAAAAAGCTGCAAAACTCCATAAGACTAGTCCTTTCTTACTCCTCCAAAAGCCTCTGTGCTGCACCAACAAGAAAGCATAAATAGTCCACAGTAAAACCAATGTCTCCTAAAAAATTAAGAATGGATAAGCCTAAGTATGCTTAGCCATTCAATAACAAAGAAACAAGTGCTCATTTCTCACCTCCATACACACAATACAAATATCCAGAAAAATAGTCTTGTAAGGCCTCCTTGCGTGCAACAAATATTTGGTATTAGGCCCATTAAGCGCCATAGTCCACATAAAAGCCTTGATCTTGAGAGAAATCTTAGCCTTCCAAATAAAATGGTTCAAGGGAAAATAAGAAGGCTCGATATTTTCAACAACTGAGAGAAGATTATGCGGAAAAAGAACCATAAGAATCTCCAATCCAAATCCTCAAACCACTCCCCAATCGAGGAACAAAGCACTTCATCACTCTCAACAAAATGGTGACCCCCCCCCCCCCAAAAAAAAAAAAAAACCCCAAAAAAGGGGAATAAAAAGCATTAATCAGAGCATTATGCATAGAAGATGTTCTTAAAGATGGTGGACCAAAGAATCCAATGAAACCTCACCCGCCCAACGTTCTCCCAAAACTAAATAAGACTCCCATTCCCAATCCAAAAGCAAGTAAGAGGATAACCTGAGAAATAAAATTCCAAGGACTTGCATGAGAAACAATGCCACTACCTCTAGTATCCCAGTCATTCTGATGCAAACCATACTTGCTTTTAATAACCATGCGTCATCATAAGGGATCAACCTCCAAACAGAACCTCCACAACCATTTTCAAACTAGTAAAATGTTTTTACTTTAAACACCAAATTCCTTAGACCCAAACCCTGTTCAAATTTAGGTCTTATAACCTGCTCCTAACTAAGAAGATGATATCTCTTCTCTTCCTAAATACCAGACCACGAAAAAATCTCTATAATCCTCTCCAGAGCGGCAGCCACACATGTCAAAATTCTAAAAAGAGAAATGGTAGATGAGAGTATTATAAACAATTGCCCTGAAGAGGATAGTGCGACCCTCTAATAAAAAAGTCCTCTTAAGAATGAAAAAGAAAATAGGATACATGATCCCTATCCCTTTGCCTCACAACCCCTACGTAGCCTTAAACCCTTGGTTGATTTTTCACTATGATAGACATAGTCTCCAAAGATTAGCACCCTTTAATCCATCTCCTTCAAAGCCCTTATTAGCCACCACATGATCCAAAAAACCGCAAATCACCATGTCATAGGCGTTTTCAAAATCCAACTTAAATAAAACACCCCTCTCCCCTCATCTAATATTCCTCCATCACTTCATTAGCAACCAAACATCTAAAATCTGTATATCCTTAATGAAGTTAACTGTATCTCCTAACACCTCTTACGGAACCTTAATCAGGATTTTATAAAGGCTAGTAACTAAGTTGATGGGCCAAAAGTCACTCACTTTCTTAAAATGCTCCTTCCTAGGAACAAGGGCAAAAAAGGTACAATAAACACTCTTCTCCACCACCCTGTTCTAACAAAACTCATGCAAAAACCCCATAACATCCTCCCAAATCACCTCCTAATTATCCTGGATGAAAGCCATAATAAAACCATGAGGGCCTGAGCCTTCTCTCCATACCTTGAACATAGCCTCCCTCACCTCCTCAATATCAAAAGGCCTCTCCAACCAAACAGCAAGGTCCTCACTTGGAGGACACCAATTGAAGCCTGAGCCTTATCTCTCCATATATCTCGAACATAGCCTCCCTCACCTCCTCTATATCAAAAGGTCCCCTCCAACCAAACAGCAAGGTCCTCACCTGTAGGACACCAATCAAAGCCCTCAAAAACCAATCTCTACTCTTAGCTCTTCATATACAAATTCCCATGGAAGCTTGTAATCTCCTCCAAAATATATCTAGAGTCGGTGGCAGTCACGCACCACACCTACAACAACAAAAAGCCTCAAGTCCCACTAGGTGGGGTCGGCTATATAAATCCTTCTACACAAATTCACACAGTCAAGTGTGTCTTCCTCAGTTAGCTTAAGAGCTATTACAATGCTTATGAAACAAATTGGTATTACAATTCTCCCTTCTTCACCCACCTAATCTTAGAGTTATGTCCCCAACAAATTGCCTTCTAGAAAAAGGATCAAATAAAAGTCATGGCTAAGGTGGCCCCTCCTACCCTATCCTCATCACCAATCAAGCTTCATCCCTCCCACCTATCCAACACTCAATTTCATCAAGAATCACATTCTTTTACTCTTTTCAATCACCAAAAACATCTCTATTCTAAAATTTTAATTTGTTTTTTACAAACTTCAACTTGTTCATCAATTTAAACTCCAATCACCCTTGGACGCTACCCTAGCTCTACCAAGTTTTAATGGACTCCCTAAATGAAGGATGTGTCAACAACATTTTCATATCTAAATGGGGTAGGGCCCCATTGCATGGGGTAGGCATCCAACAACATTGAGCAATGATATGAACCAGGCTAACAAGAACCACATGAGCAACATTGAGAAAAAAACATTCTTAATCATTAGTAAACAGGAAACGATCAATGTGCAAACAACCAACCTCCCAAAGCCACCCAAGTAAAATGACCATTATTCAAAGCACATCCCTAAGCCCATAATCTTGAATGAAAAAGTCAAACAACCTCATACTGCTAGTCGCCCTAGGACCCCCTAACCAATTGCTAGTGAGTGGGGATGGCATTAAAATAACCTCCAACCATCCATTGTGGACTACAGAGCCAAAGAGATCGGAAACTTAAAAAATGGGAAGCCAACAAGGAATACAATGGGGTCTGAAACCGATTGAACCACCATTCCCCAAAACCCCTTGCTTTTAACAACACAAAAATAGAAAAATGTCCCAATCACATAGTCTCGTTGATATCCTAACCTCCTGCACAATAATTTGTCCCCAAATGCTTCGAGGAAGGATTCAACAATCTCAACGCCTTAATTCCCAAAAACTTCTCACAAGAAAGTATCCACCACCTCTACCTTAGATTCCTACTAGAACAAGAAAACTATGTTAGTTAAATCTCTAACCATTCCTAGAACTCCCTAAACCCTGAACATTTCAAAAGAGAAGCTTCATAGATTATCACTAATATGACCCAAACTCCTTTATCCCTTCTCATAATGAATGAAGAAGCAAGTCTACCTAACAAAGCAAGTGTCCAAGACATGGATATAGACCTGGAAAAATGGATAAAAATCTGTTAATCCGATCCGCATCCGACCCGTTTTAACCGACTTATAATCAACCGCTTTCTAAATGAGTCGAATATGGTTTTCCATTTTCATATCCGCCTTCTTAGCGGGTCGGGTCGGGTTTATCCGGCGGAGATCCACCAAACCGCTTAAAAGTCCATTACTAATTAACCTATAATAGTCCAACTACCCACAGCCCACTGTCCGGGTATGGAGAGCCCAGTGCGGCAGTGCACACATGGCCCACGCTACACAGACAGCCCAGTAGCCCACACGGCCACAAGCCCATTGCCCACAGTCCGTCAGTCCCTCCCTTCCACTCCCAGGTCTGCCCAGTCCCAAATCTCAAATCCTATTAGGGTTTCATTGATTCAAAGTTCAAACTTTCAAATCCAGCTGCGTAGCCGCATCCCACGACGATGACGATTCCCACTGCCACTGCTATAGCCGACTGCCACCCATGGCCACGAGCCACGATTCCCTCGCCCAGTCTTCCCTCGCGGCCTCGTCCAGTTACTCGCCCATTCGGCCCTCGCCAGCTATCATGAAATTGCTGGTATTTTCCTCTACACAGTAGTGGTTTATTTAGTCTGCCCGCTACCCTCTTACCTTCTCAGTTCTTGCCGTCCCTCCAAAATAATTTCCAATCTCCTTTCTCCAAGTGAAAATCCAAATATCTGCAGCAGCGGTGCTTCTTTCCAAACTTTTGTTCGATCTCCAGGCCGTTGCTTTCAAGCCCTCTGTAGGTATTTTCTCCTCTTACTCTCCTCCTCCTTCAGTTTGTAGAGTTTAATGAATGTCTCTGTTTTGATTTTGATTTTTTCTTAGGATGAGGTGTGGGCGAGCTATTGATAAGCTGCAACATATGGAAGGTTGTAGAATTTGGATTGGATACTCATTGCAGAGTATACACCCAGCAAAACCCTCACCAAACACCTATTTATCCTTTCCATTTTTCTTACCTAATCCCTCCTTAAAAGCATTGCAAATTGTAGGTAATTTTCATTATTAATTCTCTTTTACTTCTTCTTATGTCTAATACGATATATTTTCATTTGAATGATTTAAATAAATCTTTCAAACTTGTGGTCTATCTTCATTTGGCTGATTAATTTAATTAAATCTTCAAACTTATCTTGATGTTTAAACACCATAGGGTTTGCCTTTTATGACTTAATTTTATTTCAACTGGCGGTAATCATCTACTCTATATTTCTAATTTATAAAAGGACAAGTTTTTGTGCGAAGTGCACAAATGCATGGTGGTGGAGTCAAAAAGAAAGTGCGTGATAACCTCACTGGGATTAATATAAATGATAATAATTAATTATTTTTATTGGAAAACCATTCTTAGTAGCTATTTAACTAGAAATAACGAAAGTTAAGTGCAATAAGTCCTAAATATTGTTGGTGATATGCATGAGATGCTATATGAGATCTTTCAATTGCATAGGCACAATTAGAATGAATTTGAAGGCTCACCTAGAGAAGAGACTACTAGCCGAGAACCTACACAGGGCCGAATGAGGATGTCAAAAAGTTTTATGAGTTGCTAAGGATCTGGATAAAACTTTTTGTACTAGTGGATTAAACCTAGGCACTTAAAATGATAGGAACAATCATCCAATTTGACTAGCAATTCAATTTAGATTTTAGAGAGACTCACAAATCACACAGTTTGAGTTTCAATTTTGAGTTGGATTGAGACTAATTTATTATGTTTTAATGCTTACAATTTTACTTACATGAATAAGGAATTGTTAGTTAGTATAAACGATTGAATGATTAAAATAATTACTAGAAAAGTTAATACACAAACTAATCGCAAGTTGTCGTACACAATTTAAATTATTATGACACAAAATAAACTATTAAAAAAATTATATTTGAGAATGGCGGATTATCCGCCCATCCGCCATGAATTATCCGACCCGAAACCGCCTAATCCGCCACTTAAATGAGTCGAATATAGATTATGATTTCTCCACCCGATAATCCGCCTTATCCGCCACGGATTATCCGACCCGATCCGCTTTGCCAGGTCTACATGGATACTTCCTAATTGAAATTTAGGGCATTTGGTTCTATTTTTGGATGTAATATACATTTTTTATTTATTTTTTACAAGTTGAGTTGATGGGTAAAAGTATTTGAGTTTACAATTATTAGTAGTTAATTTTATTTTAATATTTACACTAACTGCATTTATTGTTATAGAACTATGAACCTTCAGTATTTGCACAACTTTCTTTACTTGATTGATAATCTGGGGGTCTGGTAATTCTTTAGGTTACATTTGGTTCATGGAATGTTTATTCCTAGATATAGATTAGTTAAATATTTTAATTATAATTAGTTACATAAAAAAAATACGTTGTTATAATGGTTAATGGTTGTTTAGTCATTTAGCATTATTATTATGCGTTAGAGTTATGTTAGTAAGTGTGAGTTAGTAAGGATATTATGATCATTGGTATTGCACATGTCATAAATTATAAATAGAGGGAGATACCTATCATTTAGGCTAGTCTTCCATTTTACCCAATTACTCAACATGGTATCATAGCATGATTCTGAGACCTAAACCTAATTGTTACAACCATCATCAAAACCAAAGCCTAAAATCCTAAATCCGCTGCATGTCTATCATGATGGAAGAATTTCCAGCAACACTATAGCCCTAGAAAACAGCCAGCAGCTGCAAAAGTCAGATCAGTTGCTGGAAATTTCCTGGGCAACACTGCCAGCTCAGGAACACAAAATCTAATGTAGATTGTGCAAAAACAACACCAGTCACCCACAGACACTGCTGATCTCCCCCCCCCCCCCCAACTGAAATCCCATCTCCAAACAGTGCCCCACACGCCCTCACTCAGTCAAAAGCCGCCAGGGCTGACCTCACCCACCAGCGCATGAAGCCACCTTCAGGCATGTTTTTGGCTTAAATTCATCCAGCAGTGCTTGAATCCCTCTATAAACATATTAATGAAGTTTTTCATGATGCTCTTTGTCCAAAGATCTCAGCTTTTTTAATTGCTCATGTGCAGCATACAAAGAATGGTTGTTGGATGCTTCCCAAATCTGTTTGTCAATGGTTATTGAGTTCATTGGGTCTGAAAAAAGGTATTTGCAGTGTTTTTTATTCGATTTTGTAATTACTTCCATAGACCATATTATCAAATTTTTGGGCATGTGTTTTGCTCAAAGATCCAATCTTTTTCAACCATGCACTTGTGGTAATCTGTTTGTTGTTGTTCGGAGTTTGTAATGTCATTGGTAAGTCTCTTGGAGCATTGGCAGTGTTCATAAGCTGTTTTTTGTGAGGCTGTGGCAGTGTTATATAAGCTTGTTGGTGACTTGTCCTTGGTAGTTTCAGTGGTTCACCATATTTGTTGTTGCTCCACTTGTTCCAATGTCATGTGTTGCTTTCTTGAGAATGTGTCTAAGTTGCTTGGTGCTGTGGCAACCTTGTACTGATTTGTGACTCGTTCATGGTGGGTCACCTTGTTCGTGGTTATTCCGATTGTTCCAGCTATTAATCTTGTTATCATTGGTCTAAGTTTGTGAGTGTTGGGATGGAGTTTGCAAATCCCAAAAGTATGGTTCCCTCAGTAGTAACTTGTTTGAGTTAACCGCATATTGTGACTATATCAGAGGAGTACTCAAGGTTTCTACAATGTCAATTGTCTCAACAAGCATCTTATCACATTGCATCTTTTGCCCAGAAAGGTAATCCACTATTTATATGTCATCTAGTATCTTCCCCACTAGTCCTTGAGTTATCGATTCTGCAGCCAGCAACCATCTAATACTGATGCAACCAACTTCTTTTCTGCCTTCCAATATCCTAGAAATCTACCTCAAATTACCCTGCTGATGAGTCCACTATTGCAGTTAAGGAGATAGAAATAGTAAATCCTACTCCCTCCATATGTCCTTCTTCTGTTCTATACATTCCTAAATCTCCTTTCAATCTTATGTCAGTTAGTAAGCTTACAAAGTCACTAAATTGCTCTATCACCTTCTTTCCTAATTTTGTGGTTATTCAGGATCTAAAGACAAAGAAGACAATTGGCACAGGACAACAGGCTCGTGGGCTTTACTACCTTGAGTCGCTTTCTCCTCCTATTGCCTACACAGCCACTGCTACACCACTTCAAATCGATTGCTGCCTCAGTCACCCATCCTTGGACAAGTTGAAACAGCTAGTTCTTTCATTGAGTTATGTCTAATCTTGAGTGTGAGTCTTGCCAATTGGGAAAACATCATTGTGTTCCCTTTGCTTCCCAGGTCAACAAACAGGTGGTTAGTCCTTTCATACTAGTCCATTCTGATGTTTGTGGTCCTAGTCGTGTCATGTCGAAGTTGGAGTTTTGGTACTTTGTTACATTTGTTGATGACTACTCACTCTAAGATGATTTGGTTGTATTAATTGAAAGATTGTTCTGAGCTGTTTAATAATTTCTACGCTTTTTGTTCTCAAATAAAGACTCAATTTTATATGTCAGCCAAAATACTTCATAGTGATAATGCTAAGGAGTATTTCAATACCTAATTCACTACCTATAAGACTAATTCATGCATAACCCATCAATCCTCTTGTGCTCACACTCCACAACAAAATGGAGTAGCAAAGCAGAAAAACAGACATATTCTTTGAAGTCACTCGTACACTATTGTATCAAATAAATGTTCCAAAAGTTATTTTGGAGTGATGTTGTGCTTAAGCTTGCTCCCACATCAATAAAATGGCATCCTCCATCCTTGGGGGTAAAATCCCATTTTCAATTACCTTCCCAAGGCTCCTTTGTTCTCCCTTCCTCCTCATATATTTGGTTGTGTCCTTTGTCTATTAGTTAACTTCATGAATGGATAAGTTGGATCCTCGGGCTATCAAATGTATTTTTCTGGGCATTCCTATACTCAAAGGGATATCGATATTACAGCCCTACTTTACATCGATTCTTAGTCTGTGCTGATGTCACCTTTTTCGGGTCTATACCATACTAGTCTAATTCCTTGAGTTATGTTGACATTGGCGAGTCCCTTCCTCTGCCTTGCCTTCCAAATCCTGACCCATTATTTGTGCCCAATCCTCCTACATCGTCATCCACTTTGAGTCCTGCTAGTCGCTTGGATCATCCCAATTTGTAGGTATACACACGGCAACTCAAGACAGGAGAACCTCCTCCAGCTTCTAATACTATGCCTCTAGAAACCCCGTGTGGCATGATCTTATTTCCCACGATGTTGATCCTCCTATAGTTGTTCAGAAAGGTAAATGCACTTGTACCCAACATCCAATCTCTAACTTTGTTTGTTATGATGTCTTGTCACCCTTGTATTACTGTTCCATTAGTGCACTGTCCTTTGTTGCTATTTAAAAATCTATTCTGAAGGCCTATCCCATTCTGGTTGGAGGATTGCAATGATTGAAGAGATGCATGCACTACATAATAATGATACTTGGGATTTCTTACCTCTTTCTCCTAAAAGTCAGTGGTTGGTTGTCATCGAGTGTACAATGTGAAATTCAATTATGATGATTTTGTGGCTCATCTGAAGGCCCACTTTGTTGCTAAAGGATATACTCAGGTACACGGTTTGGATTATTCAGACACATTCTCTCCAATCGCCAAACTTGACTTGATATGTTTGTTCATCTCTTTAGCCACTACTTGTCATTGGCTTCTACAACAGTTAGATGTGAATAATGCTTTCTTATATGATGATCTTCAGGAAGAGGTTCATATGGAGCAACCACCTAGGTTTGTTGCTCAATGGGAGTCAAGCTCAGTGTGTCGCCTTAAGAAATCATTATATAGATCAAAACAACCTCCCAAAGCATGGTTTGGCCAACTTAGTGTTGTAGTACTTGAGTTTGGCCTCCAACGATGTGTAGTAGACCACTCTGTTTTTTATCGTCATTCTCCATCCAACAGATTTTGCTTATTTTGTATGTAATTGACATTGTGATCACTTGTGACGATGATCAAGGCATCCACGACCTAAAGCTTTTCCTACAGAGTAAGTTTCAGACCAAGGATTTGGGGCCATTAAAGTACTTTTTGGGTATAAAAGTGTCGAGATCTCGTATCAAAACAATCTTGTCACAAAGTTAGTATGTTCTTGATTTTTTAGATAAGATTAGTAAGGGGTGTAATTGGTTCGTTCCGGTTAATTTTTGACAAAATCCTACACCTCAACTGAATTATTCGATTCTTGAACTGCACGAACCAAACCAAACCGAACCGAATGACCATCTAAAGTAGAACCAAATAGAGAATTTCCTGTTTGATCTAGTTTTTCTTGTTGGTTTTTTGCTTCCAGAACAACAAAAGGGAAAGCCTCACCCTTCCATGAAATTTCATGAACAAAATGAATATATGATCTGAAAAGTATAAGAAATTTACCCACCAATGCCCAAATGATCTAACAGTAAAAAAGAAAAGAAATATTCCAAAGATAAGAACAAAAGTATAGCTGAGAATTCAGGAGATTTGAAGATCTATAGTAACAAAGTAAGAAAACTGAAAAATTAGGAGATTAAACAGGGAAAAAAAAAAAAAACAAATTACCTGCAATTGTTAAGGCCAATCTGCCAACAAGTAGCCTCATAATGGTTGTAGGGCTGAGAGGGTGAGAAGCCATTGTTGATAATAGTGCTAGCTGAGTAGCTGCACTACCGCAGGGTGGCAAGGGGTTGACTAGGGGAGATGAGGTCGTGGGATGAGGAACCCAACTGCTTAATTGCTCAGTACTCTATTGCTCGGTTAGGGTTTTGGAGAGAGGGAGGACAGAAGGAGCCTAGAGGGTTGGAGGCAAGCTAAAGCTTAAGCGTGAATCCAATAGGCAATGGACTATCAGAAATTAGGAAATAATCCCATGCTTTGCAGTTCATAATAAGAACATACCACCTATATTTTTAAGTGCCTTATATTCCCTTATCAGTTCACTTCAGCTCTTCTATATTTTTTAAACATAGTACCAAAACCAAGCCGAACTCTTAATTTTTTGAATCTTCAAACCAAATTGAACCGACCAACATAAAAAACTGAATAATTTTGGTCCGATACAGTTGGGTTCACTGGTTTCGGTCAGTTTTGTTACACCCGTAGAGGCTGGGTAGTTGGGATTCAAACCTATTAATACACCCATGGATCCCAATAGTAAGTTAGTGCCTAATATGGATAATTTGTCGCCTAACCCAAGACGATACTGAAGACTTGCCAGAAAATTGAATTATCTCATAGTCATTAAACCAAATATATCCTTCGCAACAAGTGTTGTGAGTCGGCTTCTCGATTGCCCAAGAACAAGTCACTGGCATGTAATTCGCATCTTGAGATATCTCAAAGGTGCACCAATAAGAGGTCTCTTGTATCAAAATCAAGGTCACACTCAAATTCAGGGATATACATATGCATATTGGGTCAGGTCGCCTTCTGACCAAAGATCAACAACTGTGTACTACATCTGTGTTAGTGGTAATTTGGTGTCTTCAAAGAGTAAGAAACAAACTTTGGTGGTCAGATCAAGTGTTGAATCAAGAGTATAGGGCTATGGTGCACACTACATGTCAACTTGTTTGGTTGAAGAACATGTTGGAAGAACTAGGTTCCACATTCTCATCCTATGGAGTTGATGTGTGATAATCAAGCTACTATTCATATTGTCTTCAGCCCAGTCTTCCATGATCCAACAAGGCATATTGAAGTTGATTGCGACTTTATTCTGGAGAAATTTGTACAGAAGCTCATTGCAACCATTCATGTGACGCCTGAGCTTCAGCTTGCTAATTTGTTCCCTAAAGTCTTGGGAGGTGCTCGTGTGAAATTCATTTGTAACAAGCTAGAAGCATATGATATATATGCTCCAGTTTGAGGGGAAGTGTTAATGATTATTTAGCCATTTAGCATTATTATTATGTGCTAGAGTTAAGTGTGAGTTAGTAAGGGTATTATGGTCATTGGAATTGTACTTAACATATATTATAAATAGAGGGAGATACCTATCAACAATAATAAAGCAAATAACAAAGTGAAACCTTATGAATCCATAACAAAGAATAGAAAATGAATAAACTATCCCCAAATTTCACTATGGAAATGTCTATTTCTTTCTTATTACATATTGGATAAAATAATAAGGAACACACAAGGGATAGCCATTACCTCTATTCCCAAATTGCTAATTATATTTCACCTTATTTCAAGAAATAACTATTCTACAAAACAAATGTAACCTTAGTTTTTCTTTTTTTTGTAGTAGATTTTTGTGTGACAAGCTAATAAGTAGCTTTTAATTTGCTTTAATTTGTTTTCTAATGGATAAGTAGTTTTATCCCAACCAAAAAATAAAAAAAGTAGGCACAAGAAATGTAAAAAATAGGCTTATCTACCCTGCTCATAAAATAAAATTTACTAATCATAATCTTCTTGCACAAATAAGGGCAATTTATCCAAAAAAATATATATTTATTATACATGCACCATTGTTATCTGTTCAACAGATTTGGTTAACAAAGGGGGTCTTTTGGTAACTAAATAGATAGTTTAAGGGGTTTTAAGTCACTTTTAAAAGACAAGGGAGGAATTTGTAAAATGGTAGATAGTTAGGGGGTGTAATTTCTCTCAAGTAGCCAGTCAATTCTCTCCTCTCACTCGATTCGGCAATAAAGTCCGCTTCTATGAAGATGTGTGGGTGGGGGATATTTCATTGGAACTGAAGGTTCCTTGTCCTTTTAAGCTCTATTCTCTTCATAATGCTCCTATCAGTTCCTTTATTTCTTCTGAGGATATTTGTCTTCTTGGGATTTCCACTTCTTTAGGAATCTCAATAAAAAAGAGGTTGATGAGCTCACAACCCTTATTTCCTTGTTGGACCAACACATTCCTTCTAATAGTGAGGATGAGAGAGTGTGAGAGAGAGATTCTTTATATTTACTTCTAAATCTTTTCCCTCCTACCTACTAAAAACCCATACCACAAATCCTTTTCCTTGCATTGCAATATTTGGAGGATTAAGGTGTCAAGGAAGATTCGAGTTTTGTCTGGACCATGATTCTAGAAAGGATTAATACGCATGATCTACTTCATAAGAGAAGACCCCATATCGCTCTCAGCCCTAATATGTGTTTCATGAGTTGTGAAGGGAGTCAGCCCAATGCCCATCTCTTTCTGCACTGCAAGGTGGCTTGACAGCTCCGGAATGGCCTTTTCTTTATGGCTGGGAAAGAGTGGGAGGCTCCGTGAAAGGTAAGGGACTTACTTCAGGTTAACTTCAGGGGCTTTGGACTTTGTAATAGAAAGAAAGGCAAAAATTTTCAGAAGTCGATCAACCTCCTCACAACATTTGTGGGAAAGAGGAACTTTACTTGCCCCTTTCTTTGTGGGTGCACTCCACAGGTTTGTTAAGGAGTCTTCCACTGTCTAACCTTGTTAGAGACTGGAAGGCAGCACATTTGTAATGGTTTTTTGTTTGTATTGTATTTTTCTGTTCATATGCTTGTTCTTTCCTTCTTGTTTATAGTCTTTTACAGCTTTTTAAGCTGGTTAGAGAGGATTCCTCATCCTTCATGTTTTGTACTCATTTTTTCCACTTTTAATAAATTATCTTCTTCTACCAAAAAAAAGGGAGTTCCCAACCACACGATCACACACACGCACAAAAACATATTTATTTATATAGAAACACAATAAATTTAATAACTAAATCCCAAACAAAAGTTAAAGCAAAGATAACAAGTAAAAATACAAAATGGGAAATCCAACTAGAAAGTAAAAACTAAAATTTAATTCTATAATTGGGGCCAATTCAAGGTATCAGACAACATTTGGAGCAGCATTCGGAGTCCCATAAAAAGGCAAGCCTCCAAATGATTCAAGGATGGGGATTGATGGGATAATTATTCGGGGCAATGATGGTGATGGCCATCCTGCTCACATCCCTAATGGTACACATACAAAAGCCACCAAAAAAGTTGTATTGATGCACCAAACTACATTCACCATTATTCAAATTTCATATGCACCTAGAATGGTGATTGTAAAGACAATAGGGGTTCCATCACTATAAATGCTACTCTTTTAACTATATAGCCTACCAATGTTCCAGTTAGCTAACAAGTAATAACAAACAGATCCTTCAAGCATACTGCTGGCATTGCTCATCAACTAATTTATTCAAAATAAAATTAAAAATTAAAAATAAGCAAATAAATATAGGCAAGAAAATGAAAACTAAGCGTCACACTAGTGCCTAGACATGCGAACATTTGACCTCAGTCAATGGTTCTACACTTTTATTCTGTAAAGAGTTAAACAAATTGGGACAAAAAAGAGTTTCATATTCTAAATTATTATCTGAGAAAATTTTCATTAATCAAGTGGCTCATGTACCTTTCATAATCCTGCCACTCATGCATAAAAAGATGGTAAAGACTACCTACAAATTTATTTTCTAATGATGAAGAGGTTAAACCAGAAGAATCTACTGCTGGTATGAACTCTCAATTTTTCCCCATTCATCAGCCTCTCATTTATTATCTCCAAAACATAACCACTGCACAAATGCTCATAAAATTCCATCAACTCAAAATCAAGATTGAAGCAGCAAAGTGGAGGTCATACTACTCAAATGGCCAAACCATACCCCCAATAAAAAAGCCCTTCACATTTTCGTTATGAGGATGTGGCCCATATTATCAATAGTATCCATTTCTGTAAAAAACTAATAATAATAATAATAATAATAATAATAATAATAATAATAATAATAATAATTCCTGTTTGGTGAGCAAAACTCCTTGTTAAATGTCTTATTCCCTCCAGTCACAGGCACTGGACTAAGAATGCATTCTAGAATCGAGAATTACAACATTCCAATCAAGTTCATGATGAGATCAATAGCATAAACATACACACAGATGCTCATCAATCCTAAGTGAGAAGCTTGAATTTCGAATACCATTCCAAAAGCTAATCTATACTTGAAAAGAACATTTGCAAAAGGATCCCCACCAAACCATTTTCAACTAGTCAGTTCAAGAAATAATAGCATTTAACTCCGCATCTTAAATTTGAGAACTGATGAACTACTAGATGTCTGATCATGCATAAGAATTGTGTGCCACATCAAATAGTTCAATAAAAAGCTTGCAAAAATATATCTGCATCATGATCGTAATTTTGCACAATTGAAGCCTCCCTACACAAATGGCTAATTATTGTACCTATATGCTAAGCTAAGGTGATCTAAAAGTGGCATGGTTTATCTCATTTCCGATGGTGCGAGGACATAATAGGAAATTACTAATCCACTGCATACTGCATGTCTTAACGATTTCTTCTTTGTTTCTTTCTTTTCAAGAATTGGAAATTCGCTATTGAGTTCTAGTTTCATCCCTAAACATCATAATATCTATTTCTCTATCCAATACTCATTCGCCACCTGTGCAGCCGTGCCCCAGTACCCATAACTGTCACTCAAATCCTCATTACCTCCAACATTATTCTACTTGAAAGAAACTTGAAACCTATTTTAAAACTGTCTTCAAATGAATATGGGATATATCCTATCATACACACATTCTCCACTTCCAAGTAGCGAACAAATATTGACTGGCTGTAAAGTTCTAGAATATGAACATTACAAACCCTACTCTCTTTCCTTCTTCACTGTTTTAAAAAAATTACACATTCTCTAGTTCTATGAGGCAATGTAGCACATGCATATTGACAGGATGTAAGAACTCCAAGTTACACAACACCGTCCCACATCATGGATCATCCATGCGAGCTTAACAAGAATATTATTCTTCACTTAACAACAATATTACTCTGCACACATGATATATGTATGTATATGTATGTATGTATGTATATATATATATGTATATGTATGTATATATATATATATATATATATATAACAAATGCAATCAAAATACTAAAATATATCTATGCTATATGTAAAAGTACAAATAGTGTAAATCATTTTGTGGAAAAAAATATTTTTGTCTTTTGAAAGAAGGATAAAAAAAATTCCTAGTAGAAATAAAGTTATATAGTATGAATAGTGCAACCAATTTGTGTACAAGAGTATCCTAATCTTTTAGAAGTAGGACTCAAACATTCCTCAAGAAATAAATTTTTATATCATATATAAAAGTGTAAATAGTGTAAATCATTTTGCGCATAAAAATATCCTAATCTTTTTTCGAAAGTAAGACCAAATATTTCTAAAAGAAGTAAATTTCTAGATCATATTGTAATTCAACCAAAATTAAATGTAATTAAAATATTCTTAAATACAAGTAAATTTAGCCAAAATTGGATAAAAGTATATTTATAAAATCTATTTTGGATAAGTTAAATACTTGACCTAAAAAAAACTTCATTTGACTAAGAAATAAAATAAACTAACAAAATGTAGAAATAAAATAAACTAAAAGAACGTATACATATCATATATAATAGTGCAAATAGTGTAAGAAATAAAATAAACTAACAGAATGTATACATATCATATATAATAGTGCAAATAGTGTATCGTTTTGCAGGAAAAAAATATTGTTACCTTTCAAAAGTAAGACAAAGCATTTCTATAAAAAATTGAATTCAAGAAAAGTTAGATAATTTTATTTTTAAAATTTTCATTCAAATATATTAATATATGAAACTTAAAAATATATTTAATCAAAAAATAAAATAAATATAGTATTATTATACATACTGAATAAAAAAAATATTTAAATTCCTTGATCTCTTCTAAAATTATTGTGAAGCATCCAAGATCATTTAGATAAATGATAATATAACCTACGAAAAAACAAAGTTTTATAAATTAAATTATAGAATGAACCCCCAAATAATAAATTTTAATTTATTTGAAATTTTAAAAATTCATTAATTAATCATTAATTGACCAAAAAATAATAATTACAAAGATTTTAGGAAGCAAATCACAATTCATAAAATGCAATAAATTTCATAATATTTTCATTAGAAGACATGTATTTAGATTTATTATTTTTCTATGATGATATATAAATATTAAATTTTAATAATTCAAGTAATTTTAATTAGAATAATCCTATCATATCATATCCTACATTTCAAAGATTTTTCTTATCCTTGTATCTGTGCAGTGTCATAATAGTATCTCTTTGTATATATTTTACAGTTTTAAACAAACATAATTTCCTATTGATAAGTTTTAATATTCATACTTTAAAATTTGTAAACTATATTTTATAGTTTTAAACAAACTAAATTATGATGATGTATTATTAATTTATTTAAAAATATATCTAAACTTCATCAAGAATTATAAAAACATTTTAAATAATATTATCCACATGCAATCCCGTGCAATGCACATGACACATTTACTAGTAGAAAAAAAAGAATTTACCTTATTTTCAACACTTTGTAATACATGCCGAGTAAAAACAAATGGAGGAAAAATTAAATATAAACAAAAGAAGTATTTTTGCCTCATTTTCAACACTTGCAGGCTCTGGGAGGGATGCATCAGGAAGCTGGAGGTCACCAATTTGCCTCTTATGCTTTTCATATTCTAGAAGTGCCTGCAAAACCCCATAACAAAGGGGAAAGAAGACAAAATGGAGAAATTAGTGCAAACTAATGACAAAAGGTAATAGCTTAGTATAGTTACAGCTGGATGAAGAACAGCTGCCAATCAATAGCATGATGTTAACTATAATGTGATGTGGAAATGCATTTCTGGATGCAAGTAAACATCTGGCTGCTTTCCCCTTGACCAGCCACCACAGCCAAAATACCCTGAAGTCTGAAGGACACATTAATGCCATTTTGTACCAGGACCATATGGTAGCATAACCATAACACCACTGATTCGTGGAAAGAAAAACGTCTCTCAGGATAATGATTGGGTTGGAAACTGGTCAGAAGCAGTGCCAAAATGAAAAGAAATGGAACCATGAGCTAAAACCTGGAATAACCTTTAGTACACACAATAACAACAACCAAGTGCCCCAACAGATGGACTTACTGATATAAATACAAAAAATACATATTATCTAACTTCATCATAGATAACAAAAACTTGTAAAAATTCAACAGAAAACAGAAGCATAAAAAGGTTAAAGGAAGGTTATGTTTTATGGACTCTGCACGGCAACTAATTGAGGCTGAATACAAGGGGGGGAAATGATTGAAATGGTAATATTCTAAAAGGGCAGTAATTTTTAGCAAACAAGTACTACCTTCTCATAAAATATGCGGAATGTCCAAGAAACTGTCGTGCAGGTTCTGCGAGAGAGAGAGAGAGAGAGAGAGAGAGAGAGAGAGAGAGAGAGAGAATCCATTAAATTGTATGAAATCAACATAATTATCTAGGCATCACCATATGATGCAAAAGAATGACTGGAAATTAATTTGGAAACTCTAGTGAGTCAGACTGAAAAACATACTGCTCCATGAGGTTATCCACAATAGCCAGAAAATAACTAATATTTAACCATTAAACATTCCATTTCTTACTTTGGAGGGTGAAAAGAGTCTCCTACTTGCCGCCACAACTTGGACGCAGTCACCTATAGAACCATGGAGCAAAGGCAAGCCAGTTATACTTTCGAAGAGCTGACTCCCCCAGGATCCATAATTCAAAAACATTTTAAGCAATGAAAGAACCATGCTCAGCACAGAAGCAACAATAAAAAGCACATCAGGACAAATATGTAGAGCAATGCAAGATTTTAACATTATCAGGTGGCTAGTGCACATCACTAGTGCATTTGAGAATATTTGCCCAGTTTAATTTTTGTTCCCATGTCATAGTTTACAGTGTTTAGCCTGTTTTCATTTCAAATAAGCTGAAATATGTTTTCACATTTAGACCAGAGACATGCCTTACCATATGGGGTACCAAAACATGTGTTGCATAACGCATTCCACACAATAACAACAACAATAAAGTCAGGCCTTAGTATTTGTTCAAATACCCCAATCCAAAGCTTCATCGCAAGACTAATAAGTTTAGATCCACAATAGCTATTAAAATTACGAATATCTCCTTTATTTATTATATGTACCTCAAAGTGGCTTTCCTCCATTCATCAAATATTTTAACTAATTAACTATATTACATTTTTGTTTCCTAGGCGTTAACAAACTCCAATAGGGATCTCATTCAATTCTACAGCATTTCAACTTTCTCATCACCTTCATTGTTATTCAATTAATCTTTCCCAAAATTTCATGATTCATAAGTGTAATTCCACAATGGTTATTACAGTTGTGAACAAAGTTACTAGAAATGCTAATACCCTAGCTAACCATGAATTGGTGCAAACATTCCAAAATGTGATACATTTTAATTCTGGAACACATTTTTCCCAAAGTTAATCTAACAATCCAAAATTTTAGTACAATAATTTTCCCATAACATATTTTTTATTAATTAAAATGGGGAACCATCACATATTAATTCTATTTTGGTCATTATCAATCTATTTGACAAAAGATCTCCTTCAGATTGAGAAACATGTCAACATCCTCTCCAAAGTATGCAAGTGCTTTCACACATTTTCATCAATACATCTATAGAAGTATATCCCTAGCGTTCTGCATTTTAGAGCATGCGATGTACACCCGTACTGCAATCCTGTTCCCATTCCACAAATAGAAATGTTCCACATTCTAGGTAACATTGAATTTGAATATCTGTTTTGTCTTGGCATATAGGTATGAGTGCTTTTTCTCCATTCATCTAACATTTTCACAGTCCTTGCACTTCCATTAAATAAACTAGTTAACCATGTTAATTTGTTATGTCATATGCATCTCCAAACTTGAATATGTCATCCAGTCCCATTTTTCCATTTTTCCTCTTCAATACAATTCATCTTCTTCACTTCATTGACTTTTTCCATCTAGTTCATTTTTTTATCAAAAAAGAAAGTGAAACAAATATAGACCAAATCATCTATAGACAAGGACTTTTTATCGAAAAAGAAATTAATTGAAGAGAGCAAGAAATAATTACAAACATTAGAGAACAAGACATCCTCCAAAAGCTATAGACACGGCATCAAGTTCTAAATACTTTCAAGCCCAAGCATTTCCCTAGTGAGGAACTCAAAATCTTGCAAATCTCCAAAGTTTTGAATAAGTATGTCATCCAGTCCCATTTTTCCATTTTTCCTCTTCAATACAATTCATTTTCTTCAATTCATTGACTCTAATTTTCCATCTAATTCATATTTTAAAAAAAAAGTGAAAACAAATATAGACCAAATCATCTATAGACAATAAATTTTTACCAAAAAAAAAAATTCATTGAAGAGAGAAAGAAATAAGTACAAACTTTGGAGAACAAGACATCCTCCTAAACCTATAGAAAGGGCATCAAGTTCTAAATACTTTCAAGCCCAAGCCTTTCCCCAGTAAGGAACTCAAAAGCCTGCAAAGCTTATAGCTTATTCTCCAGGGGTGTTAAAAATTGTTAAGTGTCTTCAAAACTAGATATTTGCTCAAGCTTCACCAGCATCATTTGAGCTCATATGCTTGGTTCTCAACTTTCAAGCAACTTGGGCTCAATTTGAAAAGAGAGTGGAATGACTAAAATGCTTGATGTCATTGGCATTTGATTTGAAATTTCTAGCACATTTAGATGCCTCCAAAGAACGAATAATAAAATATACTATCAATTAACTCAAAACTAAGGGCAATCATTGGTTTGTATAATCATTTTTTCACTAACTTGAGGCACGCCTTTACATAGTTGTCGAATCAACATTCAAACTGTGAATTGAAATTCCAATTTTGGGAATCAAGCACAAATTGGATCATAAGATTTGATAAAATCTTCCAAAATAAATTTTAAATGACATGCATATATTGATATACAAACAATAAGCAAAATAGTAAAATACGTTTAAATGCGACGATAACAAAATCATATTTCATGTATATGCTTTCCCTAAACAAATGAAAGGCAAGGGAATGATTCAAGAAATATTAACAAAAAACAAAATTTATGCTATTTAGGGAAAAGAATCAAGAAAAAATTATATAAAAAAGTGAACTTTTGGTGTTCATCAACAATTTTAAAAAAACAATATTTCATGCATATTCTTTCTCGATTAAATAGAAACAATATAATTAAACAAAATAATAATAATAATTGAACAAACAACTAAAGATACAAACTTTTGCATATAAACAACAAAATGAAACACAAGTACAGCCTTAGCCAATGAGTGTTCTGCCACTTCTCCTCAATGGCAGAACAATATACCCAGATACCCCCTCCCCAAAGAGTGAAGAATGGTTTTTTTAAGGCAACACAAGACCTCAAGTTCTATTTTCTCCTTTTTTTACCACAAAACTGGAGTAGACAGGGAATGCAAGATAATCATGTAAAAATAGAAGCAAAAAAAAAAATGATGCTTTTGAGGTTTTAAACCAATTGAGTCCCTTAGGATATGATAGGTCTACAATCATGTGAATAGACGGATTCGAATCGATTCGTTAGATTCACAAGGCGAACCAATAGATTCAGCAACAATTCAATTGTTTTTACATTCACTATTAATATTTGAATCGATTTGTTGCGGAATTGATATGAATCATATGAACCAAATTGCGATTCATTAGATTATAACAACGATCAGCCTTTCTTTCAATTAGAATGCTGCCTATCCTATGATAAGTTAAAATGTCAACTATTTGAAAATTTTAAAGACTCTGAATGCCTGGGAATCAATATTTTGACAAGTAAATAAAAATGTTAAGCCATGCAGGTTCAATACAGAATAGCTTTAACCATACACTGTTGACCCATTAAAGGGCCCTCAATACCATTATGGTGTTCTTGCGTTATGCTCTCTTATATAATAAATGACTTTAGTTAGTAATAACATACCATAAAAACTAAATAATAATGATAAAAGCATAACATAAGAAAGTGCATTCATACCGTATCATAGCCACCCAATCCAGTTACAGCTTTCCATAACCTATCTCCCATGGGAAGCACACAAAAATTAGCAAACATCTTAAATATAATACATAATTTGCACATGTGAAACAACTTTCACAAAAAAAAAAAAAAAGGGAAAAAAAGGCCCTACTTCAACAAATTTAGGGGCTCTCCATAAAACTTAGGAGCCTTGAATTCCAGGGACTTCTCCCTGTAAAAATTTTCCACTTCCTTCACAAATTCCACTCGCTCCTCTTCAGAACCTGAGTCATCAGCCTCTGCCATCTATGAATCAAACAATTAATATTCATCAACAAAACTATAACACACTAAAACCCG
The DNA here is from genome assembly GCF_029873635.1 of Malania oleifera. Taxonomy (NCBI): domain Eukaryota; kingdom Viridiplantae; phylum Streptophyta; class Magnoliopsida; order Santalales; family Ximeniaceae; genus Malania; species Malania oleifera. Next base: position 108,666,307 of record NC_080424.1, read on the forward strand.
TTTATTCAATTTTGGAAAACAGATCACCTCGGTATCATTTGGTCCACTCTTCATTCTTGGCCGGTCCTTATTTTTCACTTTTAGAATAGTTGAAGATTTTGCAAGAGAGGGTGGTGTGGCAGCTCCAAGCTGATTTTCAAGGGGGATATCATCACTTTTAACAACCGCATCATCAGGTGCAGCCTTGTCCCCAGACTCCTTATTATCAATCATATCTTGATCCTTACTCAAATGTGCATTAGAAGTATGCGATTCACGAAGCGGTTGTCCATTTTCACTTGGATTTTGGTCCTCCACTGCGGGAGGCAACTCTTCTTCACGGTGTCCAACTCCAGCGTCAACTGGGTCAATCTCAGAACCATCCTGCAGGTCCTGCCCCCTTCTCTCGCTATCCCCCATTTCGTAGCAATGATCCTAAAGTCATACTTGCGACATTGTATTATATTATTTCATATCGTACATGTTATACGGTTCCTCTACAAACTTTTAAATCACATGTGAAAAGGGAAAAAAAATAAAAAATAAGAACCTTGTAATCTATGAAAACGACATTCACCAGAGGCGGCTCATGTCTTATGTCCTCTTTAGAAACATATATATATTTAGTCATAGATCACAACTTCTCCTGAGAAACCTAACCCTAGTTTCCTCGAGAACGACATGCATTTACAGGCTCAGAGACAATCAGTCTCCAGCACTACCTTTTCAAAATCATCAAAGAAAAATGTGGAAAACCGCTCTAGCTAGAGAAAAATGATTATTCCCGCCCGAACAAAATTCAAAGAAATAAGACTTTATAAAACGATTAAGCTTGCCTGTGTGGCGGACTTGAAGAACAATACTGAAAAGACCTTCAGGATCAGCGGCTTCGAAGGAACTCCAATGGCACCAGCCTAGGGTTTTTAGTCTGAGAGTTCAGACGACAGTAGAGAGAAAAAGTGAGAGAGTGAGAGCCAGAGAGAGAGAGGAGTAATGGCTTGAAAGAGAATTTTAACGTTTACGAAGAAGCACAAATGGGGGCTTAAATGAAACGCCGGGAGCGGAGAGGCGCCCTTGACGCTGATGAAGCCTAACCATATCAAACCCACCCTGGCGCGGCTTCTACTTGGGAGGTCCCATTTTTAGAATCATAAATATTGAAGAAATTCAAACCCTAATAAGATTTTTTTAATATATTTTTTGTATTAAATATTACTAAAAAAATATTTTTCAATTATCGAAATTTAAATATTAATTATGTATAAAATTAAATTTTTGTTATTTATTATATAATATTTTTTTATTTCCTTCATAATTGAACACAAAAAAGAAAATCATTTACACTCATTTAATTGTTGTTACTGAATAAAAATGTCGACGACCTCCGACGAACTTTCCGATCTCGATCACCTGAAAAGGATGAAGAGAAGATTGGTTTGAAGGACCCGAGGTGTACTCCAAAAGATCTCTCCGGTGTCTAAGTCGGGGATTGGCTTTGCAAGGTATGAAAAGTATGGTTTAGAATGGGATACATTTGTTTCTCTACGTTATCTCCTTTTATAGTGGCGAGGTTTGACTCTTGGGGCGACCCGTCATTATGATGTCCGGCGTGGATCACTCTAGCTATTATTGCACCAGCGTGGATCTCTCCAATCATTATTGGATTGGAATTAAATGCTCCTGCCAGAGCATTTGACTTGGGCAATGATTGCCCTCATCAATGCTGAGTTTTTGTCTCCTTTTACTTTGGTGCTAATATATTTACGGCATATTAGTTGCCCCCCTAGTTTCGAATTTTCAGAACTTGTTATTGAAATTTCAAAAGTTGCCCTATCTCTTCTTCTTTTTCTTCTTCTTCTTCTCCCCTTTCTTTTTTTAGCACTATGTAGGGGGGTCGGCTGATTCGAGCCGATAAGGGAGCCCGTTCGGCTTTGCCGAGCTGGTTTAAGGGCCAATTCAGTTTTGCCAAGCCGATGTCACAGGAGACGGCTATTTTGAGCCAATAAGGGAGCTTGATCGGCTTTGCCGAGCCGGTTCAGGAGCCATTCGGCTTTACCGAGCCGATGTCATGGGAGACAGCTGGTCTAAGCCAATAAGGGAGCCCGTTTGGCTTTGCTGAGCCAGTCTAGGGGCTAGTTCAACTTTGCCAAGCCGACGTCATGGGGGTCGGCTGGCCCAAGCCGATAATGCCGAGCAGCTCTTTGCAATATTAGTGTGTCGAGCTACCCTTTTCATAAGGGCATTCTTGCCGAGTGACCAAGCTGCTTATCACGAGAATTCTTGTCGAGTTGTCGAGCTGCTCTTCATTTGGAATTCTTGCCGAGCTATCGAGCTGCTCTTTATGAGGCATTCTTGCTGAGCTGCCGAGTTGCTCTTCATTTGGAATTCTTGCCGAGCTGCTCTTCCTAAGCATTCTTACCGAGCTGTGGAGCTACTTTTTGTGGGAATTCTGCCGAGTTACCGAGCTACTCTTCATGGGGCATTTTTGCCGAGATGCCGAGCTGCTCTTTGTGGGAATTTTGCTAAGCTACTGAACTGCTTTTCATTGGCATTTTGCCAAGCTGCCAAGCTGCTTTTCATGGGGCATTCTTTTCGACCTACCGAACTGCTCTTTGTGGGAATTCAGCTAAGTTGTCGAGTTGCTCTTCATGGGCATTCTTGCCGAGCTGCCAAACTGCTTTACGTGGGAATTCTACTAAGCTGCTCTTCATAGGCACTCTTGTCGAGCTGCTCTTCATGGGCATTCTTCTGGCCTCACGAGCTTTGCTCGTCAGTTGGGTCGATTTTGCCTAATGAGTTGTGCTCATTTGTTGGGCAGCCTTTTGGCCTCACGAGTTTTGCTCATCAGTTGGGCCGATTTTGCCTAATGAGCCCTACTCACTTTTTGGGCACCCTTCTGGCCTCACAAGCTTTGCTCGTCAGTTGGGTTGTTGTTGTAGAGTTTCGAGGTCCTCCCATTATATATTGATTGCACCTGCAGAGAATCAAAATTTCTTGTTACTTGTGTCATACCTGGGGATTTTGATATTTCTTGTGACTCGTGGTCACATCTATTGGGTGTCCCCTCTAGTTGGGATGCGTGCTCACGCGGGGCTTTGTTGGTGTGTGTTTGGTCAACTTCTGTGTCTGGTAGGATATGTATCTTTCTTGGGCAGTGTGCTTGTATGGGGACTTGTGTTTTTCATTTGAGATGCTAACTAATTAATATTTTCCCGCCTTCTCTAGATGCACGTTTTCTTGGGATTTGAGCAAGCTTTCCTCTATAAAAGGCGTTCATTTGCCCCTTTGTTCCTTGTCCCGATCAAGAGGTTCTCTGCTAGGTATGCTTTTCTCTTTGTGTCTTTTTGTTGCTTTTGTTTGGCATTTGTATGTTAATTTTTACTTTGTTCTTCGCTTGTTCTTGATGTTCTTCGCATTGTTCTTCGTGTTCTTCATTTCTTTCGATTGTGTTTATAGAAAAGCTGTAGAAAATAGGCATTGTTGATCCAAATCGTTGAGTGGTGTAAGTTGTTTTTCTTGCTTTGCCTTTTAAGCTTGATTCTTATGAAGCCCTCAGAGGTTTAATCGACGTCTCTGGTTACCGTACGGACTGCCCGATATTACCTTTCCCCGGAAGATATGCGTAATGGAAATCGCTTATTTGCTATTCCTAATAACATTTACATTAGGTTGCCTACCAGTTTCGAGTCTGCTCTATAACCTAGGCCCAATGAGATCTGCTTGTACATCGACTTCCTTGATCTAGGTCTCATGTTGCCCTTTCATCCTTTCTTCTCCAATGTGTTCCATTTTTATAACGTAGCTCCCTCGCAGCTTGTCCCCAATTCTTACTGGTCGTTGGTGTCCTTTGCTGTCCTCCTCCTAAAACGAGGCCATCAACCCACAGAGCCTCTGTTTCGGAGCTAATTTTAGATGAGGATGCACTTCGTAGAAAAGAAACTATACTATTTCAATTATCTTCCCAAGTATAAGTTATTTACTCTTGGTAGCTCTTCCATTCACGAGTGAAAGTTCCATTTCTTTTTTGCCTCTAGGAGCTAATGTAACACCCCAGACCTGGTGGGCTCGAAGTGCTGCTGAATATAAATAAAACAGAAATAAATAATGACATCACACATCACCATTACCTATTAACTGTACATCTCTAATACCATATTTCCAAAAGAAATACCACACATGCATAACATCAAAACCCCATGCGGTCTATACATCAATGTTCATAAATGAACAAATTCACAGCAAAAGCAAAAACATTTTCAGCACTAACACTACCAGAGTACTATCCCAGTGTGGGAACTAGAGTTTCCAGAATATATACATATATCCACCCCAACAAAACCCGACCAACACAAAAAAAAAAAAAAAAAAAACAAATAATGAAATAACATCCCACTCGCACTCACCCTTAGCGAGATCGTCTACTTTCTTGCACTGGAGCTCCTAGGCTTGACTCCCTGAGGGTCCTGAAAAGTTCGCATTTGTAATGGGGTGAGACACCTCTCAGTAAGACGGAAAACATTATTGTCAGGGTGTGGCAGGGGAGTTATGTTATCCATTTTTTTTTACAATATGGCGCAGCTCCAAATATTCTATTAACGTAAGTTTTATGACATAAACAGATAATAATAAGTAGTTGGTAGAATAGGAAATATAAACAGTATATAAAATAGCAAATTAAGACAATTGATAAGGCACTAATTACAAACAGTTGATAAAGTGAGTACCACAAAGCCACTATTTATAGTCATTCCATCTGCCTCAGCATCAATATAGGCACACACACCCCAATAATAGTTAGACCACACAAGCTAGTCCGCATTTGTATAGACTTCACATAGCATTTCCATATAGAGCACCCCCATATAAATACATATAGGCCACACAGGCTAGTCCGCATATGCATAGAATTCACACAGTGTTTCTATACAGAGCACCCAATATAAATACATATTGGCCACATAGGCTACTCCGCATCTATATAGACCTCACACAGTGTTTCTATATAGAGAACCTAATATACATACATATAGGCCACACAGGCTAGTCTGCATTTGTATAGACTTCACATAGCGTTTCTATACAGAGCACCCAATATAAATAGATCCCACCTGCCATTGCACAATTACCCCACAATTCCAGTATTTCACATTTATCACCATGATTATAGTTTCTCACCTATATTGCAATATTTCAATATTCCACAAATATCCACAGTTAATACTCACCATTTACTCACAATAACATACCATAAAATTTATAGTAATCTCATATAAGGTTATCTGTTAATTGATCTCGTGCCACACGATTATTTTTATCCAAATGTTCATTTAGGTCTAATCTATTTGTTTCCTCCCCAAAATTTTATTTGATTAGTCATGCCATCTTCCTAACATAGAGGCACGCAAACCACTCTCCTAGTTATCCCCAAACATGTAAAACACTCAAAATGGCCAATCCTTATGCCCAAATCATATAGAAATTCAAATATGGCATATACGTATAATATACTTAATTTTAATTGATTTAAAATTTTTAGAAAACTGATATAATGTATTCCCCGTACCGGTTCCTGAAGAAACTACCTAAAACTTTCAAAACCACGAAGGCCTAGCCGCTTGAATCTACCGATAAATGACGATCTACGTGCCAGGAGGAGGGAGAGAGGATCGAAGAGCACTTGCGGAGAGTTCCCGGGGCTAGAGAGAGAGGGAACCAAAACCCTAATTTTTAAAGAGAGAAAGAGAGAGAGTTATGATTTTTTTTTTATAAAAATTTCATGTTACTTCACACTTAAGTAACTCAACCCGCAGGAAAATCGTCGACGATTTTTCTGAGTTTGACAAAATCGTCGATGGTTTGGCACTAAAACCGCTTTCTGAAGTTGTAACCGTTGACGGTTTTCCTGAGCCTCCCTCAAACCGTCGACGGTTTGGTCCTGCGCCAAACCCATTTCCTTTTTTCTTTCCCTTTTTTCTTTCTTTTTCTTTATTTCTCTTATTTTATTGGTTCGGGTTACTACAACTAAACTATCACGAGCCCCGCATCTGGTATACTCCTCTTGATGGTAATGTTCCTTCCTTCATCTTTTACTTTCTCAACATGTGCATGGGTTATGTGTATGTATATATATTTTTATCTAATCCTTTATCTTTGCTTTAGCCCAGTTGTGGCACTTGGCTCCTACTCTATCCCCATCAGAGCAGGCCATTCTTAAAGACCTGTGAGCTAGTAATCAGCAGGGGATTGTCCCACATGACGAGCTTGTAGAGACCCGAACCTGTAAAGAAGGAAAATAAATAAGAAAAGGGTAAAAAGGGAATTTTAGTAGGGTTCATCGACGAAGCCAGTATATTTGTCAACGAAGTCCCTTCAGATCTTCGTCACCGAATTTCAAAGAGTTGTCGACAAAAAAATACCGAGCAAACTAAGAAAATATCCGGATGGGGTTTGTCGACGAAGGTAGAGCTTCTTCCACGAACTGAGTGGCTGGTTCATCGACGAAGGCACCGCTTCATCGATGAATTTGACTCGGTCAAAGGCTCTATAAATATCGTTTTCAGTTGCTTAAGGGGTAAGAAAATCCAAAATCTCTCTCTCTCTCTCTCTCTCTCTCTCTCTCTCTCTCTCTCTCTCTCTCTTTCTCTCTACGATTCTTCATCGTTCATCATCCATTTCGACGATCGGAAGTTTCTGCATGGATCAGAAAGAGAATCTCTTCAGTTTTAGCGGATCAGATCATCATTTTGAAGATTTTTGGGTTTTTCACTAAAATCAAGGTAAGGATCTTAATTTGTTTTCGTTTCGGTAGATCTGCAGTAGATTGCATAATAATGAAGTATTATTCTTCGATTTTTAGGTTTTGAGGATCCTATGTCGTAGTTTTGGATCAATAAGCTCGTGTTCCAGTTTTCGAGATAAAGGTAAAGGGATTAGTTTACATCGGTATTTTTAGAAAAAAAAAAAAAAGAAACCTCAAAATATATAGCTTATGTTTATATGTACTTATTAACTGCTTATTTGTGAAGTTTTGCCAGATATAAATGTTGATTTTTACAGTTTTCACGATTTTACGATTTTGGCAAAAATGGAGTTTTTGGCATATGATCTCCAAATTTCTTTAACTACTTTATTTGCACTAAAACTAAAGTAGGAGTTGCTTGAAACTCTTAATAGCAGCATAAATGATATTTTACGAACCAGTTTATATGAAATGTATATATATGATCAAATAAGTGTGACGTATGATATGAATTGAATTTAAACTGATTTGAGATGTATGTATATGAACTATGGGGACTAAGGTTCCAAGTGATTATCATAAAATGCAGAAAAACAGGTATCAGTTATATACTGTGCCAAGTATGAGAAAAGGGTAAAACCAAGAGGTCACGAGCCGATTTTTACCACAGTATGAATGAAAGTATGCATGAATGAGATTATGAAAATATTGGAATTGCACAGGTTATTATGTTTTAATGTAAATTGTATATATGATATTGGGACCGCAACTTGTCTCAATAGTATATGAAGCCTTAAAAAGCTTATGTAGGCTCGGTACAATTGCCAAAACAGAGGTGCATTGCAATCACACATAGTTATTGTTCAGTGTGGGTACCTAGTCGTAGGTTTGGTAAGAAGGGTCGTTGGTCAAGGGATCAGGGTGGTGATGGCCAAGTCGGACTGTAGCATGTTATGATGCTTGACAGTTCCTGCATGAATAGGGCTCGATCAGTGCTTTCTTATCGCACAACCCTTACCAAGGGGAGTTACTGGCATATTTATGATAGTTTCGAGCTGGACGGTGTTCTAAATATGCATATACATGATTTAAAAGCTTTACTGGGCAGAGTCACAGGTCTGAGTACCGGGCGGAGGGATTGTACAGTGTATGGGCCTATACCCTACCCTAACCTCGGGAACTCTCACTTGTAATGATGTTGAGTTATCTATTATCAAGAATATATATATATATATATATATATATATATATATTGAGAATGTGCAATCTATCTAATTGTTTTCAAATAAGGATATAACTGTATAGTCGCACACTGATGTAATATCTTCCTCCTTACTGAGAAGTGTTTCACCCCAATCTTACAACCTTGTTTTCAGAAGCTACAGGAAATTGGTCCTCGTTGTCTAAAGAGGTTGTGGAGCATAGGGTCCTGTTAGTTAGCTTAACTTTTTGTATGAGTACTGGATTGCTAGCCTGGTTGGTTTTGGGAATGTAATACAACTTATGTTTTACATACGGTTGAATATATGTAAGGAACATTTAGATACTCTGGTATGTCTATTAGAATCCATATGAATGTTTATGTTTTCTGCAATATATGTGAGTACAAATCATTATGAAATACCTGTATGTCTTTATTTAGGGTGAGTAGTTATGTATGTTATCAGGATTTGTACAGGATATGTATGTATAGTAGCACTCTGGGGTCGTATTAAGGGTCAGGGTGTTACAATTTGGTATCAAAGCCCGCAGCCAACCGGAAGTGTGATGTGAATTACACTACCTGGTTATGGATATGCTCAGAACTTAGGTTGCTAGGTTCTGTAGATTAGACTATACCAGAGTTTAAGATGTGAATATGATTATTGAGTGTAGCTTTGTATACCTAGAGACAAAAATTCATTGACAAACTTCTATGCTTTTCTGGATCATTTGAAAGATTCAGAAAATCATGGCAATCTATTGGTTATTTTGTTTCCAAGTGGAAGGGTGGAACTCGAGTTAGAATGATAATGTGAGTCATTAGAGTACGTTAGTACTATGAATGTTATTATGGGAAATGAGTTTATAGTATTGCAGTATTAGTTGATTAAACTTCTAATTGGTTTCCTCAATTGCTTCTTTAGGATGGAATCCAGGGATATTACCACTAACGTTGGAGGTAGTACTAGTGAAGGAGTTGGCCATGAGGCTAGCAACGACTCCACGAGTGTTCTATGGGATTTCGCTCAGCAGCTTATGGTTGAGGTTATCCGAACAAATAAGGGTCAAGATCGTCCCCCTGCTGAGTTGGGATGCTCCATTGACTAGTTCACACAATTTAAACCTCCCATCTTCATAGGGAGTGCAGATCTGATTTGAGCTGAGAATTGGATTGGGGAGATTGAGAAAATCCTGAACGTTCTTAGTTGCACTAAGAAGCAGAAGGTAGCCTTTGCGACGTTCAAGCTGACGAGCAAAGCAGAGAGGTGGTGGAAGTTAGTTAAGATGCCTGAAAAGCATCAACCTATTCCTGTAGTTATGACATGGGCCTGGTTCAAAGATTTATTCTTTGAACTGTATTTTCCAGCCACAATCAGAAATTCCAAGATGGAGGAATTCATGAGTTAAGAGCAAGGGTAGTTGTCAGTTCAGCAATATGCTGCCAAATTTTAGGAGCAATCTCGCTTTGCTCCATTCATGATTCCGAACGAGGCAATGAAGGCCTGGAAGTTTCAGGGGCCTGAAGAAGGAGATCAGGAAGCAGACAACGATCTGGCAGATGCAGGACTTTGTTACTTTGGTTGACAAAACCACTGTAGTAGAAGAGAGTCTGCAGGAGGACCTTGAGGTTCAAGTTCTGAAGAAGAGACATGCACCTTTCAGTTCTTATGGAGGGGCAAAGCAGGGCCATTAGAAGAAGAACAGTGGTGGTGCTTCTCAAAGTGCCGTAACTACTCCGGCTTGTTCCAAGTGCGGGAGACCTCAAGGAAGTGTTTGTCAAGTTCTGGAGTTTGTTTTCGTTGTAGTAGGATGTGACATCACAAGAAATATTGTTGCATGCCGATGAACAGTGGAGCTCCATAATAGCCATATGGAGGAGGTGCTCAGGCGCCGCAGGGTGGTTAGCAAGGGGGGACAGCCCATGTGACAACCCGAATAAAAATGGAATTTAAATAATAGAGAGGAGGGGAAATGGAAACAGTAACAAAAGGAGGAGGTCAACTTCGTCGACGAATGCGACATTGCACTTTGGAAGGAATAACCAAGGGGGAATCCTCAGGGCTTCGTCGACGAATACAGGGGATTCGTCGACGAGGATATAAGAGAATTCGTCGACGAAGAATGGATTCATAGATGAGAAAATACCGAAAGAGGTTTTGAACCGACTGAATTTCATCAACGAGGACTGAATTTCATCGACGAAATTATTAAAGGATTCGTCAACAAATGACGTGACTCGTCGACAAATTCGTCGATGAATCTAGTTCTATAAATATAGAAAAATTCGGATTTTACTTCACAGTTAAGCTATCCTTCATTTTCTCTCTCTCCCCTTCGGTCCTCTTTCTCTCTTTCATCGATTTTCGACCAGATTTACGTCGGATCGACAATCCGAAGTCACCACGACACTCCTAGGGAAGTTCTCTCCAAATCTGCCGGAGTAGATCGCTGGTGAAAGCAAGTTGGAAATCATCCCTAAGTTGAGGTAAGGCTTTTTAAGCCAAATTTGATCTTACGGTAGTTATAGGAAATGATGTACACGTAGAAATACTGAAGTTTAGTACCGTGAGTTTTCATTTTCTGGGTATTGATCAGGAAGTCCTACGGGTGTGAGACTAGAGTTTATAGGGGCTTTTCTCAGTAGCTTGGTAAAGGAATAAACTAAAACAATTACTTTTCACACAAACTATTATTATTTATAAGTGACTTGATTTCCTGAAAGTATTTATGGTATTTGAATATTATGGAATAAATGTACGTTTGAGAAAAGTACTGCTAATGTGATGAAATGTATATATATGTATGAGATGCCAGAAATTAAGATTTTTAGAATATAATATATCGTTTTATACAACAAATGTGTGGCATGAATGTTATTTTCCATGAAAGAATATCATGATACGATGATGATATGAATGAAATATGTTTTGAGAAATTATGAAAGAGTATAGTACATTACAATGTTGAATTACATGATAAATGATTTATTTTCAGAATGATATGTATGATATGTTCGGCACAAGGCCGTAATTATGATATGTTCGGCACGAGGCCGTGAGTATGAAATGTTTGGCACGAGACTGTAATTATGTAATGTTTGGCACGAGGCCGTAATTATGAAATGTTTGGCACGAAGCCGTATTTATGAAATTATGAAAGATGTTATATATTATCATGTACTATATGTTATCAGAACCAAGATGTTAGTTTAGTTCAGTTTAGTTCAGGAACTCGGTACCGTAGCTATATAGATCAGATATCTATGTTTAGATTAGTGCTAACCACCCCAAGAGGGGGTGGGAGATGGATGGTCGATGTGGCTTTTAGTAGAGTGTGGATGTCCACCTGCCAGTCCGGACCAGGGTGTGGTGGGCCCATCGTACTTATCGACATTTTTGACTCGGCAGTGGTCGGCCAACCATTGTCGGGTCCCGCCTTCGGGCTGCACAACCTGTCGTGGGGAGTAATACATGACATTAGTTAGCTATTCATCCTGGGTATGTTTTCAGTATTATCAGTTATAACAGATTTTTTTTATGTACGTTATAATTTATTAATAAATATGAAAGTACATGAGAATTTAGTATGTTATGATGAATGTTTACCGATATATGAAATTTACTGTATATGTATAATTGCATTAAATGTTCATGTTTCCACACAACTGTATTTAGTTTATTTTCCCTTACTAAGGTGTGTCTCACCTCCAACATTAATTAATTTTTCAAGAGACCCTGAGTGACCGGCGGGTCGTAGTCGCCGTTGAGTTAGAGATATTACCCCGTTAGGAGGGTAAGATTTTGTACGAGGGTCATAATTATTTTGTGTTTGATCCTAGAGTTATTTTGATGTTTATGAGGATGTATATAAATACAATTTTATGATGTTGTAGCAAACTCTGCTATTATGCTTTGTGGATGGATGATTTAGATTTTATGCTTGCTGCTACTTAGGTTTCCGTTGTAATTGACAGGTGTCCCCATTACCCACGGGTTCGGGTCGACTTTTCCATTGATTATATTTCATTTTATGTTAAGGAATTTGAGGTCTTTACTACCCAGGCTAGGGTGTACTCCCTAACTTCTGGTGACGTAGAGAATGCAGGAGATGTCATCATAGGTACCATATACGTGCTTTCCAATAAAACTATTATATTATTTGACTCAAGAGCAACACATTCCTTTATCTCCAAGGGATTTGTTAAAATGTGTGGAATTGAGACTCAATAATTAGATTATGAATTGGTAGTGACTATGCCTTCAGGGTCGGTAGTCGTCTATAGTAGGGTAATCCGTGACTTTCCAGTAGAAATTCAGGAGAGAGTACTACCAGTTAGTCTTATTATGTTTGATATGCATGACTTCGATATCATTCTAGGTATGGACTGGTTGTCTACCAGTTATGCCAGTATCGATTGCCATAAGAGAGAAATGGTGTTTAGACCTTCGGGGAAGCAGGAATTCAAATTCTTAGGGTCGTGTGTGCGCTCTGCGCTATGGATCCTATCAGCTTTGCAGGTTAGGAGATTTCTTTTAGAAGGATGCCAAGGGTATCTGGTATTTGTGAAAGACACGCCGGCAGAGGAACGTGAACTAGAGGAGATTCCTGTTGTGTGCAAGTTTCCAGATGCCCAGAGGACTTGCCGGGATTACCTTCAGATCGTGAGGTGGAGTTTGGTATAGAGTTAGCTCCAGGTATGGTGCCGATATCAAAAGCTCCATATCGTATGACTCCAGCTGAACTGAGAGAGTTGAAAGAACAACTTTAGGAGCTGCTAGATAAGGGGTACATTCGACCAAATGTTTCTCCTTGGGGAGCACCTGTGCTATTTGTAAAGAAGAAGTACGGGTCGATGAGGATGTGCATCAACTACAGAGCACTTAATAAGATAATTATAAAGAATAAATACCCATTACCCAGGATCGATGACCAGCTATAGGGCACACAAATTTTCTCTAAGATTGATTTACGGTCTAGGTTTTACCAGTTGAAGGTGAAAATGGAGGATGTTCTGAAAATAGCTTTCCGAACTCGGTACGACCATTACGAATTTATGGTTATTCCATCCGGCTTGACTAATGCACTTGCAGCATTTATATATCTAATGAATAGGGTCTTTCATGAATGCTTAGACCAGTTCGTTGTGGTATTTATTGATGACATCCTAGTGTATTCTAAGAGTGCTGCTGAACATGAAATTCATCTGAGACTGGTACTGCAAATGCTTAGGGAGAAGAAGTTATTTGCTAAACTGAAGAAATGCGAGTTCTAGCTAGAACAGATTTCATTTCTAGGGTATGTAGTGTCCAAAGAAGGAGTATCAGTGGATCCGAGTAAGATAGAAGCAGTAGTGAACTGGGCGAGACCGAAGAATGTTTAGGAGGTCAAAAGTTTTCTAGGTCTTGCAGGTTACTATTGTCGTTTTGTAGAAGGGTTCTCCAGTTTAGCAAGTCCATTGACGCGACTCACAAGGAAGAACGTGAGGTATGATTGGACTAATGAGTGCGAATTGAGTTTTCAGGAGCTAAAATGATAACTGGTTACTGCTCCAGTTTTGACCATTCCATCTTGGGATGATGGATTTTTTATCTATAGTGACGCCTTTAAGAAAGGTCTTGGTTGTGTGCTAATGCAGCAGGGCAGGGTGGTTGCTTACGCTTCTCGTCAACTCAAAGAGTACGATAAGAACAACCTGACAAATGACATGGAATTGACAGCTGTAGTGTTTGCATTAAAAATTTTGAGGCACTACCAGTATGGTGAAAGGTGAGAGATTTTTACTGATCACAAAAGTCTTAAGTACATTTTCACTCAGAAGGAGTTGAACATGAGGTAGCGTAGGTGGCTTGAATTGATAAAGGACTACAACTGTACTATTAGCTACCACAAAGCAAATGTGATAGCTAATGCTCTGAGTCGGAAGTTAGTTGATGCGTCAGTCTCTACAGTGGGAGTTTAGCATCATATCTGTATGGACCTGGAAAGGTTAGGCTTGGAGGTAGTGGAAGGAAATCATCAGGTTGTTCTTGCTAGCTTGGTGGTACAACCGACCTTACAGAAGAAGATCTGAACAGCTCAGAAGGAAGATCCAGAGCTAGTTGAAGTTATGGAAGGAGTCCAGAGTGGGTTAAAGCTGAATTTCAGTATTTCCGGTGATGGGATTTTGAGATTCCATAGCAAGGTATGTGTACCAGATGACACTGGGATTAAACGGGTCATTCTAGAAAAGGCACACCATTTGCTCTACACCGTACATCCTGACAATACGAAGATGTACCAAAATCTGAGGGAATTTTTTTGGTTGTCGAACATGAAAAAAGAGATCACCCGATTCATAGAGCAGTGGTTGACATGTCAACAAGTTAAGGCAAAGCACTAGAGGCCAGCGGGACCACTTCAGTCGCTTGACATCCCCAAGTGGAAGTGAGAGCACATCTCGATGGATTTTGTGATGGGGTTACCTGCGGCGGTGCATGGGCAGAATGCCATATGGGTTGGAGTTGATCGGCTGACAAAGACTGCACATTTCATTCCAATCAGAGTCAGTTATTCTCTGAATCGGCTAGTTAAGTTATATGTGTAGGAGATTGTACGATTCCATAGTGTCCATATTTCTATTGTTTCAAATCGAGATCCACGTTTTTCGTCTCGTTTCTAGAAGAGTCTACAGGATGCCTCGGGATCACAACTGACGTTCAGTACGTCTTTTCACTCGCAAACAGATGGGCAATCTGAGAGGACTATTCAGACGTTAGAGGATATGTTGTGGGCTTGTGTACTGGACTTTGATGATAGTTGGATACGATATTTACCGCTTGTTGAGTTTGCATAAAACAACAATTACCTGGCTAGCATAGAGATGGCGCCTTACAAGGCATTGTATGGTCATCGGTGTCGATCTCTGTTGTATTGGTATTAGGTTGGTGAGCGGCAGATACAGGGTCCAGAACTGATTCAGCAGGCCTCTGTAAAGGTCGAGTTGATCAGAGAGAGAATTAAGGCAGCTCAGAGTCGGCAGAAGAGTTATGCTGATACTCGCCAACGAAAGCTGGAACTCAAGGTAGGAAGTATGGTATTCTTGAGGATCGCTTCGATGAAAGGGGTGATGAGGTTCGAGAATAAGGGGAAGCTAAATTGTCGGTATATTAGGCCTTTCAAGATCCTGGAAAGAATAGGTTTGGTTGCTTATTGAGTGACTTTACCCCCAACACTATCCATAGTCCATGACATATTCCACATGTCAGTGTTGAGGAAGTACGTGTCAGATCCATCACACGTGTTGAGTTATGAACCTCTAGAGATCAGTGATGCTTTATCGTATGAGGAGTTACCAGTACAGATAATAGATCAGAAAGTTCAGTAGTTACGAACTAAGGACATACCGCTAGTGAAGGTATTATGGCGTAACCATGCAGTGGAGGAAGTTTCATGGGAACTAGAGTCAGAAACACGCCAGAAGTACCCGCAGTTATTTTATGGTATGTAAGTATGTATAGTAGTGTAGGTGGTTCAAATTAAATAGTATGGTCTTTGGGAGAGTTTTGTATATGTATGTAATTTTCCGAACCATCATGTTGTAACCACGGTATTCTTCCGCCATAAGCGAGGGTATGTAATAAACTTGGGCCAGAGCTACTATGTGGGTGGCTGCCGACTCTTCGGTAGGACTAAGCCGTAAGTGTAGAATATGCGTAGTATCAATTAGTAAATTTCAAGGACGAAGTTTTTATAAGGAGGGGAGATTGTAGAGACCCAAACCCATAAAGAAGGAAAATAAATAAGAAAAAGGTAAAAAGGGAATTTTAGTAGGGTTCGTCAATGAAGCTAGTATATTCGTCGACGAAGTTCCTTCAGATCTTTGTTGCCGAAATTCAAAGAGTCATCGACAAAGAAATACTGAGCAAACACAGAAAATATCCGGATATGGTTCGTCGACGAAGGCACTGCTTCGTCGACGAATTTTACTCGGTCAAAGGCTCTATAAATATCGTTTTTGGTTGCTTAAGGTGTAAGAAAACCCAAAAGCTCTCTCTTTCTCTCTAAAACCGGCGAGTTCTTTCTCTCTCTCTCTCTCTCTCTCTCTTTCTCTCTCTTTATGATTCTTCATCGTTCATCTTTCGTTTCGACGATCGGAAGTTTCTGCGTGGATCAGAAAGAGAATCTCTTCAGTTTTAGTGGATTAGATCATCATTTTGAAGATTTTTGGGCTTTTCCCTAAAATTGAGGTAAGGATCTGAATTTGTTTTTGTTTCGGTAGATTTGTAATAGATTGAATAATACTGAAGTATTGTTCTTTGGTTTTTAGGTTTTGAGGATCCCGTGTCATAGTTTTGGATCAATAAGCTCGTGTCGTAGTTTTCGGGATAAAGGTAAAGGGATTTGTTTACATCAGTATTTTTAGAAAAAAAAAACCACAAAATATATAGCTTATGTTTATATGTACTTATTAATTGCTTATTTGCAAAGTTTTACTGAGTATAAATGTCGATTCTTCCGGTTTTCACGATTTTACGATTTTGGCAAAAATGAGGTTTTTGGCATATGATCTCCAAATTTCTTTAACTACTTTATTTGCACTAAAACTAAAGTAGGAGATGCTTCAAACTCTTAATAGCAGCAGAAATGATATTTTACGAACCAGTTTATATGAAATGTATATATATGATCAAATAAGTGTGACGTATGATATGAATTGAATTTATACTGATTTGAGATGTATGTATATGAACTATGGGGACTAAGGTTCCAAGTGATTATTAGAAAATGCAGAAAAACAGGTGCCGGTTAGATATCGTGCCAAGTATGAGAAAAGAGTAAAACCGAGAAATTACGAGCTGATTTTTACCACAGTATGAATGAAAGTATGCATGAATGAGATTGTGAAAATACTGAAATTGCATAGGTTATTATGCTTTAATGTAAATTATATATATGATATTGGGACCGCAACTTGTCTCAATAGTATATGAAGCCTTAAAAAGCTAATATTATGTAGGCTCGGTAACGTTGCCAAAATAGAGGTACAGTGCAACCATATGTAGTTATTATTGAGTGTGGGTACCTAGTAGTAGGCTTGGTAAGAAAGGCCACTGGTCAAAAGGGATTAGGGTGGTGATGGCCAAGTCGGACTGTAATATGTTATGATGCTTGACAGTGCCTGCACGAACAGGGTTCGATTAATGCTTTCTTATTGCACAACCCTTGCTAGGGGGAGTTATTGGCATAATTATGATAGTTTCGAGTTGGAAGGTATTCTAAATATGCATATACATGATTTAAAAGCTTTACTGGGCAGAGTCACAAGTCTGAGTACCGGGCGGAGGGATTGTGCAATCTATATAACTGTTTTCAAACAAGGATATAACTGTACAGTCACACATTGATGTAATATCTTCCTCCTTACTGAGAAGTGTCTCACCCTAATCTTACAACCTTGTTTTCATGAGCTACAGGAAATCGGTCCTAGTCGTCTAGAGAGGCTGTGGAGCATAGGGACTTGTTAGTTAGTGTAAGTTTTTGTATGAGTATTGGATTGTTAGCCTGGTTTGTTTTGGGAATGTAATACAGTTTATGTTTTACGTACGGTTAAATATATGTAGGGAACATTTAGATACTCTGGTATGTCTATTAGAATTCATATGAATATTTATGTTTTTCGCAATATATGTGAGTACGGATCATTATGAAATACCTGTATGTCCCTGTTTAGGGCGGGTAGTTATGTATGCTATCAAGATTTGTACAGGATATGTATGTATAGTAGCACTCTAGGGCCGTATTAAGGGTCATGGTGTTACAAAGCTGCTCAAGGAACGAGTCATTGTGCAGTACCGACTTAGTCTCGTCTCTCCAAGCCTCTACCTTTCATGATTTTATGGTGTATGTCCGCATATTTTTGTTGTACTTGGTTTCCTTACCTTTTCCTCTCTCTTTTTGTAGATATGAACTTCAACCAATATGTTGGCATAGCATGACTTACCAATCTTATTTTGATGATAACAAATAAAAGGTTATTTAACATGTTTTTGTTTTGAGTAATAATCTTCAGGTAACAGGCATTTAAAGTTCATTGCAAGATTTCAAAGTGAAAGGAATGTGAAAGCTTAAAGAAGAAGAATTGATGAAAGCGTAGAGATTTGAAGCTCAAAGACAAAAATGACTCAACAATGAACAATCTTGAAGACTCCAAAGCTTAGAATGTCTTTATGTCATAAAAGAGTCAACATAAGTGCTTCATTCAAAATGACAAATTGTTTGGATTTGAAGCTCATTAGGAATCAAAAAGACTTAGGGACCATGTTTTGAGAAACCCCATAAAATATTTTTCAAAAGCCTTAACTTATTTTGGGGAAAGCAAATATCAAAATGAATTTGGAAGCAAAAACTCAAAAAACAGTTTTCTGGTCTTTCCAGGCGATTGGGAAGGTTTTCCTAGGCGACTGAATCATTTTTTGAACTATTTTTGAACTAACCCAAGAGGACCCAGGCGACTGACTCCTGACTTTCTAGTCAACTGACTCGGTTCTACCTTTGAAAATCTCTATTTTAAATGGATCTAGGCAACTAACTTTAAATTTCCAATCGACTGACTTTTCGAGTTTTTGAAAATTAATCATAATGGGCACTTTCCAAATTTTATTTTTTAAATTCCAACCGTTATGAAAACTTGGGAAACACTCAAAGTCACTTGAGGAATATGAAATAGACTTGATTTTCAATCTATAAATAACCCCTCAAGTCTAAGGATTAAACACACCAAGCAATTACAACAATCTAGCTCTCTTGCTCTCAAAGTTTTCAATACTCTCTAAAGCTCTCTTGTGCGAACAAGTTCTGAAATTTTCTACTGAGGTTTTGCTACGAATTTCTTGAACAATTCTAAGCCTACTCCTAATTCTTTCAACCTAGAAAGAAGGCTTATGGTGATATACTTCTTAAAGCTTCAAATTCTTTCAATTATTACTTTGAATTGAAGTATATTGTTGGTTATGAATTGTTGTATTAATTAGCTCTGTTCAAGAGTGTCTTTGTACACAAAATCTTGTTCTTTGTTTTTGTAAATGGTTCAGGTTCTTGAATCATTGTTGGACTAAGCATGGGGTATCGTTTAGAGAAACACACTCTAGCCTAACTAAAGGAGGGATTATACCGGTTTGCTCTGCTCGAAAAGGAGTACTATAGTGGAATCCTTAGGTGGTATTGGCCTAAGGCGAGGACGTAGGCTAGGAATAAACTGAACCTCGTAAAAAACGTGGTGTCACTCTCTTTCCTTACTCTCTTTAAATTCCAACATATATTAACTGCGTGGTTGAATTTAATTTTTTGATCATAGACACTACTTGGATTGGATATTAAATAAACTAAAGATTAATTTGATTATGGGATTTGTGGAAACCGAAAGGAAGTACGTTGGTTGATCAATACAAATTGCGAAAACCGTAAGAAGTATGTTGATTGGTTAACACCCAAGACTCATTAACTAAAAGTTTATTTAAAGTCTAGTTTTTGGAAAAAGTGTTGGATTTCATATTACACATCATATTGAGAAATCAAATCTATAAATTCAGGGCATTTTATCAGTAAGCATACATTCTCAATCTTTACTTTGAGTTATTAAAGTGCTGAATCTTGAAAGCATTGTTGGAATCAATCTATCTTGTGTATCTTGTTTTGATCATCTTTGTGCTGATTAAAGTCCCCTTCTCATGCCTCCTATTATACCGTCTCAGCTTTCTTAGCCTGAACTAGCCTTGGAAGTTCCTCCACCTGCATCTTCTTTTGTTGTCCAACCGTCTACCTCCACTCACCCAATGATCACTCATGCTCGAGATGATATTGTTAAAACTCGCAATATTCATTCATTATGTGCTTTCACTACTCCTGCATGGGTTTAGGATCATCTTGCAGTTAAAGAGCCTTGTGGCTTTAAGTTAGCTGTAAAGCATCCAGCATAGCTTTCGACAATGGATGAAGAAATTGCAGCTCAAGCACAATAACACATGGCGATTAGTTCCTTGTTCAACTAATCATAATGTTGTAGGTTGTAGATGGATTTTTAAGACCAAGCTACATGTCAATGGTTCCATTGAGCGTCACAAAGCTCGTCTAGTGGCGCAAGGATTTTCTCAAAAGCATGGCATTGATTTTGACAAAACCTTTAGTCCCATTGTTCGACTTGCTTCTATTTGAACTATTTTGTCTTTCGCTACTATGAATAATTGGCCATTACATCAACTTGACGTAAAAAATGCCTTCCTTCATGGGTTTCTCTCTGAGGAAGTTTATATGGAGCAACCCCCGGGCTACATTGATCCGCAATTCCCAACTCATGTCTGTCGCTTACAACGTGCTCTTTATGGCCTTACACAGGCTCTTCGTGCATAGTTTCAGTGTTTCAACTAATATTTAATTAGTATTGGGTTTATTGCTAGTCATGCAAATTTCTCTCTCTTTGTTTATCATAGTCCTCATGGCGCTATTTATCTTCTAATATATGTCGATAATATGGTTATAACAGGAAGCAATTCTTCTATGTTGAGTTCTCTCACCGATCGACTGGCCAGAGAATTTTCCATGAAGGACCTTGGTGATTTACATTATTTGTTGGGGGATTGAGGATGTTAAAAATGACAAGGATTTTTTCTCAACCAAGCTAAATATGCGCTTGATTTGTTGACTCGATTAGGTATGGTGGATTACAAGCCAATCTCAACTCCTTTTTTGGTAGGATCTTATCTCATTGATTCTGGTACTTTCTATTCAGATGCTACACAGTTTTGTTCTCTAGTAGGTGCCTTGTAATATTTGACTTTTATGAGACCGGATTTATCCTACAGTGTTAACTCGATATGTCAATATATGCATGCTCCCACCGTTGATCATTTTAGGGCCTTGAAGTGTATTTTACGTTATGTCGAAAAAACCTATCTTTATGGCCTTCAACTCTTATAGGATTCCTCTTAGACTTTGCTCAGCTACTATGATGCCGATTAAGCAGGTTGTCCCAACACTCGTCGTTCAATAACCGAATTTGTTGTTTATCTTGGCAACTTAATTTCATGGTGCTCTAAAAAGCAAACTACTGTTGCCGGCTCTAGTACGAAGGTCGAGTATCATGCTTTTGCCTCTGTTGCTGCGGAACTCTCTTGGACACTTCAACTTCTTTGAGAACTCAAAATCATCCTCCCCTCCCCTCCGATACTCCTATATGATAACAACAGTGCTATTTTCATTGCTTCCAACCTGGTCACCAATCTTGCTCCAAACATATTGATATTGACAATCATTTTGATCGTGAACTTGTTGCTCAAAAGGTTATTAGTCTCGGTTTTGTCCCCTCACACCTTTAGCTGGCTGATGTTTTCACGAAAGGGGTGGCCAAATTACAATTTTTATTGGATTGTGGTAAGTTGTGCATTTTTCCTCTTTCCACCATGCCAGCTTTGAGGGGGGATATTAGAGAACAATCTGATTCCTCAGATTATGACGAAGGTCTTAGTGTTTCTCCATAGTTGTAGTGATCTTCATAATTGTAGTAATTCTCCATAATTGTAGATATTTACCTTCTTTGTATATTTGTTCCATATTTGTAATTGATACTATGTCTATAAATACATATCTCCTCATAGCATATTACTTGAGGCATTTCCTTTATGCCTGATATAAACAAATAAGGTGATTGGGTAGTTACTCGACTTAGTTCTTACTAAAGAATAACATAATCTATCACGTGTAGTACATAAGTAAAACATATTGCAAAATAAACTAGTGGAACACAACTATTTTTAAATCATGTCCACGTTGCATTACATGAATCAATTTTCCTTTTTCTTGTGCTTGAGACAATGCATCAATTCAAAACACTACCAAATGTTATTAGTAATAAGACAATTAAGCACTTCATGAAAATGGGTCTTACCTCTAATGTGTCCAACGTCTATCCTATATTAATTTCAACTCACTCGCAAAATTAATTTAACAAATAAAAATTTCATTTCAAGTTAAATACAATTTGCTTTGATGATTAAGATAATGACAATGCCGTATTAACTTATTGTCATCCTTAATATAAATGAGTTTTGTGATAATGACATTAACTGAGGATATATAGATAATATATATATATATATATATATATATATATATGTGTGTGTGTGTGTGTGTGTATTTGGTAAGAGGCAGTTCATAAAATTTTAAAAAATATTTTTTATGTTAAAGGCAATTTATATAAATAAATATTCATTTTAAATCGAATCCAAGTAACAGACACATTGATTTTCTTGATGACATGGCTAGACATGCATGCGATGTCCCTATTAACCAAAAAAAAAATATTAACAATAAGGCATTAACACCATGTTTATGATGAATAATAATTTTCTGAGGCAAAATTGTCTTAACAGCTGAAGGAATAATATCATTAATAAATTTTATTTGATGAGCATGGTAGAAAGGTCTATTTGTAAAATCTCTTGCAACTGTTTGTTCTTTATTTTTCTTTTCTATGAAATTTATAAAACTATTCATCCATAAAAAAAAAACAAATTAAAGCAATTAAAAAATTACTTATCAACTTGTTATATAAAAATTTAAATACAAAAGAGAAAAATCAATTCCCTTAATTTTCAACATATAATAGAAGTAAATAAAGTACATTAAATTCAATTAGTATTAAAAATAAAATAAAAAAATTTAACAAGCAATAATTTCCTCATCAGCTGGATTCATAAAAAGCATCAAAACATATGAGATTAAAAAATAAGACCAATTCTCACAAATTTCAAAACAGTTCCATGTATCCTATACATTCTTTTAATCGAATTAATTTGTAGATAAGTATATGTTTCTTAGGTAATTTTATCCAAAAAAAATTATTAATTATACATGAGTCATGCACAGATGTTTAATGAATTTCATTAACAAAAGAGGCCTTTTGTAACTAAAATAGATAGTGAAAGGAGTTTTAGTGTCACTTTTAAAAGTTAAAGAAGGTACTAGTAAAATGCCACAAGGTTTAGGAAGTTTTCCCTATAAATTATTTTGTAGTATGTGACTTATATTGAGTGAAACATATGTGCAGAGAAAGCAGGCTGAAAAAGATAAGGAAGCTGGTCTAAAGAAAAAATGTCTACAATTTTACTAGGTACATCAATCTCGGCCTAATACTAGATACATCATGTTTTAAGCGTGGGAAAAAGGAGCACATAAACCAAAATTGTTTAGAGAGAAAGAAGGGGAATACATAGAATAAAGAGCGTTCATCAAAGTTTGTGAATGTAGTGGAAGAAGAAGGCTCAAAGTGCGGTGACGGAGATATGCTTTCTGTTTCATCTGGTTTAGAACGTCTCACAAATTCTTGGATTCTGGATTCGACATGCTCCTATCATATGACACCCAATAAAGATTGGTTTAACACCTACAAGTTAGTAAATTATGGTTTTATTCTAATGGGTAATGATGCATCATGCAAAGTTATTGGAATAGGGAATATCACAATTAAAATATTTGATGGTGTTGTTAGAACATTGTGTAATGTTAGGCATATACCGGATTTAAGGAAGAATCTGATTTCATTAGGCACTTTAGAATGTAATGAGTTTAATTGCCAGTATGCAAGTAGAGTAATGAAGGTGAGTAAAGGTGTCTTAATAGTGATGAAGGGGTAGAAATTAGCAGGAAATATCTATACACTACTAGGTATCGCAGTTGTAGGTGAAGCTGTAGTTGTAGAGTCTAAGTCAGATAGTACAGTCTTGTGGCATATGCAGTTGGGTCATATGGGTGAGCGTGGGATGATGGAGCTTCATAAGAGAAATCTATTAAAGGGTGTCAAAAAATGCAAGCTAAATTTCTACAGGTATTGTGTTCTTGGAAAATAGAATAGAATGCGGAACAGCCACATACAAGATGGAAGGAATTATTGACTATGTTCATACAAATGTTTGGGAGTCGGTAAGGGTAGCATCACGAGGAGGATATATGTCTTTCATGAGTTTTATTGGTAATTACTCACTAAAGGTCTAGGTATACTTTATGCAGCACAAGTCAGAAATATTTTCCAAGTTCAAGTTGTGGGAAACTGAAGTGGAAAACCAAACAAGGAGGAATATCAAATGCATCAAGTCCGACAATGGTCTTGAGTACACATATTTAAAGTTCATGGAGTTGTGCGAGCAACATGGGATTAAGAGACACTTCATAGTACGCATGATACCACAACATAATGGTGTGGTGGAAAGGATAAACAGAACAATAGCTGAAATAGCTCGGTGTCTCACGTTGAATGCAGGGCTTGGAAATAATTTCTGGGCCAAATCAATGAGTATGGTATGTTTCTTGATCAATAGGTCACCAAGGGCAGAATTAGATGGGAAAGTAGCAAAGGAGGCGTGGATAGGCAGTGCAATAGACTACTATAGTTTGAGAGTGTTTGTGTAACGACCTGAAATTTTTATCCATTTTTTTCTCTCTATATTAATATATAATTTCTGATACCTTGCATGAGCATAGCTGGCATCATCACGACCCTAGTGGGACTGTAGTATCCTGTACATTTCATATAAAACTTAGGCAGCAGAAGTACATACATATCCAACATATTCCAAAATACAATACCAAAGTACTATATACCTAACTATACACATACACACATTTATACATAACACTTCCTAAAAAGTCCCAAAAATATTGTGGGCTCCACAGACTAGCCCAAAACTGACCCCAAAAACTATGCCGACTCTACACCACTTCTATCTCTAAGCCGACCCTACTCACCTCTTTGGATTACTTGAAATGTTTAATAATGTTGGGGTGAGACACCTCTCAGTAAGGAGAAACATGTTATTACCAATGTGTGGCATATAAGTTAGTTGGCAACATATCATTTAATCAATACTGTATACAATATACATTGAGAAAAACATTTGTATAATAACACATGCTTATGTCATATAGAATATGAAAATTTTCGAGTTATCTATTCAAAAGTACTTCTATCTATAATACGTAATCTTTGCTTTTTGTGTGTACTATACATAACCATATATCTATAAACTTCCCTCTGCATGGCTATATGCCATGACTTACCCTCTCATGACTTGGTTATACGACCTGTAAGCGGGGCTAAACACTGGTTATCCCTCTAGTGCTAGCCTAACTATATGCATATTTAGATGCCTATAGCACGAAAGGCCCACTCTACCTGGTTCAGAAGCCAGGGAGCAGCTCACAACTTTACCTGAGGGCATAATCGGCTGTACCATACTCTATTTTAGACGTATGGTTGCACTGTCTATACTGTATCGCAACGGTACCGTACTCTGTAAACTGCTGTATTCCATCGGGGTCTGATAATGTATAATAATATTTCTATATAAGTCTAGCTGTTTTACCATGATTCTATATCAACTGTATAGTTATGACGCTATAATAACTATATATCTGTACACTCTATAATTCTGTAACTATAACTTTGTATTATGTATGTCATGACTCTATATTTTGTATAATTTGTATTTCTGTACACCATGGTTCTATATTCTGTATATCATGGTTCTATATTCTTCTGTATAATCATGGTAATAAAAATATTGTATAATCAACTCTGTAAAGCACTATACAATCTTGTTCTGAACTACGTAATCGTAATTCCGTAAAATATTGTATAAGCATGATACTGTAAAATACTGTATATCATATAAACTATATTTCTGTATAATTCTGTATAGCTGTAGCTCTGTATATAAAATTGTATAAGTTATGTTTCATAACTCTGTAGGCTATATAATCATGCTTTTGTAAAACTGTATAACATATTCTATAATATTCAAGTATTTCTTATGCTACACAATTCAATAAAACTTTATAAATATGTTTTGTAAAACTGTATAATTTTTATGTTCTAATCAAATACTATATTATACTGATAAAATGTCAAATAATGCTGGCATAACATGTATTCCCCTTACCTGACTTAGCTGACTATCTAGGCTCTAAATGCTATTTATAATTTCATGCATGCGACGTTTATAATTTTCAACACCCTGAAATAATGCCCATATAATTCCCAGTCAAACAACTAAATTTACCATAATAATTATTACCTTCATATTTTCCCCAACTCCACATATCCAGCATTTCTAAACTATAATTTACCTGATTTCCTGGAAATATACCTGCTGGGGTCCTCAACCCATATCTGCAGGGTCCCAAAAATACCCTAACCTTGAAAACATAATACCCCAGTTTTACTCCACAAAACACCAGTATATTCCCATACAACACAAAATCTAAACTCAAATAATCCCGGTGATATTGAAAATACCCAAATAATCAACTTACCTTGGTTTTGGGATGGTGCCCAAGTTGGCCTGACCAACAATCTACTCCAGCAGACTTGAAGAGAATCTTCCCAAGAGTAGCGTGGTCGCTCCTGATCTAAAAAACGGGGAGAAATGGAGCCAAAAATGTAGTGACCCGAAGAATAATAGTATTTTAATAATAAAGAGGGAAGAAAATGGAAACAGGAACAGAAGGAGGCAGTAGACGCGTTCGTCGACGACATCGCACTATGGAGGTAAAAATAATTTCAAGAAATTTCCAGGCCTCGTTGATGAATACAGGGGTTCGTCGATGAGGGTTCTTCAGGACCTCATCGACGAGGTTCCGTCTCGTCGATAAGGAAATCCCAAGAGAAGAATTTGGGTTCCTTTGAATTTCGTCGACGAAGGGTAAGGTTCGTCGATGAAATTCCTTAAGGACTCCTCGACGAGGTGACATGGCTCTTCGACGAATCTCGTAGTATAAATAGCCCTAAACTGATTTTAATCACAGAAATTTGCCGTAAACCCTATCTCTCTTTACCCCTATGGCTCCTCCCTCTTCTCTCTTCGATTTCGGCCCCGTCAGTCGCCGGATCGACGATCTGAGGCCACCACGACGCTCCTGACGGAGGTCTCTTCAAGTCTTCTGGAGCAGATCGTCGGTGGAACGAAGTTGAAATTCATCCCAAATCCAGGGTAAGGTCTTTTATTCAGTTTTTAGCCCTTTAGCAGCTGTAGGAAATGATGTAAGCCAAGAAATATTGATATTCTGTTCTGGAAAATGTGGTTTTCAGGGTATTGAGAGGAGAACCCTGCAGGTGTAGGACCCGTTACAGTAGGGAGATTTTAGCGAAAATCAAGTAAGGGAAATATGTTATGCTAGGCAATTTTACTATGTTTTAGTATAAACTATACGTTTTTATCAGATGATTATTCACGATAGAAATTTATACAATTTATCATTTATGTATAATATGTTTAAATTACTGTGTGGCTTGAGAATATGAGTATAGTAAAGAAACATGTTTTACAGTATTTTCAGGATATGATTTACAGAATATACAACCAGTGGTTATGTTTAATAGTAATTGCAGAATGCCATGATTATACAGTTTTCAGTACCATGATTATACAGTTATCAGTACCATGACTTACAGTTTACAGTACAGTTCAGAAATACAGATGATGCAATTACAGTTTATTTCAGTGTCATGGTTAATACAGTTATTTTAGAATCATGGTAAATTAGATATTTGTATATAGAGATGTATTATATAGTATTAGACCCTATTGGACCATACAGTTATAGAGCACGATACCGTAGCTACAGATATTTCAGTTCAGAGTGCAATCACCTATTTAGATAATACATGGTAGTAGGTCAATCGTGCCCAGGCGTGGACAGGCTCCCCATCAGATATGGGTTGAGGAGTGGCCGATCTGACTGAGGGAGTATAGTGGTTTACCCTGGTCGGCCAACCAGGGTAGATCCCACCTACGGGCTGCACAATCCTGTCATGAGGGGTTAAATCATGACACACAGTTATCCACAGGGAAATTTTCAGTTATTATTATGTATATACAAATTAACAGAGACAAAGAATATACTTATGTACATTAGAAGTATTTTAAATAGTAACCTAAAATACTGATATGTTAAGCAACATGAAAATGGTGGTGGTTTCTATTACTTGTACTGTATTTACAGATCCAGTTATACATGATTTTATAGAACTAGATTTTCATAATATTGTAACTCATCTGCCACACACTAGTAATAGCATATTTCGTCTTACTGAGCTTTGGCTCATCCCAATTACTTTAACATTTTCCAGGTGATCCAGGTAGGCGAGTAGATCAGGCTTGCAGATAGAGGGACCTCAGTGTTGCTATGATAATAGAGTGAGTATTTGTGGGAATATTTTTGTACAGCCTTAGCCAGTTGAGGATATTTCTGGGGAACAGTTATATATATGTATATTTTGGGAAACAATTTAGTACTTTAGTACTGTATATAATCACATATGGTTATGTTTATTTGATTTATGCTTCTCGCTGCTTAGGTTGATGATTGGGTTTAATCCAGTATGGTATCAGAGCATGTTAAATGTCATAGTATATATATATATATATATATATATATATATATATAAAACCCATTTCAATAGCAGGTCGTTACAAGAAATCTAGAGAGAGGGACGGGTTTTAGAGAGAGAGAGAGGACTTTTGCAAGAATTTCTCACTGGAAAACCCAAGTTAAGCATATTTATAAAATGCGGATTTGTTGATGAGACACGTAACCTCATCAACGAGTCTATGAAGGGAGTTCGTTGATGAACTCGAATCCCTCGTTGACAAACTTCAGGCTTTGCTAAACCCCTCTCGGTAAGTTCTCGTCGATGAGACATGTGTCTACGTTGACGAGCCCAAGAAGGATGCTCGTTAACGAGCGCCCTGCGTTCATCGACGAGACCTTGTGAGTCCCTTTTGAAAATTTTCTTTTTCTCTCTTTTCTTTTATTATTTAATTACTATAATTCTTCGGGTATCTACAGTTTGGATGTCTAGCCTACGTGCATGTTTCTAATGAGGAGAGATCCAAACTTGATGCGAAGTCTATACAATGTATCTTTTTGGGGCATTAAAAAGGGGTGAAAGGTTTCAAGATCTGGGATCTGAAGGAAAATAAGGTGGTGATTAGTAGAGATGTGATTTTTGATGAGAAAGTCATGTTAAAACGTACTTAGGAGGAAGAGAAACAGGTGACACAAAATTGCAACAGCAATGAGCATGTGGTGCAGGTGGAGCTAGAGTGTAACGACCCGAAGAATAATGATATTTAAATAATAAAGAGGGAGGGAAATGGTAATAGTAACAGAAGGAGGCAGCCGACTTCGTCGACGACGTTGCATTTTGGAATGTAATAACCCAATAATTTTCCTAGGACCTCGTTGAC
Organism: Malania oleifera; assembly: GCF_029873635.1. Classification (NCBI taxonomy): domain Eukaryota; kingdom Viridiplantae; phylum Streptophyta; class Magnoliopsida; order Santalales; family Ximeniaceae; genus Malania; species Malania oleifera. The sequence goes on from NC_080424.1 coordinate 108,695,503, forward strand.
GAACACCGGTGTTGACCTTATAGGTTACGCCCTGGTTTTGATAATGACAAATACGATTGTATTTAATAAATATCTAGTTCACATGCAGGTCCATTTTAGCAGATCATTAATGGCACGTGAAAGCTCAAAGCTTGAAGACAAATTCATGCTCTTAATTGTAATATTTTTGTAATGAAATTTGTCTGTAATAGTAATTAGGGTATTCGTTTTGTAATAAACACATACATCACATGCATGGTTTATTTTGTAAGCTCAAACCATATACAAACAAAAAATGACCATAGAAAGACCTTAGGGTATTCACTTCGGTCGACCGACACCGGACTTTTTCGGTGTCTTCAAATTGGACCCCAAGTGACCCTAGGACACTCACATTCACACATATGTTTGTTAGGCACTTGAATATGACTTATATGTTTCGAAACGGGACCTAAATACACACATGGTGCACTTTCAGTCGACCAGCCAAGCTAGTTTAAAAAGTCCTGGTCGACCGAAACCTCCCTGGGTTAAAAGTTTGACCACCTGGTCGACCGAACTAGGTTGTTCAAAGAGACTTGGTCGACCGAAACCCTCCTTGGTCAACATTTGACCATCTGGTCGACCGAGAACTTTTGTTCTCCAACTACCTGGTCGACCGGAGGGTCCTCGGGAGAATTCCCAGCGGTCTGGTTGACCGAACCAGCCAGTTCAAAATGGTCTGGTCGATCGAACCTCGGAAAATTAGAAAATCACCCTCTCTTGGTCGACCGAGCCTTTAGTTCAAAACTCTCCTGGTCGACTGAACCATATGAGACTTGGTCGACCGAAACATTTCTGATCGACCGGACCTCTCGGGTTGCCCTGATTTTTACCGCAGTTAATATTTTTTAAATAGGGTTAAATTGGTTAAAATGTCATTAAACTTTTTCAACAATCCCTAATAGGTCCCCAACGGTCAAATATTTTGGTATGAAGCAAATCATTAGCAAAAACCAAAAATCATATTTCTTACTCAAGCTAAATACTCCCTACTGCTTATACTACTTCCAAATCCACTCAAACTTTCCTACTTCATCTCAGTATCATTTGTAAGTGTATTTGAGTGTTATTGGTTAGAGGTTTGCTCTCTCATTTGGTGAGTGTGTGAATCGATTTTTTTTCACGAGAGCATAACCTAAGTATTCTCAGGAGGCTTCTTTAATAAGCCTATCCTAAGAAGACTTGTGTTGAACTTCCGAGTATTGCATTCTCATTGCAACATCTTAGGAAGTTTGTATTGATTTTTGGCTTGCAAAAATTTCTTTCAAACTTACTCAAATATCTTGTGGAACCTTTATTGAACTATTTGTGAAAAGATATTTGTGTTGGTTACATTAATCTTTGTGGCAATATTTATTCGAGTATATACATCATTTGCTGAATACAAAGATTATCTATTTTGCAATCCAAGCATATACATATTCATGTCATTGAGATATTCTCTGATTGATATTCTTGAGGCTTGCTTGGTATTCTGTGTGAACACATTTGATTGAAATATTTTGAAATACACATATTGTCATTGATACTCTCACGTACGTACTACATTGATAGAAAATACCTTTGAGAGTTAAACTATCTAGACCACACTGAGCTTACATTTTAAATTATCTGTGATGTTTGTGATTGTGTGCATCTGTGGTACAAATTTGCTTTACATGAAAGCACCCTCATACTGTACCTTTTGATTGTATATCTGAGAGATTCCAAGCGTGGCCTGAGGGGCGGTAATCCAGCCTGGTAAGGATTGGTGTAAAGGTTGAGGTCAGCCCTGTGTTAATTGACCTGGTTAAGGTTGAGGTCAGCCTTGTGTTAATTTGACCTAGTTTGTATAGGTGCCGCTCCACCCGTTTAAGTGAGCAAGTTATTGTGATAATCCTTGTGCTGGTTAGCCAAGGCGGGGACGTAGGCAGTTGGCCGAACCTCGATAACATATCTGTGTGTCATCCTTATCTTTATTGCTTTTTGGTGCTTGCATAATTAATTAAACTGTTTAATTTAATTTCTGATATTACTTGCACTAGATTGACCATCAGATTGTGAACATACTGTTGTTAGGAGGAATACCTAGGGGATAGATTTTAAAATACCAATTCACCCCCCCTTTTGGGATCACGATAAAGCTAACAACAGGGGATTCGTCGATGAGGGTACATGAGGACCTCGTCGACGAGGTAGCATTTCATCGACAAGAAAATACTGAGCGGTCGTTTTTCGAATTCTGAATTTCATCGACGAGGAGATGATATTCATCGATGAACCTCCTTTTGGACCTCGTCGATGAGATGACGTGACTCGTCGACGAAGGTTGCAGTATAAATAGTGCAAAACCTCGGATTAATGTAGAAATTCAGCGTCATTCTCTCTTCTTTCTCTCTCCTATATTTCCTATCCCTTCTTTCTTCAATTTTGGCCCGTTAGTTGCCGGATTGACGATCTGAGGCTACCACGACGCTCCTGGTGGAGTTCTCTTAAAGTCTGCTGGGGCGGATCGTTGGTGGGATCGAGTCGAATTTCTCCCCAGAATCAGGGTAAGGTCTTTTATTCAGTTTTTGGCCTTCTAGAAGTTGTAGGAAATGATGGAGACAAAGAAATAATGATATTCTGTTCCGGCGAATGTTGTTTTCAGGATGTTGAGTAGGAAGCCCTGCGAGTGTTGGACCAGTATACCATAGGGGCTTTCTAATAGTCAGGTAAGAGAAATATGCTATGCTAGGAACCCCTTTTATGATTTTAGTACGAACTATATATTTTTATCAATTTATTATTCAGATTATATATATATATATATATATATTATAGTTTCCAGAACTTGATAATATTAATATTTATTTGTGTAGCTTGAGTTGATAACAGAACAGTACTATATTTATAGAATTTGTGAATACCATGTTTATAGTTATTAACAAAAATACCATGATATTTGCATGTTTATAGAATGACGAATTTTTCAGTGTACAGAATACTCAGAAATATGCTTTTTCAGTAATTTCAGAATAACATGTTTATTAGTACCATAACACCCCAATATACAAATATTCAGACAGCAGTTCAGTTATACTGAAATAAGATTTTCAGTTAATTTATTTAGAATTTTAGATAAATTTTATGGGGTTATGGTTATTTTAGAAATTACAGTAAAAATAGTATATTATAGATATCAGTTACCTATAGAGTATCAGACCTTGATGGATCAGACAGCAGAGCACAGTACCGTAGCTACAGATATTCAGTTCAGAGTGTAACCACTTTACTCAGACAGTAAGTGGTATGAGATCGATCGTGCCCATGTCGGTACAGACTTTCCATCAGATATCGATTAAGGGGGCCGATCAGATTGTAGGAGTTCAGTTGACTTACCCTGGTCGGCCAGCCAGGATAGGTCCCACCTTCGGGCCGCACAACTCTGTCATGAGGGGTTAAATCATGACATACAACCATCTAGGGAAATTTCTCAGATATTATGAGTACTATCAGACTTTCAGAAATAGTAGTATTAATATGAAAAGTAATTTCATATAGATTGACATGTTTAGTTATGCAGTTAATGGTTTTATTATACGTTATGTAATATCAGCACTTTTGGATTCAATTATTCATATTATTCTTAAATCAGATTATTTTTACCAAACTATAGCTCAATAGCCACATCCTAGTAATAACATGTTTCGTCTTACTGAGCGTTGACTCATCCCAGTGTTGAATTATTTTTTTTCAGGTGAACCAGTTAGGCGAGCGGAGCAGGCTCGCAGGTAGAGGGGCTGTTGTATTATCCTTTTTGAGAGTGAGTATTTTTGGGTAGCATGTTTTTGTAAACCTTTGGTATCAGTAAGGGTAGTTTCAGGACAGCAATGATGATTCTATATTGTGGGTTGGTTTGACACTCTGGTATTGTATTATGTGTGATTTTATTTTATATGATTGACTTCTGTTGTTTAGGTTAATGATTGAATTTAAAACTAGGGAAAAATATTTTATTTTATTAGAAAGTCGTTTCATAGAGACTCAAGGTAGAGTAGACAATGTTCATAATGGAGGAAGTCCTAGCTCAAAAGATCAACAACATCACAGTATAGCTATAGACAAGCCCAGACGTACTATTATGCCAACCCCCAGATATGGTTTTGATGTTTTGGTTTCTTATGCACACATTACTTGTAGTGGGGATCCTACTACTTTTCAAGAGACGGTGCACAACCAAGATAAGATTAGATGGATGGGTGTTATGGTGGAGGAAATGGAGTCTCTACATAAGAACCAGACATGAGAGTTAGTGGAACTTCCAGAGGGGAAGAGAGCAATAGGATGCAAATGGTTGTATAAGAAGAAAGAAGCAGTATCAAAAGAAGAAGGAGAAAAATTCAAGGCTCGTCTAGCAGCAAAGGGTTACTTATAGAGGAAAGGGGTTGATTATGATGAAATCTTCTCTCATGTGGTTAGACACACATCCATCAGGGCAGTTTTGGGTATGGTAGCGCATTTTGATATGCATTTGGAGCAAATGAATGTAAAAACAACGTTTCTCTATTGTGATTTGAAGGATCTGATTTGCATGTTACAACTCGAAGGGTTTAGTCAGTTTGGACAAGAACACTTGGTCTATAAAATGAGTAAATCACTTTACGGGCTGAAATTGTAACGCCCCGAACCCTTTAAACCTGAGCCCGGTGCGTTATACTGGATAAAATCCTTGATAATCCATAATTAACATAACATACGCAGCGGAAAACATAATCATAATCTCCATATAACACAATACCAGAGTTTACTAATTTCTATCTATAATCCAAAGTATCCATCCAACACCTACATTCCCATATATACATACATCTCCAAAAGCATTTCAGTATTTTCACAACCATCCTATTCTCAACAGGATTAAAACATAAAACTTAAAACATAAATATTTACATTCCCCCAAAGTGTTTTGAAAATATACCCTTTCTCTTTAAGTCCCTTAAAATGCTATAATAGCTCGAGCTCTCTAAGCTCGATCTCGTGGAAGTCCTGAAAAATATTAGTTCATATTCGGGTGAAACACATCTCAGTAAGGGAAGAAACAGTATATTAAAACAGTGTGTGGCCAACATGAGTTTATAATCAACATAATATTTAATATTTAAAAAAAATCGCTAACACAATTTTTGAAATCATTCTCTGATCCTATTCAAACACATGCAAATGTTTAACCACGAGATTACTTGGGGATAGGGGTGATTACCCGCCCATACAAGTAGCACCCCTCTGCTCTGATATTTTTGACAACCCAAAGGTTGCAGCTAAAGCATACCAGGGCACTCACCTTACTCAATAAGCCCTTAAGTGATAAATTAATCTCGTACTCACACTATTCAACAATAGCTTACCGGCAAAGGCCCTAAGGATAGGGAAATCTACCCGCCCATACAAGTAGGTTCCCTCTGCCCTAATACGTTATGCGGCTACTGCCACATCTGTAGCTACTAGTGTACTCGCCTTACTCAGCAAGCCCTTAGGCGAAAGGTACGCCTTACCCAATCGTAACATGTTCTACGTACATACATACTTCTAATATCATAATACACAATTCTTTCTATCATTATTCAATCATACACATTTGTTCATATTCATGGCTTAACATTACATTTCATTTCACTTTAAGTGACTCTTTCCTATTTTACATTGTTCACATTTCATATTTCATTTCTATTTCATTCATTTCCCTTTTCATTTCATTTTATACCCAACATCTTTCAGCTGTTTTACCCAGTATCTTTCAGCTGTTGTACATTTACCCAGTCACTTTCAGCTGTTTCACATTTACCCAGCCACTTTCAGCTGTGACACATTTACCCAGCCACTTTTAGCTGTGACACATTTACCCAACCACTTTTAACTGTTTTACCCAACATCTTTCAGCTGTTTACCCAGCATTTTTCAGCTGTTTACATGGTTGCATTAACACACACAGGCAACATTGTCCATATCATATTTTATTTTCATGGTTTTACTTACTTAACCTGCATCTCATACATTTAACATATATTTGCACAGATTCTCATGCCACACAATTTAATAATAAAATTCATACATTGCCTGTAAAATAGCCAACCAATATTTAATGTTTATATACTAAAAATACCTTTCATGTCTTACATAAATATTCTGAAAATATTTTTCACTTTCATCAGTTCATTTTCACACATACATATCTAATAAACAGCCCTAAACTCGAAAAAAATATATAATTTAAACAGTTGACATTTTACCCATACTAAAACATATACACGTACATATAACACAATTTATTTTTTCATTAAATTCATAAAAATTCTGATTTAATATATATTTTTCCCCTTACCTGAATTCTCGAACTACACTGACGGGAATCCCACACCGATGCCCGCGGCGCTCACCCGAACCCTGATTCAAAAATTCTAGTTTTATGTAATTAATCCTGAATAAAATATTATTTTTAATATTTTCTAGACCCATAAGTTCTAAATAAATAAATATACCCTTAAATATAGCCAAATTACTAAATTTCCCAAATTAATTAATTCATTTCCCAAAAATACTACCCATCTAGCCTTCCCTAAGCTCCACACACTTCAAATTAACATTTAAACTAATATTTTATGCTCCCACTTAATTTCCTAAATTATGCCTGCGGTGCCCAAAACTACACCCGCGGCGCTTACCCGAACCCTAATTCAAAAATTCTAATTTCATTTAAATTATTTCTAAATAACATACTATTTAAATATTTTCTAAGGTCATAATTTTCAATTTACAGTTACACCCGCATATTTAACTAATTTGTCAAATTTCCCAAATCCCACTCTCGCTTTGGAGTAGGGTTTAGAAAATCTCAATTGAAAAATTACCAACGTCAAATGACGATGACGACGACTAGTACCACTTGATGGTACTCGATCGCCGATTTAACAGTAGATTTAAAGCAAAATTGAGAAAATGAGAAAAATTTACCTTTCCTCAGGAGCAGTGCCTAAGTCGTTCCTACGACCAATTTGCTCTAGTAGAAATGTTGGTGGTGATGAGCAGAGTCCAATGGTATTTTTGATTTTTCGATCGGCCGAATATTGGCTGAGAAAATAAGAAGAGAGAGAAGGAGACGTGAGGTGAAAGACGGACGAAGCTGAGAGAGAAGCAGAAAGTGAGATGAGAGGCGTGGGGAAGCTGAGAAGATGCGCAGGAGTTTGAAATCCCAAACTCAATTTGGGATGAAGCTTCCAGAAGAAGCATTAATTATCATTTGTGTGTATCATTATTTCAATTAGTTTTTAGTTTTTTTTTTTTAATCCAATGTAATGAAATTTTAATTTAATTACTAATTATTTAATTTATCTTAATTTAATTTAATTTCTTAAATTTTAATTTTTTTTGTTCCCTTTTTTTTTCCACGCCATGCCTTTTATTTATTTATTTATCTGTTAGTTTATTTATTTATTTTTATTATTTCAATTATTTTAATTTTTCGGGTCTTTACAGAAATAGTCTCTAAGGAAGTGGTATAAGTGATTTGACTCCTATATGATCCGAATTGGCTATAGAAGATGTGAGTAGGATTGTTGTATTTATGTGAAGAGCCTTGACGATGGTTTATTTATTTTTTTGTAACTTTATGTGGATGATATGTTGATTGCCGCGAAGAGTATGAGTGAGGTCAATAAGTTGATAACTTTGTTGAGCAAAGAATTTGATATGAAGGATTTGGGTATGGCCAAGAAGATTCTTGGGATAAAGATTTGCAGAGACAGAGCTTCTAGGAGATTATGGTTATCTCAGCGTAGTTATGTTAAGAGGGTGTTGGATAGGTTCAACATGGATAATGCAAAACCTGTAAATACAACTTTGGCAAATCATTTTAGATTTTCTACCACCCAATGCCCGAAGACAGATGATAAAGTTTAAGACATGTTAAAGGTTCCATATGCCGGTGCAGTGGGGTGCTTGATGTATGCTATGGTTTGTATAAGATCAAATTTGGCACAAGTTGTCAATGTGGTGAGCAAATTTTTTTCAAATCCGGGACGACAGAATTGGGATGCAGTCAAGTGGATTTTCTAATACTTGAGGGGAACTACAGACTATGGCATTATGTTTGGCAGACAACATGGTGATCCTTCAGTTGTGGGATATGTGGATGCAAACTATGCAGAGAATTTGGACGATAGGAGGTCTACCATAGGGTATATTTTCACTCTTGTGGGTGGGGGGCCTATTTATTGGAGGTCTATGGTTTAGTCTCTAGTTACACTATCTACTACTGAGTTAGAGTATATGACAGTTGCTAAGGCTACCGAGGAAGCTTTGTGGCTTACAAGATTGGTAAAGGAGCTGGGTATTCAGCAAGGTGGAGTTCAGTTGCATTGTGATAGTTAGAGTGTCATTTATTTGACAAAGAATCAGGTGTATCATGCGAGGACCAAACACATAGATGCGAGGTTTCACAGGATCGGGGAATTGTTTTCTTCTGGTGAACTATTACTTGAGAAAGTTCACACATTTGAGAATACAACGGACATGTCGACAAAGCCTATCACCACAGATAAGTTGAAGCACTACTTGGACTTGATTAATGTCTCCAGATGCTAGATGGGTGGCATCCCAACCTATTGTCCAGATGGAGCTTTGGGTTATGTTTTCTTATTCTCCTAAGGGGTGAATATTCGTCAAGGTGGAAATTATTGTAGTATGTTGCTCATATTGAGTGGAACATATGTGCAGAAAAAGTAGGCTGAAGAAAACAAGGAAGCTATTCTGAAGAAAAAATGTCGGCAGTTTTACTAGTTACATCGACAATTACATCAACAGTTTCTTCTAGAAGCAAATCAGGAAGAAAACCGTTGACGGTATGATATAGGTACATCGACAATTACTTCCAATGAAGAAAAAGCATTGACGGTTTCTTCAAACTGTCGACGATTTTGCTCGACATTGTTTTTGAAGTTTAAATTAGGAAGATCAATAGGTTGAGGATGCGGGGGAAAATCATCTGTGGATTGATACATGGGCATTTGGGGAATTTTCTAATTCCTCTGTACGTCTAGGGTTAACATAAATACAATGATGTAACCTTATAGTGAATTTCAGTTGCTGCTTGCTCCCATGGATGTAAGCATTCTGTAGAACCATGTTAAATCTATGTGTTGTTTATTACTTTCATTATCTTTGTGTATTTTCGTATTATTCATCGTGATAGCTGCATTGCACCGCTCGTGTTACATTGCACAACAAATTATTATATGGGATGTCCCCTCTTAATGTTTAAACCATAGGACTTTCATGAAGACGGTATTAGGTTTGAATCTTAAGAAATATAAGAAGAGATATAAAACGAGAGATGCCACTTTTTATTGTACAGTATACTGTCATGGTCCAACATCGGATGTGTATTAAGGAAATCTTAAATTTATAAGGATGGTTTGAAGTTCAACTATGTGAGATGCCTTTTATAAGACAAATTCGTGAGGTTAGTGGGTCGAAACGGACGATACCTCACAAAAGTTAAGTCCAAAGCTATTACATTTGGTATCAGAGCAATCCTAGAAGTACGATCATATGTAGTTGGATCCCACATAGGGGTGTAAGTCACCCTGATAAGGATGTCAGAGAAGAGATGAGAGAACATGTCATGGTCTCATATAAGATATATATTAGAGAGATCTTAGACTTATAAAGATGGTTTGGACATGATGTCAGTTGACCAAAGCGGACAATAGTTTATTGGAGTTAGACTCAAAATTATTATATTAATCTACTCTACATTCCATCAACATGTCTACCCAACATAGGCTTTTGAAGGACAAAAAAAAGACAAAAAATCCTGACAAAAGAGTCCATGTTATGACTAATAATTAATTAATAAATTAATAAACAAACATTAAAATAACATTTTGAGCCAAAGATTATATACATTTTAAAAATAAAAAAAAAATCTAAATAGATATTGATTGAAATATAATGCCTATCATGAGGTCCACAAGTTTGGGACGTCTCTATTGAGAGGCGGCCGGCTGCATTTTGGAGCCATTCTACAGGTAGAAACTGGTCTTCATTAGGTCTGAAAGTGAATAAAATTAGGGTTGGTAAATTTTGTATGCTAGATTAAGTCACGTTTCCTTAACAGGCTATTGCTAACTCAGCTACTTTGTCGCTTTGTAAAATACCAATTGAAAAATCATAAAGATGTGCACTTAATATGAAGTATATGATTAAGGACAGTTTCTCTCTCTCTCTCTCTCTCTCTCTCTATTAAAATTTTAAATATAAAAAAATTTATGACGGTACATTTAAACTAATTACCCATAATTGGAATTTTGTGTGAATAATATGAATGTATTATCACATAGAAGAATTAGCTAAAAAATATAACGTCATCAATGTATCCATCTACATATTTATTAATTTGCCTTAGTTTCTTCTTATATTTATATATATTTTTTCATGTGATGGTTGGCAAAGTAATTAAGAAAGAAGGTGGAGAACGGCAACGAACACGAGATCAGCAAGACTTGGGGGTGGAAGATACTAATCCGTAGGTTTGGTGGGCACCAGGGGTTCCAAGGGTTCATTGGTAATTGGAATTCCTATGTAATTAAAAAAAAAAAATGAATCCTATGAAAAGTTAGGCCTTATTTTGGAATTTGAAAAATCTTAAGGAAAAAAGGGGAAAATATGAAGAGATTTTTTTTTTCATATTTAGTTATCATAAGAAAGAAAACAAAAAAATATACCAGAATAATCAATAAAAATATAATTTTGTGAATCATTTAAAACAAATTTTCATTTTTGCTAATACTTGATACACAGGAAAAATATAATAAAAAATAAGTTTATTTATTATTTTCCTTTCCTTTCATTTTCCTAACCAAAAGCCTTGATGCAAACATATCCTTAAGGTGTGCAACTCTAGAGAAATTATACAAATAACTTGTTCCTTCACACGTTCATATGATGTTAAACATGTAAAAAATTAATGTTATATTTATTAATATCAGACATATAAAGAGAAATCCATTTTAACATATTTCAAATTTAAGAAACAGACAAGATTTTCTAAAGCAAATGATTTTAGAAAAAAAAAAAAAATTATTATGTTAGCGAGTTTGGTGCGGTATCATAGTGTCTAAAATGGCGTGATGGTAATTGGAATTTTCGGATTATCAAAAATAAAAAAACAAGTGATTTTAAAGAAAAAAAAGAAAAATTATTATGTTAGACCGTTATTTTTTTATGATAATATCCAATCGTACAACCAATATTAGAAAATGATTTGTCCAAATATTTCTTTTGAGCTGTAATGATTAGGAAGTCAGTCAATTTTTTTAAACATTTTTATTCCAACATGGGAATGTTTGAATTTAGCTTTTAACCTGGATCCACGTACGTAAGAAAACGAAAATGGTTGGTGACAACGAATACGTGGTGGTCCACAAGGAGGACCGCTATAAAATTTCCGGAGGCACCCATGTGCTTGCTTTCACAGTCGGCTCATTCATTCTCTCATGTGTCCAGTTAATTCACTCGTGGGACGTTTGCATGCAGAGGAAGAATGTTAGGTAGAGAAAGCAGGGAACTACAAAAATCATAAGGGATTGGAGGAAATTGAAGGGATCAGAACTCCGACGTGTTCTTTCTTTCCCATGTTCATCATACCAACGTTTTAATTTCTTTCGCCGGCGGTGAGTTTCAGATCTTGTTCTTCCTTAATTTATTATTTCTTTCTGCTAATATATATAAAATTTTGAGTTAAATATAAATCCAATGATGGGAAATGCTGTCTGTGGCACTTAAATCTGAACATGGGACGGAACGCAAGTTGTTTTTAAATTAAACTAAATTAAATTACAAGAAAAAAAGGAGGAAAAAGTTGTCGTCAAATTTCCTTTTCTTTGTTCCTTTTTGACGAGCACACACGGATCAGGGAACAAGGCTTTTTGATCGTTTTGTATTTCGCTTTTTAATTTGTTTTATTTGTTCTCTGCTTTTGTCTCTGTTCTTGATTTATTTTTTCATTTATTTGGAGTTTCTTTTACCAATACTTGTTTTGGTTATATAACCCTTTAATGGAACTTTCATGCCCATCACAAAATTGCGTTTGATTCAAGAAAAGCTGGTTTGATGCACTTCCTGAGGTGCTGATGAATGTTCATTCCTTCTATAGGATGTGACAAGCAGTCACTTTAAAACTTGTAAAGAGAAATTCCAACATGGAACTTTTGGATCTCTTCGTAGCTGCTTCAATTCCAGTCCTGAAAGTTCTTTTGATTACTGCACTCGGGTTGTTTCTCGCGACAGATTCAGTTGATATTTTGGGGGAGGATGCTAGGAAACATTTGAATAATGTGAGTGCTGACTAGTTTTGCTTCTATGTATGGAATTACCTGTTTCAGATTTCCATATGAATTCTTCAACACTAAGTTGTCTTCTTTTGTGCGTGTGTGTGTGTTTTTTTTTGGTTTTTTTAAACAGGTTGTATTTTTTGTGTTCAATCCGGCGCTTGTGTCCACCAAACTCGCACAAACAATAACATATGACAGTATGATGCAGTTGTGAGTTAAATTTTGGTGCCACTGCATCAATTTGTACAATTCATGCCCAAACTTTCTGTGTTCAATGTTGGGTTAATTTTCTTTGCATTTTAGTTTTTGTAATGAATGTGTTGAGTGTATATGTAGGTGGTTCATGCCATTCAATATTCTGTTTACATTTATGATTGGTTCGGTGCTTGGATGGATCGTTACTCGATTGACAAGAGCTCCTCAACATCTGCAAGGCCTCATTGTGGGCTGTTGTGCTGCAGGTAAGCATGCAGTAATGCAATTCTATAAGTATTGGAAAAATGGGGGTGAAAAGGAACAGATGTGAGGTTTCATTTATTTTCCTCTCCAAGTCATCTCATAGATCATTATAAAATATTTAGTTATTTTGTTGTTAGGAAGGATGGCCTTCAAGGGGGGAGTTGTTGAGAATGGTAGATATTTGAAAATAAATTTATTGAATTGATGTGAACAGGAAATTTGGGGAACATGCCTCTCATTATTATTCCAGCAGTCTGTAAGGAGAAAGGGAGCCCATTTGGAGATCCTGATATCTGTCATACCTATGGCATGGCTTATGTTTCACTTTCAATGGCTGTAGGTCTTTTCTTTAGATCAAGGGATCCAATCTTGTTTACTTTTCCTTTTTGATGGGTGAAGAACATAACTCAAGGAGCAAAGTATGGGGTTGCTACCAAAAAAAAAAAAAAAAAAGATTTCATGCTCCGTTTTCAAATAACTTTATTTCGGCACATTTTACTTTAGTTGACAATCAGGAACTTATTTGTTATTTTTAATTACATGTGTTGTGATACTCCAGATAGGGGCCGTTTATTTGTGGACTTATGTTTATAATATTGTGCGAATATCTTCGACGAGTTCTAAAGAATACAAAGTAAATGGATCATGTATCAGTGTTGCTTCTGGTGAAGCCTCATTATCACATCCAGGGAGCTCCACAGAACCTCTCCTTCATCCCAGAGAATCCGTAACAACTGAGGATTATGCAGATAAATTTGCACTGCCCTGCACTACTTCTGGTGGAGATGCTAAGGTTGTTTTCTGCACTAAGCCTCATGAGTTTTCTGCATTACCCCCCTTACTGATCTCTTTTAATGCCCGAGAAATTGGTGTATTGTTTCTTTCCTTTCTCCTTCAGCCATCCTGAAATTCTGTGTTTTATACCAAAATAGTGGTATTTTTCATATTGTTTAAATTACTTTGCTATAGTGCAATGCTTGTGGTAATATTGAAGAAATTTTATATCATTCTTGAAGTTTAATTTTTGATTTTGCATTGTTTCATTGAAAGAAGCCATGTGAGAGCTTAAGTTTGATCATAGAAATTGTATGACAGGTGGCAATTTCCAAGAAAATTTGGCAACATTTGGGGACACTGATAGGAAAGGTCAACCCAAAGACATTGTTCGCCCCTTCAACAACTGGAGCAGTATGATCCCATGGCTTTTATAACTTTCTCTTTTGATCACTTTGTATTGTTTAGCACAGTGTTTTGAAAAACTAAAATGAGGCTTGCTTGAGGCTCTGTCTGAGATACCAAATCCCCAAAAAGCCAACACATTATGCACTGAGGCTTACACATTTGCATAAAAGGCATGCCTTTAGTGGCTTAGAGCCCTCTTAGTTGGGGCTTATGTAAGCCAAGCTTAAGCCTATTGAGTCTTAGGTTACACCATGTATATAGCACCCATCAAATACTCATTTTTTCCAATGTGAGACAAATTTCACAAGTGGAATTCTCAACAGCTTATGCATTTTAGGTGTGTAAATCTCATGTTGGCTGCTTATGCCCTCTTGGTATTTTTTGAATGCCTACCAAGTAGTTTACTATTGTATTTGATTTTTAAATTAATTTGTTCTTTTCTTAATTTTTTTTTTCAAGTATCTACATCTTAAAAAAAAAGGATAAAATTCTCAAAAGGCTTTTGTCTCAACTCTCAACGCCTCGAGGCTTAGGTCTTACCTCATAAGGGTTAAAGTGCTTTGCCTTGTGCCTTTTAAAACAGTGGTTCAGCAAGTAGGCTGCTCATCTCTTCCCTTTCCATATATATATATATGTATATGCTGTATGCATCTATGAGATAGATTCAGCTGGGTAGGAATTTAAATAAACCAATATGTACTTCAAAAATTGAAGAGCAGCTCGTCTGGGACCAATTATTACCAAAACTATCTTTACTGCAGAAAAAACAAGAAAAGATTCTAGAAAAATATATGGAACAGAGTGGAATCATTCTGATTAATTGGGTTTGTTTCTTTCTCCATTTCCCTGACGTGTCTCGTAAGAACAAGCATGCAGCCTGTTGATATGGATTGATAAGCTGTGCTGATTTTCGATGCAAAGAGTATAAAAGAAAACATACTTAATGCCATAGTGATAGATCTATGCCTAAATTTCTAGGATTATAGTTTTTTTTTTTGTACCATGATGGGATTCCTAATATTAAGCAAGTATGTCTGCCCATCAAGTTAGGAGAGTGATCTGCTGGTATGTATATGTGTTGGTCATGCCACTTCCAATGTCCCTGAAGGCATTAGGCTTTTTTTCTGCAAACTAGTGTGGGCACTGAATCTCCATACTGAACCGTGTGTTTTGTTCTTATATAGGTTGTTGGCTTTTTGATTGGACTTGTTCCATTGCTTCGAAAATCAATGATCGGCGATGATGCTCCCCTTCGTGTGATCCAGGACTCTGCTTCTTTATTGGGGTAATGGAACCTACCCACAACCTCAGTTCAGTCCAGCAATCATTTCTTGAAATTGTCTGACTTTATGGGCTGAAATGATCCAAGCTCCTAAGATTGTAAGACTAGGAAATTGGTTGTACAACTTAAAATTAATGTTCTCAGAAGGCAGTCATTTAAACTGAAGAGGAAGTCACTCAAAAAGCAAATTTTGCAAAAAACGAAAAAAAAAGTTTGGAAACTTTAAAAACCATTGATTATCACTAATCCAATGCATTGAGATGAAAACTTATGATTCTAGGTTGATCAATTGTGTTTCATCACTTGGTTTTAAGCTCAGTTCCTATATTCTAATCGTACACCAGACTCAAAAGATTAATCCACCTTAAATTTGATAGTTTTATAGCTCGTCTGCAGAAGATGGGTGGGCATACAATCAGATTCACATATGTTGTAACTACTAATCCTAAAAACTCAATCTGAATGGTTAACAAAATCCTAACCCTTCTTGTTTCTTGTATTATATTTGATTTGCCATCGGATACAGTAATTTGGATGCCCCATATAAGCTTCCCAAATTCTTTTTGGCTGCAGGGATGGAGCCATCCCAGTTCTAACCCTGATCGTGGGAGGAAACCTTCTTAAGGGTAATAACTAATCTGAGGTTGATTTTCTATATGTTGACCTTGGCTTAACCTGGTTCTGTTTAAGGACCATGGGATTTTTTGCATTGGCAACTTAGAGCAATTGGTTGATAATGGATTTGTCTTGCAGGTTTACGAGGATCAGGAGTTCAGAAGTCTGTCATTGTTGGCATCATAGTAGCTCGTTATATAGCACTTCCCTGTTTGGGCATTCTCATTGTTAAAGGGGCAGCTCGGTTTGGTTTGGTGCATGCAAGTCCGTTGTATCAATTTGTTCTCCTACTTCAATTTTCTCTTCCTCCTGCAATGAACATTGGTATGATTATCTTTTAGATTGTAGCTTCTTGTATGGATGTCTATGCTACACTTTATTTTCATCCTACCAGTGTGTTAAAATTTTACCTTTTCATTTGTTGAATTGGGGCTCATATTTTGACTGGGTTGTCCGCTTGAAATATGTAAGAGAGGGTAAGGTTTCACACGTAGGCAAGAGGGCTGAAAAATCTTATTGGGCTGATCCTGGGGTGATAAGAGGCCTGGTGATGCACTGGGGAGTGATCTCCCTGTCATACACTGCTATATTTTGAGTTTGGGTGCTGCATCTATGGAGTTCTAGTGTA
Organism: Malania oleifera; assembly: GCF_029873635.1. Lineage (NCBI taxonomy): Eukaryota > Viridiplantae > Streptophyta > Magnoliopsida > Santalales > Ximeniaceae > Malania > Malania oleifera. The sequence continues at coordinate 108,712,037 of NC_080424.1, forward strand.
TGGGCTGTTTATACTTTTACTCTAAGGTTGAAACCATAAAGGCTATTCTGGTATACATTGGCGATTTATAGAGGCTCTGTGGATGTAGGCACCCTACTGAACCACGTAAAATTGTTATGCTCTTCTTTCTTTTGTTCTCTATTTTTCATTTTACTCTGTGGGGTGCGCATAATCCAACAGATCGTATTTGCAACACCGTTAACCAATGCATACCTGGCCCTATTTCTAGCCAATAACACTGTCAGATTTACAGGCTCAACCATTTTGGTTGATGTCCTCTTATTAGCTGAAGTTCCTTTCGAGCAAAAGATGAAGCTTTGGACAGGATATCTTTTAGTTTCAATGACATAATCCTTCACTATTTGTAGTGTGGTACATTTTCTTCTAGCTTGTGGGCTCTTTCTTAGATTGAAAACGGCTTTGGCTTGGATGGTATAGTTAGCTGAGGTTGTAACCACATACCTGAGTAAACACACTCTCCTTGTGCTCAATCTCCTAAGGCATGGGTGCACAAACACCCACACAGGGCTTCTTAAACTGATAAAAAGGTTTGTTTTGGTACACTAGCACATGCAGGCTGCTCAATAGCTTCAAAAGTTTTGCAGCAAAACAATATTTATATTGGTTCATGTTGTGATATGTGTTGAATTATGGCTCATTCTAGAAGCCTACCATTGCCATTGAAGTCTTCAATGGTGGGCTATATTTTCAAAGGTAGGTGATTAGTGGTTGTAATAGTGGTATTTCCTAACCTATATAAACCCATCACCTCTATTTGTAATATCATCCCCAAATTTGCCTACTTCTCTCTTAGGCACATTCTCTTTTCTCTCTCTCATTTTGTAATATTTCTACAATAGAGAAATATTGATTGATAGTGTCCGAGGACGTAGGCACAATTAGCCGAACCTCGTTAAATTCCGGTGTTCTTCATTTTATCTATTCAGTAGTTAGCTTTTGTCGGGTATAGTTGTAGTAATATATTGTGTTAATTACATGTCTAAGGAAAATTCTATCTAGGAAAGAGGGATTTAAGCGGTCCGTTGTGACCCCCCACTTCCCTGGGAATTTACCTGGTGTAATTTTGCACAATTATTCACTCTCTATTTACCTGTACAATAGTAAACTGTGGTAAAGTTAGGTGGAACAATCTCAAGTTTCACAACAATATGGATCGTATAATGAAGATGCGCAACGGAATAAACAACAAGTAAATGTAAATAACACATACAACCAGAACAAGATCAACATGAAGATTTACATGGTTTGGCAAAACCTACATCCACGGAAGCAATGACACATAAATTTCACTAAGGAAATCAAAATGTACACAATACACTTCAATAATGATCACTCTTTATCTCAAAATATGCCCAGATGACATATATAGAGTTTCCTCGGAGGTTTCCCCCTGTTTGCCCAACCACCCAATGTTCAAAAATTCAAAATTAAGAAAAACTGCTGCAGCCCAGGCGCCTCTTGTCGACGAACACAGAGCCTCGTCAACGATGCCAGAAGTCTGAAAATTTCCCGCTCTCGCTAATTATTCGTCGACAAGCTTTAGAACCTTTGTTGACGACCCTTTGCTGTTCCCTCGTCGACGAGCATAGGCTCCTCGTCGACGAGTCCTGCTGTGCTGCCCCCTTCATGTTTTTCCTCCTTCCTTCTTTACTTATCAAAACAGAAGTATAAGAGTCACAAATAACAGTTCATGCATAGGAGGGAAAAAAAACCAAGAGGGGCTTTATTTCTTTATTTATGGGTTGGTTGCATGTCAGGGGAAAAAAAAAGGATCACTGAGCAAAAAAGAAGAAAACAAAAGACAAGATTTGGAAATATTTGATTCTGTCACTTTTTCAAAGAAACAGCTTCAATTTTTCTTTCATTGCATTTCCGTTTGACAATGTTATGCAAGAAAACACATTTTCATTCACATCTTCCATCGACAATGTTTTGAAACCAGTTTTGCATCATTCACTGATGAGATTTTTTGTTATCCTTAACAAAGTGATCTTTGAGCACTTGTTTGCATCCTTAACATTTTTGTATCCTCCGGTTGAATTTTTGCTACTAGCACGAAAGAATGGTTTATTTCTCGTGACATATTTCTCTTTTTTCCTTCCTGCAGGTACCATTACTCAATTGTTTGGAGCTGGTGAGAGCGAATGTTCTGTTATTATGTTATGGACTTATGCCTTGGCCTCGATTTCGCTTACTTTTTGGTCAACTTTCTTTATGTGGCTTGTGTCTTGAATTTTAACTTTCCACATGCCATTCTACTGTCTTTCATTATTCACTGTATTAATTCAGATATTCTTTTCTCCACCCATTCAATCTTAAAATGGATGATCTTGGGCAACTGCTTGTTGAATAGAGTGAGACTAGAAGCGAATATACTGTATCCAGATTGAAAATGAAAACAAGTAGTTGTATGCTGCGCGTTGCGTATATTTGTTCTTAGAAGTGACTGGATAGTAAACTTTTCAGTTTAGCATTCTGAAATTGAAAACTGAGAATTTGTTTGGATAAATCCTATTTTATTTTCTTCTTCACTCTTCTTGTAATCACCATATTCTCATGGAATCCAAAAAGCATTTTTAAAAAAATGGCTAATGTAAAAGCTTAATAGAACAGGTTTATTTGATTTGTGTTCGCACTTTCACAGTGAAATATGGTACAGACCAAAAGTGCTAGTATATATAGTAAGGCAACACATACATATGCTTGAGGAAAGCAATTGGATCAGTACAAGCTTGTTGAGATCATCAAAGTAAGGATGGTCCATTGCTTTTATTTATTTATTTTTATTTTATGAGATCCTCCCCAGGGGTTCATGTATATTGCGATATTTTCTGCAGAAAAAGCGATTATAGTTGTCACATTAACAACTAGAAGAATTGAGTCAAGCCAAAAAAGCAAGAGCAAACATTCTGATCATAAAAATTCAAAATACAAAAAGTGTTAAGGGGGGGGGGGGGGTGGGAAGGAAGTACACACCAGTATATATAGGAGGAGCAAACATTCAATTAAACCTGAAAATGTGCATGTAGGATCTGCTAAGACCATTTGTGCTTCAAATTGCCAAGATCTATGATTGAAATACTTCACAAACCACCAATTAAAAAGTGTCACAATATCTAATAATGAATTAACAAATTTACGAGCATGCATGTGTTAAACAACAGCATGAACCAATACTTACATACTTATTAAAAAAAATCTAAAGATCAATTGAAACAATGCGCTTTAATTATCATAATGTCCACCACTATATATGGAAACACTCTAATTGTTGGGGTGGATCTAGAAGCAATAATCACACACAAACAAAATACTGAACACCAACAAACAAAATACTGAACACCAAGATATAACGTGGTTCGGTCCAATCTGACCTACGTCCACGGAGCACACAGAACTTCACTATAAACTTGGAGAATTACAAGGAAGAGGAGGAGCACCTGCTCAACTCAACTCTCTTTCTCGCTCACAACACTCTCTCCTCACACACTACACACAACTTCAACACACACTTGCACACACTGAACTCTCTGTTCCTGCCACCCACCCAGCCATGCACAATTTCTCACATCTTGACCCACACACAATTACACGCACACACATCTCCTTTATATAGCCATTAAAGGGGGGGGGGGGGGTAATTCAAAGGTGGTTGGCTGAAAATCAACCATGGTGGGCTAGGTAGGTGAAGGGTTGGTGGCCGCCGGTCTCCAATGTCAACAGAAGCGGCTGGTCGGTGCAGCTGCCGATGACCCACCACATTCTGCATCTCAACAATCTCTCACTTGGAGATGGAGGCATCATCTCAACCAGTGTATAGGTAAATGATGTACTCACATCTATCTTCAAGCATGAAGACCAATGGAAGTTGAGCACAATTTCAACTTCTCTGTAGTCACCACCTTCCTCAACACGTTTGCTAGATTTCTGCAGACTGATCTGATGGTTGTATCAATTATCAGCTCATTCAAGGAGCATTTGTTTTGTATATCACTTTCATCTTCTTGTTGCAAAGGATCCTTGGTGAACCGAATTACGAAGGGTTCTTGGTGAACCGTGGTTGAAGGTGTGAATTGAATTGCAAGGATTCTTGGTGAACTTTGTGGCTCTTGGTGAGCAAAAGGGATTGGTTCCCTTGGAAAGGCTCTTGGTGAGCAAAAGGGATTTGTTCCCAGTTGTAAAGGCTTCTCCATCGGTGAAAGAGGTTTATAGTGGATTGTGGAATCCTTGAGTGTGTCTTAAGGCATGGACGAAGGCAAGGGGCTGAACCACGTTAACATTGTTTGTCGAGCTTTTCTTCCTTACTCTTTTATTTACGTCTTATGCACGATTTATATTGTTTATATTATGATATAATTGCTTGTATCTTGTCAAGATTTATTATTTTGTAGAGGAAAGTTAAAATACGCAAAAGAGCCTATTCACCTCCCCTTTAGACTGGACTTTAGGGCCAACAAGTGGTATCAGAGCAAGGCGCCTAATTTTTCGAAGTAAATTCCAGAGCGAAAAGATCAAATGGTGTATTTGGTGGACACTTCTTCCTAAGGACAATCCGTGACCAAACCACCAATGTTCAACAGCTCCAACTACCTGGCATGGAAGAATCGAATGACGATCTTCATTCAGTCACATGATCTTGAGATGTGGCAGGTTGTTACAAAGGAAGACTACATCTTCAAAAATAAAGTAGGGGAACCAAAAGAAATAGAATAGATGTCAAGAACGGAAAAAAGGTTAGTACAACTTAACTTCAAAACAAAATATTATCTCTATAGTAGCTTGTGCGATGAGGAGTATAATCGTATTTGCGGATGTGAAACCGCAAAAGAAATCTAGGACAAGCTCCAAGACACATACGAAGTTAAGAATGGTGACGATGATGCTGCAACTTGGGACAAATTTGATGGACTTTCCACCAACAATGAAGTAGAGGAAGAAGCGGAACATTATTGTCTCATAGCTAACAAGACAAGGGAGGTTGAAACTAAATTTGGATGGGAGTAGCTTGGGGAACCCAGGGCCGGCGGGTGGGGGTGGCATCGTTAGAGACCATACATGTTCTTTTATTTTTTGTTTTTTAAAGTATTTTGGTTATTGTTTAAATAATGAAGCTGAATTGAGAGTTGTAATGGAAGGAATAAAGATTTGCAAATATTTGGGCCATACCAATATTGATATTGAGTGTGATTCGAATGTTATAGTAAATTAGATAAGATCCAGTAAGTGCTCCTTGTGATATTTGTGGGATTTTTGGGAGCAACTTATTGGTTTATTGGAGGGAGTAGACTTTTCGATAAATCATTGGTATAGAGAAGGGAACAAAGTGATAGATGCTTTGACTCGACAAGGTGCTATGGGGAGGAATAGTTTGTTTACAAATAGTAGTCAACTTCCTAGAGTTATCAATGGTTTGTATAAACTGGAGAAGATGGGTACGACTTATATGAGGTATGTTTAGCTGATTTCTTGTTGGTATTGGTTTACGCTTATATGAGGTTTTTTTGTTTTGTTGCGTGGGGTGTTTTATTGGTTTGTAGGTCCTTGTTTTGTTTTGTTTGGACTTGTAGCCCTGTTTTGGTTGGATGTTGGTATTGTTTTTGGGAGGCCTTTAAAGTTTTTTATTCTATTGTAATCTCCCATTGCTTGTCTTGTAACCACGGTATTCCTCCGCAAAAAGTGAGGGTATATTAATAAATAAATGGAGGTGCCGCCCTTCTTTAAAAAAAAAAAAAAAGCTAACAAGCAAGAATAGGTAAGTTCCGATGACAATGATTACACTCCTATGTGTGATGAATTGGTAAATACTTGTTCTAAATTGTTTGATGAATTAGTTTTAGTAAAAATAAAGAACAAAAATATTGAGAAAGAGTTTGCTTTATTTAAACAAAGGGAATTCTCTTTAAAAGAAGAAAATGATTCTCTTAAAAAGAAAAATGAGGAATTCTTAACTACATCTCAAAAGGACCATGAATTTTTTCAAGTAGAAGTAGGAAATTTGAAAATTCAAATTGAAAACATTTTAAAAGGAAATACTCTCTTAAAAAAGAAAGATGAAGATCATGGTAAAACCATTAGAGGAAAAGAAAACTTCAATAAATTCTTAGGAGTAAAAAGAAATAGTATTTACAAAAGAAATTTGAGTTATGATTCCTCTTATAAATCAAATGGTTATACCTCATCAAGTAAAAATAGGATTAATCAGAAAAAACCTTCACATGCAAATAAAACTTGCTTGTCTTGTGAATTGAAAGGTCACATTCATGATTTTTGTCCTTTTAGAGGTGTAAGAGGCAAAGAAAGAAAGTTAGAATGGGTAGTTAAGAAGACCAACACCTTGGGACCCAAAGAAGAATGGGTGCCAAAGCAAACTACCTAAATTTTAGACTATTGCCTCCTTAGAACCTAGGAATTGATAGGAATTAGGTAGATTTAATCATAACTAAGCAAAAAGGGATAAGTGTGGACTAAATGAATTTATATAGTGCTAAATTAGAGACACTTACCAAAATTTTTGTGGATAGCGCTCAAGGTATAAAATCCCAGTTTATGCATAATAATTGGTTGATTACTACGCTGGGAACTTTAGAAAATCAAACCAATATTGATGAGTTCAAATGTTAAAATAAAATAATTAAAATAAATAAATAAACTAACAGATAAATAAATAAAAGGAATGGCGTGGAAAAAAAAAAGGAACAAAAAAATTAAAATTTAAGAAATTAAATTAAATTAAGATAAATTAAATAATTAGTAATTAAATTAAAATTTCATTACATTGAATTTAAAAAAAAAACTAAAAACTAATTGAAATAATGATATACATATATATATATATATATATATATATGTGTTAAAGTATATAAATGATGATTAATGCTTCTTCAGGAAGCTTCATCCCAAATTGAATTTGGGATTTCAAACTCCTGCGCGTCTTCTCAGCTTCCTCACGCCTCTCATCTCACTTTCTGCTTCTCTCTCAGCTTCGTCCGTCTCTCACCTCACGTCTCCTTCTCTCTCTTCTTATTTTCTTGGCCAATATTCGGCCGATCGAAAAATCAAAAATACCGTTGGGCTTTACTCATCACCACCGACGTTTCTATTAGAGTAGATTGGTCGTGGGAACGACTTAGGCACTGCTCCTGGGGAAAGGTAATTTTTTCCTATTTTCTCAATTTTGCTTTAAATCTACTGTTAAATCGGCGATCGGGTACCACCACGTGGTCCTAGTCGTCGTCATCGTTATTTTGACGTAGGTAATTTTTCAATTGAGATTTTCTAGGCTCTACTCCAAAGCGAGAGTGAGATTTGAAAAATTTGGCAAATTAGTTAAATATGCGAGTATAACTGTAAATTGAAAATTTTGACCCTAGAAAATATTTAAATAATATTTTATTTAGGAATAATTTAAATGAAATTAGGATTTTGATTTAGGGTTCGGATAAGCGCCGCGGGTGTAATTTTGGGCCCCGCAGGCATAATTTAGGAAATTAAGTGGGAGTATTAAATATTAGTTTAAAGGTTAATTTGAGGTGTGTGGAGCTTAGGGAAGGCTAGATGGGTAGTATTTTGGGGAAATGAATTAATTAATTTGGGAAATTTAGTAATTTGACTATATTTAAGGGTATATTTATTTATTTAGAATTTATGGGCCTAGAAAATATTAAAATAATATTTTATTCAAAATTAATTACATGGAACTAGAATTTTTGAATCAGGGTTCAGGTAAGCGCCGCGGGCATCGGTGTGAGATTCCCGTCGGTGTAGTTCGAGAATTCAGGCAAGGGGGAAAATATATATTAAATCATAATTTTTATGAATTTAATGGAAAAATAAATTGTATTATATGTACGTGTATATGTTTTAGTATGGGTTTAAAATGCCAACCATTTGAATTATATTTTTTTTTTGAGTTTAGGGCTGTTTATTAGATACGTATATGTGAAAATGAACTGATGAAAGTGAGAAATATTTTCAGGATAATTATGTAAGAAATGAAAGATATTTTTAGTATATAAACATTAAATGTTGGTTGGCTTATTTTACAAGCAGTGTATGAATTTTATTGCTAAATTGTGTGGCATGAGTAAATAAAATGCTGTGTGGAAATATATGTTAAATGTATGAGATGCGGGTTAAATAAGTAATACATTGTGAATTAAACATGACATAGACTATGTTACTTGTGTGTGTGAATGCAACCATGTAAACAGCTGAAATATGCTGGGTAAAACAGATGAAAGTGGCTGGGTAAATGTGTAACAGCTAAAAGTGGCTGGGTAAATGTGTCATAACTAAAAGTGACTGGGTAAATGTGTAACAGCTGAAATATGCTGGGTAAAACAGCTGAAAGTGGTTGGGTAAATGTATGATAGCTGAAATATATTGGGTAAAACAGCTGAAAGATGCTGGGTATAAAATGAAATGAAATGAAAAGGGAAATGAATGAAATAGAAATGAAATGTGAAATGTGAACAATGTAAAATGGGAAAGAATCACTTAAAGTGAAATGAAATGTAATGTTAAGCCATGAATATAAACAAATGTGTATGATTGAATAATGATAGAAAGAATGATGTATTATGATATTAGAAGTATGTATGTACGTAAAACATGTTACGATTGGGCGAGGCGTACCTTTCGCCTGAGGGCTTGTTGAGTAAGGCGAGTGCACTAGTAGCTACAGGTGTGGCAGTAGCCGCATAACGTACTAGGGCAAAGGGAACCTACTTGTATGGGCGGATAGATTTCCCTATCCTTAGGGCCTTTTCCGGTAAGCTATTGTTGAATAGTGTGAGTACGAGATTAATTTATCACTTGAGGGCTTACTGAGTAAGGTGAGTGCCCTGATATGCTTTAGCTGCGACCTTTGGGTTGTCAAAAATATCAGAGCAGAGGGATGCTACTTGTATGGGCGGGTAATCACCCCTATCCCCGGGTAATCTCGTGGTTAAACATTTGCATGTGTTTGAATAGGATCAGAGAATGATTTCAAAAATTGTATTAGCGCTTTTTAAATATTAAATATTATGTTGATTATCAACTCATGTTGGCTACACACTGTTTTAATATATTGTTTCTTCCCTTACTGAAATGTGTCTCACCCGAATATGAACTAATCTTTTTCAGGACTTCCACGACTCAGAGAGCTCGAGCTATTATAGCACTTTTGAGGAAAAGGATATAATTTTGATGTTTTGGGAATGTAAATATTTTATGTATTATGTTTAAGTCTTCCGAGTGTTAGATGGTTGTGAAACGTACTGAAATTTGGGGATTATGTTATGGAGATATGTATTTATGTGAACACAGGTGGATGTATGTTGTATGTTAGAACATAGATGGATGTAAAATACTCTGGTGTGGTATTGATTGAAAGATTTTAGTTTTGTTTTCCGCTGCATAAATGATATTAGAATGTGTATTATTAGGCAAATGAATTGATTAGTAGCACTCCGGGTCCTCTCAGGAGGTCGGGGCGTTACAATTTGTCTTAATATAAAAAGAACTTTCTGATTTATATAATTGTATGCTGAATGTTTAATTATGCCTTAAATGCACATAGTAAGGGGGAGAAATATTTTATCTTATTCAAACAATATGCATAAATTAAGGGGGAACTTACAATTATATCCTATAAGAACACCAATCGTTTGCCATCATTAAAAAGGGGGAAATCGTTAGTTTTGGTGGTTACATGATCGTAATTGTCATGTTTTGATGATAACAACCCATTAGTGGTTTAATGTAAACTCATCTTTGCATATCAAGTTATGGTAGGTACAAACTCAAATGCAAAGATCAAGTAAAATCTTAACAGGTTAGACATCATCAAAAAATGGGAAATTGTTAGTTTTAGTGGCTACATAATCATATTTAATGTGTTTTGATGATATTAACCTATTTGTCGTTCCAAGTGTAACCTTTCTTTGCAAATCAAGTTAAGTACAGATACAAGTGGCAAATACATGAAGGTACTGAATCAGAGGCAAAGATCGGACCGAGTAGACGTTCGTGTTGGAAAGATAAAAAGGAAACTCACTCGGAAGAACTCAAGCACATCCAACGAAGCTAATGTAGAATCATATGTAATGGGGAGTGTTTGAGGTAGTATTTATTGTAACTCTTACAGTATTATTTCATGCATGATCATTGAGCAAGAGTTGAGCACATTGCATGTGCATGCTAGTTTGTAAGAGTACATAGGATATCACTAAGTCATAAGTTTACTACTCATGGTTTTCAAAGACAAAACAAAGAATTTTATAAAAATATCCTTTACTCAAATGTATTTATATATGTGACAAGTTTTAAATCATATTAGTCTTATAATCTTTTAAAAACTTGGTCCTGGACAGGTTTAAAATCTCATTTATGCACCTCTCAAATTTTGTAAACACCATTTGGTATTTGAGCATAACTTTTGCTAGAAGACTCCAAAAAGGGTGATCTTGGTATCTACGGAAAGTTAAGGAAAAATCCCAAAACTTTCATGTTGAAGACTTTCAAGGAAAAATAGTTGACGGTTTTCTGAAACCGTGGACCATTTGAGACAAAAACAGAACACCTAATGAGCAAAAAACAGCTAGTTTTCAAAATGAGTTTTTATATTAAAACCCCAACGACCATAAAACGGCTAGCTCGCCCCTTTGCCTATAAATAAAAGTCTAAAGGCTTGTTTAAACATTGATTTTAGTCATTACATATGTTGACCCGGGTGTAGAGTCTAGGGGGGTGAATGGACTCTTTCGCGTATTTTCACTTTTCTCTACAAAATAATAATTTTGGCAAGATGCAAACAATTATACCACAATATATAAAATTAAATCATGCACAAGATATAAACAATGGAGTATAGGGAGAGAAAGCTCAACACCGTTATTTTAATGTGGTTTGGCACCAAGCCTATGTCTACGCCTTGAGACCAATTCAATGATTCCACAATCCACCATCAAACTCCTTCACCGGTGGAGAAACCTTACAACGAGAGAACAAATCCCTCAACTCTCACCAAGAGCCTTCACACGGGAACAAATCCCACCACTTACCAAGAGCCACAAGGTTCACCAAGAAGCCTTGCAAATCGGTCAACCAAGAACCTTTAACAACGGTTCACCAAGAACCTTCAATATAGGAACCAATCCCTTTACAACAAGAATATGAGATACAAAATGATGCTCCTTTAATTGAGCTGATATCAAATACAACACAACGTCATACTAATCTCTCAAGCAATGAATCAAATAAGATTTAGAGAGGAAGAGAGAAATTGAGCACTTGATATGAAGAACTAAAATCCAAAGTGCTTAGGTTTTGTGTTCAATAAATGTTAATCACTAAACTCGTGTAAAAATCATCAATCCTATGTTTAATCAAGTCTATGGACTTGTATTTATAGGCAAAATGGGCTACTAGTCGATTTATGACTGTTGGTGTAGAGACCCGAACCCGTAAATAAGGAAAATAAATAAGAAAATGGGTAAAAAGGGAATTACAACAGGCTTTGTCGACAAAGGCAGTATGTTCATCGACGAAGTCCCTTTAGTTCTTATTCGTCAAAATTCAGAGCGTTGTCGACGAAGAAATACCGAGCAAACTAAGAAAAATATCTGGATGGGGTTCGTCGACGAAGGTAGAGCTTCGTCCACGAACTGATTGGTTGGTCCGTCGATGAAGGCGCCGCTTCGTCGACGAATTTGACTCGGTCAAAGGCTCTATAAATATCATTTTTGATTGTTTAAGGGGTAAAAAAACCCAAAAGCTCGCTCTCTCTCTCTCTCTCTCTCTCTCTCTCTCTCTCTTTACGATCCTTCGCCATTCGTCGTCTGTTTCTACTATTGGAAGTTTTTGCGTGGACTAGAGGAAGAAACTTTACAATTATAGCGGATTAGATCGTCGTTTTGAAGATTTTCGAGATTGTCCCTAAAATTGAGGTAACGATTTGAATTCGTTTTCGTTTCGGTAGATCTGTAGTAGATTGAATAATATTGAAGTATTGTTCTTCGATTTTTACGTTTTGAGGATCCTGTGTTGTAGTTTTGGATCAATAAGCTCGTGTTTCAGTTTTCGGGAAAAAGGTAAGGGAATTTTTTTGCATCAGTATTTTTAGAAAAAGAAATCACAAGATATGTAGCTTATGTTTATATCTACTTACGAACTGCTTATTTGCAAAGTTTTATTGGGTATAAATGCCGATTCTTACAGTTTTTCACGATTTTACAATTTTGGAAAATATGGGGTTATTGGCATATAATCTCCAAATTTTTTAAACTACTTTATTTGCACTAATACTAAAGTAGGAGATGCTTGAAACTCTTAATAGTAGCAAAAATGATATTTTACGAATCAGTTTATATGAAATGTATATTTGACCAAATAAGTGTGACGTATGATATGAATTGATTTTATACTGATTTTAGATGCATGTATATGAACTATGGGGGCTAAAGTTTCTAGTAGTTATCAGAAATAGCAAAAAACAGGTGCCGATTAGATACCGTGCCAAGTATGAGAAAAGGGTAAAACTGAGAGGTTACGAGCCGGTTTTTACCACAGTATGAATGAAAGTATGCATGAATGAGATTGTGAAAATACTGGAATTGCACAGGTTATTATGTTTTAATGTAAATTGTATATATGATATTGTGACCGTAACTTGACTCAATAGTATATGAAGCCTTAAAAAACTTATATTATGTTGGCTCGGTACTGTTGCCAAAACAGAGGTACAATGCAACCACATGTAGTTATTATTCAGTGTGGGTACCTAGTAGTAGGCTAGGCAAGAAAGGACACTGGTCAAAAGGGATCAGGGTGGTGATGGCCAAGTTGGACTGCAGTATATTATGATTTCTGAGAGTGCCTGCACGAACAGGGCTCGATTAGTGCTTTCTTATCGCACAACCTTTTCCAGGGAGAGTTACTGGCATAGTTATGATAGTTTTGAGCTGGACTGTGTTCTAAATATGCATATACATGATTTAAAAGCTTTATTGGGTAGGGTCACAGGTCTGAGTATCGGGCGGAGGGATTGTACAGTGTATGAGCCTGTACCCTACCCCAACCTCGGGAACTCTTACTTGTAATGATGCCGAGTTATCTATTATTAGGAATATATATACTTATATATTACAATATTGAGAATGTGTAATCTATGTAACTGTTTTCAAACAAGGATATAATTGTACAGTCACACATTGATGTAATATCTTCCTCCTTACTGAGAAATGTCCCACCCCAATCTTACAACCTTGTTTTCAGGAGTTACAGGAAATCGGTCCTAGTCGTCTAGAGAAGCTGTGCAGCGTAGGGTCCTGTTAGTTAGCGTAAGTTTGTTTATGAGTACCGGGTTGTTAGCCTGGTTGGTTTTTTGGAATGTAATATAGTTTATGTTTTATGTACGGTTAAATATATGTAAGGAATATTTAGATACTCTGGTATGTATTAGAATCCATATGACAATTTATGTTTTCCGCAATATATGTGAGTACAGACCATTATGAAATACTCGTATGTCCTTGTTTAGGGCGGGTAGTTATGTATGTCTCAGGATTTGTACATGATATGTATGTATAGTAATTCTCTAGGGCCGTATTAAAGGCTGGGGCATTGCAGTTGGGATGATATATTATATGTTTAAATTGAGAACTAACCGTTTATAGCCATTGGGGACTAAATCCAGATGTTAATCGTCAACTATTTGAACCTAATCATTGACTATTGGACCTCATTAGTCGACTAATTGCCCCAATTCGTCGACTATTAACATTCTGCCTAAAATCATCAACAAATTACCCCAAATCGTCGACGATTACCCCAAACTAGAAAAAGTTATCAACATAAAAGTTGTGAGATATTTTTTTAACTTTCCATAGACACCAAGATCGTCCTTTTTAAACTTTTTTAGCAAAAGTTATATCCCAAATACCGAAAGGTGTTCAAGAAATTTGAGAGGTGCATAACTGAGGATTTAAACCCAACCAAGACCAAGTTTGTAAAAGATTATAATACTAATATAATTTAGAACTCGTTCTTATGAAAATATACTTGATCTAATTGAATCTTAAGGTACATAAAAATAGTTTTGACACAACCAAAACCAAGTATATAAAAGTTCATAATACAAGATGTTAAAACTTGTCCCTTATAAAAACATATTTTGAGTATAGGATTCTATTGTCAAACTCTTTGTTTTATCTTAAAAAACTATGAATGTTAAGTTTGTGACTTTAGTGAAAGTACATGTTTTTCTTGTTGTGTCTTTCCTATATTTAAGACAATCATTGGCTTGACTGGTAATGTTAGCTGACACACACACACACACACACAACCCTTAGTTCTGGTGCACTAGCATAATATGCTAGCTACTCTATAGCTTCACAAGTTTTGCACACACACACACACCCCTTAGTTTTGGCGCACTAGCATAATATGCTAGCTACTCTGTAGCTTCACAAGTTTTGCCTTAGGTAGTCTTACCATTCTGAAGAAGACTTGATTTTTTTCATCAAGTGTGACTTATTTTTCCTCTGCAGGTATCAATACTTCTGGAACTAGCGAGAGCAAATGTTCAGTTGTTATGTTGTGGACTTATGTTTTGGCTCCGATTTTGCTCTCCTTTTGGTCAACTTTCTTTATGTGGCTACTTTTGGAAGCTAGCGAGAGCGAATGTTTAGTTATTATGTTGGGGACTTATGTTTTTGGCTTCATTCGCTCTCCTTTTGGTCAACTTTCTTTATGTGGCTACTTTTGGAACTAGCGAGAACGAATTTTCAATTATTATGTTGTGAGCTTATGTTTTGGCTTCAATTTTGCTATCCTTTTGGTCAACTTTCTTTATGTGACTTGTGTCTTGATTTTAACTTCACACAAGAATCTAGGTACAAGTTTTAAAATCTATCCTAAAAGTGTTTGCTTTTTAAATGGGCAGAAGAAATGTATTAAAATGTGTGGATAATAATTATATTTGAGTTCAGTCTTCAAAAATGAAGAAAACTGAGAATTTGGTTTGGATAATCCAATTTTAGTTTCTTATTTCTTTTTCCAGGCGGGCATCCAAGCCTTTGGCAGCAGTGACAATGAATCACCACCAGTTGCCAGCAACACCCATCTTCTTACAAAATCCTAAAAAACAGTTCTGTGAAAATGGGATAGAGCAAAAGCAGAGACATAGCTAGCTAATCATTGAATTTAAAAGAAAGTCGTACACCAAAAGTAACTATTTGAACCGCATTTGTGCTTTCACGGTGAAAAATGGACTAGAGCAAAAGCGGACCTAGCTAGCCATTGAATTTAAAAGAAAGTCATACACCAAAGTACTAAAAAATAAGGCAACAAAAACATATGCTTGAGGAAAGCAGGATCAGTACAAAGCTTTTGGCTCAGTAGAGCTTCTAGTAGGGTCATTAACTAAAGATGAGCCTTGTTCAGATCATCAAAGTAAGGGTGGTCCATGGCCTTTTTTGCGGAGATCCTCTTCGAGGGTTCATATTGCAGCATTTTCTGCAGAAAAAGAATTATGGTAGCCGCATTAAAAACTTGAATTGAGCAAAAAAAGAAACAGATGTGACAGACATCAAATCCATCTTACCGCTAGCAGATCAAGTCCAGCCGCTTCCAAATTAGGAACAGCAGATGACAGAGTTTGAGGTTTCCACTGGGGATACTCATGCCAATTGAGCAGCTTGCTTACCCCTGGCCACACTTCCTCATTTGGGGTACCCAATAATCTGCATAAAAATTTGAAAATAAACAGGTTAGAGGGGAAAGAAAGCGCGCAAAAGTATAGGAGCAAACATTCAACTGAACCTGAAAATGTGCAGAAGCTGCTGCAATTCTGAATCTCCAGGAAAAAGTGCTTGCTTGGTAACCAGTTCGGCTAGAGTTACATGAAACAAATAGCCAAAAATAAAAACACAAGACATACCTACTGCAAGGCAATAATAATGGTAAAGGGATACATACCAAATATACAGCCCACAGACCACATATCTACTGCAGTTGAGTAATGTGTAGCACCCAAAAGGACTTCAGGAGCTCTATACCACAGGGTCAGTATCTGTAACAACAATTGCACACAATTTCATTATCTGAATAGGACTGTTGTGGGTATCATCATCCCTGCATCAGTAAAAGGCAATAAAACTAGATACCTCGTGAGTATACTTCTTGATGGGAAGAGTAAATGCACGAGCAAGTCCAAGATCAGCTATTTTGAGCATCATTGTTTTTTTATCCATCAGAAGGTTGTGAGGCTTAAGGTCCCTGTATTGGTGTAGTTAAAGAGAGTTCAGATTGAGAGAATTGACAAAAGGGGGTTTATGAGAGAGAGGAGATAAGATGGGAATAGGCAACTTATATGATAAATAACCTGTGTAATACTCCATGACCATGGCAGAAAGCAACACCTTTGCAAAGTTGGTACATCAAGCTCTGCATCACAAATCCCAAATATTCGATTTCAGATGATCACAAGAGCAATTGTATGTCGGAGGCTACTTGCGTATGATCAAATATATGGGTATAGTCCAATATAGACTGTATGCATACCTTAACGGTTTTAGCAGGTATTGTGTCTCCTGTCTGGCGAAAGCTTCGAATGAACTTCTTCAGATCAGTTTCCATGTACTCAAAGACCAGGTAGAGAACTGTCTTCCCTTCTTTGTTTTGACCTTGTTTGACATCCATCAATCTACAAGATCAATGGTAAGCATTTCTGTTACAGAACCAGCAAGATAGAGCGGAATGGCACTTTTTTGTAAAAAGAGGTCTTGATCATAAGAAAATCATCCAGAGACTTGACAGATACAACCCTCCAAAACACAAAAACTTGCCATTTGGTTCTCCATGCTCAACCTAGTTAATAATATAAATTAAAATTTGCCACACATGGGAAACCAAACTATTTGGCAGTTGAAATTAATCACTGCCTGTAGCAATCCTCATTGCAACCAAGCACACACCCTCGTCAAAAAAATGCCTACAATAAGTAAAATAGATCAAGATCTACCGATATTCTTGGGTAAAGTTTTGTGGAGTTGAACAAACGTGCCTATCTCTCTCCCACACTCAATCACCCTTTCTTATTGATACACAGGTAATGTGATCCTACTGGAACTATTAAAAAAAAAAAGTAATTGAGATTAACTCTGTTGAATCCATGTGTGCCTTTTTACTTCAACAACATAGCCTAAAACATCTACACATTGCCCAATAACATATAACATATAGCCCATCCAATTGAAAATATGGTAAGAACCTGTTATGCAACTTCATACAGAGAAGAAGATTGTCCAAAAAATAAAAAAAAAGTTGGGGGGGGGGGGGGGGGGGGGGAGTCGGCTCAAGGATGCAAGCATTCGGAATTGAAAAGGAGAACAATTCAATGAAAAGGCAAACGAAAACAAAGGGAAGGACATCTCTCAAGAAACCAGCCAACTATTCAAGCATAGCGCAAGAAAAAGAAGTGAGTGATAACGAAATGCATTAAGAAATTAAAGCCTTGGAAGCGTGATTCGAGAAAATTCAAATAAACCGAAACAAAACCGCAAAAACCCTAGAAGCAAAGCCCTAGGCTAAAATAATCCACAATAAACAAGACTGAAACCCTAGTCTGAAATAACGAATCCAAAGTGAATAAAGCAAAAATCACAATGAAACACAAGCGAAAGCGCAGATTCAAATTGCAAGCAAAGAAACAAACCGCTGCCGGCATCGATAAAAGAAAGTACAGCGAAATCATGGGATCTAAGCAGATTAATCGAAGACAGAAAGAAAGAGAAGTTAGAAAATACCTAACGACATGGGGATCCCTAGATAACATCCGCAACAAGGAGACCTCGCGGAGAGTGGTGGGAGGGACGCCTTCGTCGTCCTCGTGGAGGCGGGTCTTCTTCAGGGCCACGATCTTCCCCGTCGCCTTCTCTCTTGCTCTGTAAACCTTCCCGTAGGTTCCTTCTCCCACCTTCTCTAGCTTCTCAAATGCATCCATCGCCGACGATTTCTCCATTCTCTCTCTCTCTCTCTCTCTCTCTCTCTCTCTCTCTCTCTCTCTCTCTCTCTCAATTTCAAGATCTCACGAAGACGATTGCTTTGGAAGCCGGATTAAATAACCTTTGCGGATTCGAGCTCGTACTCTTAACGGCAACATATTTTGAAATTCAAATGTTGGTCGCATAGTGGCAACTTCCAGTTTCCCAAAAAGCCCCTACCTTATTCTGAAACTTAAAATATTTAAAAATAAGAATAGGGTATTTCACTCTACAACTAAGTCTCTAGTCTTCTACTACTACAACTACTACTACTAAGCACTACGCCTCTTTTTTTTTTTTTAATGTGTAACAATAAGAAAAAATCCAAACCTGAGAGAAAATAATATTAATTTTAAGGCACGTTTGTTTCATTTGAATGACTTCTAAATAAAATTTAATCTTTAAATTAGTTGATTGAATAAGTAAACCAATTACACATTTACTGCGTTTGATGGTAACTCTGAATTTTCTTAAAATTCCTTTGATAGAACTAGATATGAAAACATGTTTGATTTGGGTCCAAAGATTTTTTTTTCCTAATTTTATCATTTATAAAAAAAAATAAAAAAATTCAATGCCAAGTGATTAAAATAAAAAAATAATTTTTTTGTACAACAATGAATTTTATATTTTATTTATAATTATTAATTTAAAATATTGCAAGAAAATATTATTTATGTTAAATTAAAAACTTTAACTTATGCAAGTGCTTATTAGTTTATTCGAATATCTATGCTCCTAAATAGTAAGAAGATTAAAATTGAAAAACAACACATATTCAAATATTAGATACCAAATAATTAATATAATTTAGATCTTAAATTTAGTGACCAGTAAATGTTTGAATTTAAAGAAAAAAAAAAATCTAACTCAACATCATATACATTTATATTATAATAATAAATTAATTAAAGTATGAATAAAACAAAATGTTTTGGGATGAAAAAAAAATTCCTAAAAGTAAATAAATTTATTTTAGATATATTAAGATTTGATTTGAAAAATTTAGTTAATCTAAATTAACATCATTATTAATTGATTGTTTAGTAAACAAAAAAAAAAAAAAAATTAAGAGTTTAGGTAGCAAATCACAATTTAAAAATTGTAATAAAGTCATTAATATTTTAATGAAAGAAACCATACGTTGAGATTTTTATAAAATATAAATAATGAAAAATCTACTTATCCCTATAAGGGTGTCATAATAATATCATTTTGATGTTTGACTTTTATAATTTTAAATAAACTATTAATTTTTATAAATAATTTTGAATATTCACATTTTAATATCTGTGAACAAAATTATAACATAGTATTATTAATTTATTTTTTAATATCTAAACTTATTTAAAATTATAAAAATATTTTACACTATTATTTATATACATTTACATAAATATGTGGCATATTGACTATCTCTGTAAAAGGAAAGTACATTTTTGAATGTTTTTGGAGGTAATTGAAAATATTTGATAGCCTGGAAAAGAGTAATTGTAGATATAAGATGGACACATTGTCATAAATGACCTCCCAAAATTTTTTTTTCCTCTTTATATTGAATTTTAAGTTCAACTTTTAACATATATTTTAAAGGGAAAACAAAAATTCCTGATTCATTTTAAGTCGAACCCTTTCCCCTCTATATTTTGTCAATCATTAGTAAAATTAGTAATTGTAGAACATTTTATAATCAAAATTAAATCTAACAATTAGTTAAAATATCATTTTTTGCTGATGAAATATTTAAAATTTCCTGCTCATTTGGATCTCTATTTGTAAACCCTAACCTTAAATTTTAAAACTCTATATTATTTATTATATGTTCGGTGTGTTGTGCGGATGCGCAAGAAGTGCAGGGAATTATTTTTATAGAGTAAGTTAATTTTTATAATTTTTCAAAAAAAAAAAAAAATATTTTTTTCTATAACTAAACGGTCCTTATTTTCTTATAACCAAATGATTGCAAGGAAATTCGAACCTAGCCTCCCTCCCGTGTGGAGGGCGATAGCAGGTGAAGAACCTAGTTCCAAACCTAAAAATTAAGATCAAATTTAATTCAAATTGGTTTGGTTTGGTTGGTTTATGAGTAAATAAAAAAAATTATCAAGTTTTATTCCAACATAGGAATTTGCTTAAGATGGTGCAGGAATCTCATGTTGAAGTGTTTGATTCACAAAGTAAATTCATGAAAATCTACGCTAAATTTCCAAAATTACCTATGATAATATTCAAATTTCATCTTCTTAAATACAAAATTCATGTAATTAGTTAGCTTAGATCTCATTGAGCAACTTTAAGATGAATCAGAGTTGGGTTTTGTTCCTTGTGTTGGCCTCTTTTGCACAGTTGCATCAAAACTCAAGATAACCAGACCATTGGGAATCACTGCATCAGAGAATATCCCAAATTTAGCAGAAAGTGATCATCTAACAATCTCTGGAGGAGAAAATATCAATTCCTTGCTATCTCTTTCAAATTCTATATATCAATTTTTGTTTACATTTGACTAATCTTCATACATTACAGTACAACTGTTCTAGGCTAGGGGGAAAAAAAAAGAATTAGCTATACAGCTAGTAATTGACCTAATCCAAATTCCTATTGCTAGTATATGTGATGAAGATGAGGAAACTGGTACACTCAAAATCCCCTCCCACTTCAATCTTTTAGATTGAGCCTTGCATTCTGTACCTTAACAGATATCTTTAACTTCTGTTCTTCCATATCTTTCAAAACAGCCAGCAAAGTTGCCCGATATGCTTCACATCGCTGACTTGCATTTTCCAATTCATTGGTCAATTCCCGAATCTTCTTATCTTGATCCTGCTGCGGGAAGGGGGAAAAGGAAGCAAAGGCTAAAGATATGTTAGTTGGAACAGAAATGACAATACATGTTTTATAAAATCTGATGCAAGAATTAATTGAATGCATTGAACCAAGAAGAAAAAGAAGAATGCAGCAACAATGGCAGTTCTATGCATCAAGAAAAATTGTGGATGACAAAAGCACAGCAAACATTCAAAAGAGTTTAATAAGAAAACATCTACTTGGGGCAAATCATGCCAAGTGCCTTGATTTCTCTAAATAAAGACAATTTTGAATCTTAATTAACTGCAAGAAGAAGAAGAAGAAGATAAAAAAATAGTATGAGGCATATGGTTCAGGATTCAGAGTATACAACCCGTACTGGAAGCCTGAATTACAAATATTAAACTAGGACTTGACAATGAAAGCTCGCCAATAAATCAAGAACGGGATGTGCAAGGAAACTATTCATTAAAACATAAACATATATGAATGGGTTAGAAGAAATATCAGGCTAATACTAATAGATAATTGAAAAATACCGGGACACGCTATTTCAATGAAAAAAATTATATGTTTAAGGGTATGTATTAGGCCACCGCAGAAGATCATTTGAGGTAGCTCACCTCCTCATTTTGTATCTTAGTATAGAAGTATAGACTCCAGACCATATTGTTAGATTACCATTTTACCTAAAGGGTTAAGATGTTTGCTTGTGAACCAACAATGTATATCAGGTCTTAACAGCACGTGCAGCCCGACAGCACGTGGAGAGATAAACAAATGATAAACAATGCCCATTATAGGGAATAAGATAATTTTTAACAAACAAACAATAAAATGCAGACAACAAGATTAGAACCTAGGACCTCCCAGCAACTTGGATCTGATACTATGTTAGATTACCACTTAAAAGCTTAAAAGCAACTATGTTGTGGGCCAACAAATATATCAAGCCTTAACACATCATATTAAATCTAAATTTCAAGTTCCAGCAATACAGAAAAAGTAAAAAAAAAAAAAAGCCATCATGCTCCCATATGTTATCACTTGTAAAATCTCATCATAGTTTAGAGAGCACTAATTTTTAGTACATAAAGATTAATTGCTCCCTTAATATCCATCTCAACAGCTAAACCTGAGCTAGTCTAAAATCCATCTTGACAGCTAAATCCAAGCTAGTTTTAGGAGCACTCCATTTCTTGGCAGCCTGGTTTTCATTTTAAGAGGAGCACTGTTTTAATTTGAGAGAAAAAAAATGCCCTTAAGCAGATAGAGGAAAATGCCCTTGATCGTTTGAATTGGCAGAAAAGGATTCATATACTGACCCCACCTAATAGACCTAAGGCTTGGTGTTTTTTTTTTTTTTTGTTGTAATCTGACGTGGTGGGCATAACATTCCTAAAAATAAAAGATTCTCACAAAACATGTATATTCCATTCCCACCCCCCCTATAGGTAAGTTTCAGACCAAATTGTCCTCCTAGCTGTTCGACATCAATGCCCTGATAAAATAATATTATTACATGCTAATATGCCATTACTATATTTAAAATAACAAATTGTTAATAAAGATGAAAGTATCGTATTACTACTACTATTATTATTATTTATAATTATTTTGGTTAATTGGATTTAATTAGGTAGAATTCTTAGTGGGCTTTTGTGTTCAAAATATACTTATTCTTCATATATTGTTCCATGTCTATTAGGAATTCCATGTTGAATTAAACACTGACACAACATCTCGTATACATTCCCAAGAATCTTACAATGTGAACCAAACAAAAATACTCCCATGCAACAGGTGTCTATTCCCACTCATTCTATATAATATTTTTTACGCCGCGAACCAAATGCACCCTAAAAGGCAAATGCACAGTATGTTAAAGATTTACGAATGCACACCTTTTGCACTTTTTTGGTCGAGGTTTATGCACTAGTTGGTAAATTTTAGTGAAATTTGGTTGGTAAAGTAGGGCTACCAAAAATAGCTAAATGCATACAAGAAAGGATTAAGGAGTGCTCTGATACAAGGGAATCTCTTAAACTCTTGAACCTAGACCTTTCCAAAACAATTGAGAGTTACATCTTGAAATATGAACACAATTTGGACTTGGTAATGTTATGATTATCTCTTAATGACGTTTAATTGAATGAAGTTAAATTTATGCGCTTAGAATGATCCGCAAGTAGTTTACACAACAGTTATATTTTCTTCTTTCAAATTTTATTTTTAAGTCTCCCAACTTTCATTATTTCTTCACTATATATGTAATTCATGTATATGTTTTCATAAAAAAAAATAAAATAAAACTCCCAAGAAATTAATGCCTTAATGAATTGAGGCTTATGTGTTTCCTCATTAGGGTTAAAATGCCTTGATTGTGCCTCTGCTTTTTAAAACACTGATTAACATGTCTATCATCTATCTTAAAAACGGTAATCCACAAATAAGGCCCAATGTTTCAATTTTCCCAGAACAATAAGTTATTCAAAGCTAAAAAGTCCCATTTCTCACAGAAGTGCAGTGAAGATATAATACCGAAGCAAAGAGTTGGAGAATCAGGCAGGCACAACATTATTTTGGAACAAGACAAACCAATGATAACTAATATGATAGAACATAGAAACTGAAAATCTATTATGAAAAAGAACTCACCATTGGGCAGAGCCATAGCTGGTCAGATCTATCTTCCCTTAAGCCTTCTTTTTTACAACTTCCCTCATCAGGGGTATACCGTTTGACTTTATGACTATGCTTCTTTGCTGCAGCAACCTTTTTTGCAGCCTCTCGAAGAGCATCCATCGCCACATTATAAACGTGAATTGATTCTGCCCCTTCTTCTACATATTTGATGGCTTCTAGGCGTAGATTATCATAGCGACCAGTGGAGGATTCTTGACAACCACTTGTCAGTCCAAGCATGTGCTCGTCCAACACATCACCACTTTTGGCATTTCTTGTCCACCGTTTCAAGATATAATGAGCAGGAAGTGTAAGAATGTTTGCTACTCTAAAAACTGCTAATATGTGTCTACAAATTATACCCGAAAACTCAAACATTTGGCAGCTACAACTAGCCTTCTTTTCAAAAACATTGAACCTCACAATGCATACTTTGTGATCTTCCCCAAATTTTGCCACACTGTACACTGTTTCTGATCCAGTATCATCAATTAGAGTGGCGGGGTAAGCAAGGGTCTCGACTAATTCCTCTTGAAATTTCATGAATATCCTCTTTGTAAAATGTTTTGCTGCTTGTTTTTCCATAGGTGATGGTGTTTTTAAAACGGGTGCAGTGTTAATAGTGTCATAATCTGCCATTACTTCCTTCTCATGCCGAGTTGCAATAGCTTTCTCATATTGCTTAACCAGCGCCTGGACATTTGTGGATGCATTCACATACCCATCAAAGAATGCATTTATATTATCACTTTCTTGTGTTATAGACATCTCCCCAAAAAAAGTACCACGGAGATAAACGGGCACCCAGTGCTCACGAGCATCATACATTGACTGAAGCCATTCATTATCTCCAAGATTGTACCTTTCAACAAGTGCCTTCCAGCATGACTCATACTCATTGATTGTCTCAGTTACATTTATACACCTCTGAAATTCTGCTTCAAAATTGGGGTACGATTGATTTACATGGGACAACCTCTCCTGGGCTTCTCTAAACACATTCCACTTACAAAAACGGTGCCGTGTTTCCGGGAACACCTGTGCAACAGCTGCCCGTATGATCCTATCCTGATCAGTGGTAATCGATACCGGATGTCGACCTGACATAGCAGCAAGCCAATTCTGGAATACCCACTTAAACGAGGACTCAGATTCATTGAGCAACAATGCACAGCCAAACAGCATCGGCTGCCCATGGTGGTTCCACCCAGTAAATGGGGCAAATGGAACCCTATACCGATTCATTCTATAGGTTGTATCAAAAGTGACTGTGTCCCCAAAGTACCTATAGTTCATCCTACAATTCCCCTCAACCCAAAACACATTCCCTGCCGAACTATCATCCTGAATGGCGTAATAGAAACCTGAATCCTCTGCCTGCATTCGGGTCAAGTACTCGAAAATAACCCGACCCCCAATGCCTAGAGTCCTCTGCCTACTACTGCTCATGTAATTCTGGCAATCAACCTTAGTAAACCCCACATTGTTAACACCTCCAGACTCCTTAATCAAAACAGACATTACTCCACTTGGACCCATCCCGGCGGCCTGAAGAGTATCAATCAGGCTCCGGGCAGGGCCGGAGACGTACCTGTGGGATCGGAGGCAGTGGACTTTATCCGATGGCAGGAGCTCGTGGTTGTGTTCCTTGACGAGTTTGGACACGGCCCATTTGCCGGAAGCCTGTTTTTTCACCGTTATCTGGGCTTTGCAGCCGACTCTGGTGACGGTGCGGCGGCGCTTGGACAAGTTCGCGGCGCCCTCGCGGCGGAAGCCCTCGCGGGAGCATACGATCTGGCGGCAGACGATGGACCCGTCTCGGCGCGAGCGCTGGTACACACTGACGCGGGTGCCGAAGCCGGTGCGGCGGGCGTAGGAGTTGTAGAAGATTCGGGCGGCTTGTTCGGAGTCGAACTCCATTCCCTCATAGGGTTCGAGGTTTGGGTCGAAGTTTAAAGCGACCGTTTCAGTTTCGTCGGCGGAGTCGTCGGAGTGGCCAGGGCGGTGAGAATCGAGGGCGGCGTCGTCGTCGTCGTCGTCTTCTTCGCCGGAGGGTGCAGTACCCGCGTCGAACTCCAACACCTCCTTCCCGACGTTGAGGGGGTCCAAGTCCATCGGGTATTGATTTTCGGAGTCGTGAATTTAAAAATTCATATCATCCAAACTCCAAAGTAGCACATTGCGAGTTGATCGGAGGGAGAAGAAAGACGGGGCTTTTGGGAAGAACACAGTTAAGGGTTAGGATTTTGGGTTTTGGTTAATGAAGCTGAGAGGAGAGCCCTCCGCTCAGGCCTCCTACTGGATATAATTTATTTTTTATTTTCTAACTGGAACCTCTTATTTTTGGACGAACACTTTCAATTTGTTGACTTGGCATAAATGAAAATATTTTCATTCATTCATTCATTTATCCCAAAACCATAACTAAAAGATCAAATCTTAACTTTAAGATTAATAAGACACAACTTCATCCTCACGATATCATTAGGTAGCATAAATATAAGATCAATTATTTAAAACGATCACGTTAGCTGAAAAAGTTCAATCAAGTGACTACATTGGTCTCTCGAGAGGGTCTAATTTTTACTCTGAATTTAGTAATTTGGATTTTGATGTTTTAATTTTTGTGCCTATTCACTTCCTCCAAAATGAATAAAATAATTTTTATTTTTTATTTTGATTAGATGCGCACTTACGCTATGTAGTCTACATTGCTCATAAAGTATAGGACCAAAACTAAATGCAACTAACAATTCTTTTAAGTGTGCACTAGGAGTTTGTACACGGTAGTTTATCCTTAAGAGCAATATACTTTGTCCAAGTTACCTTTCTTAACTAAATGAATTGCATTAGTAACTTCTTAAAAAAGTTGAATGTTATTAATGATATTCTTCTTTAACTTAGAGAGTGACATTCGAATAATATCGAAATACAAGAAAAAATAAAATGGATTAACTAACAAGCAAGCGAAATATAATGAGAATGCAATGAAATTATTATGAATTATAATTGGATATTATTTTTTTATGCTATTTAACTAATTACATTTATTTAGAGATAACCTTCAACTAAGATTCAAATAAACCTCAATCAATTTATTGGCCAAAAACGATCGATTGAGTAGGTAATTCAATTTTTTTTTTTTTAACAAAATTTCAAATTTATTGATAGCTCTCGTTTATGACAGAGGAATACCGTGATTATAAGCAGAACACATGAGATTTATAAATAAACTAAAAAAATCATCTTAGGCATAAAAATCAATTAAACAAAAAAACCAGTACCATAATCTAACTAAACTAATCTAAACATGCCTATATGAAATAAAAACCAAAAGATGTCAATTACCTACAAATATAAATAAGAGGAAAATCAAAGAAAAACCAAATTATATCAATTAAAAACAAAAGCTTGCAATACTCAACTTATCCATTCGAATGAGATCTTTCATTTTACTCAACAATACATCACAAATAAAATATCTTCTCGTGTTGCCTCCCTTGCCTTGACATTTTTCTTAGTAAAGTACTAATTTCCAATCCAAGAGTATGATTTAATTGTAACTTGATAGAAGGCAAATGGAGAACAAAGCAAATCAATGGGCTGATTTTTTTTGGCCAAATAAGATTTAAGACATTAGACTTTGCTGCTTTTTGTTTCTTTACACCATCCAACTTGAGCAGAAATGTAGCATCCAGGGAGTGTATTTTGATATGTGGGTACAACCTCAAATTATTTTTTTATTACCTTTTAAGTCTTGGAACTCAAAAAATATTTTTTAAAAAATAAAAATTCATATTTTTATGTTTGATTATTAAATAAAGTGTGAAATAAAATAAAAAATATATCAAATTTATGAACAAACTTTTGATTTTAGACATCAATAAAATTAATTTTTTTAAAATTTTTAATCATATTAAAACAAAATTTTTTTTTTTTGATAGTATTTAATAGAGAAGAAAATTATATAAAAAAAATGAGTTTCCTTCTAAGTAAAGTCCTCCAATCAAATGTATCCAGAAGGAGAAAATAAAAAAAAAACTTAAATGATCAAAGAGAAGTTTTTTTTTTTTGGAATAGAAATACAAACTTAACCAAAATAAAGAATGTGAACAGAGAAGAAAAAATAAAGAAAAATCAAACTAATATCATGCTAAAGATTAGCAAAGCCAATGTTACCAAAATAATTCAAATAAAAAATCCTATAGAAGCAAAAAAAGACAACAAATATTGCATTCTTCCCCAAACCCTTAAAGGGTCTGTTTGAATCAAAGATTTTGTTTGAAAAAAAAGAAAAGAAAATTCTCTATTAAATATTATAAAAAAATATAATTTATTCTAGTATGACTAAAAATTCGGAAAAATTAAATATTAATGATGCATAAAATTAAAATTTTATTTATAGATTTAAAATATTTTTTATTTTTTTTCTTAAAAACCAAACATAGAAATGCGAATTTTTTAATATTTTCCTTATACTAATATTTTTCAACTTCCAAATGGCCCAAAACAGAATTTACTTGTAGTATGACGTATCAATGAGCAGCAACCATCGTAGCAGCGCTAAAGGATGGTGGATGGACCCACAGCCCTTCTTCGATTGTCTTGTGCTGTCTTGTGGGCTTATGATATCACAGACCCAAATGACCCAAGTATTTTCTTGTTAGTATGCTTTTATCTCCTGATTGAAGGAAATTAAATTGAAGTCGGTTTTGAACAATAAAATCTCTAATATTAGCAACTCTTGGTGTAAAACCTAGACCGATCTCATCCAATTTTCAACAGCATGTTAATAGATTCTTAGCAGGATCAACCAAATCCTTAAAAATGCTGTAGTTGCACAAATTATTAGCTGAAGCTAACCATGAGGGATCAGATAAACTACATATTACAAACAATCATAAAAGTGACAGGCTCTTGTTACAATATGTGGCATTTTACAGCTATTCCAATGGTTTTTCACAGCTGCCAAAAAACCTGAATGAGAAGAAAGAAGCATTATGTGATGAGGCATAACCATGAGAAAGAAGCAGCCTTAACGTGAGAAGAATCAGTATTAGGAGGACACAACTCTAGCAATGATTTCATCAGTATGCTTATCTGAACTTCCACCCTCATCCACTGCCTCCTTAGCCAATTGCTTCCACCGAATGGCATTGCTCTTAATCTCTTGTCCTCTCTCTCCGTTTATAACTTCCTGGATACACCTGTTGATTTCTTCACCAGTAACAAAACCTTTCTCATCTGCACTGGGTTTAACTCCCACACCCCAAACTTGCTCTAGAAAATATGCATTAACCATTTGGTCTAGAAACTGAGGCATTCCAACCACAGGCACTCCAAAACTCAACGCCTCTACCGTGGAATTCCACCCACAGTGTGATATGAAGCACCCGATTGCCTGATGGGCCAATACTTCCAACTGGGGGCACCAAGTCACAACTAGTCCCTTTCCTGCAGTCTCCTCCACAAAATTGCTGGGAAGCATTCTTTCTTCAGTTGCCTTCACTACCCACAAGAAGTTGTTGTTATTGTGCTTCAAAGCACATGCCATTTCGGTCATCTGCTCTGCATTCAAACTTGCAGCGCTCCCAAATGAAACATACACCACAGATCCAGTTTCCTTCGTGTTTAGCCACTTTATGCACGCATCATTGTTTGGCTTATAAAGATTGAAACCGTAATTTTCGTCATCTTTCACCCTCTTGTCAAGGTAAATGGATGGTACAGTTGGTCCAATTGTCATAACAGGCCAGAGATTTGCCATCCATTTCACCACCTACATTGATTTTAGCCACATTTGCTTATATCATAGTTCAGACTGGTTTATTAGGAAGCATTATCAAAAACTTCAGATTAACTAAAGTAACATCTATGGAAGTCAATAGAACGGTAATACGGATATTATTTAAGTACTATAGTGACTGAAAAACCACTTAAGATTTATGTTAGTTTCAATTTGGAGGCACATTCCCACACATCAATTTTATATGATTATGCCCTCACTGGGTCAAAATTCCTTATCAAGTCATCATAATTAAACCCAAAGCATAAATGTAAACTATCAAGTACAGAACTCACCTCTTCTTCCAACTTATCATATGAGTTGAAAAGGATCCAATCTGCTTTCTCGATGCCATCGAATTGTTTCAATAGATACATGATTATAGGGGGAAAACGTCCCATATCAGGACCAAATGAAGGCAAGTCTGGGATTCCAAGTTTTGGCAGTCCAGGCATTGAGAATGGAGGCACTGGCAATGGTTCATCCAACAGTTCATAATACATCGGGTAGTAGCTAGCAACAGCAGCACATGACTGTGTGAAAAATGCAACTCCAACTAAGCCCAGCTGCCTGGCTATGTCGAGAGCCCAAGATAAATTTGCATCATATATGAGGCCCTTCACAGGGTACTTAGAGTTCTCTAGTTTTTTTATGAGTTCGGTTAAGCTTTGTGAACCATTGGCTTTGAACCTCTCAACAAAGCCCTTATATCCTCCCGGT
Organism: Malania oleifera; assembly: GCF_029873635.1. NCBI lineage: Eukaryota > Viridiplantae > Streptophyta > Magnoliopsida > Santalales > Ximeniaceae > Malania > Malania oleifera. The sequence continues at coordinate 108,742,082 of NC_080424.1, forward strand.
CCAACTATACCCCCTTCACTGCAGTCATCATAAATTGGCTCAAGCGTAAATGATCCAGATGCAGCTTGAATGCTCTTGGTGTTGGAGAGTGTAGTAGCTACTGTGATTTTGAGTCCCTTTGAAGCCAACCGTTTGCAGAATTGGAGCATTGGGTTCATGTGACCCTGTCCATGAACTGGAAAAGCCACAACATGGGCCTTGTAGGCTCTCTCCTTTTCCATTTCTCTGCAAAATAAAAAAGATGCATAAAAGTTGTGACAAAATCGATAACCTATATCACCTTGTAGTAATTTTTTTTCATTGAAATTTAGAATTTATTGGAGACGGCAACTCTCAAAGCTCCTGGTGCAGTGAGGTCGTGCTATTTCTCAATTTCATTCAGCAGAATAAGTATTCAATGGCAATTAAAAAAAAGTGAAAATATAATCTAGACATCTTGCATACTGACACAATTAATAGAAGAGATCCTAGATTTCCTGATGCCTAATAATTTATCATCATTCATCAACACATATTCTTTAGTGATAAAACAGAGAAAATAAAATAACATTGAGAGGAATTGTATCATTCTCATCTATACAATATTTGATACAGACATGGTATTTATATACATCAAAAAGGAATATTTTTTTGTAACATATTTCAGTATTACAAATAGAAATGGAACGCGTATGTAACAGAAAATTATTCTGGAGGATTCTGGCTGTAACAGAAAATATTTGCCGATGAGCTGTCCTTTGAGGTCTGATCATGTGTGGTACTGTTATTGCTAATACGCCCCTGCGAGCCAAGCATGTGTGGAAGTATAGTGAGGCTCAATCTAAGTGTTGGGAACCTTGAAACTGATAAGGGCTTTGTAAATATGTCGGCAAGTTGATCCTTGCTTAAAGGAAAAGAGACTTGAAGAGCTTTTGCTTGAATTCGATCCTGTACAAAATGATAGACAATATCTATATGTTTCGTACGGGAATGCATCACAGGATTCATTGAGAGGTATGTTGCCTCCAAGTTATCACAGTAAAGAGTAGGAGGTTTTGACAAGAAAATTCCCAGCTCAGACAAAAGTCATTGCAGCCACAACAATTCAGAGGTTGCATGGGCAAGGGCCTTATATTCTGCCTCCATACTAGATCTGGCTATACTGGATTGTTTCTTTGAGCTCCACAAAACCAAGTTCTTGCCATAAAAGACACAATAGCCACCATTTGATTTCCTGTCATCTGGGCATCCTGCCCTGTCTGCATCGGTGTAGGCAGCCAAAAATGGAGTGGGAGAAGGTGTGATAAATAGACCATAGTGAAGTGTATGCTTTAGGTAGCATAAAATACGCTTAACACTTTGCCAATGGGATAAGCATGGGGCATGCATAAATTGACAAACCCGGTTGACAGAAAAGGAAAGATCTGGTCTGGTAAATAGCAAGTATTGCAAATTGCCCACTACACTTCGATATAAAGAAGGACCTTCCACAGAGGTGGAATCAAAAGCAGACAACTTAGTGGAAGGTGACATGGGGCTGCTAATGGGTTTACAATTCAACATATTTGTCTTTTTAAGCAAATCCAAAATGTATTTCCATTGAGATAACATGAGACCAGTACCATTATGATGACATTCAAAGCCAAATATATAATGTAAAGACCCCAGATCCTTAATAGGAAAATCGGTGCTTAAAACCGAAATAATTTGAGCCAAAACACTCGGATGTGAACTAGTGAGTGCGATATCATCCACATAGACTAGGAAATAGAGAACCACATATTGAAGTTGATAAATAAGCAGTGAGGTGTCTGATTTGAAAGCAACAAAACCCAATTCTAGCAGCCGAGAACTAAGACATGCATAACAGACGTGAGGAGCCCGTTTAAGGCAATATAAAGCTCGATAAAGCTTGCAGACATACTGAGGAAATTGAAGGTGTACAAACGCAAGTGGCTGAGTTGTAAACACATGTTCATCAAGAGTACCATGCAAAAAATCATTTTGGACGCCTAATTGGTGAATCGGCCAACCAGAAGAAATTGCAATGGATAAGACTAACTTGATGGAAGTTGGCTTTACCACAGGACTGAATGTTTTGTTGTAGTCTAAACCTTCAAGTTGACTGTAGCCCTTGGCTACTAGTCTTGCTTTTCTTCATTCAATGGAACCAATCGACAAATGCTTGGTCTTAAAAATCCATCTACAGCCAACAATATTCAGAGTAAAGGTAAGGGGAACCAACGACCATGTGTTAGTGGACATGAGGGCATCAAATTCGAGCTGCATCGCACGTCTCCATTCGGGAAATTTTGAAGCTTCAGTAATAGAGGTGGGTTCATCCGGAACAACAGTGGAAGTGACATGGGCGTGGGTAGAGGCCAGGAAATGGTGCCGTCAGTTCTGATTTTGAGACAATGTTTGTTGAATTTGGCTCTGGTTTGCATGGGATGAATAGAAGGGGGAGGTGGCTCGATGGGGGAAGTTGATTCTGAGGAAGATGAGGTAGAGTGTGCCCTAGAGGAGTCAGTAGGTGGGCTTGGGTTTGAAATGTTGGGTGGAGATGCAAGTGTAATTGGGCTAGGACTATGAGGTGTTGAAGTGGGTAAGTGAGAGATAGATGGATTAATGATGTCAGGATTTGCTGATGAGCTGGGATTAGTAGAATGGGAATTAAGATGTTGTGAAGGCCCATGAGTGTGAGAAAGGGAAATGAGTGGTAAGTGAACGTGCGAGGAATTGGGCCAAGAGGGAGGAGATGGGCTGGGGTTAGAAGAAAAAAAGGGGAAGTTATTTTCATCAAACACATCTCGTGAGATGTACATTCTTGCAGTGGGAACATGAAAGCACATATAGCCATGGTGAGTAGAGCTGTATCCAAGGAAGGCACACAGGAGTGACCTAAAGCTCATTTTGTGATTATTATACAGCCTAAGATTAGGCCAGCATTGACAACCGAATATTTTTAAAAACATGTAGTTTGGTTTTTGATGAAACATAACTTCAAATGGTGATTTGTTATGCAAAACGGGAGTAGGAAGTTTGTTAATTAAATCAACAGCAGTGACAAAAGCATCTGACCAGTAAGAATGAGTTGTGGAAGAATGAGCAAGGAGTGCAAGTCCATTCTCAACAATGTGTCGGTGTTTTCTTTCTACCGAATCATTTTGAGAGTGAGTATAGGGACAAGAAATGCGATGAGAACTACCGAAAGATTGTAACACATTATTGAGAGATCTAAATTCTCCACCCCAATATGATTGTAATGCTTGAATTTCTGTATTAAAGAGAGTTTCTACATGACGTTTAAAAGATAGAATACATCGGATTTACATTTTAATGGAACAATCTAGGTAAACCTACTGTAGTCATCCACAAGGGAAAGATAGTATCTAAAACCACCACGAGAGAACATTGGTGCAGGTCCCCACACGTCAGAAAACAGAAGTTGAAGAGGAGCTGTAGATCTAGATGAGGATCGACCATACGGTAGCTGGTGGAGTTTAGCTTTGTAACACGAGGAGCATGAACCAAATGAAGAAGATGACTTGACAGGAAGAGAAACTTGAGAAAAGGTACTCAAAGAAAAGAAAAGAAGAATCTCTTGAAAAGTAGCGAAAACAAAATTGTATGAATGAGTAGACGCAAGGATATAACAAAAGAAAAACCCCACAACACCAAAAGTAATAAATCAAAACAAACAAAGAATGAAACACCAAAAGTGCACGCATGCCTGAGCAGAAGCAGAGAAACTAATTTGGAAAGAAAGAAAACATAATCAGAAAAAAAATAGGGAAGTAAAATACCACAGCGAAGTCCATGAGTGGGGATCCAAGTTGGAAACTACATGAAATTGTCTTTTCGATTAAGCTAAACATATGAATTAACCCCTCTCAAGCATTAAGTAAACGCAAAATAAGGGATGGCGCGGAAACTTTAAAAAAGAAAAAGAAAAAAGAAAAAAAAAACACATGGAGTTCATCATCAATCTTTCGCAGGAAAGGAAGAAATTTGAGCAATGGAACAATCATGAACACTACTTACCAGTCGAAGTCCTTCCTGTGATTTACCGCTCTTATTCTGCAGAAGAAGCCACGCCAAACGCGCGCACAGGCACGTATTTATGCGCACAAATTTTAATAGCAAGAAATATTTTATTTCGCACGCGGCACTCGCGGGAGGCTGACGCTGACCAGCCAGCAGAAAAAGTTCTTCTTCCTCTGTTTTGCGGGTCAATGGGTTAAAAAAACCTAGACGGGAAAGAGACAGAGAGATGAAATGAGTTTTTTTCCCGTTAAATTTTTTTTTAAAAAATATATTAAATAATATTATTTTCTAGAATGACTCTAATAACTTTAATGAAATCTTACTACTTGATCTAATAAGATTTGTTTAAATCACGTTAGACCAAGTAGTGAAATTTATTGTGGACGAAGGATGTTGCTGTGGACGCGTAGCAAATCTTGCTGGTTCATCGAGCGAGATTTGCTTCATCATCCCTTATAGAGCCTTTCCTCCTTCCATTTTTTGCGCAAATAGAGAGTAGGTCCTCATACGCAGGCTTTGCAGAGAGATGGGGAGGAGTAGAGCAGGTTATTGTTGCCGAGGTAGAGGCTGGACGTGTTGCAGTAGGTCCTCATACGCAGGCTTTGCAGAGAGATGGGGAGGAGCAGAGCAGGTTATTGTTGCCGAGGTAGAGGCTGGACGTGTTGCAGGTTGTAGGTGACCGTTGTTCGTCGGGAGGTTGCCTAACTGTTGAGGAGTAACTATATAAACTCGAGGAGATGGAGTAAGACACAAATTCATCATTTGTTTTGTTCATAAATTTGAAATTAATTTTTTTGATCGAAGAGTTTGTTTGATTGATAAAAGAGTTTAGTGTGCCTTTCAATTTGCTGTTTGAAGACTTCGTTTGGAAACGCCCAAGTTTAAGGTTAGGGTTTTTTTTGTGTTTGAACTTTTTTTTTTTAATGATGCAGTATGTGTAAGAACCCAACCCAAGAGATATGGAATGAATAAATAAGAAAAGGGTAAAACAGTAATTTGAGTAGGCTTCGTCGATGAAGCCAATGTTTTTGTCGACGAAGACCCTCCTATTGTTCGGCGACGAAATGCAGAGGTTCGTCGACGAGGAGAAGTCGAGAGATTTTGGGAAATTCTGAAATTTTAGGCTCGTCGACGAGGCCACCGCGACGTCGACGAACTTCCTTCATTGGCTCGTCGACGAAGACGCCGCCTCGTTGACGAGGTTGGCCGGGTCAAAGGCTCTATAAATATCCATTTTCTTTGCTTCTTGACTAAGTTATCAAAAGTCTCTCTCTCTCTCTCTCTAGAACTCGAAGCTCCACTCTCTCTCTCTAGATTTCATCGCCGTTCGTCGTTAGAATCGACGATCCGACATTACTGCGAGGATCAGGGAATGAATCTCTATGTGTTCTATGGAACGGATTTTCGTTTTGAGGTCTTCGAGTTTTGACCCAAAATCGAGGTAAGACTTGATTTTCATTTCCGTTTCGACAGATTTGTAGAGAGTAAGATTGTAAATAATTATTGTACTATGATTTATAGGTTTTGGGAACTTGGTTCGCTGTTTAGGAGTCATAGAGTTCGTGTTTGGATTTTCGGGGAAAGGTAAGGGGATTCTGTTTATATCAGTTATTTTTGAAATCGAATTTGGTAGAACTGTGGTTCACAATCCTGTGAATGTTTTGGTTACTTATTTGGGGAAATCTAATGAGTAAAACTTATAGGGTTTTCAAGTTATAGTTTTGGGAAAAGGGGGTGTCGGGTTGCATCTTTGGTTTCGTTGGAAAACTGTGGATATATTGTTGAGTATATTGTGTTATAGAGATAGTCGTGCCTTGACTTATTTTAAATTATATTCTAAAAATCATGATCTTGTGATTACCAAATAAGTGTGGAATGAACTGTTATATGAATATGCATTAAGTTGTGATATGCTGAAATGAGATATAGGAACGTGCATTCTGAATTGTTTCAGGTTGTGAAAGAGTGTTCGACTCTATATCCAAAGGTGTGAAATACCATCTGCCAGTGGCAAGAGTGTTCGGCTCTATATCTGAAGGCATGAAATATCGTCTTTTACCGGCTGATCACCGAAGGGTGTGGATCCACCAGATGTACCAGTACGATGCCATGGGAGCTTGGGGCTACGCCATGTGCCGGGGACGCCGTGTAATGCGGTCCAGCTTCGTGCCGAAGAGTGTGATGACACTGGGTTGATTGATCATGTGTGTGTTTAGAATTATACTGGAACTATATTGTGGAAATATTGGAACTAAACCGTGTATGTTTTATGTCATGATAATACTTATATGCCACACACCGATATAACCTCAATCTGCCTTTGTAAGATGTTGTTGACCTTATAGGTTACGCCCGGTTTTGATTATGACAAATACTCATTATATCTAATGGGTGTTTGAGATGATGTGCAAGAGCCTCAATTGTCAAGATCATAATGCACAAAGAGAAAGTGAAGTTGAAGACCTAATTTCTATTTGTATTGTATTTCATATTTATTCAAAGGGTCTGTAATAATAATTAGGGTCTTTGGTTTATAATAATCTCACACGCATCACATGCATGGTATAATACGTAAGCTCAAACCAAGTGTAATCCAAATGACCTTAAAAAGACCTTAAGGGTTACCCTTCGATCGATCGAAAGTTGACCGACACTGGATTTTTTCGTTGTCTTCAAAAGAACTCAAAAATGACCCTAGGATACTCAGCATTGCACCTATGAATGTTAGGCACTTGAATAAGGTTTGTGTGAATCATAATAGGACCAAAATTGCACACTTTGTGCACTTTTAGTTGACCGACCTAGGCAGCTCATTCTGCCCCGGTTGACCGAACCGGTCTAGGCCAACCAGTTGACCATAGCCCGGTCAACCGAATCAGATTAGTTAAAAAACACTTGGTCGACCGAACCACCTAGGAGTCAAACATTTGACTACCTAGTCGATCGAGGGTCCTCGGGAGAAATCCTAATGGTCTGGTCTACCGAGAGGCTCAGTTCATTTTCCCCTGGTCGATCGAACCGCGCAAATTGAAAAATTTGTCTTCCCCTGGTCGACCGACCAAACAGTTCAAAACATGCCCGGTCGACCGAACCATATGAACTTCGGTCGACTGAAAAGGTTTCTAGTCGACCGGACCTCTCGGGTTGCCCTGATTTTTTACCGTGGTTAAAATATTTTAAACATGGTTAATTATTTTAAAATGATTTAAAACTTTCATAATTATTCCCAATAGGTCCCTAACGGTTATATTTCAAGGGGTGTCTATAAATACCCCCTCATTTGGGATAGTTAGTATGAGATTAGCCACTTTGATTAGGAGAGATTCTCTGAAATTCCCAAAACCTATAATACTCATATCTAAGCCCCAACCACTTATACTTACCTTCTTTTATTGGTCAAACTCTCTGTAAGTTGATTGAGTACTTGATTAGAAAGGTTTGCTCTCCTTGTTTATTTGATTGAAACGATTTTCTTTAGAGCCAAACCTAAGTGTTCTTAGGGGGCTTTGTTCATAAGCCTATCCTAAGAAGACTTACCTAAGCTTCTGAGTATTGCATTTGTGTTACAATTTCTTAGAAAGCTTGTATTTTTTTTGGGTTGCAAAAACATTTTCAAAAACATACTCAAATATCTTGTGTGATTTATATTGACATATTTGTGAAAAGATATTTGTCTTTGTGATATTAATCCTTGTTGCAATATTCATTAACCTACATATCATTTTCTGAATACAAAGACTGAATATCTTTTGCAAACCAAGCATATACATTATTTGATATTTACATTCTTGAGACATCCTGCTGAAATATTTGAGACTTGATATCTTTGTGTGAACCCGATTGATTGAATATCTTGAGATACAAAGATTTTTTGATTGATACTCTCACGCACTCGTTACACTGATAGTAAATATATATATTTGAGAGTTGAAATACTATACCACACTAAGCTTACATATTAAATCATCTTGTGGTGTTTGTGAATGCGCATTTAGATACATATCTACTTTACACAAAAGCACAATCATTGTACCATTTCATTGATTGAGTGAATCTGTTGTATTTCCAGGCACGGGCCTGAAGAGGGAGACTAGCCCTGGAATAGTCTCGGATTGGCTTAGACCCGATTAGGAAAGTTAGGTGCGTCATCCTGTTAAGGCGTGTAGGTTGAGGTCAGCCCTACTAATTGACCTGGTTAAGGTTGAGTCAGCTTTGTGGTAATTGACCTGGTTGTAATCGGTGCCGCTCCACCCTTAAGTGAGCTATTAGTGGAATCCTCAGACTTGCAAGCTAGAGGCAGGGACGTAGGCACAGTTGGCTGAACCCCGATAACGTATCGTGTGTTTGTTCATATTTCTACACTTTATATTTATAGCACGTGTATGTTATCATGCGCTTGATTTAAATTTTCGTTTATTATATTTATTAGCGTATTTGGAACTACAAAGAAGGACCCTAGGTTGTAATATTCTGCTAACATCTAGCTCAATTTAGGAGAAAAGTTTAAAATTCCAATTCACCCCCCCTCTTGGGAATACACCAATTCTAACAATTGGTATCAGAGCCTCGTTGCACTAGATTCAAATGTTTTTTGCAAAAAGATAGCAATGACTCACTTTGGTGTATCTCCATTCGGTGAGGTACAGTCACTTTCCAGTCCTCCATTATTTTTTGGTGTCGATTACACCACGTGGAAAAAATTAGAATGACCATATTTTTGAAATCTATGGACTGGAGGGTCTGGCTTGTGATTGCTAAAGGAAGATGTGCACAAATAAATGAAAATGATTTTAATATGATTAATTCTAATGCCATGGACATGCTATATCTTGCGTTAGATTCTGATATTTTGGTTGAGTTTGTGGCATGTCAGACTGCAAAATAAATCTGGGATGAACTAGAAAAGAAAAATGAAGAATCCCAGGAGAAAGAGATCACTCCTCCGAATGCTCTGAGTTCAAAAGATCAGGAGGAGATAAATCATAAGCATATAGCATTTACAGTCAATGAGGTATATGATTCCCATTCTATCTCTTTTGATGATCCCTGTGCTGAATGCTATGTTGTGTCACATGCTAAATCATTCATTGAACATAATGATAGTTATGTTAATATTGCATGTGATGTTCATCTGTTGATTCCTATAATATAATTCGTGATGAATCTTCAAATTTTTCTTGTGATGATGATGGTATGAATGAATGCAATGATTTATGTGTCTTTCAATTTGAGAAATCATGTGACGAATCATTTGATGAGATGCCTTCATATGGAGAACTAGAAAAGACCTCATTTAAAATGCATAGAATTCTAGTTAAGATATCAAGGAAGGAAACATTTTTGAAAGATGAAAATGAAAAGGTGGCAAAGCACTTGAATGATTTGAAGAAATATCGAGCCACACTAGAAAGGAGAAAAACGGAGAAGGTTTTGAAAATCATTTGCTTAGAAAGAAAAAATTATTCTAAAATGTTTTTCAAATCCCCAAGTGATAAAGACAACCTAAACAACCCCTTTGGACCTAAAAGAAAGCTTGTTTCAAAAAGGGTTCAGGTTGCTTACATAGAACCAACAGACTAGCCTCACTAAAGAAAAATGGAATAAATAAGAACAATCCTTTACGTATATTCAATACCTACTTATTTTGCAAAATTGTGTGGCACATATGGTTTAATTTCTTACTTAGAAGTGTGAGAGGCTTAGAAAAGGAAGTGAAATGGATAATTAGCAAAGCAAGCCCCGTAGGACTTAAGGAAAAACGGATTCAAATAGAAATTGTATTCTAGTTATTCTTCCTTTGTTCCTAGGTTTAGGGGTTGTAATTACTGCATGATTGGGAAGTGATTGATGCTTAAAACGAAACTTTTAGTATACAAAATCACTAAGTCATCTTGTTATACTAAGACTTTTATCCACTTCCCAATGGACATGACATTTATGCCTAGTACTTAATTTCTAATGCTTAACCTATATCAACATGAAAAGCCTAAATCGAAATCAAGTCATCACTCTGGGCTTAAAGCACTATTGATCATAAATGACTAATATATATTGAGTGTTTCTCATAACTATAACCAAATTAGAGGTATCCTCTAAAGAATTGGTCCCTTTGAGTTTGAATTGCAAAACCTTTAATTCTGGTTTATCTCATCCATAGGAAATCATTACCAAACCATGATCATACTTGGTGAGGTGTCACCTATTCCTTGGTTGTATCCTTGCTCCTCCATGTCATCATTTCTGAAGGATACTCTCCAATCACCAAAGAGCAGTTTAAGAAAAGTCACATACTCCTTAGTGCTCGATGCCGAAATAGTCAGGACTTAAAGGGAAGTAATCTATGTTCAATAAGTCAAATCTTGGTACATACCTCAATTGTGTAATATATCTTCAACAAGAATCCCTAAGAATCATGTTTATGTTGTAACATATCAAATCTGAACCTAAGGGAGAACTTTGGATCAAAATGAGGCAAAATGGGGAAAATTCACTATGCTCAGTCAATCGAGCATTGTATAAGTAAAAGCTCTCGATCGACCGAAACCCGTTGAGTTTGACCTTCCAGTCGATCGAACCTCAGTTAACATATTCCCCACAGTCGACTGAACCTTTCGGTTTTCCCTTGGTTGACCGAACTTGGATACAGTACTCCCTCTTGGTCGACCGTTCATCTCAGTTCAAATTCTCCCCGATCGACCGAACAGTGTCGGTGCATAGAGAACTTGAATCGTCGGTCGACCATATTTGCTTCTAGTTGACCGAGCTGTGATATATATATATATATACTTTCTCCTCGTTTAAAGCTTATTTGTGCGAGAATTTTGAGAGCTCCGTCACCTTTCCCCGTAATATTACCAAGAAAACTGTGTTTTGTGTCTCACATCCGTCATCCTACACTCATGGCACACCACAATGAGCACATCGAAGCCCATGACTTAGCACATGCTGAGGACGAGTACTTCATATTAGAATAGTGCAACGTCAGATACATATGGGAGTTTCGTCCTAAGGAGGCGATATTGGGTAAGATCCTAGACTTGGAATTTATGAATCAGTATTTTGGCAACGTAATGGACATGTTTGAATATCAAGGCTAGAAAACATTTATTTCCTATCAGCCTGGGGGTCACTACCCAACGTATGTTAGGATGTTTTATGGAAATTTGGGTAATGATGAAAATGGGTACTTCTCCCGAGTATTGAGGACGAATGTACAATTTGATGCACAATACCTCTCAGATGTCCTTGATATTGATCGTGGAGATTTTGAGTGCCCAGATGTGGTAAATTCCTAGATCCATGAACAGGAATTTACAATTGCCACATTTGCAAACATGTAATCTTTAAAATATAATTGTGTATCTGAGTTTGCTATCTGAAGGTACTGCTAGTATAATAATATAAATTACTGTTGTGTGATATATCTGTACATAGGAACTTCTGCTATACCCTGAGATCTGTATATCATGATATAACCCCTCATGATAGGGTTGTGCGGCCCATAGGCTAGACTTACTCTGGTTGGCCTACCAGGCAAGTCAATCTATATTTGTACATTCGCCAATCTAGCCCACTGCAATCTCTCCGGGCAATCTCCCAAACTCTAGCATCATCTAACTGACCACCTCAACCCAGCTCGCTGGGGAGACTGCAATCTCTCCTTGCTCGATTAGATGGAATCCACATACTATCTAAGTTATGTGGTTGCACTCTATTCTATACTAGCAACGGTACAGTGCTCTATTGTATATTTATCTGTTTGTAATTTTCACAAGGTTCTGTAACTGTGTAATGTATACATATATAAATATATAATAATCTTGCTGCTTTTAACATGATTTCAAAAACAACCATAATATTATAGTTCTGAACTATATTCATAATATCTATCTGTATCATCTGTGATTTCCGTCTGTACTATCTGTAACAACTATATATAATATCTATATATAATATCCGTATACAATATCTGTATATAATATCTATATATGTATAATATCTGTGTATAATATCTGTAATCTCTGTATAATCTGAATAATCTGTCTATAATATCTGTAAAATCTGTCAGAGTGTTATGGTGTTGAAATCATGTTATTTTAAGAAATACTAGAAGTCTCATTCATTGCTAATGATTTGAAATATCTGAATATCTATAATACTAAAAAATCTACATACTATACTGTAATAAACTCATGCCACACATTGAGTAAACATATTCTCATGCTCAATTTCTATAATTCTGCTATAAAGATAATATTCATAATTCTCTACGAAAAATAATCTGATCTGCATACTTGTATATACATATTCATAATATTCTATATACATAATAAAAATTGCTAGCATAGCATATTTCCCTTACCTTAAATCTGAAAAGCCCCTATAAAATTCTGACTCTATACTCGCAGGGTTCCTAACTCAACATCCTGAAAACAGTATCCCTCAGAACAAAACATTAGTATTTCCTTACCTACAACATTTCTGACAATTACAAGGAAGGCATAATCTGAATAAAATGCTTTACCCTGGATTTGGGATGAATTTCAAATCAACTTTCCCCTCGATCTACTCCGACAGACTTGCAAAGAACTTCGCCAGGAGCGTTGTGGTGGCCTCAAATCTTCAATCCAGCGAGAAATGGGGTCAGGATCGAAAAGAGAAGGGGAGGGGGTCGTAGGAGAGAGAGAGGGAGAGAGAGAGAGAGAGAGAGAGAGAGAGAGAGAGAGAGAGAGAAGGGTTTTGCACTGAAAATTTGATTAAAAATCTGAGTTTCAGTTATTTATAGGGCTGGATTCGTCGACAAGACACGTCACCTCGTCGACGAGTTCTTAAGTAATTTCGTTGACGAATCCTACCTCCACGTTGATGAAATTCAGACTGCCTAAAAACCCTCTCTCAGTATCTTTTCGTTGACAAGGCATGACTTCGTCGACGAGGCCTACTTATGCGCTCGTTGATGAACTCCCTGTGTTCGTCGATGAGGCCTCGTTTAAAATTTTTTGAGTTATTATATTCAAAGTGCAATGTCGTCGACGAAGCCTGCTGCCTCCTTCTGTTTCTGTTTCTGTTTCCATTTCCATTTCCCTCTTTCTTTATTATTTAAATACCATTATTTTTCGGATTGTTACATAAACCCTTTATCATTTAAATACCATTATTTATCATTTCTCTTTCTCTTTCTTTTTCCATTTCCCTCCCTCTTTATCATTTAAATACCATTATTCCTTGGTCATTACACAGTAAGCCCTCAGGCGGAGAGTTTCACTTCGCCTCAATTATTTATATTATTAACTCACACAAAATCATTTCTCAATTTTACCATTCTCTATTTCTCATTTTCAATTATTTATTTCATTTCTCATTTTAGCCCATTTTATCATTCTTTCACTTTCCGTTTCCATTTCGCTATCCGGCTCATGAGTATCCTTGGTATCTAGTACCAATATTGCGTCTGTAACTCATGGCTACCCTGAGGATCTTTCTTTCCATGTCATGCTTCCCCCCATGGTCAAGGTTGTGCGGCTCGAAGGCTAGATCTAACCGCGGTTGGCTGACCCGGTTAGATCAAATTATCATATCACATATCTTGCGTCTGTAGTACGACTAGCCGGCCTATAGCCATGATCTGGACTCAGGGGGCACAACAACTCTACTAAACAGCTCAGTCGACTATCATGCCACACACTCCAAGAGTCTGTGTGATTGCACTACACTAGAAACGGTACCGTGCTCAATATCACAACCCATCATTAGGGTTTCCACAACCATCCATCAGAGTTCACTACCACATACCCGCAATCATTATGCGGTATTGACATTTCATCAATCATTTTTCAATATATACGTTTCAGAATTTACGTTCTTATTTTCATGTTTTAATATTTCTATATCAATATACATCATTAATCTCATATCAGTATATCTCAATTCATCCCAATATAAATGTTCTCATCACTTTCTGTACACATTTCATCATCTCATAATAGTATATATCGTATTTCACGTATTTCAACATTTCTCAAAATACCCATATCAGTAATTTGCAAAATCTCATTTTTCATGAAAATCATTTCTACTCATATAAATACAATATTTTATTATTTTCCACTAATCACATCAATAATTCTCATTTCAATATTTTCTTAGAAAGTACTCATCGTTATATTTCACATTTTTCAATATACGTCATATGCCACACAGTTTTCATCTAATATTCATAATATATTAATTTCACACTCCAAAATATCAAAATTTAATATTACTCAAATGCCACACAATTTATATGATATTTATATCATAATAATTTCCAAACAAAATATCATATGCTCATTTTCACATATTAATTCAAATAGTAGTTCTAAAACCTAGATCCTACACCCTTGACGCTCGAAATTCAAATCCTCCAATTCTCATTTTCCTTAGATTAATTAACTCATTTCCCCAAAATAATACTCATATAACCTTCCCTAGGCTCCATATATCCCAAATTAACACTTAAATTAATATTTAATACCCTCACTTGATATTCTGAACTACGTCTGCGAGGTCCCGAAATTACACCCGCAGCGCTCACCTGGACCCTAAATTTCAAAAATCCTACTTTAACCATAAATGCTTAATATTCTAGCATTTCTAAATTAACACTAATTAAATAATAATAAGCCCCTTAAAATCCCCTTATCCCAAATTTGGGTTATGCCTACGACGACCCCACAAGAAATCCGTTTCGCTAGACTTGTAGAGAATTATCTCTAGATTCTCGTGGTGGTGTTCGATCATCAATTAGGCTTAAAATTCACAAGAAATTGAGGTAAAAGTGAAAATTTAGCTTACCTCAGGAGATACGCCTACGCCACTTCTACCACCAATCTGCTTCGGTAGAAATGACGGTGATAGAAAACAGAGTCTAGCGGTATCTTCCGATTTACAATCAGACGAGTATTTGTTGGGAAACTGAAGAGAGAGGGAGAGAGAACGAGAAGAGAGAGACAAGAACTGGGGGTGGGGGGGCTCTCAGCGCAGGATACTATAATCCAATCCTCCTGAAGCAGAAGCTTTAGGAGGTTACATATATATATATATATATAAAATATAAAATAATAATAATAATAATAATAATATTTAATTAATATTAATAATAATATATTTTATTAATAAAAATAAAAATAAATTTTAATTATTATTATTTTCTTTTTTTATAAATTTAATTAATTAATTAATTAATTAATTTTTTTTTTGGGAATCACCCCATTAATCTTGTATAGTCATTTTGGGGTTATTACATGTAGCGTCACCCAGCATGTGATGGCTGAGATGGCCAGGAGCTCGGGGGAGCGGAGCTGCACGATCGAACAGTTCACACGTATGTGACCCTCGTCTTTTGCTGGAGGAGCAAACCCACTAGTAGTAGAGAATTGGTTTCAGGACATAGAGGATATACTGGCAGTTCTCTCATGTACAGACAAGGAGAGGGTGTTATTTGCCATATTTAAGTTGACTCGGGAAGCAAAGCGCTGGTTGAGGTCGGTAAGGTTATTAGAGGAGCAAATGCCTGACCCTATAGCGATGACGTGGAGTCACTTCAGGGAAATTTTCTTCGAGCGGTACTTTCCCGCTACAGTCAAGAGTGCAAAGGCATCAGAGTTTCTGTATCTGATGCAGGGGCCTTTGACGGTGCAACAGTATGCAGCGAGATTTATTGAGCTGTCCCAGTTCTCCTCGTATTTGGTGCTAGATGAGGAGAGGAAGGTAAGGAAGTTTGAGGAGGGCTTGAGGCAGAACCTGTATCTCAGATATAGTGGACAGGGCTGTAGTGATTGAAAGCGGCCTACAGAGAGGCGCAGCAACACAAAGTCAGAGGAAGAGGCCCGTGCCTTCTGATTTTTAGGCAGGGTCCAGTCAAAGGCTATGGAGGAGATATGATAGCAGAGGGGGACGACTACAGGGAGGAGGAGATCGAGCAGTACAGGGTAGACAGAGGCCCCCTCCTTGCCCAGATGTTTTAGGAGGCAACTAGGAGAGTGCTCAGTGAGGGAGGATGTCTGCTATCAGTGCCACCAGCCTGGACATATTGCGAGAAACTGTCAGGCACCCCCAGCGGTAGCAGCTGCTCCTCGACCATATAGAGTAGGCTATCAGGCACCTTGAGGTGGACAACAAAGGAATACTGCTCCGGTGCGAGTTTATGCACTAACGTCAGGAGATGCTGAGATAGTAGGAGATGTGGTGATAGGTACTGTTTCAATATTGTCATTTAAAGCTACTGTCTTGTTTGATTCAGGGACGACTCATTCTTTTATCACCCAAGAATATGTTAAGTTGTGTGGGTTTGAATCTCAGTAGTTAGATATTAGTTTGTCTGTTGCTACGCCGACTGGGGCAATAGGAATATGTAGAAAGGTATTCAGGGACTGTTCAGTGGGTAATCAGGGGAGGTCTTTGTCAGCTAATCTGATGGTTTTAGACATGCATGGGTTTAAGGTAATCTTGGTAATGGACTGGCTAGATGCCCACTATGCTAGCATTGTTTGCCATCAGAGAGAGGTAGTATTCAGACCCCTAGAGGGACAGGAGTACAAATTCGTGGGATCGTGTGTGTGCACCCCACCTCAGTTACTATATGCTATTCAGGTACGTAGATTGCTATTAGAAGGCTGTTAGCGATATTTAGCCTGTGTGAAAGCAGTATCAAAAGAGGAGTTGAGGGTGTAGGATATCCCAGTGGTGAGGGATTTTCCTGATGTATTCTTTGAGGATTTTCTGGGACTACCTCCTAATCGTGAGGTTGAGTTTGTTATTGATTTGGTTCCAGGAGTAGCACTGATTTCGAAGACGCTATATAGAATGGCACCGGCAGAGCTGAAAGAATTGAAAGAACAGTTGTAGGAACTATTAGATAATAAAGGCCCAATTGACGTGTGTAGACACCCCATTTTTCCCAAGCCCAATACAACAAAAGTTGTAATTATTATTATTATTATTATTATTATTTCTATTATCCTTATTATTATTTTTACTATTATTATAATTATTTTTATTATCTTACTTTATTATTATTATAATTATTGTTATTGTTATTATTATTATTTTCATTATTATTATTATTATTATTATTACTTTACTATTAGTTTTCTTATTATTATTGTTATTAATATTATCTTTATTTTTAAATATTATTATTATTATTATTATTATTATTATTATTATTATTATACGACTATTATTATTATTGTCATTGACTTTATTATCATGGTTTTTATTTTGCATTATTATCCTTATTATTATTATTATTATTTTTAAATATTACTTTATTATTATTATTATCGTACTATTATTATATTATTATTATTTTCAAATCTTGTCATTATTACATTACTATTATTATTATGATTATTATTATTAAGAATTATTATTAGTTGTCATATTCATTATTACTATAAAAGTATAAAAATAAAAAAAAGAAAAAAAAAGAAAATAAAAGAGGGAGCTTTAGGGTTTTGATTTTTTATAAATAGGAAAGAAAAAAACACCCTTGAGGGGGGAAGCATAGACCAAAGAAAAAAGAAACCTTACCTCGCAGTCTCGTCCTGCAACAATGGAGTCGTCGGCGTTTGCGCAGTCAACTAGATGAAACCAATCGAGCAGCAATTTCTTATCCGATCAATGTGAAACTTTACGAGGTCTTTTCTAACCCTTTCATCTTAATTGTCACCGTTCAGATTCTTCTTTTGAGTTTTCCCCCTTTGTGTTAATTTCTTGCACAGCCGTATCACCGCCGCAGCAGTGGAGTCATCAGCGTCTGCGCATCCAACTGGACGAAGCCAATCGAGCAGCAATTTCTTGTCCGATCAATGCGAAATTTTACGAGGTCGTTTCTAACCCTTTCTTCTTAATTGTCACCATTCAAATTCTTATTTTTAGTTTTCTCCCTTAGCGTTAATTTCTTGCACAGCAGTATCACTGCCGCAGCAGTGGAGTCATCGGCGTCTGCGCATTCAACTGGACGAAGCTAATCGAGCGGCGATTTCTTATCTGATCAATGCGAAACTTTACGAGGTCGTTTCTAACCCTTTCATCTTAATTGTCACCATTCAAATTCGTCTTTTGAGTTTTCCCCCTTGGTGTTAATTTCTTGCATAGCTGTATCACCGCCGTAGCAGTGGAGTCATCGGCGTCTGCTTATTCAACTGGACAAAGCCAATCGAGCGGCGATTTCTTATCCGATCAATGCAAAATTTTACCAAGTCGTTTCTGACCCTTTCATCTTAATTTTTACCATTTAGATTATTATTTTGAGTTTTACGACTTTATTTTAATTTATTGCACAACCGTCTCATCGCCGCAGCAGTGGAATCGTCGGCGTCTGCGCATTCAACTAGATGAAGTCAATCGAGCGGAGATTTCTTATCTGATCGATCTGAAACCTTACTCGGTTGTTTCTGACTCTCCCTTGTTAATATTTATTGGTTTGATTAAGTTCTTTAAGCTTCGTAATTTTATCTTCATCTCTTGGACAACTTGTCCACAAACCCACTACACACACTTAGCACACTGCCTACACGTACACTGCACACGCTAAATATAGGCTGTATATTATTATATTTATTATAATATTGTCAAGTTCTTATATTTCTATTATATGGTATTATTCATAAGATCTTTTAAGGTGTATATGTTAGTAAGTTAATTGCTTTTTAGTCATAGTATCACTATATATATTTATCTTGAGTTTTGGGTTTTTATTATTGTGGTATTTATTGTAGACATTAACTAGCCTATTCTCATTATGGTTGGATTTTAATAATTTTCTTGTTTACATATATTGTTGTAGATGTTAATTGATTTATTGTTATTCTCGTTATTTGTTTTATTATTTATTGTTAAAGTTCTGTCTGTTCGTTTTTCCCGTATTGTCATGTATTTATTACTATTATAATATGTGTTGATTATTTTGCGTTTATGGTTTTTGTCATAATTAAGGTTCACATGTGGGGTTATTATTATTTTGTATATTTAGTGTTTATATCATATGTACATTAATTTTTGATTTGATTTATTTCCATAATTTCCCATTTGATGGTCATATTGGATATTTACATATTAGTATTAGCTTTAAATTGTTTCCATAGTTTCACAGCTTGCTTACCCTTTGTATAATTACCTGCTAGTCTTAGGATTACTTGATTTAATTTGATGAGTAGATTGTTTCCTTAGTTTTGGTAATTTTGTTTATATATGTATTGATTGTGTGTTCCCATTAGGTAAGTTGCAATTATAATATATAGAATATTATGGTATTAATATTATACTTATATTAGGTATTATCTATTAAGATATTCTTTTTTTTTATTTCTAATATATATGGTATTACCTTTTATGATGTCTTTAGTATCTTGATACATATAATATCTTATGATAATTTGTTACTTATTATCCTATTATTATATATTAAAACCTCCCATACTAATATTTTCCTATAAAAAATTTAATATAATTTCAAAATTTGGGAGTGTATTTTCTTAAGTATTTTCTTAATTTTTTATCCCTATGATTTTAATGCTAGGGTATGAGCTTTCGGGCTTCACGTACCTTAAACTCTGAGGGAATATATATGTATATATTACATTTATTTATTTATTTATTTTTCATGTGTATTTATAAACTCATAAAAGGAGTAACTTAAAGACTTTTTAAATTAACTTAGGGATAATTTTAAATTAATTAGGTACCGTTCGTAAGAACGGGCGCGTAAGGGGTGCTCGTACCTTCCCCTCGCATAACCGAACTCCCGACCCCAGCTCTGGTAACGTAGGCCCATTCTACCCCTAACGGGGTAGTAATCATGTGTTCTAACCACACTAAAAGGTTAGTGGCGACTCCGATCATTCCATGTTTTTCTTGAAAATTTAAAACACATTTTTAATTTCGCTGCTCGGGGCACACACGCTTCCGGGGACGTTGCGACAACGTGGGAAATTGAGTATTCTTGAAGGTAGCTCCTCTGAGAGGTGTTATGATGTTTGGTAAGAAAAGCAAGTTAAGCCCTAGGTATATTGGCCCTTTTGAGATACTTGAGAGAGTGGGGTCAGTTGCCTACATGCTAACTTTGCCACCAGCTTTATCTAGAATACACGACGTATTCCATGTAGTTATGCTGAGGAAATACATCCCAGATCCATCCCACATAATTAGTTATGCAGAAATAGAACTTACAGACTCATTAGCTTATGAAGAAGCACTAGTACTGTAATGACCTGCTTAATTTCCACATTTTTTTTATATAATAAAACCAATATAACACATCTAACAGATCATGATCAACCTGAACCCGTGGGTAACAAGGATGCAACAGAGATATAATATGGAAGCCTAAGTAGCAGGGAACATAAAATCATAATCACTATAAACATAATACCATCCACCTTAGTACCAGAGTTACTACATCCATTACATTTATATACACATCCCAAAAAGTGTCTTAGAGCCACTTCTCACCAAATCCAACTGGCCCTAACAAAATACTTACCCTTGAAAAAGGGCAGGTCAGCTGTACCTATCTCAGCAGAGCTTTATCTGCTCTCCTATTAGGGGCTCCTGAAAATTTCATGTAATTCGGTGTGAGACACCTCTCAGTAAGGGAAATAAACTAATACTAGTGTATGACAACATGAGTTTTCTTTGTTATACATAAATCAAATATACACATATTTAGTAAACTGTTATATCATATCTGGGAAAACATATATTATCATAACATGGCAGAACATATTGCATTTTCATAGACATAATTCATCTCATATGATAATAATACGAAAACAACCCTGGTAGGTTAGCTGGCTGTTGTCATGACTGGGTTGTGTGGCCTGAAGGCGGGACCTAACAATGGTTGGCCGACCACTGCCAAGTCAAAAGTACAGTCTATAAGTCTGATGGGTCTGCCAGTGTAGCGACCTGAAGAATAATAGTATTTAAATAATAACGAGGGAGAGTAATGGAAAGAGTAACAAAAGGAGGCAATAACGAGGGAGAGTAATGGAAAGAGTAACAAAAGGAGGCAATAACGAGGGAGAGTAATGGAAACAGTAACAGAAGGAGGCAATAACGAAGGAGAGTAATGGAAACAATAATAGAAGGAGGCAGCCGACTTCATCGACGAACTCTTTGCATTCGTCAATGACATTACATTTTGGATGGGATAAAACGAAAGATTTTCCACAGGGCCTCATCGATGAAGCTGCGACTCGTCGACAAGAAGATACCGAGAGAAGAATTTGGGCTACTTTGAATTTCATCGATGAAGGATAAGGTTCGTCGACGAAATTACTTAAGGACTCGTCGACGAGAAGACCGCAGTATAAATAGCCCTAAACTCATTTTAATCATAGAAAATCAGTGCCGCTCTCTTCTTTCTCTCTATCCTACGACCTCGCCCTCTTCCCTCTTCGATTCTGGCCCCGTCAGTCGCCGGATCGACGATATGAGGCTACCACGACGTTCCTAGCGGAGTTCTCTTCAAGTCTGCCGGAGCGGATCGTTGGTGGAACGAAGTTGGAATTCATCCCAAATCCAGGGTAAGGTCTTTCATTCGGAATTTGGCTTTCTAACAGCTGTAGAAAATGTAATAGACGTAAAAATAGTAATGTTTTGTTCTACGATTTATGGTTTTCAGGATGTCGAGTGGAGAACCCTGCGGGTGTTGGACCCGTTATAGTAGGAGTTTTTTAACAGGAAACAGGTAAGGGAAATATGCTATGCTAGGTTATTTGAGTATGATTTCAGTATAAAATTATAAATATTCCCCTAGAGTATTATTCACAGCAGAGACTTATACTGTTTATCAAGTATGATTAATATGTTTTAAAATTACTGTGTGACTTGAGAATATAGATATAGTAAACATGTTTTACAGTATTTTTCAGAGATGTGTTTTACAGAATATACAGACAGTGAATGTATTTTACAGCAATTATAGAAATACCATGATTATACAATTTTACAATACTATGACATATAGATTTACAATTAATTACAGAAACACAATTGATATAGATACAATTTTCTACAGCGTCATGGTTTATAAAGTTATTACAGAATCATGGTAAAACAGATAGTTGTATATAAAGATGTATTATATAGTATCAGACCCTGTTGGACCATACAATTACAGTGCACGGTACCGTAGCTACATATAGTTTATAGAGTGCAACTACCTATTCAAATAATACGTGGTATAAAGGTCGATCGCATAGAGCCCATGAGTGGACAGGCTCCCCATTAGATATAGGTTGAGGAGGGCTGATCAGACTATGGGGTATGGCGATTTATTCCTGGTTGGCCAGCCAAGGTAAATCCCACCTACAGGCCGCACAACCCTGTCATGAGGGGTTAAATCATGACATACAGTTATCCACAAGGAAGTTTACAGTTATTACTATGTTTATACAGGTTTACAAAAATAGAAAATATATGTATATATATATTAGCAGTATTTTGAGTAGAAACCTAAAGCAAAGAAATGTTAAGTAATAGGTAAAAGATGAAGATTATATTACTGGTATTGTACTTTACAGATTCAGTGATACATGACTATATAGTAATATATTTTCACAATATTGTAACTCATTTGCCACACACTAACAATAACATATTTCGTCTTATTGAGCGTTGGCTCATCCCAATTACTTTAACATTTTTCAGGTGTTCCAGATAGGCGAGCAGATCAGGCTCGCAGATAGAGGGGCCTTGGTATTGCCGTGACAGTAGTGTGAGTATTTTTGGGAGTATTTTTGTATCGAAAACAAACAAACATATATGTATATTTTGGGAAACACTTTAGCACTATGGTATTGTATATAACTATATATGGTTATGTTTATTTGATTCCTACTTCTTGCTGCTTAAGTTGATGATTGAGTTTAATCTAGTATTGTAAAGACTTGAAAATTTAAAAGGATTAAAATAATTTTAAAAAAATAAATAAAATAACAGATAAATAAATAAAAGGAATGACATAGGAAAAAGAAGAAAAAAAATTAAAAATAAAGAAATTAAATTAAATTAAGATAAATTAAATAATTAAATAATTAGTTATTAAATTAAATATTTTTACATTGGATTTAAAAAAAAAAAACTAATTAGAATAATATATATAAGTAAGTTAATATATATATATATATATATATATATGATAAGTATAAGTTAAAATAATATATATATATATATATATATATATATATATATATAGTAAAGTAAAAGAAAGAAAAAGAAAAAAAAAAAGAGAAGAAGAAGAAAGAAGAAGAAGCTGGAGTCAGAATTGCCCCCCCTCTCTGCAAATTCCTGCATATCGCGGCTGCTCCGTCTCCGTTTCTCTCTCTCTTTCAATTTCTCGGCGAGTTTGCGACGAATCGGGAAACGAAAGGTGCCGTTGGAATCCTGATTCTGCTGTCAATATTTCTACTGGAGCAGATTTTTCATGGGAACGGCTTAAGTACTGTTCCTGGGGAAAGGTAATTTTTTCCCATTTTCTCAATTTCGCTGTTAATATGTGGTTAAATCGACGATCGGGTACCACCACGTTGTCCTAGTCATCGTCGTCGTCATTTTGACGTAAGTAATTTTTCAATTGAGATTTTCTAGGCCCTACTCCAAAACGAGAGTGAGATTTGAGAATTTGGTTAAATTTAAGGATATTATTATTTATTTAGGAATTATGGCCTTAGGAAATAATTTATTGGAACTAGGAAATTTAATTTCAGGGTCCGGGTGAGCGCTGCAGGTATTTTTCGGAGTCCCTGTTGGCGTAGTTCAAGAAACCAGGTAAGAGAAAAAATATATATTAAATCATAATTTTTATGAATTTAATGGAAAAATAAATTGTGTTATATGTATATGTATATGTTTTGGTATGGCTAAAATGCTAATTGTTTAAATTATATTTTTTTTCGAGTTTAAGGTTGTTTATTAGATATGTATATGCGAAAATGAACTGATGAAAGTGGAAAAATATTTTCAGAATATTTATGTAAGACATGAAAGGTATTTTTAGTATATAAACATTAAATCTTGGTTGACTTCTTTTGCAGGCAGTGTATGAATTTTATTGCTAAATTGTGTGGTATGAATAAATAGAATGCTGTGTGCAAATACATGTTAAATGTATGAGATGCAGGCTAAGTAAGTAAAGCAATGGGAATAAAATATGATATGGACAATGTTGCCTGTGTATGTTAAATGCAACCATGTAAAGGTACGACAGCTGAAAGCCGGGTTAGCAGATTCTAACGCATTTCTATGTGGACTAACTGATGATAGCTAAAAGGAACTGTGTTAACAGATTCTAGCGCATTTCTATGTGGACTAACAAATGACGGCTAAAGAGCGGCTGTAGTACAAAGGAATGAAATGAAAATGTTATGAAATGAAATGACAAGGAATGACAATGCAATGAAATGAAATGTGAAATGTGAAATGTGAATGATACAAATGGGAAAGAGTCACTTAAAGTGAAACGAAATGCAAAGTTAAGTTATGAACATGAATGAATGTGCATGAATGTATAATGACAGAAAAGAATGATGTATTATGATATTAGAAGTATGTATGTACGTAGAACATGTTACGATTGGGCGAGGCATACTCTTCGCCTAAGGGCTTGCTGAGTAAGGCGAGTGCACTAGTAGCTTCAGATGTGGCAGTAGCTGCATAACGCACTAGGGCAGAGGGAACCTACTTGTATTGGCGGGTAGAATTCCCTATCCTTAGGGCCTTTTCCAGTAAACTTTTGTATGGACTGTGTGAGTACGAGATCAATTTATCACTTGAGGGCTTACTGAGTAAGGTAAGTACCCTGGTATGCCTTAGTTGTGACCTTTGGGTTGTCAAATGTATCAGAGTAGAGGGATGCAAATATTTATGTTTTATGCCTTTATGTTTTAAGGCTATTGAGTAAAGAATGTTTGAGAACATACTAAAATGTTTTGGAGATATATGTAATTATGGAAATGCATGTGATGGATGATTTAATATGGATTATATATAGAAATTAGTGAACTCTGGTATTATGTTATATGTAGATTTTGTTCATGTTTTCCGCTGCGTATGTTATGGATCATGATTATCAGGATATTATCAGGTATAATTCATTGAACTCGGGTTTAAGGGTTCGGGGCGTGATAGATGGTATCAGAGCAATGTCCAGTCGGAAGTGTGATTAATTTCACATCGCCTGGATATGGAAATGTTAGAATATTAGGTTAGAAATGATTTATACCAGAGTATAGGAAACAGCTAGGATAAGGATGCTAGATGAATAGGTTAGATTAGGTGTTGAGCAGTAGATATGGTGTAGGGAAGTATAAGATTTTGTCTTATAACTTGGAGGCGGAAATCCCCTAGCGGACTTCTGTGATTTTCTGATTCATTTGAAAGTTTCTGAAAACCACGGTAAATCCATCGACGGTGATGTTTCTTAGTCGTGAGACTGGTCCTTATATGGAGAACTTGGATGTGTATTGGATTTAAAATATATAATTGTGTTGTTGAGATTATAGTGTGAGATATTATAAATCATGGAATTATGGGAATGAAAGATCGGGTAACAAATTTCGAGGACGAAATTTTTTTTAAGGAGGGGAGAATGTAAAGACCCGAAAATTTAAAAGGATTAAAATAATTTTAAAAAAATAAAATAAAATAACAGATAAATAAATAAAAGGAATGGCGTGAGAAAAAGAAGAAGAAAAAATTTAAAATAAAGAAATTAAATTAAATTAAGATAAATTAAATAATTAAATAATTAGTTATTAAATTCAATATTTTTACATTGGATTTAAAAAAAAAAAAAACTAATTAGAATGATATATATATGTTGCAGCCAAAAATTGAACGACCTTCACGATCCCTGATCACGACCACCTGGAAAGAGATAAATAAGCAAGGCTTGGAGGACCCGGGGTGTACTCCGGGGGATCGCTTCGATGCTTAAGTCAGGGATTGACTTGAGAGGTTTTTTATGCAACAGTAAAGTAAAGTTTAGAATGAGATACCTTAGCCTCTTCTCTGAATCCCCATTTATAGTGATGGAGTTTGACGCAAAGGTGATGTGCCATTTATTAGCGAATTATGGCGCAAACGTGAATCGCTCCGGTTGTTATAATGTTGGCATAGATTGCTCTAGTCATCATGGAGCCGGCGTCAATTGCTCTGCCTGAGTAGTTGAATTGGGTGGTAATTTCCCTCATCAATGCTGGGCTCTAGTCTCCTTTGGATTTATGGTAAGTGATATATTTGGGGTATATCAGTTGTCCCCCCTTCAATTTCGAATTTTTGAAATTGGCTTCCAAAGTTCGAAAGTTGTATTTTTTTTGTTTTTGTTTTTGTCGAGTAGCTCTTCTTGAGGCATTTTGGGCTGCTTGTGGTTTCATAAGTCATGCTCTTCTTTTTTGTCATTTCTGGCCTAATGAGCTGTGCTCATATTTTGGGCTGTTTTTAGGCCTCACGAGCGTTGCTCGTCAATTGGGCTGATTCTTCTTTACCTAATGAGTTGTGCTCATTTTTTGGGCAGTCTTTTGGCCTCACGAGCGTCGCTCGTCAGTTGGGCCGATTCTTCTTTGCCTAATGAGATGTGCTCATTTTTTGGGCAGTCTTCTAGCCTCACGAGCGTTGCTCGTCAGTTAGGCTGATTCTTCTTTGCCTAATGAGTCGTGCTCATTTTTTGGGCAGTCTTTTGGCCTCATGAGCGTTGCTCATCAGTTGGGCCAATTTTTCTTTGTGCTGTGCTCATTTTTTGGGCAGTCGTCTGGTCTCACGAGCGTTGCTCATCAGTTGGGCGGATTCTTCCTTACCTAATGAGCTGTACTCATTTTTTAGGCTATATCTTCAGTAACATTTTGATAATTTATAATGCTGGGATGGTTGTTCAATTCGACAGGTTCTTGCAGTTTTGATTTCATTGAGGTTAAAGATGTGAGTTCTGGTATTTTCAATATCAGTTAGGATTCTTAATCGGTTCGGGATGGATTTGTTTCAAAGGGTTTGGATGTGTATGCACCAAGTGTTCGATCATTTATAGCAAAGGGAACTGCAAGTAAGCGTGCAATGTTATAGATTTCGCAGACTATTTTTATGTTGTCTGTGTCATATGTGGGGTCTATAAACTCAGATTATTCGATTATATCCCAATTGATTCGTGAGTCCCATGTTGGATGGGGTTGTGAGTGCAGTGGTAGATTGAAGTTTGAGATTGAGATCTGCGAGATGTCTACCATTGACGACGGTGATTTTGTTACTGTTTGTTTTGATTATGGTGTGGATTGTTCAGCTGATTGGGCTCCAGGTGCTCGACAGAATGTCACTAAGGAGCTTGATTTTTCTGTTTGAGGTTTTGCCTATTGTAGTTGCTACAATTGTGCAATTTCAATGTGCGTTGTAATTTCAATTCAAATTTCCAATAGCAATTTCAAATTCACTATTCAGAGCACTGTTCAACGCATTATTGCCAAACCCATGGTGCATTCGGCCAACCCATTGGAATTTTAAAGTTTGGCTTTGTTTATTTGACTTGCAATGCAGCTATCATGACCCCACTATGCATTTGGTGCATAGGTCATTGTTCAAATAATTAAATAACTTGAACATCCTATTAATTATTATTAGCCATTAAGATGGAGCTTTTCAAGGGTTAAAACTATGACATCTATTTGTTTTTTTTTTTTTTTTAGAATTATTATTATATGATGGAGAAAAAATCATACCTTGAGAATAGGCACGTTGGCTACATAAATCTTGCGCATAGAAACATCAATTGTAGTCGGATTCGTATTAGATCCGGAATTTCCCAATATCACAAGCTGGGTCCCGGTTATTCGTCCGTCAATTTTATTACTTGGCTTTTTCAATGCGAGTAAAGCGTCATTGACGTGCTTGAACGTAATAAACCCACACCCTTTACTTTTCTCGGTGACCTTGCCAAGGATCGCGATGGCTTCTTCGAGGTCACCATAGGTGGAGAAGAGATTGTGAAGGTTCTTGATGGTAGTGTCCCATCCAATTCTGCGAATGAAGAGTTTGCACTGGGTAGGGTCCCAATTGGCAATGGATCGGACGGCATCGAGTACGTCTAGGTGTCGGACGGTGGTATTTCGGACGATCTTAATTGAGCCAATGCATCAACCTTCAATTGTCTAATGTAGTCATGATCAAGGATTGAAAGAGAAAACCTCTCAAGAAGTTCCCACAGACGGCACGAGTCTTTCCCCAGAGAGCTCGGCACAAATAGCTCGACACGAGTCTTTCTCCAAAGAGCTCGGACAAAACAGCTCGGCACAAACGGTTCGGCACGAGCTGCTCAATTATTCTCCCAAAAAAAAAAAAAAAATGGGGAACACGATGAAGTGTTGAAACCTTTAAAGGAAGGATGCAAACACAAACAATTCAAAATTCTATCCAGAAATTTGAAACTAAGGGGGGGACAACTGATATGCCTATAATAAATCACACTAATAAGGGCAGGTCAATGCTTGTCTCTCACTTTCTCCGGGTCTGACATTCTGACGAGTGATTAGCTCCGATCTAATAAAGAGGAGGAGAGATCCACGCCAACACCCATAATAACCGAGTAATAGGTGCACGCACTTATGGCTGGAGAGCGATTCACGCCCCCGTGCAATAAATTCGATCCAACCGGCGGTCAACTCAAGCCCCTATAAGAAGGGATTTGGAGTACAGGCCAAGGTAAGTTACACAACACTACTCTACTGTTGCACTTAGCCTCCTTAAAGCTTTCCTCTTACTTAGGCATCGGAGAGATCCCCCGGAGTACACCCCGGGTCCTCCAAGCCTTTCTTCTCTTCCTCTTTCAGGTCAACGAGAGTCGAAGGAGCATCGCAACTATTTTTTACGCCGCAACAATATAAGTAAGTTATTATAATATATATATAAAGTAAAGTAAAAGAAAGAAAAAGAAGAAAGAAGAGAGAAGAAGAAGAAAGAAGAAGAAGCTGGAGTCAGAACTGCCCCCCCTCTCTGCAAATTCCTGCACGTCGCGGCTGCTTCGTCTCCGTCTCTCTCTCTCTCAATTTCTCGGCGAGTTTGTGATGGATCGGGAAACGAAACGTGTCGTTGGAATCCTGGTTCCGCTGCCAACATTTCTACTGGAGCATATTTTTCATGGGAACGGCTTAGGTATTACTCTTGGGGAAAGGTAATTCTTCCTTATTTTCTCAATTTCGCTATTAATATGTGGTTATATCGATGATCAGGTACCACCACGTGGTCCTAGTCATCGTCGTCGTCATTTTGACGTAGGTAATTTTTCAATTGAGATTTTCTAGGCCCTACTCCAAAGTGAGAGTGAGATTTGGGAATTTGACTAAATTTAATGGTATTATCATTTATTTATGAATTATGGCCTTAGGAAATATTTAAATAATATTTTATTCAGGAATAATTTATTGGAACTAGGAAATTTAATTTCAGGGTCCGGGTGAGCGCCGCAAGTATTTTTCGGAGTCCCTATTGGCGTAGTTCAAGAAACCAGGTATGGGAAAAAATATATATTAAATTATAATTTTTACGAATTTAATGAAAAAATAAATTGTGTTATATGTACGTGTATATGTTTCGGTATGGGTAAAATGCCAACTGTTTAAATTATATTTTTTTCGAGTTTAGGGTTGTTTATTAGATATGTATATGCGAAAATGAACTGATGAAAGTGGAAAAATATTTTCAGAATATTTATGTAAGACATGAAAGGTATTTTTAGTATATAAACATTAAATCTTGGTTGACTTATTTTATAGGCAGTGTATGAATTTTATTGCTAAATTGTGTGGCATGAGTAAATAGAATGCTGTGTGCAAATATATGTTAAATGTATGAGATGCAGGCTAAGTAAGTAAAGCACTGAGAATAAAATATGATATGGACAATGTTGCCTGTGTATGTTAAATGCAACCATGTAAAGGTACGACAGCTGAAAGCTGGGTTAGTAGATTCTAGCGCATTTCTATGTGGACTAAATGATGACAACTAAAAGGAGCTGTGTTAATAGATTCTAGCGCATTTCTATGTGGACTAACAAATGACGGCTAAAGAGCGGCTGTAGTACAAAGGAATGAAATGAAAATGTTATGAAATGAAATGACAAGGAATGGGCGGGTAGAATTCCCTATCCTTGGGGCCTTTACCGGTAAACTTTTCTATGAACTGTGTGAGTACAAGATCAATTTATCACTTGAGGGCTTACTAAGTAAGGTGAGTGCCCTGGTATGCCTTAGTTGTGACCTTTGGGTTGTCAAATGTATCAAAGCAGAGAGATGCAAATATTTATATTTTATACCTTTATGTTTTAAGGCTATTGAGTAAAGAATGTTTGAGAACATACTGAAATGTTTTGGAGATATATGTAATTATGGAAATGTAGGTGATGGATGATTTAATATGGATTATAGATAGAAATTAGTAAACTCTGGTATTATGTTATATGGAGATTTTGTTCATGTTTTCCGCTGCATATGTTATGGATCATGATTATCAGGTATAACACACCGGACCCGAGTTTAAGGGTTCGGGGTGTGACAAGTATGGTATCAGGGAATTTTAAATTTTATAGTATATATATATATATATATATATATATATATATATATATATATATATATATATATATAAAACCCAAGTTGAATAGAAGGTCATTACAATTTGGTTTCAGAGCCTAGGTTGTTAGGTTCTGTAGACTTTAGAGTGCAGAAGAAGTAATACCAGAGTATAGGAAAAGAATTTGAGGTTTGTTCGGTTGTCTAAATACAGGATTTCCGTGGCGGTTTCTGTGTTTTTCTTGAGGTGACGATTTCAGGAAAACCATAGTAAACTATTGTCGGGTCGTGTATCTAAGTGACAGAACTGGATATTGAGTTAAGGTCAGGGAAGGTAATTAGTTTTGAATTGTTACAGGATAAGTTCGTATAGGAGATAAAATGCTTAAGTGTGTTTATTGTTTTCAGGATGGACCCAGGAAGCAGTGGCACGAATGCTGGGGAGGATAGGCTAGGACCTTCCAACATAGGTGGAGGAGATACAGATGCTTGCGTAACGTCACTCAGTAGGTGATGGCTGAGATGGCCAAGAGCTCTAGGGAGCGTGGCTGTTTGATCAAGTAGTTTACGCGGATGAAGCCCCCATCCTTTATTGGAGGAGATGACCTGATCGTAGCTGAAAATTGGGTCCAGGAGATCAAAGAGACACTGGCTGTGCTTCCATGTACGGATGAGCAGAAGGTAGTATTTGCAGCATTTAAGTTGACAGGGGAGGCGAAGCGCTGGTGGAGAGCAGCGCGATTAATAGAGGAGCAGAGGCCGGTTGTAGTGCCAGTGACTTGGGATTAATTCAAGGAGCTGTTCTTTGAGCGATATTTTCCTTCTGTCGTTTGGAGCGTGAAGGCAGCAGAGTTTCTACATCTAGTATAGGGGCAGATGACCGTATCCCAGTACGTGGCTTGATTTATCGAGTTGTCGTGTTTTGCTCCGCATCTAGCACCTGATGAAGAGAAAAAGGCAAGGAAGTTTAAGGAGGGACTGAGGCAAAATTTGTTCGAGTAAGTGATTAGCTTCAGAGCTCAGACATTTAAAGAGGTTGTAGATAAAGCTGCAGTCATTGAGAGTGATATACAGAGGGGTGTAGCAGCTCAGAGTCAGAGGAAGAGACTTGCGCCTCAGGGTTTTCAGGCTGGCTCCACTAGGGGTCCATGGAAAGGAGGTCGCGATAGGGGAGATCAGAGGCAGATGGCTAGACCTCGGGGAAATAAGGATGCGCCGATCGTCCCAATATGTCAGACGTATGAGGGATATCATTCGAGGGAGTGCCGTGTAGGGAGCGATGTATGCTATCGATGTGGGAGACCCGACCACATGGCACGTGCATGCCCAGGTTCGCCAGACCAGGTCCCAGCTCCCAGGCCCTATTGGGAAGGATATCAGGTAGCTCGGGGAGGATATCAGGTGCCTTGCGGTGGCCAGCAGAGGAATGTAGCCCCAGCACGAGTATATGCTCTGATGTCAGGTGATGCTGAGGCTAATGTGGTGACAAGTACATTTACTGTTTTATCATATCTAGTCATTGTTCTTTTTGACTTAGGTGCTACTCATTCTTTCATTTTTGCATCTTATGTTAAATTATTTGAGAGTGAGACCCAGTTATTAGATATAGCGCTATCAGTAGCTACACCATCAAGGTCAGTGATCAGATGTTAGAGGGTACTTAGGGACTATCCGATAGAAATTCAGGGGAAAGTGTTACTAATTGACTTGATTGTATTTGATATGTGTGGATTTGATATAATACTGGGTATGGACTGGTTGGCTGCCAATCACACCAGCATTGATTGTCATTGGAAAGAGGTAATTTTCAGACCCCTTGGTACGCAGGAATTCAGATTCGTTGGTTCACGGGTACGTGCTCCAACGCAGTTAGTGTCAGCCATGTAGGCAAGCAGATTACTCCTGGATGGAGGTCAGGGGTTTACAAAGTTTGTGAAAGAAGTATCCGAAAATGAATAGAAGATTGACAACACCTAAGTGGTACAAGAATTTCTAGATGTTTTTCTAGAGGAGTTACCTGGGTTGCCTCCTGTGCGTGAGGTGGATTTTCCTATAGATTTACCTTCAGGGACCGCGACGATCTCTAAGGTTCCCTACCGTATGGCTCCAGCTGAATTGGGAGAATTAAAAAAACAGTTGCAAGACTTGCTGAACAAGGGGTTTATACAACCCAGTGTATCGCTGTGGGGAGCTCTAGTGTTGTTCGTAAAGAAGAAAGACGGGTTTATGAGGATGTGTATTGATTACAGAGAAATCAACAAGGTTACTATTAAGAATAAATATCCTCTACCCTGTATAGACGATTTGTTTGATCAGCTCCAGGGTACACAGGTATATTCCAAGATCGACCTCAGATCCGGGTATCATCAAGTGAGAGTAAAAGCAAAGGACGTCGCGAAGACAGCCTTCAGAACTAGGTATGGGCACTACGAGTTCCTTGTTATGCCGTTTGGTCTGAAGAATGCCCTAGCCGTGTTTATGGACTTGATGAACAAAGTTTTCCACCAGTATCTAAACCAATTTGTAGTAGTTTTCATTGATGATATGCTGGTGTACTCGAGGAGTTTTGAGGATCATGAGGTGCACTTGAGGCAGGTGCTGCAGACACTCAGGGAGAAGAAACTTTACGCCAAGTTTAGTAAGCGTGAGTTCTGGCTTAAGAAGGTAGCATTTTTAGGCCACGTGATCTCAGGGGACAGTATTTCAATGGATCCCAGCAAGATCGATGCGGTGGTAAGTTGGGCCAGGCCGAGGAATGTGTAGGAAGTCAGGAGTTTCTTAGGATTAGCAGGTTATTATCGTCGTTTTGTTGAGGGGTTTTCAGCTTTGTTAGGACCACTCACACGATTGACTAGGAAAAATGCCAGATTTGTGTGGGATAAAGAATGCGAGTAGAGCTTCCAGAAATTAAAGCAGCGGCTCGTCACTGCACCAGTACTGACGATTCTATCGGGAGGTGATGGTTATGTTATCTATAGTGACACGTCTTTGAAAGGGCTCGGTTGTGTTCTGATGCAGCATGGTAGGGTGGTAGCATATGCGTCCAGGCAATTGAAAGAGTATGAAAAGAACTACCCTACTCACGATTTGTAATTGGCCGCTGTTGTACACGCACTGAAGATACGGAGGCATTACCTTTATTGTAGTGACCTGAGGAATAATTGTATTTAAATAATAACGAGGGAGAGAAATGGAAACAGAAACAAAAGGAGGCAATAGGCTTGCATTCGACAACGACATTGCATTTTAGAGGTAATAATAATTTCAAGAATTTCCAGGCTTTGTCAACGAATGCAGGATTTCGTCGAAGAATGTCTTCAGGATCTTGTCGACGAGGTCCCATTTCATCGACGAGAAAATACCGAGCAAAGGATTTGAGCTACTTTGAATTTCGTTGACGAAGGGTAAGGTTCGTCGACGAATTTACTGAAGGGCTCGTCGATGAGGTGACTTGTCTCGTCGACGAATCTGGCCCTATAAGTAGTGAAAAATCAGATTTTTATCACATTTTCTTTAATCTCTCTCTCTCTCTCTCTCTCTCTCTCTCTCTCTCTCTCTCTCTCTCTCTCTCTCTCTCTCCTACGGTTCCTCTCCCTTCTTTCTTCGATTTCAGCCCCTCCAGTCGCTGGATCGACGATCCGAAGCCACCACGATGTTCCTGGCAAAGTTCTCTGCAAGTCTGCCGGAGCGGATCGTTGGTGAAACGAAGTTGGATTTCATCCCAAATTCAGGGTAAGACCTTTTAGTCCATTTTTGGCCTTCTAACAGTTATAGGAAATGATGTAGGCCAAGAAATATTGATGTTTTATTTTGGGATTTATGGTTTTCAGGATGTTGAGTGGAGAACACTGTGGGTGTTGGACCCGTTATAGTAGGGGATTTTTAATAGGAAACAAGTAAGGGAAATATGCTATACTAAGTTATTTGAGAATGTTTTCAGTATAAAATTATAAATGTTTCACCAGAGTATTGTTCTACAACAGAGATTTATGCAGTTTATCAAATATGATCAATATGTTTTAAAATTACTGTGTGGCTTGAGAATATGTATATAGTATAAAAACATGCTTTACCGTATTTTTAAGAGATGTGTTTTACATAATATAAAGAGAGTGAATGTGTTTTACAGTAATTATAGAAATACCATGATTATACAGTTTTACAGTACCATGGCTTACAGATTTACAGTTAATTACAGAAACACAGTTGATATAGATACAGTTTTCTACAACGTCATGGTTTATACAATTATTACATAATCATGGTAAAACAGATAGTTGTATATAGAAATGCATTATATAGTATCAGAGCCTATTGGACCATATAGTTATAGAGCATGGTACCGTAGCAACATACACTTTATAAAGTGCAACCACCTATTCAGATAATACGTGGTATAAAGGTCGATCGCATAGAGCCTACGAGTGGACAGACTCCCCATCAGATATAGGTTGAGAAGGGTTGATCAGACTATGGAGTATAGTAATTTATTCCTGGTTGGCCAGCCAGGGTAAATCCCGCCTACGGACCGCACAACCCTGTCATGAGGGGTTAAATCATGACATACAATTATCCACATGGAAGTTTACAGTTATTATTATGTTTATACAGCTTTACAGAAACAGAAAATATATACATATATTAGCAATATTTTGAATAGAAACCTAAAGTACAGAAATGTTAAGCAATAGGTAAAAGATGAAGATTATATTTCTAGTATTGTGCTTTACAGATTCAGTAATACATGACTATATAGTAATAGACTTTCTCAGTATTGTAGCTTAATTGCCATAACTAGTAATAGTATATTTCGTCTTACTGAGCTTTGGCTCATGCTAGTGTTGAATTATTTTTTAGGTGAGCCAATTAGGTGACCGGACCAGGCTCGTAGATAGAGGGGTCACAGTACTGCCCTATTAGAGAGAGTGAGTATATTTTTGGGAGTATTTTTGTATAGCCCTCACCGGTTGAGGATATTGGGAGGAACAGTCAAATATGTGTATTTTGGGAAACCTGTTAGCACTCTGGTATTGTATATAATTATATATGGATATGTTTAATTGATTTTCGCTTCTTGCTGCTTAGGTTAATGATTGGGTTCAATCCAGTATGGTATCAGAGCATGTTAAATATCATAATATAAAAAAAAACCCAGTCAAATAGCAGGTCGTTACATTTATGGTGAGAGGTGTGAGATATTTTATGATCACAAGAGTCTAAAGTATTTCTTCACACAAAAAGAGTTAAATATGCGGCAGAGGAGATGGTTAGAACTCATTAAGGATTACGATTGTATCATTAGTTACCACCCAAGTAAAGCAAATGTGATAGCTAATGCACTGAGCCATAAATCAGAAAATACAGCACAACTAGCCGTAGTTATTCAGCACCCGATTCAGATGGACTTAGAAAGACTCGGTGTGGAATTAGTGGAGGATGATCCTTAGGTGCTTATTGCCAGTTTGGTTGTACAACCCACATTATATGAAAAGACTAAAGCTGCTCAGAGGGATGATCCGGAATTGGTAGGAGTGATAGCCAGAATACAGGATGGTTAGGGGGAAGAATTCAGCATTTCTGACGATGGGGCTTTGAGATTTCGCACCAGATTGTGTGTGCCTGCAGATGACAGCATTAGAAGAACGATTCTAGAAGAGGCACACAGATCTCTATACACTATTCATCCTGGCAGTACAAAAATGTATAGGGATCTACGAGATTATTTCTGGTGGAGTGGCATGAAGAGAGAAATAGCAGAATTTGTGCAGTAGTGTTTAACGTACTAGCAAGTTAAGGTTGAGCACTAGAGACCGACTAGTCAATTGCAGCCATTGTTCATTCCTGAGTGGAAGTGGGACCACGTATCCATGGATTTTGTTACTGGGCTGCCGCCAGCGCCGCATGGTCAAAATGCCATTTGGGTGGTGGTTGATAGGTTGACGAAGACAACGCACTTTCTACTTATTAAAGTCAGCTACCCTATGAACAAGTTAGCAGAGATTTATATACAGGAGATTGTTCGACCCCATTGAGTGCTGGTATCCGTAGTCTCAGACCATGACTCTCGTTTTACATCACGATTTTGGAAGAGTCTACAGGAGGCTTTGGGGACTCAGTTAGCATTCAACACTACTTTCAACCCTCAAACCGATGGTCAGATTAAGAGAACAATCCAGGTATTATAAGATATGCTTCGTGCCTGTGTGCTAGATTTTGGAGGTAGTTGGATTCAATTTTTGTCGCAAGTTGAATTTGCTTATAATAACAGTTATCAGACTAGCATCGGCATGGCACCCTACGAGACATTATATGGTAGGAGATGTCGATCACCTCTTTTTTGGGATGAAGTATGCGAAAGGTGAGTTTTGGGTCTAGAGATAATTCAGCAAGCGTGTGATGAAGTCTCACTTATTTGAGACAGGATCAGTGCAGTGCAGAGTCAGTAGAAAAGCTACGCGGATACTTGCCGCTGAAAACTAAAATTTGAAGTGGGTGATCATGTGTTTCTGAGAATAAATCCACTGAAGGGGATCTTGAGATTTAGGAAGAATGGTAAGTTGAGCCCTAGGATTATTGGCCCATTTGAGATACTTGAGAAGATTTGGTTAGTAGCCTATCGGTTAGCCTTACCACCATCTTTATTTCGAGTTCATGACGTATTTCATGTTTCCACGCTAAGGAAATATGTCTCAGATCCTTCCCATATCATCAGCCATGCAGAACTGGAAGTCAGTGAGGCTTTAGCATATGAAGAAGCTCTAGTACAGATTTCAGATAGAAAGAACAAGAATTGCGCAGCAAAAAGATACCACTAGTAAAAGTTCTATGGAGAAACCACACGATTGAAGAAGCCTCATGGGAGCTTAAAGATGAAATGAGACGGAAATATCCCCATTTGTTCAATGAATTATAGTATTGATGTATATGCTAAGATGGTAATTTTATTTTGTTAAGTCTAGTGTAATTGTAATGTTGAACATAGGTTAGGTAGTATTTTGGTTTTGGGGGAAATTTTCTTTTATGATTGTAATCTCCCAGAACTACCCATGTAACCACGGTATTCCTCCGCTATAAGTGAGGGCAGGTAATAAAATAAGTAGACCATTTTCCTTTATAGGATGATAGAAGGAAATACAGATAGTAAATTTTGAGGACGAAATTTTATAAGGTGGGAAGAATGTAGTGACCCGAAGAATAATAATATTTAAATAATAACGAGGGAGAGTAATGGAAGTAGTAACAGAAGGAGGCAATAATGAGGGAGAGTAATGGAAACGATAACAGAAGGAGGTAGCCGACTTCGCCAACGAACTCTTCACATTCGTCAATGACATTGCATTTTGGATGGGATAACCCAAAAGAATCCACAGGGTCTCGTCGACGAACACAGGGAGTTTGTCGACTAGTGCATAAGGGGACCTCATCGACGAAGCTACGACTCGTTGACGAGAAGATGCCGAGAGAAGAATTTGGGGTACTCTGAATTTCGTTGACGAAGGGTAAGGTTCGTCGACAAAATTACTTAAGGACTCGTCGATGAGATGACGTGGCTCATCGATGAAGCCCGCAGTATAAATAGCCCTAAACTCATTTTAATCACAGAAAATCAGTGCCGCTCTCTTCTCTCTCTCTCTCTCTCTCTCTCTCTCTCTCTCTCTCTCTCTTTCTCTCTCTCTCTCCTACAGCCTCTCCCTCTTCTCTCTTCGATTCTGGCCCCGTTAGTCACCGGATCGACAATCTAAGGCTACCACGACGTTCCTAGTGTAGTTCTCTTCAAGTCTGTCGGAGCGGATTGTTTGTGGAACGAAGTTGGAATTCATCCCAAATCTAGGGTAAGGTATTTCATTCGGAATTTGACTTTCTAGCAGTTGTAGAAAATGTAATAGACGTAAAAATAGTAATGTTTTGTTCTGCGATTTATGATTTTTAGGGTGTTGAGTGGAGAACCCTGCGGGTATTGGACCCGTTATAGTAGGAGATTTTTAGCAGGAAACAGGTAAGGGAAATATGCTATGCTAGGTTATTTGAGTATGATTTCAGTATAAAATTATATATGTTCCCCTAAAGTATTATTCACAATAGAGACTTATACAGTTTATCAAGTATGATTAATATGTTTTAAAATTACTGTGTGGCTTGAGAATATAGATATAGTATAGAAACATGTTTTACAGTATTTTTCAGAGATGTGATTTACATAATATACAGACAGTGAATGTATTTTACAGCAATTACAGAAATACCTTGATTATACAGTTTTACAGTACCATGACATATATATTTACAGTTAATTACAAAAACACAGTTGATATAGATACAGTTTTCTACAGCGTCATGGTTTATACAGTTATTACAGAATCATGGTAAAACAAATAGTTGTATATAGAGATGTATTATATAGTATCAGACCCTGTTGGACCATACAGTTACAGAATACGGTACTGTAGCTATATACAGTATATAGAGTGCAACCACCTTTCAGATAATACGTGGTATAAAGGTCGATCGCATAGAGTCCACAAGTAGACAGACTCCCCATCAGATATGGGTTGAGGAGGGCTGATCCGACTATGGAGTATAGTGATTTATTCCTGATTGGCTAGTCAGGGTAAAGCCCGTAGCATAGAAATGTTAAGCAACAGGTAAAAGATGATGATTATATTACTGGTATTATACTTTACAGATTCAGTGATACATGACTATATAGTAATAGATTTTCATAGTATTGTAACTCATTTTCCACACACTAGTTATAGCATATTTCATCTTACTGAGCGTTGGCTTATCCCAATTACTTTAACATTTTTCAGGTGTTCTAGATAGGCGAGCAGATCAGGCTCGCAGATAGAGGGGCTTCGGTATTGCCCTGACAGTAGTGTGAGTATTTTTGGGAGTATTTTTGTATAGCCCTAGCCAGTTGAGGGTATTCTAGAAAACATATATATATATATGTATATTTTGGGAACCACTTTAGCACTTTGGTATTGTATATAACTACGTATGGTTATGTTTATTTGATTCCTACTTCTTATTGCTTAGGTTGATGATTGGGTTTAATCCAGTATGGTATCAGAGAATTTTAAATGTTATAGTATATAAAAAAAAAAAAAAAAAACCCAAGTTGAATAGCAGGTCGTTATAGCCAGACCTAGTCCGTACACCAAGGGCACTCACACTTCTTAAAATAACATTGACTATCCGTCCTCATGCTACTCTATATAGCAGCATTAACACAATATTATGACGATCTTGAACACATAGCATCGGTACCGTACAAGTGCTAGCCTAAACCAAGCCAACCAGGTCCTGATAACATATAACATATAATTAAACTGTGATACATGAATGTTTCATACTATTAATTGCCAAATCAATATCATCACATCATTTTGCATATTTATATACATCATAAAATCATCGGCTTGTATGCCGGCGTTTCATATTTTACCATAGCTTGGCCCGTACACCGGTAAATCATAACCACAGCTCGACTCATACGCCGACAAATCATATCCATAGCTCAGCCCGTACACTGGCAAATCATATCCATAGTTCAACCCGTACGCCAGCAAATCATATCCATAGCTCGGCCCGTACACCAGCAAATCATATAAAATTCTCGGCCCGTACGCTAGTTTTTCATTATTAAAATCCATATTTTATCATATTCCCAGAAAACGGTATTTCATTATAAATTCTACTCATGCCACACGAAATAGGTTTCATACATATTTAGACATATCATCTTTTACAGCAGTATTTCCCAACCATAAAGCATACATAAATATATTTATTTTCTTGAAATTAGATGCTGTAATAACATACATACATTTTCATAAAATAACTAGCTTAGTTTATCCCCTTACCTGATTCCTGAAGAGCCCCTAAGAAAACAGTCCTGCACCCGCAGGGTTCCATGTTGAATACCATGAAAATGATATTTCCCAGAACTAAACTTCAATATTTCTACACGTACAACATTTCCTATAACTACAAGGAAAGTCAAATATTGAGTAAAAGTCTTACCCTGAGTTTGGGATGAATTTCCAACTCAACCCACCGACGATCCATCCAAGCAGATATGTAGAGAACTTCCCCAAGAGTGTCATTGTGGCTTCGAATTGTTGATCTGGCAAATAGCGGACCTAGAAATTAAGAAAGAAGGGGTGGGAGCCGAAGAGGAGAGAGAAGGAAAATCTTGAGCGTAAGTTTTTGGCCAAATATGAAGATTTGACCTATTTATACTTTGGCCCTCGTCGACGAGCCACGTCACCTCGTCGACGAGATCATGAAGACAACTCGTCGACGAACTCTCCCTTCGTCGACGAAATTCAAAATCACCCAAAACCCCCTCTCGGTATTTCTCGTCGACGAAGAGCACCCTCGTCGATGAGCCCAATATGTTGTGTCTTCGTCGAACGTGAAGCATTCGCCAACAATTTGCATTCGTCGACGAAGACCTGCTGAGTCCCCTTTTTATTTCCTTTTCTCCCTCATTTATTATTATTAAATTATCAAAATTCAGCTAGTAAAAGTTTTGTGGAGAAACCATGCTATAGAAGAAGTTTCGTGGGAGCTTGAAGAAGAAATTAAGCAGAAATACCCACACTTTAGTGAGTTATAGTATTAGTTAGTATGATAAAGATAAAGTTTGTTTAGTATAGACTGATATTTATGTTGTACTTTAGGTTATAGGATATGTAGTATTTTGGTTTTGGGGAAATTTTTATTTTGGAATATATTTGTAATCTCCCAGAACTTTGAATGTAGGTATTCCTCCGCCATAAGTGAGGGTAAGTAATAAAATAAGTAGACAATTTTCTTCAGAGAATAGTGTATAGTATAAATAGTAAATTTCAAGGACGAAATTTTATTAGGAGGGGAGAATGTAGAGACCCGGATAATTTCCATAAATCAATAACAGGAGAAATAGAGAAAAGTAAAATTAAAACAGGGTCTCGTTGACGAACACAGGTGTAACGACCTCGATCCGCCACATGGGCCCGAAGTGCTACTGTAGTAACGTCAGTGTACCTGATACCTTGTTCATCAAATATAAAACACATATATGCAGCGGAAATAAAATATAACTATATTTATACATAAACATATCCATTTCCACATAATTACAGCCCATAAAACTAAACAAAAATAAAATCTCTATCTACACACTACCTACATAAAATTTACACCACTAGCCCGGCTCCTTTAGCCTGCTAGGCCCGATCTCTAGGATTCCCTAAAAAGACAGTTTGTAAACTAGGGGTGAGACACATCTTAGTAAGGGAAAGACTAAGTTAATATTAGTGTGCGCCCAACATGCATTTAGTGCACAAAAAAATAACCAGTTCACTAAATAGATAAACACATTTATGAAAACATTCTTATTTTACACTCTCGCGCACAATTAGTCGAGGATAGGGAAGATTACTCGCCCATACAAGTAGTTTCCCTATGCTCTAGTACCATCACTGCTACCAGGGCACTCACCTTTCTCAGTAAGCCCTTGAAGTTATCTTATTAATTAACTGTATTCACATAAATTAACAGATATGCATATAAGACACTCCCTGTGACAAACACGCCATTTACTTTTCCCATGGCATAGGTGGTGGGGCCCGAAGACTGAACTAAGCCTGGGTGATCAGCCCAAACAAAGTAAAAAATAACATCCTCTGCAAACACATTTGCAGGCATCCACAGCAAAACTGCAGGTCCGACGCCCTTACTTCAACCTCACGCAGGCAGTCGACTAGACCCCCTACACTTCTATCCAGACAGCGTGGGTGCACATGGTCTAACTAGCAATGGTACTGTGCTCACAATACATTGGTCCCCAGGACTCCTAAAGCATCTCATGCAATTTAGATAGTAGAAATCATCATTTAAAATATCAATACACATATATTTCTTGTTATTCCAAACATCTGGCCCCCGACCACAAAATACAATCCGGCATATAGCCATCAATTAAAACTCGGCCCTCGTCCGTCAAATAATAATCCCGACCCCTGGCCAATCAAATAACACCCGATCATTGGCCGTTAGATCAAACTTCTGTATTTCATAAACAGTTCTAATATTTTCACAAGCATTTTCAGTATTTCTTAAACAATTCAGTATTTCACAGACAATTCAGTATTTCAAAATCCCAAATCCAAATATACAATAATCCATACAAATTAAATAATTCGCCACACGATTTTCCACATTTTAACATATCCATATAAATAAACAAGCTTTCCACTGTTCATTTTATTCAAAAATATCATACCATATATCCTAAGTTTGTAAAATCCATTTCGAACGGTTGGTTTTCAAAATAACCTTTAAATTCTGAAATGAATAAACAAATAAATAAATAAATAAATATATAAATTTATATAAACATAACAATTAAATTGATTTAAATTTCATAAAATTACTGACTTAACTTAATTCCCTTACTTGATTCCTGAAAAAGCCCGATAACACACCTAAGCCCTGAAATTCAAATTTCATCATATTATTCGTCACAATTCTTAGAGTAACTTTGCCTAAAATTTTCCTAGGTTCTGAATACCCTAAATAGCCTAATAAAAATCTAAATTATCAAACTTACCCCCGATTTAGGATTGGTACCCCGGAACTCCAATTCGAAAACTCGCTCCGACTAGATTGTAGAGAATCTCCCCATGAGTCTCTTGACAATTTCTGTTCGTTAATTGGGCTTATAGTTTAAGAGAAATTGAGGTAAGTTTGAGATTTGACCTTATCCCATGAGATATGCCTACGCCACTCCCACGATAGATCCATTCAGTAGAAATGTCGGTGGTGGCGAGGAGAGCCCAACGATATTTTTGGATTTTTGATCGGCCGAATAACGGAAACGAGATGGAGGAGAGTGGGAGAGAGAGGACGAGGATATGAAAGAAAAAAAATGCCTTAGTATTTCGTCTTCCCTGAAGGACAATCCTTCAGGACGGTAGGTTTATTTTATATATATATATATATATATATATATATATATATAAAATATAAAATATTATATTTATATATTATATTATATAATTTAATTAATAAGTATTATTATTTAAATATTTTAATTTTTTATAATAATTATTTTTTTAATTTTAATTTTAATTTTAGTTTTAATTTTAATTTTAATTTATTTATTTTAAATAATAATAATAATAATAATAATAATATTTTTTATTTTTTATTTTTTATTTTTAGGATCACTACAACATGGGCTTCGTCGATGAGCACACATGAATGTCTCGTCGACGGGGATGTGTCTCGTTGACGAGATGATACTGAGAGGTTATTTTCCAAGTTCTAAATTTCGTCAACGAGGAGTAGGCATTCGTCGACGAACTTCCTTCTTGACCCCGTCGACAAAGTGACGTGGCTCGTCGACGAAGGCTAGTGTATAAATAGCCTAAACTTCATTTTCAGTCGGAAATTCATGTACAAAAATCCTTTTCTCTCTCTACTTCGTCCCTTCCCCCTTCTCTCTTAGTTTTCGAGCCGGATTCTCACCGTTTCGATGATCTGAGGCCACTACGACGCTCTTAGGAAAGTTCTCTTCAAGTCTGTTGGAGTGGATCGTTGGTGGGGTTGGTGAAATTCATCTCAATCTCAAGGTAAGACATTATATTTAGTATTTGTCTTTCCTACAGTTATAAGAAATGTAGTATATGAAGAAATACTGATATTTTGTTCTAGGAGATGTTGTTTTCAGGGTGTTGAGTGGGGAACCCTGCAGGTGTAGGGTTAGAATACAGTAGGGGCTTTCTTAGAAATTAGGTAAGGAAAATATGCTATGTTAGGAAATTTTTAGAATGCATAACAGAAGATTATGTATGTATATTTACAAGCATGTTGATCAGTTTATTTTTCCAGAATATCATAAGTATTATTATTTTAGTGAAATTACAGAAATGAAGCATGAGATTTTAATTACACAGTTGTGTGGTTTGAGTTTATTATAGTTTAATATGTTGATTATGAAGTTTTACAGATATCTAGTTATACAAGTTTATTAGCAAAAAGTAAGATTTATAGCATTTTTCAGTATAACATGATTTCAAAACCATAACATTCAGACAGATATTACAGACACATATTATAGATACATTAGATAGATATTACAGATATTACAGACATATATTATAGATATTACAGATATTTCAGTAGATATTTCAGATAATACATATAGATATTATAGATATTTTAGATATTACAGCTCAAATTTATAGTGTTATGGTTGTTTTGAAATCATGTTAAAACAGCAAGATAAATATATTTATATATATAGTATCACACAGTATCAGATCCCTAAGGATATTACAGACAGATACAGACAGCAAAGTACGGT
Source organism: Malania oleifera (assembly GCF_029873635.1). Taxonomy (NCBI): domain Eukaryota; kingdom Viridiplantae; phylum Streptophyta; class Magnoliopsida; order Santalales; family Ximeniaceae; genus Malania; species Malania oleifera. The sequence goes on from NC_080424.1 coordinate 108,787,061, forward strand.
AGCGTTTCTATTACAGATAGAGTGCAACCACATAACTTAGATAGTATGTGGATTCTGTCTAACCGTGCCAGGAGAGATTGCAGTCTCCCTAACAAGCTGGGTTGAGGTGGCCGGTTAAATGAGATAGATTTGGTGATTAGCCGAAGAGATTGCAGTGGGTCAGATTTACAGATTGACAGATTGGCAGATGTTAGAGATTCAGATTGACTTGCTTGGTAGGCCAACTAGAGTAAGTCTAGCCTACGGGCCGCACAACCCTGTCATGAGGGGTTATATCATGACATACAGATCCCAAGGTATAGTAGAAGTTCCTATGTATATACAGATATATCATACAGCAGCAGTTTTATTATCATATTAGCAGTATGTACAGATAGCAAGTTTAGACACAGTTGTATTTTAAACTACACTACATGTGTTTTGTATAGTATATTAGCTTACGTGTTTTACAGTCTCAGTATTACTTCACTATGTTAAATGTGTAACTCAGTTGCCACACGCTAGTGATAGTATATTTTCTCTTACTGAGCGTTGTCTCATCCCAATGACTAATTATTTTTTTTCAGGAGATCCAGCTAGGCAAGCAGATTAGGCTCGCGGGTAGAGATTATCTTGCACTGCCCATACTGGAAGGGTATGTGTTTCCATGATACCAGCGGTTGGGGTAGATTCCAAGTTTTGGTGATCTCACTGGGTATTTTGTAATAATTACGTACACTATGAGATTTATAGTTTTCTGGTATTATATATATGTCAGTTTCCGGTTTCTTGTATACCCCTGCTTAGGTATGTGTGATGTACATAATTTTCTCCGTGCTCCTTTGAGCTTGAGATGTTTTCAGTAGTATTTCAGACATATAGTATTTATGTTATATATATATGGAAAAAAAAAATCTATATAAGTAGTAGGTCGTTACATTAATGATGGTGGATTGGATAAAATTTGTATTAACTACAGTCAATCATAAAAATATATTAGAGTTCCTTAGCAATATGAGGTGTTTTACAACAATATAGAGAGCAACATTTGAGCAGAACCAATCGACCCACCATTTCCAAACCTTTGGCTCCCAAAAATTACACCTGAATGATTAGACGGAAACATTCCATGACACAACTGCTAAGGAAATGAGCAAGAGAAAGAAGCAAGTCTTAACTTGACAATAAATATTAGAAGGGCTAGGAAACAATTCGAGCAACAATTTCATCAGTGTGTTTATCGGAGCTTCCACCTTCATCTACCGCCTCCCTAGCCAACTGCTTCCACTGAATTGCGTTGCTCTTAATGGCTTGTCCTCTCTCTCCATCCATAACTTCTCGGATGCACCTATCGATTTCTTCTCCGGTAACAAAACCTTCCTCATTTGCCCTGGGGTTAACTCCCACGCCCCACGCTTGCTCTAGAAAATGTGCATTAACCATTTGGTCTAGAAACCGAGGCATTCCAATCACTGGCACTCCAAAGCTCAATGCCTCTACTGAGGAATTCCACCCACAATGCGATATGAAGCACCCAATTGCGTGATGGGCCAGCACCTCCAATTGGGAGCACCAGGTCGCAACTAGTCCTTTTCCTGCAGTCTCCTCCACAAAATTGCTGGGAAGCAGGATATCTTCAGCTGCCTTCACTACCCATAAGAAGTTGTAGTTAGTATGCTTCAAAGCCCATGCCATTTCAGACATCTGTTCTGCGTTCAATCTTGCAGCGCTCCCAAATGAAACATACACCACGGATCCAGTTTCCTTCGTGTTTAGCCACTTCATGCACGCATCGTTGTTTGGCTTATAGAGATTGAAACCGTAACTTTTATCATCCTTCACCCTCTTGTCAAGGTAGACGGATGGTATGGTCGGTCCAACTGTCATAACAGGCCAGAGATTGGCCATCCATTTCACCACCTACAATTGATTTTAGCCACGTTTTCTTATTATCATACGTCATATTGGTCTAAAGCCGTAATACAGAAACTTTGGACTTTAAACGTAAATTTATTGCTGTCAATGGAACAATAATAGGGAAGATTAATTCAGCAAGAACTGAAATTCCATCAAGGTTAATGAGGTGAGTTCAATTCTGAGTCATATGCAAGTTTATGCTGTATGATTATACCCCTAGTGAATCAAAACACACTAAATATTTACCGAATCAGTATAATTAAACTCACAATGTACTGAACTCACCTCCTCTTCCAACTTATCATATGAGTTGAAAGCGATACAATCTGCATTCTCAATTCCATCAAATTGTTTCAAAATGTGTACGATTAAAGGGGGATAGTGTCCTGTTTCTGGACCCAGTGAAGGAATGCATGGAACGCCAAGCTTTGGCAGCCCAGGCATTGGATATGCAGCCACTGGCAATGGCTTAGCTAATACCTCGTAATGCATGGGGTAGTAGTTGGCAATTGCAGCACATGACTGAGTGAAAAATGCAATTCCAACTAAGCCCAGTTGCTTGGCTATTGTGAGAGCCCATGGTAAATTTGCATCATATACAAGGCACTTGACAGGGTGCGCGGTGTTTACTAGTCTCTTGACGAGTTCAGTTAAGCGCCGCGCACCACTGGCTTCAAACCTCTCAAGATAGCCCTTATGTCCTCCAGGTCCATGCCAGCCGCCTTCACTGCAATCGTCATAAATTGGCTCAAGTACCATTGACCCAGCTCTAGCTTCAATGGTCTTGATGTTGGAGGTGGTAGCAGCTACTGTGATTTTGAGCCCTTTTGAAGCCAAACGTTTGGAAAATTGGAGCATTGGGTTTATGTGACCCTGTCCATCTAGTGGAAAAACCACAACATGGGCCTTGTAAGCTCTCTCCTCCTCCATTTCACTGCCAAACAAGTATTTGTCCCTGCAGTATATGCGCATCTCAGCTGTTTATCAATATTGTGTTGGAAGGACGTAGAAAAGTGAAAATGATAGCCCATATCACCTTGCCCAGCAAAGAAATGCATTAAAACAATAATGTCTGGCAACATGCAGCCGGGCATGTGCATGTCCCTCCAGTTGAAGAACTTAACCTCTGTAAATATTTTTGCATTATTATATTACTATACAATATAATATAAAATCATAACATTATATTTATACATATAGAATGTTTAGTCACATGGGCAAATTATTGGACACATTTTGGTTTCTTAACTTTGTATGTTTTAAAGATAATGAAAGAGGATTGGCATCATATTAATATTTGTAGGCCAACAAGACTCAAATTAAATAAAGGAAAAATAAAAACGCAATTTGTATGCGTAATTGGAAGCAGAGAAGCTAGTCAACTCCAAAATGGGAAAAATAGATATATATATATATATATATATATCTGTGTGTGTGTGTGTACATGTATATTAACTTAATGTTGTGAAGACACTTTTGAATTGCCCTCTTCGTGATTTCTTTTTGGTGTACAGCCTGACATATATTTATATATATGAATGTACGCTCTGAAGCTTGAAGTACAGGCAAAAGAGAAAAAGAGGAAAAAATAGAAATGGGGCTGTCATTAGTCTTTGCATTGGAAAAAAGGGAGGGAAGAGATTTGAGGAATGCGAGAAATTTGAAAAAGCACAGCATATATCAACTATGTTTCAATTAGACCTGGAAGATTTTGAGCTGCTTACCTCCTGAAGAAGGCAATCTGAACAACCAAGAAGCAGAGAGAGAGAGAGAGAGAGAGAGAGAGAGAGAGAGAGAGGAAAATGTGAACGGCAGAGGTTGGCAATTGGAGCGTATTTATACACCAACACTTTCATCCAGCTGATGAGTGATGGCCCATAATGGCCCTAAGTATAGTTTCACAATGTTTACAAATAATTTATTCTTTTTGAAAAGCTCACAATTGCATATTGGAAAGTAAATTCTTCAACCTATATAGAAAGGAGAAATTTAAAATATAAGAAAATATATTATGTCCTTAGAGTATTCCACAAGTAATATTTTAAGCTAATAGGCGAAAGACACTTACCTTCGCTGAGGTTTGAAAAAAAGACGAAAACTTCCTTTGAAACTTAAAAAATTTCATGGACCTATCCTAAAATTTTATAAAAAAAATACCATAAAATTTTTCTACGATTTGTCAAAATAACACAAAATTCTCCTAAAAAAAATTTGTCTTTACAAAATACAATGAAAGATTTGTGTCTTTAGAAATCTTAAAATCTTAGAGGGGAACCTTCCAATTTTTAAAATCTTTGGGTATTTGTCAGTATCTTTTACCCCAAACTAATTAATAAATTTAACATGTTTGACTACACAAATTAGACCGCTATCTCAATTTTTATTTCTTTAGCTGTCTTATCTTTATTGAAATAAATTTTGGGGGCATTTTTTTGACTTCGCTCTTTTATAAATATATTTTCCCGAGTTAAAACGTAAGACCACACGTCAAGATAGGTCATGCTTATAAGAAAAATAAATAAATGAAAATAATTAACAAGTGGTGAAATGGGTTGGGCAGGCCGCATTTTCTGAAAGTCAGATATAAAGGTGATGTGGAAGCAAAGCGACAAGCTCTATCGTTGGCATTGGTGGCGGCTCCACCCTGTCGCCACTAAAACATCATCACATCATCATGATTGGTCTTCCTCATCATATCTTCCGTTGGGAATATATTTTTACAAATAAGTCGGAATAAATAATGCAAAGCACTCTTTTAATTAAATGAATGTGTACCGGTAAGCAATAAGCATTAGTTGTTTATTTATAATAATAGAGTAAGGGTTATTAATAAATTTGAGAGAGTTATTAATAAATTTGGAAGGAAGTTATTATGTGGGTGACCTTGGATTCTGTTTTTTTTTTTTTTAAAAAAAACAGTAGAATAAGGTATGATAAAAAGACGATCAAAATTTATTGATGTTTAAAAATTTTTAAGAGATTTTAGAGTTATTATAAATTTTCCCTGATATGTTCACCTTTCAAAACTCTATCTTTTTACCAAATCTTTAACTCATTATAATATCTTTATTATTTTTATGAATAATTTTAATAATAATAATAATAGTAATTTAAGATTTTATGAAGAATTTGATAAAATTTTAAATTTTTAGAATTCTCAGTTAAATTTTATTGAGAGAGAGAGTTTGTGTAAGATTTTAAATTAGAGGTCTCGAATTTTGATTTTTAGTAGAAAGCAATATGTGATGGAAGATTAATTACTTCACATTGGAATATAATTTTGTGTTTGGAAGTAGGGATTTGAATTTGTACAGATTAATTTGAAAAAAATTTGATATAATTTTGTATTATATTTTGTTCAAATTTATACAAATTAAAATACAATACCTCTTCCAAATATAAAACAAGTTTTTGTGGCCTAAAATTGCCAAACATTTGAAAAAATGAAGTGAAGAGAGAGAGAGAGAGAGAGAGAGAGAGAGAGACCCCAAATTGCCTCTGTGGAAACATTCTGATAATTAAAGTTTGTTTGTAAGTTTGGTTAGCGAAATGTATAATCATAAGAACATATTAGTTATAATAAGTTAATTATAATTATTTATACAAAAAATTATATTAATACCATAAATTAAATAATAATGTGAATCATTTTATGAATACTAAACAAAGAATAGATAAAAAAAATAATTATTTTAATTATCACCATTGAATGTCTACTCATTTCTTATTACATATTAAATGAATTAATAAGCAATATATTAGAAATAACTATTATCTATATTGTCAAAATTCATTATATTCCACTTTTTTGTATAATTTTTAAGACCTAAAAATTTAAATATAAAAATTTTAAACTTTAATAATTCGGTTGTTCCTTATAAATATAAAAGTATTAATATTGTTATAATTGATTGTCATTATTGTTTGTTATTGTTGCAATTATGATTAGAAAAGAATTAAATTAAAAACCTTTATTAATACATGAACGGTAAATTTTTAAGAATTTTTTACAATAATGAATCATAAATTATAAAAATTAAAAGGGAATTAGTTAACGCGTGTTAGCAATTAAAGACCACCAAGTAATTGAAATGTTAAAATATTGTTAATTGCAAAATAAAAAATTATTCAAATTGCTTTCCCATGTACACGCCATACCATAATTATTAAAAAAATAACATGGTGCTGACATGGGGTATGATGCAACTATTGCCTTGATATTGTTATTTTATTTTCTAAAGCTAATTATAATATAGGTCTTTCTTTGTGATAAAGAAAATTAGAGTAGAGGATTGGACTAAGCCCTAACAAATAAAATAACATACGATTATAAAATTATTATTGACACTCGTACGTAACAGATATACTAAAGTCAATAGACACATTTATTAGTGGAAATAGTTATAAAATCACTATTAAAACCCTTCGTATAAATGCCGTTAAATTATTCATAACTCCCATAAATATAATAATGCGCCCATAAATACTAAATTAAAGGAGAGGCAACCTCCACCACTATAAAAAAGGATATTCCAAAAGGACATATGCATCGTATGCTCACTCACTTTTCTCTTACTGTTGCAACCTAAAGCTTCCCACAATTTCGAACTTAGGCACTGAAGTGATATCCCAAAGTATACCTCGGGTCCTTCAAGCTATCTACGTTTGGTTCTTTTTAGGTAGTCGCGGTTGAAGGACGATTCATAAAAACCGTTCTATTTTTTACGACAACTGTAATGCTCCAAAAATAATTATTATAGGAGGATGTAGTGATTTAAAAAAAAAATTAAAAATTAAAATAAAATAACTAAATAAATAAATAAATTATAATAATATAAGTAAAGAAAAGTTTCCTATGATTCAGGAAACTTAAAATTGGATTTGTAGAGAGAGAGAGAGAGAGAGAGAGAGAGAGAGCTTCTTTGCGTGCTCTCTCTCCTCACATCCCTCCTCTGCCACCTCTCCCTCTCTTCTTAATTTTTTGAAAAATATTCAGTCAATTGAAAAATGAAAAATATTGTTCGGTTCCATTCTCCGTCACCTACATTCCTACTAGAGTGGATTTGTCGTATGAGCGATGTAAGCACCACTCCTAGGGAAAGGTATACTCTCTCTCTTTCCTTAATTTCTCCTTAAATCTTCAGTTAAATCGACAATCAGACTTCACTACAGGGTCCTAGTTTCAATCGTCGTCATTTTGGCTGAAACAAATTTTCAATTTGGGAGTCCTAGGCACCACTCCAAAGTGAAAGTGAGATTTAGGAAATTAAGAAAATTGGTTATTTTGAGAGTTTAATTGTTTATTTGAAATTTATGGGCGTAGGAAATGATAAAATAATATTTTATTTAGGGTTAATTTGATTAAATTAGAGTTATTGAATTCAGGGTTTTAAGCCTGGAACGCTGCAGGACGTACATTTAGAGTTTCAACGGGCTTATCAAGAATCATGTAAGGGAATAGATTAAGTCAAGTATTTTCAGAAATTTATTTATAAATCAATGTAATTTTTAGGAATATTGGTGTTGAATAGAGAAAAAGATTTTAAAGCATGTTATAGTATAATACAGAATAGAACTCACTCGTGTGGCATGACTATAAATTTAATAACAATATGATAGAAATGTTATTATTTCATAGAATAAGTACGACTTTACAGTAATTTTTTAGAAGATCATAAACAGTACAAATAATAAAGATATTTCTAGTATAACATGATATGATAGTCTATGCAGATACCAAAATATGTTAGCCGCAGATGCCGAGATATGATAGCCGATGCAGATGCCGAGATATGATAGCTGGCGCAGATGCCATGATCAGTTTTATTATGATGTATGTATATTCAGAAATTATGAAATGACAAGTTCCTATATAGAAATACATTTATGTTAGATTTTATTCAAAAACCAGAAAAAGATATTACTTACGAATAGAAATATAAATTATGTGAAATGTATTATATAGTAACAAAACCCGGATGGTCACGAATGTTAAAGAGTACGGTACCGTAGCTAGCTAATCAGACCGGTGTAGTAGGATACCCACTGAGTGCTGAGCCCCAATGTCATGCTCCGAACCCGGAAATGGGAGCCAGGAGTGAAAATGTAATCTAACATGTCCATGTATCATACAAACCATCCAAAGATACGGTACAAGGATGAGGGTCCGACCCCGTGGGGTTCCTAGGCACCCTATACACATCCAAACACAACAGAATATACACAGCGAAAAAAGGTCATTCTATATACATACAGTACCATACCAGAGTCCATACAAGTGCAAAAACAAGGTACCATCAAAACGTACAAATGGGTGCCCAACACATCTAAAAAAGGCAACCCACAAAACACAAGTCCTAGCACTTACCTAAGCGCTACCCACAATACACTGGCCACTACGCTCCTAACCCAAGGACGCTAGTTCCGGTTACTCGAAGGACCTGTAAAAATGTACGTATAGTAGGGGTGAGACACATCTCAGTAAGGCAAATACAGGTTACACTAGTGTGTGGAATTTGAGTGTTGTTATGACAGCAAATATATAGACAATTAAAAGCATTTCCAGTGGTTTCACAATGCAGTTCCAATACAGTGCATACACGCACACACACGCATACACACGCCCATGATCTACCCAGTGTCGTCACACCCCTCGGCCTGAAGTTGGTCCACGATATCCAGCGTTAGCCTGTAGCCAACCCGCAATACATGGAGCCACCTACACATGGCTAATCCTAGACTACCATTGTAACGACTTGCTTAATAAACTGGGTATATATTATACTATAACATTCTACATGCTCTGATACCATACTGGGAATAAACCCAATCAATAACCTAAGCAGCAAGAAGCGGAACTAAATAAACATAGCCATATGTAAATATATACAATACCATACCACACAATACCAGAGTACTACATGTTTTCCAAAATATATACATACGTATGTTCCCCAAAATACCCTTAACTAGCTAGGGTATACAAAAATACTCCCAAAATGAACTCACTCTCCATTGGCAGGGCAGTACAGAAGCCCCTCTATCTGCGAGCCTGGTCTGCTTGCCTACATGGATCACCTAAAAAATGTTTCAACACTGGGATGAGCCAACGCTCAGTAAGAAGAAATATGCTATTACTAGTGTGTGGCAAATGAGCTACTATATATCATGAAATCTGTTTTCATATAAACATGAATAACTAAATACAAAGGTACAGTACAAATAATAAAATACACCACCCCTTTCCATGTTGCTTAACATAGAAGTATTATAGGTTATAATTCAAAGTACTTCTAGTGTAAGTATGTTCCCTATTTCTGCAAAACTATACATACGTAATAATAACTGAAAATGTTCCCTGTGGCTATTTGTGTGTCATGACTTGCCCCCTTATGACAGGGTTGTGCGGCACGTAGGCTGGATTTACCCTGGCTGGCGAACCAGGAATAAATCACTGTACTCCATAGGTCGATTTGCCCACCTCAACCCATATTTGGATGGGGAGCCTAACCTCTTCAAGGGCCTAGGTGAACGACCTTACCACGTATTATCTAAATAGGTGGTTGCACTCATAAAGTAACATAGTATCTGTAGCAACGGTACCATGCTTTGTAGCTGCAAGTCCAATAGGGTCTGATATCATATAATATATTTCTATACATATTTATCTGATTTACCATGATTCTGAAGTAATCGTAATAACCATGATGCTGCATAAACTGTACTGTAAATCTGAGAACTGTATAATCATAACACTGCAACTACATAATCATAATATTGATATTTGTGTAATCATGGTACTGAGATTCATAAAATTGTGGTACTGAAATATCGTAAAATCAGAATACTAAAATATCGTAAAACATACTTTCATACTATATTCATAATCAAAAGCCACATGATACTGTAATACATAATTTTCATCATTTAATAAACTGCATAATATTTTAAGGATGCCTAGCATAGCATATTTCCCTTACCTGACTACTGGAAAGCCCATAGGGAATACTAGCCTAACACCCACAGGGCCTCCTACAAAACACCTAGAAAATAATATATGCCAGAACATAACATTAGTATTTCTCCACCTACATTATTTTCTATAACTATCATAAGGCCAAAAAGGGACTAACAAGCCTTACCCTGAGTTTGGGATGAAATCCAACTCGATCCCATCAATGATCCGTCCTAGCAAACTTGAAGAGAACTTCGCCAGGAACGTCATGGTGGCTTCAGATCGTCAATCGGGCATCTAGAAGGGCCAGAAACGAAGAGAGAAGTGAGAGGATCCGTAGGAGAGAGAGAGCGGCGTGAGAAATGAGTAAAAATATGGTTTTTAGCTATTTATAGGGCAGGATTCATCGACAAGACAAGTCATCTCATCGACGAGTCCTTCATTAAATTCGTTGACGAGACCTTGTGTTCGTCGACAAAATTCAGAGTAGCCAAAATCGTCTCTCGGTATTTTCTCATCGACGAAGCCCTGTATTCATCGACGAAATCCTTTAGACCTTCGTCGACGAAACCCTGTATTCGTTGACAAAGTTTAGCCGTTTCCTTGAAATTATTTTATTCCCCAAAATGCAATATCATCGACGAACGCGGAGGCCTCCTTTTGTTTCTGTATCTATTTCTCTCCCTCATTATTATTAAAATGCTATTATTCTTCGGGTCACTACAACCATGGCATCGTACCAGAGCTAACTGGTGGATCCCCACCCTTCGATGATCAGCTGGTATAAGCTCACGTCCTCAGATGTAAAGTCGGACAGTCTTCCCTACATGGCAGGCGATAAACACACGGCCTCGTATATAAAGCCGAACACTCTTTCGTATTTGGAACAATTTGGAACCCAGTTCCTACTGCATTTCAACCAAAACACAAACATGCATGCTCATATAACCAAACAAATCACACTCATTTGGTAATCTCAAATCATGGTTTTCCAAACACAAACAGTTTAAACAAGTCAAACTGCAGGTCGATTTTAGAATAAACATGGGTCCCCTAGAGTTGATCAAACAAGTCGTCGATCTAGGGAAGAGGATATTTATTCTTAACGGTCAGTTTATTTATCTCCCTATAATCGATACACATCCTCATGGTGCCATCTTTCTTTTTCACAAATAAGAATGGTGCTCCCTAGGGCGACACGCTGGGCCTGATGAATCCCTTATCGAGTAATTCTTGCAATTGATCCTTTAATTCTTTTAACTAGGCTAGGGTCATCCGATAAGGAGCTTTAGATACTGGTGCTGACCCCGGTAGAAGATCCACTGTAAACTCTACTTCATGGTCCAGTGGCAAGCCAGGTAATTCTTCTGGAAATACATCTAAAAAATTCTCTAACCACAGAAACATCAACTTGTTTCAGTTCTTCTTTTGGTGATTCCTTAATATAGGCAACAAATCCTTGGCAGCCTTCTTGGATTAGTTTTCTCACCTAAATAGCTGACGCAAGCTGAGGTGAAGAATGTAGCCCTGTACCAAGAAATCTATATTATGGCTCACCTAGAGGTCTGAAAATTACTTCTTTCAAAAGACAGTCAATACTAGCATGATTATCTGCCAACCAGTCCATACCTAGAATTATATCAAATCCTTGCATATCTAATATCACCAAATCAGCTGGCAATATTTTTTCGTGAATAGTTATTAGAAAAACCCCGAGTACCGTTCTACATCTCACCACTGACCTAGCCGGCGTAGCTACAACCAACCCAATATCGAACAATTGTGCCACATACCCCGTTAACTTAGCATATACCACAAAAACAAAAGAGTGGGTGGCACTTATATCAAATAAAACAATAGTTATAAATGAGAAAGCAGTAAGGGTACCTGTAACTACGTCTCCAGCTGCATTGGCGTCAACACGTACACTCTCATCGGTTCCGTATTTCTCTATTGTCCTCCACGGGGCACCTAATAACCATCTTGATACAGTATGGGAGCTGGTGCCTGAGCTGGCAATCCCTGACATGACCAAGATCGGTGTCCGGGTCTCCCACATCGGTAGCAGACATCCTCACCTATCCTGCACTCACCTAAATGTCTTCGGCCACATCTAGGACAGGTAGAAACAACCCGTCCACCTTGAGGTCCACCACAGCCCGTCATCCGTCCCTGATTGACTCCATATCGATCCCCTCTCCACGGCCCTCTGCTAGAGCTCGCCTGTAAATCCTGAGGCGCGGACCTCTTTTTTTGACCATGAACTGCAACACTCCTCTGCATACCACCCTTGATAATAGTAGCTCTATCCACCACCTCTGCGAGCATCTAAGCCCGAAAGCCAATAACTTGCTAAAAAAAACTCTACTTCAGACCTTCTTCAAACTTCCTTGCTTTTTTTCTCTTCGTCTGGTGCAAAATGTGGGGCGAAACGGTATAACTTAAGAAATCGCGTAGCACACTGTGTCACCGTCATCAACCCCTGAGACAAATGTAGGAACTATGTTGCCTTTGTGCTCCGAACGATAGCATGGAAATATCGCTCGAAGAATAGTTCCTTGAATCAACTCCACCAGCGCTTTGCTTCTCTTGTCAATTTAAACGTCGAAAATGCCACTTTCTACTCATTTGTACATGCCAGTACTGCTAAAATCTTCTCTACATCCTAAACCCAGCTCTTAGCTATGATCGGGTCAGGTCCTCTAGAAAAATAAGGAGGTTTCATCCGCGTAAACTGCTCGATTGTGCAGCCACGCTCTCCTCCGCTCCTAGCCATCTTAGCCATCACCTGTTGGGTGACACTGCGTAGAACGACATCTATATCTCCACCTCCCATACTGGAGGGTCTTGGTCTGTCACCTCCAGCATCTGTACCACTGCTACTTGGATCCATCCTGAAAATACATAAAACACTATTTTAAAATCCTACATAGATATACTTTACTCCATCCAACTAAAACCTCAAATTCACTGTCAGCTATTTCCCTTGTTCCTGGCCCAAAATCCAATCCTGCGACCCAAACACATGACTCACCGATAGTTTACTATGGTTTTCCTGAAATCGTCTCCCTAGGAAAAATACATAAACCACCACGAAAATCCTGTATTCAGACCACAGAACAAAATCTCAAATTCTTTTCCTATGTTCTAGTATTGTTCCCACTACATTCTAGAGTCTACAGAACCTAACAACATAGGCTCTAATACCAAACTGTAACAACCTGCTATTAATATAAATTTTTTTTTCTATTTGTATATCATAATATCATCTATCTGTAAATACTAATAATAACATCCCAGGCCCAAAAGAGCACTGAGGAATCTCTGTAAATCATACACAACTAAGCAGCGGTACACAAAACTGGGAACTATTATATACAATACTAGAAAACTATAATTTTATGAAATATAATTACAATACAAAATACCCATGACAACATCAAAATCTGAAACTATCCCCAAATCACTGATACCCAAAAACACACCTACCCTTCCAGTAAGGGCAGCTCTAGACAATCTCTAACTGTGAACCTGATCTGCTCACCTAGCAGGTTCTCTTGAAAAATAGTAAGTCACTGGGATGAGACAACGCTCAGTAAGTGGAAATATTCTATTACTAGTGTGTGGTGGCTGAGTTAATCATTTAAAATGCTGAAATAATACTAATACTGTAATATGAGAAAACTGATAAACTGTAATAACCTCAAAAATTACTATATAAGATTAGTAGAGTGATTCCAAAAAAAAAAAAATTAATTAATTAATTAATTAAGTTAAATTTATTAAAAAAAGAAAAAAATAAATATTATTATTAAAATTTATTTTTATTTTTATTAATAAAATATATTATTATTAATTAAATATTATTATATATATATATATATATATATATATATATATATATATCAAATCAAAGCTTTAGGTGAAATAGAGAAGTTGTGCAGAGAGGAGCAGCCCCCCAGTTCTCTCTCTCTCCTCTCGTTCTCTCCCCCTTTCTCCTCAGTTACATGGCGGATTCTCGCCCGATCGAGAATCAGAAGATACTGTTGAGTTCCATTCTCCGCTGTCATCATTTCTATCGGAGCAGATCAGTGGTAGGAGCGGCGTAGACGTATCTCCTGGGGTAAGCCAATTTTCCTGTTTCCTTTAATTTCTTACAAATTATAAGCTTGATTGATGAACGGACACCACCACGAGAATTTAGGGATGATTCTCTACAAGTCTAGTAGGACAGAATTCTCGTGGGGTCGTCGTGGGCAAAATCCCAAATTTGGAGTACAGGGGTTATTAAGGGGCTTATTTTTAATTAATTAGTATTAATTTAGAAATGCTAAAATGTTGAGCATCCGGGATTGAAGTAGAATTTTTAGAATTTAGGGCCTAGGTGAGCGCTATGGGTGTAATTTTGGGACCCGCAAGCAAAATTCATAAAATTTAGTGGGGGTGTCAAATACTGGTTTAAATGTTAATTTAGAGTACATGAGGCCTAGAGAAGGCTAGATGGGTAGAATTTTGACGAAATGAATTAATTAATCTGGAGAAAATACAAATTGCAGGATTTGAATTTCAGGTGCCAAGGGCGTAGGATTTGGGTTCTAACGAGACTCTCAGTAAGTTAGGTAAGGGGAATAAATTATAACAGTATTTTTAGAATTACCGTTGGAATTAATATATGAAAATGAGCATATTTTATTTTTCTTGAAAAATATTATGATATAAATATTAGATAAATTGTGTGGCATTTGAGTAATATTAATTTGTGATGCTTTGGAGTCTGAAATTAATATATCATGAATATTAGATGAAAACTGTATGGCACATGACATGTGTTGAAAAATGTGAAATATAGTGATGGGTATTTTCTGAGAAAATATTGAAATGAGAATTATTGATTTGATTAGTGGAAAATAATGAAATGTGGTATTTATATGTGAGTAGAAATTATTTGCATGAAAAAAGAGATTTTACAAATTACTGATATGAGTATTTTGAAAAATGTGGAAATACGTGAAATATTGTATGTACTATTATGAAATGAATTGAGATATATTGTTATGTGATTAATGATGTATATTAATATGGAAATACTAAAATACGAAAATGGAAATGATGAATACTGCAATATGGAATTGAAATGTGATTGATGAAATGCTAATACCATATAATGATTGCGGGTATGTGGTAGTGAACCCTGATGGATGGTTATGATATTGGGCACGGTATCGTTGCTAGTAGTGTTAATACAACCACATGGACTCTTGAAGTGTGTGGCGTGACAGTCGACTGAGTCATTTTGTAGGGTTGTTGGCCCCCTTGAGTTCGGATCAGGGTTTTAGGTCGGCCAGTCGTACTATAGACGCGATATGATATTTTGATCTAACCGGGTCGGCCAACCGCGGTTAGATCCAGCCTTCGAGCCACACAACCTTGACCATGGGGGGAAGCATGGTGTGGATAGAAAGATCCTTAGGGTGGCCATGAGTTACAGACGCGATGTTGGTATTTGATACCAAGGATACTCATGAGCCGGAAAATAAAATGGAAACGTAAAGTGAAAGAATGATAAAATTGGCTAAAATGAGAAATGAAAGGAAGAATGGTAATTGAGAAATAAAGAATGATAAAATTGAGAATTGGAACTATGTGAGTTAATAAGATAAATATTCGAGGCGAAGTGAAACTCTCCGCCTGAGGGCTTACTGAGTAAGGTGAGTGCCCTGATAGGTATCAGATGTGGCCATACGTTGCTACATAACATGTTAGGGTAGAGGGAAGCTACCTGTATGGGTGGGTAATCTTACCTATTCTCAAGAACTTTGCGGTAAATATGTGTTGAAAATTATTGAATTTAAGAAATGGTTTTAAAGCTTATAAAAGCTTGTGTTGTATATCTATATGATTATGAGAATGTGTATATCAGTGTATTTTCTTAAATGAAACGATGGTTTGAAAAGTAAAGTGTATTATAACTGAACTCATATGGCCACACAATGTAAATAATTTATTCCTTCTTACTGAAATATGTCTCACCCAAATTATCTAAATATTTTAGAGGACAGAGATAGGTCAGGCGATAGAGCTCCGTGACCATAGGGAGCTGGGACCCTGACATGCAGGGTGAGTTTTTGGACCAGGGGACGTGTAATTCTCCTAGAGTTGGGTTGTTTTGAGTCTGTTATGGTGATGTATAGATATATGTTGATACTCTGGGTATTGTATTCTGACTGGTTTGTATATACTATCTTCCGCTGTTAGGTTGTATAATGAAATAATTTTAACCCAGTACCCAATGTGGGTTGGGTCATATGAATGGTAATATGGTGGTTGACGTGGCTGATTTATGAATGTTATTGAGGAAGAGTGAGTATTTATTTATTATTGTTGGAAAAAAATTTGTACAAAAATCGGGGCGTCACAATTTGGTATCAAAGCCTAGGTTGCTAGGTTCTGTAGACTTTAGTGGATAGCGGAATATAATACCAAAGTATAGGAGTGGATTTTAAGGGAAATAGGAGATGGGTAGATTGAAATGTGAATTAGTGATTGTTAGAGGATGAGGTGAGAATTCAGGATTCTATCTTGCGGCCTAGAGGCAGGAGTACCGGGGTTGTTTTTGTGTTTTTCCTAGGGTGACGATTTCAGGAAAACCATGGATACTATCGTTGGGTCGTGTTTCTGAGTGGTAGGACTGAATCTTAAATGGAGATTATGGATGTGGAGATAAATGGTCGTAGAAGGGTAATTTATGAATTATTGTAGTGTATGGGTTGTGTGATAGTAATTGTATACTGAGATTTGTTGCTCCCTTTGCAGGATGGATCCCAAAAACAGTAACATAAGTGCAGGAGGTGATGAAGTAGGACCTTCCAGTGTGCGTGGTGCAGACCTTGATGCGGTGTTGCGTAGCATCACTCAGCAGGTGATGGCTGAGATGGCTAGGAGCTCGGGGGAGCGGAGCTGCATGATCGAGCAGTTCATGCGTATGCGACCCCCATATTTTGTTGGAGGAGCAGACCCACTGGTTGCAAAGAACTGGGTTCAGGACATAGAGGATATTCTGGCAGTCCTCTCATGTACAGAAGAGCATAGGGTGGTATTTGCCACATTTAAATTAACTGGGGAAGCAAAGCACTGGTGGAGGTCAGTGAAATTACTTGAGGAGTAGAGGCCTGACCCTGTAGTGATGACATGGAGTCGCTTGAAGGAGATTTTCTTCGAGTGGTACATTCTCGCTACAGTCAGGAGTGCAAAGGCGTCAGATTTTCTGTATCTGACACAGGGGTCTATGACGGTGCAGCAGTACGCAGCGAGGTTTGTTGAACTATCCCAGTTCGCCCCGTATATGGTGTTAGATGAGGAGAGGAAGGCAAGGAAGTTTGAGGAGGGTCTGAGACGGAACTTGTATGAGTAGATGGTAGGTTTCTAAGCTCAGACCTTCTCGGAGATAGTGGATAGGGCTACGGTGATTGAGAGCAGCATATAGAGAGGCGTAGCAGCACAAAGCCAGAGAAAGAGGCCCGCGCCTTCTAATTTTCAGGCAAGGCCCAGTCGAGGGTCGTGGAGGAGATATGATAGCAAAGGGGGACGACGATAAGGAAGAGAAGAGCGAGCAGTGCAGGGCAGAAAGATGCCCCCACCTTATCCTAGATGTTTAAGGAGGCACCTAGGAGAGTGTTAAGCGAGGGAGGTTGTCTGCTATTAGTGCCACCAGCCTGGGCATATCATGAGGAACTGCCAGGCACCACCAGTGGTAGCAGCTGCTCCTCGACCATATAGAGGAGGCTATCAGGCATCTCGAGGTGGATAGTAGAGGAATACTGCTCCAGCACGAGTTTATGTACTGACGCCGGGAGATGCTGAGGCGGCTGGAGATGTGGTGACAGGTATGGTTTCAATACTGTCATTTAAAGCTATTGTCTTGTTTGATTCTGGGGCAACTCATTCTTTTATCGCCCAAGAATATGTGAAATTGTGTGGATTTGAGCCTCAGTAGTTAGATATTAGTTTGTATGTTGTTACGCCGACTGGGGCTGTAGGGATATGTAGAAAGGTACTCAGAGACTGTCCAGTGGATATTTAGGGGAGGCCTTTGTTAGCTAATCTGGTAGTTTTAGACATGCATGGGTTTGAGGTAATCTTGAGAATGGATTGGCTAACTACCCACAATGCCAGCATTGATTGCCATTAGAGAGAGGTAGTGGTCAGACCTCCAGAGGGACAGGAGTACAGAATCGTGGGATCACGTGTGCACACCCCACCTCAGTTATTGTCCGCTATTCAGGCACGTAGATTGCTCTGTCAGGGATATTTAGCCTATGTGAAGGCAGTATCAAAAAGGGAGCAGAGGGTGGAGGATATCCCAGTGGTGAGAGATTTTCTTGATGTATTCCCCGAGAATTCGTCGGGACTACCTCCTGATCGTGAGGTAGAGTTTGTTATTGATCTAGTTCCAAGGACAACGCTGATTTTGAAGGTGCCATATAGAATGGCACCGGCAGAGTTGAAAGAATTAAAAGAACAGTTGCAGGAACTATTAGATAAGGGGTTTATTCAGCCGAATGTGTCGCCCTAGGGAGCACCGGTTTTGTTTGTGAGGAAGAAGGATGGCTCAATGAGGTTGTGCATCGACTATCGAGAAATAAACAAAGTGACTATCAAGAATAAATACCCACTCCTGCATATCGATGATTTGTTTGACTAGTTACAGAGGACACATATCTTTTCAAAGATAGATTTAAGCTCCGGGTATCATCAGGTGAAATTCAAGGTGGAAGATGTTTCGAAGATGGTATTTAGAACACGGTATGGACACTATGAATTTCTGGTTATGTCGTTTGGGTTGACGAATGCTCCTGCAGTGTTTATGGATTTGATGAACAGGGTTTTTCACCAGTAATTTGGATTACTTTGTGGTGGTATTTATTGATGATATACTGATGTATTCAAAGAGCCCAGAGGAGCATGAGGAGCATCTGAGTATAGTGTTGTAGGTGTTGCGAGAGAAGAAGCTATATGCGAAGCTCAAGAAGTGCGAGTTCTGGTTGGAACAGGTTACCTTCCTTGGACACGTTATATCTAGGGGTGGTATTTTTTTTGATCCAAGTAAGATTGAGGTGGTAGTAGACTGGCTACGACCAAAGAATGTGCACGAGATCAGGAGTTTCCTAGGATTGACTAGCTACTACTGCAGGTTTGTTGAGGGCTTTTCTAGACTGTCAGACCCACTGACCAGATTGACCAGGAAGGGAGTGAAGTTCGAGTGGTCTGATAAATGTGAATAGAGTTTTCAGGAATTGAAGCAGCGACTCATCATTGCGCCTGTGTTGACGATTCTTTCAAGAGAAGAGGGGTTTGTAATTTACAGTGATGCGTCCCATAAAGGGCTTGGATGCGTATTGATGCAGTGAGGGAGAGTAATAGCCTATGCCTCACGACAATTGAAAGAATATGAGAAGAACTACCCTACCCACGATCTAAAATTGGCGGCAGTGGTTTACACGCTGAAGATTTGGAGGCACTTACTATATTGGGGTAGGTGTGAGATATTTACTGACCATAAGAGTTTAAAATATTTCTTCACACAGAAGGAGTTGAATATGAGGCATAGGAGATGGCTAGAGCTAATAAAGGATACGACTGTACTATTAGCTACCACCTAGGAAAGGCTAATGTGGTCGCTGATGCTTTGAGTCAGAAATCAGTGGATTCATCTGTATATGCAGTATAGATTCAGCATCTGATCCAGATGGATCTAAGAGGCTCTATGTAGAGCTGGTCAAGGGCAATCACCAGGCGTTTATTGTTGACTTGGTTTTACAGTCGACTCTACATGAGAGAATTAAAGTAGTTTAGAGGAATGATGCAGAACTAGTAGAGCTTGTGGGGAAGGTATAGGATGGTCAGGAAATAGAGTTCAGCATCTCAGATGATGGAGCCTTGAGGTTCCGTACCAGACTATGCATTCCTGCTGACCCTGATATCAAGAAAGTTATTCTAGAGGAAGCACATCGGTCCCTATACATTGTACATCCAGGTAGCACTAAAATGTACAGAAATTTTCGAGAGTCCTTCTAGTGGAGTAACATGAAAAGGGAGATAGCCCAGTATGTGGATCAGTGTTTGACATGCCAACAAGTGAAGGCTGAGCATCAGAGACCAGCAGGATCATTGCAGCCACTCCACATTCCTGAGTGGAAGTGAGAACATATAGCGATGGATTTCATCACAGGATTGCCACCAGAATTGCATGGATAGGACACTATCTGGGTAGTGGTGGATCGATTGGCAAAGACTGCCCACTTTTTGCCGATTAGAGTTAGCTACTCCATGGATAGATTTGATGAGTTATATATCCAGGAGATAGTTAAGCTCCACGGCGTCCTAGTGTCCATAGTTTCAGATAGAGACCCATGGTTCACATCTCATTTTTGGAAGAGTCTGCAAGGGGCCATGGGTTCTCAATTGCCATTCAGCACAGTTTTTCATCCTCAGACAGATGGGCAGATGGAGAAGACGATACATATTCTAGAGGATATGCTGCGAGCATGTGTGCTGGACTTTGGAGGTCGTTGGATGCAGTATTTTCCACTGGTCAAGTTTACGTATAACTACAGCTACCAGGCCAGCATTGGCATGGCACCGTATGAGTGACTCACTCGAAAAATAAGCAGCTCGGAAGCTATCCCAAGTATAGGAGTTCTGTCGTCTAATATTAAGCCCAAGGGCTAGATCGTCTCCTCAGGGAATGCGTTTAATCTCAAAATTTACGTTCGTCCAATCGAAAAAAAAACAGTACTGAACTTGGTTCAGATTCAGGATTTTCAAGATGGTTCAATTTCACTTTTGACAAATTAAATGACACACAATTTAAACCCTAAAACTAACATTCACTAAATTAAAAAGCAAGAATGAAAACCCTAACTAACTTAAGGAAACATTAAAGCACGTGTCAATTAAAGAAGAGAACTTTGAATATGAAATTAAAACACGCAAAAGAAACTTAACTAGACATGAATACACACGATAAAAAATGAACCTTTAACAAGAAGTAGGATCTCGAATCAAAATTAAATTATTAATGAATTATACGAAAACAAAACACGATAAAAACACAAACTTTAATAAAAACCGACCCTAAACTAAGTTGAACCTCAAAAGAAAATTAAACTTGGAAAACTTCAAAACAAAAACAATATATTTTTATTTTTATATTTTATTCCTTTTTTTTAAGAAATCAAACTTAAATAAAAACCGACCCTAAACTAAGCTGAACCTCAAAAGAAAATTAAACTTGGAAAACTTCAAAACAAAAACAATATATTTTTATTTTTATATTTTATTCATTTTTTTTAAGAAATCAAACTTAACATATTCGAACATAAAAACAAAATCAACAAAAAAAAAAAAAAAAAAAAAAAAAAAAAAAAAAAAAAACTTTAACAGAAACTTAATACTTATAAAAGTTAATTTCTTTAAATAATAACAATTCAACTTGAACTTTACTTGAATAAAAATAAAAAGAACAAAACATTGAAAGAGAATGGAAGAAAGAGAACAACAAGACAAATAATGAAATAAAATAAAATAGAATATAGAGAGAGAGAGAGAGAGAGAGAGAGAGAGAGAGAGAGAGAGAGAGAGAGAGCCAAAGAGAACAAAACAGAGCAGGAACTCATGGACTGTGCTGGCCGAGAGGCTGGACTGGTGTGTGGCTTCGCGTGGTAGCTGGTATAGCAGCAGGGAGGCCTCGCCGAGGGAGGAACAGTTGCTACTCGGGAACTTCTGCTGGTGCTCGGATAATGAAGAATGCTCGGGTGGGGGCTGCTGTGCTCTGCTCGGGTCTGCTGGAATGGCTGGCCGGAGAAGTTGCAGAGGCTGGAGGGAGTCTGGAGTGGAGTAGAGCAGAGGAAGTTGGCTGGTGCTGCTGCTTTGGTTGTTGGAACAGGGCTGGCTATCTTTGGAGAAGTTGCTGCAGATCTGTGGAGCTGTGATGGAGTCGTAAGTGCTGGAACAGGGGCTGCCACGGCTGGAATTGTTGACTAAAGGAAGAAGCAGAGGACTGAAAGAGAAGGGAGGACTGAGTCTCGGGTTTTCAGAGCTTAGGGAAAGAAAAAGAAAACAAATAGAAACAGAGAAAGAGCGAGGAGACGAGAATAAATCAAAGTAAAGAGAAGAGAAGAAGAAGAAGAAGAAGAAGAAGAGAAGGAGAAGAAGAGAGGAGAGTTTGAGGGAGAGAGAAGGGTGTCGGAGGCACACCCAGAATAGGGAAAAAATAGGGATTAAATAGGAGAGGTATATTGCTACCCTAGGATCCGTGAAGCCACGACCCGACCCGTTTGGAAAGGTTGACCCGGCAACTTGATTTTTTTCATTTTTTTCATTCTCTGTTCATCACAAATTTGACTCTTTTAGAGCCCATTTCTCACAAAACTCAAACCATAAAAGTTGTAGATAATCCTTTTCTTTTTCTTCAGAAATTTTAATCGTCTCGATCGGAGCTTGGACGGAAAAGTTATGCACAAAATACAAACAGGTGTCGGTTTTGGTTCCCGAGAATTTTCCAGCAACAAAAAATTACCAAAACTTCATAAATAGTGCAATAAAGTTCAAGAATGATGATTTTGGCACTTTATTAAAATATTGGACAATTTTGAACATTTAATTAAAAATATAAATCGTAAAGCACGGGTTGAGATGTCCAATTACGCAGTTTTGACGCGTAATCAATGAGGCATTGTATGGCAGGAGGTGCCAATCCCTGTTATACTGGGATGAGATTTGGGAGAGATAGATATTGGGGCCAGAGCTGATACAACGGACTCAAGATAAAGTCAAACTCATTAGAGACAGGATTAGAACAGTACAAAGCCGACAGAAGAGTTATGCAGATACTCGTTGGCGAGAATTGGAGTTTGATGCAAGAAATCATGTATTTCTGAAGGTGGCACAGTTGAAAGGTGTTATGAGGTTTAGGAGGAAAGGTAAGCTGAGCCTTAAGTATATTGGACCATTCGAGATTCTTGAAAGAGTGGGTCCAGTTGCCTATCGGTTGGCATTACCACCGGTCCTGTCAAGGATCCATGGCATATTCCATGTTTCTATGCTGAGGAAATACGTCCCAGACCCCTCCCATGTGATCAACTATGAAGCACTGGAGTTGGGTGATATCTTAGCTTATGAAGAAGTGCCAATGCAGGTTCTTGACTAGAAGGAACAGAAGCTACGCACGAAGAAAATTCCACTGGTAAAAGTTTTATGGCGCAATCATGTCATTGAGGAGGCTTCCTGGGAACTACAGGATCACATGCGTCAGAGATATCCATACTTATTTAGTGGAGTTTAGAGATGAGCCAGTCAAAGTGAATGGAATAATACTATGTATTTTTATTTGTATAGTGTAACGTAGGATAGATTGAGTTTTTAGTTTTGAAATATGAATGACATTGGGAGAATTTTGGAATAGTTGTAATCTCCCAGAACCCTCGTTGTAACCACGGTATTCCTCCGCCATAAGTGAAGGTAGTTAATAAATTGGAAGTGTTTTCTCTAAAAATGGGAAGCAGACGAATAACAAATTTCGAGGACAAAATTTTTATAAGATGGGGAGAATGTAATAACCCCAAAAATGATTATACAAGATTAGTGAAGTGATTCTCAAAATAAAAATAAAAATAATTAATTAATTAATTAAGTTAAATTTATTTAAAAAAGAAAAAAAATAATTATTAAAATTTATTTTTTTATTAATAAAATATGTTATTATTAATATTAATTAAATATTATTATTATTATTATATTAATATATATATATATATATATCAAATCACCTGAAGCTTTAGGTGAATTAGAGAAGCTGCATAGAGAGAAGGAGCAACCCCCCAGTTCTCTCTCTCTCTCTCCTCTCATTCTCTCTCCCTCTCTCCTCAATTACGTGGCGGATTCTCGCCCGATCAAGAATAAGAAGATACCATTGAGCTTCATTCTCCGCTGCCGTCATTTCTACAGGAGCGGATCGGTGGTAGGAGCTGCATAGACGTATCTCTTGGGGTAAGTCAATTTTCCCTTTTTCTTTAATTTCTCGCAAATTATAAGTCTGATTGACCTACAAACACCACTATGAGAATCTAGGAATGATTCTCTACAAGTCTAGTGGGACGAAATTCTCGTTGGGTCGTCATGGGCAAAACCCCAAATTCGGGGTACGGGTGAGCACCGAATTTAGAAATGCTAAAATATTGAACATCTGGGGTTGAAGTAGAATTTTCAAAATTTAGGACCTGGGTGAGCGCCGCGGGTGTAATTTTGGGACCCGCAGATAAAATTTAGAAAATTAAGTGGGGGTGTCAAATATTGGTTTAAATGTTAATTTAGAGTATATGGGGCCTAGGGAAGGCTAGATGCGTAGAATTTTGGCGAAATGAATTAATTAATCTGGAGAAAATGCAAATTGCAGGATTTGAATTTCGGGTGCCAAGGGCGTAGAATTTGCGCTCTAACGAGACTCTCAGTAAGCCAGGTAGGGGGAATAAATTATAACAATATTTTTAGAATTACCGTTGGAATTAATATATGAAAATGAGCATATTGTATTTTGCCTAAAAATTATTATGATATAAATATCAGATAAATTGTGTGGCATTTGAGTAATATTAATTTGTGATGCTTTGGAGTCTGAAATTAATATATTATGAATATTAGATGAAAATTGTGTGGCACATGACATGTGTTGAAAAATGTGATATAGCGATGGGTATTTTCTGAGAAAATATTGAAATGAGAATTATTGATTTGATTAGTGGAAAATAATGAAATGTGGTATTTATATGTGAGTAGAAATTATTTGCATGAAAAATGAGATTTTACAAATTACCGATATGAGTATTTTGGGAAATGTGGAAATACGTGAAATATGATATGTACTATTATGAAATGAATTGAGGTATATTGTTATGTGATTAATGATGTATATTGATATGGAAATACTGAAATACGAAAATGGAAATGATGAATACTGCAATATGAAATTGAAATGTGATTGATGAAATGTCAATACAGCATAATGATTATGGGTATG
Source organism: Malania oleifera (assembly GCF_029873635.1). Taxonomy (NCBI): domain Eukaryota; kingdom Viridiplantae; phylum Streptophyta; class Magnoliopsida; order Santalales; family Ximeniaceae; genus Malania; species Malania oleifera. The sequence continues at coordinate 108,811,984 of NC_080424.1, forward strand.
TGGTATTGAACCCTGATGGATGGTTATGATATTGGGCTCGGTACAGTTGCTAGTGGTGTTAGTGCAACCACACGGACTCTTGGAGCGTGTGGCATGACAGTCGACTCAGCCATTTTGTAGGATTGTTGGGCACCCTGAGTTTGGATCAGGGTTAAAGGCCGGTCAGTCATACTACAGACGCGATATGATATTTTGATCTAATCGGGTCGGCCAACCGCAGTTAGATCCAGTCTTCAAGCCGCACAACCTTGACCATGGGGGGAAGCATGGTGTGGATAGAAAAATCCTCAGGGTGGCCATGAGTTACAAACGCGATGTTGGTATTTGATGTAACGACCAAAAATAAATAAATAATTAAAAAATTAATTTAAAAAATTATAATTAATTAATTAATTATTATTAAGAAAATTAATTAAATTAATAAAAAAAGAAAGAAAACTAAGTGGGTAAGATGACGGAGCAAACAGAGAAGGAAAGAAAGAAAAAAAAAAAAAAGATTCACACTACGCAAGAAAGGGAAAGAAAAAAAAGAAAAACTCTCTCAACTCACGCTCTCCACTCCTCCTCTCTCTACGATTTTGCGGCGGATTCTCGCCCAATTGAAAATCCGAAAATACCACTAGACTTCATTCTCCGCCACCAACATATCTACTGAAGTGGATTTGTCATAGGAGCAATGTGGGCATATCTCCCGGGGTAAGGCAAATTCTCATTCTTACCTCAATTTTTCTTAAATTTTAAGCCAAATGGGTGATCAGATACCACCACGACAATCTAGGGATGATTCTTTACAAGTCTAGCAGAGTAGATTTCTCATGGGGTAATTGTGGAAATAGCCCGAAAACTATGATAAATGAGTTATTTATAAATTAGTTGTTATTTAATTAATGTAAATTAGAAAAAGGTAAAAATAATATTTTATTGGGGTTGATTTGATTGAATCAGGATTCGGGTGAGCACTACGGGTATAATTTTGGGAGCCCTACAGGTGTGGTTTAGGGAATCAGGTAAGGGGGAATAAAATTATATCAGTATTTTTTTTAAGGTAAACTGGTTATTTACGAGCGTATGAAATTTATTATTTATCTATATGATTTTTAGAACTATCTAAGTATTGGAAAATGATGATTTTGTTTAAGATTTATATTTGGGATAATTGCATATGATATTAAATTCGTGTGACATAGGAACAATTTTTCCTAATAAATTGAATATGAATTACTGTGGTATTTAAGTTTGCATGTGGGGATGTTAGGAATGATGATGACATGATGAATGAATTATTATGTTTGACTTATGTGTGGAAATATATTGATCTGTTGGGATACTGTGTGGGAAATGAATTGACCTTTTGGATTCTTATATGGAAATGCATTTTTGTGTCCGTGTGAATTAATTGGTGTGGTTATTTGTATGCATCTCAATATAACGTTGGCATGAGGAGGTTGTTTTATTGCCTAGATGTAAATCATGATATGACGTTGGCAGGTCAAGGAGCTTGTCATTTTGTCATTTATATGGGTAGGACATTGGCAGGTCAAGGAGCTTGTTCTACTGATGTACGATGGGTAGGTCATGGGGATTGGATACTGGTGAATAGTGGTGCCCGTGTGGGCCACGTGTCGCGGAAGGTAGAGTGGTGCCTATGTGGGCCATGTTATATCTTGTGTGAATAATGGCGCTTGTGTGGACCATGTTATGTACCCTGTGTGGGTAGTGTTACCTGTGTGGGCCACGTTATATCATGTGTGGATAATGGCGCCTGTGTGGGCCATGTTATGTACCCTGTGTGGGGAGTGGTGCCTATGTGGGCCACATTATATCCTGTGTGGATAATGGCGCTTGTGTGGGCCATGTTATGCATCCTTTGTGGATGGTGGCGCATGTGTGGGCCATATTATGTACCCTGTGTGGGTAGTGGTGCCTATGTGGGCCACGTACTGACATGTACGCAGTTACTCTGTGTGGGCCACGTACTGAGGACATTGGAAAAAGTATGAGATGCACGATTCCTGTGTGGATGTGTTGTGTGCATGTGAATTTAATTATAGCATAAATATAATGGTATAGCATATTGTGAATGCATGTTAGTGCATGCGGCGAGGTATACATACCACCGGGGGCTTATTGAGAAAGGTGAGTATACTGTTAGGTAGTTTCTTGGTATCAGTGCAAAGGGATGCTACTTATATGGGCAGGTAGACGTCCCGATCCTCGGAAACCTTCGCCTTTAAAATAATAAAGATGTGTGTACGGGCGGCGAGGTAATACTTCACCCAAGGGCTTATTGAGTAAGGTGAGTGCTCTGGTAGGTATTTTTAGTACCAGAGCAGAGGGAAGCTACTTGTATGGGCGGGTAATCTTTCCTATCCTTGGGGACTTTCACTTGCATAAAAATTATGTACTTGTGCAAATTAAATGTGTATATGATATTAGATGTCGGGGATGTTATTAATGGTATATTTTCTCAATTCTTATTGATATTATGTGAGAAGCAGTTTATTTTGATATGTAGATATTAAAACTTATGTGTCACACTATAACGACCTGCTTAATTTTCATATATATATATATATATATATATATTTTATGATATTCTACATACTCTGATACCATGCTTGGGGTAAACCCAATCATCAACCTAAACAGCAAGAAACAGAATCAAATAAACATAACCATATATAATTATATACAATACAATACTAGAGTGCTATCATGTTTTCCAAAATATACACATATCACTATTCCCAAAATATCCCCAACTATGCTGAGATATACAAAAATCCTTCACACACATAAGCACTATCTACTAACAGGGCAGTACTGGAGCCCCTCTATCTGCGAGCCTGGTCTGCTTGCCTACCTGGATCACCTGAAAAATGATTCAACACTGGGATGAGCCAATGCTCAGTAAGACGAAATATGTTATTACTAGTGTGTGGCAAATGAGCTACAATATGATGAAAATTTGTTTCAATATAATCATGTATAACTGAATACGTAAGTACAGTACAAGTAATAAAATACACCACCCTTTCCATGTTACTTAACATAACAGTATTGTAGATTACTATTCAAAATAATTATAGTGTACATAAGTATGTTCCCTGTTTCTGTAAACCTATATATACGTAATAGTAACTGAAAACTTTCCCTGTGGATAACTGTATGTCATGATTTAACCCCTCATGACAGGGTTGTGCGACCCGTAGTTGGGATCTACACTGGCTGGCTTACCAAGGTAAATCACTATACTCCGTCGGTCTGATTTGCCTACCTCAACCCATATATGATGGGGAGCCTGTCCACGTCAAGGGCTTAGGTAATCGACCTACTACCATGTATTATCTAAATAGGTGGTTGCACTCATAACATAAATATCTGTAGCAACGGTACCGTGCTCTACTATATGGTCCAACAGGGTCTGATACCATATAATATATCTCTATATACCACTATCTAATTTACCATGATTCTGAAATAACTGTAATAACCATGATACTGAATAAACTCTAACTGTAATACATACGTCATGGTACTGAGAACTGTATAATCATAACACTGATGACTGCATAATCATAGTACTAAAATTCGTATAATCATGGTACTGAAATTTGTAAAAATCATGGTACTGAAATTCGTAAAACATATCTCCGTACTATACTTATATTCTCAAGCCACACCATACTATAATACATAATATTCATAATTTAAAAAATTGTATAATATTTAAAAATTACCTAGCATAGCATATTTCCCTTACTTGACTAGTAGAAAGCCCCTATGGTATACAGACCTAACACCCGCAAGGCCTCCTACATAACACCCTGAAAACAATGTTTTCTAGAACATAATATCAGTATTTCTTCACCTACATCATTTCCTATAACTGTCAAAAGGTTAAAAATGGACTAAAAGGCCTTACCCTGAATTTGGGATGAAATCCAACTTCATTTCACCAACGATCCGCTTCAGCAAACTTGCAGAGAACTTTGCCAGGAGCGTCGTGGTGGCTTCGGATCTTCGATCCGGTGACTAGCGGGACCGAAATCGAAGAGAGAAGGGAGAGAGAGAGAGAGAAGCCTAAAAATGTGATAAAAATATGATTTTTAACTACTTATAGGGTTAGATTCGTCGACGACACACGTCACCTCGTCAATGAGTCCTTCAATAAATTTATCGACGAACCTTACCATTCGTCAATGAAATTCAGAGTAGCCCAAATCCTTCGCTCGGTATTTTCTCGTCGACGAAATCTTGCCTTCGTCGACAAGGTCCTGAAGACCTTCATCGATGAAACCTTGTGTTCATCGACGAAGCATGGCAATTCTTGAAATTATTATCCCCAAAATCAATGTCGCGTTCGTCGATGAAGCCTACTGCCTCCTTCTATTCCTGTTTCCATTTCTCTCCCTCATTATTATTTAAATAATATTATTCTTCGGGTCACTACATTCTCCCCTCCTTATAAAATTTCGTCCTCGAAATTTACAATCTATATCTCTATCTATACACTCCATCATCCAGTAAAAGAAAAGGGTCTACTTATTTTATTACCTGCCCTCACTTATGGCGGAGGAATACCGTGGTTACATGGATAGTTCTGGGAGATTACAACCATAAAAGAAAATTTCTCCCAAAACCAAAATACTACCTAACCTACGCTCTACATTAAAATTGCACTGGATCCAACACAATAAAATTACCGTCTTAGCATATACATTATTACTATAATTCATTAAATAAATAGGGATATTTCCGTCTCATTTCATCTTCAAGCTCCCATGAGGCTTCCTCAATCACGTTGTTTCTCCATAGATCTTTCACCAGTGATATCTTCTTGTTGCGCAATTCTTGTTCTTTCCTATCTAAGATTTGTAGTGGTGCTTCTTCATATGCTAAAGCCTCACTGACTTCCAGTTTTGTATTGTTGATGATATGGGAAGGATATAAGACGTATTTCCTTGGTATAAAAACATGAAATACGTCATGAACTCGAAATAGCGATTGCGGTAAAGCTAGCCGATAGGCCACTGACCCAATCTTCTCAAGTATCTCAAATGGGCCAATAAACCTAGGGCTCAACTTACCCTTCTTGTGACGACCTGCTTAATTTTCACATTTTTTTTTCCATAATAATAACAAAATCAATATCACATATTCCAGCTCAGCAGATCAAAGTTCACCTGGACCCGTGGGTAAAAGGGATATATTAGAACATATAGCAAAAGCCTAAGCAGCCGGAAACATACAATCACATACATCTCATCATATCATGCATCACAATACCAAAGTTACTACAATCACTGTATCTCAGAATATACATCCCAAAAATTAGATCTAAGGACATTCCCCACAAAATCTATCTCTCCCTACAAAACTTACCCTTCACAGAGGGCAGATAAACAATTCTAGATCAGTGGGGCTTTTCTTGCTCTCCTATCAGGGGCTCCTGAAAAGTTTATAAAATTTAGGGGTGAGACACCTCTCAATAAGGGAAATAAACTAATACTAGTGTGTGGCAACATGAGTAATTCGTGTTCTACATATACCATACGTAATATATTCAATAACTGTTTTGTCAAATCTGGGAAAACATACATATATATCAAATCATGGAAGAACATACTGCATTTTCATAAACAAATCTTATCTCATATATTAATAATAACATAAAAATATTCCTGGTAGGTTAGCTAACTGTTGTCATGTATTACCCCTACATGAATGGGTTGTGTGGCCCGAAGGAGAGATTTGACAATGATTGGCCGACAACTGTCAAGTCAAACATACAGTCTGTAAAACCGATGGGTCTGCCTGACCTAGTCCGTACACTAGGGGCGAACACACACTTCTTAAAAACCACATCGGGTCACAACCTGCTCATTTTTCCACATTTTTTTTTATAATAACAATATCAATAGCACATTTCTCATATTCCAGTTCAGCAGGTCACAATCCACCTGGACCCGTGGGTACCAAGGATATATCAGAACATACAACAGAAGCCCTAACAGCAGAAAACATACAATAATGTTCATCTCAATACCATATATTACAATATACCAGAGTTACTATACTCACTGTATTTCCATATATACATCTCAAAATAAAATCTAGGGACATACCCCACAAAAATCTAACTGTCCCTACTAACTTACCCTTCATAGAGGGCAGATAAACAACACTATATCAGCGGGGCTTTTCCCGCTCTCCTATGTGGGGCTCCTGAAAAGTTTATAATATTTAGGGGTGAGACACCTCTCAGTAAAGGAAATAAACTAATACCAATGTGTGACAACATGAGTATTCTGTGTTCTACATATACCATACATAACATATTCAGTACTGTTTCGTTAAATCTGGAAAACATATATATCAACACATGTCAGAACATACTGCATTTTCATAAACATATCTCATCTCATACAATAATAATATCACAAAAACATTCCTGGTAGGTTAGCTGGCTGTTGTCATGTATTACCCCCACATGACTGGGTTGTGTGGCCTGAAGGCGGGTCCTAACAATGGTTGGCCGACCACTGCCAAGTCAAACAGTAGTCTATAGGTCCGATGGGTCTGCTAGACCCGGTCCGTACACCAGGGGCGATCACAGCACACTTCTTTAATAACTACATTGACCATCCAATTTCACATCACTCCGTACAGTGGCGTTAACACAAATATCATGATCACAAAGACCACGGACACATAGCAACGGTATTGTTCAAGTGTTAGCCTAGACCAAGCCAACCAGGTTCTGATATCATATAACATATACTAAAATTGTGAAACATAGATATCTCACACCATTTATTTTCAAATCAATCATATCATTTTGCATATATACGTGTATCATGAAAATCATCGGCCCGTACGCTGGTATTACACATTTTATCATAACTCGGCCCATACGCTGGCAAATCATAACACAGCTCGTATGCTAGCAAATCACATTATAGCATGGCTCGTACACCAGCAAACATAGCACAGCCCATACGCTGGCAAATCACATCATAGCACGGCCCGTACGCTAGCAAATCATATAAAATCTCGGCCCATATGCTGGTTTTCCATCATAAAAATTCATATCATAATCACATTTCCAGAAACAGTATCTCATACATTTTATACTCATGTCAAACAGATTTTCCACATATTCAACATACGATCATTTTCATAGTATTTTTCAAATATAAATCATATATATATAAATATATTTATTTTTTTCCTGAAACCAGATGTTATATATATATATATATATATATATATATAATGCATTTTCTCGAAACAAAACAAGTTTAGTTTATCCCCTTACCTGATTCCTAGAAAGCCCCTAATAAAACTGCCCCGCACCCGCAGGGTTCCTAACTTAACACCCTTAAAATGAAAACTCCCAGTATTAAAGTTCAGTATTTTTGTACGTACAACATTTTCTATGACTACCACTAAGTCAAATTCGGCTTAAAAGCCTTACCTCAACTTAGGGATGATTTCCTACGTTCCCAATTCAACACCCTTGGAAATGAAAATTCCCAATATTAAACTTTGATATTTCTACGTGTATAACACTTTTCTCAACTGTCAAAAGTCCAAATATTAAGTAGAAAGCATTACCCTGGGTTTGGGCTGGTTTCTAACTTGCTTTCACCAACGATCCGCTCTAGCAGATTTGGAGAGAACTTCCCCATGAGCGTCGTGGTGACTTCGTATTGTCGATCTAGCGAAGATCTGGCCCGAAATCGACGAAAGAAAGGGAGAGAACCGAAGGGGGGAGAGAGAGACAGTTAGCTTCTTAGAGAAGCTTAAAAATCCAGATTTTTGTTTTTATAGAACAGGATTCGTCCACGAGCCCCGTCCTTCGTCGACAAATTCTTTATTAATTTCATCGACGAAATTCAGTCATTCGTTGACGAAATTCAGTCGGCTCATACCCCCTCTCAGTATTTCTTCGTCGACGAGTCCCCTATATTTGTCAACGAATTCTCTTAAGCCTTCGTCGATGAATCCCCTGTATTCGTCGACGAAGCCCTACTGACCCCCTCTCCGTTACTTCCAAAGTTCAATGTCGTTGATGAACGCAAAAGACTGCTTCCTTCTGTTTCCAGCTTCCATTTCTCTTTCTTTTATTATTTAACTACCATTTTTATTCGGGTCGTTACATCCTCCCCTCCTTATAAAAATTTCGTCCTCGAAATTTACTCTTCCCGCAACTCGTCATCCGTTAACCAGGAAAAAGGCTCTACTCATTTTATTACCTACCCTCACTTATGGTGGAGGAATACCGTGGTTACATTCCAAGTCCTGGAAGATTACATGTACAAAAGAAAACTTCTCCTAGAACTAAAATACTACACTAATTAAACCATTACATGTACCTGCCAAAGAAAACTACTTAACCACTTACATTTTATCCACTCAGACCTCTTGAAATAAATGCGGATACCTCTACTTCATCTGCTCCTCGAACTCCCAAGAAGCTTCTTCTACTGCATGATTCCTCCACAAAACTTTTACTTGAGGAATCTTCTTGTTACGTAGCTCCTGTACTTTCCTATCTAGAATTTGTATTAGTATCTCCTCATACCCCAGTGAATCACTAAGCTCCAACTCATCATAACTGATGATATGAGAAGGGTTTGTGATGTATTTCCTTAACATAGCAACATGGAATACGTCATGGATCCTGGACAATACAGGTGGCAAAGCTAGCCAGTAGGCTACCGGTCCCACTTTATCTAGAATCTCAAATGGACCGATAAACCTAGGACTAATGTTACCCTTCTTCCCAAATCGCATAACCCTTTTCATCGGAGCTATCTTCAAAAATACATGATTGTCCACATCAAATTCCAAATTCCTACGACGATTATCAGCATAACTTTTCTGTTGGCTCTAAGCTACACTAATTCTGTCCCCAATAAGCCAAACTTTATCACATGCTTGCTGCACAAGCTCTGGCCCTACTACTCGTCGCTCACCCACTTCATCCCAAAACAAAGGAGATCGACATCTCCTACCGTATAGAGCCTCAAACGGTGTCATGCCAATACTGAACTGGTAACTGTTATTATATGCGAACTCTACCAGCGGCATAAACTGAGTCCAACTACCCTCAAAGTCCAATACGCACGCACAGAGTATATCCTCTAATGTCTGTATCGTCCTCTCAGTCTGCCCATCTGACTGAAGATGGAATGTCGTACTAAACGATAACTGAGACCCTAGAGCCTCCTACAAGCTCCTCCAAAATCGTGACGTGAATTGCGGGTCTCGATCTGACACAATCGATACTGGCACCCCATGAGAACGAACTATCTCCTGAATGTAGATATCCGCTAAACGGCTGAGGGAATAGCTGATCTTGATAGGTATAAAGTGGGTGGTCTTAGCCAAATGGTCAACAATCACCCAGAAGGCATTCTGGCCATGTAATGTCGTCGGAAATCCTGACACCAAGTCCATTGATATATGATCCCACTTCCACTCTAGGATGAATAACGGCTGCAACTGCCCTGCTGGCCTCTGGTGCTCAGCCTTTACCTACTGGCATGTCAAACACTGGGCTACATACTCGGCGATCTCTCTCTTCATACCACTCCACCAGTATGACTCTCACAGATTTCTGTACATCTTTGTACTACCGGGATGAACTATATACAAAGATCTGTGAGCCTCCTCTAAAATGGTCTTCTTGATCTCAGTATTGGCAGGAACGCATAATATAGAACGGAACCGCAAAGCTCCATCATCTGCAATACTAAATTCCTCCCCCTGACCACTCTGCACTCTGTCCATCACCTCTACTAATTCTAAATCCTCCTTCTGGGCGGCTTTAATTCTTTCCTACAGAGTAGGCTGTACTACTGAGCTGGTGATACACATAGGAAGATCACTCTTCACTAACTCTATGTTGAGTCTCTCTAGATCCATTATGATTGGATGCTGGATCTCCATAGCTGCCAACACTGGTTCCCTAGATTTCCTGCTCAACGCATCAACTACCACGTTTGCTTTCCTTGGCTGATAATTGATGGTACAATCAAAATCCTTTATCAGCTCCAACCACCTTCTCTGCCTTATATTTAGTTCCTTCTGAGTGAAGAAATACTTTAAGCTCTTGAGGTCGGAGAAGATCTCACACTGCTCACCGTATAGGTAATGCCTCCAAATTTTCAACGTGTGTACCACTGCAGCCAATTCAAGATCATGTGTAGGGTAGTTCTTTTCATATTCTTTCAATTGCCTGGATGCATACGCCACTACCCTGCCATGCTATATCAACACAGAGAAGATCTCACACTGCTCACCGTATAGGTAATGCCTCCAAATTTTCAACGCGTGTACCACTGCAGCCAATTTAAGATCATGTGTAGGGTAATTCTTTTCATATTCTTTCAATTGCCTGGGTGCATACGCCACTACCCTGCCATGCTACATCAACACACAACCAAGTCTTTTCAATGAAACATCACTATAAATGGCATACCCTTCACCCCCTGATGGAATAACTAATACTGGTGCGGTGACTAATCTCTGCTTCAATTCTTGAAAACTCTGCTCACAGCTGTCATCCCACTTAAATCTAACATTCTTTCTCGTCAATCGTGTCAAGGGTCCTGAAAAAGCTGAAAATCCCTCAACGAAACGACGATAATACCCAGCTAGCCCCAAGAAACTCCTAAAGTCCTGGACATTCCTTGATCTAGCCCAATTCACTACCGCCTCAATCTTGCTAGGATCCATAGAAATACTGTCTCCAGATACAACATGCCCCAAGAACAAGACCTTCTCAAGCCAAAATCCACATTTACTGAACTTGGCGTACAACTTCTTTTCCTGAAGTGTTTGCAAAACCTGCCTCAAGTGCATCTCATGCTCCTCATAACTCCTCGAATAGACCAGTACATCATCAATAAAAACAACAACAAACTGGTCTAGGTATTGGTGGAAGACTCTGTTCATCAAGTCCATAAATACTGTAGGAGCATTCGTCAAACCAAACGGCATAACAAGAAACTCGTAATGCCCGTACCTGGTCCTAAAGGCCGTCTTCGAGACGTCTTCTGCTTTCACCTTCACCTGATGGTAGCCAGATCTGAGGTCAATCTTCGAATACACCCGTGTACCCTGGAGCTGGTCAAATAAATCATCAATGCGGGGTAGAGGATACTTGTTCTTGATTGTCACTTTATTAATCTCCCTGTAGTCTATACACATCCTCATAGTCCCGTCTCTCTTCTTGACAAATAAAACTAGAGCTCCCCATGGAGATACACTGGGTCGTATGAAGCCCTTTTCAAGCAAATCTTACAACTGATTTTTCAATTCTGCCAATTCTACTGGCGTCATTCGATAAGGTACTTTAGAAATCGGCGTTGTAATTGGAAGTAGATCAATAGAGAAATCTACCTTACGATTAGGTGGCAAACCTGGTAACTCATCTGGGAACACATCTGTAAACTCCTTTACTACAGGCGTGCTAGAAAGTTTCAATTCATTCTCTGAAATCTCCTTCAAAACCGCCACAAACCCCTAACAACCACTCAGCAGCAGTCTTCTGACCTGAATAGCTGAAACTAGCTGAGGCGGGGATTGCACTCGCAATCCTACAAACTTAAACTCTGCTTCCCCTAGAGATTTGAATATCATTTCTCGTGCACGGAAATCTATGCTGGCAAAGTTAGCTGCTAGCCAATCCATGCCAAATATGACATCAATCCCGTGCATATCTAACGTTATCAGATCAACAGAAAAAATCTTTCCTTGAACATCAACTGGACAATCTCAGAGCACCCTACTACATCTCACTACCAACCCAGTCGGTGTAGATACCAACAATTCAACATCTAATGATCGCATTTTAGTCCCACATAATTTAACACACCCCGATGACACGAACGAGTGTGTAGCTCCAGAATCAAACAAAACAATAACTTTAAAAGAAAGCATAATGACCATACCCGTCACCATGTCACTTGACGTCTCAGCCTCACCCGGTGTCAGAGTAAACACCCTAGCTAGAGCCGTATTCCTCTGCTGGCCCCCACATGGTACCTGATAACCTCCCCGATATGGTCTAGGAGCTGGAACTGCATTTGGTGGGGTAGGGCAGTCTTGCAACAAATGCCCCGGTCTACCGCAACGATAGCATACCAAAACTGCATTTGGTGGGGTAGGGCGGTCTCGCACCAAATGCCCCGATCTACCACAGTGATAGCATACCATACCACCAGCTCGACACTCCCCCCAGTGCCTCCTACCATAAGTGTGACAGACTAAAGGACTCTGCCCTACCTGCACCTCTTGACCTCCCGTCTCCTGTCTCCGTCCTTTGCCATGGTTTCCTCTCCTCCACTAACCCGACCTATGACTTTGCCGGTAGCCCGTAGATGTAGATCTCTTCCTCTGTCCCTGCTCCTCTGTATCAAAACGCTCACCAATCTCTTCCAAAGCTACCCTATCGACTAACTCAACAAAGTCCTGGATCCGCAGCACCACTACCTGCTTGAATATACTCCGCCTCAAGCCTCTCTCAAACTGTCTCGCCTTCCTCACCTCATCAGGAACAATATACGAGTGAAACGATAGAGCTCGATAAAATGTGCTGCATATTGCTGGACAGATAACTGTCCCTGCTTCAGACTCAGGAACTCTTCTACTTTAGCCTCCCTGACAGTAGTTGGAAAATACCTATCAAAGAACAAATCTTTAAACCGATCCCATGTCATGGCTATCGAAGTCACCCTTTGCTGCTCCAGCAGTCTTACTGCAGTCCACCACCTCTCAGCCTCTCCTATCAATCTATAGGTGGCAAAGAGGACCCTCTGTTCCTCAGTACACTATAGTACAACCAAGATCTTCCCGATCTCCGGCATCCAGTTCTCAGTGGCTACAGGATCAACTCCGCCTGCGAACGCTGAAGGATTCATCTTCGTGAACTTCTCTATGGTGCACCCATGGCCTACTGATGGACCACTTTGCTCCCTCGAATTCCTAGCGATCTCAGCCATAACCTGCTGAGCCACGCTACGTAATACCGCGTCAGAGTCGGTCCAACTGCACCTGATGGTCCTGCTCCATCACTGCCACTCGCATGGGCACTATTTCCTTCCGGATCCATCCTGAAAATAATAGACTCAACTCAGAAATCCTATCCTTATATTTTACCCACCTATCCTCACCACTTATCTCAACATTTCCAACTCATTTCCAATCCCTAGTCCTACATTCTAGGAACACAACCTGACAATAGCTTACTATGGTTTTCCTGAAATCGTCACCCCAAGAAAAACACAGAAACTACCACAGAAGTCCTGCCTCTAGTCTGTAGAACAAAATCTCAAATCATTTCCTAAACTCTGGTATTGTTTCCGCTGCATTCTAAAGTCTATAGAACCTAGCAACCTAGGCTCTGTTACCAAGCTATCACGACCTGCTCATTTTTTCACATTTTTTTTTTATAATAACAATATCAATAGCACATTTCCTATATTCCAGTTCAGCAAGTCACAATCCACTTGGACCCATGGGCACCAGGGATATATCAGAACATACAGCGGAATCCCAAGCAGCAGAAAACATACAATAATGTACATATCAATACCATATATAATAATATACCAGAGTTACTATACCCACTGTATTTCCATATATACATCTCAAAATAAAATCTAGGGACATACCCCACAAAAATCTAACTGTCCCTACCAACTTACCCTTCATAGAGGGCAGATAAACAACACTATATCAACGGGGCTTTTCCCGCTCTCCTATGTGGGGCTCCTGAAAAGTTATAATATTTAGGGGTGAGACACCTCTCAGTAAGGGAAATAAACTAATACCAATGTGTGACAACATGAGTATTCTGTGTTCTACATATACCATACATAACATATTCAGTACTGTTTCATTAAACCTGGAAAACATATATATATATATATATATATATATATATCAACACATGTCAGAACGTACTGCATTTTCATAAACATATCTCATCTCATACAATAATAATATCACAAAAACATTCCTGGTAGGTTAGCTGGCTGTTGTCATGTATTACCCCTACATGACTGGGTTGTGTGGCCCGAAGGCGGGTCCTAACAATGGTTGGCCGACCACTGCCAAGTCAAACAGTAGTCTATAGGTCCGATGGGTCTGCTAGACCTGGTCCGTACACCAGGGGCGATCACAGCACACTTCTTTAATAACTACATCGACCATCCAATCTCACATCACTCCGTACAGTGGCGTTAACACAAATATCATGATCACAAAGACCACGGACACATAGCAACGGTACTGTTCAAGTGTTAGCCTAGACCAAGCCAACCAGGTTCTGATATCATATAACATATAGTAAAATTGTGAAACATAGATATCTCACATCATTTATTTTCAAATCAATCATATCATTTTGCATATATACATGTATCATGAAAATTATCGGCCCGTACGCTGGTATTACACATTTTACCATAACTCGGCCCTTACGCCGGCAAATCATAACACAGCCCGTACGCTAGCAAACCACATTATAGCATGGCTCGTACACCAGCAAACATAGCACAGCCCATAGGCTAGCAAATCACGTCATAGCACGGCCCGTACACTAGCAAATCATATAAAATCTCGGCCCATATGCCGGTTTTCCATCACAAAAATCCATATCATAATCACATTTCCAGAAACAGTATCTCATACATTTTATACTCATGCCACACAACAAATTTTCCACATATTCAACATACGATCATTTTCACAGTATTTTCCAAATATAAATCATATATATATATAAATATATTTATTTTTTTTCCCAAAATCGGATGCTATATATATACATGCATTTTCTCGAAACAAAACTAGCTTAGTTATCCCCTTACCAGATCCCTGGAAAGCCCCTAATAAAATTGCCCCACCCCCGCGGGGTTCCTAACTCAACACCCTTCAAATGAAAACTCCCAATATTAAAGTTCAGTATTTTCGTAAGTACAACATTTTCTATAACTACCACTAAGTCAAATTCGGCTTTAAAGCCTTACCTCAACTTAGGGATGATTTCCTACGTTCCCAATTCAACACCCCTGGAAATGAAAATTCCCAATATTAAACTTTGATATTTCAACGTGTATAACATTTTTCTCAACTGTCAAAAGTCCAAATATTGAGTAGAAAGCCTTACCCTGGATTTGGGTTGGTTTCCAACTTGCTTTCACCAACGATCCGCTCCAGAAAATTTGGAGAGAACTTCCCCAGGAGCGTCGTGGTGACTTCGGATTGTCGATCCGGTGAAGATCTGGCCCGAAATCGACGAAAGAAAGGGAGAGAACCGAAGGGCAGAGAGAGAGAGAGAGTTAGCTTCTTAGAGAAGCTTAAAAATCCGGATTTTTGTTTTTATAGAACAGGATTCGTCGATGAGCCACGTCCTTCGTTGACGAATTCTTTATTAATTTCGTCGACGAAAGTCAGTCCTTCATCGACAAAATTCAGTCGGCTCATACCCCATCTCGGTATTTCTTCGTCAACGAGTCCCCTGTATTCGTTGACGAATTCCCTTAAGCCTTCATTGATGAATCCCCTGTATTCGTCGACGAAGCCCTGCTGAACCCCTTTTCGTTACTTCCAAAGTTCAATGTCATCGACGAACATGAACGACTGCTTCCTTCTGTTTCTCGCTTCCATTTCCCTTTCTTTTATTAATTAACTACCATTTTATTCGGGTCGTTACACATCGACCATCCAATCTCACGCCACTCTATACAGCGGCATTAACACAAATATCATGATCATGAGGACCATTGACACATAGCAACGGTACTGTGCAAGTGCTAGCCTATACCAAGCCAACCAGGTTCTGATATCATATAACATATATTGAAACTGTGATACATGGATATTTCATATCATTAATTTTCACATCAATCATATCATCTTTCATATATATGTACATCATGAAAATCATCGGCCCGTACGCCGGTATTACACATTTTATCATAGCTCGGCCCGAACGCCGGCAAATCATAGCACAACCCGTATGCTAGAAAATCACATCATAGCACGGCCCATACGCCGATAAATCATATCATAGCATGGCTCGTATGCCGGCAAATCACATCATAGCACGGCCTGTACGCCGGCAGCATATATAACAATCCCTATCATAATCCCATTCTATTTCATTACATTTTATACCCATGCCACACTGAACAGATTTTCCGTATATTTAACATACCATCATTTTTACCTTATTTTTCCAAATTATAAATCATATATATTAACATATTTATTTTCCATAAATCACATGCTATACATACATACATTTTCTAAAAAAGAACTAGCTTAGTTTATCCCCTTACCTGGCTAATAAGAAAGCCCCCGAAATAATCTAGTCTAACTCCCGTAGGATTTCCTAACCAAAACCCCGAAAATGAAAACTCCTAGTATTAAACTTCAGTATTTTCATGCGCACAACATTTCCTATAACTATCGCAAGACCAAATTTGGCTTAAAAAGCCTTACCTCAACTATGGGATGATTTCTAACTTACTTTCACCAACGATCCGCTCTAGCAGATTTGGAGAGAACTTCCCCAGGAGCGTCGTGGTGACTTCAAATCGTCAATCCAACGAAGATTTAGCCCAAAATCGAAGAGAGAGAGAGAGAGAGAGAGAGAGAGAGAGAGAGAGAGAGAGAAAACCGAAAGGGAGAGAGAGAGAAAGAGGTTAGCTTAACTAGGAAGGTAAAAATCAGATTTTTGATATTTATAGAGCAGAGGATTTGTCGACGAGCCACGTCATTCGTCGACGAGTCCTTCAATAAATTCGTCGACGAAATTCAGTGGGCTCAAAACCTCTCCCGGTATTTCTTCGTCAACGAATCTTGTCTTCGCCAATGAATTTCCTTAAGCCCTTGTTGACGAATTCCCTATATTCGTCGACGAAGTCGACCTCCTCCTTCTGTTACTGTTCTCTTTTTCCGTTTCTCTTAATTATTCAAATTCCATTTTTATTCGCGTTGTTAGACTTCTTCCCAAATCTCAAGATCCCCTTCAGTGGAGTTATTCTCAAAAATACATGATAACCCACTTCAAATTCCAGTTCTCGATGGCGAGTATCCGCGTAGCTTTTCTGTAACGTCCCAACCTGGGTCTGCCAGGGAGCATTGCATCTCTCCTCCTCTACTTGGACCATACAACAAGGGGCGGGCCTTATCGGACTAATGACCAGCCCCACAAATTAACACGTGTCCTTTTTTAGTGTGTTTTGTCCTCACTCACACACTTCCTAAGAAAACTTCCCAAGTGGTCACCTATCCCAAGATTGCTCCAAACCAAGCATGCTTAACTATGGAGTTCTTATGGGAAAAACTCCAAAAAATAAAGGTGCACCTTATTGATATAGGTAGTAACATCTAGTCTTTTAAGTCTTTTCATCCATGGGGTATCACATTCTCCCCCACTTATAGAACGCAACGTCCTCGTTGCAAACCCACATTTCCAAACCCAGGCGATGTGAATCTCATCACACTTCTGGCTGGGTGTTGGCTCTGATACAATTTGTAACATCCCAACCTGGGTTTGCCAGGGAGCACTGCGTCTCTCCTCCTCCACCTGGACTAGACAACAGGGGGTGGGCCTTATCGGACTAATGACCGGCCCCAGAAATCAACACGTGTCCTTTTCAGTGTGATTTGTCCTCACACACTTCTTGAGAAAACTTCTCAGGTGGTCACCCATCCCAAGATTGCTCCAAGACAAGCACGGTTAATTATGGAATTCTTATGGGAAAGCTCTCGAAAAGAAAGGTGCACCTTATTGATATGGATAGTAACATCTAATCTTTTAAGTCTTTGCATCCATGGGGTATCACATTCTCCCTCACTTATAGAATGCAACGTCCTCATTGCGAACCCACATTTCCAAACCCAGGTGATGTGAATCTCATCACACTTTCGGCTGAGTGTTGGCTCTGATACCATTTGTAACGTCCCAACCTAGGTTTGCCAGGGAGCACTGCGTCTCTCATCCTCCACTTGGACCAGACAATAGGGGGCGGGCCTTATCAGACTAATGACTAGGCGCAAAAATCAACACGTGTCCTTTTCAGTGTGTTTTGTCCTCACTCACACACTTCCTAAGAAAACATCTCAGGTGGTCACCCATCCCAAGATTGCTCCAAACCAAGCACGCTTAACTATGGAGTTCTTATTGGAAAGTTCTCGAAAAGAAATGTGCACCTTATTAATATAGGTAGTAACATCTAGTCTTTTAAGTCTTTTCATCCATGGGGTATCACATTCTCCCCCATTTATAGAACGCAACGTCCTCATTGCGAACCCACATTTCCAAACCCAGGCGATGTGAATCTTATCACACTTCCGGCTGGGTGTTGGCTCTGATACCATTTGTAATGTCCCAACCTGGGTCTGCCAAGGAGCACTGCGTCTCTTCTCCTCCACCTGGACCAGACAACAGGGGGCGAGTCTTATCGGACTAATGACTGGCCCCACAAATTAACACGTGTCATTTTCAATGTGTTTTGTCCTCACTCACACACTTCTTAAGAAAACTTCCCAGGTGGTCACCCATCCCAAGATTGCTCCAAGACAAGAGCACGCTTAACTATGGAATTCTTATAGGAAAGCTCCCGAAAAGAAAGGTGCACCTTATTGATATAGGTAGTAACATCTAGTCTTTTAAGTCTTTTCATCCATGGGGTATCACATTCTCCCCCACTTATAGAACGCAACGTCCTCGTTGCGAACCCACATTTCCAAACCCAAGTGATGTGAATCTCATCACACTTCCGGTTGGGTGTTGGCTCTGATACCATTTGTAACGTCCCAACCTGGGTTTGTCAGGGAGCACTGCATCTATCCTCCTCTACCTGGACCAGACAACAGGGGGCGGGCCTTATCGAACTAATGACTGACCCCACAAATCAACACGTGTCCTTTTTAGTGTGTTTTTTCCTCACTCACACACTTCCTAAGAAAACTTCCCAAGTGGTCACCCATCCCAAGATTGCTCAAAGCCAAGCACGCATAACTATGGAGTTCTTATGGGAAAGCTTCTGAAAAGGCGGGTAATCTCGTAGGTTAAACATTTGCATGTGTTTGATTAGGATCGGAAA
Source organism: Malania oleifera (assembly GCF_029873635.1). Classification (NCBI taxonomy): domain Eukaryota; kingdom Viridiplantae; phylum Streptophyta; class Magnoliopsida; order Santalales; family Ximeniaceae; genus Malania; species Malania oleifera. Next base: position 108,831,120 of record NC_080424.1, read on the forward strand.
ATGATTTTGGAAATTATATTAAGGATTTTCAAATGTTAAATCTTATGTTATATATAAACTCATGTTGGCCACACACTATTTTAATATATGGTTTCTTCCCTTACTGAGATGTGTCTCACCCGAATATGAATTTATTTTTTTTCAGGATTTCCTCGAGATCGAGCTTTGAGAGCTCGAGGTTTTTATAGCATTATTGGGAAATAGAAAAATAAAATGGTATATTTCTATGTTAATTTTGGGGAATGTAAATATTTATGTTTTATGCCTTTATGTTTTAAGGCTATTGAGTAAGGAATAATTGTGAAAATACTGAATTGTTTTGGGAGTTATGTTGATTTATGGAAATGCAGATGATGAATGATTTATTATTGATTATAGTTAGAAATTAGTAAACTCTGGTATTATGATATATGGAGATTATGATTATGTTTTTCGCTGCATATGTTATGGATTATGATTTATCAGGATATGATCAGGTATAACCCGTCGGACCTGGGTTTAAGGGTTTGGGGCGTTACAGATGGTATCGGAGCAATGTCCAGTCGGAAGTGTGATTAATTTCACATCGCCTGGATATGGAAATGTTAGAATATTAGGTTAGAAATGATTTATACCAGAGTATAGGAAACAGCTAGGATAAGGATGCTAAATGGATGGGTTAGGTTAGGTGTTGAGAAGTAGGTATGGTGTAGGGAAGCATAGCATTTTGTCTTATAACTTGGAGGCGGAAATCCCTTGGCGGACTTCTGTGATTTTCTAATTTATTCGAAAGTTTCTGAAAACCACGGTAAATCTATCGACGGTAATGTTTTTTAACCGTGAGACTGGTTCTTATATAAAGAACTTAGATGTGTATTGGATTTAAAGTATATAATTATGTTGTTGAGATTATAGTGTGCGATACAGTAAATCGTAGAATTATGGAAATAAAAAATTGGGTAACAAATTTTAAGGACGAAATTTTTTTAAGGAGGGAAGAATGTAGGAAATTTAAAAAAAGAATAAAATAATTTAGAAAAATAATAATAAATAAAATAACAGATAAATAAATAAAAGGAATGGCGTGGAAAAAAGAAGAAAACAAAAATTAAAATTAAAGAAATTAAATTAAATTAAGATAAATTAAATAATTAAATAATTAGTAATTAAATTAAACGTTATTACATTGGAAAAAAAAACTAAAAACTAATTAAAATAAGATATATATATATATATATATATATATATATATATAAAATATATCTGTAAAGTTATAAAATAAGAAGAAGAAGAAGAAATCAGACGCAGCACGCAACCCCCCCCCCCCCGAATTTTATTTCTTGCATCCGTCTCCGTCTCTGTCTCTCTCTCTCTCTCTCTCTCTCTCTCTCTCTCTCTCTCTCTCAATTTCTCGATGAGTTTGCGATGGATCAGGAAACGGAAGGTGCCGTTAGAATCCTGGTTCCGCTGCCGACATTTCTACTTGAGCAGATTTTTCATGGGAATATCTTAGGCACTGCTCCTTGGGAAAGGTAATTTTTCATCATTTTCTCAATTTCGCTGTTAATATGCAATTAAATCGATGATCGGGTACCACCACGTGGTCTTAGTCGTCGTCGTCGTCGTCATTTTGACGTAGGTAATTTTTCAATTGGAATTTTCTAGGCCCTACTCCAAAGCGAGAGTGGGATTTGAGAAATTTGACTATATTTAAGGATATTATTATTTATTTAGGAATTATGACCCTAGTAAATATTTAAATATTATTTTATTCAGGAATAATTTATTGGAACTAGGAATTTAATTTCAGTGTCCAGGTCAGCACCGTAGGCATCTTTTCGGGGTCCCTATTGGCGTTGTAACACCCCAACCCCGAGGGGTCTAGGATATTAACTTTTTACTATTGATTTACAGCGGAAGCAAATAAACTCAATTTTTATTAAATCAGAGTACTAATTATCTATATTACAATCATTTATTTCAAAAGAAGAAAAATTACACAAACATAAATATCTGAAACCATACTAATATTTCTAATCAATCTTTATTTTTCTAATCCCCACCTGCATGTTTGCTAAGCCTGATTTCCATTATGCTCTTCAAAGTTATCTGAAATAAAAATATGATTGGAGTGAGACGACGCTCAGTAAGTAAATAAGATTATTATTAGTGTGTGGTCAAAATGAGTTTTTTTAAAAAATTTCGTAAAACAATATTTAATACTATAACTTCAAAATTTCTTTTAGAATAAATATAAATTTAAAAATTTCTACACAAAACTTTTTGTCATCAATTGCAACAGTAAAATTTTATAATTATATACTATAACTGTTAAATTAAACTTTTAACTTTAAAACTGTATAAACATTTAAGGATAAACGTACATATACTTTTTTTATATGTTTTCCTTAGACCGTCATTTAAGCACAAAAATGATCCTTTTCACGTAAACTTACACTTTTCCTTCAAATCATCAGTAACTTTGCACACGTAATTAAATATGTATAAACATATATTATAAAAAAAATCACCCTTGGGCCTGTTTGTCGTAAGTCATGTTTATCCTCATGACTGGGTTGTGCGGTCCGAAGACTGGACTTAGCTGGCTGGCCGATCAAACTAAATCAACGTACGTAAACTTTAAGCGAGATTTTCCTTATTAAGTCCTGGTCCGGAACCAGATGTGCACTCAGGAGAAATCTACTAACATAAATAACCACTCTATAAACAGTGTGGGTGCACTCTGATCCATATAAACTTTAAACTGCGGTACTGAGCATCTATAACTTTGAACTTTCGTTGCCATAAGGGGTTTTAAAATCATCTTATTATAATTTATGCAATTTAAAATAATATCATAAAAATCTCATCTTTACTCATATTTTCATAAAAAAAAATGCAACGTAGAAATAACTCATGCCACACAATTTTTATGTTAAAAATATATATAATTTTATTTTTGAATAGAAAGAAATGCTGAAAATTTACCCGAAGGGATTAGAACATTTCTTAACCCAAAAATAGATGCAAGTATATTTAAGATAGAACTAGTATAATTAAATATGCGTAAAAATAAACTCATGGAAATTTTGTAGAACTAATTAACATAATTGAAATTTACTTATAAAATAAACTCGGGTAAAAATTTTAAATAAAAAAAAAAAAACTAACATAATCAAAATTTACTTACCTTCTTCCTTACGAACACTGTAACTATCTCTAAGAAATGAGATCGGAAAGAGTGGGTGATTGAGAACTTATTCAAAAATTCTCTCTCCACCACAAATTCTTTAACTCACTAATCCTTCTCTTCATTGGAAAATTGTTGTGAAAAATGAAGGTTGAGAGCTCCCTATTTATAGGAAAATTTTGGGGAAGAAATGAAATTTATAAAAGTGTGGGGAGATGGGTGAAATTATAATTTTTTAAAAATTAAAGAATGGGCAAGGGATGAGCAAGGTATGGGTTGAGTATGGGATGGGGATGGAGGCCATGTGGGAGTGCTTGCCACCATTCCCATTAAATAAATTTTTAATTAATCACTTACCTAATTAATTAGTCAATTAGTTAATTAATTATTTTATTATTTTATTATTTTTCTTAATCATTATAATCATTATTATTATAATTGTTTTTACTTTTAAACTATTTTTAGTATTTATTTATTTTTGAACAAGAATTAAATTTGAATTTTGAAAACTCATGTGGGCCCCACATGGTCTTGTGGGCCCCACACAACTTCGAGACCCGAATGGATCTACGTAACTCGAATAACTCTTATACGATTTTATGCATCCTACATAGCTTTGAGACCCGTGTAAACCTCCATACGGTTTCGGGACTCATGTGGGCCCCACACAGTCTTGTGGGCCCCACATAGGATACCTATATTATTATTATTTTATCATATATTTCTACAAATTATATCAGTAAATATATTATTTTATGTACTTATTTACATATATAAACAGTGTCTTGTGGCTCCGGGACTCATGTGGACCCCACATAGTCTTGTGGGCCCCACATATGATACCTATATTATTATCATCTTATTATGTATTTTTACAAATTATGTCTGTCAAAACACTATTTTATGTGTATATACTTATTTACGTGTACAAACAGTGTTTATCCTGTTTATCCTATGAAATTCCATTTTGACCAGGCCGATCTCCAGGGAGCGACTGAGCCGTAATGGTCTCTGAGCACTCACTTAGACAAAGTCTTTCGTAGACATCAAACATGGAATCAAGGATCGTATAGAAAAATACTTCTGTATTGATATTAACTTAATGATCATTTTTATTATTTTATTATTATTGTGCTTTAATCATATATATATTTTTGGGTCATCACAGGCGTAGTTCAAGAAACAAGGTAAAGGAAAAAATATATATTAAATCAGAATTTTATGAATTTAATGGAAAAATAAATTGTGTTATATGTACGTGTATATGTTTCGGTATGGGTAAAATGCCAACTGTTTAAATTATATTTTTTTCGAGTTTAGGATTGTTTATTAGATATGTATATCCGAAAATGAACTGATGAAAGTAGAAAAATATTTTCAGAATATTTATGTTAGACATAAAAGGTATTTTTAGTATATAAATATTAAATATTGGTTGGCTTATTTTATAAGCAGTGTATGAATTTTATTGCTAAATTGTATGGCATGAGTAAATAGAATGTTGTGTGCAAATATATGTTAAATGTATGAGATGCAAGCTAAGTAAAACAATGAGAATAAAATATGATATGAACCATGTTGCCTGTGTATGTTAAATGCAACCATGTAAAGGTACAACAGCTGAAAGCCGAGTTAGTAGATTTAGTTCATTTCTATGTGGACTAACTGATGATAGCTAAAAGGAGCTGTGTTAGCAGATTCTAGCACATTTATATGTGGACTAACAAATGACGGCTAAAGAGCGGCTGTAGTACAAAGGAATGAAATGAAAATGTTATGAAATGAAATGACAAGAAATGACAATGCAATAAAATGAAATGTGAAATGTGAATAATACAAATGGGAAAGATTCACTTAAAGTGAAACGAAATGCAAAGTTAAGTTATGAACAGGAATGAATGTGCATGAATGTATAATGGTAAAAAAAAAATGATGTATTATAATATTAGAAGTATGTATGTACGTAGAACATGTTACGATTGGGCGAGACGTACATTTCGCCTGAGGGTTTGCTGAGTAAGGCGAGTGCACTAGTAGCTACAGATGTGGCAGTAGCCGCATAACGTACTAGGGCAGAGGGAAACTACTTATATGGGCAGGTAGACTTCCCTATCCTTAAGGCCTTTGCCAGTAAGCTATTGTTGAACAATATGAGTACGAGATTAATTTATCACTTGAGGACTTACTGAGTAAGGTAAGTGCCCTAGTATGCTTTAGCTGCTACCTTTGGGTTGCCTAAATATCAGAGCAAAGGGGTGCTACTTGTATGAGCGGGTAATCACCCCTATCCTCGGGTAATCTCATGGGTTAAACATTTGCATGTGTTTGATTAGGATCAGGGAATGATTTTGGAAATTATGTTAAGGATTTTCAAATGTTAAATCTTACGTTATATATAAACTCATGTTGGCCACACGCTGTTTTAATATATGGTTTCTTCCCTTACTGAGATGTGTCTCACCTGAATATGAATTTATTTTTTTTCAGGATTTCCTCGAGATCGAGCTTTGAGAGCTCAAGGTTTTTATAGCATTATTGGAAAATAGAAAAAGAAAATGGTATATTTCTATGTTAATTTTGGGGAATGTAAATATTTATGTTTTATGCCTTTATGTTTTAAGGTTATTGAGTAAGGAATGATTGTGAAAATACTAAATTATTTTGGGAGTTATGTTGATTTATAGAAATGCAGATGATGAATGATTTATTATGGATTATAATTAGAAATTAGTAAACTCTAGTATTATGATATATGGAGATTATGATTATGTTTTCCACTGCGTATGTTATGGATTATGATTTATCAGGATATGATCAAGTATAATGCGTCGGACCCGGGTTTAAGGGTTCGGGGCGTTACATTTTCTGCCGACTCTGTGCTGCACTGATCCTATCTTGAATAAGTCGAACTTTATCACACGCTTGCTGAATTATCTCTAGACCCAAAACTTTCCTTTCACCTACTTTATCCCATAAAATAGGAGATTGGCATCTCCTACCATAAAATGCCTCGTAGGGTGCCATGCCGATGTTAGTCTGATAACTGTTATTATAAGCAAATTCAACTAGCGGCAAAAGTTGAATCCAGCTACCTCCAAAGTGTAGCACACAGGCATGAAGCATATCTTCTAATACCTGGATTGTTCTCTCAATCTGACCATTGGTTTGAGGGTGAAAAGTTGTGCTGAATGCTAGCTGAGTTCCTAGTGCCTCCTGTAAACTCCTCCATAACCATGATGTAAAACGTGGATTACAATCCGAGACTATAGATACTGGCACTTCATGGGGTTGAACAATCTCCTGTATATATATCTCTACTAACCGATTCATATGGTAGCTGACTTTAATGGGCAGAAAGTGCACTGTCTTTGTCAGTCTATCAATTATCACCTAGATAGCATTCTGACCATGCGACGCTGGCGGAAGCCTAGTAACAAAATCCATGGATATGTGGTCCCACTTCCACTCGGGAATGAAAAATAGCTGCAACTGACCAGTTGACCTCTAGTGCTCAGCCTTAACCTGCTGGCATGTCAAACACTGTTGCACAAACTCTGCTATCTCCCTCTTCATGCCACTCCACCAGAAATAATCTTACAGATCCTTATACATTTTCATACTGCCAAGATGAACAGTGTATAGAGATTTGTGTGCCTCTTCTAAAATCGTGCTCTTGATGCTGTCATCTTCAGGCACACACAATCTGATGCGAAATCTTAAAGCCCCATCATCAGAAATACTGAACTCTTCCCCCTGACCATACTATATTCTGGCAAACACCTCCACTAACTCTGGGTCATCTCTCTAAGCAGCTTTAATCTTTTCATATAATGCAAGTTGTATCACTAAACTGGAAATAAGCGCCTGGGGATCATCTTCCACTAATTCAACACCGATTCTCTTAAAGTCCCTCAGAATCGGATGCTGAACTACTGCTGCTAACTGTGCTGTGTCTCCTGATTTATGGCTCAGTGCATCAGCTACCACATTTGTTTTACCTAGGTGGTAACTGATGATACAGTCGTAATCCAACCACCTCCTCTGCCGCATATTCAACTCTTTCTGTGTAAAGAAGTACTTTAGGCTCTTGTGATCAAAAAATATCTCATACCTCTCACCATATAAATAATGTCTCCAGATCTTCAATGCATGTACAATCGCAACCAATTTTAGATCGTGAGTAGGGTAGTTGTTTTCATACTCTTTCAACTGCCTGGACGCATATGCTATCACCTTACCATGCTACATCAGCACACAACCAAGCCATTTTAAAGACGCGTCACTGTAAATAACATAACCATCACCTCCTGATGGAATCGTCAGAATTGGTGCAGTGACGAGCCGCTGCTTTAATTCCTTGAAGCTATGCTCACATTCTTCATCCCACACAAATCTGGCATTTTTCCTAGTAAATCGTGTAAGTGGTACCGACCAAGCCAAAAACCCCTCAACAAAACGATGATAATAACCATCCAGTCCTAAGAAACTTCTAACTTCCTGCACATTCTTCGGCCTGTCCCAATTCACTACCGCCTCAATCTTGCTGGGATCCGCTGAAATACCTTCCCCTGAGATCACATGGCCTAAAAATGCCACCTTCTCAAGTCAAAACTCACACTTGCTAAACTTGGCATAAAGTTTCTCCTCCCTAAATGTCTGCAGCACTTGCCTCAAATGCACCTCATGATCCTCAAAACTCATCGAGTACACCAGTATATCATCAACGAAAACTACCACAAACTAATCTAGATACTGGTGGAAAACTCTGTTCATCAAGTCCGTGAACATGCTTGGGGCATTCTTCAAACCAAATGGCATAACGAGAAATTCATAGTGCCCGTACTTGGTTCTGAAGTCTGTCTTCACGACGTCCTCTGATTTTACTCTCACTTGATGATACCCGGATTTGAGGTCAATCTTGGAATATACCCGTGTACCTTGGAGCTGATCAAACAAATCGTCTATACGGGGTAAAGGATATTTATTCTTAATAGTAACGTTATTGATTTCTCTATAATCGATACACATCCTCATGGACTCATCTTTCTTCTTTACGAACAACACTGGAGCTCCCTATGGCGATACACTGGGTCATATAAACCCCTTATTCAACAAGTCCTGCAACTGCTCCTTCAATTCTCTCAATTTAGCTGGAGCCATACGATAAGGAACCTTAGAGATAGGCGCAGTCCCTAGAGGTAAATTTATAGGAAAATCTACCTCGCACACAGGAGGCAACCCTAGTAGCTCCTCTGGAAAAACATCTGGAAATTCTCGTACTACTGGGGTGCTATCAATCTTCAATTCATTTTTAGATGCTTCTTTCACAAATGCTATAAACCCCTGACCTCCGTCCAGGAGTAATCTGCTCGCCTGCACGGCGGATACCAATTGCGTTGGAGCACATACCCGTAAACCAAAGAATCTAAATTCGTGCTCTCCAGGAGGTCTGAAAATTACTTCTTTCTGAAAATAATCAATGATAGCGTGATTGGCATCCAACCAATCATACCTAATATTATATCAAACCCACACATATCAAATACAATCAAATCAGCTGGTAGCAACTTCCCTTAAATTTCTATTAGATAGCGTCTAAGTACCCTCTGACATCTGATCACTGACCCTGATGGTGTAGCTACTGACAGCGCTATATCTAATTACTGGTTCTCACTCTCAGATAATTTAACATAAGATACAGAAATGAAAGAATAAGTAGCACTCGAGTCAAAAAGAACAATGACTGGATGTGATAAAGCAATAAATGTACCTTTTACCACATCCGTAGCAGCCTCTCATCACCTGACGTCATAGCGTATACTCGCGCTGGGGCCACATTCCTCTGCTGGCCACCACGGGGGGCCTGGTATCCTCCCCGAGCTACCTGATGTCCTCCCTGATAGGGCCTGGGAGCTAGGACCTAGTCCTACTGACTTAGGCATTCATGTACCACGTGATCGGGTCTCCCACAACGATAACATGCACCTCTGTCTACCCGGAACTCCCCCATATGATGTCTTCCGCACGTCTGAGACATCAGGTAAGTCGGCGCACCCTAGCTCCCCCAAGGTCCTACCATCTACCTCTAATCTCCCCTATCACAACCTCCTCTCCATGGACCCCTACTGGGGCCAGCTTGAAAGCCTTGAGGCGCAGGCCTCTTCCTCTAACTCTGAGCTGCTAAACCCTCTGAATATCACTCTCAATGATCACAGCTCTATCTACAACCTTTGTGAATGTCTGAGCCCTGAAACCAATCACCAGCTCAAACAAGTTCTGCCTCAGTCCCTCTTCAAACTTCCTCACTTTTTTCTCTTCATCAGGTGCTAGATGTGGAGCAAAATGCGATAACTTGACAAATCGAGCCGCGTACTAGGATACAGTTATCTGCCCATGCACCAAATGCATAAACTCTACTGTTTTCGCACTTACCGCTGGAAGAATAGATCCTTGAATCGGTCCCACGTCACTGGAACTGGAACTGGCCTCTGCTCCTCTATCAAACGCGCTGCTCTCTGCCAGTGCTTTGCCTCCCTTGTCAGTTTGAACGCCGCAAACACCACTTTCTGCTCATTTGTGTAGGGAAGCACAGCCAACTTCTCTTCAATGTCCTAGACCCAATTCTCAGATACAATCGGATCATCTCCTTCAGCAAAGGATGAGGGCTTCATCTGCGTAAACTGTTCGATCGAACAGCCCTGCTCCCCAGAACTCCTGGCTATCTCAGCCATCACTTGCTAAGTGACACTACGTAGTACAGCATCTGTATCTCCTCCACCAATGCTGGAAGGTCCTAGCCTATCCTCCCCAACATTCGTGCCACTACTTCCTGGGTCCATCCTAAAAACAAGAAACATACTTAAGCAACTTATCCCTAATACAAACCTATCCTATACCAATTCAAAATTAACTACCTTCCCTGACCTTAACTAATATCCAGTTTTGTCGCCTAGACACACGACTAGACAATAGTTTACTATGACTTTCCTGAAATCGTCACCCCAGGGAAAACATAGAAACCACCACGGTAATCCTGTACCCAGACACAGAACAAACCCCAAATCCTTTTCCTATACTATGGTATTGCTTCTACTACACTCTAAAGTCTACAGAACCTAGCAAACTTGGCTTTGATGCCAAACTGTAACGATCTGCTTAATTTTCATATATATATATATATATATATATATATTTATGATATTCTACATACTCTAATACCATGCTAGGGGTAAACTCAATCATCAACTTAAGCAGCAAGAAGCAGAATCAAATAAACATAACCATATATAATTATATACAATACAATACTAGAGTGCTATCATGTTTTCCAAAATATACAAATATCACTATTCCCAAAATATCCCCAACTATGCTAGGATATACAAAAATCCTCCACACACATACTCACTATCTGTTAACAGGGCAGTACTAGAGCCCCTCTATCTATGAGCCTGGTCTGCTCACCTACCTGGATCACCTGAAAAATAATTCAACACTGGGATAAGTCAACGCTTAGTAAGACGAAATATGCTATTACTAGTGTGTGGCAAATGAGCTACAATATGATGAAAATTTGTTTCTATATAATCATGTATAACTGAATACATAAGTACAATACAAGTAATAAAATACACCACCCTTTCCATGTTGCTTAACATAACAGTATTGTAGATTACTATTCAAAATAATTCTAGTGTACATAAGTATGTCCCTTGTTTCTGTAAACCTGTATATACGTAATAGTAACTGAAAACTTTCCCTGTGGATAACTGTGTGTCATGATTTAACCCCTCATGATAGGGTTGTGCAACTCGTAGACGGGATCTACACTGGTTAGCCAACTAGAGTAAATCACTATACTCCATCGGTCTGATTTGCCCACCTCAACCCATATCTGATGGGAAGCCTGTCCACGTCAAGGGCCTAGGTGATTGAATTACTACCACATATTATCTAAATAGGTGGTTGCACTCATAACATAAATATATGTAGCAACGATACCGTGCTCTGTTGTATGGTCCAAACAAGGTCTGATACCATATAATATATCTCTATATACCATTATCTGATTTACCATGATTCTGAATTAACTGTAATAACCATGATACTGAATAAAATGTAACTATAATACATACGTCATGGTACTGAGAACTGTATAATCACAACACTGATAACTGCATAATCATAGTACTGAAATTTGTATAATCATGGTACTGAAATTCGTAAAATATATCTCCGTACTATACTTATATTCTCAAGCCACGCCATACTATAATACATAATTTTCATAATTTAATAAATTGTATAATATTTTAAAATTACCTAGCATAACATATTTCTCTTACCTGACTACTGGAAAGCTCCTATGGTATACTGGCCTAACACCCGTAGGGCCTCCTATATAACACCCTGAAAACAACGTTTTCCAGAACAAAATATCAGTATTTCTTTGCCTACATCATTTCCTATAACTGTCAAAAGGCCAAAAATGGACTAAAAGGTCTTATCCTGAATTTGGGATGAAATCCAACTTGATTTCACCAACGATCTGCTTCGGCAGACTTGTAGAGAACTTCACCAGGAGCGTTGTGGTGACTTCGGATCATTGATCTAGTGATTGGCGGGATCGAAATAGAAGAGAGAAGGGAGAGAGTCCATATGAGAGAGAGAGGAGAGAGAGAGAGAGAGAGAAGCCTAAAAATGTGATAAAAATCTGATTTTTCACTACTTATAGGGTCAAATTCGTCGATGAGACACGTCACCTCATCGACGAGTCCTTCAGTAAATTCATTGACAAACCTTACCCTTTGTCGATGAAATTTAGAGTAACCCAAATCCTTCGCTCAGTATTTTCTCGTCTACGAAATCTTGCCTTCATCGACGAGGTCTAGAAGAACTTCATCGACGAAACCCTGTATTCGTCGACGAAGCCTGGCAATTCTTGAAATTATTATCCCCAAAATGCAATTTCGTCCATGAAGCCTACTGCCTCCTTCTGTTCCTGTTTCCATTTCTCTCCCTCATTATTATTTAAATAATATTATTCTTCGGGTCACTACACACACACTGTTATAATTTATTCCACCCTTACTGAGAAGTGTCTCACCCTAGTGGATTAACAAATTTTTAGGTTCTTCTGGAAACCGGGTTTGAAGGCCTAGACTGGGATTGTATTTGGTGGTTTCTTTTTGGGGTATTGTGAGATACTGGTATATATATACAGATATATTTGTACTGCGTTATGTTTTAAATGTTGGATGTGGATATGGATATCTGGATGTTGTAGTGTTCGTTTTTGGGTTGTTATATAGAACTCTGGTATTTATTTGAGGTTAGTTATTTATGTGCCGTTGCGTGCATGTTAATTATGGTATCAGATATAGGTGATTGGAACACGTGGCACCCGGGCCCCACCTGGTGGGTTCGAGCCGTCACATTGTGGTATTAGAGCATTAGGATATAGATTGTGCAGACTTTAGGATTGATTAATACCAGAGTATAGGTACGAATAAGGATAAGGATAAGGATAGGAATGGGTATATTAGGATGTTGATAGGAGATTTTGAGTTTTGTTTCGTAGCTTAGAGGCAAAAATCCCTCGATGGACTTCTGTGAGTTTCTGAATCCGGCCAGTTTCAGAAAACCATGGTAAATTTGTTGACGGTGATGTTTCTGAGCAGAGAAACTTGAACTCAGAATTAGAACTTGAGGGTTAGGTTGATTTTGGGATAAGCTAGTTGTTTGATGTTTCAATTGAGGATTTAAATGTTAAACTGATTCGTTGTTCTATAATTTATTAGCGAATTTTGAGGACAAAATTCTTTTAAGGAGGGGAGAATGTAACGACCCAAAAAAAAATTATTAAAAAAAATAAAAAAAATTATTATTAATTAATTAATTAATTATTATTAAGAAAATTAATTAAATTAAGAAATTTGAGGTTTTTGGATATATATATATATATATATATAAGTATATATAAAAGTGTTAAGTAAAGGATAAAGGAAAGGGAAAAAAAAAAAAAAAACTTAGTGGCTAAGTTTTCTGAGCAAACAGAGAAGGAAAGAAAGAAAAAAAAAAAAAAAAAAAACTCTTTTAGCTTACGCTCTCCACTCCTCCACTCTCTACGATTTTGCGGCAGATTCTCGCCCAATTGAAAATCTGAAAATACCACTAGACTCCATTCTCTGTCACCAACATATCTACCAAAGTAGATTTGTCATAGGAACAACATGGGTATATCTCCCGGGGTAAGGCAAATTCTCATTCTTACCACAATTTTTCTTAAATTTTAAGCCAAATGGGCGATCAAACACCACCACGACAATCTAAGGATGATTCTCTACAAGTCTAACAGAGCAGATTTCTCATGGGGTCGTTGTGGAAATAGCCCCAAAACTAGGATAAATGAGTTATTTAGAAATTAATTGTTATTTAATTAATGTAAATTAGCAAAAGGTAAAAATAATATTTTATTGGGGTTGATTTGATTGAATCAGGATTTGGGTGAGCGCTGCGGGTATAATTTTGGGAGCCCTGCAGGCGTGGTTCGGGGAATCAGGTAAGGGGGAATAAAATTATATCAGTATTTTTTTTAAGGTAAACTGGTTATTTACGAGCATATAAAATTTATTATTTATCTATATGATTTTTAGAACCGTCTAAGTACTGGAAAATGATGATTTTGTTTAAGATTTATATTTGAGATAATTGCATATGATATTAAATTCGTGTGACATGGGAACAATTTTTCCTAATAAATTGAATATGAATTACTGTGGTATTAGGGTTTGCATGTGGGGGTGTTTGGAATGATGATAACATGATGAATGAATTGTTATGTTTGACTCCTATGTGGAAATGTATTGATCTGTTGGGATACTGTCTGGGAAATGAATTGATCTGTTGGATTCCTATGTGGAAATGCATTAATGCGTCTGTGTGAATTAATTGGTGTGGTTATACGTATGCATCTCAATATAACGTTAGCATGAGAAGGTTGTTATATTGCCTAGATGTAAATCATGATATGACGTTGGCAGGTCGAGGAGCTTTTCATATTATCATTTATATGGGGTAGGACATTGGCAGGTCAAGGAGCTTGTTCTACTGATGTACGACAAGTAGGTCATGGGGATTGGATACTGGTGAATAGTGATGCCTGTGTGGGCCACGTGCCACAGAAGCTAGAGTGGTGCCTGTGTAGGCCACGTTATATCCTGTGTGGGTAGTGGTGCTTGTGTGGGCCACGTTATATCCTGTGTGAATAATGGTGCCTTTGTGGGTCATGTTATGTACCCTGTGTGGGTAGTGGTGCCTATGTGGGCCACGTTATATCCTGTGTAAATAATGACGCTTATGTGGGCCATGTTATGCATCCTATGTGGATGGTGGCACCTGTGTGGGCCATGTTATGTACCTTGTGTGGGTAGTGGTGCCTGTGTGAGCCACGTACTGACATGTACGCAGTTGCTCTGTGTGGGCCACGTACTGAGGACATTGGAAGATGAAGTATGAGATGCATGATTCCTGTGTGGATGTGTCGTGCGCATGTGAATTTAATTATAGCACAAAAATAATGATATAGCATATTATGAATGCATGTGTGTGCATATGGTGAGGTAAACATACCACCGGGGGCTTGCTGAGAAAAGTAAGTGCTCTGCTAGGTAGTTTCTTGGTATCAGTGCAAAAGGAAGCTACATGTATGGGCGGGTAGACATCCCGATCCTCGAAAACCTTCGCCTTTAAAATAATAAAGATGTGTGTACTGACGGTGAGGTAATACTTCACCTGAGGGCTTACTCAGTAAGGTGAGTGCTCTGGTAGGTATTTTTAGTACCAGAGCAGAGGGAAGCTACTTGTATGGGCGGGTAATCTTCCTTATTCTTGGGGACTTTAGCCTGCATAAAAATTATGTACTTGTGCATATTGGATGTGTGTATGATATTAGATGTCGGGAATGTTATTAATGGTACATTTTCTCAATTGTTATTGATATTATGTGAGAAGCAGTTCATTCTTATATGTAGATATTAAAACTCATGTGTCACACACTGTTATAATTTATTCCACCCTTACTGAGAAGTGTCTCACCCTAGTGGATTAACAATTTTTTAGGTTCTTCTGGAGACCGAGTTTGAAGGCCTAGACTGGGATTGTATTTGGTGGTTTCTTTTTGGGGTATTGTGAGATACTGGTATATATATACAGATGTATTTGTACTGGGTTATGTTTTAAATGCTGGATGTGGATATGGATATTTGGATATAATCTTTAAAATATAACTGTGTATCTAAGTTGGCTATCTGAAGGTACTGCTAATATAATAGTATAAACTGTTGTTGTGTGATATATCTGTACATGGGAACTTCTCCTATACCCTAGGATCTGTATATCATGATATATGCACCCTTGTTGATGAGTTTCAGTCTGCATTAAACCTTCTCTCAGTATCCTCTCGTCGACGAGACGGATCTTCGTCGACGAGATCCTGAAGAACCCTCGTCGACGAAACCCCTGTGTTCGTCGACAAGCCCTGAAAGAATTTCTTGGGTTATTACAGTGTGGCTAAGATGAGTTTAAATAAAAAAATACTATTTAACATTTGGAAATCATTAACATAATATCTGAAATCATTCTCTGAACCTAATTATTCACATGCAAAAGATTTAACCCACGAGATTACCCAAGGATAGGGGTGATTACCCGCCCATACAAGTAGTACCCCTATGCTCTGATACATTTGGCAACCCGAAGGTCACTACTGAAGCATATCAAGGCACTCAGGAATGAAAAGTGGCTGCAACTGACCAGTCGGTCTCTGGTGCTCAGCTTTAACCTGCTAGCATGTCAAACACTGCTGCACAAACTTCGCTATCTCCCTCTTCATGCCACTCCACCAGAAAGAATCTCGCAAATCCCTATACATTTTCGTACTGCCAGGATGAACAGAGTATAGATACATGTGTGCCTCCTCTAGAATCGTCCTCCTAATGCTATCATCTGCAAGCACACACTATCTAGTGCGAAATCTCAAAGCTCCATCATCATAAATACTGAACTCCTCCCCCTGACCATCTTGTACTCTAGCTATCACCTCCATTAACTCTGGATCATCTCTCTAAGTAGCTTTAATCTTCTCATATAATGTGGGTTGTACAACTAAACTGGCAATAATCACCTAAGGATCATCCTCCACTAATTCCACACCGAGTCTTTCTAAGTCCATCTAAATCGGATGCTGAACTACCGCTACTAGTTGTGCGGTGTCTCCTGATTTACGGCTCGGTGCATTGACTACCACATTTGCTTTACTTGGGTGGCAACTGATGGTGCAGTCATAATCCTTGATAAGTTCCAACCACCTCCTTTGTTTATCTCTCTGTAATCAATGCACATTCTTATGGACCCGTCTTTCTTCTTTACGAACAACACTAGAGCTCCCCACGGCGATATACTAGGTCGTATAAACCCTTTGTTCAACAAATCCTGCAACTTATTTTTCAATTCTCCCAACTTAGCTGGAGCCATACGATACGGGACCTTAGAGATCGGCGCAGTCGCTAGAGGTATCTCTATAGGAAAATCTACCTCACGCATAGGAGGCAACCCTGGTAGCTCCTCTGGAAAAACATCTAAAAATTCTCGTACTACTAGAGTGCTATCAATCTTCAATTAATTTTCAGACGCTTCTTTCACAAATTCTATAAACCTCTGACCTCCGTCCAAGAGTAATCTTTTCGCCTGCACGGCGGACACCGGCTGTGTTGGAGCACGTACCCGTGAACCAACGAATTTGAATTCTTGCTCTCTAGGAGGTCTGAAAATTACTTCTTTATGAAAACAATCAATGCTAGCATGATTGGCAGCCAACTAGTCCATACCCAGTATTATATCAAACCCGCACATATCAAATACAATAAGATCTGCTGGTAGTATTTTCCCCTGAATTTCTATTGGATAGCCTCTAAGTACCCTCTGACATCTGATCACTGACCCTGATGGTGTAG
The DNA here is from genome assembly GCF_029873635.1 of Malania oleifera. Classification (NCBI taxonomy): domain Eukaryota; kingdom Viridiplantae; phylum Streptophyta; class Magnoliopsida; order Santalales; family Ximeniaceae; genus Malania; species Malania oleifera. The sequence goes on from NC_080424.1 coordinate 108,848,301, forward strand.
CTACTGACAGTGATATATCTAATGACTGGGTCTCACTCTCAAATAATTTAACATAAGATATAGAAATGAAAGAATGAGTAGCACCCGAATCAAAGAGAACAATAACTGGATATGATGAAATAGTAAATGTACTTGTCACCACATCCGTAGCGGCCTCTGCATCTCTTGGCGTTAGAGCGTATACTCGTGCTAAAGCCACATTCCTCTGCTGGTCGCCCTGAGGTGCCTGGTATTCTCCCTGAGCTGCCTGATGTCCTCCCTGATAAGGCCTGGGAGTTGGGACCTGGTCCTGTTGAGCTGGGCACTCACGCATCATGTGACCGGGTCTCCCACAACGATAACATACACCCTTGCCTACTCGGCACTCTCCCAAATGATGTCTCCCGCATGTCTAACACACCGGGTATGTTGGCGCGCCCTGGTTCCTGCGAGGTCCTGCCATCTGCCTCTGGTCTCCCCCATCACGACCACCTCTCCATGGACCCCTACTGGAGCCAGCCTGAAAACCTTGAGGCACAGGCCTCTTCCTCTAACTCTGAGCTGCTACACCCCTCTGAATACCACTCTCAATTATCGCAGCTCTATCTACAACCTCTGTGAATGTCTGAGCCCTGAAACCAATCACCTGCTCAAACAAATTCTACCTCAGCCCCTTTTCAAACTTCCTCGCCTTTTTCTCTTCATCAGGTGCTAGATGTGGAGCAAAACGCGACAACTCGACAAACCGAGCTGCGTACTGGGATACAATCATCTGCCCCTGTACCAAATGTAGGAACTCTGCTGCCTTCGCACTCTGAATGATAGCAGGGAAATATCGCTCGAAGAACTGTTCCTTGAATCGGTCCCACATTACTGGAACTGGAACCGGCCTTTGCTCCTCTATCAAATACGCTATTCTCTACCAACGCTTCGTCTCCCTTGTCAACTTAAATGTGGCAATTTCTACCTTATGCTCATCCATACATGGAAGCACTGCCAACGTCTCCTCGATATCCTAGACCAAATTCTCAGCTACAATCGGGTCATCACCTCTAGCAAAGGATGGGGGCTTCATACGCGTAAACTGCTCAATCGAACAGTCACGCACCCCAGAACTCCTAGCCATATCAGCTATCATATGCTGAGTGACACTACACAGCATAGCATTAGTATCTCCTCCACCTATGCTGGAAGGTCCTGGCCTATCCTCCCCAGCATTCGTGCCACTGCTTCCTGGGTCCATCCTGAAAACAAGAAACACACTTAAGCACTTTATCCCTTATACAGACCTATCTTGTACCAACTCAAAATTAATTACCTTCCCTGACCTTAACCAATATCCAGTTCTGTCACCTAGACACACGACCCGACAATAGTTTACTATGGTTTTCCTAAAATCGTCACCTCAGGAAAAACACAGAAACCACTATGGAAATCTTGTACCCATACACAGAACAAACCCCAAATCCTTTTCCTATACTCTGGTTTTGCTTATTCTGTGTTCTAAAGTCTACAGAACCTAGCAAACCTAAGCTCTGATACCAAACTGTAACGACCTGCTTAATAAACTGATTTTTTTTTTATACTATAATACTTAACATGCTCTGATACCATACTGGGGGGGTAAACCCATTCATTAACCTAAATAGCAAGAAACAGAAACTGAATAAACATATTCATATGTAAATATTTATAACACCATACCACACAATACCAGAGTGCTACATGTTTCCCAAAAAATATACACATATCTCTGTTCCCCAAAGCACCCTTAACTAGCTAGGGTAAACAAAATCATTCCCCAAAAAAATGTACTCACTCTCTGACAAGGCACCACTGAAGCCCCTCTATCTACGAGCCTAGTCTGCTCGCCTACCTGGATCACCTGAAAAATGATTCAACACTAGGGTGAGCCAACGCTCAGTAAGACGAAATATGCTATTACTAGTGTGTGGCAAATGAGCTATTATATATCATGAATTTTGTTTTCATATAAACATGTATAACTAAACATGTAAGTACGATATATGTAATAGAATTCACCCCCCGCCCTTTCCATGTTACTTAACATTACAATATCGTAGTTTACTATTCAAAATACTTCTATTATGCATAAGCATATCCCCTACTTCTGTAAAACTGTAAATACGTAATAATAAAAACTGAAAATGTTTCCCGTGGATATCTGTGTGTCATGACTTACCCCCTCATGACAGGGTTGTGCGGCCCATAGGTTGGATTTACCCTAACTGGCCAACCAAGAATAAATCACTATACTCCATCAGTCGATCTGCCCATCTCAACCCATATTTGGATGGGGAGCCTAACCTCTTCAAGGGCCTAGGTGAACAACATTACCACGTATTATCTAAATAGGTGGTTGCACTCATAAAGTAACATAATATCTGTAGCAACAGTACCATGCTCTGTAGCTACATAGTCCAACAGTGCCTGATATCATATAATATATTTCTTTACACATATCTATCTGATTTACCATGATTCTAAAATAATCGTGATAACCATGATGCTGCATAAACTGTACTGTAATTCTGAGAACTGTATAATCATAACACTGTAACTGCATAATCATAATACTGATATTCGTATAATCATGGTACTGAGATTCATAAAATCATGGTACTGAAATATCGTAAAATCAAAATACTAAAATATCATAAAATCAGAATACTGAAATATCGTAAAACATATCTCCGTACTGTAATCATATTCACAAGCCACATGATACTGTAATACATAATTTTCATCATTTAATAAACTGTATAATATTTTAAAAATACCTAGCATAGCATATTTCCCTTACCTGACTACTGGTAAGCCCCTATGGAATACTAGCCTAACACCCGCAGGGCCCCCTACACAACACCTTGAAAATAATATTCGCCAGAAAAAAATATCAGTATTTTTCCATCTATATCATTTCCTACAACTGACATAAGGTCAAAAACGGACTAAAAGGCCTTACTCGGAATTTGGGATGAATTCCAACTTCGTTTCCTCAACGATCCGCTCCAGCAGACGTCTAGAGAACTTCGCCAGGAGTATCGTGGTAGCCTCAAATCTTTGATCCGATGACTGGCGGGGCCAGAATCGAAGAGAGAAGTGAGAGGATTCGTAGGAGAGAGAGAGAGAGTGGCCCGAGAAATGAATAAAAATCTGATTTTTATCTATTTATAGGTCTAGATTCGTCGATGAATCTTTTAGTAAATTCATCGATGAAGCCTTGTATTCGTCGACGAAATTTAGAGCAACTCGAACCGTCTCTCGATATTTTCTCATCGACGAAGCCCTATATTCGTCGATGAAATCCTTAAACCTTCGTCAACGAAACCCTGTATTTGTTGACGAAGCTTGGTAGTTTCCTTGAAATTATTTTATTCTCCAAAATGCAATGTCATCGATGAAGTCTACGGCCTCCTTCTGTTTCTGTTTCTATTTCTCTCCCTCTTATTATTTAAATTCTATTATTCTTTGGGTTACTACATTTAACATTCCCTTTCATTTCACTTTAAGTGACTCTTTCCCATTTACATCGTTTAAATTTCACATTTCATTCCATTGTCATTTCATTTTCTTTTCATTCCATTTTCATTTCATTCATTGGTACTACAACTGCACTTTAGCCGTCATCAATTAGTCCACATAGAAATGAGCTAGAATTTGCTAACACAACTTGTTTTAGCTGTCATCAGTTAGTCCACATAAAAATGAGCTAGAATCTGCTAACACGGCTTTCAACTGTCATACATTTACATGGTTGCATTAACATATACAAGCAACATAGTTCATTTCATATTTTATTCTCAATGCATTACTTACTTAACCTGCATCTTATACATATAACGTACATTCACACAGAACTTACATTTACTCATGCCACACAATTTAGTAATAAAATTCATACATATTCCTTGTAAAATAAGTCAACCCACATTTAGCATTTAAATACTGAAAATATAATTTCCATTTCTTACATAATTTTCTAGAAAATAATTTTCACTTTTATCAGTTCATTTTCACATATACATAGCTAAATAAGCGGTCCTAGACTCAGAAAACATAATTTACATGGTTGACATTTTAAAACTCATACCGAAACATATATATAAGTATAACATAATTCATTATCTTTTATTTCATAAAACCTGATTTAATATACAATTTTTCCTTACTTGACTTCCTGAACTACGTCGGCGGGATCCCGAAAAATGTCTGTGGCACTCACCTGAACCCTGGATCAAAAATCCTAATTTCATTAAATTAATCCTGAATTAAATACTATTTTAATATTTTCTTGGGCCATAAATTCCAAATAAATAGTTATACCCGCAAATATAGCCAATTTACCTAATTTCTCAAATCTCACTCTCGCTTTAGAGTGGAGCCTAAAAAATCCAAATTGGAAATATACTCACGCAAAAATGACGACAATCGCGACTAGGATCACGTGGTGGTGTTCGATCATCGATTTAGTAGCAGATTTAAAGAAAAATTGAAAAATTAGGGAAACTTGTCTTACTCCAGGAATGGTGCCTACGCCGCTCCCACGACAAATCCGCTCCAGTAGAAATGTCGATGGCGAAATTAAGAATCCAATGGCACCTTCTATTTCCTGATCCACTGCAAATCCGTCAAGAAATTGAGAGAGAGACAGAGGCGAGCAGCAGGAGAGAGTGGGAGAACTGAGATATTTGAGCGTGAAAGGCTTGGAGAGGTAAGGCAAATGAATTGGATTTCAAATTGAAATCCAATTCATTTAATTATATCTTTACATTATTTTATATTTTATATATATATATATACACTTATTACTTTAACCATATATATATACCCTATCCTTTTATATATATTTATATATATATACCTATCATATAATTTACTTAATTAATTCATTTAAATAACATTTAATTAATTTATTAATTCAATTAAATAATATTTAATTAATTAACTAATTAATAATTAATCTAATTTCATTTTATTTTATTATTATTTTCGTACTATTCCTTTTATTTGTTTATTTATTTATTTTTTCTAATTATTTTAATCATTTTTAATTATTCGAGTTACTACATTCTCCCCTCCTTAAGAAATTTTGTCCTCGAAATTTTACTAACTAATCATTCATTTCCTTATCTCAAACTTTCATTAGCTTATTATATTCCAATATATCTATATCACCCAAATTACTACATCATCCACAATCAATCACATTATCATAAATATTAAGATCATCATATAAACTGTTCAATCATTCATCATTGAATTAAATCATCATTATCTTAAATATAATTTCATACCTACATCCTTGATGGCATCCTCCTCACCCTGAAGTGTATACAGTCGGACCAAAGCACCTCTTCCCAGTGGTACCTGCTGCTTTCCCCGATTCCGATAATGTGCATTTACTATAGGTAGCAGCTCCAGGCAATTTTTCCTGACATGCCCCGGCTTACCGCACCTAAAACAATTAGGAGTGCCCAGCCAGCATTCGCCCTTATGCCTCTTATTCCACTTCGGGCATACAGAGTCCACTATCTCTTTTCCTTTCTTCGCTGATCCCTGACCAATTTCAGACTGAAAACTAGATGATGCAGGCCTCTGCTTTTGCTCTAAAGGCTATGTACTACTTTGAATACTCTTTTCTAGCACCGAAGCCTTATCAACTAAATTTAAGAAATTATGCACTTGAAACCCCACCCCAAGCTCAAATATCCTATGTCTCAAACCTTTTTCAAATTTCCTGACCTTCCTTACCTTGTTTGGAATCAAGAACGGTGTGAAACGAGAAAGCTCCACAAATTTCGCTGCGTACTCCGCAACGGTCATATTCCCCTGGGTCAAATTAGTGAACTCCTCAATCTTTTTTTCCCTGACAGATGAAGGAAAATATCTGTCAAAGAATAGCTCCTTGAATTTCTCCCAGGTAAGAGCTATCTTTACCATCCTCTGATCCTCTAGCAATTTCGTAGAAAGCCACCAGCGCTTCGCCTCTCCAATCATCTTGAAGGCGGCATAATGGACCTTCTACTCGTCCACACAGTCGAGTACAATCATGATCTCTTCTATTTCCTATACCAAATTCTCTGCAGCCACCGGATCAGGTCCTCCTACAAAAGTTGGAGGGTTCATCCTCATAAACTTCTTAATGCTGCAACCCTAACCTGCAGGTGGACAGTTATATTCTTTAGGTTCCTTTTTCATCTCTGCCCTAACTTGGCGGACTATACCCACAGCACCTTAGAGGTATCAATGTCCTCTTTACTGGAAGTATCTGAATCTTCTCTTCCTTCAGCCTCTATGTCCTTATCTCTAGGATCCATCTTGAAAAATAGGATAGAAAAAAGATAAGAATTCCATATCATAACTCCAAACAACATAATCATTAAATTAAATCCAATAAAAATTCAAAATCTCCATATAAGGACCAATCTCATGGCTAGAAAACATCACCGTCGTTGGATTTACCATGGTTTTCTAAAACCGTCGACTGAATCAGAAAATCACAGAAGTCTACCAAGGGATTTCAGCCTCCAAGTTATAAGACAAAATCCTATACTTCCCTACACCATACCTACTTTTCAACACCTAACTTACCCGTCTCCTATTTTTCATCCTAACTCATTCCTATACTCTGGTATAAATCATTTCCTAAGTTCTCAAAATCCCAAAATTTATTACTCTGATACCAAAATGTAACGCCCCGAACCCTTAAACCTGGTTTGGTGCGTTATACCTGATAAAATCTTGATAATCCATAAATCAATGCGTAGCGGAAAACATAAATATAATCTTCAATCATATAATACCAAAGTTTTCCTATACCTGTCTACCAACCATTATAAATTAATCATCCACATGTATTCAACATATATACATATCCCCAAAAACATCCAGTATTCACAACCATTTCTTTCTTATCAATCTTAAAACATAAGACATAAAACATAAAATATTTACATTCCCAAAAACGTCATTAAAATGTTTATACCCTTTTTCTTATATCTCCCAAAAATGCTATAAAACCTCGAACTCTATAAGCTCGATCTCGAGGAGGTACTGAAAAAGATACATTTATATTTGGGTGAGACACATCTCACTAAGGGAAGAAATAATATATTAAAATAGCGTGTGGCTAATATGAGTTTATATAACAACATAATATTTAACTTTTAGAAATCATTAACATAATATCTGAAATCATTCTCTGAACCTAATCATTCGCATGCAAAATATTTAACCCACGAGATTACCAAACAATAGGGGTGATTACCCGCCCATATAAGTAGCACCCCTCTGCTCTGATACATTTTGCAACCCAAAGGTCACTACTGAAGCATATCAGGGCACTCACCTTACTTAATAAGCCCTTTAGTGTTAGATTGATCACGTACTCACACAGTTCAAACAAAGGTTTACTAGCGAAGGCCCCAAGGATAGGGAAATCTACCCACCCATACAAGTAGGTTCCCTCTGCCCTAGTGCGTTATGCAGCCTACTACTACATCTGATACTACTAGCGCACTCGCCTTTCTCAGCAAGCCCTCGGGCAAAGAGTATGCCCCGCCCTAGTTGTAACATATTCTATTAGCAGAAATACTTCTAATATCATAATACATTATTCTTTATGTCATTATTCAACCATTCACGTCTGTTCATGCTCATAACTTTAACATTCCATTTCATTTCACTTTAAGTGACTCTTTCCCATTTACATCGTTCACATTTCACATTTCATTCCATTGTCATTTCATTGCATTTTCATTTCATTCATTTGTACTACAGCCGATCTTTAGCCGTCATCAGTTAGTCCACATAGAAATGAGTTAGAATTCGCTAACACGGCTCCTTTTAGCTGTCATCAGTTAGTCCACATAGAAATGCTCTAGAATTTACTAACACAGCTTTCAGCTGTCATACATTTACATGGTTGCATTAACATACACAAGCAGCATAGTTTATTTCATATTTTATTCTCAAAGCATTACTTACTTAGCCTGCATCTCATACATATAATGTATATTTGCACAAAACTTACATTTACTCATGTCACACAATTAAGTAATAAAATTAATTTATATTCCTTGTAAAATAAGTCAACCCACATTTTGCATTTAAATACTGAAAATATAATTTCCATTTCTTACATAATTTTTCAGAAAATATCTTTCACTTTCATCAGTTTATTTTCACATATACATAGCTAAATAAACGGTCCTAGGCTCAGAAAACATAATTTACATGGTTGGCATTTTAAAACTCATACCAAAACATATACATAAGTATAACATAATTCATTATCTTTTATTTCATAAAACCTGATTTAATATACAATTTCCCCTAACCTGACTTCCTGAATTACACCGACAGGATCCCGAAAAATGTTTGTGGCTCTCACACGAATCCTGAATCAAAAATCCTAATTCCATTAAATTAATCCTAAATAAAATACTATTTTAATATTTCGTTGAGTCATAAATTCCAAATAAATAGTTATATTCACAAATATAACCAATTTACCTAATTCCCCAAATCTCACTCTAGCTTTGGAGTGGGACCTAGAAAACCTAAATTGAAAATTTACTCACACCAAAATGACGACAATCGCAACTAGGACCACATGGTGGTGTCTGATCGTCAATTTAGCAGCAGATTTAAAGAAATATTGAGAAATTAGGGAAAAGTTGTCTTACCCCAAGAATGGTGCCTATACCGCTCCCACGACAAACCCGCTCCAGTAGTAATGTCGGTGGCGGAGTTAGGAATCCAACGGCACCTTCTATTTCTCGATCCGCTGCAAATCCGTCGAGAAATTGTGTGTGTGTGTGTGTGTGTGTGTGTGTGTGTGTGAGAGAGAGAGAGAGAGAGAGAGAGAGAGAGAGAGAGAGAGAGAGAGAGAGAGAGAGAGATGGAGATGGAGGCAAGCAACAAAAGAGAATGGGAGAATTGAGAGATTTGAGCGTGAAAGGCGATTGAATTGGATTTCAAATTGAAATCTAATTTATTTAATTCTATCTTTACATTATTTTATATTATATATATACCTTATCCTTATATATATATATACCCATCATATAATTTACTTAATTAATTCATTTAAATAACTTTTAATTAATTTATTAATTCAATTAAATAATATTTAATTAATTTATTAATTCAATTAAATAATATTTAATTAATTAACTAATTAATAATTAATCTAATTTCATTTTATTTTTTATTTTTTTAATTTTTTTCATATTATTTCTTTTATTTGTTTATTTATTATTTTATTTATTTTTATAATTATTTTAATCATTTTTAATTTTTCGGGTTACTACAAAGCCTTTATCGAGTAGTTCCTGCAACTGCTCCTTCAACTCTTTAAGTTCTGCTGGAGCCATTTGGTATGGAGTTTTAGAAATCGGTAACTTTCCTAACAACAATTCAATAATGAACTCCACCTCACGATCAGAAGGTAAACCGGGTAAGTCTTTCAGGAATACATCTGGGAATTCATTAACCACTTGGATATCCTTGAGCTTTAACTCATCTCGTGGTGGCTCCTTTACACATGCTAGGTACCCTTGACACCCATCCAAGAGTAACCTTTTTGCCTGTATTGCTTATAGAATCTGTGGCGCCGAGCGCACACACGATCCCACGAACTTATACTTTTGTCCATTCGGAGGTCTGAACACTACCTCTTTCCAGTTACAGTCGATGACAGCAAAATTGGAGGATAACCAGTCCATCCTCAGAATAACATCAAACTCATACATGTCGAATACCACTAGATTCACCGATAGCGTCCTTCCCTAAATTTCTATAAGATAAACCCCCAACTTCTTCCTACATATCACCATACTCCTCGATGGTGTCACCACGGACAATTCCGCATCCATCACTTGGGTTTCAACACCATACAATTTCACAAAATTTGCATATATAAAGGAGTGGGTTGCACTCGAATCAAATAAGACAACGGCTTTATTCGAAAGTAATAACATGGTACCTGCCACCACATCACCCGCGTTCTCCGCATCGGTAGGGATGAGTGAGTAAACTCTCACCTGAGCCGTGTTCACTGTAGATAGTGTAGCCCTCACCCCCAAATGGGATAACTAACACTGGTGTTGTGACTAATCTCTGCTTTAACTCCTGAAAACTCTACTCACAGCTGTCATCCCACTCAAATCTGACATTCTTCCTCGTCAGTCGTGTCAAAGGTTCTGACAAAGCTGAGAATCCCTCAACGAAACGACGGTAATATCCAGCTAGCCCTAAGAAACTCCTGATCTCCTGGACATTCTTTGGTCTAGCCCAATTCACTACCGCCTCGATCTTACTAGGATCCACAAAAATACCGTCTCCAGACATAGCATGCCCTAAGAACATGACCTTCTCCAGCCAAAATTCACATTTACTGAACTTGGCGTACAACTTCTTTTCCCGAAGTGTCTGCAAAACCTACCTCAAGTGCGTCTCATGCTCCTCATAACTCTTCGAATAGATCAGTACATCATCAATAAATACAACAACAAACTGGTCCAAATATTGGTGGAAGACTCTGTTCATCAAGTCCATAAATACCGTATGAGCATTCGTCAAACCAAACAGCATAACAAGAAACTCGTAATGCCCATACCTGGTCCTGAAGGTCGTCTTCGAGACATCTTTTGCTTTCACCTTCACCTGATGGTAGCTGAATCTGAGGTCAATCTTTGAATACACCTGTGTACCCTAGAGCTAGTCAAATAAATCATCAATGCGGGGTAGAGGATACTTGTTCTTGATTGTCACTTTATTAATTTCCCTGTAGTCTATACACATCCTCATAGTCCCGTATTTCTTCTTCACAAATAAAACTAGAGCTCCCCACGGAGATACACTAGGTTGTATGAAGCCCTTATCAACCAAATCTTGCAACTAATTCTTCAATTATACCAATTCTATTGGCGCCATCTGATAAGGTACTTTAGAAATCGGTGTTGTACCGAAAGGTAGATCAATAGAGAAATCTATCTCACGGTTGGGTGGCAAGCCTGGTAACTCGTCTGGGAAAACATCTGTAAACTCCTTTACTACAGGCGTGCTAGCAAGTTTCAATTCACCCTCTGAAATCTCCTTTACAACCGCCACAAATCTCTGACAACCACTCAGAAATAATCTTCTGGCCTGAATAGCTGAAACTAGTTAAGGCAGGGATTGCACTCGCGACCCTACGAATTTGAATTTCGCTTCCCCTAGAAATATGAATATCACTTCTCGTGCTCAGCAATCTATGCTGACAAAATTAGCTGCTAGCCAATCCATGCCAAATATAACATCAAACTCGTGCATGTCTAGCACTATCAGATCAGCAGACAAAGTGTTTCCTTGAATATCAACTGGACAACCTCGGAGCATCCTACTACACCTTACTACCGACCCATTCAGTGTAGATACCAACAATTCAACATCTAATGACTATGTTTCAGTCCCACAGAATTTAACACACTCCAAAGACACGAATGAGTGTGTAGCTTCTGAATCAAATAATGTCATAACTTTAAAAGAAAACATAATAACCGTACCTGTCACCACGTCACCTGACGTTTCAGCCTCACCCAGCATTAGAAGAAACACCCTAGCTGGAGCCGTATTCGTTTGCTGGCCCCCACATGGCGCTTGATAGCCTCCCTGATATGGTCTAGGAGTTGAAAGTGTATCCGGTGGGGTAGGGCAGTCTCGTACCATATGACTCGGTCTACCACAGCGATAGCACATCGGAACTGCATTTGGTGGGGTAGGACAGTCTCGCACCAAATGCCCCTATCTACCACAGCGATAGCACACCATACCACCAGCTCGACACTCCCCCTAGTGCCTCCTACCACAAGTCTAACAGACTGGAGGACCCTGCCCTGTCTGCGCCTCGCGTCCTCCTGTCTCCTATCTCCGTCCTCTGCCATGGTTACCTCTCCTCCGCTGGTCCGGTCTATGACCCTGCTAGTAGCCGGTAGATGCAGATCTCTTCCTCTATCCCTGCTCCTCTGCATCAAGACGCTTACCAATCTCTGCCAAGGCCGCCCTGTCGACCAACTCAACAAAATCCTGGATCCGTAACACCACTACCTACTTAAATATACTCCGTCTCAAGCCTCTCTCAAATTGCCTCGCCTTCTTTACTTCATTAGGAACAATATACGGGGCAAAGCAAGAGAGCTCGATAAAACGTGATGCGTACTGCTGGACGGATAACTATCCCTACTTCAGACTCAGGAACTCCTCTACCTTAGCTTCTCTGACAGTAGCTGGAAAATATCTATCAAAGAACAAATCTTTAAACTGATCCCATGTCATGGCTATTTGTAAAGACCCGGAAATTTAAAATGATTAAAATAATTTAGAAAAAAATAATAAATAAAATAACAGATAAATAAATAAAAGGAATGGTGTGGGAAAAAGAAGAAAAAAAATAAAAATAAAGAAATTAAATTAAATTAAGATAAATTAAATAATTAAATAATTAAATAATTAAATAATTAGTTATTAAATTAAATATTTTTGTATTGGATTTAAAAAAAACTAATTGAAATAAGAGAAATATATATATATATATATATATATATATATATATATAAGTAAGTTATTATAATATATAAATACATACATATATATATATATATGATAAGTTTAAGTTAAAAGTTAATATATATATATATATATATAAAAGTAAGTGAAGAAGAAAGAAGAAGAAGAAGAAGAAGAAAGAAGAGATGTCAGAAGCAAAAGATGCACCCTCCCCACTGAAACTTATTTCCTGCGTGCGCGCCAGCCACCTCCGTCTCCATCTCTCTCTCTCAATTTCTTGGTGAGTTTGCGACGGATCGAGAAATGGAAGGTGCAGTTGGAATCCTGGTTCCGCTGCCGACATTTCTATTGGAGCAGATTTTTCATGGGAACGACTTAGGCACTGCTCTTGGGGAAAGGTAATTTTTCCTCATTTTCTCAATTTTGCTGTTAATATGCTGTTAAATCGACGATTGGACACCACCACGTGATCCTAGTCGTCGTCATCGTCATTTTGATGCAGGTAATTTTTCAATTGGGATTTTCTAGGCCCTACTCCAAAGTAAGAGTGGGATTTGAAAATTTTGGCAATTTGGCTAAATTTAAGGGTATTATTATTTATTTAGGAATTATGGCCCTAGCAAATATTTAAATAATATTTTATTCATGAATAATTTATTGGAACTAGGAATTTAATTTCAGGGTCCGGGTGAGCACCGCAAGTATTTTTCGAAGTCCCTGTTGGCGTAGTTCAAGAAACCAGGTAAGGGGAAAAAATATATTAAATCAGAATTTTTATGAATTTAATGGAAAAATAAATTGTGTTATATGTACGTGTATATGTTTTAGTATGGGTAAAATGCCAACTGTTTAAATTATATTTTTTTCGAGTTTAGGACTGTTTATTAGATATGTATGTGTGAAAATGAACTGATGAAAGTGGAAAAATATTTTCGGAATATTTATGTAAGACATGAAAGGTATTTTTAGTATATAAACATTAAATGTTGGTTGGCTTATTTTACAGGCAGTGTATGAATTTTATTACTAAATTGTATGGCATGAGTAAATAGAATGTTGTGTGCAAATATATGTTAAATGTATGAGATACAGGCTAAGTAAGTAAAGCAATGAGAATAAAATATGATATGGATAATGTTGCCTGTGTATGTTAAATGCAACCATGTAAAGGTACGACAGCTGAAAGCCGGGTTAGCAGATCTAGTTCATTTCTATGTGGACTAACTGATGACAGTTAAAAGGAATTGTGTTAAATTCTAACGTATTTCTATGTGGACTAACAAATGACGGCTAAAGAGCAGTTGTAGTACAAAGGAATGAAATGAAAATGTTATGAAATGAAATGACAAGGAATGACAATACAATAAAATGAAATGTGAAATGTGAATGATACAAGTGGGAAAGAGTCACTTAAAGTGAAACGAAATGCAAAGTTAAGTTATGAACAAGAATAAATGTGCATGAATTTATAATGACAGAAAAGAATGATGTATTATGATATTAGAAGTATGTATGTACATAGAACATGTTACAATTGGGCGAGGCATACCTTTCGCCTGAGAGCTTGTTGAGTAAGGCAAGTGCACTAGTAGCTACAGATGTGGTAGTAGCCGCATAACATACTAGGGCAGAGGGAACCTACTTGTATGGGCGGGTAGATTTCCCTATCCTTGGGGTCTTTGCCAGTAAGCTATTGTTGAACAGTGTGAGTACGAGATTTATTTATCATTGAGTGCCCTAGTATACTTTAGTTGCGACCTTTGGGTTGCCTAAATATCATAGCAGGGGGGTGCTACTTGTATGGGCAAGTAATCACCCCTATCCTCGGGTAGTCTCGTGGGTTAAATATTTGCATGTGTATAGGATCAAAGAATGATTTTAAACATTATGTTAAGAATTTGCAAACGTTAAATATTATGTTGATTATAAACTCATGTTGGCCACACACTGCTTTAATATATTGTTTCTTCCCTTACTGAGAAGTGTCTCACCCAAATATGAATTTATCTTTTTCAGGATTTCCTCGAGATCGAGCTTTAAGAGCTCGAGGTTTTTATAGCATTATCGGGAAATAGAAAAATAAAATTGTATATTTCTATGTTAATTTTGGGAAGCAAATATTTATGTTTTACGTCCTTATATTTTAAGTCAGTGAAGAAAAAAAAGTTTGTGAACATACTAAAATGTTTTGGAGATATATGTAATTATGGATATGCATGTGTTGGATGATTTATTATATATTATAGTTAGAATTAGTAAACTCTGGTATTATGTTATATGGAGATTATGGTTATGTTTTCCACTGTGTATGTCATGGATTATGATTTATGAGGATACGATCAGATATAACGCACCGGACCCGGGTTTAAGGGTTCGGGGCATTACACTATTGGAGTCATCCTCTACTGCTCCAACAGTCTTACTGCGGTCCACCACCTCTCGGCCTCTCCTGTCAGTCTGTAGGTGGAGAAGAGGACCCTCTATTCCTCAGTACACTGCAACACGGCCAAGACCTTCTCGGTCTCCTGGATCCAGTTCTCGGTGGCTGCAGGATCAACTCCACCCAAGAATATCAGAGGATTCATCTTCGTAAACTTCTCTATAGTGTAGCCATGGCCTACAAATGGACCACTCTGCTCCCTCAAGCTCCTAGCGATCTCAGTCATAACCTGCTGAGCCACGCTACGCAATACAGCGTCAGAGTCTGTCCCAGCTGCACCCGAAGGCCCAACTCCTTCACTGCCACTGGCATGGGCACTACCTCCTCCTGAATCCATCCTGGAAACAACGAAAACAACCCAGAAATCCTATCCTTATAATTTACCCACCTATCCTCACCACTTATCTCAACATTTCCAACTCATTTCTAATCCCTAGTCCTACATTCTAAGAACACAACCCGACAATAGCTTACTATAGTTTTCCTAAAATCATCACTCCAGGAAAAACACAGAAACTACTATGGAAGTCTTGCCTCTAGTCTGTAGAACAAACCTCAAATCATTACCTAAACTTTGGTATTGTTTTCGCTGCATTCTAAAGTCTACAGAACCTAACAACCTAGGCTCTGATACCAAGCCGTCACGACCTGCTCATTTTTCCACATTTTTTTTTTACATAATAATAAAATCATTACCACACATCTCGCATCCCAACTCAATAGGTCACAATCCACCTAGACCCGTGGGTACTAGGGATCTATCAGAACATACAGCAGAAGCCTAAATAGCAAGAAACATACAATCATCATATCATACATCACAATAACCAGATTTACTACAATCACTGTATCTCAGTATATACATCCCAGAATATCAAGTCTAGGGACATTCCCCACAAAAACTAATTGTCCCTACAAAAACTTACCCTTCAAAAAGGGCAAATAAACAGTACTATATCAGCGGGGCTTTTCCCGCTCTCATATTTGGGAAAAGTTAATAAGATTTAGGGGTGAGACACCTCTCAGTAAGGAAAATAAACTAATACCAGTGTGTGGCAACATGAGTAATCCGTGTTCTACATATACCATACATAATATATTCAGTACTGTTTTATCAAATCTGGGAAAACATATATATAAATCAAAACATGGCAGAACATACTGCATTTTCATAACATATCTCATCTCATATCATAATAATAATAACATAAAAACATTCCTGGTAGGTTACCTGACTGTTGTCATGTATTACCCCCACATGACTGGGTTGTGTAGCCCGAAGGCAGGACCTGACAATGGTTGGCCAACCACTGCCAAGTCAAATATCAAGTCTGTAAGTCTGATGGGTCTGCCAGACCTGGCCCGTACACCAGGGGCGATCACAGCACACTTCTTTAATAACCACATCGATCATCCAATCTCACACCACTCCGTACAGCAGCGTTAACACAAATATCATTATCACGAAGACCATGTACACATAGCAACGGTACCGTACAAGTGCTAGCCTAAATCAAGCCAAGCAGGTTATGATATCAAATACATATACTAAAACCGTGATACATGGATGACTCATATCATTAATTATCAATTCAACCATATCATTTTGCACATATACGTATATCATGAAAATCATCGGCCCGTACGCCGGTATTACACATTTTATCATAGCTCGGCCCGTACGTCGGCAACACATAGCACAGCCCGTACACTGGTAAATCACATCATAGCACGGTCCGTATGCCAGCAAACATATCATAGCACAGCCCGTACGCTGGCAAATCACATCCACATAGAACAGCCCGTATGCCGGCAAATCATAGCACAGCCCGTACGCTGGCAAATCACAGTCACATAGCACGACTCGTACGCCGGCAAATCACACACATAGCTCGACCCATACGCCGACAAATCATATAAAATCTCGGCCCGTACACCGATTTTCCATCATAAAAATCCATATCATAATCCCATTTCCAGAAACAATATCTCATACATTTTATACTCATGCCACACAACAGATTTTCCACATATTCAACATACGATCATTTTCATAGTATTTTCCAAATATAAATCATATTTATAAATATATTTATTTTTCCTAAAACCAGATGCTATGTATGTATATACATGCATTTTCTCAAACAAAACTAGCTTAGTTTATCCCCTTACCTATTTCTTGAAAAGCCCCTAAGAAAATCTTCCCCGCACTCACAAGGTTCCTAACTCAACACCCTGAAACCGAAAATTCCCAGTATTAAACTTCATTATTTTCATGCGTATATCATTTCCTATAACTACCACAATACCAAATTTGACTTAAAAAGTTTTACCTCAACTTAGGGATGATTTCCAACATTCCCAATCAACATCCCTGGAAATGAAAACTTCCAATATTAAACTTTAGTATTTTTACGTGTACAACACTTTCCTCAACTATCAAAAGTTCAAATATTGAGTAAAAAGTTTTACCCTTGATTTGGGATGATTTCCAACTCAACTCCACCGACGATCCGCTCCGGCAGACTTGGAGAGAATTTCCCCAGGAGCGTCGTGGTGACTTCAGATTATCGATCTGGCAAAGATCTGGCCCGAAATCGACAAAAGAGAAGGAGAGGACCGAAGAGGAGAGAGAGAGGATGAAGATAACTTAATTAAGAAGTTAAAATCCATATTTTTCATATTTATAGGAAAGAATTCGTCGACGAGCCACGTCCTTCATCGACGAATTCTTTAACATTTCGTCGATGAAATTCAGTCCTTCGTCGATGAAATTCAGTTGATTCCAACTCCCCTCTCGGTATTTCTTCATCGACGAGTCCCCTGTATTCGTCGACGAATTCCCTTAAGCCTTCGTCGATGAATCCCCTGTATTCATCAACGAAGCCCTGCTGATTCCCTTCTGTTTTCGTTTCCCATTTCCCTTTCTTTTATCATTTAAATACCATTTTAAATTTAGGTCGTTACACAATCTCCCACGAGACCTACTCAATCAAGCCTCGAGGCACAGCAGGGGACCCATCACTCAAAGTCCCTTCGAGCTACCATCCAAGTTCTTATCCTTAGGCTCCATTCTGAAAACAGGATAAGAATAGATTAGTATTCCTATGTCATAGCACAATTAACATAATCCTTGTAAAATAATCATGTTAACATCTAAACTCTCAGGTCAAGGTCTGCCTCACCGCACCGACACGAAATCATCAATGGTTTGCCATGGTTTTACTGAAATCGTCATTTCAGGAAAAACACATAACACTGTCAATGAATCTATGTTTAGCTACAAGACAACCCTCAACCTACTCTACCCATATCTCAATCTACTCATTCCTTACATTCCTATACTCTGGTATGTTCACCTAATCAATCCTAACCAAGTCTACAAGACCTAACAACTTGGTTAGCTCTGATACCAAGTTATCACGTCCCGAACCCTGAAAGTGGGCCGCATGCTATGATATGAGAACCTAACATGTATATGTATCATACAAACATCCATGATACCAATAAATATAAGGGTCTAACCCGATAAGGCTCGTGGATACCCTACTCACAACCACTATTCATATGAATAACGCAAGGAAACATATTTCAACCGCTTACTTTCATTCATACCAGAGTACTAAGTCTGTCATAATAAAAAACATCAACCCAAGGTATCCAACATAATCCAAAATGACATCTCGGCTACAGTTCAGTACTCACAACAGTACTTACAAAAACTAACAGAATACTACGCTCTAGAACCCTCTAGAACGCTAGGTTCTGCTACCTGAAGGACCTGAAACAGATTTGTATAATTGGGGTGAGACACTTCTCAGTAAGGGAGAATCAGGTTACATCATTGTGTGGGCACATGAGTGTTATTCCAATAAGAAACAAAGCATTTCGCATTTCTAGTATTTTCACAAACAGTTCTAGTATATTTCACAATTCTCGGTATAATCTGGAAAACCGGCATGTCATTATTAACCCACGGTATTGAACCGGCATTCCACAACCCTCAATATTATCCGGCGAACCGGCATGTCATTATTGAACCCACGGTATTGAACTGGCATTTTAGTAACCATAATCTGACAAATCGGCACATCATTATTGACCCACTGTATTGAATCGGCATTCCATAACCCTCGATGTTATCTGGAAAACCAGCATGTCATTATTAACCCCACGGTATTGAACTAGCGTTTTAGTAACCATAATCCGGCAAACCGATATGTCATTATTGACCCACGGTATTGAACAGGCATTCCACAAACCTCGATATTATCCGACAAACTGGCATGTCATTATTGACCCCACGATATTGAAGTAGCGTTTTAGTAACCATAATCCGACAAACTGGCATGTCATTATTGACCCACGGTATTGAACTGGTACAAATCTAGTGTTTTCACACTCTTCAGCGTAAACCGAAAATTTACAACCATCGATATTAACCTGGCATGTCTTACGACCCCACGGTATTAATCCGGAATGTCTTGACCCCACGGAATCAAACCGGCATTTCATTATTGACCCCACGATAATGAAATCGGCATGTCATTAACCACCATTCCTGTAAATAGTTTGGAACTCTAGTTCCTATATTTCATTTCAAATACATCACAACTCAATCATCACAAAATATCCTCTCCTGCAACACTTATTTGGATAATTAAACAATCAAATGATAATTGATCCAAAAATACAATTTAATATAAAATAAAGGTATGGTAGTTTTATTCAAATTAACAATTTTTCAAAAGAAATGGAGACAATACTCGAAACCCTAATTTTCCTGAAAACCATACACCTGAAAAATCGACAATCTCACCCAGTGAAATTTTCCAAACAAGTAACCAAAACATCCGTATAAACATAACCTACAGTTCTACTGGATCAGATTTTAAAAATAACTGATATAAACAAATCCCCTTACCTGTTCCCGAATATCGAAACACGACTCCAAACGGCTCGAAACAGCCACACGGATTCTCAAATCCTAAAACCAAAAGACCATACGTCAATATCACCCTATTTAGTACAGATCTACAAGTCACTAAGCTTGTTTCGACCCTTACCTCAACTTCGGGGTAAAAATCCAGAAATCCACAAATCGAGATTCTACTTCATAGGACTTGTAGAGATTCACCCGCTGATCCACATAGTAACGTTGGATCGTTAATTCGGGTAATGAGCCGCCTGAGATCTTAGAGAGAGAGAGAGAGAGAGAGAGAGAGAGAGAGAGAGAGAGAGAGAAATAATAAACATAATTTAGCCCTTAAGTAATTTAAAAATGTCTCCTTCAAGATTTTATTTTTTTTTGGTTCGGGTTACTAGAGTTCAAATGTTTGTTTTCAAATACATCCAAATAATTAATAACCACTAGTTCTAACAAAAGGCACAATCTAAGGATTGGGCATCGTTGCGCTCAAGAAATCAACTACACATCCATAACTAAAAAAGTGATTGCAATGACACTTATAAAAGTTACTCATGTTACTCTTAAACTTTAATTCAAATCAACTAGTCTTTTCTTATTACAATTACCTTTTACAAAAAAAAAAAAAAAAAAAGGTTAGGTAATTAGGTCATGAGTCACATGAGTTACATAGGAATCAAAGGATGTTAGGTCAATGAGTTTGAATGCCATGGATTGAGACGTTTTCGAGTTTTCGCTTTCGAGTTTCAAAGCTCCAGCTCTATGCTACTTTGCCCTTGTTGGTGGTTAAGCTATTAGCCTATTAATCAACCACCTTGAGGGCGTAGCACCCGGGCAACGAGCCCCAGTGAAGGGGCCCATGGTCCACAGATGGCTGCAGTTGCACAAGCTATTTGTTGACGTTAACGATGGTGGATTGGATAAAATTTGTATTAACTACAGTCAATCATAAAAATATATTAGAGTTCCTTGGCAATATGAGGTGTTTCACAACAATATAGAGAGCAACATTTGAGCAGAACCAATCGACCCACCATTTCCAAACCTTTGGCTGCCCCAAAAATTACCCCTGAATGATTAGACAGAAACATTCCATGACACAACAGCTAAGGACATGAGCAAGAGAAAGAAGCAAGTCTTGACTTGACAATAAATATTAGAAGGGCTAGGAAACAATTCGAGCAACAATTTCGTCAGTGTGTTTATTTGAGCTTCCACCTTCATCCACCGCCTCTCTGGCCAACTGCTTCCACCGAATTGCGTTGCTCTTAAAGGTTTGTCCTCTCTCTCCATCCATAACTTCTCGGATGCACCTATAGATTTCTTCCCTGGTAACAAAACCTTCCTCATCTGCCCTGGGGTTAACTCCCACGCCCCACGCTTGCTGTAGAAAATGTGCATTAACCATTTGGTCTAGAAACCGAGGCATTCCAATCAGTGGCACTCCAAAGCTCAATGCCTCGACAGTGGAATTCCACCCACAATGCGATATGAAGCACCCAATTGCATGATGGGCCAGCACCTCCAATTGGGAGCACCAGGTCGTAACTAGTCCTTTTCCTGCAGTCTCCTCTGCAAAATTGCTGGGAAGCAGGCTCTCTTCAGCTGCCTTCACTATCCATAAGAAGTTGTAGTTAGTATGCTTCAAAGCCCATGCCATTTCAGACATCTGCTTTGCGTTCAATCTTGCAGCGCTCCCAAATGAAACATACACCACGGATCCAGTTTCCTTCTTGTTTAGCCACTTCATGCACGCATCATTGTTTGGCTTATAGAGATTGAAACCGTAACTTTCATCATCGTTCACCCTCTTGTCAAGGTAGGCAGATGGTATGGTCGGTCCAACAGTCATAACAGGCCAGAGATTTGCCATCCATTCCACTACCTACAATTGATTTTAGCCACGTTTTCTTATTATCAGACATCATATTGGTCTAAAGTCGTAATACAGAAACTTTGGACTTTAAATATACATTTATGGCTGTCAGTAGAACAACAATAGGGAAGATTATTTCAGCAAGAACTGAAAAGCCATCAAGGTTGATAAGGTGAGTTCAATTCTGATTCAAATGCAAGTCTATGTTGTACGATTATACCCTTAGTGAATCAAAACACACTAAATATTTACCGAATCATTATAATTAAACTCACAATGAAATTAACTCACCTCTTCTTCCAACTTATCATATGAGTTGAAAGCGATACAATCTGCATTCTCAATTCCATCAAATTGTTTCAAAATGTGTACGATTAAAGGGGGATAGCGTCCTGTTTCTGGACCCAGTGAAGGCATGCATGGAACACCAAGCTTTGGCAGCCCAGGCATTGGATATGCAGCCACTGGCAATGGCTTAGCTAATACCTCGTAATGCATGGAGTAGTAGTTGGCAATTGCAGCACATGACTGAGTGAAAAATGCAATTCCAACTAAGCCCAGCTGCTTGGCTATGTTGAGAGCCCAGGGTAAATTTGCATCATATAAAAGGCACTTGACAGGGTGCGCGGTTTTTTCTAGTCTCTTGACGAGTTCAGTTAAGCGCCGCGCACCACTGGCTTCAAACCTCTCAAGATAGCCCTTAAATTCTCCTTGTCCATGCCAACCGCCTTCACTGCAATCGTCATAAATTGGCTCAAGTGCCATTGACCCAGCTGTAGCTTCAATGGTCTTGATGTTGGAGGTGGTAGCAGCTACTGTGATTTTGAGTCCTTTTGAAGCCAGACGTTTGGAAAATTGGAGCATTGGGTTTATGTGACCCTGTCCATCTAGTGGAAAAACCACAACATGGGCCTTGTAAGCTCTCTCCTCCTCCATTTCACTGCCAAACAAGTATTTGTCCCTGCAGTATATGCGTATCTCAGCTGTTTATCAATATTGTGTTGGAAAGATGCAGAAAAGTGAAAATGATAGCCCATATCACCTTGCCCAGCAAAGAAATGCATTAAAACAGTAATGTCTGGCAACATGCAGCCGGGCATGCGCATGTCCCTCCAGTTGAAGAACTTAACCTCTGTAAATATTTTTGCATTATTATACTACTATACAATATAATATAAAATCATAACATTATATTTATGCATATAGGCTGTTTAGTCACATGGGCAAATAATTGGACACGTTTTGGT
The DNA here is from genome assembly GCF_029873635.1 of Malania oleifera. Classification (NCBI taxonomy): domain Eukaryota; kingdom Viridiplantae; phylum Streptophyta; class Magnoliopsida; order Santalales; family Ximeniaceae; genus Malania; species Malania oleifera. Next base: position 108,871,343 of record NC_080424.1, read on the forward strand.
TTCTTAATTTTGTATGTATTAAAGATAATGAAAGAGGATTGGCATCATATTCTCAATATTTGTAGAATGAAATGTTCATCACGCGGGATTCCAAATGTTAGATCTGTAGAATGAAATGGGGAAGGAATGAAATGCAATAAAAAAAACTGATTAATTACAAAATCACATGATAATTTAAATTTCATTCTCTTTATTCCTACCTGCAAAGCATATATATATATATATATATATATATATATATATATGGAAGCAGAGAAATCAACACCAAGAAAGAAATCACGAAGAGGGTAATTCAAAAAGAGAAAAAGAGGAAAAAATAGAAATGGGGTTCGTCATTAGTCTTTGCATTGGAAAAAAGGGAGGGAAGAGATTTGAGGAATGCGAGAAATTTTGAAAAGCACAGTATATATCAACTATGTTTCAATTATACCTGGAAGATTTTGAGCTGCTTACCTCCTGCAGAAGGCAATCTGAACAACCAAGAAGCGCAAAGAGAGAGAGAGAGAGAGAGAGAGAGAGAGAGAAGGGAAAATGTGAATCGCAGAGGTTGACAATTGGAACGTATTTATACTCAAAACACTTTCTAGTTTTGGTCACTGCGGTCGCCACATTTGCACAACAGAAATTTTTTTTTGACTCCCATTATAGCCCCTCGTATAGTTTCACAATGTTTATAAATAATCTATATATTCTTTTTGAAAAGCTAGTTTAATAATTATATGAGACTAAAAGATGAAAATATGTAGTTAGATTTCATTACATTATTGACAAAAGATAATATGCATTCTATTTTGTTTCTTCTTTCTAAAAAGGGGGAAAAAGAATTCTTGGTGCGCGGACACCTTAACTTTACAAATTACAATTCAATGGTATCTATATATTGGAAGGTATACAAAGGAGAAATTCAAAATATGAGAAAATATATTATGTCTTTAAAGTATTCCATAAGCAATATTTTAAACTAATAGGCGAAAAATACTTTTCTTCCCTTAGATTTGGAAAAAAGAAAGAAAAAAACTCTCTCAAAATTTCAAAAATGTCATACACCTCTCATAAAATTTTGAAAATGTCACAAATCTTTTCTAAGATTTATCAAAATAACACAAATATCCCTTCAAAAAATTTGTCTTTATAAAATACAATGAAAAATTTGTGTTAACAAGGGTTAGAAATGAGCATTGGGTAGGTCGCATTTTCTGAAAGTCAGATATAAAGGTCATGTGGAAGCAAAGCGACAAGCTTCCCTATGGGGGCCCACTGAAACATTATATTACATTATCATATTTATACCTTTTTATAAAAAGGGATATATATATATATATATATTAATTTATGTACAAATATCAAAAGATAATACTGATGTTGAGTTAAATGTAAAATTTTTTGATTAATTTGAAACGTAGGTTTGGAACACAATAATATTTTTTGTATGATTTTTAAGACCTAAAAGTTTTAATATAAAAATTATAAACTTTAATAATTAGGTTGTCCCTTATAAATAAAAAGTATTAAAATATTGTTAATTGCAATCTAAAAAATTATTCAAATTGCTTGCCCATTTACGCCCTATACCTTAATTATTAAAAAAATAACATTGTGCTGACATATGCGATGATGTCAACTATCATTGCTTAAAATATTCAAATGCACTGTATTGTTATTTTATTTTCTAAAGCTAGTTATAATATAGGTACAAAAGTCATCATAATATTGATTACTTTATTTGCATGTCTATTCTTTCTTTATGATAAAGAAAATTAAAGTAGAGGATAGGACTAAGGCCAATTTTCATATTTGGAAAAGAAATAAGTTTTTGATATACCCAAAATTAATAATTAAGCACACTCATGAGGGGAGACGATTATAAAATCATCATTAACATTCATGCCTAACTGATATATTAAAGTCAATAGACATTTTCATGAGGGGAAACAGTTATAAAATTGCTATTAAAACTCTCTGCATAAATCCCCTTAATTTATCCATAACCCTCATAAATATAATAATGCGCCCAAAAACACTAAATTAAAGGAGAGTCAGACTCTACCACTATAAAAAAGGGTATTCTAAGAGGAAATATGCATATCATTCTCACTCATTCTTCTCTTATTGTTGCAACCTAAAGCTTCCCACAGTTCCTAACTTAGGCAATGGATTGATCCTTCGGAGTACGCCTCGAGTCATTCAAGCTATCTAGGTCTGATTCTTTTTAGGTGGTTGTGGTTGAGGGATGATTCACAAAAGCCGTTATATTTTTTACAGCAACAGTTGGCACATTTTTCCTCATGGTGGGCCAATAGTATCACTGTCATAAAGTTTTGTGAGCCAATGCTCTTCCAGTTAGGTAGTTACCACAGATCCTTTCATGGATCTCTCTCAATATATACTCTGCTTCTTTGTTCCCCAAGCATCATAAGTATGACAACGTTTAGAGATCGTCAATACAATTATTTGCCTATTAACGTATATCTTACTGCCTTCTTCCTTAGCTTCATTGATTCATTCCTATCGTCAGGTAACCATCCATTTTGAAGATATTTTACCATCGTAGTTTTCCAATATTCCTCTGCTTCCATTTATGTTATGGTGATTTCTTCATGAGTTGGTTTTCTTATTCGCTCCAAGTATACTACACTCTCTCAGTCTAGCTTTGAGGATGAGGCTAACTTTGATAGTGCATTAGCTTTTGCATTCTCTATTTGGAGAATGTGCTTAATATTAAATTCTAAAAATGTCTTGGTATATTCTAATACCTTTGCCAGATATTTTTTCATTTTTGGTTCCCTAGCTTCAAAATCACCTCTCACTTGTTCTACTACCAATTGAAAGTCACTCAAAACTTAAGTCTTCTCACCTCAAGGGACATCGAGAGTCGCAACCCTGCCAATAAGGCTTCATACTCTGCATCGTTATTTGTCATTGAAAATTCCAACCCCAATGTGTACTGCTCCTCTGATCCATCTAGGATTGTAAAGATTAAGAGTGCACCCCCTCCCATTCCAAGGGGAAAAGGAAACAGTAAAAGAGTTCATGCACCACTTCGTCAATGCCACCTTAGAGATTCAAAGCTTGAATCATGGAGTAGCTGTAGCAGCTCTGACAATAGCTCCTCAGCCGGGGCACTTCCTAAACTAGTTAGGGAAAAAAAAAAACCCAATCAATATGGGAGAATTGATGACATGAGCTCAAAAATATATCAATCTAGAAGAAGTTATGACTACAAAAAGGAGTCTAACCGATTTGAAAAGGAAGGGTCCAAGGGACATGGATGAAGCAGCCAAAGTGGGGAAAATGCAAGAAAGTAATAGGCAATTTAGCACTCTAAGGGAGGTGGGACCCATACCTAAGTTCCAATCCTATACCCCTTTGAATGTCTCTCAAATCAATGTGTTAATGCACATCAGGGAGAAAGGCTACATCTCCTGGCCAAAGCCTAAGCGCACACCGTCGTACAAGAGGAATACCTCAAATTTTTGCAAATTCCATAGGGATCATATGCATGACAAGGAAGAGTGTGTCCACTTGAAAAATGAAATTGAAACTCTAATTAGAAGTGGGTACTTGTCAAAGTTTATAAAAAGAAGTGACCGTCGAGTTGAAGCACGTAGCCAACAAAAACTAAAGGTTAAGCAAAAAGACGAGCGGGTTATGGGAAAAATTGTCATGTTCTTCAAAGGATCAACTAGTAGAGGGGATAGCGCATGAGCAAGGAAGAGATATGCAAAGCAGGTTTTTCTACCCGATGATCAAAATCAGAATCATAAAAAGCAGAAGCAAGAGGAGATCATCACCTTTACCGAGAAAGATAAGGAAGGTGTACAATAGCCACATGATGATGCTTTCATAGTATCACTACTCATTGCCAATTATCAAGTAAGAAGGGTGTTGGCCTAACAAGGCTTATAATCTTATTTTGATGATAACAAATCAAAGGAACTTAACATATTTGGTTAAGCGAAGTTTCAGGACTCAAGTGATCAAGTGATTCAAGTGTTTTAGATCAAGATCAAGTGCTTGACAAGTCTTTTGAAAGCTTGAACTCAAAGATAGAAGACATGATGAAGTTAAAGACTATTGAAACTTGATGTCAAGATAAACATGAAGACTTAGTGATTAGAAAAGTCATAGTTTTAAGAAGTCTCATGTAAGTACTTCATAAATTTCAATATAAATGATTGAAACTCTTAGGAATCATTATTGACTTAGAGACCAATTTTTGAAAACCCTGGAAAATGTTTTATTTAAGTTTTTTCCAAGATCAAAGGGATGAAGTATTAAAAATCAAAGATTTTTTAAAAGTTGTAAGTTCAGGCAACTGACCTAGTTAAATCAGTTAACTGACATTTTTATATGTTTTTATTACAAACAGAACTACATTAGGAGACTGAACATTAAGGCTCAGGCAATTGACCCTGTATTGACTTTCAGAATACGCTGTAATTTCAAGGCACAGGCGACTGACCCTTTAAGATCGGACGACTGACCTTCATGTTTTTAAATTTTAAAATAATGAGGGAAGTTTCCAAATTTGATTACTTGGCCCTTAAACTTTGTGAAAACTTGGGAAACACTCTAAGAAACTTGGTGAATATGAAAATTAACTTTTTCTTTCTATAAATACATGGTAAACCTAAAGATCAAAGATACCTACAAGCAGCAATTAATCTAAATTCTTTCTACTCTTCAAATCTTTCTTGCTCAAATATTTTCTGAAGTCTTGTTGTGTTTGTGCTAATATAACTCATGGTTTCTGATCATTCTGTACTGAGATTTTCAAATCAAATCAGAACCCTGGTGATAATAATCTGAGCTTCACTCTTTATATTGATTATTGATTGAAATATTTTTTATTTTAAATTGTACTAATATGCTCTTGTTGAGAGAGTTTTACTTGTAGACAGAATTGTTTCTTGTTTTTTTGTTGTTTAACGATTCAGGATTGTTGAATCGTTGGCTAACAAGAAGGGGTATTCTTGTTAGAGAGGAATCTCCACCTGATACGGAGAGGTTGTAACTTGGCTTGTAAAGAAGTTGGAAAGGAAAATTCTCACAGCGGTTGCTTGGGGTAAGGACGTTGGCCGAACCTTGTAAAAATACGGTCTTTAGCTCTTCTCCCTACTCTCCTTAATTTTATGCAAACATATAACCTATGTGTATGATTATTTAACACTTGCTAAATATTGAGAGTTGCTGAAGTTTCTTACTTTGATCCATATTTGAAATTAGTATACTATATTGATTGATTGATTGAAAAATCAGATTATCAAATTTTGAAGCTCACTGTGTAGTAACCAGGAAAAAATAATAATTAAATAATTAATTAAATAAATATTTATTAATTAATTAAACATTATTAAGGAAACTAATTAAATTAGGAAATATGTGGGTTATGTGTATATATATATATGCTTAAATACATATAAGGATAAGTTATTATTATTATAAGTATAAAATAAAGGATATAGGAAAAAAAAAAAAAAAAAGATAAAGAAGCTTAATGTTGAAGCTTCCTGGAAGCAAAAAGAAGATAGAAAAAAAAAAAAAAAAACTCTCTCAGGCTCTCACGCTCTCCACTTCTTTTATCTCTACGATTTCGCGGTGGATTCTCGCCCAATTGAAAATTCGAAAATACCACTGGATTCCATTTTTTGCCACCGACATTTCTACCGAAGTGGATTTGTCATAAGAGCAACGTAGGCATATCTCCTGGGGTAAAGCAAATTCTCACACTTATCTCAATTTTTCTTATATTTTAAGCCAAATTGACGATCAGACACCATCACGAGAATCTAGGGATGATTCTATATAAATCTAGAGGAGCGGATTTCTCGTGGGGTCGTTGTAGGCATAGCCCCAAAACTAGGATAAATGAGTTATTTAGAAATTAATTATTATTTAATTATTATAAATTAGGAAATGTTAAAATAATATTTTATTGGAGTTGATTTGATTGAATCAAGATTCGAGTGAATGCTGCAAGTACAATTTTGGGAACCCTGCAGGCGTGGTTCAAGAAATCAAGTAAGGGGGAATAAAATTATATCAGTATTTTACTAAGGTGAACCGGTTATTTACGAGCATATGAAATTAAATTATTTATCTATATGACTTTTTTTTTGGGAACAGCTTGAGTACTGGAAAATGATGATTTTATTTAAGGTTCATATTTGAGATAATTGCATATGATATTAAATTCGTGTAACATGAGAACAATTTTGCCTAATAAATTGAATATGAATTACTGTGGTATTTGGGTTTGCATGTGAGAATGTTTGGAATGATTATGACATGATGAATGAATTGTTATGTTTGACTCATGTGTGGAAACGTAGTGATCTGTCGGATTACTGTGTGGGAATGTATTGATCTGTTGGATACCTGTGTGGTAATACATTGATGCATTTGTGTGAACTAACTGGTGTGGTTATTCATATGCATCTCAATATAATGTTGACATGAGGAGGTTGTTATATTGCCTAGATATAAATCATGCTATGACATTGGCAGGTCAAGGAGCTCGTCATATTGTCATTTATATGGGGTAGAACATTGGCAGGTCAAGGAGCTTGTTCTATCGATGTACTACTAGTACGTCATGGGGATTGGATACTGGTGAATAGTGGTGCCTGTGCGGGCCACGTTATATCCTGTGTGGATAATGGCGCATGTGTGGACCATGTTATGTATCATGTGTGGATAGTGACGCCTGTGTGAGCCATGTTATGTACCATGTGTGGATAGTGGTGCCTGTGTGGACCACGTGTAGATAAAAAGTGTGTAGGTTCCTGTGTGGGCCACATGCTGATATGTACACAGTTACTCTATGTGGGCCACGTACTGAGGACATTGGAAGACAAAGTTTAAGTTGCATGATTCCTGTGTGGATGTGTTGTGCATGTGAATTTAATTAAAACATAATAATAATGGTATAGCATATTGTGAATGCATGTGTGTGCATGCGGCGAGGTAAACATACCATCGAGGGCTTGTTGAGAAAGGCGAATGCTCTGATAGGTAGTTTCTTGGTATCAGTGCAAGGGGATGCTACTTGTATGGGTGGATAGACATCTCGATTCTCGAAAACCTTTACCTTTAAAATAATAAAGATGTGTATACTGGCGGCGAGGTAATTCTTCACCTGAGGGCTTACTGAGTAAGGTGAGTACTCTGGTAGGTAATTTTTAGTACCAGAGCATAGGGAAGCTACTTGTATGGGGGGTAATCTTCCCTATCCACAGGGACTTTTGCCTGCATAAAAATTATGTACATGTGCATATTGAATGTGTGTATGATATCAGATGTCAGTGATGTTATTAATGATACGTTTTCTCAGTTGTTATTGATATTATATAAGAAGCAGTTTATTTTAATATATAAATATTAAAACTCATTTGTCACACACTATTATAATTTATTCTGCCCTTACTAAGAAGTGTCTCACCTTAGTGGATTAACAACTTTTCAGGTTCTTCTAGAGATCAGGTTTGAAGGCCTAGGCTGGGACTACTTTTGGTGGTTTCTTTTTGGGATATTGTGAGATACTAGTATATATATATATAAACATATTTGTACTGGGTTATGTTTTAAATGTTGGTTGTAGATACGGATATCTGGATGTTGTAGTTTCATTTTTGGGTTGTTATATAGAACTCTGGTATTTATTTGAGGTTATTTATTTATATTCTATTGCGTGCATGTTAATTATGGTATCAGATACAAGTGATTGGAATACATGACACCAAGACTCCACTTGGCGGGTTTGGGGCGTCACACACTGAATTATTGAATTTGTTTCATATTTAAAACCAAGAAACATATTAGTTATCTATCACGCCCCGAACCCAATAATGGGAAAGAGGGTGAATAAGTAACCTAATCATGTCCCTATATCATACAAATCACCAATGACACAGTACAATGAACAAGGGTTCGTCCCCGTGGGGTTCCCAGGCACCTTATGTACATTTACATATACCACAGAAACACAACGGAAGATAAGTCTTTTTATACATGTACAGTACAATACCAGAGTCTATACAAAGAAGTCTAACTCCATAAAATACAACACAAATTCGGGTGGCAGTCAAAACCCCTAAAAGACCACCCAGCATAAGCTTAGGACTTACCCTAGTACTTCCCGCAGTACACCAACACTACGCTCCTACACTAGGTAGCTAGTTCTGGTTACCCGAAGGACCTAAAAAATATGTACGTACAGCAGAGGTGAGACACCTCTCAATAAAGCAGATACAGGTTATATCGGTGTGTGGCATTTCAGTGTTATCATGATAGCAAAACATACACAGTTAAATGCAATTCCAGTACTTTCACAAAACAGTTTCAAAACAGTGCATACACTCTCACACACATGATCAAGTAACCCGATGTCGTCACTGTAACGACCTGCTCCTTTTTCGCATATATTTTTTTTTATATAAATAAATTATCATCACATCATACTTTCCAGTTCAGCAGGTCACAATCCACCTGGGCCCGTGGGCACCAGGGATATAACAAAACATACAGCAGAAGCCTACGCAGTAGAAAGTATAAAATCATATACATCTCATCATAATGTGCATAACACATACCAGAGTCACTACAATTACTATCTCACAGTATATACATCTCAAAAATGAAATCTAGGGACAATCCCCACAAAACCTAACTGTCCCTACCAAAAACTTACCCTTCCAAAGAGGGCAAACAATTGATCTAGATCAGCGGGGCTTTTCCTGCTCTCCTATCAGGGGCTCCTGAAAAATGTATAAGATTTAGGGGTGAGACACCTCTCAGTAAGGGAAATAAACTAATACCAGTGTGTGGCAACATGAGTATTCTGTGTTCTACATATACCATACATAACATGTTCAATACTGTTTATCAAATCTGGGAAAACATATGCATATCAAAACATGGCAGAACATACTGCATTTTCATAAACATTTCTCATCTCATATCATAATAATAATAACATAAAAACAATCCTGGTAGGTTAGCTGGCTGTTGTCATGTATTACCCCCACATGACTGGGTTGTGTGGCCCGAAGGCAGGACCTGACAATGGTTGGCCGACCACTGCCAAGTCAAACAGTAGTCTGTAGGTCCGATGGGTCTACCCAGACTGGTCCGTACACCAGGGGCGATAACAGCACACTTCTTGAAAATAACCACATCGACCATCCAATCTCACACCACTCCGTACAGCAGCGTTAACACAGATATCATGATCACGAGGACCATGGACACATAGCAACGGTACCGTGCAAGTGCTAGCCTAGACCAAGCCAACCAGGTTCTGATATCATATACATATACTAAAACCGTGATACATAAATATCTCATATCATTTATTTTCACATCAATCATATCATTTCACATATATACGTGTATCATGAAAATCATCGGCCCGTACGCCGGTTTTCCATCATAGAAATCCATATCGTCCCCATTCCAAAAAAAAATAGTATTTCACAACATTTTTATACTCATGCCACACTAAACAAATTTTCTACGTATTCAACATATCATCATTTAAACAGTATTTTCCAAATATAAATCATATATATAAATATATTTATTTTTCCTGAAACCAGATGCTACATATATATACATACATTTTCTCAAAACAAAACTAGCTTCGTTTATCGCCTTACCTGATTCCTGAAAAGCCCCTAAGAAAATCTTCTCCGTACCCACAAGGTTCTCAACTCAACCCCCTGAAAATGAAAACTCACAAAATTAAAGTTTAGTATTTTCGTACGTACAACATGTTCTATAACTACCACTAAGTCAAATTCGACTTAAAAAAGTCTTACCTCAACTTAGGGATGATTCCCAACGTTCCCAATCAACACCCTGGAACTGAAAATTTTCAGTATTAAAGTTCAGTATTTTTACGCGTATATCACTTTCTTCAACCGTCAAAAATCCAAATATTGAATATAAAGCCTTACCTTGGATTTGGGATGAAATCGAACTTCATTTCCCTAACGATCCGCTCCGGCAGACTTGTAGCGAACTTCGCCAGGAGCGTCGTGGTGGCTTCGGTTTGTCGATCCGGCGTAAAACTAGCCCGAAATCGAAGAGAGAGAGTCGTAGGAGAGAGAGAGAAGAGAGAGAGAGAGAGAGAGAGAGAGCACTTCCAAAAAATATCCAAGTAAGCTTCTTGAAGAAGCTTTCCACTTTCTATATATATATATATATATACCTTTAACCTTTATATTAAATACATATCATAATAACTTACTTATATATATATATATATATATATACACACACACACACACATATATATATATACATGCTTCAATATATATATATATATATATATATTTTCCTTATCATACTATTCATTTTACTTGTTAATTTAATTAATTAATTTTATTTTATTATTTTATTATTATTATATTTTTTTTAATTAAATTTTATTTTTATTTTTTTTTTTCCGGTTACTACATTCCTCCCCCCTTAAAAGAATTTCGTCCTCGAAATTTACTGTTTCCGTAACTCACCATCCTTTAATCAGGAAAAAGGGTCTACTCATTTTATTACCTACCCTCACTTATGGCGGAGGAATATCGTGGTTACATCTCGAGTCTTGGAAGATTACATATACAAAAGAAAACCATTCTCCCAAAACTAAAGTACTACACTATTCAACCATTACATGTACCTGCAACAGAAAACTACTTAACTATTTACATTTATTCACTCAGACTTCTTGAAATAAATGCGGATACCTCTGCTTCATCTGCTCCTCAGACTCCCAAGAAGCCTCTTCTACTGCATGATTCCTCCACAAGACTTTTACTTGAGGAATCGTCCTGTTACATAGCTCTTACACTTTCCTATCCAGAATCTGTACTGGTACCTCCTCATATCCCAGTGAATCACTAAGTTCCAACTCATCATAATTGATGACATGAGAAGGGTCTGGGACGTATTTCCTCAACATAGCAACATGAAATACGTTGTGAATCCTGGACAATACAGGTGGCAAAGCTAGCCTGTAGGCTACCGGTCCCACTTTATCTAGAATCTCAAATGGACCGATAAACCTAGGACTAAGTTTACCCTTCCTCCCAAATCGCATAACCCCTTTCATCGGAGCTATCTTCAAAAATACGTGATCACCTACGTCAAACTCTAAATTCCTGCGGCGATGGTCAGCATAACTCTTCTGTCGGCTCTGAGCTGCACTGATCCTATCCCTGATAAGATGAACTTTATCACACGCCTGCTGAACCAGCTCTGGTCCCACTACTCGCCACTCACCCACTTCATCCCAAAACAAAGGAGAACGACATCTCCTACCGTACAGAGCCTCAAATGGTGCCATGCCAATACTAGATTGATAACTGTTATTATACGCAAATTCTACTAATGACATGAACTGGGTCCAACTACCCCCAAAGTCTAGTACACACGCTCTGAGCATGTCCTCTAATATCTGTATCGTCCTCTCAGTCTGCCCGTCTGACTGAGGATGGAATGCCGTACTAAACGATAATTGAGACCCCAGAACCTCCTGCAGACTCCTCCAAAATCGTGATGTGAATCGTGGGTCTCGATCTGACACAATAGATACAGGCACCCCATGAGAACGTACTATCTACTGAATGTAAATTTCCGCTAAACGGCTGAGGGAGTAGCTGATCTTGATGGGAATAAAGTGGGTGGTTTTCGTCAATCGATCAACAATCACCCAGATGGCATTATGACCATGTAACGCCGTCGGCAGTCCTGACACGAAGTCCATCGATATGTGATCCCACTTCCACTCCGGCATGAATAACGGCTGCAACTGCCCTGTCGGTCTCTGGTGCTCAGCCTTTACCTGCTGGTACGTCAAACACTGCGCTACATACTCGGCAATCTCTCTCTTCATACCACTCCACCAGTATGACTCTCGCAGATCTTTATACATCTTCGTACTACCGGGATGAACTGTATACAAAGATTTGTGAGCCTCCTCTAGAATAGTCTTCCTGATCTCAGTATCGGCAGGAACACATAATTTGGAACGGAACCGCAAAGCTCCGTCATCTGCGATACTGAACTCCTCCCCCTGCCCACTCTGTACTTTGTCTATCACCTCCACTAGCTCTGAATCTTCCTTCTGGGCAACTTTAATTCTCTTTTGCAGGGTAGGCTGTACCACTAGGCTAGCAATACATACTGGGAGATCACTCTCCACCAACTCTATGCCGAGTCTCTCCAGATCCATTCTGATCAGATGCTGGATCCCCATAGCCGTCAACACTGGCTGCCTGGATTTCCTACTCAACGCATCAGCCACCACGTTTGCTTTCCCTGGGTGATAACTGATGGTACAATCAAAATCCTTAATCAGCTCCAACTACCTTCTCTGCCTCATATTCAGTTCTTTCTGCGTAAAGAAATACTTCAAACTTTTATGGTCGGAGAAGATCTCACACTGCTCACCGTACAGGTAATGCCTCCAAATCTTCAGTGCGTGTACCACTGCAGCCAACTCAAGATCATGGGTAGGGTAGTTCTTCTCAAATTCTTTCAACTGCCTGGATGCATACGCCACTACCCTGCCATGTTGCATTAATACACAGCCAAGTCCCTTCAAGGACGCATCACTGTAAATGGTATACCCTTCACCCCCACATGGGATGATCAACACTGGTGCTGTGACTAGTCTCTGCTTCAACTTTTGAAAACTTTGCTCACAGCTATCATCCCACTCAAATCTGACATTCTTCCTCGTCAGTCATGTTAAAGGCCCTGACAAAGCTGAGAATCCCTCAACAAAACGACGGTAATAGCCTGCTAGCCCCAAGAAACTCCTGATCTCGTGGACATTTCTCGGTCTAGCCCAATTCACTACAGCCTCAATCTTGCTAGGATCCACAGAAATACCGCCTCCAGATACAACATGCCCCAAGAACACGACCTTCTCCAGCCAAAATTCACATTTACTGAACTTGGCGTACAACTTCTTTTCCCGAAGTGTCTGCAAAACCTGCCTTAAGTGCATCTCATGCTCCTCATAGTTCCTAGAATAGACCAGTACATCATCAATAAAAACAACAACAAATTGGTCTAGGTATTGGTGGAAGACTCTATTCATCAAGTCCATAAATACCGCAGGAGCATTCGTCAAACCAAATGGCATCACTAGAAACTCGTAATGCCCATACCTAGTCTTGAAGGCCGTCTTTAAGACGTCTTCTGCTTTCACCTTCACCTGATGGTAGCCAGATTTGAGGTCAATCTTCGAATACACCCGTGTACCCTGGAGCTGGTCAAACAAATCATCGATATGGGGTAGAGGATACCTATTCTTGATTGTCACTTTATTTATCTCCCTATAGTCTATACACATCCTCATAGTCCCGTCTTTCTTTTTCACAAATAAAACTGGAGCTCCCCACGGAGATACACTGGGTCATATGAAGCCCTTATCTAGTAGATCTTGCAATTGATTCTTCAATTCTGCTAACTCCATTGGTGCCATTCGATAAGGTACTTTAGAAATCGGCGCTGTACCGGGAGGTAAATCAATAGAGAAATCCACCTCACGGTCGGGTGGCAAGCCTGGTAACTCATCTGGAAAAACATCCACAAACTCCTTCACTACAAGCGTGCTAGCAAGTTTCGATTCATTCTCTGACATCTCTTTCACAACCGCCACAAACCCCTGACAACCACTCAGCAGTAGTCTCCTGGCCTGAATAGCTGAAACTAGCTGAGGCGGGGATTGTACATGCGACCCTACAAACTTGAATTCTGCTTCCCCCGGGGGTCTAAATATCACCTCTCATGCACGACAATCTATGCTGACAAAATCAGCCGCTAGCCAATCCATGCCAAATATAACGTCAAACCCATGCATGTCTAACACTATCAAATCAACAGACAATGTTTTCCCCTGAATCTCTACTGGGCAGTTGCGGAGTACCCTACCACACCTCACTACCGACCCAGTCGGTGTAGATACCAACAGTTCAACATCTAATGATTGTGTTTCAGCCTCACATAATTTAATACACCCCAAGGACACAAACGAGTGTGTAGCTCCTAAATCAAATAATGCAATAACTTTAAAAGAAAGCATAATGACCATACCTGTCACCACGTCACCTGATGTCTCAGCCTCACCCGGCGTCAGAGTAAACACCCTAGCTGGAGCCGTATTCCTCTGCTGGCCTCCCTATGGTGCCTGATAACCTCCCCGGTATGGTCTAGGAGCTGGAACTACATCTGGTGGAGTAGGGCAGTCTCGTACCATGTGCCCCGATCTACCGCAGCAATAGCACACCGGAGCTGCATCTGGCGGGGTAGGACAATCTCGCACTATATGTCCCGATCTACCGCAGCGGTAGCACACTACACCACCAGCTCGACACTCTCCCCAGTGCCTCCTACGACAAACTGGAGGACCCTGCCCTGTCTGCACCTTGCGTCCTCCCGTCTCCTGTCTCCGCCCTCTACCATGATTACCTCTCCTCCACTGACCCGGCCTGTGACCCTGCTGGTAGCTCGTAGATGCAGATCTCTTCCTCTGTCCCTGCTCATCAGTATCAAGACGCTCACCAATCTCTACCAAGGCCGCCCTGTCGACCAACTCAGCGAAGTCCTGGATCCGCAGCACCACCACCTGCCTAAATATACTCCGCCTCAAGCCTCTCTCAAACTGCCTCGCCTTCTTCACCTCATCAGGAACAATGTGTGGGGCAAATCGAGAGAGCTCGATAAAACGTGCTGCATACTGCTGGACGGATAACTGTCCCTGCTTCAGACTCAGGAACTCTTCTACCTTAGCCTCCCTCACAGTAGCTGGAAAATATCTGTCAAAGAACAGATCTTTAAACCGGTCCCATGTCATAGCTATTGGAGTCACCCTCTGCTGCTCTAATAGTCTCACCGCAGTCCACCACCTCTCAGCCTCTCCTGTCAATTTATAGGTGGCAAAGAGGACCCTCTGTTCCTTAGTACATTGCAGCACAGCCAAGATTTTCTCAATCTCCTGCATCCAGTTCTCAGCGGCTACTGGATCAACTCCACCTGTGAACGCCGGAGGATTCATCTTTGTAAATTTCTCTATAATGCACCCATGGCCTGTAGATGGACCACTCTGCTCATCTCAGCCATAACCTGCTGAACCACGCTACGTAATACCGCATCAGAGTCGGTCCTAGCTGTACCTGATGGTCCTACTCCATCACTGCCACTCGCATGGGCACTATTTCCTTCTGGATCCATCCTGGAAAATAGCAGTTGCAATTCAGTAATCCTATCCTCATAATTTACCCACCTATCCTCACCACTCATCTCAACATTTCTAACTCATTGTTAATCCCCAGTCCTACATTCTAGGAACACAACCCGACAATAGCTTACTATGGTTTTCCTGAAATCGTCTCCCTAGGAAAAACACAGAAACTACCACGGAAGTCCTGCCTCTAGACTGTAGAACAAAATCTCAAATCCTTTCCTAAACTCTGGTATTATTCTTGCTGCACTCTAAAGTCTACAGAACCTAGCAACCTAGGCTCTGATACCAACTGTAACGACCTGCTCCTTTTTCGCATATATTTTTTTTTATATAAATAAATTATCATCACATCATACTTTCCAGTTCAGCAGGTCACAATCCACCTGGGCCCGTGGGCACCAGGGATATAACAAAACATACAGCAGAAGCCTACGCAGTAGAAAGTATAAAATCATATACATCTCATCATAATGTGCATAACACATACCAGAGTCACTACAATTACTATCTCACAGTATATACATCTCAAAAATGAAATCTAGGGACAATCCCCACAAAACCTAACTGTCCCTACCAAAAACTTACCCTTCCAAAGAGGGCAAACAATTGATCTAGATCAGCGGGGCTTTTCCTGCTCTCCTATCAGGGGCTCCTGAAAAATGTATAAGATTTAGGGGTGAGACACCTCTCAGTAAGGGAAATAAACTAATACCAGTGTGTGGCAACATGAGTATTCTGTGTTCTACATATACCATACATAACATGTTCAATACTGTTTATCAAATCTGGGAAAACATATGCATATCAAAACATGGCAGAACATACTGCATTTTCATAAACATTTCTCATCTCATATCATAATAATAATAACATAAAAACAATCCTGGTAGGTTAGCTGGCTGTTGTCATGTATTACCCCCACATGACTGGGTTGTGTGGCCCGAAGGCAGGACCTGACAATGGTTGGCCGACCACTGCCAAGTCAAACAGTAGTCTGTAGGTCTGATGGGTCTACCCAGACTGGTCCGTACACCAGGGGCGATAACAGCACACTTCTTGAAAATAACCACATCGACCATCCAATCTCACACCACTCCGTACAGCAGCGTTAACACAGATATCATGATCACGAGGACCATGGACACATAGCAACGGTACCGTGCAAGTGCTAGCCTAAACCAAGCCAACCAGGTTCTGATATCATATACATATACTAAAATCGTGATACATAAATATCTCATATCATTTATTTTCACATCAATCATATCATTTCACATATATACATGTATCATGAAAATCATCGGCCCGTACGCCGGTATTACACATTTTATCATAGCTCGGCCCGTACGCCGGCAAATCACATAGCACAGCCCGTACGCTGGCAAACCACATAGCACGGCCCGTACGCTGGCAAATCACATAGCACAGCCCGTACGCTGGCAAATCACATAGCACGGCCCGTACGCCAACAAATCTCATCCATATAGTACGGCCCATACGCCCGCAAATCACATATACATATAAAAATATCTCGGCCCGTACGCCAGTTTTCCATCATAGAAATCCATATCGTCCCCATTCCCAAAAAAAATAGTATTTCACAACATTTTTATACTCATGCCACACTAAACAAATTTTCTACGTATTCAACATATCATCATTTAAACAGTATTTTCCAAATATAAATCATATATATAAATATATTTATTTTTCCTGAAACCAGATGCTACATATATATACATACATTTTCTCAAAACAAAACTAGCTTCGTTTATCCCCTTACCTGATTCCTGAAAAGCCCCTAAGAAAATCTTCCCCGTACCCACAAGGTTCTCAACTCAACCCCCTGAAAATGAAAACTCACAGAATTAAAGTTTAGTATTTTCGTACGTACAACATGTTCTATAACTACCACTAAGTCAAATTCGACTTAAAAAAGTCTTACCTCAACTTAGGGATGATTCCCAACGTTCCCAATCAACACCCTGGAACTGAAAATTTCCAGTATTAAAGTTCAGTATTTTTACGCTTATATGACTTTCTTCAACTGTCAAAAATTCAAATATTGAATATAAAGTCTTACCTTGGATTTGGGATGAAATCGAACTTCGTTTCCCTAACGATCCGCTCCGGCAGACTTGTAGAGAACTTCGCCAGGAGCGTCGTGGTGGCTTCGATTTGTCGATCCGGCGTAAAACTAACCCGGAATCGAAGAGAGAGAGTCGTAGGAGAGAGAGAGAGAGAGAGCACTTCCAAAAAATATCCAAATAAGCTTCTTGAAGAAGCTTTCCACTTTCTATATATATATATATATATATACCTTTAACCTTTATATTAAATACATATCATAATAACTTACTATATATATATATATATATATATATATATACACACACACACACACACATATATATACATGCTTCAATATATATATATATATATATATTTTCCTTATCATACAATTCATTTTACTTGTTAATTTAATTAATTTATTTTATTTTATTATTTTATTATTATTATATTTTTTTAAATTAAATTTTATTATTATTTTTTATTTTTTTTTCCCAGTTACTACAGTCACACCCTTCGGCCCGAAGCCGGCCAGTAATACCTGGTGTCGGCCCGTAGCCGTTCCGCGTTACACGGCGTCCCCGGCACATGGGGAACCCCAGGCTCCCATGGCATCGCACCGGTACAAACTGGTGGATCCACATCCTTCGGTGATCAACCGGTAAGGCACACACCCTTGGATATAGAACCAGACGCTCTTGCCAACGTGGCAGACGATAAAAACGCACCCTCAGATATAGAGTCGGATACTCTTTCAGTACCTAGAACAACTTGGAACCCAGTTCCTATTGCATTTCATCAAAACACAACCATGCATGCTCATATAACCAAACAAACCACACCCATTTGGTAATCTAAAATCATGATTTTCCAAACACATACAATTTAAACAAGTCAAGGCACGACTATCCCTATAACGTAGTATATATCACAATATATTTATGATTTTCCAACAAAACCAAGGATGCAGTCCAGTACCCCTTTTTTTCCAAAAATTGTTACATGAAAAACCCACAGTTTTACCTGTTAGATTTTTCCAAATGAGTAACCAAAACACACACAAGACCGTGAACCACAGTTCTACCGAGTCCAATTTCAAAAATAACAAACATAAACTGAATCCCCTTACCTTTTCCCAAATGACAAATCCCGAACTCCAAGGCTCCTAAACCACGAACCGAGTTCCAAAACCTACAAAGCAGAGTACAGAAGATACTCACAATCCTCTTCACTACATAACTACCGTATCAGAATTGAAAATCGAGTCTTATCTCAATTCCGAGCCAAAACCCGAAAATGCCCAAAACGAAAATCCAATCCATAGAACTTGTAGAGAATCCTTCCCTGATCCTCGTGGTGACGTCAGATCTACGATTCCCACTACATACGGTGAAAAAATCTAGAGAGATAGAGAGTAGGTTGAGTTTCTAGAGAGATAGATAGAAAATTTGAGTTTTCTTAGTTGAGAAGTAATGAAAATATCTATTTATAACCCTTTGACTCGGCCACTCCTCGTCAATAAGACTCTGCACTTCATCGCCGAGAACTACAAAGACTTCGTCAACAAACTCTGGTTTCATCGACAAAGCTTGCTTAATTACCAATTTACCCTTCTCTTAATTAATTAGTTCCCTATATCATGGTTCGGGTTCTTACATTATCATTATTTGTTTATTAAGTGGTTTGACAAATTCAGAAGTAATTTTGATTATTGATTTTACTACACTGCTGAAATTAATCTTGCCCTATCAATTAAAATAAAATTTCAAGTCTTGTAAAATCAAATCTCTGAATTATTTATTCTAACTAGTCATTGATTAAAAGAAAATTCAGATTTTAAATATTCTAAGATTTTATTCAAACTGATCTTTGTTGACTTAACTTAAAAGGATTATTGGTTGTGCTTGTAGGGTTGCAAATCAATATCATTGTGATTGTGTGATTGCTAAATATTAATTCGTTGGGTTAATTCTTGAATCAAGGAATTTGTAGAACAAAATTTTTAAAGAAATTTTAATAAAACCAATTCACCCCACCTCCCCCCTTTTTGTGATTACACCTTACTTCTCAATTGGTATCAGAACCCTAGGTTGTGGTAAATCTTAATCTAGAAGCTACATAAAGATCCCTATGGCACACCTAGGTGTATCTTCCTTTGCACAAGACCAATCCTCTTCTAGACCACCTATCTTCTATTGTGTTAATTACATCTTCTGGAAACAGCGAATGAGAATCTACTTGCAAACTATGGATTGGAAAGCTTGGAAAGTAATCACACATGGTGACTTCATCCCTACTAAAAACCTAGACAACAAAGACATACCTAAGGAAGAAAAAGAGATGACTGATAATGACCTAAAGATGCTGCAAATAAATTTTAGTGCAATGAATGCACTATATTGCGCCCTTGATATAAATGAATTCAATAAGGTCATGGCATGTAAATCAATTAAAGAAATCTGGGATAAACTTGAAGTAACTTATGAAGGAACGGTTGACATAAAGGATAGTAGAATTAATATGCTCACTAGCGAGTATGAAGCATTTAGAATGAACCCTGAAGAAACCATCACTAGTATGTACACTAGGTTTACCCATATTATAAACTCTCTTAATGCATTAGGGAAAAATTACTCTACTTATGAAATGATTCAAAAAATTCTTAGAGGACTTTCACCTATTTGGGAACCTAAGGCTACTACAATAACGGAAGGCACGAACTTGAAAAATACCTCCCTAGATGAATTAATAGGATCACTCCTCACATACGAGATGTCAATCAATGAAAGAAATTCTGAAGGTAACAAAAATAAAGAAATCAATAGCCCTTAAGGCTGCAAAAGAAAGTTCTAGTGAAGAGGAAGACAACGAACTAGATGACGATGATGTATCCTTAATTACAAGAAGACTTGGAAAATTCTTCAAAAAGAACAAGAAATTTACTAGAAAATTTTGGGACTCCAAAATGGAAATAGGAGAAACTAATAAGAAGGAAATAAAGAATGAACCTCCTACATGCTATAATTGTAAGAAAGTAGGCCACATAAAATTGGATTGCCCACAACTCAAGAAGGATTCTAAAAAGAAGAAAAAGAAGGCAATGAAGGTCACTACATGGGACAATGTAAGTTCCAATAGTTTGGAAAGTGAATCAAGCAACCAAGAGGTTGCTAACGCTTGCCTTATGGCATGGGATGATGATAAAGAACAAAGTTCTTCGTCCAAATCTTTTGATAATTCATGCAATGAATCTTGTTCATCTGATGAATCGAATGATGAGAGTATGTCATCTTATGAAGAACTACAACGTGAACTATTCAAAGTTCATAAGATTTTAGTTAAAGTAACTAAATGATATTCTTCGTTGAAAAATAAGAATGAGGCAATTATGAAAGAATTGGAATCTAAAAATTTTGCTGAAAGAGAAATGAATTTAAAAAATTAAGAGATTAGAAAGCAAGAATGAAAAAGTAATGAAAGAATTAGAAGATTTAAGATCTCAAACTTCGATTGAAAAAGAAAAGAACCTAGTCATTGATGAACTTGAAAGCAAAATAAATTAGAGAAAGTGTTAGTGTGTACTCTAGTACACCCTAGGATGGTGCGGAGCACCGTCCGCACATGCCCACATAGCGTGAGCTGTAGGGCGCTAGTAGCACATTTAGTCGTTACGAGATTGTGACTGTTAATCATAATTAGATAGTTAAAAATTAATATTATATTTTTTAAGATTAAGTGGCACCACCGAGTGGTGCGACCAGGAGATCAGATGCGACCTCTTTGACAATACCTTCGACTGAACCTGAAATCCCAAGAGTCTCGACTAGGGGCACGACCAGGTCATTGCTTGGTGCGATCAGGTTGAATCTGTTTCGCGATTTGAACAAATGCAACCTTTCGGAAAAGGCATAATTTTGTCATAGATAGGATTAACTCCACGAAATACACAAGAAAATTCATCATTCTCTCCTTCTCTTTCTTACATAAACCTTCTACAAATTATATATTTTTTAAATATGGATTCTACTTTCTGCAAAGATAGAATTCCAAAAAATTTATTTAGATTACTATAAGGGTGTTTGTGATCAGTTTTCGTTTGTGTATAATGCAAACTGATATCAAATCATATTATGGGCTTCATTGTATTCTAAAAACGTATTTATTGACCTAATACACACCAATCTGGTGGGGGCAAATAATGTGTTGAGGAAAACGACATTATAACGTGCCTTGAAGCAAATTTCTATTACGTGAACTTTAGATTTTTAAGAATTTTTTACCATAATGAATCATAAACTATAAAAAATAAAAGGGAATTAGTTAATGCTTATTAGAAATTAAAGATCACCAAATATTCAAAATGCTGAAATATTATTAATTGCAATTTATAAATTATTCAAATTGCTCACCCTATACCTTAATTATTAAAAAAAAAAATAACATATGAGATGATGTCAACTATTGCTTAAAATATTTAAATGCCTTGATATTGCTATTTTATTTTCTAAAGCTAATTATAATATAGGTTCAAAAGTCATCATCATATCATCACTTTATTAAATAATGAAGAAAATGCATTTTATTCACAATATTATAATAAAAATGAAAATGCTTAAATATAATGATTTAGTAAAATAACGTTTTAGTTGTTTTTTTTCTAGTTGTTGATACCGGCAAGACCCGACCAGATGATGTCTGCTAATTCCACATATTGTTTTTTTTTTTTTTTTTTTTTTAACGCTTTGTAACTCTTCCTCAGCCAAGCTCCGAGTTTCGTCAAGGAAATCGACAAAGGCTGATTTATATAAGCATTTTTATTATCATATTGTAAATTTTCATTATTTTATATTTTATTATTAATTATATATTTAATCATTATTTGATTAAAGGACAAAAATGAGTATATGTTCAACAAAAATTTTAATCTCTTTTAGTTTTAATAATATGGAATGGTTTCAACTTTTAAATTTTTTTTTTTCAATTCTAATTATTGAAATGAAATAAATTGTAATTTAGTGACTAATAGGATTTAGCCAATAGTTCAATACATCACTTAACATAGATGGAATTTTCGTAAATCTAAAATTAAATTTTCTTTCTAAATTATTTATGTAAATTTGGAATATGTAGAAGTAAGTTGTAAAACATTCAAATTATTATATTAATTCATTAAAATATGTATTCTAAAATATGCAGAAGTAAGTTGTAAGTAAATCATTCAAATTTCATCACTTCAACTCTATTTTATCCCCTCTTCTTCATCCTCCAAACTTCAAAATTGAAGAATTCTCTCAAAATCATCATCAACAATTTTAACATTTGTACAATTTTATTTCTTTCAATTTTTTACAAAAAAAAAAAATGCTATTCCTATCCAATTTGATTTAAATGAGAATGCACACGAACTATTACAATTTACACCATACTTTTCTTAATTATTTATGTCAAGGTATTTTTTATTTTTTTATTTTTTTACATAAGAATACACACAAACTTTCACATATGGACTTTTAGTATTATTTATCTCAAGGAAAATTTCATAACATCCCCTTTTGTATTTTATTTTTAGACAATTTTATTAGATTCTCATTTTATTTCACTTTATCCTTGAAAAGACATTCTGTATGAAACAAAATTTTACATCGCTCAACTATTTTATTCCAAATAATGTCTACTAAATTCTCATTTTATTCTAATTTAGAAAACATAATGGCCTGTTTGTATTAAAAATTTTACAGGAAAAATTTATAAGAATTTTTTTTTAAATTACTCTCTACTATATATTCCCTTTATATCAAATGCCACTAAAAAATAAAAAACTAATG
This sequence comes from Malania oleifera, assembly GCF_029873635.1. NCBI lineage: Eukaryota > Viridiplantae > Streptophyta > Magnoliopsida > Santalales > Ximeniaceae > Malania > Malania oleifera. The sequence continues at coordinate 108,894,488 of NC_080424.1, forward strand.
AAATATAAACAATTAAAAAAAAACAAAAATTAAAAATGTCTAAATTTAAACTTTATTAATTAATTTAGTTATTTATTTTTTTTATTTCACTCTCCTTCATAATCAAATATGAGAAAGTAAAATCCCTCCATTTTTCGTATCTTTCCTTCCAAAGGAGCTGAAAGTATACTGATCCTCTCTTCTAGCAAGAATGTACAAAGTACACACACACACAGACAACAAGGAATGAGAACATGGACAAAATTTTCCTCTTCAAGATTCGAAGTACAGCCCTCTCATAATTATTCCCCATGAAAATTTCAGGTAATAAAATAGTGGTTTATTAGGGTGGGTCATCTAAAAAAGGTTTTCTTGCCTAGAGAAGTGAATGCAGGTACCCGCAGGCCGCTGCAACAAACCTGAAACAACACTACAATTGATGGATTTAGATTTAATAATACTTATTTTCCTAATAGTGTGGCTGGCTGCTGCTCGACGGTGCAGATATCACGTTCAGAACATCCGTCACTGATTGCATGGCGCTCAAAGCCGCTTTAAGAACATCCTGTGAACAACCTGGTTTCACAATTGTTCGCACCTGAGGGCAAACAAAATGTTGTCATATATTACACGACAGCGGTCACAAACCAAATACTTGAACCTGATTAAATGAAAACTATACGTTGTTATTACTTTTAACATTTAACAATCAGATAGAACAAGATTTTGTTTGGAACATGGAATGGGAACGAATAGGTTTTGGAATAAGAAACAAAGGAATGAATGATCAATGCAAATAGGCACCTTATCCAGATACTCCTGCAGTTTCTTTATACGGCCCATGTAATCCTGGTCTTCAACGCACAAACTTACAGCCCTAACATCAGCACCCGGCCCATCAAACTGAAGAGGTCCGGGGTTTCTGTACAGATCATCCATTAAGAATTTTGTTGCATTTTGTCTTAGCAGCCTGTAGAACAAATAGCAGTTATCATCATCACTAACCAATTATTGTGTAAATAATGATCAACCCAAAACATATAATACTCATGCCTTCTTTTTCTTCCTCTAAATTTATTATACAGGACAAGCATATATGCATCAGACATCCAGGAACAGTTGAAAAGAAACATACTCGTATGCTTTGCCTCTCAAATCCACAGGGGCTGGGTGAATAGCAGGTTTTCCAATCAATGATGAGGCCCCTGGACCACGAGACCATCGGTTTACAGTCATCATTGCCTGGGGTTCACCAATACATTCAAAAAGTCAGTGTCCTCTACCACTGCGAGCATTACTAAAACGCTGAATCATCTAGAAACTGGATTATACCCAAACCTTAACATAAAACCAATGCAAGCGTGGGGAAAGGAACTTTCTTCCCCAGATGTAAAGACAGATTAAAAACAACAGAAGCACAACTGCAACTTCATAATCCATGCTGCGAAGGAGATTAGCTACAGAAATGATGGATAAAAATGTAATCCTCACCGTAAGTGGAGCAGCACCACAACGCCACTTGTTCACAGGATTCTTCAGGTTAGTAACAGTCGCCATATAACCATTCAAACCAGCTGCTAGAATATGGTAGCAAATATGCCCAAGAACCTGCATAAACGTTGTTTTAATACTAAAAATAACAATAAAGCAAACTGATAAGTAGCAAGCTGAGGTGGCAAAGCAATTTTTATCATAACCATACATAGGCATAGTCACAATCAAATTTTGATGGCAATGATCCACGGGCTTGATAACCAAAGAAGTGGCAGATGGCATTGAATTTCTTCCCCTTGTATGTGCCTTCTTTCTGGAAAAACCCCAAAAAATATATAAATAAGTAAATAAGTGTCTAGAAATGTCATAATTATTTACTCAAGACAAGTGAATAAAGAGAGACAATGTGTAGCACACAAATTGCTTAGGTTTATTTATTTCATTTTACAGAAAGGAAAATGTGCTAATCATTATGGGCATGGAAATGGGTTATTGTGATCCCGAAGGCATTTAAGAATTTCCTCCCTGGGAGAGTGCAGCTTGGACAACAAGAGGATCATTTTGAGGAAAGAAAGGTAAGCTGTGCTGATGAATAACGTAAACAAAAGATGCTATTTCTAAGTGAAAAAATAAAAGAAAAGAGCACAAGGAGAAGGGTTGAAGAGCAGAAAGAAATATTATACTTGCCCATCAATGTTTTAAAAGCCTCAGTCAAGCCTCACCTAAGACGAGGCATGTCTAAAATTAGCAAATTCCAAAAAGGTCAAAGCATATGCACCAAGGGTTACACATTTCTACAAAAGGCACGCTTTCTGCACCTTTTCAGGTGAGGCTTATGCATTTTTTATGTGTGAAACTTAAGTCACATTTTGTACGAAAATTTTAACCACATGTTATAAGAGAGAGATGTCCTAATATAAGTTCATCTCTAAAACTATTTAACCTCAACCTTTCCAAAATAAATGAGAGTTGCCTCTTTGATATTGAACATAATTCGAACTTAATGTTATAACATCATCTTGGAAATGACTGACAGAACGAATTCTAGTATTTTATTTATAGATTGTTTTTTAATTTAAAAAGACTTATGCCTCGCCTCTCAAGGGTTAAAACACCTTGCAGGGGCATAAGCTAATCCTATTGTTTTGCCCAAGCCTGATAGGTCTCCCAATAAAACAAATATCATCTGAAATTGCACAATCTGGAATGAGTGCGTGGAGTCTGTCCAGCACCAAAAAGGAAAAAATCTAAAATGGTAAAAATAATATGAAGATTCACTTTAATCAAATCAATCAAAATTGCACGTATCCTACCAGTCGCTTATTCATTCCAACTTCCACAAGATGTGCCAGAAGTTTCTCTGTCTCAATCTAGAAAAAAATAAAATATATCACCAATCATTAAATAAAAAATACAACATAATTCAGTAATTCATTATCCTAGTAACACAAAGAGCTCACACTCCTATACCTGAGATAACTGTGCAGAGTCATCAGATTCGGGGAGAAGAAGCAGCTGCAATGTCAAAAACATCAATTTAGTGAACATATTGATTATTAAACAAGGCCAATAAAAGGCAAAAATCTCTCAATATAAAGAAATATGGGGAGCTTAGGACCTGTTTTCTGATGAAGAGTGGTAAAAATTCAAACAAGGCAGATGCCCATGGTGAGAGTTGGGAAGAAATGTCATCAATAGAAACACCTTGCCTGTGCAAGCCATGAACTTCCTGTCGGGTACAAGGTGAGGTCACAAATCATGTCAAATTCATAAATGACTTGTGCAAACTGAAACTATCAAAATAAAGCTTGAAGCGGATTAACAGAAAGAAATGAATTCTATAGCTTACCTGCAATAGAGCATACACTTCAGGAATGCTTTCTATAAGCCCTTCAGGCAGTAAGATGACCCCATGGTATTTGTCTGGTCCAAAAACATCAAATCAGATAACAGTTGCACTCATTATAGTCACCACCACCACCACAACAAAGGGGAGTTAACAAATTCCAGACCTTGTTCTGCCCTGGCCTGAACTGCATCACAAACTTGTTTTGTCAGATCAAAAAGAGTAAGTTTTGATGCTGCAACCTCCTCTCCAAGAATGACCTGCAGAAAGCAAAGTATTGCGTAGTCTAGAAGGTAGGTCTTGATATATTTAGAAGCACACTGAAGACCTCATAACAGCAATATTAAAATAAGAATAATAATAATAGAAAAGGAAAACTAACCATATTTGGATGTGATTGAAGCGTGCATTCCAAAGTAACATGAGATGCCTTTCGGCCCATGAGTCTGATGAAATAATAATACTGAAAGGCCCAAAAAAAAAAAAAAAAACAAAGACCGAAGGTTTTTGTTCTGATAAGTTTCAAGATTTACATAAAATGGAAAATATCAAAATAACATCTGGACTAAAAGTAAAGGAACTTATCTTTTCAGCTAAACCAGTTTACAATTCACAAAAATAACACTAATAATATTAAGTCACTGCAGGTTTTAGTGCCACAAATAACTACTTTGTACTGCTCATTCTGCCCCTTCCAGTACAAGCAAGCAATGCTATAGTTTTGCCCCATTGTATTTAAATCTCAATAATTGACAGATCAGTTACCTTCTCTGCAGATAGAGCATCAGTGCAGACATTGCTGATGAGCTGGGAGTTGACCTGAATACAAAAGAACAAAAGGCTTTCATTCTTAATAATTGCATGCAATTTCACAATAAACATAAACAAAAAGGCCAGTATCCATTGTCTTCTGCAATCTTAAATCTGCACAATTGAACATAGTATGATTACAAAAAATCAAATAGCATAGACACTCTCCAGTTAAAAATTTTAGTATTGCTAAGAACACTAGAATCTATCACTTTAAACAAGAATTAGAAAGTCGTACACTTTTTGGATTCTAGTCTTCTTAGCAATACTAAAATTTTTTCAATGTTTTAAAAGGCAAAGGCGTAAGGCGAGGCATTTTAACCCTTAAAAGGTGAGGCGTCTTAAGGCATTGGGGCGTAAGCCTTTTAAGAATTTATTTTTAAGATTTAAAAAATGTAAATAAATTTATATATTTTAAAAATAAAGAAAAATTAAGAAAATCACAAATGTAATGTAAGAAAGAAAAATTATATGTACTTTGCAACTACTTGTCGGTCACTTGAAAAATTGCGAACTTGAATACATGACATAAATCATGAAAAGAGATAGCTATACTATTACAAAGTTCAAACTATTTTCATGATCTAAGATACAACTCTCTATTATTTTGGAAAGAATGAAGTATAAGAGTTATAGAAATCAACTCATATTATGAGATTACTTTTATACAAACATGTAGTTGGAATTTTTTAACCAAACTTAAGTTTCACGCACACCCAAAATACGTAAGCCTTAACTAAAAAGGCACAAAAGGTGTGCCATTTGTAAAAATGCGTCAGCCCTTTTGGAATTTGGTATTTTAGATTGAGCCTTAAGGCATTTTAAGCATGTTGTGCCTTGAGGCGAGCCTTAAGGCAAGCATCGATTGAGCCTTTTAAAACACTGAATTTTTTTAACATTACACCATCTAAGCATTCTCATCTCAGCAACTTTAACTTTTTGAATATGTTGTTTCTTAGTTGCCCAACATTATGATACATATAACATAGCTGGTCTTATAGTCATCTAAAAAATTTTCCTTTTAATTTTAAGAGTATTCTACGATCACAAAACACACTTGAAACACTCCATTTTACCCAACCTGCTTTAACTCTATGCATTACATCCTCTTCAATTTCTACCTTAACTTGCATAATGGATCCAAGGTATCAAAATTCACTAGTGCTATTGATTTTTTCATCATCAAGTTTAACTTTGTCTCTAATATTCCTCCTACTATTACAGAAATTACATTTTATATATTCTGTCTCATTTCTACTTATTGTAAAACCTCTAGATTCTAAAACTTCTCTCCATAATTCTAACTTAAACTTTACTCTACCCCGAATTTTATCAATTAGTACAACATCATTTGCAAACAATAAACATCATGGAATGTCACTTTGGACACTCCTAGTCAATTCAACCATCAGTAAAGCAAAAAGATAGGGACTCAAAGCAGATCCTTGAATGTACACCTATTATGATTGGAAACTCTCTAATCTCTCCACCTATAGTCCTAACACTAGTCATTACTCCATTGAACATATCCTTAATAACATCGAAATACCTACTACATACACTCTTTTTTACTAAAACCCACCATAGAACTTCCCTAGTATCCTATCATATGCTTTCTCCAAGTCAATAAACACCATATGCAAGTCTCTCTTATTTTTCCTAAATTTTTCCATTAATCTTCTAAAAAGATTATATAACTTCTGTAGTAGATCTCTCAGGCATAAAACCAAATTGATTTTTTGAGACCTTCGTTTCTAACCGTAATCTTTGTTCAACTACCCTTTCCCACAATTTCGTTGTATGACTCATAAGTTTAATTCCCTAATCATTATTAAAATTTTAAATATCTCCTTAATTTTTTTATATAGGTATTAAAGTGTTTTCCCTCCATTTGTTTGGCATTTTCTTAATTTTTATAATTGCATTAAATAAATTAGTTAATGCATTTTAGGAACAATGAAGGGAAAATATGCAAGTTGGAAACCAACTCCTCTCCCCTTAATAGTATAGCATTATATATTATAATATAAAATTACATAAATAATAAAATATTTTTATAACATATATTATAAAAAGTATTAAAAAAAAAAAACAAATACTATACAACAAGACCAAGCCTTAAGTCCCACTAAGTGGGATCGGCTATATGAATCATTTTCCGCCAATTTATCCCATCATGAACCATTTCTTTTAACGACAACAAGAATTATAATAAAATATAACTTGCAAAGAATAATGAAGTACATTTTGATGAAGCCATTAATGTTCATATTAATAGAAATTAATTATTATGCAATTAAATAAAAAACATTATAATATAACTATTGGATTTCATATTAAATAACATATTTTCATACTATGTGGCCATGGACAAATTAGACTCACACACCAAACACTAGAATATGATTCCAATTCCAATTCTATCATTCTCATTCCAATCCCACTCAGATTCTAGTCGCAAACCAAATGCCACCACAATATTTGTCAATATCACATCACCAGAAAAACAATGCAGAGTATAGCAATTGGATCATTTACTTTTATAGACTGAAATGATTTGCTTTAACATATTAAAAAATCTCGTGCATTAAGTAATAGAAGTAATACCTTACATATTGTATCAAAACCAACATTAGTTTCAACAAATTGATTCTTGAGATCTCCATTCAAAGTAACAGGAACCCCAACAACCTGTAAAACCCAAACAAAACAAATGTGGTTACTACATGTTGATGTCACATAAGTTTGAACAAAACAGAGCTTGACAACAGCAACCCTAGTCAAACCCCAACTAGAGCCCTGCTGCACGTGGGGAGCAGTAATGAGAAAACAATTAACTAGGTTTAGGAAACATAGAAATATTAAAAAAGTTAACAGTAACAGAATTTCCTAAATATAAAATAGAAAAACACATCAAATTGAATTCTTAGTGACATGCGAAGTACCTTTGTTGTGCACTTTGCTTCTGCAAATGTCTCTGCAAGCTGAGCAGCATCTGTGTTTGATGTTACCCCTTCAAAAGTACCAAATCGTTGTGTTAAGCAACTTTGAAACACCATACACCAACTATATCTTAGAAAAATTTTAACTTAGTCTACCTCCAATGATAACAAGGCCATCCAACTTCAAATCTTTGCATGCATGAAGTGCAGCATTAACTTGTTCAGTTGTTCTTATTTGATCTTTCGTCCGCCCTAGCAAATCATAACCACCTTCAAGGGCACAAGCATATCATAATGCACAATTAGCATTGATACAATTTTGAAGTTCAGAGAAAAAATCAGAGCTCTCATTGCAGCAATTCTCAAGAACATTACTACCTTGATTTTTGTAGGTTGAAAGAACGTCATCTGTAATCTCAAGAGTTTTCTGTGCAAATAAACCTTCAGAGCCACCTGTTAACAAGCCGAAAGGCAATGATTAAATGAAAGTTACACCTTCGTGACTGAGGTTTGAGTTTTTATGCCTTGAACTCACTCATTAAAATTATTTTTTTTATTTGAAAAAAAGGAGGGGATATTTTATTAGAAGTAAACACAAATCTTTAAGAAAAGATAGAGATAATTAAAATAAAAGAAATTCACAAGGAATATCACATATCAACACTAACTTTATGCTCACATGCAAATCAAAAAAAGCATTGTTCAATGGTAAATTCCCATTAAAGATTTGTTTTAAGTTCAACAACTACCAAGCACAATTGATTTTAATTCAACACTTCAAACTCTAGGGTCTTTGTTTAGGGATCTTAAAACAATTCAAATATTAGGATCTCAAGTCCGTAACTTGGAGCTGTATCTGTTTACATAGTGCCCAAATCATGAGAAAGTCAAGCCATGTAAAATGAAGTTTGCAATAAAAAAAGGCCAATTTAACACTTCAGCAAGGAGCCACATGCATAAGAGGAGCCCTAAAACATTTTATTGTTTCTTGGAAAAAGAGGTGCCACAAAGTAGGACACTCATGATGGCAAATGACAATAGAGTCAAATGATAAGAACTGAAAAAAACAAAGTGGAACTTACCTGAGAAATCAATGAAAAACACTTGATGAAATGAGCTAAAGCATAAGCTAAACCAAACCAAAGATACAGGATGTCACTGCTTACCAAGAAATCCAAGTAGTGTGCTGTTGGGGTTGTGAGTTTTAAGTGCATTGTGAAGACCCCATATGACATTATGTCCTCCAGGAGATTGTCTCCCACAGAAGACCAATCCCACCCTGCAAAAGATAGTTGAAATGAACAAATATTCTTAAAAATGCAAATAGCACAAAGAACACTCCTCACAATAGCTTTTAACTAGTTTCCTAATGTTGTTCGCTCAAATTCTTGCATTTATGCAAGTGTGCACAATATTTTATGAAGCCTCTAAGATGTACATTTTAATTTATTGTCATGAAGCCTTCAAGACAGACCTCCTTTTTTTTTTCTTTTTTTTTTTTGTTAAGGAACAAAAGCTATCATAATTTTTCCCACAAAAATATAGGAGCTTGACTCCACTTTTCTAATCACTTTTATATACATTTTCCCCTATTTTTCCCCATCCCCATTGGCACTGCCACTGCAACCATCCATAAATTTCCTCTTTACACATAATGCACATATAATCATACTTGTATTTAGTATATACGTAAAGTCACAGTAGGATATATAATGATAGCACAAGAAGAGCCAGCATTTAGCATGTGCTCAACAGAAACTTAATGGCAGATCATCCCATAGTAAGCAGGGAATGGGGGGATTGTCCGGGAACCGGGATGCAGGGTCATGTCCCTAATTTATGGTTACCTCTTGTGACCCAAAACACAATGGCATGCAGTTTGGATGGCCAAAGGTGGTGAACCATCCTCTTAAATGTAAGAATGAAAAAATGGAAGAAAAAAATTAAAGAATCAAAACATATTAAGAAAATTGAATCTCAAAACAGTTATAGATTATAGAAAAAGAGAAAGTAAGAAATTTTAATATATTTATTTCATGCAGTCATGCCTAATGTCACTTTCAACATTTATTAAGCAGCCCAAGTGCTTGCTTCAAAGCACACAACGATGCAAGATAGTGAACTAATACCACCACAGTACCATATACAAAACTAAGCAGTCTACTCTACCACCACAGACCAGAACATACACCTATCTAGATAAAATCATCATCCTTTAGGCAGTTTAACTTATCATAGTCATGCTCACTAGATGAAAACTAAAATGAACAAAAAGTGATTGTTTGCATACCTGATTGCTGGATGCTCAGTTATAATTTTTGCATCAGGGACCTTTGCAGTTTCCCTAAGAAAGTGAGCTAAAGGCTGACCATACGTATGCGGGAAGGACCGACTTATGGTGTTAGCACCAGAGGGATCTGCAGCAGTTGTTGCATCACCATATTCGACCCTGACAGTAGTACCCTGAGTTTTTAAAAATAAAATAAAATAAGAATGTGTTCAACAGAGACATGATTCTAGCCATTCAAAAAAGTAAGCTCAGGCAGTGACAACCGACTGTGCTAGGCTAAAGCATCTTCCAGCACAACCATATTAAACAGAAAATATTAATCGGCACATAATATATTTTAATGGTGTAATGAATGAAAATGCAAAAAGATACTAGTTTCTTTGTTAAAGAAAGGCATATTTATGGGATTTTGTCAAAAACCAAACTGGTCTTCTTGGATTTCTAAAACTTGAAGTGATAAACTTTGATGCCTCTTCATCAGTTTCCATTATTAAATAAATAAATAGGGGATCTTCATTATAATTGAAAGTTCATTAGCTAGTGCCACATAGATGCAGATATCAACAAATGAACTATAGTTAGATCCTACCAAGTTTGAGACTGCAAGGATGACAGACAGGGATGTGAAATACGGAACATAACAACAATCGATACAAAATTACAAAATGGGATTCTTGTCCTATGTAGTCTACATGTTGTAAAGGCAAAAAATAAGGAACTAGTAACTGATTCATGGGGGGCAAGAATGAAAGCAAGTTTGTGCAAAAATGCTTACTTTATAATTTATATTATGTTTTTCTGGTATCATATTCCTGTATTTCAATGTAGTTATAAAGAAAACACATAATGGTGCGTGAGTTGTACATGAATAGCTAGAATAGAATTTATTAGTCATGCTCAGTGCGAATAAAACCCTCTAAACTGTGAAATGCCTGTGGTAGATGCCTGCAAAATTATCATTCCCGAACAGATGTAGCAGAATCAATAAAATGCATGTTCAGAGCAACAACTGATTCAAAAGATTGCCGTAAGTCTTATACAGGCCCAATCATCCAAACTACCGCACCAAAAATTCAAACTTGCTCCGCTGAATACAAACAATATACAAAAATAAATCCAAAACAACCAGACGTTATTTGCGTAGCTCACAGTGCCGCCCAAGCGAGTCATTCAAATATAAAAAGCAGTCAAACAAATAAATCGAAAACAAGAAAACAATAAGCGCGCGCGGCCTGACAATTCGATCTCTTCCCCTGCGTCTCAGCAGATTACAAAAACAATGAAATCTCCGATCGCGCCAAGAACATAACGAGAAGTGTTTTGCATTGAAAGTAAATAAATTACAAAAAAAAAATGGCAGATTTCGTCAGATTTGAGGAGCAGAAGCAGCACAAAACAGCGGAAAATAAGAAAATCACGAACCCTACCTGAAGGCAAGGAGGGAGTTCGGGATGGTAGAGAGATCGCTCCTTTTGCAGATCGGAGAGTTCTCTGGGAATGCCGAAATCTGAATCCATCTGTTAGCTCTCTTTCTCTCTCTCTCACTCTCTCCTTCTCTCTGTGTCTTCGTGTGTGTTCTGTTTTTCTTGTCCTCTAATACCGGTTTTATAGGTCCCGGCGATCTAACCAACCAACCTAGCCAGTGGTTTGGTTCAACCCTGGTGGAGCCAACTACGAAATCGTCCATTGCTTTGGGATATTATTACGATATTAGCCCCTGTATATATCGTTGAATTACGTAACTACCCCGCTGTTTTTGACTCTGCTCTGCTACTGCTAGACCCTCCCTCGTCGACGTCGACCAAAACAAGCCTCCTTCCCCTATATTATTACACAATTGCCACCCCTTAATACTTAATATTATGATGATATTCAATGTATTTAATTTTAGGCAATTTCTTAATGGGTTGAAAATGTAAATATGAAAATACAGAAATATGGGATAATTTTTTATATTTCCATATAGAAATATGAAAATAAATAAAATTAAAAAAAATAATTTTATAATTATTTAAAAACTAAAGTTAAAATTATTTCCAGAAGAGAACGGTTTTAATTTTTTTTGTTTTTTTGTTTTTTATACAAATATTATAAAGTTGAAAAATAAATAGACTTCTTTGTATTTTTTAAAATTTTAAAAATTTAAAAAATGAAAAAAAAAATTACAAGATCCAAAATAAGTTTAAAATTTTAAAATTTATTACTAATTAAAATATAGGCATAAAGAACATTAAGACGCTTAGGTAAGGGTGGCCACATTTTGATTTATAAATTTGGTTAACAAATAATATTAGCTAATATATGAGGGTGAAGGATGAGTTTGGCCTTCTTTTTTTTTCACTTAAACTCTTTCTTTCTAAAAGTAAAAATCGGGTTGAACATTTTCAGTAAATAAATTTTTTTATTTTTTTAAAAAGTCAAACTTTATTTTTTTCTTAAGTGAATTTTTAATAGTTACAAATTTGAATCTTTTTAATGCTAAAAGGTAGCTTTTTTTTTTCCTAATGAATTATTTGTTAAAACAAAAGACACTAACTTCCCCGAAGTTTGATAAAAATTACAATGATCTCTCCCAAATTTTTAAGAATTTCATAAATCTCTCTTAAGATTCACCAAAAAGTCACAAATCTCTTCTTGTATATTGTAAAACGACAAATTTTTTTAGAGTAGGTCTATATCTTTTTGACAAATCGCGGGAGGGGGTATATGAAATTTTTGAAATCTCATGAGAAGTTGTGACAATTTTGAAACTTTATGAGAGATCTTTGTCTTTTTATCAAATCTCGAGAAATGTGAGCATCTTTTACCTTATTCAATTTCATTATTATCGTCAAATTTTCTCAAATATTACAAAACTATTAATGCATTAACTATATTCCCTTCAAATACATTTTTATTTTAATCAATTTAAATACTAAATGGAAACGATTAATTGATTAACCAATTTTTCAATTTAATTTTTTTATTCAAAATGATTTTTTCAATTACATTTTCATCCATAAAGATTATCATACATGTTTGGTGTCTATTTGTAACTTGAAAAATCTTAAGGAAAGGAAAGAAAAAGAAAAAGAAAATATGAAGCAATTCACTTTTTCATGTTTGGTTATCAAGAAAAATAAAAAAAATAAAAACAAAAAAATTTACCAAATCAATTAACACAAACATAATTTTACATAACATTTATATTTAAGGTTTCTTAATTTATAACCATATAAAAATAAAATTTTATTTTTAATAATAATTAATATAAAGGAAAAATATAGCAAAAAATTAGTTCCCTTCCTATTCTTCATTATTTTCTTTTTTCTCAATCAAAATTTTGACCTTGATTAGCCAATTTGACCGTTTTATTTTTATAAACACTTTTCAAATTGGTTGTTTTGACTTCTAGATGACCCAAAACTATGTACCAATTAAATTTTTTAAAGCAGATTTTAGAATGAATGATTTTTCCATTTAGCAGTACTTTTTTTTCAACGTGAATGCATGTTCATTAGTTGAATCAATTCACGTGTTGCCATAGTTGGTCATAAAGTGACATAGAAATTCCTAAGGTGACGATATAGTCTGTGGGGGGAAAAATATCAATAATAATAAAAGTCATAAAGAGAGAAGATTATTATTATTATTATTATAAAGGATACTTACCTTTCCAAATCTTACAGACCTCACCTAAAATTTGTATAAAAAAGCATCTATTTAAAAAAAAATTTAGAAAATAAAAGAAAATATTTGTGTTTTGACACATTTCAAAAAAAGTCGTTAAAATTTTTAAAATTTCAAAAAATATTATTGTTTCGATTCAAAGTTTATGGAATGTCATTGTCATATTCAATTCTTTTCACTATTACAATTTAGAGTCTCTTATTAACCTTTTACTTAGGCATTGGAGTAGTCCGGAATACACTCTAGGTCTTTCAAGTTATTTTTGTTTGATTTTTTTTTTTCAGGTGATTGTGATCGGGAAAGGATTCACGAAGATGGATCGACTTTGAGGCTGCAACAAAAAAAAAAAACAATTATTATTAAAATATGGGAGTTCATTGGATGGAAATTTTCAAAAAAAAAAAAAAACAATTAGCATGTCATCCAGATTTAAGTCTAGAAGGTCAATGCATGCTATTCATTGGAATTTGTAGTGTAATTGCTTTTCACCTCCCCATTCCTATTTTTACTTTTCAAACAAATGACGGCTTTTCAGCGCAGTGGAAGTCGTGGAACATTTTTAAAATTAAAATGTTTTTTTATATACGCGGTTAAGAATACTATTTTAATGACTATAATATACAAATTGTTTAATCAGAGAGAGAGAAAAAAAAATTATATTTATTAAAATTTTAGAATTGTTAATGTTAACTTTGGTGTATTTCCAAAAAGGGGGGTGAATTGGGTATTAAAAATTTATTCTTAGATTTAGCTAATTCAACAGCAACGTTATATAAACTTATGATCTTTTTATTTAATTATAAACTCAATCAACACATGTACTACATATAATAAATCAAACATACAACATATATGTGCTGAAAATAAATGTACGAAAAATAAATTTGTTGAAATATAAAGAACACGAACGATATGTTATCGAGGTTCGGCCAACTGTACCTACGTCCCTACCTTTTGCTCACAAGTTCGAGAATTCCACTAATAGTTCACTTAACGGGTGGAACGTCATCTAATACAACCAGCTCAATTAGCACAGAGCTGATCTCAACCTTTACAAATTCTCCTTGCGAGCGTGAAAAAAGTCTTAGGTCAAATTCACAAAGCTAATCCAACCTGATCTTACGGACTAGATCAAACCCCCTCAGGCCACGCCTGAAAATATAACAGTATTTTTCAAAAAATAACCGGTACAGTGATTATACTTTCATGTTAAACAGATATGTACTCAATACACGCAGTATACTCAATCAATTACACATCAACATTATTAAAAATGTAAGCTCAATGATGTGTATTTTTGTGCAAGTTACACTCAACAAGATATGATCATTAATATGTTCAAGAGTGTTCTAATTAAATTAAAAACTTTGAAATGGTATATATCAAATCTTAATAATAATCAAGATTTCAAATATGCTAATCAAATATTCAAACTAACTCAAAATATTTTCATTCAATGTAATGAACAGAGGAGTAGTTTGAAAAATATTATAACTTGTAAAAATATTTACACAACAAAAGTAAAGTTATAGGAATCTTGTAATGATAATGCAAAGATCCTTAAGCTACTGAATATATCCCAACACAAGATTTATTATATTCAAATCTGTGGGATAAACTTTGCTAACTCCCCAAAAATAAATCAATCAATCAAATAAGAACACTGCGAGTATTAGCAATACCTAATATATACTAGTACAACCAATATACTCTTACAATACTAAAATGTATCAAGGGAATAGAATTTTAAGAGTATTTGGACAAAAAGAATATTTTCAAAATAGATGATTTTTTGCTAATTATTTGGCTAATCTCACACTAATCTTCACAAATGAACTTATATTTATAGACAATATCAAAAATATAACCGTTTGTGACCTATTGAGTATTCTTAAAAAAGTTTTAAATAGTTTAAACACAATTAACTCAACTTAATCCTATTTTACTGTGATTAAAATAATTTTAACCAGCCGAGATTCGGGCAGCTAAACCATGCTTCGGTCGCTCGAACAAATACAGTAATAAAAGTAATTTAAATGAGTTCGGTCGCCTGTGTCATGCTTCGGTAACCCGAATCAAAGTCAGTAGTCTTTGTTCGTGACTTCGGGTGCCCGATCCTTGGTTAGGTCGCCCGAACTCTTATGTTCGGTCACCTAGGGCTCATTTTAAACTGTACAATTCGGTCGCCCAACCTCTCTCATTTTATGTCTATTACATTTATTTTCACTTCAATTGAATTTAAATGAGTTCGGTCGCCTATGTCATGCTTCGGTAACCCGAATCAAAGTCAGTAGTCTTTGTTCGTGACTTTGGGTGCCCGATCCTTGGTTAGGTCGCCCGAACTCTTATGTTCGGTCACCTAGGGCTCATTTTAAACTGTACAATTCGGTCGCCCAAGGAGTTTTGAACTCTTGGGGTTCGGTCGCCCAACCTCTCTAATTTTATGTCTATTACATTTATTTTCACTTCAATTGATTTTCCAAATATTATAATTGATATTTGGGACTTTCTTTTTATGCAAGTGTTGAGACCCTAAGGTCCTTTCTAAGGTTTTATTGAGTACGCCAAAAATCTGGCGTCAGTCGATCGAAAGGTGCCCTAAAGTCATTCGGTCTCTATAGTCAGTTTATGACATTTTTGAGTTTACAAACCTACATGCATGACATGCAGAGATTATTACAGACCGATATCATAATTACTATTACAGACCAATATAATATAAGTTACAACAAAAGAAGTCTTCGAGATCTTTAGACTTTGAGTTTTCATGTGTCATTAGTTGATCTGCTAATTATATATCTGCACACAAACTTGAAAGTCCTCAAATATCAAGAGTATTTGTCATTATCAAAATCGGGTATGACCTATCAGGTCAACAATTAATATTTTGAGAAAATTCTTCAATTTTAAAATTTCAAATAAAAGGTCATTCTTCACAAAATTAAAATTAATATTAAATAATCGGGTAGGGGTAGGTTAGGGGGTAGGGACAAATTAGGAACATAAAGTGAAGAAAGTAAAGAAGAAGAATGGTATATAAATGGAGAAGGGCAGCTGGATGTTCCGGGGGGGGGATATGCTGTAGAGAATATGCTAGGGCTGGGGGGAGGATATTATTGTAATTTCGGCATGCCCTCTCCGCGTGTGTTTTGTCTGTGTCTTCACCAACCACTCCACCGGAAGGTGGGGCGGGGCTACCCTCTTCATCGGCTTTGGCTCCCTATCAACTATACACTATAATAAATATTAAGCTCCCCCCTCCTGGCTCCTGCCTTTCTTTTTGAGATTTTCCTATTTACCGTACCCCTTCGGGTGTCGTCTTATGTTGTCCTCCCGACCACCTGATGACGCCATCCCATCCCCCGCCGGTCACCAACAATTGCTGCCGTTCACAATTATGGAGTGAAAATTACTTCTTGCTTCTTTAAAATAAATAATAAAAATTGCATCTTGAAGAAAATTTATTATTTTTTTTTATCAAACCTTAAAAAAAAATAATCATTATCTTTTGCCTTGTATTATAAATAAACAACTCACTACTCACATTAATATTAACTAGACAACTGCATCATATTCTGTAAACCATATTTTTACATTAGTTAAACCCAAAAAACAATGGATTTAGAATATAGGATTGTCGCTCCCAAGCGGTGGGAACAGCCCAGACCACATTGCCTATTAGTAATGAAATTAAATTTAATAAAATTTTAAATTTCAGCTGATTGCAAAAGAGAAAAAATCCGCCACATTAAAAACCCACCTTCTGAGGGGGTCTGTTTGATATTCACTCCGAACAAAAATTTATACAATAAATTTCTTCGTAACTGTATATGGCCCCGGCCAGTGGAGAGAGATTATGGTAATGCTTAATTGATTTTATGCTGTGTTTCCAAACAGCTTTACTTTCCTTCCTTTGGATTACCCCATCCATTGAAGTCAAAACAAAATCCACGCTCATGAATATTGGTAGAGCTAAACTCATAGGCTATATCAAAGTAAGTGTGGTTCTCTACATAGCCTAATTTTGGTCATGAACTCAGATTTCACCCTTCCCCAATACACGCTCAATCCCAAGGGAGCAATAAAGAAATTAATATATATTTTTAGGTGAGAAAATAGTAATACAAAATAAGAAAAAACCAAGAATTATGGGACATCGTTACCAACTACACTACTACAAACGGCTAAGCAGCAAAATAAGAAGGGAGGAAAAGAGTAGTGCTCCATAAGAAGAAACCAAGAAATATGGGAAATCATCGCCAACACTACTACAAACGGCTACCAACTACACTACTTAGAATGGGCCTCTGGAACTGGACTTCATCTATGTAGTCCTGTGGAGAAGGAAATCTAAACATTCAGGATGAAAAGTGGTGGAAAGCCATGGAAAATACAGGATGCTCGATGCCTCGCACCAAAAACTCCAACAGGAGGTAAAGGGGTTGGTTTCATCTTTGTCCTCGAAGCTTTGCATCTCTTACTCTTGAACACCTGTAATCCGATGCTCTTACTTCTTGCCCCTCTTGGAGCCGCCCTTTCCAAAGCTCTGCCTCCGTCGCTTTCCTCCCATCCTGATTCCGGTGTCAACCGAGGCCGAGGGGGCAGAGGGAGCAACAGGCAAATGATGCCCAGGAACCAAAACAGGGAACCCAACAGCAGGGATTCTGCATTTGTCAATCAAATACAATTCCAATCAAAACTTCATACATTTGCCTGATCAAGGTTGACAGAGTCTAATCCCTCAAAAATTAATATGTTTACCAATCAACAAATCAGGACAACTAAAATGACAACTATGCCATTCGAGCCACACTAAAATCAAAGATTTAAGTACAACTGATATAATAAAGCATAGAAACTCCCCCCACCCAACCAAAATCAAAATGCATGAAACTTGAAAGTCCTACCCTATGTTACATTATTATATATATTAATTTCACCAGCCATGCACCATATGTATGTAGTAGACATACTAATGTTATTAAGAATATATATGATAGAACAATGACTAGCAATAGGACTATAGGTGAAGAAACTAGAGAATTTCCAATCACAATAGGTGTACATCAAAGATCTATTTTGCGCCTTTATTTTTTGTTTTAGTAATGGATGAACTTACTGGGAGTATCCAAAATGAGGTTCCATGATATATTGTTTGCAAATGATATTGTCTTGATTGATGAAACTAGGATGAAGTAGGATCTAAGTTCAAATTAAAGAAAGAAGCTTTACAAATCAATAGCACTAGTACATTTCAATACCTTTGATCTATTATGCAAGTTGAAGGAGAAATTGAATAAGATGTAATGCATAAAGTTAAAGTAGGTTGTGTAAAATGGAGGAATGCTTCAAGTATGCTGTGTAATCGTAGAATGCTCTTAAAATAAAATGGGAAGTTTTATAAGACGACTGTAAGAACTGTGCTACATGGATCAAAATATTAGGTGACTAAGAAAAAACATATGAGAATGCTAAGATGGATGAGTGGTATAACGTTGAAAAATAAATTATTGAATGAGCATATTCACGATAACTTAAACATAGCTCATGTAGAGGATAAGATAAGGAAGAAGATGATTCAAAAGGTTTGAGCACTTTCAACGCAACATAAGCTACATAATGTGTTAGTGAGGAAGAGTGAATGAGTGACTATGAGCAATAGAAGGGGCAGGGATAAACCAAAAATAACTTAGAATGAGACAGTGAAAAAGGATTTAATAGTCCTAAGTTTGTTGAAGGAAATTGTCCATGGATACATAAATTGGCGAAAAAGAATTCATGTAACCGACCCTGCCTAGTGAAACTTAAGACTTAGTTTGCTGTTTCTCATTGATTTTTATGGGGTTTGACATGTGTATTACGTATACATGCAGTCTTGCAACCAAGGTTTGAAGCCCAAGTGGATGTTTCATGGGGACTCCTTGAACACAGACACACTGGATAACCAGGTTAATTGTTTTCTTCTTCTGTGTTTTTTCTATTCCATTTTCCATCAGCTGTGTGCGCATATCCAAGCAGGCCTATTTTAACAAAGCAAGAAAAAACATTCCTAGAGTAAAGACAAAAAGAAATGTATATAACAATCCTTCCATGGATTTGTTACAGGTGCAGCCATCCACATAAATAAAAATGACTCAGAAAGGAGAATAAAAAGAAGGGTAAGGCGAGGTCCAGGTTTCATACCCAACAAGAGCACAGCAGACTCCTGCTTGGTCATGGAAGCACCAAAGGCCTGGCCATTATGTAATTGAAGACGGAGAGCATGGTTCTCTGCAACGCAACACTGGAGCAATCGTCCCAGTCTCCTGCATTCCCCTTCGAAATACCTACTCTTCGTCTCCAAATCTCTCAGATGCATCTTCTTCCTTTCCCTTGATCTCAGAGCAGCGTCCCTATTTCTCAACTGCCTGAAAAATTAGACCCAAAGCTATATCATATGCAGCCATAAATTTATCTCCCACACAACAGCGAATATAATCCTATAATAATTTACGTAAGAAATTAAAATCCCAATTCAGCAACGACTAGCTAACATAATCAATTGTAAAAAATTACAAAGATGAGACTACAAGTAACTTCCACGCAGAAAATCCAAATTCCTGAAAAGAAAAAAAAAAAAAAACCCTAATATTGATCTAATTCAACCAGCTAAAGACATTCAAACGCAACAAAATAACAATTTGCAACGATATGAGACAGTTTATTAACTCCGAGCACAAACCCTAATACCTAACACGGAAAACGCCGACCCTGGGCGCGGTAGGGGGGACCTAGTATTTACTTGGCTACCCAGCCAGCTACTGACATTCCAAAGCAACAAAATTTACAAATATATGAATCTGTCCATCAACTCCACGCGCAAAACCAAAATCCTCACAAAGAGAACAGGAGAGAACCCTTGCCTTTAAATAATAAGATGTGAGTCATATTTACAGACATTCGAAAGCAACAAAATCTAGATTACTTGTACCTTCTACGTTTCTTCGAAATCGGATCTTCCTCTTCGCCGCCGCTATCGTTGTTGTTGTTGTTGTTGCTGTAGCTCTCATTGCTGTTTGCGTCCGGAGCGTCGATCTTCTCCCTCTCGGAACAATTACCATCCTCCAACGGACTCGAAGTACTGCGTTCGGAAACATTGAAATTCTCAGCAGATGGATCGGCCGGCGAGTCAAGAAGAATATCTGCCAAAAAATCGTTGCAAAATTGGGGATTAGACTCTATAAGAACCCCGTTGCAGTCATCATCGTCCTTCATCAGCAAGTGCTCGATCTCGCCAATCCACGAGGACAACGAATCTGGAGAGGAGTTTGCGCATATCACATCACCGGAAGCTTCCAGTGATAAATCAGAAGAGGGAGGAAGAGAGTTGTCTCCAAACAAATCCGCCATAACCTCGGGGGCGGTGTCGAACACATGTTCCCAATCTAGATCGTGTTCTTCTTCTACGGCTACCGAAATCGAATCCCCCATGAGCGAAGAAGAAGAAGAAGAAGATTATCAGAGAACCCAAAAAAAAAAATATTTACACCAACTAATTTTAATGAACAGAAATTGAACATTTATATCAAAAGCATATTCTCGTTTGGCTCTTTGACTCTGTTCGCGCCACCGGACACGGTTTCTTCGGGCGGAAGGAATGGGGGAGATTTGCTCGTCTGTTTCGCTGCGCGTATGACGAAACCGTCGGCGAGCAAGTGGGCCCCAATATCAACCAATCATCTTCGAAGGACGGGCTCTTGTGGACCAACCCCATTAATAAACTAGTTATTTCTGCGACATAGAAAATCCCTATATCCTCACTCCCGTCATCTGACCAATAAGAATATTCCACGTAGAGGTTTTATTTTTTGTCACCAGTAGCATCTTGACACGTAAGCTTAGCTACTACCATTTTGGTACATTATTTTTAAATATATTTTAAATTATAATATTAAATTTTTTATTAAAATTTATTTTAATTATTTATAAATAATATTTAAATATTTTTTATTAAAAATTATTTTAATTATTTATAATTACAATTTAAATATTTTTTTATTAAAAAATAAGAAAATATTATTTTTTGATTAATAATAATCTTGTGATTAATTAATATTTATAGCATATTACTGTCATATTAAATTATGATAAAAAATATTATTAATTAAATTAAAAAATTTAATTTATTTAATATTAATTTAAATTAACAAATAATTCTTGCTCAATCCATAATTGTATTATAATAACTAATATGTATTTTTTATATATTTTAAATTAAAATATCAAACTTTTATAATTAAAAATTTAAATGACAATTGTATTATTTTCTAATTAAATTTTAAATATTTTATATTAACTAAAATAATATAATATTATTTATTAATTAACAATAATCTTGTTATTAATGTATATTTATAACTTATGATTATCACATTAATTTATATTAAAATAGTATTAACTCAATTAAAAATTTTAATTTATTTAATATTAATTTAAATTTATATATGGTTCTTTTGATTCATTATAGAATTTAATTATATTTTATTAATAATTAGTAGATTATAATGCATACTAAAGTAATAATGATTAAATTAATAGATGGTTTTTCTTCTTTATTCCAAAATTTAATTATGTTTCATTAATAATTAATATATTACGATGCATAGTTAAATAATATATGATTATCTTCTAATATATTTTTTAAATTAAAAAATAGTCATTAAATTTTCTTATATTTACAAAATTGACCCCTCCTATGAGCAGTATCACTTATAAGTGACAAAAAGTTATCTTAAATTTCTTCTCAAAATTCACTTAAATAGTTCTCAAAAAAATGAATCTAAAAAAACACTTATTCCAATAAGTATTTAGTGTAGTACAAGTCAAACATCACTTCTTCTTCTTTTTTTAATAAAAATACTTATTTTAAGTGATAAGTATTATAAGTACTTTCTTTTTTATATGCCTCCTATTTTTTATTATTTTTCAAGAAAAAAAAAATTCATGAAACCTATATGGGAGACTAATTCCCCATGGAAATTTCGCTATTTTTTTATATATATTTTTAAAGATTTTATTATTTTAGAAAATAAAAATTTAATTATTTTTTAGTTTCGACTGGACTTATCCTTTTGGGATAAGCCGCGTACGTATGCAAATTTGAGGATCAAGTCTTTGTAGTTCATAAAATATTTTTTTATTTTTTTTAAAGAAAAATACTCTGTGAAATTTTTATTTTTGTTTTAGAAAACTATTTTCTAAATTTTTGAAAAATAATTTATAAGGTTGGGAAAGCCAATTTTTGAAAATCCAAAAGGTCTAAATATCTTTCTTTTTTTTTAGAAAATATTTTTGTGATTACTAGAAAATAATTTTCTTCCTTGGGAAAAAGTCAATATTTTGGAAAACATGCCAAACAAGATTAACTTATTTTGATTAAAAAAAACACTCTGAATTTATCTTTTAAACTATGCAAAGTTATTCTTTTAATTGGGAAAGCCAAGTTTGGAAAATCCAATATAAAAGACTAATTTTTTATTTAAAACAAATTTTCATGATTTAGAAAAATATTTTCCTAAATTAAAAAACACAATTCCTTTTAATTAGGAAACTCAAAATACAAAAGATATTGATTTTCTTCATGCAGACTTTTAAGACTTTTCCAAACTACTACTCATTTCAAAATATTTTGATTCGCATAGTGTGATTAAAGATTCCCAAATAGACAAGATAGACAAAGAGAATGAGATCAAGGATTTTAATTGTCTCTAATTCTCGATACAATATTTTTAGATCAAAATTTTAATCATTCTATAAAAAATATCAACAGTTATTCTTATGCATCCTTTTTCTAAACAATATCAATAACTATTCTTATACATCCTCTATCTATTAAGAAACTTTTCCGGTCTAAAACTTGATTGTTGGAGTGTGACGTCCCGGATTTTCATGCCATTTTTTTTCCAATAAATAATCAATATTCAAATCACACATCGGCCACATCAAAAACACTAATACCATTAAGCATAACCCGACGCGAAGCGGGTACTGAGTAATCAATTATACAAACAACTCTAACAGCGGAAATCAATATTTATAATCATTCAAAATACAAATAACTAGAGTACTATACATCTATATATATACATCTAACACATTCTCAAAAATCAACCATATTCTCTATGGGAATCATCCATCCCTAACTCAAAACACTCACGCTATCTATCAGGGTATCAGCTCCCCTCTATCTCAAAGGTGTATCCCTTGGTCTGTCACGATTCCTTGAAATATTTAGATAATTGGGTGAGACACATCTCAGTAAGACGGAATAAATTATTTATAGTATATGGTGATATGAGTTTCATTATATCATAATATACATATACATTTAAGTGATAATCCCATCTAAGAAAATACACTAATTATTCTCATAATCATATAGATATAAAACACAAACTTTTATAAGCTTTATTTCTATTTTTCATATCATTCACATATAACCCAAATTTATCAGCGAAAGTTCCCGAGGATAGGGGAGATTACACGCCCATACATGTAGCTCCCCTATACTCTGATATCGTTTGTAACTCTACCCGATTAACTCGGGTACGACTACAACTGATACTTATCAGGGTACTCACCTTACTCAGTTAGTTATCGGGCGGAGAGTTTTACTTCACCTAATTTATCTATGTTATTAAACTCACGCTCTTTCTTTTCATTTTCAATTTCATTTCATCATCTAACACATGAGTATCCTTAATAACTAATACATCCGCGTCTGTAACTCATAACTACCCTTAGGATATTATTTTCAAGTCATGCTTCACCCAATGGTCAAGGTTATGCTACCCTGAAGATATTCTTCACGTCATGCTTCCCCCCATGGTTAGGGTTGTGCGGCCCGAAAGCTGGATTTAACCGCGGTTGGCCTATCAGGTTAAATCAAAATAGGAAATCCGTCCATGCACTTATAGTACGATTGGTCTGCCATAACCTTGGTATGGACCCAGGGGGCAAAACTACCCTTCTCACTTGCTCAATCGACTACCCACACCACACTTATCACGAGACCGTATGGTTGCACTAACACCTCACTAACAACGGTACCATGCTCAATATCAACAATCGTCCATCAGGGTTCTCATTTCCACATTTCATCATTTACATTGCAATACTTACATTTTCATATTCTCATTTCAATATTCACATTACAGTATTCTCATTGCAATTTTCATATTTCCCGTATTCACATTTCAGTATTCACATTGCAGAATTCTCATTGTAATTTTCACATTTCCAGTATTCACATTTTAGTATTTACATTACAGAATTCCCATTGCACTATACACATTTTCACATTCATATTTCAATATTCACATTTCACATTATAATATTCATATTTTCATATTCACATTTCCACATTTTCATTGCCATATTCGCATTCAATATTCATATCTCATCTCATAATGGTATATATCACATTTCAATATTCTCCTCATTTTCTGTTTCTTCCCATCTTTTCAATACACATTTCATTCTCATAATAATATATATCTCATTTTACGAATTTCTACATTTCATCATAAAACATATCACGTTCTCATATTTCCCCTTTTATCATAAAAACATTTCTATAATCACCTTTCACATTTCAAAACATCACAATTTAGCATTACTCATATGCCACACAATTTCTATCGGACATTCATATCATAATAATTTCAAACAAAATAGCATATTCTCATTTTTCACGTATTAACTCAACCAGTAATACTTAAAATACCTGTTAAAATTTATTCCTCTTACCCGACTTACTGAGAGGCTCGTAAACACCCAAATCCTACACCCACGGCGTCCGAGACTCAAAACCCTAAAAATTATATTTTTTTTCCAAGTTAAACAACTCATTTCCCAAAACATTTTTTGTTTAATACTTCATAAGTTTTAAATACTCCAAATAGCCTATTAAATATTAAAATACTTCACTTATCCTGATTTTGCGATGGTGCCCCGGAATACAAAATTAAAAATCTACTTTAGTTAAGTTGTAGAGAATCTCCCCACGAATTTCGTGGCGGTTCCCGATCATCAATTCGGGCTATAATGAAGCCGGAATTAAAGAGAGACAAAGAGGAGAGAGAGAAATAACGCTGAAAAATGAGAGTTTTACTATTTATAAGCCGGCATTCATCAACGACTCCATGAAGGCACTTCGTCAACAAGGAGGCTGGTTCGTCTATAAACCTGAAATTTCCTGAAATTCCTAAACTCTCGATATCTTCTCGTCGACAAGACACGTATACTTCATCGACGAAAACCCTGGGTTTGTCTCCGAATCCCTGTTATTTCACCTTTAAGATTTCTTTTCTTTTCTCTCTCATTTATTATTATTATTATTATGAATAAATTTTTCGGATCTCTACATGGAGAGACAATATGAGTCCTTTATTTTTTTTTCCTAACCCTAATTCGGTGAGCGGACGAGGCTAGTAAGCTAGATATTTTGGTTTTAAACCGTAATTTAGTTCTCAAAACCAAAAATCAAATCGATTGTTTTACAATAGTAACATTTGAAGTTGAACTGAACAAACCAAACAGCATGGATTAGTTTGTTATTTGGATTCAAAATGAATTGTACACAACCTTACATATTTATGATTCTCAAAAATATTGTATTTAGTTTGATGAAATATTGTAGAAAAAAAAAATAGAATTTGAAGAATATTTTAATAGCAATCATGTCAACTATAAGGGTATTAAACTATTTAAAAAATCATGCAAAAAAAAAAACCAAAAAATCAGACCGAAATCACAAGTGATTTGATTTTTCGATATTCAGTTCGATTTCCAAAATATAGCAAAACCAAACAACTGAAAAAATTGATTTAAATTTAAATCATATATAAAAATTAAAATTATTACTTAATTCGTATGTTAATACATGATTGGTCCTTTCAATATTTAGAAATTAAAATACCCAATAAATTCTCAATATCCCTTGTCAAAAGCAATTGTTGAATATTTAGAAAATCAATTAAAAACTATGAACAAACGGCCGGAGATTCGATTCTTCGGGACAATAAATTTGATTCAGTTTCAGTTTCGATTTTGATTTTGATTTTGGAATACTAAAAACCACAAGGTTCGATTCAATTTTTGAATTGACCCATAATCGAACCGTAATAAACCGCTTATACCCCCTACTTACAATTTTATCCTATAAAAGGCAACATAAACCCAAAATCTCTCTAGCATACATTTAATTTGAGACAATGACATGCTCCCCATTCTAATCTTTGACGCTCTCTTAAAAGTGACTGATATTCCTGTGTAAGATTCAACCATAAGATGGTACATCTCAAATTCAATTCCAGTGATTCATAATTTATTAATTTCTCTGGACAGCAAGATTCATCCAAGAAGAGATTAAGGTTTGAGCCAAAAAATTTGAAAATTTTTATAGAAAGATGGGATAATTAATGATGAATCCAAGGACAAAAACTAGTATTTTTGTAGGGCAGAGCCAAAAAATGAAAACCAGGAAAAGAATATAGGAGAAATTAAATTCAGCGACAAGTTAAAAAAACCTTTGTACAGAGTCTGAAAATGGACAAAATGATTTATATATGCAAAAAATATTCAAAACAATTATATTTAAAATTTTCAAGTTCATTCAAATATTTTTATAAATAATGTAACTATTCTCACAAGTCTACTTAAGAGAGGAATAGATATTCATGTAATAAAATTTGAGAACAATAATTCCTATTCCATATCAATGTACGAATATCATAATTTTTGTTTGAAAAAAAATACTTTTATTACTTTATGAGGGCACACTTTTAAGCTGTGAAATAATTATAATATCATATATTTAAAGAAAAAGCATTCAAGAACCAAACCTAATCTAAGTTCAGTTTTTAAAATAAAGTTCACTTGAAATGATGTTTCAATTAAAAGAAAATTTAAGGAATATTGTTTCAGGAACATGGATTCCAGAAATTGGGATAAAACATTCAATCAAACAATGGAATGTAATTGGGAACCAGACTTCAATCAATCTCATTTCAATTTTAGTTCGACTAAGCACATGGACAGCTTGTACAAGAAACATTTTCAGAATGTCCCCAACTACGAAAGCGCAATGAACATTTAATCAGATGATGATTCAGGAAAAACACAGTCGATGCAAAAATTTATATTTTTCTATGACCATAAAATTCATGGATAATGTCCAAGCTTTCTACTCCTGTTCCGCCGCTACTAATTCAGTAGCCAGAGCCGCTAATCCTAGTTACTGCAAGAACAAACACACCCCTGTGATTGACAACTCAGGTTAACAAGGTAGAGTTTTTTTCCCATTTTATCCGTATTTTAAAATAATATACTAAATAATATATAAAAAAAACATTTCTCAAAATGACTCTGATATAATCTTGCTACTTAGCCTAACGATTTGCTGACCAAGCAGCGAGATTTAAATGGAAAGGAGAATTGTGTGCTAACACGTGGCGGTCAAATCTCGATGATAGAGCAATTGCAGCAAGATTTGCATGGAGTTTTCCCCACCCCACTCCCGGTGTGTTTTTCCTCCTCTTCGTTGATCTTCCTATAAATACCCATAAAACCAGCAGCGCTCACTCTCATCTCTCTCTAATAATAAAAACACTGCAGGCAGCAGCAATGGAGTCAACAGCAATTAGAAAAGGATTTAATGTATTGTTTTAAAATAAAGATAAAATGGAAAAACACTCAAAGTTTATCCGTTCATCAACATGAAAACAAACTAGGACTGCTGGAACCCCCAAATCAGCCGCTGCAAAGAAGACTCCTCCGGCAAGAAAGACGGCCAGTGATGCTACTCCGAACCCTACCGAAGTTGTACTAGGATTTGCTACACCCAAGTCCGCCGAGAAAAAGCTGAGAGCCTGCTTCTGCTACCAAAGCCAAGCAGGTCAAGAGCAGCACTGATGCTACACTGGGTGCGTCCACCGATTTGAGGCCGGAGCCACCAGGTGAAGCGGCGATTTTGACACTTTGTTTTTAGCTTTGATACGCCCACCTATATATCTATTTAGTTTTTTTGTTTTATTTTGCATTTTATTGATAGGGTGAATCGCATTTTGTCGGGTCTTTTGCTTGTTTTTTAAAGAAAGTGAGCAAGAGAAACCTGATGCTGCCGTTCCTACTTAAAAGCTGATGGTTTTAACTTTAATCAGCTGAATAGTTCTTCAGGCTCATCCTGAGTAGATTAATAAGCTGAATGACAGATAATTAGTATACGCTTACTCTTAGATATCATTTAGACCGAATCACCTTGTGGTGAATCTTTCTGTTTTTTGAGAAAACAAATATTCCATTTGGATGTAGAGAAGTGGAGAGGAGTAAAATAACTAGGAGAGAAGAAAAGGAGCTAGCTTCTCTCCTATTAGTAAGAGAGTGTAGAGAGATATATGGGGAAAGCAAAGCAGTCAAAAATCAATTTTCATTTAGAATAATCTCCACCATAGAGTCACTTTTAAAGCTGTGTAAGGATGTGTTTAGTAAAATTAAGTCTCAAATTCTGAATGCTGATTCAAATCTGAATTGGCGGATTCAAAACTATTTTGGATGAAAAGTGAAAACTAGATGGTTTAGATTTGGTGTCAGTCTTTTTAAGATCTGAATATGCATGCGACATAAATAAAACATGCATCTTGCATGTTGCAGAAAAATTGGAAAAAAAATTACTAGAACATTGAAGGAAAATGGCATCTTACAAATTACAGGAAGAATTTGTGTCTGGCATAGTGTGCAAATAATAATAAATATTTTTGAATATTGGAAAAAATTTAAATCATATAAAGCTATTCTATTATTTGCAGAAAATTATTAGCATCACACACACAAACACAAATGTCTATATATATATATATTGAAAAGTGCATCAAATCTTTGGCATTGAATATATGAGTATGTCAGCTAAATATATTTTCAATTTTTATTGCATTCACTTCTGCATTTCTGCTGCTGTTCACTAATGGAACAGTATTTTTTTGAGCATTTAATTATGACAATTTAGAATTTTCTTTTTTTTTTTTGGCTGTAGTGGAAGGACCAAAAGAATCTGGTGGTGCTGGTATTGGTGCTGGTGCTCAAGTAACACCGGGAGCAACAAGAAAAAAATTAAACAAAATTTGTAACTTGTGAAAAAAGTAATGATAATCAAGAATTGAAATTAAATTTAATTAATAATAAAGGAGCGAGGAGATTAATGGTAGAACAGAAGAGAAGAGAAGAGAAGAGAGTTGGACCTGGAAAGCAGAGGAAGCAGTTCCAAAAACAAAACCCTTAGGGAAGCTTGCTTTGTTAATGTTTGATAAACACAAACATGTCTGCAACTGCTCCCCCAAAACCCCGGCTACAAGCAGAGCATTCAACCCTCTTCTAATCGCTGTCGACCCCATCGCCGCCCAACTGCAGCTTTTTTATTATAAGAGAGAGAGAGAGAGAGAGAGAGAGAGAGAGAGAGAGAGAGAGAGAGAGAGATGAGAGTGCGCGCTGCAGCTGGTTTTATGGGTATTTATAGGAAAATCAACGAAGAGGAGGAAAAACACGCTGGGAGGGGAGAAAAATACTCCATGCAAATGTCACTGCTCCATCTAGCGAGATTTGGCCGCCACACATCAACACATAATTCTCCTTTCCATTTAAATCTCGCTGCTTGGTCCAACAAGATTTGTTTAAATCTTACTAGACCAAGCAGCGAGATTACGTCAGAGTTATTTTGGAAAATACTCAACAGAAAAAAACTCTAACAAGGTCAGCCACAATGGTCACCCCCCCCCCCCCCCCCCCCCCCAAAAAAAAAGAAAAAACAAATAGGACTCTTTTCAATTATTATGTGTAAACGAGCCAGAAACATGGAATGAGTATAAGCTTTCCACGAGAAGAAGGGAATAGATGAATGAGAAAAGAATTTGTGATGACCCAAAAGTCCCATGCTGAGATCCTCCTACATAAGCACCAAGGCCCCAACCAGAGGATATAACAGTGTTCAAGAACTCATACCCTAAAATTTTAACCCCTAAAAAGAATACAGGCCAATATCAGTCAAATGGGTGGTTGCCCTAAAAACATGATCAACATAGACCGTCAAAAGGATACTTTGTAGATCCATAATTGAAAAAAAAAAAAAAAGAGCCTATATCAGTCAAATGGGTGGTCGCCCTAAAAACATGATCAACATAGACAGTCAAAAGCATACTTTGTAGATCAAAACCTGAACATAACAATGTGAATGTATATCTTGTTCTTCCAAGGGAGACTTTAGCTAGGTTGGGTTTTCACTGGGAACTCCAGCTTGCCCATTACCACTGTCCTGGCCGGCCTTCGAATTGAACTGCCTATAATAAAGCATCAAAGGGGATGTATAGGGTGTGCATTGTATAGGGTGAATGATGTCCAAGGCCTGAATGGATGGATGAATTGGTAAGTTCCCCCATGCCACGGTAACTAAAATTATGGATAGTTGCAAAAGTGAACGATCTCGCTAATGGTTCAATCTCATGTCACCCATAGATAACAGAAGGATAGGGAGTGAACTTACCTTAATCAAGCATCACAAAACCAGGAAAACAAAAGCCTATCATTTCTAAAACTCTCTCACTTCACTTTGGCTTCTCCTGCACCTATAAGAATAGTTTCAGTCCATTCCAATCAAGAGACATTTTCATTGTTCCTATAAAACACAAGACAATTTTACCTTGCACTTTGTTTTCCCAAAAGGAGTAGACGGACATGAAATAGTTATTCTACAAAAATGAAATAGTTCTATTATTTTTATCAAAAGATAACACAAGTAACAAATGCAAAAATTAGTACTATTCCAACCAATATAGAATTCAAGTTAAAAATTTGAGTAGTAATTCCTTGCAATTCCCCAATGATTGGAATAACACCAATGGTCATTTGCCTTGAATAACACTGTTCTCTTTCCTTTTTTTTTTTTTGGGCGTGAATTACTATATTCACAAACAAGAACCATTTCTAACCTAAACATAACATTAGCATCTATTTATGTGCTTGCTTGCTAACCCCAGAGCTTGGCTCAGTTATCAACATCTTCAAGCCAGCCTCATTTCAGAGCTTCCCACTAGGCCCTAGAAGCATAGGTGAAAAATCATTAGGGAAAAACAGAAGTGAATTAAGTCCATGTTCATCCAAATTCAAAACAATAAAAAGAATGGTAAAATCAAACAGTTGAGCACCAACCTCTATGCAAGACACACATGTTAGATTCAACCCTCAATAATTAATTACCCACAACCTGCACTGAAACTCGCGGTCATAGTCCCTTCCTCACATCCTACCAATGCCATCAAAATGACTACATTTACCTAAAAAGACTTCTCACAAGGATGAGAAGAATACGTACTTATTCATGCAGTAACAAATGGAACCTAAGAGTGCCTTGAAGCTCCTATATAAATTTACCATTGAAATGCATGTTACACATGCAAACAAAATAAATGAGACAGCAAAGCTACAATATTTACATATTTGCAGCATATCAAGTAAAGAGTATTTGTTGCATGGCACGAGAACACAAGGTATTTCCAAAACCTGTCATAAAGCGCCAAGGCTTGCACACCACCTATAATCCACCCATGAACCCCACACCATGGCAAAAACAAGGAACAAAAGAAAAATTTAGAATATAACTGATGCAGAGCGAAAATCAACAAAATAAAATGCAAAATAACATCTAAGCCACTCTTAGTATCCCTAGTTAAAAGATATCAAGGCTTACCCTTCTATAAGCTTACCACCGTTAAAATATAAAATAAATTTGAAGCCTCGGTATATTATTGCAGTTAAAAAGCATAAATGCAGAGAAGGAAACAAACACCACATCGCACATTTTCATTTTCCACCAATTTAAACACAAAGGGTCATAAGAAGAAACTCAAGCAGACAACCCCATGGGTCATTGAGGAAGCGAGTCGTACAACAGAAGCAATGTGAGCAGTGCTAGCATGCAAAAAAGCTTTCACACATCAACAGCACTGAGGGCATCACATATTCAAGGAATGGATGTTTACAGAGGTGAAAATCCCCCTTGAACAGGTTAAACCAGAACCCAGCCTCAAAACAGCTTCTATTTGTATGAGGGTTACCATGTTGCACCCAACTAATATGACAAATAAACAAAACTGAGGTCATCATGTCTTAAAGACCAGCAAATATTGATATCTTGCTCAACATCAACGCCAATATTGATGGCTTGGGACCACACTAATACGAGAGTAAATCAAGCTTAGAAGGCCAGCCAACAGCGACCAACATTCAACAACTAAAATAAGAGACCAGACCAAATAAGAGACCAGGCTACAAGTGAAATGAAATAAATTGGTGCATCCACAAAATCAAGACGGTAATGATGCTAATTGGCAAAACTTACAACGGCCAACCCTGCGATTTGGGACATAAGTCCATCTCATGTTAACTGATTACCTTCATACAACACCCATCACAAGAGAACCAAACTTCTTTTGCTTAATCCCAGTATCCTGCCATTGCTCATGTATACGTTTAAGCATCGGAGGGTCATCACTAGAGCCTCCTACTGACTGATTTTAGTTTATCTTGCAGGTTCAAGATATTTAAAGACCTGGCAACACTTATTTTCAGCTCACCGAAGTAGTGCTCAAATATGTTTTTTGTATATCACCCCTAAATAGTTGAATAAGGATGAAAAATACTAAAATAGTAATGCTATTTAAACATAAATGTACGACGGCTAAAAAAACTAATTCTATGTAAAAACAGAGCTGTACACCTTGCTCAGCCCAATTTTGTGCAATGGTAAATTTCTAAGCATTCCCCCTAAAACAGCTAGAAGCCAATACAAGGTGGTAAGAGAGGCGTGGTGAGGGATGGGATATCCCAGATTCAAACCCTTGTAACGTAGGGGTTGGAAGGGGGGAGAATGCTCCACCTGAAAGATACTAAAAGAAATAAACAATTGATTAATTGGACAAAAAATTAATAATGAGGTTGTGTTACCCACATAAACTTCAATCAAACCCAATCCTGGTCTGACCAAGCAATGTTTGACATGATATCACATCAGGTTCATCAAGAGACTTTAAATAGGCTGGCTTTTCGCTGCAGCTTCACTGAATTCCAGTGAGCCTCATCATCACTCTGCTTTTCATGCCATCAGAAAGCCTATAATAGAACAAACAGTAACACTTCGAATGGATGTTCATTAAGTCCATCAAGGTATCATTTCTGAAGTCCATCTACTAAGAGGCTCACCAGTTGTATTGGGTGAAGCATGTCTAAGGCTGCAATTAGATGGATGAGTGGGTGGATGAAGTCCATCCAGATATCATTTCTGAAGTTCATCTACTAAGAGGCCCACTACATGTATTGGGTGAAGCATGTCTAAGGCTGCAATAAGATGGATGAGTGGGTGAAAAAAATTTGGAAAACAAAAACAAGTCCACCGAACAAGGTCAATGCCACAAGGCAGAAAATGTAGTGGAGAATGGATAGCATGCAGAAAGGAAGGGCCAGCTAACAGATCATTCCTGTGACTCACCTACAAAACAGGACAGGGTCAACCTACTTGGATCAAGCAACAAAAATTCAGGAAACTGTTACTGAAAAAGTAAAATGTCTCACTATAGTCAGCTTTCCTGCATCCTGGAAAAGAAACAGTACGGGTATCCTTACAAACAAGAGCCATTTTTGTTGTTCCTAAAAAAAAACAAAATAATTAGCATCTATTTATGTGCTTGCTAACCAGAGAAGTTTGGCACAGTTTCCAACTTCTTCAAACCAGCCCCATTGAAGAGCTTCCCAAATAGACCCTAGAATCATAGGTGAAAAATCATTAGGGGAAAAAACACAAAATTAAGGCAGCATCTACCTGAATGAGAAATAAGAATAGGGAATAGTAATATAAGAACATCAAACAGTCGAGCACCAACCTCTATGCAAGACTCAGATGTTAAGTTCAACTCTCAATATTTAATTACCTACAAACCTGCAGTGAAACTCGGGGTCACAGTCTCATTCTCACATCCTAACAATGCCACCCAAATGACTGCATGGCCCTATATGAATTTACAGTCAAATGATGCATATGCAACAAAATAAATGATGCAGCAAAGCTACAATATCTACACTTCTAACATCATATCAGATAAGAGTATTTGAATGATGTGCAAACATTAAGACATTTGCCGAACACCTCCTAGAGTCTAACCCACAACAGCACAGAGACAAGGAACCAAAGAAAAGCATATATAATAGAAATAGTAGCGGTTAGACTACCAAGGAGACAAAATCATGAAGTAAAGCCAGTTTTCACATATTTCCACCAAACTCTTTCCATCCAGCTGCTAGTGGTAGAACACCTCTATGTTTTCCACAAAGTCTACGTAACAGTTTCATGAGTAACAATCAACATGTTCATAAATGATTCCATATAAGAAAAAAGTAAGTAGTATGGGTCAATCATGGCTTTTAAAGGCATGCAAGTCTTGTGACAATTTTTTTACCTCAAGACCAAGGCATTCTCATAAACCTTAACCTCGACAGTGTGAGACTCAAAAAACATATGCCACACGCTTTTGGAGCAAGCTTTAAATTGAATATGAGAACCCAGAGGCAGACCTACATTCAACCTTGTACGGAACCTGCCACCACTGGATTTTTAGGTTCCTACAGCCATTTAACCGTTGTTCTAAATTTATGCTTATTGTATATGCCCCCCCCCCCCCCCTTCCACTGGAATTTCAGAAAAAAATTGAATTCTCTAATTAATTGCAAAATCTTCCAATGAAAATTATATTTATCCCCAAATATAAAGCAAAATATTGGGCTAATCACTACACAATACCTAGTTTTCTTAACAAACCCTATGCACATATTTCTCCAGAATTCTTTTCAAACCAACTGTTCATGCATATAATTTTTCCCCACAAAAAATGGAATTTCTAGACCTACTATTGTAACACCTTGGTAAGAACTTGGATTCTAATGATTACTCAATTTCAAGAATAACACTCCGTGATGCATTAACTAACTTATTAGATGAATAAAACATCCACATATTTTGAAGAACCCATCTTCAAGGTCTATGTACCATTGACCAAAATTGTTTAAAAGTTAAAAGGAAAAAATCCATATGGAACACAGATACGCATATAGAAGTGATGATAAACAGTTGAAAATGAAGGCAGAATATTCTTTAAAAAAAAAATGCCCTACTAGACTAACACTGCTTACGATTGCAATGTATTTTTTTGTAAACGGATGAAGCCTTAATATAAAATGCCCGACTAGACTAACACTGCTTATGATTGCCCTATATTTTCGTAAAAGGATGAAGCCTTAATATGTATATAGGCACTCAAACAACACCACGAAGAAACCACAGATTAAACCAACAAAAATGATAACCAAATGAGCAGATTATTAGCATGTGTGCATGACCCACAAGCACATGTGCAAGCACCATGTGACAACCCGAATAACAGTGGAATTTAAATAATAAAGAGAGAGGGAAATAGAGATAGAAACAGAAGGAGGCCGTAGACTTCGTCGACGAACACAAGGTTTCGTCGACGAAGGCTTTAAGGATTTCATCGACGAAGAAATACCGAGAGGGGGTTTTGGTGCCGACTAAATTTCGCCGACGAAATTAGTGAGAATTCGTTGACGAAGGATGGGCTCGTCGACGAAATTCCCCATCTATAAATATGAAAAATTCAATTTTTAAAAGTCATTTGAAGCTTCCTCTCCACTCTCTCTCTCTCCTCTTCGGCCCTCTCACTCTCTCTCTTCGATTTTGGGCTAGTTTTCCAGAACGGATCGTTGGGGAAACGAAGTTAGAAATCAACCCAGAGTTGAGGTAAGGCTTTTTAAGCCAAATTAGACTTTGTGATAGTTATAAGAATTGATGTATACATGAAAATACTGATGTTTAATACTTAGAGTTTTGAATTTCAGGGTATTGAGTAGGAAATCCTACGGGGGTCAAGTTAGAAAATTTTAGGGACTTTCTCAGTAGTCATGTAAGGGAATAAACTAAAACAATTATTTTCCATGCAAGTTATTATTAATTATGAGCACATTTATTTTCAGAAAAATCTATGCTATATTTGTTTATCGCACATGAAATGTATGTTTGGAAAATACTGCTATTATGATTAAAATGTATATGTATGTATGAAATGCCAGAGATGATGATTTTAGAATATGAAGCATGACTTTAAACGGCTTATGTGTGGCGTGAACATTATTTTATGCGAAGTGAATCATGATATGAATGATTTTATGAGCAAAGCATATTTTCAGGAATTTTGAAAAGACTAGTTATGCTATACTGAGTTTGACGAATATATGATAAATGAGTTATTTTCAGAATGTAAATACCTGAAACGTATCTGGCGCGAGGCCATGTATTTATGTCATCAGCACGAGACTGTATTTATATTATCAGCACGAGGCTGTATTTACGATTTTGGCACGAGGCCATGTATTTACATTATCGGCACGAGGCCGTATTTATGATTTTGGCGCGAGACCATGCATTTACAATTTCAGCACGAGACCGTGATGATGTTATGTATGTTCATGTATTATATGTTATTACAACCATGATGTTAGTTTAGTTCAGTTCAGGGTTCGGTACCGTAGTTATATTGTAGATCAGATATCTACGTCAGATTAGTGCTAACCATCCCACGAGAGGATGGAAAATGGATAGTCGATATGGCTTTCAGTAGAGTGTGGACGTCCATCTAAGCAGTCCGGACCAGGGTGTGGCGGGCCCATCGTACTTACAAACTTATTTGATTCGGCAGTGATCGGCTAGCCATTGTCGGGTCCCGCCTTTGGACTGCACAACTCGTCATGAAGGGTAATACATGACACCAGCTAACTATTCATCCTAGGTTTATTTTCTGTATTACAGTTATAATGGATGTTTTATGTACGTTATGAGTTATTAGAAAATATGAAAATGTATGATTATTCAGTATGATATGATGAATGTTTTCCCGAATTATGAAACGTATGGTATATGTATAATTGTATTAAATGTTCATGTTGTCACACAGCTGTATTTAATTTATTTTCCCTTACTGAGAAGTGTCTCACCCCCAACATTAACACATTTTTCAGGAAATCCAGAGAAACCGGCGGGTCAAGGCCGCCGTTGAGTGAGTGGAGCTTCACTACTAGAAGGGTAAGCGTTGAACTAGGACTATGAGATTTTTGTTGTAAGGTCCTAATGTCATTTTTGACTTTTTGAAAGATTGTAAATAAATATAGCATTTTGGGAATGTAAATAACTCTGGTATTATGTTTTATGATTAGATTTTCGACATTGTATGTTTACTGCTACTAGGTTTTCCGCAACACTTGACAGGTGTCCCCGCTACCCACGGGTTCGGGTTGACCATTTTTATTTATTATGTTATATTTTATTGAGGGTCGTGACAACCATGGTTTTAAATAAAAGCCGCGACCGTTACGTAACGCCGTTACGTAAAGGTTTTTTGGGTTACCGATACCGTTACACACCGTGAAATCAGTGGGAAGAAAATCACGATCGTAGAGGCCGTTACAGTCCGCGACAGTTTACATAAAGGCCACTATGGCCGTTACGTAACCGCTACACGACTGTTACACCAAAAATTAATTTCATTATTTACTTTTTCTTCTCACTTTTTCCCTCTCTTTCATATATCATTCTCAATATACTAAGTGGCAAGAGGGGAAAAAGATTATAAAGAGGATGGCAATGATACAAAATTTACTATTTCTTTAAATACTCACAATAGATGCATGAATTAACAATTTGAAAATACTAACTTGCTAGGAAAATATTTTATTTAGATAATATTAGTAATGTGCTATTTATGTTTTATATTTTTCAATTCAACCTTCTTCTTTTTTAGCTATTTTATATTTGTATTATTCGTATGTCTTATGTGTCTAATAGATTAATGAAGTGTCTAATGTATTTTGTTTTATTAATTAATTTAGCACACATAAGAATTTATCACGGATAAGAACAATGGGAAGTATAAATATGCGCACACGTAATTTTTCTATCAATGGTGATTTAAAACAAATGTAAACTTGTTGTCCTTACCAAATGACTTAGTTACTCGAACTAAAGGATCCAAAATACACTAAAACTCTTTCTAAGAATGACTAAAAGCTTGAAACATACAAGTTCGCTAATATGCACAAGGTTGTGCATGCTTCAAAAAAATTCACAGCCATCACACCCGCTTCCCATTATGTAACATCCGCCACTCCTGCTTCCCCGTTACACCCGTTACCGTTACGTTATGCTACTCGCTACCGCGATTTAAAACCATGGCAAGCACGCACAGTATGACCATAAATCTAGCATGAAGTATTAGAGGAGAAAATGCTTCAACAGTGACCATACAACCACAGGGTTGAGATATAACATACATTGAGAAAAGTAAACTCTCAGCAACTCAAAAACTGAGATAGTTTTGTAACAACAAACAATTAGCAAACAAATAAACAAAAGAAAATTTTGAACATATACAAGACATGAAGCACAAATGAATGATACTTACCAACAATAAAACAATTTAAATAAAAATAACATCTCATTGCTAATGGGGTCAGTGAGTCGCTATAATCTTTGTTCATGATCTCAGAGCAGTATACAAACATGGACAAATATCTCAGGCTCACAGTAGGCAGATATACAATTTTACCATCAAAGAGAAAAATCGAAAACACATGATAGAAACAAACTGTTAACACAAACAAACACGATCTTGGGAGAAAACAAAAGAAAGCTCATGACTTTCTAAAGTCTAAACAAAGCACCATAAAGTTTAGGCATAAATTGGAAATCCTTTCATCAGTGATAAACTGCTAAGTGAACAGTAGTAACAAGGACAACTAACATAAGCTAAACTGATTCCCCCCTCATGCTCAAAAGAACATCATATGAAGTTTTCAAGCACCATGAACAAAACATCTGGACCTAGAATGGTTACCAACAGAAGAAATAGGCCAATGCAGCACCACTCAGGAGCACGGAATTACAGCCTCTCCTCGCGTTCACGATTCCACTGTTCAATCCTTGCTCTGCGCTCCTCACTCCCCTCCCTCACTGGACTCCTGCTCCGCCGAGGACTCAAATGCCTTCTCCGTCCCCCATCGCCACCATCATACCTCCCACCCCGCCGCCCATTCCCACGGAAGTCCCCACCGCGGTCCCGAAACTCTCCACCACCACGGAAATCCCGCTCCCTCCGGTGCCGCGGGCTTAAACTCCGGCTCCGACTTCTGCTCCTCCTGTAACCACGGTACCGCCCAAACAGCTTCCTCCTCAATTCCCTCCCAATCAGCTTCACGTGCATGAAATTACAGTAACCCCCTCGGTTGCAGTTGTTCTCCTCGAACTGGCGACACGTGGCCTCCCGGAAGTCCGTCACCGGGGAGAAATCGGCGATGATGGGGCGGCCGGAGTAGAACCGGCCCTGCAAGGCTTGCAAGGCGGCTGCGGCTTGGTCCTCCTCCTTGAACTGAACGTAAACGTTGCCGATCATGTGGTCAGCGAGGTTGTCGCAAACATTGAGGCTCTCGATCTCGCCAAACTTGCTGAGTTCCTCAAAGATGTCCTCGTAGAAGTCCTCGAAGTGTTCTTGGATCTTGCGAGGGTCAATAGGCTGGCCTTGAGCATCGACGCCCGGCGTGATCATGTCAGGACGCTGATACATGTTGGAGAGGAGAAGAGTGGGCGAAATGGTGGGACGGTTGTGGAGGCGCGAGCAGCGGTCGCCGTGGCGGCACGCGCCTATCTTGAAGTAAAAGGGGCAGTTCACGCGGTCCTTCTCGGTGCCGAAGATCGAAGCCAGATGCTCCGCCATTGACGAGGAAGGCGGTGGCGGTGCTCTTCAGGTCAAACCTGCTACGGCTTTGCAGAGGATCGAAAGAAGGAAAAAAAAATAAAGAATTAACAGAATGGGGGAATTGAAACAAACAAGAAATGGAAGAATCGGAAGAAAGAGGTGCCGATCCTCTCAGGATTTACATGTGTGTATGAATCAGAGAATGAAAACCCTAAATCGCGAATAGGAAGAGGGCAAAAGAAGAAAGTTGGGGGGAGGGGGGGGAATGGCAGAAGGTTCTAGTACCCAAACAGACTCCGCTCGTTGGGTTTTTTTGTTTTAGAACTTGAGATTCATTAGAGGGTTCCACGAAGCCAGAGAAAAGAGAAGTAAGATTGATCCAATCTGGATATTTATATGCCGACTAAGCATGCCACGACGCTAAATCAACACCGTCCAATGCTCTTACTTCATGTTTCCGTCGTTGACCGCGGATTAAAATTGCGCCCTCACTATGGTCTTTTGAGTCTCTTCCTTTTTTTCTTTTATTTACTTTTAGCCCCTCTAGCGCTTAAAAAATATAAGGAAGAAATGTATTTCCACCACAAGGTGTGAAATTATTTTGAACAAAATGATTTTCAATCATTATTTGAATCTTTCTAAAAAAAAATTTATTTTTTATTTTTAAAAAATCTTGTTTTGTTATAATTTTTGAAAAATTGTATCTCAGTCATTAAGTTTTTATTTGTACTTGCACCACAATTAAAATGTTATTTTTATAAGTACGTATTGATGCTAAGACGCACATAATATCCACCAAAAGTATATATTTTTTTAAAAAATCTTGGCCCGAACCCTATTGGCTCATCTCCTCTCTTTCTTGGGAGAGGTCCAGGATTCAAATCACTTTTGGTGAGAATCCTTGTGAGTTTTAATTTTTAATATCAAACCTC
Source organism: Malania oleifera (assembly GCF_029873635.1). Classification (NCBI taxonomy): domain Eukaryota; kingdom Viridiplantae; phylum Streptophyta; class Magnoliopsida; order Santalales; family Ximeniaceae; genus Malania; species Malania oleifera. Next base: position 108,935,341 of record NC_080424.1, read on the forward strand.
TAAGCCTTTGCTTGGAACTTTTTTTGAAAAAGCACCCCATTCTTCTTTTCAAAACATTATTTTCAAGTACTCCTTTGTTTTGTATTAGAAGAAAACGTTTCCAAATAACCCAATTTTAATTTTAAATAATAACTTGTATTCCCAACAAAAGCTTGTTTTGAATAGCATAAGTTGCATTACTTTTAATAAATGTTCTCGATTAGAAAAATGTCTCAACCACTTCTCCTCTTAGGGAAATTTTCTATAATCTTGGAAAAATGAATTTCTCAGCATCATTTCAATTTTAAGCGGGGAAAAAAGCTGCATACTTACATACTGTTAGAAACATTTGTGTGCTGTTTCACAGGGCACATGCTTCTACTTTTAGAAAAGTTGATTTCCTATATTGCATGAGAAATTACATTTTTAGTGAAGGTATAAGATTTTGTAATATTGCATTCTTCCCTAATTCTATTTTGTATTTTGTTTCAATCCACACCAATCTAAACTCATAGCGTCTCTCAAACGCAGAGTTTAGCGTTTTTATTTCTTTGAACTCATAGTGAGTTCGTTTGAAGTGAAAAGGAGATATTGTTGTGAGAAACTAGAAGGAAAAGAGCTGATAATTTTGCAAACATATTACACACATCTTTTATGGGCAGAAATCCAATTAACTGGCAAACTTTGAAGTTCCACATGTGCATAGCACAAAAACACACACAGAAGGTGACACAAGTGTGCTTGCTTAATTTATCACTAACAAAGCTGAGGACTCACACCACACACCACCCCCCCTCCTTCCCAATTCAGCTTTGGAGATAAAAGCTGAAGAACCATGCATGAAACATACAACACCATAGTGTTAAAGAGCTTGTGTCACTTAAAATTTTTGGGATGTTGTCTCCAATTCATCTAGGAAGACTGTTTGGAGGAAAATTACACAGTGGATTTTCCCTTAACAACTCTATTTCTCTGCACAATGAAGGATTCCACAAGGTGAGTTAATAAAACAACCAAGCATGCTAACTAGATAAAAAATGCTCTCCATGGATTACTTCTTGAGATTTTGGATATCCCCCTGTTCCAGCTGCAAAGCTGAGGACTTTTCCCCCACAGACTCAACCTTTATTTTTTTGTTGCTCAAGAGTTCAATAAGAAGTCAGTGATAAATCAAATGCAAGGTTGTAGGAAGGCCCATTCCATATAAGATATATCCAATGAACCAATTTAGTAAGTGTGATTTTTAGTAAGTAAATTCTCAGCAGGGTCTACCTAATGAAAGATCATTTCGAAAGAATGCCCATCTTTTGACATTGGGAAGATACAAATCAAACTCCCATTTGCTTCTCAAGAAATCATTTGAGGAAAAAAGATGTTCTCAAAGGCCTGATATAATCATTCTCAGCATGGCCTTGTTGAGTAGCTGGAGCCAGAGATGCAGTGCCGTGTGTGAGCTGGTGCCGCATGCAAGCTGCAGCCACGTTGAGTTGCGTCCATGGCTATTGATTGCCGATTTATTGTAATTCCTCCATCACCATTTAATGTAAATCCTCCAGCCATCTATAAATAGGGAAGTGTGCGCAAGTGAAAATATATGTGTGTGTAGAGAAAACAACGCGAGGAAGAGTGCAGAGAGAGTAGAGAGAGAGTTTGTATTTTCTCTCAATTTCATAGTGGATTGTTGGTGTGCTCCGTGGACGTAAGTCAATCTAGACCGAACCACGTAATTTTTGGTGTCTCTTGTTTTTTTAGTGTGCATTTATTACTCACATATTCCTAACAAGTGGTTTCAGAAACTAGTTCAGAGCAGAAAATCCAAATTGGAGAAATTCACCGAAAACAAAGCACTATCTAGTGTCTCAAAATTGAATTTTGAGGCCACCATCACGTTCATCTCATCGAGACGAAGCCAACGGTGCAAATTGGAGCTCGAAAGGAGCCTAGATGGCACCACACGCGCCAACACGCGCCACGCCAGAGTCGTCCGTGTCTTCACGGGCCGGTGACTTGGCCGGACATGCGCCCGCACGCACTCCACGCGTCTTCCTCACTCAGCCACTTTGACCCGACCCGATAACCTGTTCTAGACCCAAACTCTACCTGACCCGGATCCATACCAGTTGATCCAGACCCGACCAATCCACACGCGGCATCCCCGTCAATCGCCACGTGGCAACTACAACAACTCACATGTTAGCACTGCCACGTCATCTAGTGGGTGTAACGACCTCCAAATATATATCAATTTTTTTTTTTTTATAAACTGATCTAATACTCCCTACCATAGAACTCAGGCTCGAAAAGGCACCGGGGTAATCCTGTGTACAATCATCATACCTAAGCAACGGAAACATAATTCATACAGTCATATATACCATACAATACCAGAATTCAATACATTCAGACAATAGTCATATAAAACAACTCCCTCCAGTATCACCTATCTCAAAAATGCAAAACTCAGTCACAAACTCACCCTAAAATCAGGGCTATCACAAAATCACTTTATCTGCGAGCCCGATCTACTCGCCTAGTTGGCTCACCTGGAAAATGGTAAAGTAATAGGGTGAGACGACGCTCAGTAAGTAGAAATATGTTATTACTAGTGTGTGGCGACCGAGTCGTAAAACTATAATAATAGTATGTAAAACTGCATGATCTGGAAAATCTGTAAAACATATATATCACATGTATAGTAACTTAAAATATATGTATCATTTGAACTTTCTATCATTCCTACTACTAATATCATACTATATATAACAAAAGCGGTAAAATTGTATACATATACATATACATATAAATAACTGTGCTCTTTCCCTAGGACTCTGTATGTCATGATTTGACCCCTCATGATAGGGTTGTGCGGCCTGTGGGCGGGACTTAACCTGGTCGGCCCTCCAAGAAATTCACTATACTCTACACTATCTCAGTTCGGCCAAACTGCATACTCTCCTAGGCGCGGGACTAGCTACTACCTCATCAAATTGGCCCCCTCAACCTAGCGAACTGGGGAGCTGCATACTCTCCGAGCACAGTTGACGTTACCCACACACTATCTAAGATATGTGGTTGCACTCTATCTGTATTAGCATCGGTACCGTACTCTATATTCTGTATCTGTACTGTATCTGTCTGTAACCTTTCCACAGGGATCTAATTATACTGTTTTCATTATGTTTCCAAATTAACCATAACACTATATTTTTGTACTGTAAATACTGTAATATTTGTATCATCTTGATGCTATAACTGTATAATCTGTCTGTATCTTCTATCTGTATACTCTGAGTGTTATGGCATTTAGGAAAACATAACTTTCTATATACACTGTATATACTGTTCTGAATAAATATCTGTATACTGTTATATATATATCTGTCTGTGTAATCATCTGAATAAAACTGTATATGTACACATATTCTATTTGTATAAAATCTGCAAATATCTAGCTATATCTGTATAACTTGAGATACTGAAAAACTGCATAAAATTCCATATCAATATCATGTACTCAGGCTACACATACTTTAAAAATTCATATTTTGTATAACATCTGGCATACATTATAAAATTTTTGATAACGTAAGTAAATCTCCTAGCATCACATATTTCCCTTACCTTAAATCTGAAAAGCCTCTCACTGAACTCTAGCCCTACACCTGTAGGGTTCTCTACTTAATACCCTGAAAATAACATCCCCCAAAACAAAACATCAGTATTTTCTTACCTACAGCATTTCTTATAACTATAAGGAAGGTATAATCTGAATAAAATACCTTACCCTAGATTTGGGATGAATTTCAAACCAACTTCTCCCATGATTAGCTCCGACAGACTTGTAGAGAACTTCGCCAAGAGCGTCGTGGTGGCCTCAGATCTTCAATCCGACAAGAAACAGAGCCAGAATTGAAGAGAGAAGGAGAGGGAGGTGTTTTAGAGAGAGAGAGAGAGAAAGAAAGATTCACGCTAATTTCCGCTGAAAAATTTGGGTTTCCACTATTTATAGGGCCGGATTCATCAACGAGACACGTCACCTTATCGACCAGTCCTGTAGAAATTTCGTCGACGAACCTGCACCCTCGTCAACGAGTTTCAGTTACCCTTAAACCCTCTCTCGTTATCTTCTCGTCGACGAGGCCTCCTTATGTCCTCGTCGACAAACTCCTTGTGTTCGTCGACGAGGCCCTATGTAAAATTTTTCGGGCTATTACATTCCCCCCCCCCTTTATAAAATTTAATTTACTATCTGTATCTTCATCTATCATCTCACAAAGACAAATGGTATACTTATTTTATTACTTACCTTCACTTATGGCGAAGATATACCGTGGTTACAAAATATGTTCTAGGAGATTAGATATAAAGCTAAAAACTACTAACTAATTACATCAATACATGTAACTACGAAAGACAATATAACCTATCTACTTATACTTTACCTGTTTACCACTAAACCTCTTGAAACAACTGCGGGTATCTCTGTCTGATATGCTCCTTAAGCTCCCAAAAAGCTTCCTCTATAGTGTGATTTTTTCACAAAACTTTAACTAACTGTATTTCTTTAGTGCGCAGTGTCTATGTCTTTCTGTCTAGAATTTGAATCGGTACTTCTTCATAAGCTAATGAATCTTTAAGGTCTATCTCTGCATAGCTGATTATGTGGGACGGGTCTGTGACGTATTTCCTTAGCATAACAACATGTAACACGTCATGTATTCTAGACAACACTGATGGCAGAGATAGCTTGTAGGCAACTAACCCTATCCTTTCTAGTATCTCAAAAGGGCCAATAAACCTAGGGCTCAACTTGCTCTTCTTCCCAAATCTCATAACCCCGTTCAAAGGAGCTACTTTCAAGAATACCCGATCTCCCACTTCAAACTCTAACTCTTAGCGGAGAGTGTCTGCGTAGCTTTTCTGCCGACTCTGAGTTATACTGATTCTTTCTTTAATTAATCGGACCTTGTCACATGTCTGTTGTACAATCTCTGGACCTAACACTCGCCTTTCACCTACTTCATCCCAGAAGAGAGGAGAACGACATCTCCTGCCATACAGTGCCTCATATGGAGCCATGCCAATACTAGCTTAGTAGCTGTTATTATAGGCAAATTCAACTAATGGTAAAAACTGGGGCCAGCTACCCCCAAAATCCAGCACACAAGCACAAAACATATCTTCCAATGTTTGGATCGCCTTCTCAGTCTAACCATCTGTCTGGGGGTGGAAAGCAATGATAAATGCTAGCTGTGTACCCATAGCCTCCTAAAAACTTTTTCAGAATCGTGAAGTAAACCGAGGATCTCGATCCGAGACTATGGATACTAGAACTCCATGAACACGAACTATCTCCTGAACATATATCTCTGCCAATCTGTCCGTGGAATAGCTGACTTTAATCAGAATGAAATGAGCGGTCTTCGTCAAACAATCAACAACCGCCCAAATCGCATTCAACCCCTATTGCGCTGATGGTAATCTCGTAACGAAATCCAACGAAACGTGATCCCATTTTCACTCGGGAATAAACAATGGTTGCAACTGTCCCGCCGATCTCTGGTGCTCAACTTTAACCTACTGACACGTCAAGCATTGCTGAACAAACTTGGCTATCTCCCTCTTCACTCCACTCCACTAGAAATACTCTTGTAGATCTCTGTACATTTTAGTACTACCAGGATGAACCGTGTATAGGGATCTGTGAGCCTCCTCCAATATAGTTCTTCTGATCTCAGTATCTACAGGAACACATAACCTAGTACGGAATCGCAGGGCTCTGTCATCTGATATGCTAAACTCCTCTACTTGACCATCCCGCACTCTAGCCATCACCTCTACTAAATCCGCATCATCACCTTGAGTTGCTTTAATCCTCTCGTATAGCGTAGGCTAAACCACTAGACTAGAAATGACTGCCTAAGGACTCTCTTTTATTAACTCTATGCTGAGTCTTTCCAAATCCATCAAAATTGAATGCAGAATCTCTATGGCTTCTAGGACATTGTAAAAATCTGAACCGTGATAAATGGGTTAAATAAATAAGAGAGGGGAAAAATTGGGAATTTGGCATATTTCATCGATGAAGCCATATTTCGTCGATGAAGCCTTTGTTCTTCACGTCGACAAAATTCAGAGACTCAACCACGAGCAGAAGTAGAGGAGTCTCGAAAAAACAGTAGATGCTAGATTCATCGACGAGGCCACCGATTCGTCGACGAAGTTAGTGAAAGATTCATCGACGAAGGCACCATTTCGTCGACGACTTGGGTCGGGTCAAAGGGCTATAAATAGGAAATTTCATTACTTCTTCATTAAGAAACTTCAAATATCTCTCTCTCTCTCTATAAACCTCTCCCTACTCTCTCTCTCTCTCTCTCTAGATTTCTTCGCCGATCGTTGATGGAATCGTGGAAGGATTCTCTACAACTTCTATGGATCGGAATCTCCTTTCGAAGATTTTTGAGTTTTGGCGTAAAATCGAGGTAAGGCTCGGTTTTCAATTCTAATCTGGTAGTTTTGTAGTTAACAGTCTTGTGAGTATATTTTGTACTGTGATTTGTAGGTTTTGGAACTCAGTTCGTTGTTTGTTATTTGGGGAAAAGGTAAAGGGAACTATGTTTATATTGGTTATTTTTGAAATCGGACTTGGTGGAACTGTGGTTCACAGTCCTTTGTATGTTTTGGCTACTCATTTGGGGGGATCTAACGGGGAAATATAGTGACCCGAAGAATAATAGCATTATAATAATAAAAAGGGAGAGGAAATAGAAACAAAAACAGAAAGAGGTCGTAGAATTCGTCGACGAGAAAATACCGAGAGACGGTTATGGCTACTCTAAATTTCGTCGATGAACACAGGGTCTCATCGACAAGGTGACGTGTCTCGTCGACGAATCCCGCCCTATAAATAGCTAAAAATCATATTTTTACTCATTTCTCGCGCCGCTCTCTCTCTCCTCTCTCTCACTTACGAACCCTCTCACTTCTCTCTTTGTTTTCGGCCCCGCCAGACGCCGGATTGACGATCCGAAGCCACCACGACGTTCCTGGCGGAGTTCTCTTCAAGTTTGCTAGGATGGATCATCGGTGGGATCGAGTTGGATTTCATCCCAAATTCAGGCTAAGGTCTTTTAGTCCCTTTTTGGCCTTATGATAGTTATAGAAAATGATGTAAGCGGAGAAATACTGATATTATGTTCTGGCATATATTGTTTTCAGGGTGTTGTGTAGGAGGCCTTGCAGGTGTTAGGCTAGTAAATCGTAGGGGGCTTTCTGGTTGTCAGGTAAGGGAAATATGCTGTGCAAGGTATTTTTAAAATGTTATACAATTTATTTAATTACGAAAATTATGAATTAAAGTATCGTGTGGCTTGTGAATAAGAATATTGTACGAAGATATGTTTTACGATATTTTAGTGTCTTGATTTTACGATATTTCAGTACCATGATTATACGAATATCAGTATTATGATTATATAGTTCTCAGATTTACAGTACAGTTTATGCAGCATCATGGTTATTACGATTACTTCAGAATCATGATAAAACAGATAGATATGTATAGAAATATATTACATGATATCAGACCCTATTGGACTTGCAGCTACAGAGCACTGTACCGTTGCTATAGATATTATGTTACTTTATGAGTACAACCACCTATTTAGATAATACGTGGTAAGGTCGATCACCTAGACCCTTGAAGAGGTTAGGCTCCCTATATAGATATAGGTTGAGGTGGTTAGCCAGGTAGCGTAAATCCAGCCTACGGGCCGCACAACCCTGTCATGAGGGGGTAAGTCATGACACACAGATAGCTACAGGGAACATTTTCAGTTACTATTACGTATGTACAAATTTACAGAAACAGGGAATATACCTATGTATAATAGAAGTATTTTGATTAGTTACTTATGATACTATTATGTTAAGCAATATGGGAAAGGGGGGTGTACTTTATCACTTGTGCTTTATTTATATACTCAGTTATATATGTTTATTTGGAACAGATTTTCATGATATAGTAGCTCATTTGCCACATACTAGTAATAGCATATTTCGTCTTACTAAGCGTTGGCTCATCCTAGTGTTGAATTATTTTTCAGGTGATCCAAGTAGGTGGGCAGACTACGCTCGCAGGTAGGGGGGTTTCTGTAGTGCCCTATCAAAGAGTGAGTACATTTTTGGGAATAATTTTTGTATACCCTAACTAGTAGAGGGTATTTTGGAGAACAGTGATATGTATATATTTTGGGAATCATGTTAGTACTCTGGTATTGGTATTGTGTGGTAATGGTGTTGTATTGTATATATTTTCATATGGTTATGTCTATGTGATTTATGCTTCTCACTGCTTAGGTTATTGATTGGGTTTACTCCCAGTATGGTATCAGAGCATGTAGAATGTTATGGTATAAAAAAAAAAAAAAAGAAATACCCAATTAATTAAGCAGTTCGCTATAGTTTGGTATCAGAGCCTAGGTTTGCTAGGTTCTGTAGACTATAGAGTGCAGCAGAAGCAATACCAGAGTATAGGAAAAGGACTTAGGGTTTGTTTTGTGTCTGGGTACAGGATTTCCATAGTGGTTTTTGTGTTTTTCCTGAGGAGACGATTTCAAGAAAACCATAATAAACTATTGTCAGGTCGTGTGTCTAGGTGACAAAACTGGATATTGGTTAAGGTCAGGGAAGGTAATTAATTTTGAGTTGGTACAAGATAGGTTCGTATAGAAGATAAAGTGCTTAAGTGTATTTCTTGTTTTCAGGATGGACCCATGAAGCAGTGGCACAAATGCTAGGGAGGATAGGCCAGGACCTTCCAGCATAGGCGGAGGAGATACAGATGTTGTACTGCGCAGTGTCACTCAGCAGGTGACGGCTGAGATGGTCAGGAGTTCGGGGGAGCGTGTCGATTGAGCATTTTACGCGTATAAAGCTCCCATCCTTTGCTGGAGGAGATGACCCGATTGTAGCTGAGAATTGGGTCCAGGATATCGAAGAGACATTAGTAGTACTTCCATGTACGGACGAGCAGAAGGTAGCATTTGCCACATTTAAGTTGACAGGGGAGGCGAAGTGTTGGTGGAGAGCAGCGCGTCCGATAGAGGAGCAGAGGCTGGTTCTAGTTCCAGTGACGTGGGAGCGATTCAAGGATATGTTCTTTGAGCGGTATTTCCCTACTATTGTTCAGAGTGCGAAAGCAATAGAGTTCCTGCATTTGGTACAAGGACAGTTGACTGTATCCCACTATGTGGCTCGGTTTGTCGAGTTGTCGCGTTTTGCTCCACATCTAGCACTTGATGAAGAGAAAAAGGCAAAGAAGTTTGAAGAGGGGTTGAGGTAGAATTTGTTTGAGCAGGTGATTGGTTTTAGGGCTTAGACATTCACAGAGGTTGTAGATAGAGCTACGATTATCGAGAGTGGTATTTAGAGGGGTGTGGTAGCTCAGAGTCAAAGGAAGAGGTCTGTGCCTCAGGATTTTCAGGCTGGTTCCAGTAGGGGTCCATAGAGAGGAGGTCGTGATAAGGGTGACTAGAGGCAGATGGCAGGACCTCGCGGAAACCAGGGTGCGCAGGCTTACCCAGTGTGTCAGATGTGCGAGAGACATCATTTAGGGGAATTTCGAGTAGGTAAGGGCATATGTTATCGTTGTGGGAGACCCGGTCACGTGATACATGAGTGCCCAGGTTAGCAGGACCAGGTCCCAGCTCCTAGGCCCTATTAGGGAGGACAACAAGCAGCTCGGGGAGGATACCAAGCGCCTCGGAGTGGCCAGTAGAGGAATGTGGCCCCAGCACAGGTATATGCTTTGACGCCTGGAGATGTAGAGGCTACTACGGATGTGGTGATAGGTATATTTACTGTTTTATCATATCCAGTTATTGTTTTTTTGACTCGGGTGCTACTCATTATTTCATTTCTGCATCCTATGTTAAATGATCTGAGAGTGAGACCTAGTCATTAGATATATCGCTGTCGATAGCTACACCATTAGGTTCAGTGATCAGATGTCAGAGGGTACTTAGAGGCTATCTGATAGAAATTCAGGGAAAAGTGTTGCCAACGGATCTTATTGTGTTTGATATGTGTGGTTTCGATATAATACTGGGTATGGACTGGTTGGCTGTCAATCATGCTAGCATTGATTGTTTCCAAAAGGAAGTAATTTTCAGACCTCCTGGAGAGTAGGAATTCAGATTCGTTGGTTCATGGGTACGTGCTCCAACGTAGTTAGTCTCAGTCATGTAGGCGAGTAGATTGCTCTTGGATGGAGGTCAGGGGTTTATAGCCTTTGTGAAAAAAGCATCTGAAAATGAATTGAAGATTGACAGCACCCCAGTAGTACAAGAATTTCTAGACGTTTTTCCAAAGGAGTTACTAGGGTTGCCTCCTGTGCGCGAGGTAGATTTTCCTATAGATTTACCTCCAGAGACTGCGCCGATCTCTAAGGTTCCTTATCGTATGGCTACAGTTGAACTGGGAGAATTAAAGGAGCAGTTACAAGATTTGTTGAACAAGAGATTTATACGACCTAGTGTATCGCCATAGGGAGCTCCAGTGTTGTTCGTAAAGAAGAAAGACGGGTTCATGAGGATGTGCATTGATTATAGGGAGATAAACAAGGTTACTATTAAGAATAAATATCCTCTACCCCGTATAGATGATTTGTTTGATTAGCTCTAGGGTACACGGGTATATTCCAAGATTGACCTCAGATCCGGGTATCATCAAGTGAGAGTAAAAGCGGAGGACGTCACGAAGACAGCCTTCAAGACCAGGTACGGGCACTATGAATTTCTCGTTATGTCGTTTGGTCTGACGAATGCCCCGGCTGTGTTAATGGACTTGATGAACAAAGTTTTTCACCAGTATCTGGATCAGTTTTTAGTAGTTTTTATTAATGATATACTAGTGTACTCGAGGAGTTTTGAGGAGCATGAGGCGCATTTGAGGCAGGTGTTACAGACTCTCAAGGAGGAGAAGTTTTATGCTAAGTTTAGCAAGTGTGAATTCTACCAAGAGAAGGTGGCATTTTTAGGCCATGTGATCTCAGGGGACGGTATTTCAATGGATCCCAGCAAGATTGATGCAGTGGTAGATTGGGCTAGACCGAGAAATGTGCAGGAAGTTAGGAGTTTCTTAGGGCTGACAGGTTATTACCGTCGTTTTGTTGAGAGGTTTTCAACATTGTCAGGACCTCTCACGCGGTTGACTAGAAAAAAATGTCAGATTTGTGTGTGGTGAAGAGTGCGAGCAAAGCTTCCAAGAATTAAAGCAGTGGCTCGTCACTGCACCAGTTCTGACGATTCCATCGGGAGGTGATGGTTATGTTATCTACAGTGACACGTCTTTGAAAGGGCTCGGTTTTGTGCTGATGCAGCATGGTAGGGTAGTGGCGTATGCGTCCAGGCAGTTGAAAGAATATGAGAAGAACTACCCTACTCACGATCTGGAGTTGGCTGCGGTTGTATATGCACTGAAGATCTGGAGGCATTATCTTTATGGTGAGAGGTGTGAGATATTTTTTTATAATAAGAGCCTCAAGTATTTCTTTACACAGAAAGAATTGAATATGCGGCAGAGGATGTGGTTGGAACTCATCAAGGATTACGACTGCACCATCAGTTACCACTCAGGTAAAGCAAATGTGGTAACTGATGCGCTGAGCCGTAAGTCAGGAGATACAGCATAGTTAGCAGCAGTAGTTCACCATCGGATTCAGATGGAATTGGAAAGACTCGGTGTGGAATTAGTGAAGGATAATCCTCAGGCGCTTGTTGCTAGTTTGATTGTTCAGCCCACACTTTATAAGAGAATTAAAGCTGCTCAAAGAGATGATCCAGAGTTAGTGGAGGTGATAGCCAGAGTTCAGGATGGTCAGGGGGAGGAGTTCAGTATTTCTGATGATGGGGCTTTGAGATTTCGCACCAGATTGTGTGTGCCTGCAGATGATAGCATCAGGAGGACGATTCTAGAGGAGGCACACAGGTCTCTATACACTGTTTATCCTAGCAATACAAAAATGTATAGGGATCTGCGAGATTTTTTCTGATGAAGTGGCATGAAGAGGGAGATAGTAGAGTTTGTGCGGCAGTGTTTGACATGCCAGTAGGTTAAAGCTGAGCACCAGAGGTCGGCTGGTCAGTTGCAGCCACTTTTCATTCTCGAGTGGAAGTGGGACCATGTATTCATGGATTTTGTTACTGGGTTGCCGCCGGCGTTGCATGGACAGAATGCTATATGGGTGATAATTGATAGATTGACAAAGACAGCGCATTTTTTGCCTATAAAGCTCAGTTACTCTATGAACAGGTTAGCAGAGATTTACATATAGGAGATTGTTCGATCCCATAGAGTGCTGGCATCCATAGTCTCGGACCGTGATCCACGTTTTACATCACGGTTCTGGAGGAGTTTGTAGGAGGCACTTGGGACCCAGCTAGCATTCAGCATAGCTTTCCACCCTCAGACCGATGGTCAAATTGAGAGAACCATCCAGGTATTGGAAGATCTGCTTCGTGCCTGTGTGCTAGACTTTGGAGGTAGTTGGATTCAGTTTTTGCTGCTAGTTGAATTTGCTTATAATAACAATTATCAGGTTAGCATCGGCATGGCACCCTACGAGGCATTGTATGGTAGGAGATGTCGATCTCCTCTTTTCTGAGATGAGGTAGGTAAAAGGTGAGTTTTGGGTCCAGAGATAATTCAGCAGGCATGTGATAAAGTTCGGCTTATTCGAGATAGGATCAGTGCAGCACAGAGTCGACAAAAAAGCTATGCGGATACTCACCGCTGGGAACTGAAATTTGGAGTAGGTGATCATGTTTTTCTGAAAATTACTCCACTGAAGGGAATCTTGAGATTTGGGAAGAAGGGTAAGTTGAGCCCTAGATTCAATGGCCCATTTGAGATACTTGAGAAGATTGGGTCAGTAGCCTATCGGCTGGCTTTACCGCAATCTCTATTTCGAGTTCATGACGTACTTCATGTTTCTATGTTGAGGAAATACGTCCCGAATCCTTCCCATATCATCAGCCATGCAAAATTAGAAGTCAGTGAGGCTTTAGTATATGAAGAAGCTCCAGTACAGATCCTAGATAGGAAGGAACAAGAATTACGCAGCAAAAGAATACCACTAGCGAAAGTTTTATGGAGAAATCACGCTATAGAAGAAGCTTCGTGGGAGCTTGAAAGTGAGATTAGACAGAAATATCCCCACTTGTTTTGTGGATCATAGTATTGATATATATGCTTAGATGGTAATTTTATTTTTTTGAGTACAATGTATTTGTAATGTAGACTATAAGTTAGGTAGTCTTTTGGTTTTGGGGGAATTTTCTTTTATGGTTGTAATCTCCCAGAACTATCCATGTAACCACGGTATTCCTCCGCCATAAGTGAGGGCAGGTAAAAAAATAAGTAGACCCTTTTCTTTACGGGATGATGGAGAGTATTGATAGCGATACAGATAGTAAATTTTGAGGACGAAATTTTATAAGGAGGGGAGAATGTAGTGACCCGAAGAATAATAGCATTATAATAATAAAGAGGGAGAGGAAATAGAAATAGAAACACAAAGAGGCCGTAGACTTCGTTGATGAATATAGGGTTTCGTTGACGAAGGTCTTTAGGATTTCGTCGACAAAGGTCTTCAGGATTTCATCGACGAACACAGGGTTTCGTCAACGAGAAAATATCGAGAGATGATTATGGCTACTCTGAATTTCATCGACGAACACAAGGTCTCGTCGACGTATTTAATGAAGGACTCATCGACGAGGTGACGTGTCTTGTCGACGAATCCCACCCTATAAATAGCTAAAAATCATATTTTTACTCATTTCTCGTGCCGCTCTCTCTCTCTTATCTCTCTCACCTATGAACCCTCTCCCTTCTCTCTTCGTTTCCGGCCCCGCCAGACACCGGATTGATAATCCGAAGCCACCACGACGTTCCTGGAAGAGTTCTCTTCAAGTTCGCTAGGACGGATCGTCAGTGGGGCCGAGTTGGATTTCATCCCAAATTCAGGGTCAGGCCTTTTAGTCCCTTTTTGGCCTTATGATAGTTATAGAAAATGATGTAGGTGGAGAAATACTGATATTATGTTTTGGCATATATTATTTTTAGGGTGTTGTGTAGGAGGCCCTGTGGGTGTAAGGCTAGTAAATCGTAGGGGACTTTATGGTCTTCAGGTAAGGGAAATATGCTATGCAAGGTATTTTTAAAATGTTATACAATTTATTTAATTACGAAAATTATGAATTAAAGTATCGTGTGGCTTGTGAATAAGAATATTGTACGAAAATATGTTTTACGATATTTCAGTGTCTTGATTTTACGATATTTCAGTACCATGATTTTATAAAACTCAGTACCATGATCAGTAATAGCATATTTTGTCTTACTGAGCATTGGCTCATCCCAGTGTTGAATTATTTTTCAGGTGATCTAGGTAGGCTCGCAGACCAGGCTCGCAGATAGAGGGGTTTCTGTAGTTGATTACGGGTCAAAACTGCTTAATTGGGCATCTTAACCCGGGCTTTTCGGTTTATATTTTTAATTAAATGTCCAAAATTGTTCAATATTTTAATAAAATGCCAAAATCATCATTCTTGAACTTTATTGCACTATTTATGAAGTTTTGGTAATTTTTTTTTATCGCAGGAAAATTCCCGGGAATCAAAACCGACACCTGTTCGTATTTCGTACATAACTTTTCCGTCCGAGCTCCGATTGATACAATTCAAATTTCTGGAGAAAGAGGAAAGGATTATCTACAACTTTTATGTTTTGAGTTTTGTGAGATACGAGCTCCAGAAGAGCAGAATTTACGACGAACAGAGAACAAATAAAATGAGAAAAAAATATATATGAATGGGTATTTGATGTGACCCGGCCATGCATGGCCGGGTCGGGTTGGGTAATCCGGGTCATAGGGTTTTTCCCCATCCCCTTTAAATATTCTCTTCCTCCTCCTCCTTAGAAAAAAAGGCAGCCCTTGGGGGCTCTCTCACGCTCCTTCTTCTTCTTCTTCCTCTTCATCCTCTTCATCTTCTTCATCTTATTTTTCTCTTACTTAGTTTTTTTTCTTGTCTTTCTTTCCCGCTGGCCTCTCTATCCTGCTCCTCTGTTCTTCCTCACACCAGCCCCTACACCAACTTCCACCTGCAGCCCCTGCTGCACAGCTTTGGCCTCCTCTCCAGCAGAGCACAGCAGCTCTGCAAACTCCACGGATCCCCTCTGCAACTCCCATCCACAGCCCCCAGGCCAGAGCTCCTCCGTCCAGCAGTTACACAGCAGAGCACAGCCCCTGCTACAGCAGTAACCTGCTGGAAGGCCCGTCCACACCAGCAGACAACTTCATCCTCCAGCCCCACCACTCCTGCTCAACCTGCTGCAAGACCCGTGAAGCACCACAGCAAGCAAGCTGCCTCTGCACATCTCTCCGGCCTCAAATTCTTATGTTCTTTCTCTCTTATCTTTTCTCTTTCTTTGAATATTACTTTGAATATTGTTAACTTGTTATTTGAGTTTATTGTTATTTTTTTGGTTTTGAATATTAAATAGGGTGTTTCATGATTAGTGAAGTTTAATTGTTTTTTTTTTATTATTCTCTTTCGGTTAATTTCTTTTTCCATAGAGTAGTTTAACATTCCAAGTTATTTAATAAATTTAATTAGGGTCGGTTTCGTCAAAGTTCAAATTTTTTTACAGTTTGGTTAAAGTTCGTATTTTTATGTTTTCGGTATCGTTCAAAGTTTAGATTTTTTTTCTCGATGTGTTTGCATTTTTTCGTTCGAGTTCTTGGTTTGAATTATTGATCCATATTAAAGGTTTGATTTTTTTAGTGTGAGTGTGTATGTTTGATTGAGTTTCCATTGCATGTTTTAATTCCTTAATTGTAGTTGCTATCTTTAATAATATTTCCTTAAGTAGACTAGGATTTCCATATTTGATTTTTTTTATTGCAAGCATGAGTGGCTAAGTTCGGTAACTCGGGTTGTGGGTCGATGTCGTTTGCGTTTCATGGTTTATTAGTTTCCCTAAAATATCATTGTTAAACTTTTATTTGGTTAAAACCGAAAATTGAAGGCATCGTTGATAAATCGCTAGCTCTTGCTTCTTGTTTTGTTGTTGACGTTAGGCACATCAAAACCTTGATTTAATCTAGGATTTTCATCAACTAATTTATACGACATTCGGTTGATGCGTAATAAGAGTTTTTATTTTCTTCCGTTTGGATGTGGCCAATTTACTCGATCTTTAGTGACAAAATTTCATCTTATTAATGCCTTGATTGGATTAACAAGAAGAGGAGTAAGGCCTAGGAAATTAATAAACGATGGAAGCAAGTAGACATTGACCCGTAACCCGAGTATTTGGTAAATTGTTTCAGTTAATCCGTTTAATTTGGTTGCGTTATTAGATTTACAGTTTTGGAAAATTGATAAAATTTTAGTTTCATTTTGATAGTTTACTCAACCTTTTCTCACTTTGTTTACTGTTTTCAAAATCATAAAAGACCAAAAAGATTTTCAAACCCCATTTTTCAGCAACAGGATTTCACTAAACTTGCGTAAATACTTTGATACTCAGTGGTCCCTGTGGAATACGATCCTGGACTCATCCTTGATACAACTTGACACTTCTGCACTTGGAAGCATAACTCAGAACGAGTCAGTAGTGCCCTATCAAAGAGTGAGTACATTTTTGGGAATGATTTTTGTATACCCTAACTAGTAGAGGGTATTTTGGGGAACAGTGATATGTATATATTTTGGGAATCATGTTAGTACTCTGGTATTGGTATTGTGTGGTAATGGTGTTGTATTGTATATATTTTCATATAGTTATGTCTATGTGATTTATGCTTCTCGCTGCTTAGGTTATTGATTGGGATTGGGTTTACTCCCAGTATGGTATCAGAGCATGTAGAATGTTATAGTATATAAAAAAAAATATACCCATTTAATTAAGCATGTCGCTACAGGAAAACTATGGGTTTTTCATTATTACAGTTTTGGGAAAAGGGGGCAATGAGCTGCATCCTTGGTTTTGTTGAAAACCGTGGGTATATGTTGATTTATACTGTGATATTGGGATGGTCATGTCTTGACTTATTTAAACTGTATTCGTTTGGAAAACCATGATTTAGATTACCAAATGAGTGTGATTTGTTTGGTTATATGAGCATGCATGTGTGTGTGATATGTTAAATGGCTAGTAGGAACGGGGTTCCGAATTGTCTAGGTATTGAGAATGTCCGGTTCTATATTCGAGGGCGTGTGTTTATCGCCTACCACGTAGGCAAGAGTGTCCAGCTCTATATCTGAGGGCGTAAGCCTATACCGGCAGATCAGACCGAAGGGTGTGGATCCACCAGTTATGCGCCGGTATGATGCCATGGGAGTCTGGGACTAGCCGTGTGCCGGTGGCGCCATGCTTCGTAGGTTGGCTACGGGCCAACACCGAATTGTCGCGGACCGGCTTCGGGCCAAAGGGTGTGACGACACCGGGATTGCTGATCATGTGTATGTGTATGGGTGCTTATATGCACTGTGGAAATTAGTACTGGAATGCATTTAACTGCGTGTTTGTTGTATCATGATAACACTCAAATGCCACACACCGATATAACTTGTATTCTCCCTTACCGAGAGGTGTCTCACCCCTGCTGTATGTACATTTTTACAGGTCCTTCGAGTAACTGAAACTAGAGTCCTGGTATAGAGAGCGTAGTGGCTGGTGTACTACGTTTAGCGCTGGGTAAGTGCTAGAACTGTATTTTGGTGGGTTGCCATTTTGAGATGTGTTTGGGCAACCGTTTGTACGTTTTTGATAGAGTCGTGTTCTGCTCTTGTATAGACTTTGGTATGGTACTGCATATGTATATATATAGAATGACCTTCTTCCGTTGCGTATATGTTTGTGACTAGATGTGTTTAGGGTGCCTGGGAACCCCTCGGGGTCGGACCCTCATCCATTGTACTGTATCTTTGTATGTTTTATCGGATACAGAGAGTGGTTAGATTACATTTTCACCCTTGGGTCCCTTTTCGGGGTTCGAGGCGTGACAACTAGTCCCATTGATTTCCTACTCAAAGCATCAGCTACCACATTCGCTTTCCCTAGGTGGTAACTAATGGTGCAGTCATAGTCTTTAATAAGCTCTAGCCACCTTCTTTGTCTCATATTTAGCTCTTTCTGGATGAAAAAAATATTTCAGGCTCTTATGATCCGTGAAAATCTTGCACTTTCCACCATATAGGTAATGCCTCTAGATCTTAAGAGCATGTACCACCGCAACAAGCTTTAAATCATGGATAGGATAATTCTTCTCATATTTTTTAAGTTGTCTAGATGCATACGCAATAACTCTGTCGTGCGGCATCAACACGCATCCAAGACCCTTTAAAAAGACATCACTATATAGTACAAACTCATCATCCCCTGATGGAATAGCTAATACCGGAGCTGAAACTAACCGTCCCTTTAACTCCTGAAAACTCTGCTCGCAGTCATCAGTCCATTCAAATTTTACATTTTTACTTGTGATTTGCGTCAACAGACCTGATAAACTAGAGAATCCATCTACGAAGCGCTGGTAGTAGCCTGCTAATCCCAGAAAACTTCTAACTTCCTAAACGCTTCCTGGCCTTTCCCAACTCACCACTACTTCTATTTTACCTAGATCAACTGATACACCTACTCCAGAGATTACATAGCCTAGATAAGTAACTTGCCTTAGCCATAACTCACATTTCTTGAATTTTGCATACAATTTTCTTTCCCTCAATATCTGCAACACGAGCCTCAAATGATGCCCGTGCTCCTAAAAACTCCTCAAGTAGACCAGTATATCATCAATAAACACAACCACAAACTGGTCCAAGTACTGATGAAACTCCCAATTCATCAAATTCATGAATACTGCTAGTGCGTTAGTCAATCCAAACGACATCACCATGAACTCATAATGCCCATATCTGGTTTAAAACGCGGTCTTCGAAATATATTCTGCTTTAATTTTCACTTGATGGTAACCCGACCGTAAGTCAATTTTAGAGTAAGCCTAGGTCCTCTAAAGCTGATCAA
This sequence comes from Malania oleifera, assembly GCF_029873635.1. Classification (NCBI taxonomy): domain Eukaryota; kingdom Viridiplantae; phylum Streptophyta; class Magnoliopsida; order Santalales; family Ximeniaceae; genus Malania; species Malania oleifera. The sequence continues at coordinate 108,954,418 of NC_080424.1, forward strand.
ACAAGTCATCGATCCTAGGAAGAGGATATTTATTCTTAACCGTCAGTTTATTTATCTCCATATAATCGATACACAGTTTCATAGTCCCATCCTTCTTTTTCACGAATAGAACTGGCGCTCCCTAGGGCGACACACTAGGCCTGATAAACCCCCTTGTTCAGTAATTCCTGTAGTTGATCTTTCAATTCTTTCAACTCGACTGGAGCCATCTGATACGGTGCTTTAGATACTGGTGCGGATCCTGAAAACAGATCTACGGTAAACTCAATCTCACGGTCAGGTGGCAAACCAGGCAATTCTTCTGGAAAGACATTTGGGAATTCCCTCACTACTAGTATGTCAGTTTGTCTCAATTCTTCTATTGGAAATTCTTTTATGTATGCGACATAACCCTGACAACCATCTTGTAGCAGTCTCCTTACTTGAATAGCCGATACTAGCTGTGATGAGGCACGTACAAGTGAACCCACGAATTTGTATTCCTGCTCGCTCGGGGGTCTGAAAATAACTTCTTTCTGATGGCAATTTAAATTGGCATAATGAGTAGCTAGCCAGTCCGTGCCTAGTATCACATCAAACCCTTGCATATCTAGAACCACTAGACCAGGTGATAATACCCTCTCTTGAATACTTACTGGAAAATACCGAAGTATCCTTTTGCATCTCACCACAGACCACATCGGCGTACCCACAGACAGTTCTATATCTAATGACTATGTCTCTATTCCAGCTATTTTCACATATCCCACCGATATAAAGGAATGAGTGGCACCTGTATCAAACAAAACTATAATCGTATATGGTAAAGCAGTAAGGATACCTGTAACCACGTCTCCAGCCGTCTCGGCGTCAATGCGTAAACCCTCGCCGGCACAGTATTCCTCTGTTGGCCTCCACGGGGCACCTAATAACCTCCCCAAAACAACCTAGGATCCGGTGCATAATTCGATGGCATCTGACACGATCGAGTCATATGGTCGGGTCTCCCGCAGCGGTAGCAAACATTCTCCCGCAGCCGACATTCACCCGGATGTCTCCCTCCGCATCTAAGACAAATGGCAGGAAGCTATCCGCCCTGAGATCCCCCGTGCTCTACCATCTGCCTTTGGCCTCCACCAGATCTACCACCTCTCCAAGGGCCCCGACTAGGACCCGCCTGAAAACTCGAGGGTGCATTCCTCTTCTTCTAACTCTGCATCTCAGTCTCCCTCAGCAAAATTTCCTCTACTATAATAGCCCTGACAACCAACTCTAAGAAATCCTGGATCCTCAATACTGCTACCTGCCTATAAATATCTCGCCTCAGGTTCCTCTCAAACATTCTCGCCTTCTTTACTTCATCGAGGACAATATATGGGCAGAAACGCAAGAGCTCAATAAATCTTGCCGCATACTACTGGACGGTCATCAACCCCTGGGACAGACTCAAAAACTCATGTACTCGAGCCTCTCTGACTGAGGCAGGATAGTATCTATCAAAGAACACATCCCTGAATCGTGCCTAGGTCATTGGCACTGGAATTATCTTCTGCTCCTCCAACAGTCTAGTGGTCGTCCACCATCTCTCAGCCTCCCCCGCCAGCCTATATGTAGCATATAAGACTCTCTGCTCGTTCATACAATGAAATACTGTCAAGATCTTCTCCATTTCCTACATCCAATTCTCTACAACTGCAGGGTCAGCTACTCCAGAGAATGCTGGCGGGTTCATCTTCATAAATTTCTCTATGGTGCATCCCTGAACTGGGGGTGGACCTCCCTACTCCCTAAAGCTCCGCGTTATCTTAGTCATAACTTGCTAAGCCACACTACGTAGCACAACATTTGAATCTATGCCTCTTACGCTAGAAGGACCCGCTCCATCATCACCACTGGCGTGAGCACTACTGCCTACTGGGTCCATCCTGCAAACATATAGAACACTGTTTCTGAATCCTATTCCCCATACAAACCTAACTTATCTCATTTAACTAAAACTTCAAACTCTCTATTAACCATCTCTCCTGATTCTAACCCCAAAATCCAATCCTGCAATCTAAACACACAACTCGTCAGTTGTTTACCATGGCTTTCCTAAAATCGTTACCCTAGAAAAAACACAGAAACCACCACGAAATCATGTATCTAGATCACAGAACAAAACCTCAAATTATTTTCCTATATTCTTGTATTGTTTCCTGCCGCATTCTAGAGTTTACATCATATAACAACCTAGGCTCTCATACCAAAATGTAACGACCTCCAAATTTATATCATATTTTTTTTTTTATAAACTGATCTGATACTCCCTACCATAGAACTTAGGCCCCAGAAGGCATTGGGGTAATCATGTGTACAATCATCATACCAAAGCAGCAGAAACATAAATCATACAGCCATATATACCATACAATACCAGAATTCAATACATTCGAACCATAGTCATATAAAACAACTCCCTCCAGTATCACCTATCTCAAAAATGCAAAACTCAGTCACAAACTCACCCTAAAACCAGGGCTATCAAGAAATCACTCTATCTGCGAGTCTGATCTATTCGTTTAGCTGGCTCACCTGAAAAATGATAAAGTAATAAGGTGAGACAACGCTCGGTAAGTGGAAATATGCTATTACTAGTGTGTGGCGACCGAGTCGTAAAACCATAATTATAGTATGTAAAACTACATGATCTGGAAAATCTGTAAAACATATATATCATATGTATAGTAGCTTAAAATATATGTATTATCTAAACATTTTATCATTCATACTGCTAATATCATAGTATATATAACAAAAGCGGTAAAACTGTGTACATATATATATAAATAACTGTGTGCTTTCCCTGGGACTTTGTATGTCATGATTTGACCCCTCATGACAGGGTTGTGCGACCCGTAGGCGGGACTTAACCTGATCGGCCCTCTAGGAAATTCACTAGACTCTACACTACCTCAGCCCTGCCAAACTGCATACTTTCCTAGGCGCGGGACTGTCTGCTACCTCGTCAAATTGGCCCCCTCAACCCAGCGAACTGGGGAGCTGCATACTCTCCAAGCATAGTTGACGTTACCCACACACTATCTGAGATATGTGGCCACACTCTATCTGTATTAGCATCGGTACCGTGCTCTATATTTTGTATCTGTACTGTATCTTTCTGTAACCTTTCTACAGGGATCTAATACTATATATATACATACTATATACTGTTTTCATTATGTTTCCAAATTAACCATAACACTATATTTTTGTACTGTAAATACTGTAATATCTGTAGCATCTTGGTGCTATAATTGTATAATCTGTTTGTATCTTCTATCTGTATAATCTATCTATATACTCTGAGTGTTATGGCATTTATAAAAACATAACTTTCTATCTACACTATATATACTGTTCTGAATAAATATTTGTATACTGTTATATATATCTGTCTGTGTAATCATCTGAATAAAACTGTATATGTACACATATTCTAACTGTATAAAATCTGCAAATATCTAGCTATATCTGTATAACTTGAAATACTGAAAAACTGCATAAAATTCCATATCAATATCATGTACTCAAGTCACACATACTTTAAAAACTCATATTCTGTATAAAATTTGGTATACATGCATATATATATATATATATATATATATATATATATTGTAACGACCCGAATTTAAAATGGTATTTAAATAATAAAGAAAGGGAAATGGAAACTGGAAACAGAAGGAGGCAGTCGACTGACAACATTAAACTTTGGAAAGAATAACAGAAAAGGGGATCAGCAGGGCTTCGTCGACGAATACAGGGGATTCGTCGACGAAGGCTTAAGAAATTTCATCGACGAAGATTGAATTTCATCGAAAAAGAAATACCAAGAGGGGGGTTTTAAGCCGACTGAATTTCGTTGACGAAAACTGAATTTCTTCGACGAAATTAATGAGAATTCGTCGACGAAGGTCAGGCTCGTCAACGAATTTCTTTGTTCTATAAATATGGAAATCCGGATTTTTTTAAACTTCTTAAAGAAGCTAAGTTTCCTCTCTCTCTCCTCTTCGGTTTTCTCTCTCACTCTCTCTCTTCGTTTTTGGGCTATTTTTACGCCGGATCGACAAACCGAAGCTACCACGACGCTTCTGGCGAAGTTCTCTATAAATCTTTCGGAGCGGATCATTGGAGAAAGCAATTTGAAAATCATCCCTAAATTGAGGTAAGACTTTTTAAGTCAAATTTGAAGTTGTGACAGTTGAGAAAAGTGTTATACGAGTTGAAATATTAAAGTTTAATACTGAAAATTTTCATTTTCAGGGGTGTTAGTTGGGAACATTGGGAATCATCCCTAAGTTGAGGTAAGGCTTTCTAAGCCAATTTTGACTTTGTGGTAGTTATAGAAAATATTGTGCGTACGAAAATACTGAACTTTAATTCTGCGAATTTTCGTTTCTAGGGTTGTTGAGTTGGGAACCCTGCAGGTGCAGGGAAGATTTTCTTAGGGGCTTTACAGGAATTAGGTAAGGGGATAAACTAAGCTAGTTCTGTTTTGAGAAAATGCTTATATATATACTTAGCATTTGATTTATGGAAAATGTAAATGTTTATATATATATGTTCTATATTTGGAAAATACTGTGAAAATGATCGTATGATTTAATATGTGAAAATCTATCGTGTGGCATGAGTAAAAAATGTTGGGAAATACTGTTTTTATGAGAATGTGGATGATATGGAATTTTTATGATGGAAAACCGGGGTATGGGCCGAGATTTTTATATAATTTGCTAGCTTGTGCTATGGTTGCCGGCATACGGGCCGTGCTATGTGATGTGATTTGCCAACATACGGGCTGTGCTATGGTTTGCCGGCGTATGGGCCATGCTACGTGATGTTATTTGCCAGCGTACAGGTTGTGCTATGTTTTTTGGCGTACGAGCCGTGCTATATGACTGTGATTTATCGGCGTACGGGCCGAGCTATGATAAAATATGTAATACCGGCGTACGGGCCGATGATTTTCATGATATATGTATATGTGCAAATGATATAATTGATGTAAAAATTAGTGATATGAGATATCCATGTATCACGATTTTAATATATGTATATGATATCAGAACCTGGTTGGCTTGGTTTAGGCTAGCACTTGCACGGTACCGTTGCTATGTGTCCATGGTCTTCGTGATCCTGATATTTGTGTTAACGCTACTGTACGGAGTGGTGTGAGATTGGATGGTCAATGTGGTTATTTTCAAGAAGTGTGCTATTATCACTATGGTGTACGGACCAATCTGGGTAGACCCATCGGACCTACAGATTAAACTATTGACTTGGCAGTGGTTAGTCAACCATTGTCAGGTCCCGCCTTCGAGCCACACAACCCAGTCATGTGGGGGTAATACATGACAACAGCCAGCTAACCTGCTAGGATTGTTTTTATGTTAGTATTATGATATGAGATGAGATATGCTTATGAAATGTAGTATGTTCTACCATGTTTTGATATATATATGTTTTCCCAGATTTGATATACAGTATTGAATATGTTATGTATGATATATGTAGAACACTGAATACTCATGTTGCCATACACTAGTATTAGTTTATTTTCTCTTCCTGAGAGGTGTCTCACCCCTAAATTTCATGTACTTTTCAGGAGCCCCGAATGGGAGAGCGGAAAAACCCCCGCTGATATAGTATGGTCTATCTGCCCTTTTTGAAGGGTAAGTTTTGTAGGGACAGTTAGATTTTGTGGGAAATGTCCCTAAGTCTTATTTTTGAGATGTATATATGGAAATACGGTGGTTGTAGTGGCTCTGGTATTTGTTGTAAAATGATGGATGTTTTGTATTTACAATATTGTGAATATATATATTTTCTGCTGCTTAGGCTTCCGATTGTGTTCTGATGAATCCCTGGTGCCCACGAGCCCAGGTGGATTGTGATCTGTTGAACTGGAATATGGGATATGTGATGTTGATATGTTTTTAAAAAAAAATATATGTGGAAAAATAAGGAGGTCATGACATATATATATATATATATATATATATATATATATATATAAATTTCTGATAACGTAAGTAAATCTCCTAGCATAACATATTTCCCTTACCTTAAATCTGAAAAGCCTTTCACTGAACTCTAGTCCTACACCCGCAAGGTTCTCCACTTAACACCCTGAAAACAACATCCCCCAAAATAAAACATTAGTATTTTCTTACCTACAACATTTCTTATAACTATAAAGAAGGCATAATTTGAATAAAATATCTTACCCTAGATTTAGGATGAATTCCAAACCAACTTCTCCCACGATCAGCTTTGGCAGACTTGCAGAGAACTTCGCCAGGAGCGTCGTGGCGGCCTTAGATCTTCAATCCGGCAAGAAACAGAGCCGGAATTGAAGAAAGAATGAGAGGGAGGCGTTTTAGAGAGAGAGAGAAATACTCACGCTAATTTTCACTGAAAAATCTGGGTTTCGACTATTTATAGGGCCAGATTCGTCAACGAGACACGTCACCTCGTCGACGAGTCCTATAAAAATTTCGTTGATGAATCTGCACCCTCATCGACCAGTTTCAGTCAGCCTTAACCCTCTCTCGGTATCTTCTTGTCAACGAAACATGACTTTGTCTACGAGACCTCCTTATGTCCTCATCAATGAACTCCCTGTGTTCGTCGACGAGGTCCTGTGTAAAATTTTTTGAGCTATTACAGTGGGACCCACAGAATTTGTCAACATGTGAGCCCCATAGTGCCACATCAGTATTGGACCCCACACCTTGCCACGTCAGCAGCCAATGTGTACTAACCCAAGAAATTCTTCCAAGCCTTGTCGACGAACATAGGGGTTTCGTCGACGAGGGTTCTTCAAGAACTCGTCGACGAAGACCCGTCTCGTCGATGAGAAGATACCGAGAAAGGATTTAAGGCAGACTGAAACTCATCAACGAGAGTGCAAGTTCATCGACGAACTTTCTATAAGACTCGTCCACGAGGCGACGTGTCTCGTCGACGAAGCCGACCCTATAAATAGTTGAAATTCGGATTTTTCAACAGGAAATCTCGCGAGAAACTCTTTTTCGCTCTCTAAAACGTCTTCCTCTCCTTCTATCTTCGATCTCGGCTCCATTTCTCGCCGGATTGAAGATCTGAGGCCACCGTGACACTCCTGTCGAAGTTCTCTACAAGTCTGCCGGAGCTGATCATTCGTGGAGATGGTTTGAAATTCATCTCAATCTCAGCGTAAGGTATTTTATCTAGTTTTTACCTTTTCCACAGTTATAGGAAATGTAGTATGTAATGAAATACTGATATTTTGTTCTGGGTGATGATGTTTTCAGGAAGTTGAATAGGGAACTCTGCAGGTATAGGGCCAGAGTACAGTAGGGATTTTCTAGAGTTTAGGTAAGGAAATATGCTATGCTAGAGATTTTTATATGTATAACAGAAAATTGTAAATGAGTATTTATAAGCATGCAGATTAGATTATTTTTCCAAAATAGCATGAATATTATTTTTACAGTAGAATTACAGAAATTGAGAATGATATTTTGATTACCCAAATGTGTGGCATGAGTTTATTACAGTATAGTATGTAGATTTTACAGTATTATAGATAATCAGTTATACAAATTATAGCAATGAATGAGACTTACAATATTTCTCAGAATAACATGATTTCTAAACCATAACACTCAGACAGATATTACAGACAGACATACAGATATTTCAGACAGATGTTATGGAAATTATAGATAGATATACAGATATTTCATATAGATATCACAGTTATTACAGAAATATATTTCAAATATTTTAAATAGATATTACAGATAATTCAGATAGATATTTCAGATATTACAGCTTTGATTTATAGTGTTATGATTGTTTTGAAATCATGTTAAAAGCAGCAAAATGATTATATATTTATATATGTATACAGTATTACATAGTTTCAGACCCCTGTGGATACTACAGATAGAGATATACAGCAGAGCACGATACCATTGCTATTTCAGACACATGCAACCACATGACTTAGATAGTATGCGGATTCCATCTAATCGTGCGAGGAGAGATTGTAGTCTCCCCAACATGCTGGGTTGAGGTAGCCGGTTAGACAATGACAAAGGTTAGAGATGGCCCGGAGTGATTGCAATGGGCTAGATTTATATAGATTGACGGATGTTAGAGATTCAGATTGACTTACCTAATGGGCTAACCAGAGTAAGTCCAGCCTACGGGCCGCACAACCCTATCATGAGGGGATATATCATGTTTACAGATCCCAGGGTATAGCAGAAGTTCCTATGTACAGATAAATCACACAGCAGCAGTTTATACTATTATATTAGCAGTATCTTCAGATAGCGAACTCAAATACACAGCTATGTTTTAAAATTATATTCCATATATTCTGTACAGTTTATCAGCCTACTCAGATTATAGTATCAATATTATTTTAGTATTTCAAATGTGTAACTCAGTCGCCATACACTAGTAATAACATATTTCCTTTTACTGAGTGTTGACTCATCCTAGTGACTTTCTATTTTTCAAGAGAACCAGCTAGGCGAGCAGATCAGATTCGCGGGTAGAGATTGTTTTGAGCTGCCCTTGCTGGAAGGGTAAGTGTTTATAAGATACCAGTGTCTTGGGATAGTTTTTAGATTATAGTGACGTCACTGAGTATTTTTGTATTGTAAATAAATTTCAAAACATGGTAGTTTTTCTGGTATTGTATATAGTAGTTCTCAATTTTTGTATACCGCTGTTTAGATATGTATGGTGCATAGAGTTTCTTCAGTGCTCCTTTAAGCTTAAGAAATTATTAGTAGTATTACAGACAGAGAATATTTGTGTATATGAATATTAAAAAAAATAATATTAAAGAAATAGCAAGTTGTTACACGATGTCTGTTAACGGCGTCAGTGACATCGTCAGGAATATTCCGTCAGTCAGAGGTATATTCCGTTATGTTTGACTGTGTTTGACCATATTTGACCGAGGATTTGACTAGGTTTTTTGAAGTCGTTTCGGAACCATTTTTTGAAAGACTTAAACCATTTCTAAGATTTTCAACCGTTCCGAATCTAATCGTGCTATCCATTTGAACTAATTTCATCTCTAAATTAAAGAATCAAGATGTAGAATAAAAAAGCTCAAAGATCGAGATGTTTAACGACAACAATTTTGGTTTCTAGAAAATGCAGATTGAAGATTACTTATTTGGGAAGGAGTTGCACTTACCATTAAAGGGAAAGCCAGGATCTATGAATGAGGAAAAGTGGGAGTTGCTTGATCGGAAAGCTCTCGGAGCTATCAGAATGACGTTGTCAAAATCTGTGGCATTTAATATCAAACACATATCATCCACCAAGTCTCTAATGGATACGCTTTCTAACATATATGAACAACCGTTAGCCGCTAATAAGGTACATCTTATGAAAAGGTTATTTATTATGACCATGTCTGGAGGTGAAAGTTTTAGCAAACATTTGAATAGTTTCAACAAGTTGTCGGATCAACTCGTTTCAGTCAGGATTACATTTGATAGTGAGATTCGTGCCCTACTAATTCTCATTAAGTTGCCTAAAAGTTGGAATGGTATTGTTACTACAATTAGTAGCTCTACAAGGAAATCAAAGCTAGTATATGATGAGGTCATCAGCATGATTTTGACGGAAGAAATCAGAATGCAGTCAAACCATGGTTCCACTTCGAGTTCAGCCTTAAACATGGAAAGTCGAGGCAGAGGACGCAGGCATGGACGATCAAACAATCACAGCGAATCTAGGTCTAGGCAGTCCAAATCCAGAAAACCTAGAGGTTCTCAGGACACAAGTTCCCAGGGCACAAAAATATTAAGTGCTGGAACTGTGAAAAAACTAGTCATTACAGAAACCATTGCAAAGGTCCGAAGAAAGAATATGAGACGAAGGCAAAGACAGAAGCAAATGTTACTTTAGAAAATGATGATATGTTGATCTGCTTTTTGGATAGCAAAAAGGAGTCTTGGGTGTTAGACTCTAGAGCTTCATTTCATGCCACTTGTAGTAGAGATTGCCTAGAGGAGTATACACCAGGTGACTTCGGTAAAGTATACCTTAGCAATGATCAACCTTGTGACATTGCTAGCAAGGGGATAGTGAAGATCAAGATGAACGGGTCAGTATGGAAGCTGAGGTTGTCAGATATATTCCATACCTAAGGAAGAACTTGATATCAGTTGGTCAACTGACAAATAAAGGATATAACACAACTTTCATTGGTGATGAATGGAATATTTCGAAGGGTGCACTGACAATTACACGAGGTAAGAAAAGTGGAACTCTTTATGTAACCCCTAATGCATGCATATTTATTACACTCGCTACAGGAAATGATGATAGCAACATTTGGCATCAATGACTTAGACACTTGAGTGAGAAGAGATTCAGGGTGATGCGCTCAAAAGGAAAGTTAAGTGATTTACAGTTAGTGAAGATTGACACATATGAGGATTGCATACTTGGGAAACAGAAGAGGGTCAGTTTCCAGACGAACACCAATACCCCAAAGAAGGAGAGACTTGAGCTAGTCCATTTAGATGTATGGGGACCAACGACCATTTCATCCACAACTAGGAAGCATTACTTCGTAACATTTATTGACAATCATTCTCGGAAGGTATGGGTTTACATCCTGAAAAAAAAAAATCTAATGTCTTTGATGCTTTTAAAATTTGAAAAGCAATGGTTGAAAATGAAACTGGTTTTAAAATCAAGAAGCTGAGAACCAATAACGGTGGTGAGTATGATGACACCGAGTTCAAGAAATTCTACTATGAGCATGGTATCAAAATAGAAAGAACTGTGCTAGGTACGCTTTAGCACAACAGCGTAGCCGAATGGATGAACAGATCATTGACAGAAAAAGCCAAAAGCATGCGTATGCAGTCAGGCTTACCAAAGATGTTTTGGGAAGAAGCTGTCAACATAGCAACTTACTTAATTAACAGGAGTCCATCAGTACCATTGGACTATAGACTACCAGAAGAAGTATGAAGCGGTAAAGAGGTAAGACTTTCACATTTGAGAGTTTTTCGTTGTGTTGCATATGTACATATCAATGATCATGTCAGAAATAAGCTTGATCCAAAATACCGAAAATGCACCTTCGTCGGTTATGGTGGAGATGAATATGGGTATCGTATTTGGGACGATGAAAACAAAAAGGTGATCAGAAGTAGAGATGTGATTTTTGATGAAAAGGTAATGTACAAATATAGACACATAACAAAATATATAGGGATTTGCGAGAGTATTTCTGGTGGAGTGGCATGAAAAGGAAGATTGCCGAATTTGTGTAGCAGTGCTTGACGTGCCAGCAGGTTAAGGCTGAACACCAGAGGTCGGCAGGGTAGTTACAACCACTCTTCATCCCTGAGTGGAAGTGGGACAACATATCCATGGATTTTGTCATTGGGCTACTGCCAACACTGCATAGTCAGAATGCCATTTGGGTAGTTATTGATCAGTTGACGAAGACAGCTCATTTTCTACCTATTAAAGTTAGCTACCCTATGAATAGATTGGCAGAGATTTACATTCAGGAGATTATTTGACCCCATAGAGTGACAATGTCTATAGTCTCGGACCGTGATCCACGCTTTACATCACAATTTTGAAAGAGCTTGTAGGAGGCTTTGTGTAACGTCCTCAAATTCCTTAATATAAAATGTAACATAATAAATAGAAAAGTCAACCCGAACCCGTGGGTAACGGGGACACCTGTCAATCATAACAGAAATCTAAGCAGCAGTAAGTATAAAATCTCAATCATCCAACTATAAAACATAATACTAGAGTTTACTACATCATCAAATTACTGTATTTATATACAACTTCTAAAACATCAAAATAACCCTAGGATCATACAACAAAAATCTCCTGATCCTAGATCAAAATCTTACCCTCCTAGTGGGGTAACTCAATAAGCTCAACGGCAGCCTTGACCCGCCGGTCTCTCTGGGTTTCCTGAAAATCATTTAATATTCGAAGGTGAGACACTTCTCAGTAAGGGAAAATAAACTAAATATAGTTGTATGCCAACATGAATATTTATTGCAGTTATACATACTCAGTACATTTCATATATCTAAAAATATACATCATAACATGGTGGAATAATCATATACTTTCATATTTGCTAATAAATCATATCGTTCATAAAACGTCTGTTATAACTGATAATACTGAAAAACATACCTAGGATGAATAGTTAGCTGATGTCATGTATTACCACCCATGACGGGTTGTGCAGCCCGAAGGCGGGATCCAATAATGGCTGGCCGATCACTGCTGAGTCAAAAATTTCTGTAAGTACGATGGGTCCACCACACCCTGGTCCGGACTGCCAGGTGCACGTCCACACTCTATTGAAAGTCACATCCACTATCCATCTCCCACCCTCTCGTGGGGTGGTTAGCACCAATCTGATCATAGATATCTGATCTATAAGCTACGGTATCGTGCTCTTGAACTGAAATAAATTAACATTCAAGTTATGAAAACATATAATACATGATATTATAGCATTTCTCATCATTTCATTAATACGGTCTCGCGTCGAAATCATTCCACATATACGGTCTCGGCACAAACATTTCATAAATACGGCCTTACGCCAAAATCATTCCATATATACGACCTCGGGCCGAACATTTCATAAATACGACCTCGCACCGAAATTATTTCATAAATACCATTCTGAAAATAGATCAATTATCATGTATTTTCAACATCATTTGCACTGTAACATTTCATATTCCTGAAAACATGCTTCATTCGTAATAAAGTCATATCGTAATATATTTCACGTAAAGTAATATTCATGCCACACATTTACTGTATAAAGCCATACATTGTATTCTAAAAATCATAATTTCTGGCACCTCATACATATATATACATTTCAACATAATAGCAGTATTTTCCCAAACGTGCATTTTCTTTGTAATATACATATATAATACAGGCTTTCCTAAAAATAAATTTACTCATACATAATAATAATTTGCATAAAAAATAGCTACTTTAATTTATTCCCTTACCTGACTACTGAAAAAGCCCCTATAAATTCTAGACTCACACCCGTAGGATTTCTTGTTCAATACCCTGAAAATGAAAACTCTTAGTACTAAACTTCAGTATTTTCACGTGTATATCATTTTTTATAACTACAGTAGGACCAAATTCAGCATAAAAAGTCTTATCTCAACTCAGGGATGATTTTCAACGAAGTTCCACCGACGATCTGCTCCGGCAGATTTGAAAAGAACTTCCCCAAGAGCGTTGTGGTGGCTTCAGATCCTCCAATCGGCGGAAATCTGGCCCGAAATTGAAGGGAGAAGAGGAGGGAGCCGAAGGGAGAGAGAGAGGGTGAGAGATTTCTTAATTTTGAAGTTAAAATCCAGGTTTTTGATATTTGGATTCGTTGACGAGATACATCACCTCATTGACGAGTCCTGTAGAAAGTTCGTCGACAAACTTGCACCTTCGTCGATGAATTTCAGTCTTCCCCAAAACCCTATCTCAGTATCTTCTCATCGACGAATCTTATCTTCGTCGACGAGACCCTAATAATTTCCCTTCCTCTTTATTTAAATTATATTATTATTATTCGGGTCATCACACTTTGGGGTCTCAATTAGCATTCAACACCGCTTTTCATCCTCAAACAGAGAGAATGATTCAAATACTTGAGGATATGCTGCGAGCGTGTGTATTGGACTTTGGGGGTAGCTGGACCTAGTATTTGCCGCTAATAGAATTTGCCTACAATAACAGCTATCAGTCTAGTATCGGCATGACACCTTACGAGACGCTTTATGGTAGGAGGTGTCTTTCTCCTTTATGCTGGGATGAGTTAGGTGAGAGGCGAGTTTTGGGGTCAAAAATAGCGCAACAGGCGTATGATAAAGTTTGACTTATTCGAGATAGAATCAGTGCAGCATCGTGTCGGCAGAAAAACTACGCAGATACTGTAATGACCTACTTAATTTTCATAAATTTTTTTTTCCATAGTATAATAAACCACAATAACAAATCTAACAAATCATAATCAACCTGAACCCGTGGGTACCAGGGATACATCATAAAATAGAACGAAAGCCTGAGCAGTAGGAAACATAAAATCATAAACATATCGTAATATCATACACATAATATCATCCATCTCAATACCAGAGTTTCTACATCCATCGTATTTATAAATACACATTCCAAAAGAGTCCTAGGGTCACTTCTCACAAAACGCACCCGGCCCTAACAAAATACTTACCCTTTAGAAAGGGCAGGCCAGCGGTATCTATCTCAGCGAAGCTTTATCCGCTCTCCTATCAGGGGCTCCTGAAATGATCATATAATTTGGGGTGAGACACCTCTCAGTAAGGGAAATAAACTAATACTAGTGTGTGGCAACATGAGTTTTCCATGTTATACATAAATCATATATAAACATATTTAGTAAACTGTTATGTCATATCTGGGAAAACATATATCATCATAGCATGGCAGAACATACTGCAATTTCATAAGCATAATCCACCTCATATAATAGTAATAGTAAAAACAACCCTGGTAGGTTAGTTAGTTGTTGTCATGTATTACCCCCACATGACTGGGTTGTGTGGCCCGAAGGCGAGACATGACAATGGTTGGTCGACCACTGTTAAGTCAAAAGTACAGTCTGTAAGTCCAATGGGTCTGCTAGACCTGGTCCGTACACTAGGGGCACTCACACTTCTTAAAACCACATTGACTATCCATCCTCACGCCACTTCGTATAGCAGCGTTAATACAATATCGTGATAATCACGAACACATAGCAGCGGTACCGTGCAAGTGCTAGCCTAAACCAAGCCAACCAGGTTCTAATAACATATAACATATAATGAAACTGTGATACATGGATATTTCATACTAATATTTGCTAAGTTAATAACATCACATCATTTTGCACTTATATACATCATGAAAATCATCGGCTTGTACACCGGTATTTCACATTTTACCATTGCTCGTCTAGTGCGCCGACAAAATATATCCATAACTTGGCCCGTACGCCAAAAAATCATATACATAGCTCAGCCCATACGCCGACAAAACATATCCATAGCTCGGCCCGTATACCAGCAAATCATATCCATAACTCGGCCCGTACGCTGGCAAATCATATCCATAATATTATCATGTTCTCAGAAAACAGTAATTCATCATAATATCTACTCATGCCACACAAAATGGGTATTATATTTGTCCAGAACATATCATCATTTTTAACAGTATTTTCCAACATAATGCATAATCATATTTATATAAACATATATTTCCTTGAAATCAAATACTATAAAATTATACTTATTTTTTATAAAACATTTAGCTTAATTTATCCTCTTGCCTGGTTCCTGAAAAACCCCTAATAAAAATAGTCCTGCACCCACAAGGTTTCCCATTCAACACCCTGAAAATGATATTTCCCATAACTAAATTTTAGTATTTCTATGCATACTACACTTCCTACAACTGTCAAGAAGTCAAATACTGAGTAGAAAACCTTAACCTAAATTTGGAATGAATTCTGAACTAGCCCCACCAACGATCTACTCCTGTAGATATGCAAAGTACTTCCCTAGGTGTGTCGTGGTAGCCTCAGATCGTCGAACCGGTAGAAGATCTGCCCTAAATATTAGAAAGGAGTAAGGGAAAATGAAATAAGGAGAGAGAGAGACATTCCTTCAGCTTTTTCGGCCATAAAATGAAGGTTAAACCTATTTATACACTGGCCTTCGTTGACGAGGTCATGAAGAGAACTCGTCGACGAACTCTTGCCTCGTCGACAAAATTCAAAATCATCCAAAACCTCCTCTCGGTATTTTCTCGTCAACAGAGAGCACACTCGTCAATGAGCCCAATATGTCACATCATCGATGAACGTGACCTACTGTGTCCCCTTTTTAAATTTCCTTTTCCTCCCTCTTTATTATTTAAATATTATAATTTCTCTAAGTCACTACAGATACTCGCTGCCAGGAATTGAAATTTAAAGTGAGTGACCATGTGTTTTTGAAAATAGCACCACTGAAGGGAATTATGAGGTTTGGGAAGAAGGATAAGTTGCACTCTAGGTTTATTGGCTCATTTAAGATACTTGAGAAGATTGGGTCAGTCGCCTATTGACTAGCTTTACCACCAGCTTTGTTCAGAATACATCAAGTATTTTATGTTTCTATGTTAAGGAAATATGTTCTAGATCCTTCCCATGTCATTAGTTATGCAGAATTAGAATTCAGTGATGCTCTAACTTAGGAGGAAGCTCGAGTGCAGATCTTAGACAGAAGAGAACATGAATTGTGTAGTAAGAAAATATCACTAGTAAAAGTTCTGTGGAGGAACCACGCGATGGAAGAAACTTCTTGGGAGCTTGAAGAGGAAATCAGACAGAAATACTCACACATGTTTAGTGGGTTACAGTAATGATTGGTAAAATTTAAATAATGATAGTTTTATTTTGTTTAATATAGGGTAATGAATGTATAATTGTATTTTAGATTATAGGGTAGGTAGTGTTTTGGTTTTGGGATAATTTTCTTTTATGATCATATTTGTAATCTTCCATAACCCTAAATATAGCCACGGTATTCTTTCGTCATAAGTGAGGGTAAGTAATAAAATAAGTAGTCTATTTTCCTTAATGGATGGTATTCAATACAGATAGTAAATTTTAAATATGAAAATTTTATAAGGAGGGGAGAATGTAATAACCTAGATAATTATTGGAATTAAATAATAAAGAAAAGAGAAGGACAAAGAATTTTAAAGGGGGACGCAGCAGGGCCTCATCAACGAACGCAAAGTGCTCGAAGACGAAAAGTCTTCTTGGGCTCATAGACATGGACGCGTGTCTTGTCGACAAGAGTTTACCAAGGGGCTGTTTTTCGAAGCCTAAAATTCGTTGACGAGGGTTAGTTGCTCGTCGACGAACTTCCTTCTTGAACTCGTCGACGAGGTGACGTGGCCACGTGGAAAAAGGTCTATTAATAGTAGAAAATTGGGTTTCAGCGAGAGAAAATCATTTCTCTCTTTTCTTTCTCTCCCTCACTCGGTTCTCTCTCCTTCTCTCTACGATTCTCACCTTGTTTCTCTCCGTTTCGACCATCAGAAGCCGCCACATTAATCTTGGGGAGATTCTCTACAAGTCTGCCGCAACAAATTGTTGGTTTGGCAAACTTGGACACCATCCCAGAATCAGGATAAGTAGATTTTTTTAGGTATTTTCAGTTTTATTAGGCTTATTTGAGTTTAAATTTTGAGTAATATAGGAATATACTGGAGTTTTGTAAAATAAATTAGGATATTATATTTTCTGGAATAGGGTGTTTTTGGGACCCTGTAGACATAGGTTGGGGACCCCAGAGAATATTTTCAGGAGCTCAAGTAAATTATAATTTAGAAAATTTATGAGTATGTAGGTTCGGGGAAATATAGTTGATTTATTGGAAATATGCATGTGTATTATTTCAGGATTTGGGGGATAGTACGCCGTGAGCGTGAGGATTAAGTTGGAGGCAAGCCTCCCAGCCAGTTAGGTAAGGGAAATATACTATGTTAGGAAATTCATAAATATTATTAGTAAATTATAGTATTTGTTTATTAATATATGGGGTATAAATTATAAAATTTTACAAATTTCAGAACATGAGTTTTAATAATTGTGTGGCCTGAGTAGATATTCGATTAGTACAGAATTTGTATAGTTTTTCATAATATCATGATTTACAGTATATATAGACAGATATATGTACCAGACAGATATTTTACAGATATTATACAGACCAGTATTTTACATTAATTACAGAATGTCATGTTTTCCAAAACCATAACACTCAGACATTATAGATTATTTAGTCAGATATAACAGTTAGATATTACAGTCAGATAATATAGTATTTTCATATCAAATTTATAGTGTTATGATTATTTTGGAATCATGATGAAAACAGTAGAATATCTATAGAAATGGTATTTACAGTATCAGACCCTAATGAATCAAGTTATGTTCAACTAGCAGAGCACGGTACCATTGCTATTTTCATATCAGACTGCAACCACATATCTCAGATAGTATGTGAATTCCGTCAACCGTGTCTATGGAGAAATTGCAGTCTCCCTAGTATTATGAGTTGAGGAGGCCGGTTTGACGAGGTAGTTACCAGTTCCGGGCCTAGGAGAGGTTGCAGTTTGGGCCGAACTGAGGATTGGTAGAGCACAGTTGACTTACCTGGTAGGCCAACCAGGATTTAGTCCCGCCTACAGGCTACACAACCTTATCATGAGGGGTTGAATCATGATGTACAATTTTTCAGGATAAAATCTCAGTTATGTATATGTATACAAATTTATAGAATATCAGTAATATCGTATGATACTACAAATATGAAAAGTAGAAAACTCAGATATTACAGTTATACTTTAAATTATGATAAATGTGAGTTATATAGTATATTGATTTACCAGCTTATACAGTTTCAGATATTGTCATTATTATATTTATGAAACTCAATCGCCACACACTAGTAATAGCATATTTTCTCTTACTAAGCATTGTCTCATCCCAGTGGTTTAACATTTTTCAAGTGATCCAGTTAGGCGAGCAGGTCAGGCTCGTAGATATAGAGATCTTTTATTTTGCCCTGTTTATAGGGTAAGTGTATTTAAGGGATTATATTTTTGAGCAGATGATACTGGGGTGATGTGTAAATATGTATATATGGTTCGGAAACACTGAATTCTGGTATCATAAATATGGGTGTATGACTTTATGTTTTCCGCTGCATAGGTGTGTCAATTTGTGTACAGAGATACCTTCGTGCTCATCTGGGGTCTGAGATGTTATAGCAGGTATTACAGGGGTATTAGAGTAATTTATATTTTATATGAAAAAAAAATGGTGTAATTTTAGGGTCGTTACAAAAGGGATACTAGTTGTCGGACCCTATAGCACGGAAGGTAGTCATTAACAAGAATGTGGTCTTCGATGAGGAAGCCATGTTGAAGGAGAATGTTGTTAAGAAGGTGGAGTTTGATTCAGCGGTAGTACCTATTTAGGTGGAGTTAGATAGTATTCAAAATTCAAGTATGGGTAATACTCAGACTACTGTTGTTGATTTTGTTGAGGATACAGTGAGACATGCTATAGTTTCTTAGAAAATTCCTCAAACAGGCAATAGACATGAGCCTACAAGGCTCGCCACCAATAGAGAAAGGAGGAATGTTAAGCCTCCGGTTAGGTATGAGTTTGAGGACTTAGTTGCATTTGCTCTGATAACTAGTAGTGGAGATCCTTCTAATTTTCAGAAAGCAGTTCAGAGTTCTAGATGAGATAGTTGGCTTGGAGCCATGGTTGAGGAGATGGAGTCTTTTCATAAAAATGGCACTTGGGTGTTGGTTCAGAAGCCCAAGGACGGGAAGCTGATTGGTTGTAAGTGGCTTTTTAGAAAGAAAGAACCTACTTTAGAATCAGAAGGGAAAAAATATAAGGTCAGGTTAGTAGCAAAAGTTTACAAACAGGAAGAACATATAGATTATAATGAAATCTTTTCTCCTATTGTTAAGCATGCTTCTATTAGATCCTTGTCAGCATTGGTTGTTATGCATGATTTAGATCTGGAATAGATGGATGTAAAGGCAACTTTCCTTCATGGTGAATTGGAGGAAGATATCTTTATGAAGCAACCGAAGGGCTTTGTGGAAGAAGGTAAAGAGCGCCTAGTATGTAAGTTGAATAGGTCTCTTAGTTTATGGTATAAAGCAATTCCCTAGGCAATGGTATAAGATGTTTGATTCTTATATGTTGAGGATTGGGTATCTTAGAAGTAGTTATGATAGTTGTGTTTACTTCAAAATTGCTTAACAGTGGTGTATATGTGATCCTTATGCTATATGTGCATGACATGTTGATTGCCTCTAACAATACTGATGAGTTTGAGTTGAAGGATCTTGGTGCAGCTAAAAAGATCCTTGGCATTGAAATCAAGAGGGAAATACAATAGAAGAAGTTGTGGTTGTCACAGAGTAAGTATAATGAGAAAGTGTTGGAAAGGTTTAACATGGATAAGGTTAAATCGGTAAGTACACCTCTAGTTGCTCATTTTCAGTTGTCTACTAAACTATGTCCTTCTACTGATGAGGATAAGTTGGATATGGCTAGTGTGCCTTATGCCAGTGCAGTAGGGAGTTTGATGTATGTTATGGTATGTAGTAGACCAAACTTGTCATATGCAGTTAGTTTGGTAAGCAAATATATGACTAATTCAGATAGAATGCATTGGAATGCGGTGAAATGGATTTTCAGATATTTGCATGGCACTTCTGATTATGGTATCCTGTTTGAAAGTACTAATGATTGTAATGTTCAAGATTATGTGGACTCTGATTATGCAGGTGATTTGGATAAGAGGAGGTCTACTTCTGGCTTCATTTTTACCATGACTGGTGGTTCCATTAGTTGGAAGGTTATGTTTGTAACCTACTACAACTTTGTCTACTACAGAAGTTGAATACATAATTTTGGCAAATGCAGATAAGGGGGCTTTGTGGTTAGCTGGACTGATTCAGGAACTTGGCGTTATGCAGGATAGGTTACACGTATTCTATGATAGTCAGAGTGCGACCCACTTGACAAGGAATCAGGTCTACCACTCTCGCATGAAGCATATTAACGTGCAGTACCATGCAGTTAGAAGTTGGGTTGAAAGTGGTAAGTTCCGGTTATTAAAGATCCACACAGATGGAAATCCTGCAGATATGCTCACAAAGCCTGTTACATTAGCTAAGTTCAAGCGTTGTCCGGACTTAGTTAATGTAGTCTCTTGTTGATTGCTGATAAAGCATCCCAGAGTGTGGGAATGGAATGTTGTGTTTGGTTGTGATTAAAAGTCAAGGTGAAGATTGTAAAAAAATATGTTTATTTTTATTTATTTATTGTGTCTTTTATCATAGCCGTTCGATTGTCTCTAAATCCAACAGTTGTGTAGTGTCATATATATGTTTGTAAGTCATAGGAAAATATAGGGATTGCTTGTTATTTTGTACAAGGAGAGCTAGAGAGGGGTTCTCTCTAGGAAGAACTTTTCTTCAACGGGTAGAAAGTGAAGGGGTGTACAGGAGATATAGGATCGGGGAGAGACTGAAGAGATCTTGTATTACCATCGTTTCATAGTAGATTTTTCTCCAGGTGCACGCTCCGTAGACGTAGGCAACTTTGCCGAACCACATAAAATCTCACGTCTCCATTTTTCTATGAATTCTCTTTGTGTGATTAATTTTATTGATCGGAAGACTAAAATCGCTGCGCGTCAACAGAATTTAATTCAAACTCAAACAAATTTAAATATAAGACTCAAAATTTATGCTCACAAACACTACCTTCTATTTTTTTTTCCCTTATTTTCTTAAGCAAACCATTGATTCAAATGGAGTCTTATTGCTGTAAAGAAAATTATCCATTTGGCTTTTAAGTTGTGTTTCAAAATATAAATTTTGAGGCTCTTTATTTACCTGTAAATTTTATATTATTTTTTATTTAAATATATAAATTTTTAATTCAATATCTAAACTCCAAATTTCTAAACAACAATTTTAGTAACCAAAAAATTACATATTTCATTTTATTGTCAAGAAACAATTTAAACATAGAAAATTTGAATAGAATATTGTGAGTGTAGCCTTATAAGTTTCACCTCATAAGACATGAACCAAGTAATGTACTAATAATTCAATTAGATGAATTAATAAATATACTAGTGAAAAGCTAAGATATTGCTCCTAAATTTTTTATCATTTGCAATTGAGGTCATATTCATAATTTTAGCATTTTACATATAATTAAACGTTGTGCTTGTTTTAAATGCTTAAATATTTCTAAATATAGGTATTTATATTCTAATATATGACTCGTTTGGTTTGTAGAATATATATTTTAATAAATAAGATGTAAATATAATAAATTTAATTATAAGTAATAAATTGTAATTAATATTTTTTTGGAAATGGACAGTCCATAAATTAAATGTGGAATTAGAATATAAATTATTTAAAATTATTATAAATTTATTAAAAAAACCAGGAGGGTATGAGGAGAGAGATTGTCCAAACTAATCCGATGCAGCAAAATCTTATCCAATTCCAATTCCCCCCACTTGTCAATCCATACACCTCAGCTATGTCCCAATGTTCCCAAAAGTAAAAACACTCATATATATATGTATGTCCTCTTCAATTTTTTGAGTACTATAAATACATCACTATACAAAATTGGATAAAAAATAATAATTTTTTTCAAGATTTCAAAGATTATAAAAACTTATTTAAAGGTTTAGATTCATTATTACTATTCAATATCTTTCTAAAAATTAAATTTTTCTAATGTTTTCACATTCATTCCAATGATTATAAGGTTACTGTGATTTTCAATAACTATCTTGTTAATATTCTTAAAAATAATAGATAAAATAGTTAAATTAATTAATTAATTAAAAATTAAATATTGACTCAATAATTAATTTTTCATATTTTATAAATGATTTTAGGAGAGGTGTTGAATATAAAAGAATAATAAATTATTGTTATATTTGCCATAATAATAATAATAATAATAATAATAATAATAAAAGAGTTATTGAATTATAAATGGAGAGGGACCCACAAACCAACCAGGGGTAAGTTTCATATGGACTAATCTACCAACCAAATCACAAAAATAGCAATCCCACGAGGGCATTTATGTACACTCACAAGGCACTAGCAGCCCGTGATTGGCCAAACTAGCCCTATTAAAAATTAACTTTTCCTTCCTGCAGACTACAGTCTACAGTACTCACCCATCCGGAAGAGAGAGAGAGAGAGAGGCTACCTGCAATTATTCAAGTTCTAAACTGAAGATGATGAAACAAAATCAGCTAGGGTTGCTTTAGTTGCCGACTGGCGATCACCGTAAACATTGAGAGTCTCGGAATATTAGAGATCGGTCTGTTGATTGTTCGTAGTGGGTGCTTCTAAAGATAGAGATAGAAATCAGTCGATGGCGAGTCTCCCTGTTTTGAATCTAAAGATTACTTGCTCTCCGTCTTGCTCTTCGCTATCCGACGCATTTACTGGGCACATCATGATATCTTCTTCGAAGGCGCGTATGTTTTCCGGCGTTGGGAAGGGGAGCCGTGGCGGGGAGAAGGTAGTGTGTAAGTCGGTGAAGTTCAAAGGGACGCAGATGAGGGAGAAGAGGCTGACGGAGATGATCGAGGAGAAGGTGATGGAAGCGAAAGAGGTGTGCGAGGGAAACGAGAGCTCCGACGAATGCAAGGTGGCCTGGGACGAGGTGGAGGAGGTCAGCCAAGCCAAGGCCGACCTCCGCCGGAAGATCATGGACAAAGAAGATCCTTTGGAGTCTTTTTGCCAGGAGAATCCGGAGACCGACGAGTGCCGAATTTACGAAGACTGATCGGATTCAATTTGCCGGCTAGCTGCAGCAGCTTCAATTCCGCCGCTGATTACCTGCTCTACTGCAACGATGCCGTCGATTATATAATAGTGGTCTTAAGATTGCTCATTCCACTACTAAGAGTCCATATTGCTACTTCTTATATGTAAAAATTAGGTAGGGGTCATCTAAGTACGTTGTGTTTCTGTAATAATGTTGGGTGATGCCCAAATAAAATGCTCAAATTTGATTCGACTTTAACGAATTCCCAAAATTAAGTTCGAAATCTCATTCAATCAATTTTACAACTGTTAGATTTGATTATATATTTTGAGGGCTTAAATATTTGTATGAATTTGGGCAAAATATAACCATAAGTAGTTTTAATTCTGGTCTTAAAAAATTATAAAATTCTAAACTCTTTTTTTAAAATTAGATCATTGCTCTCAAACACAACATTCTTGAAAAGTGCAAAATAAATTCAACTAAGCTGAATTTAATTTTATACATATAATTATATATAAAAGCCATCAAAATTTTGGTTAAACTAACGAGTAATACGTAATCTAAATTCCAATTCAAACTCAAACAGAATAAACAAGTTGAGGCTCCAAGATAATGTAATCAACTTTTGTGATGTGAAGTTCAATAAACGATCTAAACATCATCCAGCAGAGTTAAATTATGATCTAAGCTTCATCCAGCAACGGCAGCATGGTTACTATGTACATAATAGATGTCCTGGGATTTCATGCCCACAGCTACGAGTAAGGCATCTTCACAAGTACAAAATATTTCAATGAGAAACATACATAACTTGTGTTCTACTAGTTAGGAACCGCAACACAACACATGATTTTTGGATCTTCGTGTTTTCTACGCTGGCCGTGCAAGAAACAAGTACTCCAATGCCTGCCCCCCACCCTGGGGATCAACAAAGATGTCTTCAGTAAATTCCTACATAAAGAGATTAAATCCGTCAAGCCAACATACAAGGATTTCTAGCAACTCAGTATCAGTCAATTAACAAGTGCTCAGCGATTTAAAACATGTCGGGAAATTTTCCAACACAGATTTTAAACAACACCAACAATTATCAGCAAAACTTATCTAACCACTCAATTCCAAGTCAAAGCTTCAAGTTATGCATCACATGATTATAGACAGCATCATGCTCATCTAGGGATGGTGGTAAAGAGCAAGAAGGAGAAAGCCAAAGAGGCCAAAGCAACCAAGTTTGTCCAAAGGAATGGGGGGACTCACCTCTTGCCGAACCCATGAAGATTGCTTCTTGGAATATCAGGGGTTTTAACAAACCCCTGAAGCAAAATGGGGTCATGGACCTCATTAAGAGAAATAAAATTGATGTTATGGGCATTATTGAAACAAAACTGACTTCAGAAAGTCTTGAAGAGGTAATGAGGAAGCAATTATTCAAACGGACGCAAGTCAATAATTTTATCCAGCACAGAGCTGGAAGAATTCCGGTGATTTGGGATCCCCTGAAAGTTTAGATTCAGGTTTTACAAAGTAATGCTCAGGTAATACACTGTAAGCTTAAAAGTTTAATCTCTTCGAAGTGTTTCTATGTGAGTTTTGTGTATGGCTTTCACTCTATTGTTGCAAGAAGAAGTTTGTGGCAGGATCTGTATCAATTCAGTGGGTCGTGTACAAGCCCCTGGCTTCTCTTGGGGGATTTCAACAATGTCTTTCCAGGAGATGAAAAGAAGAATGGCCTCCCAGTGAAACCTTATGAAACAAGAGATATGCTAAGCTGTTTTATGGAGTCTGGTCTGGTGGATATGCAATCCTCAGGGTGCTATTTAACATGGACAAGTGGGAAGGTCTGGAGTAAATTGGACAGAGCTCTTGTTAACTCAGTCTGGGCTCAGTCTGACTTCAGGGCCCATGCTCAATTCCTGATGCCAGGCCACCACTCAGAACATGCTCCCTGTATTATCAGCCTGCTTGGGATTGAAAAGGAAGGAAAAAAACCTTCTAAATACTTCAATATGTGGTCCCAGCATGAGAAATTTCAGGATTTAGTTAAGGTTGGAAGTTAGTTAAGGGCAGTTGCCAGTTCAGGTTGGTGAGAAAACCGAAAGAATTGAAAAAGTCCCAGAGATGTCTGAATTCAGTCCACTGCTCCCACATCTCTGAAAGAGCTAACAGAGCTTATCGCAGAACCTGCACAATCACCCAGGAAATGAGGCTTTACAAAGAGCAGTTTGCACTAAGGAAGAGGCTAGCAAGCTAGATACTACAAATAGGTCTTTCCTGGCTCAGATTGCAAAGAATGATCATCTAAAGAATTGTGATAGAAGTACCTCTTATTTCCACTCTTTGATGAAAAGGCACATGTAAAGGAACCATATTACAGCCATTACTAAAAACAATGGAGAGTCTACCACATCTCAATCCCAAGTTGCTGAAGACTTTCTGACTTTCTATAAATCTCTACTGGGTGAAGGGGAAATCTGTGAGTCAGTTAATCCTGCGGTTGTAGATAAAGGGAAAAAACTGAGTGATGTTCAGGCATTCCAGATGATGAAGGAGATTACGGATGAGGACATCAAGGAAGCCATGTTTAATATCGGGGAAGACAAGTCTCCTGGACCTGATGGGTTTTCTTCAGGTTTCTTTAAGAAGGCTTGGGGAGTTGTGGGGAAGGATGTTACTCTGGCAGTTAAAAAGTTCTTCAGGAAAGGGATCCTGCTAAAGCAGATCAACCACACTGCTATTGCAGTAATTCCTAAATCAAACCATGCTTCTAGCATTCAGGAGTTCAGACCTATTTCGTGTTGTAATGTGGTCTATAAAGTAATTTCAAAGATCCTGGTAAACAGAGTCAAGCCTTGCCTCGAGTCTCTTGTCAACCCAGCTCAGTCAGCTTTTGTTAAGCAAAGTATGATAGAGAACATCTACCTGGTTCAGGAATTGGTAAGGAAGTATGCGAGAAAAAGAATTTCCCCAAGATGCTTGCTCAAAATTGACTTGAGGAAAGCCTATGACTCTGTGTCTTAGACTTTCCTTAGACAAATGCTCACTCATTTAAATTTTCCAAGCATGATGGTTGACAGAATTATGCATTGTGTGGAGACCACATCATATTCAATTGCCCTAAATGGTGACTTCCATGGTTATTTCCAAGGCAAGAGGCAAGAGGCAAGAGGCAAGGGGACCCTCTCTCTCCTCTGCTGTTTGTCCTTTGTTTGGAGTGTCTGTCAATAATGCTGAAAGAGCTGGAGGATCATAAAGATTTTAACTTCCACCCTAAATGCAGTGAGCTGAAGATAACTCATCTAGCTTTCACAGATGACCTGATATCATTTGCGAGGGGTGATGTGCCTTCAATTAAATTGATTATGGAATGTTTAAGAAGGTTTTAAGATTGCTCTGGTCTGAAAGCTAACAACAAGAAGTCCAACCTTTATTCAGCTGGTATTAATGCGCAAAGTTTGGAGGAAATAAGAAGGGTGACTGGGTTTTCTGATGGGGAGTTTCCCTTCAGATATTTGGGAATTCCACTTGCCTCAACAAGATTAAATGCTATACATTATGCCCCTCGCCAACAAAATTGCAAATCTGTTTAGTGCTTGGCACAGAAATACACTCTCCTAGGCTGGCAGACTTGAGTTATTGAACTCTGTAATCCAAGGGGTGCAATGCTTTTGGCTGGCTATCTTTCCAATTCCAAAGGCTGTTTTAAACCACATCATAAAGCTATGCAGGGCCTTCATCTGGGGTGGTAGGAAGAAACCTTTGGTTGCTTGGAAGGAGGTTTGTCTTCCCAAAGAAGAAGGTGGGCTGGGTGTGTTTGATCTTAATTCCTGGAACAATACTCCCTTGTTGAATGCTCTTTGGAATATTCATGAGAAGAAAGACTCTCTCTGGTCGAAGTGGGTAAATCAGTTTTGTTTAAGGGGAGGGAATATCTGGGAAGCCGCCAGCAGACATGAAGACTCTCCATTACTTAAAAGATTAGTGGCTATCAAAAACCAGATTGTTTGTGATTGCAGGAATCAGTGTACTGCTGAAGGAAAATTCAGGCAGTGGCTACTGGAAGATAAGCTGAGTTGTTCAAAGATTTATGACCATTGGAGAGTCAAGGGCAGTAAGACTCCCTGGTATGCTGAAGTTTGGAAATCTGGAAGTTCACCAAAGCACATGTTTATTCTCTGGCTCAGTGTTAAAGGCAAGCTCCTTACAAATGACAAGTTAATGATGGAAGGCCTGGACAGAAGATGTTCGCTGTGCAGAACTGAAAATGAATCTCATGAGCACCTGTTTTTTAACTGTAAATGCATTGAACCAGTTTGGGCTTCCTTGAGAAATTGGCTTGGTATCACAAGAAAAATGTCTACTGTTAAGGCAGCAATGAAATGGCTTCATAAAGAGTTGAGAGGTACTGGTGTGCAGGCTGTGGCTAAAAAAATCTGCTTTGTTGCCACAGTATATTACATTTGGCATTTTAGAAACAAGAAACAATTTGAAGGGACAGTGACGCCTCCTGAAGCAATAATCAGAGTTATTCATCGACAAACATACAGAGTCATCTATAATAGATTTCCCCACCTTGCTGATTGGAGACATGAAAACTGAGTTTAATTGGTTTTCGTAGTTTTCTGAGTTTGTTTTGATTGGTCTGTTTCTGTTTGGCAGAAAGTAAAGTGCATTTCCTTTGTAATTCCTTTTTGTAAGTGCCTAACTGGCCTTGGGTATGCCCAGGTTTTTGTGTACTCATTTGTGGCTTTTGGGGTCTTTCTTAAATGTTGGAAAGGCCTTTTTTGTATATACACTTTTGATCAATACACTTACATTTTAGATCAAAAAAACAAAAGAGCAAGATGCTAGGAGTAAAGCATACTGAAACTTACCGAACAGGTCAAACGCCATTATGAGGGATCCTTTTAGAATGATCAAGACAACCACTGTGTGCCCTCTATTCCCGTTCACTGTCATAATCAGGCCCTCCCGCTTCTCTGACATCAACAGTGAAGCTGTATTCCTGATCACAGCCCAGATATGAATCACACATAAAATAGAGAGTATATGGCTTCTTCCCAGCTTCTGCAGGAGCAGCAAATTCAAGCTTGACCTTCGACTTCCTTTGCAGAGCAACCCTTTTGATGGCAAGCAATTGGTTACTTTTGGTATCCCCAACCACAAGCCACCATCCTTCTTCTTTGGCTTTGGGGTACCTAGGAGCATCAACAGGTCCAACCTCAGACCTCCCGACAAGATCCCGTTCAAGGGTGACCGAGAGGGTGATTAATTCCCCAGCCCTCACATTCTCACTCTTCAGCACATCATATGCCAAATCAATGTTCGGGAAACGGTTGCAAAACCGAGCAATATCAAGCAGCTGTGGATCCGACATCTGCAATAGCTCCCGCCTTTCATCATCCTCCATCTCCACCAAATCAAACACAGTCTCAATGCTTTTCCCAGGGTTTTCTTGGCATTTCTTAGCCAATTCCTTCGTGAAATGGGGAAGCTGTAAAAGCATTGAATCACGTTCCCACATGCCTTGTGTCACCATTTGGCTCAGCTCCATTGCAAGAAGAGCAAGGCTAAGCCACCCATTGCTGGAAATAACATCAACCATTGCTTGAAGCAATCGACTTGCAGAAAAAAGCACCTCTCGCTGGTCAGATGCTAGGTTTTGACCCAATGAATGGCGTGAGAAATGAGCCTGGAGTAGTGCATTGGCCTTTACATGTGGATCAGTGCATTTGGAACTCTCAAAGGAAAATCTCTGGTGATTAATCAACCGCCGTATTGACTCTTCCTCCCCAGGTCGAATTGGAAGAAGTGCATATTCTGATGCCGAAGCCAGAATCTCTAGAAGGCCCTTCATCCTTGTTTTGGAAGTCAAAGATGAACTAAATCGCTCTATAGTTGTATAGCTGATATAATAATACGATGCAATCATGCCAAGATTTAGAGGAGAGAGGTCCATGTCATCCTCAATAGTAACACACTTGCTGGCTTCCAAATCACTCAATGTGTTCTCTACAAGCTCTGATAGGTGATCAGAAAGATGCCTGTGACTGACCCCCTGAAGATTGTAGTAGTTTGGATTTTGAGTGAGCCGCCTGTACATAAATGTCCAGGTGAGATAATCCACAGCATCTTGCTTGTTTTCGATGACTCCAACAACAATTTCTGCATTCAAGTTATCGTGTAGGAAGTGTTGCAAATGGCTTTCAACTGGGAACGCTTCATACAAGAACTTCTTATAGTATTCTTTACGAGGTGCATGGCAGAGGATGACACATTTCCCAGAATTATCTAGTAAAGGCCGACTGGCATGACCCATCATCTGCAACAGATCAGTGACTGGGTAATCAGTGTGAGCATTCTCCCGACCATCATAATATTGTGTTCCCATTACAACCACCAAATGTGCTGACAAGGGCACCCCCCAGCACATTGAATTGCTCATCACACACACCTGTATCCACCCAGCTTCAAAAAGCTGTGTCACAACTTCTTGATCCATACTGTTTAACCCTTCGTGCAAATAGCCTACACCATGACTTAGTGTTGCAGCTAGTATTCGATCCTTTATCTTGCTAACAAATGGTTCCAGTTCCTCTGGAGACCTCGATAGAAATAGTGGCTTCTCTCCACTATCTGCATTAGAGTATGTCATCAGGTCCACAGCAGTAAGCCCAACATGCCTCCTTGTAGGAACAAACACTAGAGCAGGTTTTCCATTCTTGGCATGCTGCACAATTGCGGTGTATGTTGGCTTCGTCATTGCTTGCATTCTCGCTTCAAAATTAGCTATATCAACCCCTTGAATGTGTATTTCCAAAGGAACAGGGCGGACTCCTGGAGGAAAATTGAAAAGGCCATGAGAAGTAGCCCCGATCCACTCTCCAAGATCCTTGGCATTAGCAAGGGAAGTTGACAAAGCCACAATCCGAATCTTGTTATCACCCTGACTTGCAATATATCTCATTCTAGAGACTACCACCTCTAAGACAGGACCACCTTGACCCCCAATCAAGTGGAGTTCATCAACAATGAAAAGGCTGACCTGCTGAACATGCTTCCGCTGTTTCCAGCGGCGGGATAAAGCATCCCATTTCTCAGGGGTACTAATTATCACTTGACCTTTCTCAAGGAGTTTCAAGTCTGTAGCTGTTTCCCCCGTCAACTCAACCACACGCATACCAAGGCCCTTCCCAAACTTCCTCTCCCAATCACGATATCGTTCCTTTGCAAGGGCTTCAATAGGAGCAACATAAACAGCACGCATGACACTCTCAGGACCTTTTTGATGATTCCTCAATATTGCAAACTCAGCGCATATGGTCTTCCCACTACCTGTTGGCGCGGCAACTAAGACATTATCATCTGTGTTGTACAAGACAGTGAAAACCTGAGTTTGGACGGGATTGAAGTGCTTAAATTCTTGATAAAGCGCTTCATATGATGGATTTCTTAATGCAGTCACAGGCAGTGGTTGCAAATCCAATAACTCAGTTGGTGGAGGATACTTTTCAGGTAAAATAAGATGCCTGAAAGAAACAGGTAAAACAGACTGTGATCCAAGCCATCTATCAGAGACAACTCGAATAAAGTACTGGGGAGGCAGGGGTTCATAGATTGGCACAGTGAAATTCAGCGTATGGTCCTCATCAATATACTGTTTCTTTAGCAAAAAATATTCATGATAAAGAATATATTCCCCATCATTATCCTCCACAATAATCCAAAAAGGCTCTACAAAGCCATGCACCTTGTCCTCCCACTGAAAGTCTGGTGTTATTGTCAGTTCAACCCTCAGAACGGTGCGAGTAATTGGCTGAACATGGGCTGCAAGGTTCAGCTTTGGGAACTGGTGAATATATTTGTGCAGTGTTCTCCCCATCTTGGGGAATCGAATGAGCTCTCCTATTTCCTGCGAGGACAGGTCATAATATCTTTCCCAGGACAAATCTTTCTTCTCCATCTTTATCAAAATTTCATTAGGAATTCCATGGAATTGACGGAGCGGGGTCTGGACACTCCACATCCTTTTGGTAACCATTTTGCACAAGTTCAAAGCCTTTTCAGCTAACTGTGCCCACCCTCTTTTTAGGACAATCTCAAAAAGAGCTCGCATAAGACGTCCCGCACTCTACAAAAGGGGAGGGGAACACCCCCAAAAAAAAAAAAGGAACAAGTGAACAAATAGAAATATAAATATAAATACACACATGTGTTCATACGTTAAGCAACAAATACAAGTAAGAGAAAGGGAGGAAAACAAAATGTGACTTAACAAACCTGAGTTATAAACACCATGTCAGATGTCAGTGAAAGCCCTTCAAGCTTTAGCTGTGAAATATATGCTTGAAGCAGGACATTGATCTTGGCACTAGGCTCCTCCAAGCTTTCTTTGATGGGAATGGGAACACGATCCAAAAGTTTCGCTAGTTCCATCTTCTCATCTTGTCTCACAGTCACATACTTGAATTCTTCACTGAGAGAGAACAGCCGACAAAGTTCAATGTCACCCATTGTTGGCTTTAAATGCTCATTATATGTAGATATCGTCCCGTGAGTTATGTAATAAAAGCTGGCAATTCGACCCAAATCAGTAACCTGGAAATATCCACTTTTCCTGTCATATTTTACCAGGTTATTTCTGTCCAAGATGATTGCAGCAGAATGAATCTGCAGGAGGACATCAGAACATCAGTACACAGATATACAATGCATACAATCATAAGATTACTGTGAAATAAGCATATAGTGATACAAAAGAAAAATCATAGACTCATGAAATCGCATTGATGACAACTGAAAGGTAAAGATTACCATAACAAAAGGAGAACCATGACTGACAACAAACACTAAACAGAACCACCTGAAGATCCCATCCCATATGGGAATTGTAAAACAAAGCAAAGCATCCACAATCAGCCAAACATGCAATAGAATAGTTCTTATTATTTCTTTTTTAAGGAAAAAAAGTGCAGAATAACAGTTCTACCTCCTTTACTGTTACCTGTTCATAGTTCTCCTGGGATTGTTAAATCCTCAAACTGTAACTAGTCGCATATACTGAAGACATTAGAAATTATTACTGGTCATAATTTATCTAGCCAAATTACCACTCACTAGAAGCAAGCATAAAGGAAAAAAAGAAAAAAGTTTAGCTCTAATGCAAGAAATAATCTTCCTATTACTCCCAAGCATTAAACCACCCCCCTTAAGAATCTAAGCCTCAGTTCAATATGATGCACGCATATCCAACAGACCTAAACATACAGGTATCTATGATGTGTGTCATGATATAAATAGATAATTGCATAAATCATCCATGAAGTTAAGGTCAAGTTTGAAATTTTTTTTTCCAAAATTTTCCTTCATTTTGAAATAAAACAAAACATTAAATGGCACCAAGATCCAAACTTTACACACAGAGAGATAGAGGCAAGTAAGCATCTAAGATTAGGGTGAAATCAAATTAAAAATCATACAATGGATACATTATCCTAATCTGCCATTATCACCAAAGTATTCATGCAACATGATCAAATCAATACTGGCATTGTAATAACCCCAAAAAGGGATATAGAAGATTAGTGGAGTGATTCCAAAAATAATAATAATAATAATTAATTAATTAATTAATCGGATTTTTAAAAAATAAGAAAAAAAAATAAGAAAAAAATAATTAAAATTTATTTTTATTTTTATTTTTATTAAAAAAAATATATTATTATTAATATTAATTAAATATTTATTATTATATTTTATCCTAAATATTTTTTGTTGCCATCATTTCTATCAGAGCGGATCAGGGGTAGGAGCGGTATAAACGTATCTCCTGGGGTAAGCCAATTTTTCTTTTTTCATTAATTTCTTACAAATTATAAGTTCAATTGACGAACGGACACCACCATGAGAATCTAGAGATGATTCTCTACAAATCTAGTGGGATGAAATTCTCGTACAGTCGTCGTGGGCAAAACCCCAAATTTGGGGTAGGAGAGTTATTAAGAGAATTATTTTCAATTAATTAAGATTAATTTAAAAATGATAAAATGTTGAGCATCTGGAGTTAAAGTAGAATTTCTGAAATTTAAGGTCCAGGTGAGCACCGCAGATGTAATTTTGAGACCCACAGGCAAAATTTAAAAAATTAAGTGGGGCTGTTAAATGTTAGTTTAAATATTAATTTGAGGTATATGAAGCCCAGGAAAGGTTAGATGGGTATTGTTTTGGAGAAATAGATTAATTAATCTGAGAAAAATGCAAATTATAGGAATTGAATTTCAGGCGCCAAGGGCGTAGGATTTGGGGTTCTAGTGAGATTCTCAGTAAGTCAAGTAAGGGGAATAAATTATAATAATGTTTTTAGAATTACTATTTGAATTAATATGTGAAAATGAGCATATGATATTTTGTCTGAAAATTATTATTATATAAATATCAGATAAATTGTGTAGCATTTGAGCAATTTTAAATTGGAATATTTTGGAGTGTAAAATATAATGATGAGTAATTTCTAAAAAAAATATTGAAATGAGAATTATTGATGTGATTAGTGAAAAATAATGAAATATGATATTTATATGTGAGTAGAAATGTTTTGCCTGAAAGATGAGATTTTGTGAATTTCTGATATTTAAAAATAATGAAATGTGGTATTTATTTGTGAGTAGAAATTATTTGCATGAGAGATGAGTTTGTACAAATTATTGATATGAGTATTTTAGGAAAAAGTGAAAAATACGTGAAATATGATATATGTTATTACGAGATGATGAAATGTGCACAGAAAACAATGAGAATATTTATATTGAACTTAATTATGATATACTGGAATATGATTGATGAAATGTCAATACCGGATAATGATTGCAGGTATGTGATAGTAAACCCTGTCGGATGGTTATGATATTAAGCACGGTGCCGTTGCTAGTGGTGTTAGTACAACCACACAGACTCTTGGAGTGTGTGGCATGACAGTCGACTAAGCCATTGTGTAGGGTTGTGGGGCCCCCTGAGTCCGGATCAGAGTTATAGGTCGGCTAGTCGTACTACAGACGCGATATGTGATATGATACTTTGATCTAACCAAGTCGGCCAACCACAATTAAATCCAACCTTCGGGCCGCATAACCCTGACCATGGGGGAAGCATGGCGTGGATAGAAAAATCCTCAGGGTGGTCATGAGTTACAGACACGATGTTGATATTTGATACCAAGGATACGCATGAGTCGGAAAATAAAATGAAAATGGAAAGTGAAAGAATGATAAAATTGGCTAAAATGAGAAATGAAAGAAAGAATAGAAATTGAGAAATAAAGAATAATAAAATTGAGAAATAGAACCGTGTGAGTTAATAATATAAATAATTGTGGCGAAGTGAAACTTTCCACCTGAGGGCTTACTGAGTAAGGTGAGTGATTACGCGTCAAAACTGCGTAATTGGGCACTTTAATCCGGTCTTTACGGCTTATATTTTTAATTAAGTGTCCAAATTTGTCCAATATTTTAATAAAGTGCCGAAATTATCATTCTTGACTTTTATTGTGCAATTTACGAGTTTTTGATAATTCTTTTATCGCAGGAAAAGCCCCGGGAACCAAAACTGACACCTGTTCGTATTTCATGCATAACTTTTCCGTCCGAACTCCGATTGAGGCGATTCAAATTTCTGGAGAAAGAGGAAAGGATTATCTACAACTTTCGTGTTTTGAGTTTTGTGAGAAACTGGCTTCAGAAGGGTCAAATATTGCGGTGAACAGAGAGCAAAAATGTGACCCGGCCAAGCAAGCCGGGTTGGGTCAAGTTGTCGAGTCGGGTTGGCTAAACCGGGTCTAGGGCTTCCCCCAATATCTTTTAAATTCTTCTTCTTCTCTTGATTCTTCCCAGACAGCTCTGCGGGCTGCTCTCCATCTGCTTCTTCTTCTTCTTCTCCTACTTCAGTTTTCTTTTATTCTTGCCTCTCTTCTCTTCTCTGCCCTCTATTCTCTTCTATCCTTCCCCTTAGGTCTCTGTTCAAACCACCAGAACAGCCCGCACACAGCCAAACCAGCAGCCATCTGCTGTTCCACCCCAACCCACTGCACCAACCACAGCTGTAACCTGACCACTTCCAGCAACCATCTTCCGAAGCTCCAGCGTGCAGAACAGCCACCACTCGAGCCAGTGGGCATCCTCCAACCACCCATCAAAGCAGCCTGCAACAGCTCCAGATCAACCTCCTCTGTTACAGCCACCTGCTGGAACCCGAGCAGCACCAGAAGCTCCGGCTTCCCCAAACACAACCAGTAAGGCCACGACTCTGTTTCTCCTCCTTCTCTATCTCTCTCTCTCTCTTTGCTTTTCTTTTATTTCTTCTTTTATTATTAAGTTGGTTATGATTATTGTTTTTATTTATTGAAGTTAGTAAGCGTCCTAATAGGTATCAGATGTGACCATATCTAACTGCATAACATGTTAGGGTAGAGAGAAGCTATCTGTATGGACGGGTAACCTTCCCTATTCTCAAGAACTTCATGGTAAATGTGTGTTGGAAATTATTGAATTTAAGAAATGGTTTTAAAGCTTATAAAAGTTTGTGTTGTATATCTATATGATTATAAGAATGTGTATATCAATGTATTTTCTTAGAGGAAACGATGGTTTGAAAAGTAAAGTGCATTATAACTGAACTCATATAGCCAAACACTGTAAATAATTTATTCCTTCTTACTGAGATGTGTCTCACCCAAATTATCTAAATTTTTCAGGAAACAGTGATAGATCGGGTGATAGAACTCCGTGATCATAGGGAGCTAGAACCCTGATATACAGGGTGAGTTTGGACTAGGCAAGTGTGATTCCCTAGGGTTGTATTATTTTTGGATATGAAATAGTATTGTGTATTTATGTATGTTGATACTCTGGGTATTGTATTCTGAGTGATATGTATATACTATCTTCTGCTGTTAGGTTGTATAATAAAATAACTTTTTACCCGGTACCCAATGCGGATCGGATCGTATGAATGATAGTAGGGTTGTTGACGTGGCCGATTTGTGGATATGGTCGATGACATGTAAATTATTTATTTATTATTGAAAAAAAAATCTGTACGAAAATCGGGACGTCACAGGCATATCTTACTAAATACTGCAGAGTTGCCATGGTTAAAGGACACCACAGTACGATGACACAAAATGCCCACAATTTAGTTTAGGAAAGCCTCTGTAATTTTTTTCAAAATGACTAAGCCCCTACAACCATAATATTAATATAATTCTAAAACTGAAAATGCATCAATTCAACCCCATCCCGGTTATTTTTTTTAAAAAAAGTGCCATTTCACCTACTAAGGAAATTTTTATGATCAGAAGTCAAAATCCATGCTACTAAATTATGAAGAGCACCCAACAAATTGTCATGGTTTGGTAAATATATAGCAATAATGATCACAGATCCAATAGATTTGTGAAAAAACAAAAAAACATCTTATATGCCACTGGTGTTTCAACTTATCTTCGGAAGAGGAGGAGAAGAATGAAATATCAAAGATGGGGTTAGAGGGAAACAAAACAATGTGATGTAGAACAAGAAGCTGCACAATGGATGGCCCTTGTTGGTGGCTGATTAATAATTGGATTAAGAAATTATAAGATTTCAGCACATGTTGGAGGCGGATCCAATGTAGGATCGATGACATATGTATAAAGCTAAGAAGAATTTTTTGAATTTGAAGAAAAAAAATAATCAGGAATAATTAATTAGGGCAATGTTTTGTGGGGGTTTGTTTTTAATACATGCGTCTTAGAAGTTTGGTAAAAAAATTAAGGGTTCTCCGTGCTTTTATATATTTCAGTTTTTCTCTATATATCGGTGGGTTGCATTGTTGTAGGGTTATGTGAATTTCATTTGTGAAGTCAACATGTGTTCCCCTTTGTATCTCTTCCTTCCTTCCTTCTTCCTTCTTCCTTCTTCCTTCTTCCTTCTCTTCTCTCTATCTACCTTTCTTTCCTCTTCATTGTAAATTTTATCATGGGTTCCATATACAACTTTCACTTTGCCATTGTCAATTGCTTCTTACTAATATTGGAATTGAAGGGGGGGGGGGGGGGAAACATAACTAAACCTTAGGAATCAAATGAAGACTGACTTCATAGAAATTCAATCATTTTTAAGACAATGACTATCTGTGTGTGTGAATGCACGTGGGCATGAGAGAGAGAGGGGGAGAGCATATATAAAAAAAAAAAACAGTATTGCTTCAGCAACATCTGGTTCGAGTTAAACCACACTTCAGGTGCAATTTACTGTATGGAATGAACAACATGCAGACATGCCGCTGCTGACAATGGCATTATGTGGCCAGTCTGCTGGTGGGGTCGATGCATGGCTGCAGGTGGTGGGTTATGAGATAAATGACGAATGAAGATGTAGCAGTGAGAGTAGGGGGTTGGTTTGAGTATTGGAAAAAAATGAAAAAGGAAAGAAACAAGGGCCTTCTGTTTGATGTTACGGAAGATGGGCAGAGTTTTTCTAGAAGAAAAAAATTTTGGGCTTGCAAATAAAGTAGAGGGCCTGGGTCACTCTTTTTCTGAAAAAAACAACAATGACCACCTGGCCTTAATTGCTACCGGCTGAGGTCAGCTGCATGAATCTTTTTTTCCGCCAATTTACATGATCTTGGACAATATCCTCTATAATTTGAAGGTTATTAAATCCTTACTATCTCACTCCAAGTTATTTTAGGTCTACCCTACTCCTACCACTATCAGTAACTAGCTCACTCCTCCTACTTAGTGCAATACCTGACCTCCATTGCTAGTTCCCAAACCATCTCATCTGCCACTCGTGATCTTATCTCACAGGTGATATGCCTAATTTACCACCAACATGTTCATTCCTTAATTTACCTTTTAACATTGTACTACTCAACCACCTTAGCATTTTCTCATTGCGGCAACATTTGCTTTTTGGATATGTTGTTACAAGTTTTGCTTTTAAAAGCAAAGGCTGAATCATTTAACAATCTACGATTCACATGCTAGGCATTTCTTTCTGGTTTTGGTAAAAGAAGGATGCATATGCTTCATGTTTGTGTGTGGTTTTTGCAATTCTGTGGGGTTTATGCACTGAACAAAATGCATATTTATGGGGGAAAATCTGAACTTATCTCTTATGGGAAACAACCCATTATTTGGGCATGTTCTGGTGTGCTTCTGCTAGCCGTTTTAAAGGGGTGAGGTTCTATGATATCCAAAAGGATTGGTGAGCTCTGCTAGTCTGATCATTGGATTTTGTATTCTTGTTTTATTTTTATTTTCTGTTTTTCCTTTCTTTTGTTGTGGAGGATTTCCGGTCCTTATTTTTCTTATTCTATAAATTATCTTCTTTTACTATCAAAAGAAGTAAGGGCTAAATCATTTAACAATCCAGGCATTCCTTTTTTACGGGTGAGCCATAACTTTTAAGACTAATGCATTCTAGCCACTGTTTGCGATAATGCGTACAATGATCAAAACAAAACAATATTTTTCATGGCCACATACAAACAATACTTAAATTCTACTGAAAGCCAGGTACAATTTTACATAATAATCAATATGGGAAACATATTGCTTGTTTGTTAGCGTATACATTGTTGATAATGAAACTAAAGTTTTCTTGACCTCATATTTTTGCTCTTCTTGCTTACTGGATTATGCAGTTGCCTTAGCATTTAATTGCAAAATTTCCACCTATTGATGAGGAAACTATATATTTTATAATACATAATTAGGACTTCAGCACATCAATGAGAGAGAGAGAGAGAGCGAGAGAGAGAGAGAGAGAGAACAAAAGATGACCTAAAAGTAAATATCAACTAAAGCAACAGAGATAGAGAATACAGGAAAAAATTATGATGCTTAACTATAGATCTACAAGAAAAAATAAAAATAAATAAGCTGGAGGATGTCGATGTCTTACCAAATCTGCTCTCCTCTCCTCCAAAGTAATATCTCTCGTCAGAACATCAGGTGCTAGACCATAGAGAGTAGGATTCCTCAGCATGCGAACATACAAATATGTATACCCAATCCAGTTGCAGGCTTCCCTAGCATTTTGAACAGTTCCAAGAACAATTTCTGCATTAAGTTGATCTGCCAGTTTGGACACAAATTGGCTTTCAATTGGAAGCTGCTGATTCATCAAAGAAAGGTAATACTGCAATTCACTATGACCCGTGATTATTATTCCTTCTCCGTAAGAATCATACTGAGGTCTTCCAGCTCGACCAAGCATCTGCATGACATCCAAAGGGCTCAGTTCAGTCCATGCTCCTTTTTCTGGGTTGTAAATCTGGGTCCCTTTGATTATGACGGTGTGAGCAGGCAAATTGACACCCCAAGCAAGAGTTGCTGTGGAAACCAACACTTGAACATGCCCATCACCAAAAAGCTCCTCGACAAGTTGTCGGTCAGCCCTCGCCATTCCAGCATGATGAATTGCAAAACCATAAGGCAACAAGTCTTTAAGATCATTGCTCCGGATCAATTCTGTTTGGCTGTGGAGAATCTCACGACTAACACTATCCTCTTTCAAGAATCTTCCAAGAGTGTCATTTGCAAGGGCAGTATCCCGAATTGCACGAGCTGTTTTGGCTGTTTCTTTCCTGGAGTGGACAAAAATTAGAACTTGATGCTTTCCTGCCACAGCCATTACCTTCTCATAACAGACATCATTCATCAGTTGGAATCTTTGTAATGGCTTCTTTACTGTAATCCCAATATACTGCTGAGCAAGAGGGCATGGTCTGTAACTATTGTCAAAATGGAACAATCCTTTCCCTAGATCAACACGAAGAAACAATGCCACATCTTCGTAGTTAGGTAGTGTAGCAGATAATCCAATCAATCGAATATGCTCTTTTGTGGTTTCAATTTGCCTAACAGTTCTAGCAACTATACTTTCCAGCACAGGTCCTCTGTTGTCATGAAGAAGATGAATTTCATCAATAATTAAAAGTTTAACTAGCTGTGTGTAGGTGCGATCTCCAGATTTTCTTGTTATGATATCCCACTTCTCAGGAGTTGTCACAATAATCTGAGTTTCATCAATTTGTTGCCGCGTCAAAGACTGGTCTCCACTTAGCTCTTTAACTTTGACACCATAATGCTGCAGGCGATTAGACAAATTACCAACCACTTCTGCAACAAG
The DNA here is from genome assembly GCF_029873635.1 of Malania oleifera. Classification (NCBI taxonomy): domain Eukaryota; kingdom Viridiplantae; phylum Streptophyta; class Magnoliopsida; order Santalales; family Ximeniaceae; genus Malania; species Malania oleifera. The sequence goes on from NC_080424.1 coordinate 108,995,086, forward strand.
AGCTTTCATTGGTGCGACATAGACTATCTTATAATTGCTGTGGTTGAACGAACCCTCAGCATCTCTGTGCAATGCAATCTGCTGGAGTATAGCAAGCATTGCAACATTAGTTTTTCCTGCACCAGTCGGTGCGCACAAAAGAATATTCTCTGCTGTAAAAAGAGCAGTTTCATAAACTTTGCTCTGCACCCTATTCAGCTGTGTCATCCCACTGAAAGCCGGTTGAGCCCAATCTGGCATAGAAGAAATCTTTACAAGCTCTTCTCCTGGCCCAATGGGTTTTGGCTTCAAGGCCGGCACATGAACTTCTTCATATCCCTTGCTATGATTTTTATATGACCCCAATGGAAGCTCACATTTTTTGTTTGCCATCAAAAGACCACCTTGGTGGAAGGCAATGCTGTCAAGATCAAGCAACTGGCGCTGCCCCTTCAACCAACCACCATCTGCATCTCTATCAATGAGTCCCCTCCTATCCCTCTCCCCATCTCCACCGCTCTCATCCTTCAGCCGACGAGCCTCTTCTCTTATACTCTTCTCTAAGTTCTTTTGCCTCTCTTTAGCAGTTGCTCTAGTGGCATGCAACTGCTCCAGAATTGCAGCAAGGTCTGGGCCCAACCCCATCATTTCTTCCTCAATCTTCTTCCTTTCATCTTGATCTTCAGCCCTTGCCAAACGGGTGCACCACACAATCTTCAAACGGTTACGCAAGAGAAACTTAATGAGGCTAAACTTTTCAAACTGAAGATGCACCAACAGTTTGGTTTCAACTTCTCTGTCATCACCTTCAGCAAGTATTTTCAACACCTCTTCCGCAAGTTTCTGGCACTGTTGAGGATCGATCTGTTGTTCATAAGCTTGGGAGATCTTTCTTTGAAGCCAATAAGCATCGATGTCCTGAACATTTAGTGTCATGCCTTCATTTGCTTCCTGCATATCATCTTCATCAATTCCACCACCCATCTGCATGGCCCCAGTCCCATTCGGTTCAGCAACATCATCATCATCCTCTTCGTCCTCCTGTACCATGTCAAGATCACTCTCGTCTTCTTCCTCATCATTCTCCTCAAACTCAACTGCAACACCAACGTCATCGTCAAGAGCATCATCAGCATTAGTTCCACCAGCCCCAGCAGCGTCGGCCCCATCCTGGTAATCTGTAATAAGCCTTCCGATTGAAACCAGCTGGTCAAAAACAAGGTTTGGTATTGGGTTCAATAATTTCTCAATCTCCTTCTTCTTATCAGGGTTCTTAAAATTATCATTCTTAAGAACAGCCAATATTTCATCCGCTGCACCGCTGACTATATTCAGGGGCTGACCGCCCAACTGCTGCTGAATAACACTAAGCATTGCTTCATAAGCTGCCCTCGTTTCCTTAGTCTTAGGCTGGTAAACTCCATCCTCAGTGGCAGTGAGGACGCTTTCTTCTTGCAGACGTCGTCTCTTGCTCTGCCGACCCGGCACAGGTTCCACGAGGGGGTCCCGCTCTTTCTTCTTCTTCGATTTCTTAAGCTTCTCATCCAACTCCGGAGGTCTTCCCCTGTAAGCCCGATCACCAAAGCTTTTAGGGTCTATCTTGCCGTAAAGGGACTCAGGCTCGCCGGTGGGCTCGTGAGTGTCACGTGGTCTAGAGTCGGTGGTCAGAACCAAACTGGAGTTGGCTCGGTACTCGTACTGCTTGAACCGCGCATGCGCCTCCGCGCCACCTCCCAGATGCGCCATATTTAAGTCTAAACGGCAGTAAGAAAACCCTAAATCAAGACAATCTAGGGTTTAGCAAACCGCAGCCCTAAAATGCAAAAATTATATTACAAACCCTACTTAAGCTGGACAAAACGTCTATGATGTAGATGAACAGAACCCAAAATGATCCAACTCTTTCGCAAAACCCAAGCTAAACCCAAAATGATCCAACTCTGTTACACTGTAACAACGAGCGACTCGAGCGAGAGAGCGATGGGCGAACAACGAACTGGCGAAGGTACGGCAACACCGCAAGGCGAGGGTTGTCACAGACTCGCAAGGCTCCACGAGCGAGCGATGGGCGACAATCGACGACGGCGACGAAAAATGAAAGTATGAAACCTTAAACGAAAGTGAACGGGAACTGGGAAGGGAGAACGCAGAGAATTGAGAAAGATCAAAAGATTCAGATGAGTGAGGCGTGGTCACGTGAGTGCTGTGTGCTGTCTGTGGCCTGTGCTGATAATCTGGGCCCGGGGGTGTGGGCTGTGTGGCCGCGTGCGCATGGGCACCGGGCAGTTGGCAGTGAATCGGACGTGGGTAAGTGGGGTGGGGGGCTGTTGGGCTTTATGCGTTAATCATTAATGGGCTTTTGAGTTGGTTTGCGGATATCCGCCGAATAAACGCGACCCGATCTGTTATGGAGCAGATATAAAATGGAAGACCATTTTTAACTCATTTAACAAACGGTTTTATTATAATCAGTTAAAGCGGATCGAATTCAGTTTGAATTAGCGAATTTTTATCTATTTTGTCAGGTCTACTTTTATCGCGACACAAACTAGGGGCATATGAAAGCCTATAAAAACTGAAGAATGAAACGAACCATGCCAAATTAAATTGGAACTAATCGATTTTTATTTTTATTTTGAGTTTTATTAAATTTTAAAAAATCAAATGGAAGGTTGGAATCCAGAAGACAGATTATGTAACATCTTGCTATTTAAATGGGTTTTTTTTTTATATTATAACATTTAAAATGCTCTGATATCATACTGGATTGAACCCAATCATCAACCTAAGCAGCGAGAAGCGAAAATCAAATAAACATATTCATATATAATTATATACAATACCAGAGTACTAATAGGTTTCCCAAAATACACATATATGACTGTCCCCCAAATATCCTCAACTAGTGAGAGCTATACAAAAATACTCCCAAAAATATACTCACTCTCTCTGACAGGGCAGTACTGTGACCCCTCTATCTGCGAGCTTTGTTCGCTCGCCCAACTGGCTTACCTGAAAAATAATTCAACACTGGGATGAGTCAAAGTTCAGTAAGACAAAATATATTATTATTAGTGTGTGGCAAATGAGTTATAATACTGTGAAAATCTATGACTATATAATCATGTATCACTGAATCTGTAAAGCACAATACTAGTAATATAATCTTCATCTTTTACCTGTTACTTAACAATTCTGTACTTTAGGTTTCTATTCACAATATTGTTAATATATATATATATATATATATTTTTTTTCTATTTCTGTAAAACTGTATAAACATGATAATAACTGTAAACTTCCCTGTGGATAACTGTGTGTCATGATTTAATCCTTCATGACAGGTTTGTGCGGCCCGTAGGCAGAATTTACCCTAACTGGCCAACCAAGAATAAATCACTATACTTCATAGTCTAATCAGCCCTCCTCAACCCATATCTGATGGGGAGTCTGTCCACTCGTGGGCTCTATACGATCGACCTTTATACCACGTATTATCTAAATAGGTGGTTGCACTTTATAAACTGTATGTAGCTACGGTACCGTGCTCTGTAACTATATGGTCCAATAAGGTCTGATACTATATAATACATCTTTATATACAACTATCTGTTTTACCATGATTCTGTAATGACTGTATAAGCCATGACGCTGTGGAAAACTGTAACTATCTCAACTGTGTTTCTGTAATTAACTATATATCTGTATGTCATGGTACTGTATCATGGTATTTCTGTAATTGCTGTAAAATACATTCTCTATATATCTTGTAAAACACATCTCTAAAAAATATTGTAAAGCATGTTTCTATACTATATCTATATTCTAAAGCCACACGGTAATTTTAAAACATATTAATCTTATTTGATAAACTGTATAAATCTTTGTGTTAAACAATACTCTGGTGAAACATTTATAATTTTATACTGAAAACATTCTCAAATAACCTAACATAGCATATTTCTCTTACCTGTTTCTTGTTAAAAATTCCCTACTATAATTGGTCCAACACCTGAAGGGTTCTCCACTCAACACCCTGAAAACCATAAATCCCAAAACAAAATATTACTATTTCTACGTCTATAATATTTTCTACAATTGCTAGAAAGCCAAATTCTGAATGAAATACCTTACCTTGGATTTGGGATGAATTCCGACTTCGTTTCACCAACGATCCGCTTCGGCAGGCTTGAAAAGAACTCCACTAGGAACGTTGTGGTGGCCTCAGATCGTCGATCCGGCGACCGACAAGGCCAGAATCGAAGAGAGGAGAGGGTTTGCGATTGATTTTCTGTGATTAAAATGATTTTAGGGCTATTTATACTGCAGAATTCGTCGACGAGCCACGTCATCTCATCGACGAACCTTACCCTTCGTCGACGAAATTCAGAGTAGCCCAAATTCTTCTTTCGGTATTTTCTCGTCGACAAATCTCCTATATTCTTCTCGTCGACGAGGTCATGGTAAATTCCTCGAAATTATCATCGTCTCCAAAATGCGATGTTATCGACAAAGTCTACTGCCTCATTTTGTTACTGATTTCATTTCCCTCTCTCTCTCTCTCTCTTTTATTTAAATACCATTATTTTTCATGTCGTTACAGATTAAGTACCCATTTTAAATTTTCTAAATAACATAATTAATTGAATTTTTATTTTTTTTACATGTCCCTAAAATTCAATTCAACCATTAACTTTTCACAAGGCATATTCAATTGTATTTTCAATGAGAAATCTATTGATCAAATTTTATAATTATTTTGGTATGATTTAAAAAGATCTATTTTAATTTTCAATTAGCATAATCAAGACTCAATATAAGGTAAAACCGACCAACAAAAATCAAATTGAAAAAATATTGAATCGAATATTTTTAGTTTGATTTGGTTTTATTTTAGGTCATCATTTGGTTATGTCATATTCATAAATATTAGGAACCTAATAATTTGATTTAAGTGTATAAATTTTAAAAGATCCAATCCAAACAAACTGTGTACACCCTAATAAAAATTCTTCTTAATTTATAAAAACTTCAAAACCCAAACTATCATACACATCCTTCCGGTTATTAATAATTAGGATGTTTGATTGCACAATGTATTAATATATATTTAATTGTGAAAAATATTTGTTGCTTGTGAATTATGCTTTTTAAGAGAAAAATAATTCCTCATTAATTAAAATGTTGATAATAACTCTTCAAAGTTAAATAGAAAACTTATGTGTGGTTTTTTAAAATATTTTTTTAACTTTTAGTGTGATCGTGCAGTGAAAATTTGTTAAAAGAGATTGTTCGTACTACATCAGCACCAAATTTTAAAACATAATAAAATTATTCACACTAGTTGTTGCAAGATAAAATTAATATTATTTATTAAAATGCGAAAACAAAAAAAAAAAGTAGAAAGATGGTTGCTCAATTTTTGCATTCTCTTACTGTGTTATTTTACTCCGTTTTTGTCTCGCTTACAATCAAATGACTACTAAATTTGTAACGTTTATAATATTGACAATATCAACCAAACAATTTTCTTCAAGTCATTATATGATAAATACTTGTCCCAATAATGTTTATGGATTCTTTATTTCAAAATCTTCTTAAACTTTGTTGTTTCTTCAATATCATAACATTTGCAAGCTTTGACTTGGATCAAAGTAAAAATGAAAGTAGTTTGTATTTTTTTTTTTTTATAGACATTTGGTTGTTTGTGAAGTTCCTTAAATGTCAATGTAGTAACCCAGAGAAATTATGGTTTTTAAATAAGGGAGAAAAATGAAATGAACAGAGCCTCGTCGACGAACACAAGGGATTCATCGACGAGAACGCACGAGGGACTCGTCGACGAGAAGAAACCGAGAGGATGTTTTGGGCGATTTTGAATTTCGTAGGAGAGTTCATCGATGAATTACCTTCTTGACCTTGTCGATGAGATGACATGACTCGTCAACGAAGGTCATTGTATAAATAGGCCTAAACCTCATTTTTTTGCCAAAATTTCACGCACAACTTCTCTCTCTCTCTCTCTCTCTCTCTCTCTCTCTCTCTCTCTCTCTCTCTCTCTCTCTCTCTTTTTTTTTCGGTTTCCACACCTTCTCTCTAGTTTTCTAGGTCCGTTCTTCGCAGGATCGATGATCTGAAGCTACCATAACACTCCTGAAAAATTTATCTACATATCTGCTGGAGTAGATCGTCGGTGGGGCGAGCTTGAAATTCACCCCAAATTCAAGGTAACACTTTTATTCAAAATTTGGCTTTACTGTAGTTGTAGGAAATGTTATATACGAAAAAATACTGAAGTTTAGTCATGGTAGATGTTGTTTCCAGGGTGTTGAATGGGGAACCTAGCGGGTGTTGGACTAATATACTTTAAGGGCTTTTTTAGGAATTAGGTAAGAGGATAAACTAAGTTAGTCATTTTATGAAATATATATATGTATAATTTTACAGCATCTGATTTCTGGAAAATAAATATATATTTATATATGCACTATGTTTGGGAAATACTGCTGAAAACGACGATATGTTTAAATATACAACCTAATTTTGTGTGGCATGAGTGGAATTTGTTATGAATTACTATTTTCTAGAAACATAATAATAATACAGAGTTTTAAATATGGATATGATTTTCCGGCGTACGGGCCGAGCTATGGATATGATTTTTCGGCGTATGGGCCGAGCTATGGATATGATATGATGGCAAACGGGCCATAAATGGTAAGATGTGAAATGCCGGCGTACGGGCTAATGATTTTCATGATATATATACACAAGCAAAATGATGTGATGATATTAATTTGACAATTATTAGTATGAAATATCTATGTGCCACAGTTTGATTATATATACTATATGTTATCAGAACCTGATTGGCTTGGTTTAGACTAGCACTTGCACGATACCAATCTTATGTGTTCATGATCATCATGATACTATATTAACGCTGTCGTACGGGGTAGCGTAAGGACAGATAGTCGATGTGGCTTATAAAAAGTGTTGGCGCCCCTGGTGTATGGACCAGGTCTGACAGACCCATCGGACTTACGGATTATACTTTTGACTTGGCAGTGGTCGACCAACCATTGTCAGGTCCCGCCTTCGGGTCACACAATCAAGTCATGTGGAGGTAATACATGACAACATTCAGCTAACCTACTAGGGTTGTTTTGTATTATTATTATACATGGTGAATTATGCTTATGGAAATACGGTATGTTCTGTCATGTTATGATTATATATGTTTTCCCATATATGATACTGACAGTTTTATTAAATATGTTTATGTGTGGTTTTATGTATAACATAGAGAAACTCATGTTGCCACACACTAGTATTAGTTTATTTTCCCTTACTGAAAGGTGTCTCACCTCGAATTATATGAACATTTAAGGAGCCCCTGATAGGAGAGCGGATAAAGCTCCGCTGAGATAGATACAACTGGTCTGCCCTTTTTGAAAGGTAAGTATTTTGATAGGGTCAAATGGATTTTGGGTGATGACCCTAGGATTAGTTTTGACTGTTTTGGGATGTATATGATGAATATAGTAACTCTGGTATTGTGATGAATGATATTATGGAATGTATACAATTTTATATTTTCTACTGCTTAGGCTTCCGTATTGTGTCTCTATTGTATCCCTAGTACCCATAGGTTCAGGTTGATTATGATATGTTGGGTTTATAATATTGGTTTTGTTGTTATGGAAGAAAAGGAAAAAAAATATAAGGTAAAATAAGCAGGTCGTTACAGTTTGGTATCAGAGCCTAGGCTGCTAGGTTCTGTAGACTTTAAAGTGCAATGGAAACGATACCAGAGTATAGAAAAATGATTTGAGATGTTGTTCTACAATCTAGAGGCAGGACTTCCATGGTGGTTTCTGTGTTTTTCCCGGGGTGACGATTTCAAGAAAATCATAGTAAACTATTGTCGGGTTATGTTCCTAGAATGTAGGATTGGAGTTAGAAATAAGCCGAGAATGTTAAGATAAAAGGATAGGTTAGGCGGGTAAATTATAAGAATAAGTTTTTTGAGTTAAGTTTATTATTTTTCAGGATGGATCCAGGAGAAGGTAATACCCATGCGAGTGGCAATGATGGAGCAGGGCCCTCGAGTGTAGGCGGGACTAATTCCAACGCAGTACTATGCAGTGTGGCTCAATAGGTTATGAATGAGATTGCTAGAAGCTCCAGAGAGTAGGGTAATTCATCTGCAGGCCATGGGTGCACTATAGAGAATTTTACTAAGATGAATACTCTGACATTTTCAAGAGGAGTCAATCCTACAACCGCCGAGAATTGGATGCAGGAGGTCAAAAAAGTCTTAGCCGTGTTGCAGTGCACGGAAGAATGGAGGGTTCTCTTCGTCACCTATAAACTGACGGGGGAGGCCGACAGGTGGTGGACTGCCGTGAGACTTCTGAAGCAGCAGAGGACAACGCCGATAGCAATGAATTGGGACCGGTTTAAAGAGTTGTTCTTCGATATAATTTTTTCAGCTACTGTTAGGGACACTAAAGTGGAAGAGTTATTGAGTCTAAAGTAGGGGCAGTTATTGGTCCAGCAGTATACGATGCGTTTCATAAAGCTTTCTCGCTTCGCTCCGTATATTGTTCCAGTTGAGGTAAGGAAAGTGAGACAGTTTGAAAGAGGTTTGAGGCGAGGTATATTCAAGCAGGTGGTAGTGTAGAGGATCCAGGATTTTGCTGAGTTAGCTAATAGAGTAGCTTTGGTAGAGATTAGAGAGCATTTGGATGCAAAGGATCAGGGACAGAGGAAGAGATCTGCATCTTCGAGCTACCAGCAGGGTCCTAGACAGAGCTAGTGGAGGAGAGGAAACCATGGTAGAGGACGGAGGCAGGAGACTATAGGTCGCGAGGTTCAGGCAGTGCAGAGTCCTCCTGTCAGTCAGACTTGTGGGAGGAGACATTGGGGAGGGTGTCGAGTAGGTGGAGTTGTTTGCTATCGCTACGGTAGATCAAGGCATATGGTGCGAGATTGTCCTACACTGCCAGATGCAGCTCCTACTTTTAGACCGTACCAGGGAGGTTACCAGGTGCCACGAGAAGGCCAGTAGAGGAATAGGCTCATTCCAAAGTGTTCGCTCTGACGCCGGATGATATTGAGACAGCTGGTGACATGGTGATAGGTATGGTTAGCATGTTTCCTTTTAAAGTTATTGCATTGTTTGATTCAGGAGCCACGCATTCGGTTGTATCTATGGAGTATATTAAATTGTGTAGGGCAAAAACACAACTGTTGAATACTGAATTGTTAGTGTCTACACTAACTGAGTCAGTAGTGAAGTGTAGTAGGGTACTCTAGGATTGCTCAGTTGATATTCAAGGGGAAATTCTGTCTGTCGATTTGATAGTGCTAGATATGCATGGATTCGATGTAATATTTGGCATGGATTGACTAGCAGTTAATTTTGTCAGTATAGATTGCCATCCACGAGAAGTGATATTCATACTTTCAGGAAAAGCAGAATTCAGGTTTGTAGGGTCACTAGTGCAACCTTCGCCCCAATTGGTTTTAGCTATTCAAGCGAGGAGACTACTATTAAATGGTTGTCAGGGGTTCGTGGCATTTGTGAAGGAAGTGACAGGGAATGTTTTGAAACTCGCTAGCACTTCTGTAGTAAATGAGTTTACAGATGTTTTTCCGGATGAGTTACCAGGCTTGCCACCTGATTGTGAGGTCGATTTTCCTATTGATCTACTTCTAGCTACAGCGCCGATTTCTAAAGCACCTTACACGAATAGCGTCAGCAGAGTTGGTAGAATTGAAGAATCAGTTACAAGATTTACTTGATAAGGGGTTTATACAGCCTAGTGTATCTCCGTGTGGAGCTCCAATATTATTTGTGAAGAAAAAGGACGGGTCTATAAAGATGTGTATAGATTATAAGGAGATTAATAAAGTGACAATCAAGAACAAATATCTTCTACCCCATATAGATGATTTGTTTGACCAACTCCAAAGTGCACGGGTGTATTCTAAGATTGACCTCAGATCAGACTACCATCAGGTGAAAGTGAAAGCAGAAGACATTTCAAAGACAACCTTTGGGACCAGATATGGGTATTATGAATTTCTCGTTATGTCATTTGGTCTAACGAATGCTCTTGAGGTATTTATGGATTTGATGAATAGAGTTTTTCACCAATATTTAGACTAGTTTGTTGTTGTTTTTGTTGATGATGTACTGGTCTATTCGAGAAATTGTGAAAAGCATGAGATGCATTTGAAGCAGGTTCTACAAACGCTTTGGGAAAAGAAGTTGTACGCCAAGTTCAGTAAATGTGAATTCTGACTTGAGAAAGTTGTGCTTTTGGGGCATGTTATTTCAGGAGATGGTATTTCTGTGGATCCTAGGAAAATTGAGGCGGTAGTGAATTGGGCTAGACCGAGGAACGTCCAGGAGATTAGGAGTTTCTTAGGGTTAGCTGGATATTACTGTCGTTTCGTTGAGGGATTTTCAGCATTATTAGGGCCTCTGACACGACTGACTAGGAAGAATACTAGATTTGTATGAGGCGATAGCTGTGAGCAGAGTTTTTAGGAACTGAAGTAGAGACTTATCACGGCGCCAGTACTGATCATCCCGTCAGGGGGTAAACGTTACGTTATTTACAGTGATGCGTCCTTAAAAGGGCTTAGCTGTGTATTGATGCAACATGGCATAGTGGTAGCGTATGTTTCCAGGTAGTTGAAAGAATATGAAAAGAACTACCCTACCCATGATCTTGAATTGGCTGCAGTAGTACATGCATTGAAGATTTGGAGACATTATCTGTATAGTGAGCGGTGTGAGATTTTCTCTGATCACAAAAGTTTAAAGTACTTTTTCACTCAAAAAGAATTGAATATAAGACAGAGAAGGTGGTTAGAGCTCATTAAGGATTTTGATTGTACCATCAGTTATCACCTAGGGAAAGCAAAACATGGTAGCTGATGCTTTGAGCAGAAAGTCTGTGGGACCAGCATCGGCTATGGAAATCCAGTATCTGATCCTGATGGATTTGGAGAGACTCGGCATTGAGTTGGTAGAAAGTGATCCTCCAGTGTGTATTGTTAGTTTAATATTGCAACCTACTCTGCAAAAAAGGATTAAAGTTGCTCAGAAAGATGATCTAAAATTAGAAGAAGTGAAGGACAGAGTGCATAATGGTTAAGGGGAGGAATTTTGTATTGCGGATGACGGACCTTTGCAGTTTCGTTCTAGATTATGTGTTCCTACTAATACTGACATTAGAAAGACCATCTTAGAGGAGGCTCACAGATCTTTGTACACAGTTCATCCCGGTAGTATGAAAGTGTATAGAGATCTGCGAGAGTTGTATTGGTGGAGTGGTATGAAGAAATAGATCGCCGAGTATGTAACCCAGTGTTTGACATGCCAGCAGGTAAAAGTTAAGCACCAGAGACCGGCAGGACAATTGCAGCCATTATTTATCCCAAAGTGGAAGTGAGATCATATATCTATGGATTTTGTGTCAGGGCTGCCAACGGCGTTGCATGGCCAAAATGCAATTTGAGTGATTGTGAATCATTTGACCAAGACTGCCCATTTCTTACCTATCAAGATCAACTACTCCCTTAACCATTTGGCAGAGATTTATATTCAGGAGATAGTTCGTTCTCATGGGGTGCCAATATTTATTGTGTCAGATCGAGACTCACATTTCATGTCACGCTTTTTGAAGAGTTTGCAAGAAGCATTAGGGTCTCAGTTGTCTTTTACCATGACATTCCATCCTTAGTCAGACAGGCAAACTGAGAGAAGATATAAATATTAGAAGACATGCTTTGAGCATGTGGGTTAGATTTCGGGGGTAGTTAGACTCAATTTATGCTGCTATCAGACCAGCATTGGCATGACACCGTTTTAAGCACTATACGGTAGGAGATGCTGTTCTCCTTTATTTTGGGATGAAATGGGTGAGTGGTGAGTTGTGGGGCTAGAGCTGGTACAGCAAGCGTGTGATAAAGTTCGACTCATCAGAGATAGAATCAGTACAGCTCAGAGCCGACAAAAAAGTTATGCCGATAACTGTCGTAGGGAATTGGAGTTTGACATTGGTGACCATGTATTCTTGAAGATAGCTCCATTAAAAGGGATTATGAGGTTTGAAAGAAAGGGTAAACTTAACCCTAGGTTTATTGACCCATTTAAGATTCTAGATAAAGTGAGACCGATTGCCTATAAGTTAGCTTTACCACCTATATTATCCAGGATGCATGACGTATTCCACGTATCTATGTTGAGGAAATACGTTCCATACCCTTCTCATATTATCAGTTATAGTGAATTAGAGCTTAGTGGTTCGCTAGTTTATGAGGAGGTTCCAGTATAGATTGTGGATAGGAAAGTATAGGAATTACGTAATAAAAATATTCCTTTGGTAAAAATTTTGTGGAGAAACCATGCAGTAGAAGAGGCTTCTTGGGAGTCTGAGGCGCAGATAAGCCAGAAGTACCCATATCTATTCCAACAAGTTTAACCAAGTAAAATGTAAGTAATTAGGTAACATTTCTTTTGCAGGTACATGTAACAGTTTAATTAGTAAGTAGTATTTTAGTTTTGGGAGAATTTTATTTTGTGTATGTAATCTTTTAGGACTCGAAATGTAACCACACTATTCCTCCACCATAAGTGAGGGTAAGTAATAAAACAAGTAGACCGTTTTGCTTTTAAGAGATGATAAATCATATGAATAGCAAATTTCGAGGATGAAATTTTATAAGGAGGGGAGAATGTAGTAACTTAGAGAAATTATGGTATTTAAATAAGGGGAAAAAGGAAATGAACAGGGCCTCGTCGACCAATACAGGGAATTCGTTGACGAGAGCACAAGAGGGACTCGTCAACGGGGATGTGTCTCGTCGACGAGAAGATACCGAGAGAATATTTTGGGCGATTTTGAATTTCGTCAACGGGGGGAGAGTTCGTCAACGAATTACCTTCTTGACCTTGTCGACGAGGTGACGTGGCTCATCGACGAGGACCAGTGTATAAAAAGGCCTAAACCTCATTTTTGGCCTAAATTTCGTGCACAACTTTTTTCTCTCTCTCTTCCTTTTCGGTTTTCACACCTTCTCCCTAGTTTTTTGGGTTTGTTCTTCATAGGATCGGCGATCCGAAGCCACCACGACACTCCTGAAAAAGTTCTCTGCATATCTGCTATAGTGGATCATCGGTGGGGCGAGCTTGAAATTCACCCCAAATTCAAGGTAAGGCTTTTATTCAAAATTTGGTTTTACTATAGTTGTAGGTAATGTTATATATGAAAAAATACTAAAGTTTAGTTATGGGAGATATTGTTTCCAGGGTGTTGAACGGGAAACCCAATGGGTGTTGGACTAATATACTTTACGGGTTTTTTTTAGGAATCAGGTAAGAGGATAAACTAAACTAGTCATTTTATGAAATATATATATATATATATATGTATAATTTTACAGCATCTGATTTTAGGAAAATAAATATATATTTATATATGCACTACGTTTGGGAAATACTGCTAAAAACAACAATATGTTTAAATATACGTAAAACCTAATTTTGTGTGGCATGAGTGAAATTTGTTATGAATTATTCTTTTCAGGGAACATAATAGTAATATAGAGTTTTAAATATGGATATGATTCGCTAGCGTATGGGCTGAGCTATGGATATGATTTGCCAACATACGGGCCGAGCTATGAATATGATATGATGTCGTACGAGCTGTGAATGGTAAAATGTGAAATGTCGGCGTACGGGCCGATGATTTTCATGATCTATATACATATGCAAAATGATGTGATGATATTAATTTGACAATTATTAGAATGAAATATCCATGTGTCACGGTTTGATTATATGTTATATATTATCAAAACCTGATTGACTTGGTTTAGGCTAGCACTTGTACAGTACCGATGTTATGTGTTCATGATCATCATGATACTGTGTTAACGTTGTCGCATGAGGCAGCATGAGGATGGATAGTCGATGTGGTTTATAAAAAGTGTTGGTGCCCCTAGTGTACGGACGAGGTCTGGCAAACCCATCAAACTTACAGACTATACTTTTAACTTGGCAGTGGTCGACCAACCTTTGTCAGGTCCCACCTTCGGGCCACACAACCTTATCATGTGGGGGTAATACATGACAACATTCAGCTAACCTACCAGAGTTGTTTTGTATTATTATTATATATAATGAATTATGCTTATGGAAATACAGTATGTTCTGTCACGCTATGATTATATATGTTTTCCTATATATGATACAGACAGTTTTATTAAATACGTTTATATATGGTTTTATGTATAATATAGAGAAACTCATATTGCTACATACTAGTATTAGTTTATTTTCCCTTACTGAGAGACGTCTCACCCCGAATTATATGAACATTTCAAGAGCCTCTGATAGGAGGGCGAATAAAGCTCCGCTGAGATAGATACAATTGGTCTGCCATTTCTGAAGGGTAAGTATTTTGATAAGGTCGGATGGATTTTAGGCGACGACCCTAGGATTAGTTTTGACTGTTTTGGGATGTATATGATGAATATTGTAAGAACCCGAACCATGATAAATGGGTTAAATAAATAAGAGAGGGGAAAATTTGGGACTTTGGCAGATTTTGTCGACGAAGCCATATTTCTTGTCGATGAAGCCTTTGTTCTTCTCTTTGACGAAATTCAGAGACTCGTCGACAAGGAGAAGCCGAGGAGTCTCGAAAAAATTGGAGCTGCCAAATTCGTTGATGAGGCCACCGATTCGTCAACGAAGTCAATGAAAGATTCGTCGACGAAGGCACCATTTCGTCGGGGAATTGGGCCGGCTCAAAGGTCTATAAATAGAAATTTTCATTACTTCTTCATTAAGAAAACTCAATTATATATATCGCTCTCTCTCTAAACCTCTCCCTACTCTCTCTCCCTCTAGATTTCTTCGCCGATCATTGATGGAATCGGAAATCTAAAGTTACCACAAGGATCATGAAAGGATTCTCTACAACTTCTACGGATCGGAATCTCGTTTTGGAGATTTTCGGGTTTCGGCTTAAAATCGAGGTAAGGCTCGGTTTTCAATTCTGATCCAGTAGCTTTGTAGATAACAGTCTTGTGAGTATATTCTGTACTATGATATATAGGTTTTGGAACTCGGTTCGCTATTTAGGGGCTTTGGAGTTCAGGATTTGCTTTCGGGGAAAAGGTAAGGGGAACTGTGTTTATATCGGTTATTTTTGAAATCGAACTTGGTGGAACTGTGGTTCACGGTCCTATGTATGTTTTGACTACTCATTTGGGGGGATCTAACAAGAAAAACTATGGGTTTTTCATTATTACAGTTTTGGGAAAAAGGGGGCGACGGGCTGCATCCCTGGTTTTGTTGAAAACCGATGGTATATGTTGATTTATACTGTGATATTGGGATGGTCGTGCCTTGACTTGTTTAAACTGTATTTGTTGGAAAACCATGATTTAGATTACCAAATGGGTGTGGTTTGTTTGGTTATATGAGCATGCATATGTTGTATCTTGATGAAATAGGAATGGGGTTCCGAATTGTTATAGGTTTGAAAATCCGGCTTTTACCGAAGAGTGCGCAATACCACTAGATTGGTCGGCTTTCGAGCCGAAGGGTGTGCGAACACCATATCTGCACCTGTTCAATGCTAATGCTATGCCAGGTTACTGGGGGCACCAACGTTTGCCGAAGGGTGTGAAATACCACTAGACTGCCGGCGTTGGCTGAAGGGTGTGAAATACCACCAGACAGTCCGACTTCGAGCTGAAAGGTGTGACGACACCAAATTGTATTACTTGGTTTGTGAAAATACTGGAACTGTTTTGGTTGTTTTGACTATTGATCCATGCATGTTAGTGTATCATGATAACACTCAAATGTCACACACCGATATAACCTATGTTCTTCCTTACTAAGAGGTGTCTCACCCCTACTATACATACATTTTTACAGGTCCTTCGAGTAAACGGAACTAGCGTCCTGGTGTAGGGAGTGTAGTAGTCGGTGTACTGCGGTTAGTGCTTGGGTAAGTGCTAGGATTGTATTTTGGTGGGTTGCCATTTTGAGATGTATTTGGGCACCCGTTTGTACGTTTTGATAGAGTCATGTTCTGCTCTTGTATAGACTCTGATATGGTACTATATATATATAGAATGACCTCTTCCGCAGTGTATATTCTGTTATGTATGGATGCGTTGAGGGTGCCTGGGAATCCTACGGGGTCGGATACAAGGATAGGTTAGATTACATTTTCACCCTTGGGTCCCATTCGGGGGTTCGGACCGTGACAAATATAGTAACTCTGGTATTGTGATAAATGATACTATGGGATGTATATAATTTTTTATTTCCTGCTGCTTAGGCTTCCATATTGTGTCTTTGTTGTATCCCTGGTACCTACGGGTTCAAGTCGATTATGATATGATGGGTTTATTATATTGGTTTTGTTATTATGGAAGAAAAGGAAAAAAAAAATATAAGATAAAATAAGCAGGTTGTTACAGTCAATGTTTTACTAATGCATGCATTTATTTATGAAAAAAATGACACATGTGTTAAAAGCCACCAGAAAATGAAATTTGTGGAGATTTTATTTTGCTCGTGATATTTGCAATGTTTGATGACAAAAAAAATAAAAATAGAATTTAGATGACCTAATTAATGATTTTATTTCTCTTCAAATCTTTGTGAAAGTCATATATGACCTAATTAACATGCCTTTCAAGAGGACATTATTTTTATTTTTCAAAAAAAAAATACTAATATTAGTGCATTTATTTATGAAAATATGTCACATATAACATATTATTTTCCAAAAATTACCTGAAATTAAATTGGTTGTGGTTTTAATTCGGCATATATATATATTTGTAATATATTGGGGTGAAATTTGTAAACAACCCAATTAACTATGCTTTTAAAATGATATCATTTTATGCATGCTTTTATTTTCAAAATCCTTAAATATTGTGTTAAGAATGATTAAATAAAATTATTAGGAAGCATGTTTGTATTGTTGTTTTTTTTTTTTTCCTAAAAATGGCAATATTAAGATGTAACGCCCAAAAATTTAATATGCATGGAAGTGTAAAATTTTTTTAATTAAATTAAAATTAAAATTAAATAATACTTATTATTAATAATATAATATAATATATATATATATATATATATATATATATATATATATATATATATATAAGTAGTAACATGAAGGATCCTATAGGATTCAATTTGTTTTAAAAGAATGTAGAAAAAACCCCCATAATTTCTATGCTCTCTCTCTCTCTTTGTACACTCTGTCTCTCCGTCTCTCTCCTGTGTCACTTCTGTCTCTCTCCTCGATTTTCTAGGTCCAACGTGCACTAGTCGAAGAACGAAAAATACCCCTAGATTTCATTATCCGCCATCGACATTTTAATCGGAGTGGATTTGTTGTAAGAGCGTCGTAGGCACCACTATTGGGATGAGGTAAGGGGAATAAATTATTTCATAAATTTTATAATTTAACTGATTAAATTGTAATTTGAGATTGCAGTAATTATATGTACGTTTTTTTTTTTGAATATTTTGGCATATGGATATTAGATTTTGGATTATTATATTTATTATGAATTGATTAAATTAATGTTTGTGAGCTTAAGGATTTTATAATAATTATTATTTTAAATATTAATAAATTAAATTAAAAAATATAATTATATGGATATTAGGCTCATTTTAATCTAAATATATGTTGGTTTTAAATTTGAATATATAATTATATTATGAGGTATATGATTTTTTGAGTATTATTAAAGTATGATTTTATTATTTAAACGTGTGGCATGAGATTATTTCAAGTTATTGTATAAATTAAATCAATTGTGATATTGTTGAAAGTAATTAATATGAAATATGTTTATGGATATGGTACCATGGTATTGTAAAGTTGCATATTTGGGGTATCTGTTTGGTGGTATCTAGGCAAAGAGGGACAGTGATATGTAACACCTCGATTCTTTGAGTAGTCTGAGGGCTTATTGAATTGGGGTACAATGTAGAAGGCGCCTTAATGACGGTAAGTGCCTGAATATGTACCAAATGTGGTCATCGAAGGATATAATATTTTACATGTAAACATGACCCAGGAAATTGAGAAGATAGTTTTAATGGTTTAATATGTAAACATGAACCACAGTATAGAAGGTTATTTATATGATACAAGTATTGTATATTATTTATATGTGATACACGGGAACTCATTTGTCACGCACTGATAATAATTTATTCTATCCTTGTTGAGAAATGTCTCACCCTATCTATATCTAACATTTTTCATATGCCATGAGGAGTATGATAGTAATCAGAGTGCGCAGTGGAAGCGTGGATGGGATTGAAGGTCTAGTTTAGAATTTTTAAGTATTTTATTTATATTTTTTATGATCTCAAAATCTTACTGTTGTATTGGGATTTTTATTGTAATACAGATTAATTTTTAGTGTTCTGATAATTGTTATGGAGACTTTTCGCTGTTTTGTTATATGGTATCATAGATTTATTTTAAATAACACTCCGGACCGTAGTTTCCGATTCGGGGTGTTATAGTTAGTATTAGAGCTTATAAAATAAATTCTGTAGACTCTATAAATGATGTTACCAGGGCATAGGATGAGTTAGGAGGGGAATAGGAATAGGAAGATAAGATTGTTCATGAGTTAGCTTAAATTTGTGGGAATCACAATTGATGTCGTTCGAGGTCATAATTATCGAATTTCAAAAACGAATTTCCTATAAGGAGGGGAGAATGTAATGCCTCAGAAAATTAATATGCATGGAAGTGTAAAATAAATAAATATAAATATAATTATAATTAAATAATATAATATAATGTATATAAGGATCCTTCAGGATTCAATTTGTTTAAAAAGAATGCAAAGACCCCCCTATAATTTTTACGCTCTCTCTCTCTATACTCTCCATCTCTCTCTTCCGTCACTTTTCTTTCTCTCATCGATTTCCTCGGCCAAACGTTCTTCGAGGATCTCAAAGGATCCTTCAGGATTCAATTTGTTTTAAAAGAATGCAGAGACCCCCCCCCACTAATTTCTGTGCTCTCTCTCTCTCTACACTCTCTATCTCTCTCCTCCGTCACTTCTCTCTCTCTCTCTCTCTCCTCGATTTCCTCAGTCAAACGTGTACCAATCGGAAAACAGAAAATACGTCTGAGTTCCATTTTTCGCCACTAACATTTTAATCGGAGTGGATTTGTCGTAGGAGGGTCGTAGGTACCACTCATGGGGTGAGGTAAGGGGAATAAATTATGTTAGAAATTTTATAAATAAACTAATTAAATTGTAATTTGAGATTGCAGGAATTATATATACGTTTTTTCTGAATATTTTGGCACATGGAGATTGGATTTTGGATTATTATATTTATTATGAATTGATTAAATTAGTGTTTGTGAGTTTAGAGATTTTATAATAATAATTATTTTAAAGATTAATCAATTAAATTAAAGAATATAATTATATGGATATTATGTTGATTTTAATCTAAGTATACGTTGATTTTAAATTTGATACAATTATATTATGAGGTATATGATTTTCTCTGTGTTATTAAAGTATGATTTTATTATTTAAATATGCAGCATGAAATTATTTCAAGTTATTGTATAAATTAAACATGTTGTGATACTGTTGAGAGTTATATGAAATATGTTTATGAATATGGTACCATGGTATTGTGAAGCTGCATATTTGGGGTATATGTTTGGTGGTATCTAGCCAAAGGGGGACAGCGATACGTAACGCATCGATCTTTGGAGTAGTATGAGGGCTTGCTGAATTGGGGTATGGAGTAAAGGACGCCTCAATGACAATGAGTGTTTGGATATGCACCAGATGTGGTCATCAAAGGATATAATGTTTTACATCTAACAGGACCCAGGAAATTGAGAAGATAGTTTTAATGGTTTAATATGTAAACATAAACCACAGAATAGAAGATTATTTATATGATACAAGTATTGTATATTATTTATATGTGATATACAGAAACTTATTTGTCACACACTAATAATAATTTATTCCATCATTATTGAGACGTGTCTCACCCTATCCATATGTAATATTTTTCAGATACCATGAGGAGTATGACAATAATCAGAGCACGCAGTGGAAGCGTGGGTGGGGTTGAAGGTCTAGTTTAGAATTGTTAAGTATTTTATTTATGTTTTTGATGATTTCATAATCTTATTGTTGTATTAAGATTTTTATTGTAATAAAGGTTAATCTTTGGTAATTGTTATGGAGATCTTCCGCTATTTTGTTATATAGTATCAGAGATTTATTTTAAATAACACTCCGAATCGTAATTTCGGGTTCAGGGTGTTACATAAGAGCACAAGAAAATATGAGAATTTAAAAAGAGTAACATCAAATTACGCATGCTGAGTCGTTGTTTCAATTGACAAGAAGCAAATTGTTGAGAAGAGAAAATAAGATTGAGATAAACTTTAAAACTAGAGCATATTCTTTTGCTATTTAAATTTATTTTGTAGGCAATACTTTCTCTGACTAGAGGTGGACTAAAAAGAATGAGGTTCCTTGTGTCTTGTATGTGGTGTTTTAAGGTATCAAATGCAAATTTGGACAACCCAATAGCAAGCATCGAGCATATATTAATACAACTCCTCATTCCACCGGGAGATTCCTCATGCAGTATCAAAGAAAAAATACATTCTAATTTTTTTTTTGAATATAAAATCACAATAAAAATGTGATTGTACTTTCAAGTATGTTACAAACATACTTCGAGTAAACAAGATTACTTTGCTATATTATAAGATATATTTTTTTCATTTGATCATAGTCTCTCTCAATAATCACCCAATATAATAAAGGATTTATACATGAATATGATGCTTAAATTGGACGGTTGTGGGCCAACTAACATCTAAATCTCTGTTTTTGATGTGATCCAAACTTCTCAAAGAATATATAAATAAAAGATGTCACTCGGAGTCAAGTCCCAACTAATATTACCAATGTATAATTAGGAAGAAAGATAAGTTTTCTTTAATAAAATAACGTTGTGAAAACCCTTTTAGTGAAGTTAATGAAGGGTCATATATGATGCTTGAAAAATCACAAAATGATTAAGCCCCTATTTGGGAGCACTTAAAAAAAGGTGCTTACATCATTTATCATTATAAAATAAGCATTTTTACAAAAAAAAAAAAAATGATGTTTAACTTGTACTACAACAAACACTTATTGTAATAAGTGTTTTTTCATAACCATTTTTTTGAGAACTATTTAAGTGAATTTTGAGAAACAATTCAGATAGCTTTTGATCACTTATAAGTGATACGGTTGATAAGTGAGGTCAATTTTGTGAATATAAGAAAATTTAGTGACTATTTTATAATTTTAAAAAATACATTAGAAGATAATCATATATTATTTTATTATGCATTACAATATATGAATTATTAATGAAACATAATTTTGGAATAAAGAAGAAAAATCATCTATTAGTTTAAATATAAAAAATTTAAAATATTAATTTATTTAATAACATTATTTTAACATAAATTAATATGATAATAAAATGTTGTAAATATATATTAAGAACAAAATTATTATTAATAAAAAAATAATATTTTTTTAGTTAAAATAAGTATTAATTGAATTTTTAATTAAATATTCATCATATATTATTTATTATGCTTTATAAATTATTAATTATTAATAAGAGATAATTAAATTTTGAAATAAATTTAAAAAAGTATCAAGAAATTTGAATTAATTTTAAATAAATTAAAATTTTAATTTAGTTATTAATACAATTTTAACATAAATTAATGTGATGATCATATGTTATAGATATACATTAGTAACAAGTTTATTGTTAATTAATAAAAAATAATATATTATTTTAGTTAATAGAAAATATTTAAATGGCAATTAGAAAATAATATAGTTTTCAGTTTAGTTTTTAATTATAAAAATATAAATAGTTTTATTTAATGCTTATTTAAAAATAAATATTAGTTATTATAATTCAATTTTGGATTGAATAAGAATTATTGATTAATTAAAATTAAAATTAAATAAAATAAACTTTTAAATTTAATTAATAATATTATTTAATCATAATTTAACATGATAATAATATGTTATAAATATACATTAATAACAAGATTATTATTAATTTATAATAATAATATTATATTATTTTTAATATAAACTATTTAAATTTTAATTATAAACAATTAAAATAATTAATAATGAAGTTGTTAATTAAAAATATTCATATTTGTATTTTAAATTATGTTTAAAAATAATAAAAGTATCTAAATATTACTTATTTTAAACACGACTATTGACTTTTTGAGTCCGATCTCTGTTTTGATGCTGACAAACTACCAGTATCTTATGTGTGCATTTAGTGTTTGAACAAGTTATCATTTCAGCACGAAAATAAGATACCGCAAAATGGAAGCCAGTAGAGACATAAAGCTCGCACACTCCTAGTGAATTCTATTAAAAATGAAGAGTAAGAGAAGAAGACATTTTGATTTTAATTTGTATTGCATTTATTTTTGTTATTGGTCTGTAATAATGCATACATCTTGCATGATGTGTTTTGAATGCTCAGATGACCGTAGATTGACCATAGGGAATCAAAGGTCGACCGACACCAGGTTTTTGGCTTTAGATAGACCTTAGGTTCCTACACTTAAGTGCACAAAACCCTAACATAGTTATCATATTATTAGGGAAATTTTAGTACAATGAAAATGACCTTAGGTAAAAATCAGTTGGCTTTCGGGCGACCGAACTTGGCAATTCAAACTGCCTCGGGCAACCGAACTGCTATCCGATCAAAAGCTTGACTTGGTTCGGGCGATTGAGCCAAATTGAATTGAGTTTCCCTGGGCGACCAAACTCATGTCAGGTACCTTTTCACCAACCTCGGCGCTCGAACCCCACAAACTAATATGCCTTGGGCGACTGAACTTATTGGTTCGGTTAACCGAACTTAGTTTTGGGCACCTGAACCGCGGACAAAAAGTTTCTGTCTTTTGTTTAGCCAACCGAACCTGTCTTCAGGCACCCGAACCTTTAAAAATTGAATTTCTGACCGAGTCTATTTGGGCACCCTAATCTCGCAGATTAAAATTATTTTTACTAAAGTAAATTGAGGTTAAAACCGGGTTAATTTCCTAAACTCATTTAAAATCTTTTTAATAATTCCCAACGTGTCCCCAACGGTAAAAAATTTCCCTAAGTCTATATTTATCCCTTCATAAGCCAAGATTAGCCAATTTTCTCTCTAATTTTTATCCTAATCAAAGTTCCACAGAAACTTGTTTTATTGCAAAATCTTTTATGAGGTTATATTTTATGCTCTCCATTCTCTTCCATTCATTATTTTGGAAAACTTTTTAAAGAGAACATTTTAATTTGGGCATTCATTTTGATTTGCACATATAGTTTTTAAATGCATGTACTTTGTTTTGTTGTGCAAAAACATTTGAAATTAAAATCCTAGGTACTCCAGTTTGTCCTTGAAAAATATTATTTGGATAAAATCTTTTGTAGGGTTTAAATTTTTGAAACTTTTTATTATATACATTATTTTCAAAGATTGCAAAATATTATTTAGATAAACACCTTTACTCTATTGAGCATTATTGCATATCATATTAGAGTGCATATATTTGAGCGCATTTATTTGAGCTTAAAAGTGCACATCTTAACTTTTATTTTCAGAAGCATTTTCATGTACAAAAATATTTTTCATGTATTGGTTGAGTTCAGCCTGTCAATTGAACTGGGAAGTCTCAGCCCTGTAAATGATACCAGTTTGATTCAACCCGAAATTGAATTGGAGAGTTTTAACCCCGTAAGTGAGACTAGTTTGGCTCAACCTAATAATTGAATTGGAGTTTTCCTCGCCTCGTAAGGAGATGATGTAAAAGACTTTTACTCCGCCCGGTTAAGTGATCAGGTTTAGTGGAATCCTTGGTATGCCCAAGGCGGGGACGTAGGGTGATTTTGGCTGAACTTTGATAATAAATCTTATGTCTCTCTCTCCCCATCTCATTTAAATTACTGCACTTTAAATTCAGTATGTATATGCCTATTTATTTACTGTCATATTTAGTTGCATGCACATATTTACATTGAATGGGATACACATGTATGCATGAACTAATAGCTTAATCATTTTATATACACGCGTTTTATATTGAATGAGATATGATATGTAGTAAATCAACGTAATTGCTTAAATTAGCGAAACGTGATTTAAAACCCAATTCACCCCCCTCTTGAGATTACACAAATTCCAACAACGACCAAACACTAGTTATAACTTTTAAACACTTATTGTCAGCACTTGTTAAATTCAATACTTTTTTTCTTCAAACTACTTTTGTATAAATGGGTTTTTATTGATCCCTAAATTTTGAAAGGAGGTAACAATTAAAATATAGAGTATGATAGATGAATTATTAAAGACGAATGCCTATTTATTATTATAAATATGAATTTAAAATAACAATAAACATCTAACTTTTAAAATATTTCTCAAACTTATCGAACTTTTTTTAAAAATCACTGATATTGTTGATAAAATATTTTATTTATTCCAAATATAATTTTTGTTTGTTTATTCAATCTTCTAGAGAGTTTCAAAATTAATATTTTGTTTTAGAATTCTTAAACATCTGTATGTATTTTTATACAACAATTTTAGATTTTTTTTTTTTATGTCAGGTGTTGTGGCTTTTTCGGCACATCCAGTAGATACTCCCGTTGATTGGGTACACTTTGGTGGCGACATAGGGTACTCAAACTATTGTCATGTCCATGCAACAAGACACCTCTCACTGCATAAGGATAAATACAGAATTTGTTCGCTGGGGCAGGAATTGAACCTAGAACTTAAACCAACAAGTGACCTATAGTAAGCCCGCCCTTGCCACCGGAGCCATGATCGGGTTTTTATACAACAATTTTTGAAGTTTGTATATGTGTGTTAAAAATTTTAATATTGACAAAGTTGAACAAATTAAAAACTATTGTTCATGACAAAGTCCAAAAACAAAATTGTTAGGCGGACCTTTCAGTATTTTACTTCTCGTAAAAGCCAAAAAAAAAAAGAAAAAAGCAAAAAAAAGAGAAATGAATACGAAGAGAAAGAAAGAAGAAAACTCAGCTCTGAAGATCATATTAACATTTCGGGACCTTTAGGCTCTAACGCCCTTGGCCATGGCTCTGCTGCAGCCACGGGCTTCGCCTCATTCGACGGTGACAATCTGTTCGTCATCTCCTTTCTATACATGCCATCTTGGCAGATTCCGCTCCAACCTCTTTGGTTCTAAATCTCGAATTACGTATGTAAAATCCAATCACCGGAAGCGGTATGCACGCTTCAGAGCTTCCTGGCAAGAGGTCTGAAACATTCAGGGTTTTATCATCCGTTTTTTTTTTGGGTTTCCGGTGTTTTAAAGCGTTTGATTTCATAAAGGAGATTTCAAGTTAGAAAAACTTTCAATAAAATTATTATCACGCATTCCCGATGAAGCTTGCTGGTGCGTTAGCGTTGTGAGTGGTTTCCGGAAAAAGGTCCGCATCGGAAAGCTTCTTTGGGTTTCATGTTTTTTCTTCTCCGTCTGCAATTTAATGCTTTGCATTGATTAAATTGTTAAAAATCAGTTCGATTTTGTAAAACTTTTATCCAAAATTAATATCGCGCATTTCTGTTGAAGCTTGCTGGTGTTTTAGTGTTGTCTTCGATTCCTTTCACAGCCGTGAAAGCCATAGCTAATAGCCCCCTGGGAGAGTCGCTTCAGAGGAGAATGGAGGAGAGAAAGAAGGTTGCGGTTGAGAATTCTTCTAAGTTCAAGGCCTTAGCCGAAAAGGCAAGAAAAGATAGGTAATCAATCCTATATCTGTCTCATCACCTAGGAGCTGAATTTGGGCTCTTGGCTTTTTAATTGTGCTTACTGCTGAGGCAATAGGGAGACGTCCTTCATTCTTTCTGATATTACGCCTCTAGCTTCCATGAGCAGCATGCCATATGGACCAGAAACAATTTCGGTAGAAAGAAATACAATGCACTGAGAAACTGTCTGCATTTGGGCATATGCATGTTTTTTAGATTAATTGATAATTATATTATGAGAGAAAAGGGTGAATGAGGCATCCTCCACTAGCAGATTATAAAACACACTCAAAGATCCAGAAAAGAAGTTAATGATAATTAACTGACAGTAGCTCCAGTCCATTTGCACATCCGTCAAAGAAGAATAGCCATTTGGTGAAACCCAAAGAAACAATAAGAAAACTACGCTTCTGCGTGTAAGTGTGTGTATTTTAAAGATGCATGCAAGCATGTGGGGTGTTTTAAGTAGTGAAAACCAGCATGTTCAGCTATGGCCTGACAATTGAGCTGAACTATGAGTAGCTATGGGGGACAGACATGGACAAGGGTGTACGACATGATTCGTCCAACAGTGAGATAAAAAATCATACATATATATAATATTAAAAATTTCTTAAAATTTGATAATATTACACAAGGCCCCTAATTTTTTTATTTTTCCTTGTACTAATACTCGTTGTGTATTGTAAGCATCAGAATGCTTCAGCTTTGTGGTATTCAAAGTGTGTCTAGACATATAAATAAGCCCAACATATCTAAGAAGTGTACGAGAAGTGTTTAGGTGGTTTTGGAGGAATGTTGGTACCCAATTCAGTTGGACATGGATGCTTCCCCCTTGTTGAAGTGCCATCAATGACACTTCGTGAGCACACTTCAACCCATTAATTTTTTTGGGTTCTAGTGATTGTAATGAGCTATTATTAGCACTAGTTATGCCTATTATACAGGATTATAGTTTAAAGTTGAAGCCACCAAGGTTCTGATTTATGTTTATCTTGCAAAGCTCATACATAGAATTGAAGGAAACATGAGTTTTGGAGTGCTCAACATGGTGGGGCATTTTGGAAATAGGGGAAGGTGAGTCATTGTCATGATTTGATGGAATATAAGGTGGAGATTTCTTGGATTAATCGTTTTGTTCAATTATCCGAGAAAATGTTCTTTTTAATTATGTGATTGAAATGATGGAGTGGTTATGTGTTTTTACACTTACTCTAGGGCAAGGGTATGATACTGTAACAAGAATGTATTTAATAGACCACCAGAATCCTAAAGCAATTTATGATATGTGAAATAGATGGTTTTACAATGGCTTGAGGACTTAGTAAGAAAATATTGTCCAAATATGTTAAGAAGTATGAGAAAATTTGCAGAAATCCGATATAATTAGTAGACTATTGAAACGTTATAGAACACTTGAAAACTTGTTTTTCATAGTTTTTGGTATATTTCCGTTGGCAAATTGTGTTTTGGAGCTTGTACCGAGGGCCTTTAAATATTTCTCAATAAATAGAAGTTAGTTTCCCCGTAACTTTAGAGATGGCCAAGTCGTTTAGAAGTCTAAATTCGTGTCAAAGGGGATTCCCACACTCGAAAGTTTCTGGTGATTGGTCAATTTTGTTTCAAAGAGGATTATTTAGACCTTGATGTTCTATTTATGACAACATTGTTTTAATCAAAGTAGTTTCCTATTTGCATTTAGAAATTTGTGTTTCATTATGAATGTCTTACGCACACCTTGATATCAAGGGCCTAACTCTTCACGTATTGTGAAGGACCATGGGACACTAGTTGTAGCATTCTCGCTTAATCAGTAAAGTAAACTGCTGTTTCACCAATTCACAACCATCGAATGCAAATGAAGAGGAAGCATGAAAGTAAACTAGAGTCATGCGGTAAATTGTAAGGCAATGCTATTTATTCATGACCCCATAGTTTAGTAAGGGAGGCAAGTAGGTTAAGCACATTTACCTAGTGAGTTTTACAATGACTGATGAACATTCACCCACCCCCAAAGACTTTTTCTATACTATTCTCACTCTATCACTAGGAAACATCAGTGACTGAGGAGTCTTACTCACCATTTTCATTAAGGCATTATCCTAGTCAAAGAATAAAACTTACACTAGTATTTACATGGTTACACATCCCATGCACACTAGACAAATTGTCATAGGCAAGCATAGTGTTGTGAAAAAGCGTGGCTTGTGATACCTGATGTAGGACAGGAAGCGGGTATTTGAATTGATCATTTTGACCAAATTGGGAAACCAATTTCAAAGACTAAGGTCAAGGTATTGTTGGGTCTTATTCCTAGGTAGGATTAGTTTATCTGTTGTAGGCTTATGTATATTTGGGGGTTCATTTGTAATATATATGTGTTATAGGGGTGGATTTGTAATTTCATGTATCTTTGAGGGCATATTTGTAATTTCCTGTATTTTAGGCTTTCTTATACATAAGATTTGAAAGCCATATAGGATTTAGTTTTTGATGAATTTGAATTGAAAGTGAAAGCGCTTCCCCTCCTTCCCCCAGTTGTATCCCATTCCTTCTTTTCTTTCTTTCTTCTCTTTCCCTCTCCTCACCTCTACTCTCTGTCTCCCAAATTCTCTCTTGGCTGTAATTTCTGGAGCTGCTACTTCATTATTTGGTATCATTGGGAAGCCACGATCTCTATTCTTTCATTTTCAATCCCCCCATTTCCTTAAAATCATTCTTCTTCCTCTTTTTTTTTTCCTAAATTCAAGCCCCTACCCCCTTTTTTCCATTTGCAGCAATCAAACTTTTGTAGGGTCCTTAAAGCAACTTTTTTTTTTCTCCATTTTATCTTCTCCCTTTTTCCCTCGTTCAACTTTTCTTTCTTTCTTGTAATCTACATTCGCATTATTCGTTGCTAGAAACTAACCCGAAAAGGCTGTTGCTCTCAATTACGTATCCTACTTTTCAAGTATCATTTTGCTAGATCATCACTACCATTCCAAAACAGACATTTTTTATCAGCCCTTTCACCAAATTTCATTGCCATTCAACTACGTATGTGGCTTCTTTCGCCCGGAGAAATAATCTTCGGCTGTTGCCCCTCTTAAATCCCTTATTTCTTTTATTTTTCTCATCACACCACCACCACCACCACCACTGCTATCGCCACCTTCTGATATACCTTCTCTACTATCTTGGGAAAGTCATTGCTAGCAACTCATACGTCCCACTTGCTGGCGATGTGTGCGTGGGAAATTTTTTCCCACTTATGCAACTTCCTAAATCGCATGAGAATTGCTTCCAGCTGCAACATTTTGAATTTTTTCAAAAATAACCTGCAAATTTTTCGAAGAGTATTGATAGAAAGTTGATTGTTTGAGTTAGTGAAGATAGTTCTTGAGAAATTGGGAGTCAAGTTTTGTGATTTTGCATGAATAGATTGATAATTGTTGGCAAATTGTGTTAAAGTTTGTTAGTGATATATACAAACAACAACAATGACAACAACAACAACTATAACAAGCCTTAAGTCCCACTAAGTTGGGTCGGCTATATGATACCTTTATGCCAATTCACTAAATCAAGAGTATTTCCTTTGTCTAACTTAAGAGTTGTTAAATCCTTTCTCACTACCTCACTCCAAGTTATTTTAGGTTTGCCCCTCTCTCTTCTAGTACCATTAACAATAATTAGCTTGCTTGTTCTCACTGGTGCATTACTTGACCTGTGTTCCAAATGCTCAAACCATCTACACCAGCCCTTCCTTATCTTATCTTCTACCAGTGCTATGCTTTACTTGTTGCGAATATGTTCATTCCTTAATTTATCCTTTAATGTTATACCACTCATCCACCATAGCATGCACATTTCGGCCACTTTTACTTTTTGAATACGTCGTTTCTTAGTTGTCTAGTATTTTCATTCATATAGTATGGTTGGTCGTATAGTTGTCTTATAGAACTTACGCCCAAAGCACTCTATTTTACCCAACCTACTTTGTACTACATCCTCTTCAATTTCTTACTCCGCTTGCATGATATATCCAAGGTAATGAATCTACTAGTGTTGTTGATTTCTTAATTATCTAGTTTAGTCTTTTCTTCAATATCCTCCTTATATGGCTGAAATTGCATTTCATGTATATCCTAAAACCTGTAGGCTATAACACAGTGATGTAGGACGAGAAACGGGTATTTGGATGGATCATTTTGACCCAATTAGGAGACCTTTGTCAAAGAATAAGGTGAATGGTTTATTGGGTTTGAAACCCAAATGTGCTTATTTAGTTAGTTGTTTAAGTATGTGTGTGTAGTTTGCTTGTATTAGGATTATGTATGTTGGTGGCTTGTTTGTATTAGTTGTGTATTCTAGGGGTATGTTTATGATGCAATGTAGTTTTTAGGGGTATGTGTGTAACTTCATGTTTTTAGGGGCTTTCTTATAAATAGTGTGTGAAAGCCATGATGTAGGCAGTTGTTGATGAATTTGACTTGAAGTGAATGTGAGTTCCCCCCTGGTATCTTCTCTCTCCTCCCTTCCCCCTCCTTCTCTTCTAATTTCTCCATGGCTGCAGAACCCTGATGCTGCCCCTCCATCATTTGGTATCGAAGCCCAACCACGATCTCCATTCTTCCATTCAAGTCCGCCCATTCTTCCTCAACTTCGCATCTTCTTTTCTTCTTCCTTCTCTTATATATTCTTCTTTCTTTTCTCTGTTCTGATCTCCTGTTCTGTCCATAATCCCCTGCTGCCCAGCAGCATTCTGCCCTCTTCTTCTTCTCTGTTTCTCTTCTCCTTCTCTATTTCTTCTTCTCTTAATTCTCTCCCATAATTCTCTTAACTCTCTGATTTATGAATTCTGTTGCTGTCTCTTGGCAGTTTCTGTCCAGCAACTCCTCCAATCTCCCATCTTCTTCTTTTCTCTCCTTCAGTTTCTTAATCCTCTCTATCTCTCTCTGAATTTCAGTAGCAAATAAAAAAACCAAAAAGCAGTTCTGCAGTTTCTGAACTTCTTCAGTAATTCCAGCTGTGTCCCCATTTGTTTGAAGTTTGAACACCACTCTCCAGCAACCATCCTGCAACACCACCCACACCATCAAACATAGAACACCCTGACGCTCCTTCCCCTACAATTTCATCGCGTTCCGGTCACTGGAACATCCTCATGTGCCAGCCAAAAGAATTCCAGCTGTCACCCCTCCTTGATCCCTAACTTTTCTTAACACACTGCCACCACCACTAAACTCCTCATCCCCTGATCTCGCCTCAACCAAATTTTCATTGCCGGAGCCTCTCTACTGGCAACTGCAAGTGGGATTCTGCCAGACTCCTCTCCTTTTGCCAGAACTGCGACAAATTGGTTCCAGCTATGAAAAATTGGTGTTTTCTCCTGATATTTTGATTTGCAGCATGATATTTTGGTTCCCAACTTGAAATTGTGCAAGTACGTGTGATAATTTGCTATGAGAAGCAAAAATTGTCGCTGCCAGCATAAAAAATTAGGTTTAATTGCTGCATTTGTGACTTCTACTAGTGAATTTATTTTTGCGTGATACTCAAGATTAAAGGTGACTTGAAGATTTTTCTTAAATAATTGAAAGTGAAGTTTTGATTTTTATCATATAATTGCATCGTGGTGACCAATGTTGAATCGTCTGCAAAGGTGGAGTTGTTATTTGGTAGGGTACAAACATGGAAAATGCTTTGGAGACTATTACTAGTGCTTTGAATAAGCTAACAACCGAAGTTGCAGCTTTGGTAAAAGGCCCATTGAATTTCCTGCCAAACAAGATGGTGGAATAGCTGCTGTGCCTCATGCTTTTGAGTTGTGTGAATGCCGAAATTATCATTTGATTCAAGGAATTAGACTAGAAGTCTCATATTTTATTGATGATGGTTCTCTTGATAAATTTGATGACTGGGTGTATTCTTTAGAGTACTATTTTGATGGTATGACATGAATGATGCTAGAAAGTTGTACTTCGCTGGATCAAAATGGAAGGGAAGTGCTTGAATTTGGTGGATCAAACGAAGGGAAATCTTTAGAAGAAGAATATTTGGTGAGATTACAACATGGGATGAGATGAAGTGAGCCATACAGGAGCATTTTGTGCCTACCAATTATTAGCAGCGTATTCATCTCTAGCTTTTTGATTTGAAGCAAGAAGAGAAGACAGTGATGGAGTACACTAGTAAATTCTATCATTTGGCTACTCATGCCAATATAGAATGGAAAGAGGACATTATGATTGCTTTGTACAAAAAAATGGTCGAAGCCAGCTGTTACCTCCAAACTTGCTGCATATTGTCTCATTATAGTTGGGGATGCAATACAGGTTGCCACTCAGATTGAGGAGGACATGCAACGCAATGTTCTTAGAGCGACATTAGCCCTTCGGTTTGAGAAGAGTACTAGTGGAGTTGTATGAGAGAAGACAGTTGAGCAATTGGGTAAAGGTGCTCATACTAATACCTCTTGGAAGACTCTTGAGCATTTCGTAACAACTTCTAAGTGCCAACCATCACTCAAATGCTTTAAATGTCAAGGTTTTGGACATCGAGCTGCACAATGTTCTAACTAATTCATGGTTGTTGCAGAAAAAGAAGAAGAAGAAGAAGATGATGATACTCAAGTAATCGAAGCTGAAAAAGAAATTCTAAATGACTTAGATGATGATGGCAATTTGAAAACTTGTTTAGTGCTTCGACATATGCTCTCTTCCCACGAGGTGAAAGAGACAAAGGATTGGAGGCGGACCAACATCGTTCAAACTCAAGTGATATGCCAAAGACCTCTTTGTATTTTGGTTGGTTTTTGATGAAGCTGTGAAGAAGTTAAGTTTTGAAGTTGAGCCTCATCCCGAACCATACAAAATTGCTTGGATGAATAACACCAACTTGAAGGTCCATGATTGCTACTTACTTTCCTTCAAGTTGGCTTAGTAGGATTGTAGTGAATGACCATAATGTAATTTTAGATTTTTGTGACATCCTACAGGAAGGATGACTGTGTGGAATCTGGGGATGCATCCCCTTGATGGCCTTTTAATAAAGTCCTTATACTGATAAAAATAATATTCATGTGCTTACTTCGTGTTTGTGTTCATGCTTTTTTTTTTGAATAGTTTGTTCTCACAAGTTGTTTGATCCATCTATATTTATATGAGCATAAGTAAATTAATCCATGTTCATGCATATTTCCTTATCTTGAGTGGTTTGATTTGTTGATCCATGAATATTTCAATGATCATTTGGTAAAATCTATTTAAAAAAACCCATGCCATAGTTCCAAGATTAGTTTTTTAATTGATTTCCATTGTTTTTCAGAGCCCCCAAAAAGCAATAAAATAGAAAATGGTAGTCCCATGCTTGACGTCAGGCCCTTGAGCCCTGTTCTCACAAGTATTGGGGCAGCCTATAAATTTGATCCAATGGCAAGGTGTCATGGCAAATAAAATCGTGCTGTTCAGGAAGTGAGCTCGATATCGATTGGTTTGATCATCTTAGAAACAACTACTTTTGATTTGATTTCTTGTGCAAAAGATCCATGAGCTACATTTTGAATATAGAGACTGCTCTAGGACAGGCAAGGTAGGTAGTCCTGGCACCTAAACTTTTTAGATCATGGGGTCATGCACCTTAGGGTGTTAGGATTAATTATTTGTTTAGGTTTTCTCGTTCCAAAAAAACATTGAGATGGTGACTTAAGTTTGGTTTTATTTGCAAAAAAGTCATTCTTTTAAAAAAATCCATCTCAAACATCCAAAATTATTATTATTGTTTTTAAAAATAATGCTTCATTGTTTTCTAAACCCTCATTCCCCCCCAAAAATTAATGGAAATATAAAATTGCAGTCCCATGCTTGAGGGTTCTGGCCTGTGGGCCTTCTTCTCACAGGTATTGGCACGGTGTGTAGACTTCATCCTGCGCCTTGGAGTTAATGGCAAATAAAATCATTCCATTCAGGAAGTGAAAGATTAGGAACGTTTTGAGGAATGTTGGATTAGGAATGCCCGTGAGAAAACACAAGCATGCGCAAGCAAATACACACACACGCGCACGAGCACAACTGAGTCAGTTAAAGGGTAGGCATTGGTAGCAGTTTAGACTCTTCTGTTTAGTATGTAATTCAATTATTTACTTGGTTTTTTGCATATTTTCTGGACATACAGTTTGTGGTATGGAGAAAAGCGTCCTCGTTGGCTTGGTTCAATACCATATGATTATCCTGCATATCTCACTGGCGATTTACCTGGAGATTATGGATTTGATATTGTGGGTTTCAGTAGGGATCCTGTGGCTTTCCAGAAATATTTCAAGTACGTTACTTTTCCTTATTCTATCAATCCTTGGAAAAGTTATACCCCTATATTATAATCTTTGCAGGTGAAACAGTGGTTGATGTTTCATAAACAGATATGTAAGAGCAGCATTTTTATATTGTGAAATATGAATATATTAGTAAAGACACTTGATTGTGAGCTAAAAATGCAGATGTAGAATTCATGGGCTGCATAATAGGATTTCTGGTGCTAGTTTCTTATGGTTGACTTAAGTCACACGCTATCTCTTTCCAACTATGGCATTTCTAGATTCCAGCACTTTGGGTCAATAATTAGCAATTGTGCAATTGTTCTGGGCGCAAGGGACCTTTTTCCATCATCACTCTGTGGATATAGTGATGACTCAACGTTGCATAATGTTTCATTGTGTGTATTTTGACTTCAGTGATCTGTTGTATTATGTGTATATTATGGCCAACTAAAAAAGAAATGATTACAAGTTATTTCTAGTTTAATGCCTCTTGATGGCCGATTTATTATCTTTTAGTTGAGTTCACAGCTTTGAAATACTGCATGCTCGCTGGGCTATGCTTGCGGCCCTTGGTGCTTTGATTCCAGAATTATTAGACCTATTGGGAGCTTTTCACTTTGCTGAACCTGTCTGGTGGCGAGTTGGCTATTCCAAGCTCAAGGTTTGTCTTTCTCGACACACCATATCTACTTTATTCAGGTTAGCATCTTTCTAACATATAAAAAAAATTTATTCTCTACGCTGGAAATTTGGTGCAATATTTGTGTCACTAGTCTCTGTTCTCTAATGTGGGTTTTATATACAAATATATTACTTTCAAGAAACCTGAATGGAATAGGAATCTTTGCAGCACCTGCTTGGAATTACCGGTTCTTTTTTAGAAGCAAGTGGATCAACTTATTCTTAACACCCCCCCCCCCCAAAAAAAACCGCACAAAAAAGAAAAAAAAAGTATGCAAGCCCATTCATGGCTTCTATTAAATGGGAAAAGGCGCAAGTGTTTCTGTAATGAACTTTACTATTTTTGGAATACTGTTAAGATTTTGATCAAAATGAATGACCTAACTTGAAGATTGGTCTCTCTCTCTCTCTATTTATAATACAAATTAAATACATTCTAATGACAATAATACTTGTATTAACTCACATTAATTATATACTAACACACTTAATAATAATAATACCGAGAGACATAAATAACCTCCCCCTTAAGCTGGAGCATAAATGTCATATGCTCCTATCTTGTTACAAATAAATTTAACACGAGCACTCCACAATGCTCTGGTAAACAAATCAGCAAGCTGCATATCATGCTCACATAAGCAGCAGCAATGAGCTTCTGCACAAGTTCTTCTCAAACAAAGTGGCAATTAACTTCAATGTGCTTCGTCCACTCATGAAAGACTAAGTTGGAGGGTCACACATCAACTTAATAGGCTAAGAATGAGAAATATGCAATTCTTCCAACATGTTCTTCAATTAGACAAGTTCACAAGTAGTGTGAGCCATAACTCTATATTTTGATTCAGCACTTGACCTGGTCACCACAATTTGTTTCTTACTCTTCTAAGAAACCAAATTACCACCAACCAAGATATAGTAACCGGTTGTGGATCTCCATTTGGAAGGCAACCCAGCCCAATCTGCTTCTGTATATCTAGGGATATAAGTATGACCCTAATCACGATATAAAAGACCTCTCCCGAGGGCATCTTTGAGGTATCTCAAGATGCGAATTACTGCGCCCCAATGACTTGTCCTCGGAGGATCTAGAAATTGACTCATAACACTTGTTGCAAAAGATATATTCAGTCGAGTGACTGTGAGATAATTCAACTTTCCAACAAGTCTCCGATATTGTCCAAGATTAGGTAGCAAATCATCCATATTCGACACTAACTTGCTGTTAGGATCCATGGGTGTATCAACCGATTTAGATCCCAACGATCCAATTTCATCCAACAGATCAAGAACATACTTCCTTTGTGACAAAACAATTCCCATACGAGATCTAGATACTTTTAAACCCAAGAAGTATTTCAATAGTCCCAAATATTTGGTTTGAAATTTAGTCTGTACAAAAAGTTTTAGACTCTGAATACCTTTATCATTATCACCTGTAATAACAATATCATCCACATTAACAACAAGAAGGATCCCTTCGATTAAGTATGATGATAAAATACGGAATGATACACTACACACCATAAAGGCCAAATCAAGTACTATAGTACTGAAACGATCAAACCATGCTCTGGGAGATTGTTTTAAACCATATAGAGCCTACTTGATCCGACACACTAAGCCTGACTCCTCCTGAGCAACAAACCCAGGTGGTTGCTCCATATAAATCTCCTTCTCGAGGTCATTGTGCAAGAAGGCATTCTTCACATCTAACTGATGTAGAGGCCAGTGACAAGTAGTGGCCAAGGAGATGAACAGACGTACTGATGTAAGTTTGGCAACCAGAGAAAAAGTATCGGAACAATCTAGACTATTGAAATTGGTGTAATCCCAAGAGGGGGGGTGAATTGGGCTTTAAATCATTTTTCGCTAATTTAAACAATTATGTCGATTTACCACATATCATATCCCATTTAATATAAAACGCATGTATGTAAAATGATTAAGCTATTAGTTCATGCATGCACATGTATCTCATTCAATGTAAATGTGTGCATGCAACTAAATATGATAGTAAATAAATCGGCATACACATATTGAATTTAAAGTGCAGTAATTGAAATGAGATAGGTAGAGAGAGACACAAGATTTGTTATTGAGGTTCAGCCAAAATCAGCCTACGTCCCCGCCTTGAGCATACCCCTCAAGGATTCCACTTAATCTGCTCACTTAACCGGACGGAGCAAAAGTCTTTTACATCCTCTCCTTACGGGGCGAGGAAAACCAAGCTCAATTATTAGGTTGAGCTGAACTAGTTTCACTTACGGGGCTGAGACTCTCCAGTTCAATTGACAGGCTAAACCCAACCAGTACATGGAAAATATTTTTATACATGAAAATGCTTCTGAAAATATAAGTTAAGATGTATACGTTTAAGCTTAAATAAATGCACTCTAATATGATATGCAATAATGCTCAATAGAGTAAGGGTACTTATCTAAATAATATTTTGCAATCTTTGAAAAGAATGTATGCAATAAAGAGCTTCAAAGATTTAAACCCTACAAAAGATTTTCTCCAAATAATATTTTTCAAGGACGAACCGGAGAACCTAGGGTTTTAGTTTCAAATGACTTTGCACAACAAAACAAAATACAAGCATTTAAAAATTATATGTGCAAATCAAAATGAATGCCCAAATTAAAATGTTCTCTTTAAAAAGTTTTTCAAAATAATGAGTGGAAGAGAATGGAGAGCATAAAATATAACTCCATAAAAGATTTTGCAATAACAACAAGTTTTGGGGGAACTTTGATTAGGATAAAAGTTAGAGAGAAAATGGGCTAATCAAAGTTACTAATCTTGGCTTATGAAGGGGTATATATAAACTTAGGGAAATTTTGACCGTTGGGGACACGCTGGGAATTATTAAAAATATTTTAAATGAGTTTAAGAAATTAACTCGGTTTTAACCCCAATTTACTTTGGTAAAAATAATTTTAACCTGCGAGATTCGGGTGCTCGGTCTGAGGTTCGGGTGCCCGAATAGACTTAGTCAGAAATTCAATTTTTAAAGGTTTGGGTGCCCGAAGACAGGGTCGGTTGGCTAAACAAAAGATAGAAATTTTCTGTCTGCGGTTCGGGTGCCCGAAGCTAAGTTCGGTTAACCGAACCAGCAAGTTCGGTCGCTCGAGGCATATTTGTTCGTGGGGTTCGGGTGCCCGGGTTGGTGAAAAGGTACCTGATATGAGTTTGGTCGCCCGGGGAAGCTTAGTTCAATTTGGTTCGGTCGTTAGAACCAAGTCAAACTTTTGACCGGACAGCAATTCGGTTGCCCGAGGCATTTTGAACTGCCAAGTTCGGTCGCCCGAAAGCCAACTGATTTTTACCAAGGTCATTTTCTTTGTACTAAAATTTTCCTAATAATATGAGAACTATGTTAGGGTTTTATACACTTAAGTGTGGGAACCTAAGGTCTATCTAAGGCCAAAAACCTGGCGTCGGTCGACCAAAGGGTCCCTAAGGTCAATCTACGGTCATCTAAGCATTCAAAACATATCATGCAAGATGTATGCATTATTACAGACCAAATAATAAAAATAAATACAATACAAATTAAAATCAAAATGTCTTCTTCTCTTGCTCTTCATTTTCAATGGAATTCACCAGGATTGTGTGAGCTTTATGTCCTTGCTGGCTTCCATTTTGCGATATCTTATGTTCGTGCTGAAATGATAACCTGTTCAAACACTAAATGCACACATAAGATACTGGTGGTTTGTCAGCATTAAAATAGAGATCGGACTCAAAAAGCCAACATAGACCATACACTTGAGTACATCCCTTAGCAACAAGACGAGCCGCAAAACCATTAGGGTTGACTTTCACAGTGTAAACGCAACGACAACCAGCCACAAACTTGTTGGAAGGAAGAGGTACCAAGTCCCAACCCGACTGCCATTGTCATGTAAAACATTCATCTATTCAACCATAGCATTCCTCCACCCATAATAAGCT
This sequence comes from Malania oleifera, assembly GCF_029873635.1. NCBI lineage: Eukaryota > Viridiplantae > Streptophyta > Magnoliopsida > Santalales > Ximeniaceae > Malania > Malania oleifera. The sequence continues at coordinate 109,033,971 of NC_080424.1, forward strand.
AAGGTTTTCGAAACAACTTTGGGAAGAGTAGTAGATGATAAGAGTAGTAACAAAACAATAATAAGAGGGTGATAAGGAGTCGTAACAAACATAGTTGGAAATGGGATGTTGAGCACATGTGTGTTTACCTTTTGTTGACCTTGGTGTATTCACAACAGGGGGGGGTGAATTGGGTATTTAAAAATATTTCCTCCTAGGTTAAACCAGATCAGCAGTATTGTGCAACCTAGGGTCTGTCTATGCAATTATAAACCCAATCATTCACAATAAAACATAAACGTGCAGCAAATAAATTGCGAAAATATAAAGTACACACATGATATGTTATTGGGGTTCAGCCAACTGTGCCTACGTCCTCGCCTTGGCTCACCTGCACAAGGATTCCATTAATGCTCACTTAATGGGTGGAGCGACACCGTTTATGACCAGGTCAATTAGCGGGGTTGATCTCAACCTACAACTGCACCTTACCAGGATGGTGCACCCCAACTTTCCTAACCGGGTTTAAGCTAATCTGAGACTATTCAACAGGGCTAGTCTCTCTCTTTAGGCTCACGCCTAGAATACAAAGGATATAAAAATTTGCGTACAAACAAATGCTTCTTACACTAAGCAGATATGTACCACTACAATCAATTAATGCACATCAATAATATAGGAACTATAAAGCTTAGTGCAATACGTGTGCAATAATACTCAATCTAATATCAATGTTCAATCAAGCACAAGAGTGTATTAACAAGCTAATCTTTGAAACTAAGTAAAGATAAATCTCAATCAAGGTTTAGGGTTTCAAAGATTCAAGTCAATGGAAATTTAGAATATCTCAAAAAATAGTTTTTCTTAATATCAAAGCACAAAGAGAGATTCAAATATGAATTTGTAAAAATATTTTTGCACACACAAAATACAAGCCCTAATGAGTCTTGCAATGATAATGCAAAGACCCACTTAGCTCTAAGAATTTTCCCAACCAGAGATTTATCAAATAAAATCAAGGGGAAAACTCCTTTGCTTAACCCTCAAATAAAAATAAATATGCAATACACAAACGAGGGTTTTTAGCACAATAGAATGATGAAATAAACACTTACAAGGCTTTGATTTCTCAAAAGAAGGATCGTATATGAGTGTATGGGGTTTGTATGAAGGAATAGGGCACTAAAAAATTCAAAGGAAATTTTGCTAATTAAAATCCCTAATCACATACTAATTATTGCAAATGAGGGTATATATATAAAGAAGGGGTAAATTATAACCGTTGGGGACTCAAGGGTAATTTTAAAATTTGTTTTAATTATGTTCAAGAAAATTAACCCCATTTAACCCCAAATTACCTCAGTTAAAAATTTGCCAACTCGAGAGTTTTGGGTGGCTTGAGCCACGGTTTGGTCGCCCGAACAGACTCAATAGAAAAATGTGATTTTCGAAGTTCGGGTGCTCGGGTCAAGGTTTGGTTGGCTGAATTAGGCAATTTTCCAATCGTTCGAGGTTCGGTCGCTTGTACATAATTTCGGTAGCCCGAACAACAACCTTCGGTTGCCCGAGGGTATTTTACACGTGAAGGTTAGGGCGCCCGAACAGTTGGGGAAAAGTCAGAAACGAGTTCAGCCGACTGAGGAAGATATGCTTATTCTAGTTCGGTCGCCTCGAAGTTAGGTCAATGATGCTAACTTTCCACGGTTCGGTCGACTGAGGCAAATAAGCTTTGCCAAGTTTGGTCGCCCGAAAACTCATGGTTTTTGGGCTAAGGTCCTGATTTCATGTGCTATTAAAGTGTAGGGACCTAGGGTCTTTCTAAGGTCTTTGAGTTAATCCCAAAAACCGGGCGGTCGACCGAAGTCTTGTCTAGGGTCATTTGAGCTTATGGTTCCTATATGCATGATATGCATCAATTATTACAGACCTTGACTTAAATAGATATTACAGACCCAAAAGAATATAAATATAAATTACAACAGATAAACACGCCAGGGTCTTCATTCTTCTTCAAGTTACCGCATGCCATCAACATAATCGAGCTTAGTATGATCCTGCACACAAATTTGAAAGTCATCAAATACCAAGAGTATTTGTCATTATCAAAACCAGGTATGACCTATAAGGTCAACACCTTTCCAAACAGCTATAGGAGGATCAACATCATAGGAAGTATGATCATCAAATGAGAAAACCAAAGATGCGGTAGTAGAAGCTAGAGGGGACTCTCTTCCTTGGAGCGGCCATTGTGAATACACTTACAAATTAGGATGATTAAGACGATTAGAAGGACTTGAACTACATGGAGATTCAGATGGTTGGTTGGGTAAGGACTGCAAAGTAAAATCTAGAAGATTAGGCAAAGGAAGAGACTCATTAAGCTCAGAAGCACTCGGGGATTGGGTGTAGGAAGGTGTAGACTCAAAGAAGGTAACATCGAAAGAAACAAAGAAGTGATGCAACACAGGACTATAACAACGATATATATGAGTAGCTTAAAAAGACAAATTTTATAACACGAGGATCCGACTTATCCTCCCTAAGAGTTAGTTGATGAACAAAGGACACACGCTTAAATATACAAGGAGGGAGAGAGAATAGAGGTGAAGAAAAAGAATGGAGTAGGGAATTTTACCTCTTAGAACAAATGATGGCATTTTGTTGATTAGATAACAAGCAGTAAGTGCAGCATCACTCCAAAACATTTTAGGTACATGCATTTGATAAAGTAAGGTGTGAGCAATTTCAAGAATATGTCTATTTTTCCTCTCTACAACCCTATTTGGTTGAGGAGTGTGGGCACAAGATGATTGACGAGACCAAACTAAGTCATATAAGTAGTGATTTGTGCATTGAAATACTCTTTAGCATTATCACTTCGAAGTACTCAAACTGACAAACCAAATTGAGTCTTTATTTCATATCAAAAGGCACAAAATATGTGAAATGACCGAGAATGATATTTTGTTAAATATAACCAATTCATTCCTAAATAATCATCCACAAAGGTTACAAAGTACTAGAAACCCAAATTGGACACAACCCTGCTAGGACCTCAAACATTAGAACGAACTAACACAAAGGGCTTGCAGCCCATTTATTGGCTTGGGAAATGAAAGGGACATGATGGTGCTTTCCCAATTGACAAGACTTACAATCAAGACTAGACACAAAACTCAAACCAGGAACAAGACATTTTAACTTTTCCAATGAAGGATGACCAAGGCGATAATGAATTTGGAAACGTGTGGCAGCAACAGTGCAGGTGGTAGAAGGAGATAGCGACTCAAAGTGATAGAGTCCACCAGCTTCACTCCCTCTGCCAATTGTCTTCGTCGTCTTCAAATCCTGAATAATAATAGAATCAAGGAAGAATGTCACTGAACAATTCATGGAATTAGTAATCTTTCTAACAAACATAAGATTGAAAGGAAATTTGGGAATATACAAAACTGAAGGAAGAGAAAGAGAAGAAGTGGGACTTACAGTTCCAATTCCCTCGACTTGGTGTGTCCATCAGTAAGGGTAACACAAGGTAAATTTGCAAGATATTGAAGAGTAGAGAAGAAGCTAGGTTGTGATATGATCAGTGGCAATGGAGTCTATAACCCAAGGACTAGGACGAGAAGCACTGGGTAATAGACATACTATGGGATTACTTGTTTGGACAAGGGATGCAATGGGAAGAGAAGCTTGTTGTAACGCTTGATACTATTGAAACTTGGAATAATCTTCCTATGACATGGATACAGTACGTTAGTCGGTGGTGGCTGTATTGGCTGCCCCCAAAGGTGTGAAGTCCGTGGTGGCTACATTGGCATCATGTGAAGGTCTATTGTGGAGATCCCAACACTGCTCAATAGTGTGATTGCTCGGTCCACAATGAGTGCACCCGCGAGGATTACCTTTACCTCGTTTGTCTCTACCACCATGACCACTAAAACCACCTCGTTAACATTTGCGGTTGTGTGGTAGAGAACTAGAATCACCCTATGTAGCAAAGACTGCCCTCTTAGAGTCATATGCAACTGCGGGAAAATGCGTGCTAAAGGAAACACGAAGGACACGAGAATAAATAGCAGCAAACGATGGCAGCTCGGCACTAGTAAGTATCTGGGACCGGATTGCCTCAAACTCAGGTCTCAAGCCTGCTAGAACATGAAGGACTGTTATCTTCCCCTTTGCTTTTGCATCTCATGAACGTCGACAGTTATTGGTTGCATGACGTTAAGCTCCTCATGAATACACTTCATCTCTCCTAAATAATCTGCAATACCTTGTTATCCTTGTTGTAACTAAAAATACTTCTAGGATAAATCATGTATACGTGTAATGTTACTAAAGTATAGAAGTTTGACATAATCCCAAATCTCCTTGCACGTATCTAGACGCATACACATTCTTGCAATCTGTGGCTCCTTCGAATTCCATAAGAGGGAAACAATCAAGACATCTTCTTGAACCATAGTAGTCAGAGGCGCAAAGTGAGCCGAGGGGCGAGGTGCACAATTATTAAAATGGTGTAAAATGCATATTTGGGGTAATTGATATATGAACATGTGAATATCTAGTAATATTAGAATTTAAAATGCCAAAACATTCAATAACAAAATTGGAAATTTAATGAAATTGCCAGGATGAAGGCCAAAAGCATCAACAATTCAACATAGTTCAACATCAAAAGAAAAGAGTACAATAAAAGATTTCGAAGTATAAAATCTAAAAATCCTCCTCAATCATTAGTCATCACTCATCACAACTAAGTCTGCCAAGATATCTTCATCTTTCGCTTCATCATTAGAATTTTTTTCTCCAACATCTTTTTCCTCTTTTGTCTCCTTTGCACTATCCACTTGGATCTCATCCTCATCTACAAGTTCCAAAATTGTGGTCTGGCCCCTAGCACTGCTAGACGAAGCTCTTCCTCTAGACGACGATGACACATTTGCACTAGTTCTTGATCTAGTGTGATGTGGGGGGTTATTTACTCCAGTAGCTCTAGCAGCAGAACCCCAATCAAAAGATTATCTTCAAACACAAGTTCATAATCCTCATTGGAATTGCCATGCATCCTACCAATCTACCACTCATTACTATCATCAATGTCCTTTAGAAGGATGGGATCAATGGTGTCACGCTTGTTGTATCGACGTCTTAGAGTTCGATTATATTTCACAAATACCAAATCATTCAAGCGTTGCTAGGATAGCCGATTTCTCCTTTTGCTATGAAGCTGCAAAAAGTTTAAAGTAATATAGTAAATAATGATTCTTTAACCCACGATATACTAATGACTTACATGTTGGAATATGCTCCAATTTCTTTCACAGCAAACTTTTGCAAGTTTGGAGCCGATGATCCAAATAACATCCACCATTGCGCTGTTATAAAAAAATTTTAAACGAATACCTACTAGCTAAATAGCAAAAATAATTTTAAAAAGAAAGAGGTAGTAAAAATGCCACTTTATCTGGTGCTTTAATCTTCCTTTGTCTCATGGACAACTGGGTCTGACAACTTAAGAGCATAGACGATGGTACTCCAAAAGGTAGGCATCAAAACAATACTAGCTGCTCTTTTGCCAGCTATCTCCTTTGTCCATTTAGTAGTAGTCCAATCTTCAAAAGTAAACATCTCCTTCAAGTTGTTCTTTTGAAGGTAGATTGAACGAAGAGTGATGAAGGCAGTTGTAAACCTTGTAACTGCGGGCCTTAGTAACTCCTTTCCTCCAGTGAACCGTCTCATCAAGTTCACCACACCAACGTGGTTATAAATATAACCATTCAAAAATTTTGCCCTTTTCAAAGTCGTATGAATTGAAAGCATCTTCCCAATATCCTCCAATATTAAATCGAGGCAATGGGCACCACATGGTGTCCAATATAAGTGTGGCCTCTTTGCTTCCAACAATCTCCTTGTTCAAAAATCAAGGAGTCAAACCCTTAAAATATTAAACTAAAAAATATAGACAGTAAACACTATAGAATGTAGTTCTAGAAATAAGTCTCATCTGCTGCAACATAGTTTGAAGCATTATTAGTTACTACTTGAAGCACATTTGTTTCTCCAATTTCCTCCACCATCTCATCAAAATAATCTTTACATTCTATCAGCATTCTTGACAGTATTTGAAGCATCAATAGACTTAATGAACACTGATCCCCTTGGAGAGTTCACTAAGAAGTTAATTATGTCCTTATTAGCAACCGAATCTCTCCAACCATCAAACATAATCGATCATCCATATTTTGCCCATTCCTCCTTATGGACCTTCATCAACTCTTTATTTTGACTAACTTCCTGCTTTAGGAAATGAACTCTCACTTCATGATAGCTATGCGGCTTTATTCTTGGACCATATTGCCCAATCAATACAAGTGCCATTGCAAATCTGTCTAAACGTACAACATTAAATGGTATTCTAGCATCATACATCCACCTAGCAAAATCTGTCATTGCCTTTTTTCTTAATTCTTTCTTGCACGCCTCGTTTATTGATGTTTGCTTCATCTTCCCTTTTTTCTAGCTTGAATCGCTTTCTTTGGATCAGGAGTAAAAAACAAGTTTATCAGCCCCTTCTGCTTTGGTTTCTTCAAGGTGGATTGGTATGAACTTTGACTCCCACCACTAAGCACTCTCTTGCCACGAGTGTCAATTTCCTGAACTTCATGCTCTTCATCTTCACCATAACTATCTGTCTTCAAAGTCAGGCAATAACTCATTTTCCTCCTCCTCTGTATCTTTCTTCAACATATACTCCCTAATCTCTTCACGTACATAAGCAGGACACTTACAGCATTCTTTTACATTTTGAAATCCTCCAACAATATGTTGTTTTGCCTGAAAAATTTCTCCCCTTGTGACTTTGCCACAAAAATTGCAAGTCAAATTATTTATATTTTTTTGATCATCCAAATGTGCATACTTCCATGCTGGATCTTTCTTTGCAGAGGCAGAGTTTCCACTTCTAGAATCCATTTAAGATTTAAGACCTGATATCCTAAATGCAAAAGCAATGTATAATATATTTAAGAAAAATGTATAGTTTCATTAGTATGCTGCATTTCCAACTAATTAAAAAAACCCTAGCTAAATTGTGAAAAAAATGTTATATATCTGTTATAAACTTGCATTAAACTACATAATTAATTACGTGTAATATTAGAAGAAGCAGCAGGCAGCAGAACTGATAAAGAACGATGAAGCAGAATAAAAACTGAAGAAGAAGAAGAACTGAAAAAGAAGAAGCAGAGCTGCAGAAGAACTGAAGAAGAAGAAGAAAAAAGGAGGAGAAGAAGAAGACTTGCTGCATTTCCAACAAATTACAAAAACTGTAGCTAAATTCAGAAGAACTGATGAACTGAAAAAGAAGCTGAAGAAGAAGAAGCTGAGCTGCAGAAGAAGAAGAAGAAGAAGCAGAGCTGCAGAAGAAGAAGAGGAAGAAGAAGTAGCAGAGCTGCAGAAGAAGAAGATGAAGAAGAAGAAGACTTACAAGTTCGAACTTTGAAGAAGATGAAGCAGATGAACTCACGAAAGCTCAAAGACGAGCTGGCAAAGAGCTCCTGCTGGTTCGAAATGTCGGCAACAAACTCACGAAGCTCCTGACAAACTCGCGAAGGGCTCCTGCTGGTTTGAAGTGTGGCCGAAGCTCCTGCTGGTTCGAAGGGTCGACGACGAACTCACGAAGCTCCTGACGAACTCGCGAAGGGCTCCTGCTGGTGCGAAGGGTCAAAGACGAACTCACGAAGGGTTGTGGGGCTTCAAAGGGTCGAAGAATAAGGGCTAGGGCTCGTTTTGCTCTGGCTATTTCTTTATGTAACAGGTTCGAAAAGTTCCAGGCGCGACTCATGTCGCCTGGCACATCAGTGCGCCTCCCTGTGACTCTTACAGGTCTCTGCATCTCGCCTGTGATGAGGTGCTGCACCTCTCGCCTCTCTGCGCCTTGCGCCTAGAGGCGTGCCTTTAACTACTCTGTCTTGAAACCACACTTCTTTTTTCTTCTCATCAAATGGATCAGATTGGCGCAAGTGGTCAGATTTTCCTAATTCGGCTAAATAAACCAGAACAACTTTAGACCATTGTTGTTATCCGTGGCAGCGATGTAGGAAACAAATTTTTGGGATTCATGGATTCCATCCCAACACTCACAAATCAGCAACCACATCAATGTCAAACAAGAAGAACAATCAAAACTAATTGGGACAATCAAAAACTATGTGAAGCATCGACACAACCACGGACGAGGTGAACAGATCACCAACAGATATAGCACTGGCATAGCCTCACAAATGGACACATGAACACTGCCACCGCGGGAATGGCTTTTCCAGCGACAGCTGAGAGGAATAGGGTTTAGTTGGATCACACTCTGATACCATGTTAAGATTTTGATTAAAAAGAATGACCAAACTTGAAGATAGGTCTCTCCCTCTATTTGTAATGCAAATTAGATACATTCTAATGACAATAATACCCTTACTAACTCTCACTAATACTAACACACTTAACAATAATAATATTAAAAGACATAAATAACCTCTTAACACCGTAGATAAGAAATAAAAGAAAGTTCTGCTTGTAGATGAAAGAAACTGGCAAATCCAAGCATATATCTGTATTTATAGTGTGTGGACGCGTACGCAGAGAACTCACCTTTGAGTCTTACAATGAGTTGTTATCCATTTTTTCAGTGAAAATAAAAGTTTTGATGCATGGGGCATTTTATTATTTTTCAACCAGGTTAAGTATTCCCTTAATGCAACTTTAGGTAGGCTGCTTAATGGCATGTTATTGCATGCGAGCGTCGTTATTTTTGTAATGTAAAAATGGGAGGCTTCATCCTGCTTATCCCATTATCTTGAAATAAGAATAACTTAGGCCAAGAATTGTGTACTTACATGTTACAGTTTGTTTCTGTAGATGTTGCTTTTAGGTTGCACTGTGTGTCTCTGAGATGATTTCTGGTTGATGGTCCAAGCCATTAAACTGTAGTCTATTTTGTTAAGTAGAGATTCTTCCTGATTATCTATTGTCTTGCCATAAGAATACAGAATGCTAAGAATTGTGTTGTAGGTTACAATTTTTGTCTCAAAATGAATTCTAATTGACAGGTCCTACGATTGCATTTTAGTCTACTTTCTTAATTAGGTACACCAGTGAATTGCAATTGAATGCCACAGGTTAATGGTCTCGTTTTACCTTTTTGTATAATCTGTGTACCAAACTCACCATTCCTTTTCATTTCTGCAGCACGTTGTGTATTAATTTAAAAGGACAATATTATGAGGTTTATTATATCTAAGCAAACAATCTTTTCCACTTTTTAATTTTTGCCAGGGAGATACACTGGACTACCTCGGTATCCCAGGACTCCACTTAGCTGGAAGCCAAGGAGTGGTTGTCATAGCTATATGCCAAGCTTTACTGATGGTAACAACTCTATCTGGAAATATTGTTCTTGTGGCTGCTGTCTCTGAAGATATTCCTTAATTCCCTGCAAATAAGATGAACTCCCTTGCATATCAATCATTCTTCTTTGCCATTTAAAATGACTTCTCAAATTCATAATTTGAGATTTCAACCAAATTTGTAGTGTATATCAATCATTTATGCAAACCATTTTTTGCCTGGACCCTCAATTTTTGTTGCACATATTGCATATGCGCACCATGAATGGGAATTTGAGTTTTCACCATAAGCCAGTTTGGAGTACATCAAGGGAGGTAAAACAATATAACATGACTGCTCACTGCTGTAAAATGTAAATATTTTTTCCCTGAGTTAGAACGTAATGTTGTGAATGGCCATGCGGCACTAGCTAAAGCACTCTTGCTCTCCGCTTACTTTTTATTCAATTGCTATATATGTGTTCTTGTGTTAAACTGTGGTAATTTTAGACTGACTAGTTAAGCAAGAGTGCTTTCGCTAGGGTCGATTCAGCTTCAATTTTCTCAAAATTTGTTTTTAAACTGAACTGAACTGTCAATTATTTAGTCAAGGATAAATTGGCAGGCACTGATATTTGCAGTCTTAGCCTTCACTCTTCAGAAAGAGCTCCTTCATTGTGTATGTGTGAACTGTGTCTTTACAAAATAGAATTTTAATAAGCTAAGATCACGTACATTAATGCCAACTAAACATATAGCTTAAGATATTATAACCCAATATTGAGAGAGAGAGAGAGAGAGCAACTTGCATCAAAAGAGAGACAAAATGCATGGCGATATTGCTGAAAACACATCCATATGCACACGCAACAATTTTAGTAAACAATAAAATTAAATTTTGTTAGCACCCAAATTAATCTTTGGGGTCAACAATTATTCATCTACTTGAACAAATAATATCTATTTTAGTTTTAGGAGTACCTCAAAATCCTTTCTTAAATATCTAACTATCATTACTTATTCTTTACTATTATATCTATATAAGCATATCCCAGTGGACCACATTTTAGAGCTTGTGTTGTGCTACAATCAGTTCCCATTTTTTGTCCACAAGCCAGAAGATTCCGCAGTCTGGATGACATTGGTGCCTTGAAATAGGTACCAGGGATGGGTCTAGTCCTTGTGTTTTGTTTTATTCATTTATTTCCCTTGAAACCAATAAAAGAAAGGAAGTGGCATTTCAGTGCATTGCAAATGAGCCAAGCTAATTATCATATTGAGATGTTGAAGCTCCCTAGGTTGTGCTAGTCTAGTAGTTTGGTGTGCTGTCCATACTTGGTTTTTTATGTTACCCAATTAAGTCGCACTGAACCTGTTATTGAGATGTGTTAGGTCTACCTCCTGGAACATGGATTGAGCCAAGCTCAAGTAGTCCATCTTTTTTCGGCTTGGTTCATACTTTTTATTGAAGTATAAGTGTGTTCTAGCACATTAGTTCTCTTGGTCTGCTTTCAAACTTATTTCTTCACGAGGATGTGGCAGTTGCAAGCCACAACAACATTAATTAGCCTTGAGAGCAAAACCGAAGTTTTGAGTGAGTCCAGGTTGCCTTTGTATTGATTTGCCACATTCAACACTCCATGCCTACTTCGTTAATGTAGTGGAAAAATCATTGGTGCACAAGGTCCAAAGAATTCAGAAGTAATATCAGCTAGCCATAATGCAGTATTTCTACTATGTTAGTGTGTTTATGGTGCATGGGAATGAGATCAAGTTTATTACATGATAATATCTGCCCCTCTGATGAGAAATGTTAAAAGTAAGCTGAAAAATGCATAAGCAGACAGGTTGTTATTCTTCATATTGAAAGGATGAAAAATCACAAATTACATACATGGAACGATTGATTCTGTTCCTGTGCTACAAAATTTATGTTCTGAAACCTTTTTTTTCCATTTTGTATAAAGTAGGTTGGGCCAGAGTATGCAAGATACCGTGGGATTTGAGGCATTAAAGCCTCTAGGAAATTACATACATGGAACGATTGATTCAGTTTCTGTGCTGCAAAATTTACATTCTAAAAGCCTTTCTTTCCATTTTTGTATAAAATAGGTTGGGCCAGAGTATGCAAGATACTGTGGGATTGAGGCATTGGAGCCTCTAGGAATCTACTTGCCGGGCGATATTAATTATCCGGGAGGAGCACTCTTTGATCCCCTGAACCTCTCTAAAGACCCCATAGCTTTCGAGGATTTGAAGGTGAAGGAGATAAAAAATGGGCGCTTAGCCATGGTTGCCTGGTTAGGCTTTTACGCCCAAGCGGCTTTGACAGGTAAAGGCCCTTTACAGAACCTTATTGAGCACCTCTCAGATCCCTTCCATAATAACATTCTTTCCTTTCTCAATCTCATGTAAATAAATTCTTTCCATAATTCCATTGTACATATACACGCTTGTAGAAAACACCTTACTAATCAGATTATATCAATGTATTAGTTTTGGGGTGAGGCTTACGCTTCACAGCACGAGGATTGTTTTAGAATAAATCTTTGAAAGTGCTCGTCTGAGAAGCCTGTGTCAGTGTTGGTGAGGTATAGAGCTCCTGTCAAGAAGCCTTTGGTTGTACAAGTGCACCCCATCCATAAATTGACTGAAACAAGGTTCATTTTTGGAAGTATAAATTTCAGGTTTTGAATTTGAATATGTGGGTTTGGACATATGCATTACATTTTTTTTTTTCATTTATCAGAATCCATAAATTGAAATTTAAAGCTAGAAGTTTAGATTCTCAAACGCGGAGCAGGTGTTTGTCATTGATGGCTTTGATTAATTGGGTAAAGACTAATTATTTATTCGTGAATTCTATGCTCTACATTGATATGTTGCTCAATCAAAATAATGATCTTGTTTTCCCCTTCTTAACTGTTATGTTATAAGTATTTACATTTCATCTCATTTGGTGAGTGCTTGCATATAAATAAAATTGAGTTCGGAGAAGTGTCATTCTTGCCTAAATGCAATCCACGAACAATTATTTTTGGAGTGCACTTTAGATTTAAAAAAGAAAAATTAATTATGAGTAGAGTACATGTAAGTTGCATAGCATTAAACTAATGCTTAAAAAGTTATATAATATATAATAAAACAAATGTGAAGTGTCATCGGATTTGAAATGACAATAGCGCATCCCCAAAGTAATTGAAGCGTGAAAGAATTTCAAATGTCAAAAGGCTTTTCTTCAATTCTAAACGCTAAAGATTCCCTTGAATCCGGAAATTTTTTTTTTTTTTTTCTTTTTAGAAGAGAAATGAAAGAAAAATAAGGAAATTTTTTTATTATATATATATTATATAAATATTAGTGAAAATAAAAACATGTTGTAATATGTTTAAAAATAAGAAAAATAAATATTAATAATGAGTAAAATAAAAGTTTTGTTCATTGATTTTATATAAATATATGTTTTTACTTTTTTTTTTTATTATAATAGAACGTGAAAAGGTGCATATTTAAGAAAAGAATTGAAGAAATATTTTTCTTAAAAATTATATTTAAGTAGGAGAATCAAAATTGCCAGAAGAGAAATTAATGGGAACAAGTTAAAAAATTATCATGTATGTAGACATTCCATTTTGTTTGGGGGCAATTTGACAAAAGACAAATTTCATTCTTAATACTGGTATTGCAATAATTACAGTAAAAAAATAAAAAATAAAAATACAAAGCACAAAAATGCAAAGGAATTTTGAGTTACAGGAATACAATTGCTGAAAATACAACAAAAATTAAAATCAATGCAGATGTCTTGGAACTCTGCTAGTCCGCATGCTTGCACAAGGAACAAAAAGAAAATAAATAGACGGGTAGGAATTTAGCCATTAATAATGTGTAGTAGTTTTAAAATTAAATGCATTCCTAAGCCTATAAATTGAGGTTCAGGAAAGGCAATAACAAGAAAAAAAAAAAGGAGAGGAGATAAAAAAAAAAATCAGCAGGTATACACTCAGAGATAATATTAAAGAGCAAAATAGTCATAAAGAATCAGTAAGCAAATAAGAGAGCAGTCACAAAACAATCGTGGAGCAATAGTCAGAGGAATTTCATAGCGAAGAAGCAATACAAAGTAATACCTAGACGGAGTAATTCGGAGCAAAGAAATTTATCAGCAACAACACCATTCTTTGTTATTTTATTCAATATTCATTCAAAGAATGGAAACATAATACACTTTGAAATTAGTTGGATTCGACTTGTGGGTCCAAATCCATCCCATTTGACTTGGCTTGTTGACCTCGACCTGTAGGTTGACCCATGCTCGTTGACCTAGACCCGTTGACCTGAGCCAAGACCTAGGCCCACTTGGACCTGGGTCCATCAACCCAATCCATTATTTAACAATAGGATTGGGCCCATTTTCAAGAAATAAACCCTAGGCCCAATTTTTTTTTTTTTAAAAAAAGCTCGGATTATTTTCAAATGTACAAGCCCCTCTTTTAAAAACCAAGGACTAAGGGCACATGTTTTTTTTTTCAAGGCAATTGGAAGAAATTCCCCACAAAGCGGGTCAGAAGTGAGATGCGTTTTCCTTCAATAAAGCACTGCTAAAAGAATAGCTCAGGTAGGAATGAATTGTACGACTCAGGCAAGGAGAATCTTTCCGTGACGCCTTGATTTTCTTACCATTTTTTTAATAAATAATAAATATTCATCAACATCGGCCATGTCAAAACCCTGATACCATTTAAACATAATTCGACCCAAAGTGGTATACCAGGTAATCGGTCCATTATATAATTACAAACCTAACAGCGGAAGTCCATATATACATACCATCCAGAATACAAATAACCAGAGTACTAGACATCCATACATATATACATATTTAACACATTCCCAAAAATCAATCAAAAACTCTAGAAGAATCATCTATCCCTAACTCAAAATACTCACTTTGTCTAATCAGGGTATCAACTCCCCTCTATCTCGAAGCTCTATCTCCTGGCCTATCACAGTTCCCTGAAATATTTAGATATTTGGGTGAGACACATCTTAGTAAGACGGAATAAATTATTTATAGTGTGTGGCAGTATGAATTTTATTATATCATAACATATATTCATTTCAGTAATAATACTATCTGGGAAAATACATCAATAATTCTCATAATCATATAAATATAAAACACAAACTTTTATAAGCTTTATTTTCATTTTTCATCTCATTCACATGTAACCCAAATTATTAACGAAAGTTCCTAAAGATAAGGGAGATTATACGCTCATACATGTAACTCCCCTCTACTCTGATATCGACCCTGCCCAATTAACTTGGGTACAACTATAACTAATACTTATCAGGGCACTCATATTACTCAGTAAGCACTTAGGCGAAGAGTTTTACTTTGCCCTATTTATTTATATTATTAAACTCACTCTTTTAATTTCTCATATTCATATTTCAATAGATTTGTAAAGCTTTTCTTTCTCATTTTCATATTTCAATAGCTTTCATCAAATTTTCTTTCTCATTTTCATATTACACAATCTAACCCATGAGTGTCCTTGGTAACCAATACATGCGTGTTTGTGTAACTCATAGCTGTCTTGAGGATATTTTCCACGCCATGTTTCACTCGATGGTGAGGTTTTGCTACTCTGAAGATATTCTCCATCCCATGCTTCCCCCCATGGTTGAAGTTGTGTGGCCCGAAGGCTGAATCTAACCGCGACTGGCCTACCTAGTTAGATGAAAATAAACATACCATATACTCGTCTATAGTACGAATGGCCTGCCTAACCCTATTCCGAACTCTAGGGGGCAAAACTACCCTTCACACTGCCTTATTCGACTATCACGCCATACGCTCCAAGAGTCCGTGTGGTTGCACGTAATCACCACTAGCAATGGTACAGTGTTCATTATCGCAATCCATCCATCAGGGTTTTCATTTCCGCCCTTCCACTTTCACATATTAGTATTCACAATTCATTATTCATACTGCATTATTCACATTCACAATTCATCATTCACATTGCATTATTCACATTGCAATGTTCACATTTCAGTATTCTCATTTCAGATTTCACAATTCAGTATTCATATTGCAGCATACATATTGCAATATTCACATTTTCACATTTCCATTCCAGTTTTCACATTTCCACATTCATGTTCCCATATTCACATTTTCAGTATTCATATCTCATCTTATCAATGATATTTTCATCATTTCAATACACATTACCACATTCATGTTCCCATATTCACCTTTTCAGTATTCATATCTCATTTCACGTTATTCAACATTTCTCAGTAAAATATTATCATTATTTCATATTTCTTCCATTTTTCAACATAAAGATCTATGCTTAATTTTTCATCATTTCTTAGAAAGTATTCACTGACTTGTAACTTTTCATCATTTTCCACATTTCAAATCTCATATTTTAGTATACATTTCATAACCTCCTTATTCTCAATATAAATCATTTAACCCAATTTCAAATACATTTCAGTATCAATTATATGCCACATAATTTTCATCTAATATTCATATCATAATAATTTCAAGTAAAATATCATATTCCAATTCCTTATATTTCCCAACCAGTAATTTTAAAAAAAAAACAGTTATAGTTTATTCCCCTTACTTGGCTTACTGAGATCTCGCTAAAATACCCAAATTCTTATGCTCTTCGGCATCCTCAGCTCAAAAGCCTGAAATTGCATTAACCCCAAATCATTCAACTAAACTCCCAGAACAATTTTCATTTAACACTTCCTAGGTTTCGAATACTCCAAATTAACATTAAAACTCTAAAATATCCTACTTACCTTGGTTTTGGGATGGTGCCTCGGAACCCTAATTTGAAAATTTGCTTCACTTAAGTTGTAGAGAATTCTCCCACGAACCTCATGGTGGTTCCAGATCGTCAAACCGAGCTACAGTTGGAGTGAAATCGTATAGAGAAGGGAGAGAGAGCTGTAGGGTTTGGGATAGAGAGAGATTTTTGGTTTAATAAAAGAATGAAGCTCGTGGGTTCCCTTTATAATTATCACTGTAGAGAAAATCGTCGACGATTTTATATACCTCTCACAAAACCGTCAATGGTTTGGACTTTAACCCGCCTCTTTTTACTGTTTTACCTGTTGCTAGCCCGTTGTAGAAAGAAAATCGTCGACGGTTTTCTGCGCCCCTCACCAAACCATCGACGGTTTGGTCTTCACCAAACCAAATTCTACTTTTTCCAATTGTTATTATTATTATTATTATTATTATATTTTTTTGGGTCTCTACACTTTCTCTCCCAACTGCTTCTTCGGGATGACTTTCACCAGCCCAGACAAGGAGAGAAGAGAGAAGAGAGAGGGTGAGAGAAATTCGTAGAGAAGAGATAGGATGAGAGATTCGTAGATTAGAGAGCAGATCAAGGAAAGAGAGAGAGAGAGAGAGAGAGGGAAGCAGAGAAGGGGGAAGGAGAGGGAGAGAGAGAGAGCTGGAGAAGAAAGAGGGAGGAGAGAGAAACGAATTCGAAGAAATAAGGGAAGAGAGAAATTTTCATTTTTATATTAAGGGGTTAGTGGCCATGTGTCAACACTGCGTGGTGAAACATGGCGAAATTTGGTCCAAGCATTAAATGGGCGATGTGGCTACTTCTGGATCATCCGACTAATGTTTCTTTGGACGGTCCAGATCGTGTCACATCATCAATCCTTGTCCCTTTCGACTGAGCCAACCATTGATTGACATGTGGCAGGGGTGACGTTGGCATGACATCACCCTCTAGCAGAAAATTAAAATAAAAAATATATAATAAAAGTAACATGGGACACGTGTCACCATTCGTACAGTGACAAGTGTTACAAATACTAGTTGTCAAATTTGTATTTTCTCTGAACGACCCAGATTGTGTTACGTCAGCAATCCTTGTCCTTTTGTTCGGACCAATGGCAACTGACCTCACCCTTTGAAAGAAATTTTGGAAAAAAAACGGAATAAAAATAAAAAATAAAAAATTACTTCCACGTGTCACCATTCAAGTTTGACACGTGGCCCCTACTTCCTGAACCGGTTTAGACAAGTCGAACCAATCTGTTTAATTAGTATTTATTTATTTATTTATTAAATTTTAAATTGAGAAAAATATTAAAAAATTATTAAATAATAGGAAAAAAATTAGGAAAATTTTTGAAAAAGTCAGGAGGAATATTTTGAAGGTTATAAATTTTAAGATTTTTTTGTTTATAATTTGACATTTTTCCTCAATTTTTAAGCTCTTGTTAATTTCGTTCATTTATTTATTTACTTATTTGTATTTATTTATTTGTCTATTTTAAAAAAGAGTTAAGTTAAGATTATTAAATTTAATTTGGAAATAATTCATAATTAATTAGTTATTATCGTTCATTGAACGGGTGCGAATGTTTTCCTTTCACATAACTGAACTCCTGACTCCAATTCTAGTAAAAACAGACAAAGACTACTGGTATTTTGATCAAAGTTTAGTCGAATAATATTAGTAATTAGGTGTTTTAATTGGACTAAGGAAAATAAATGAGTGACGACTTCAAATTTAAAATTTTTAAAAATCATATTTTGTCAGCTCGTGATCCCGAGAATCCCTCTCCATGACGGCACTCTAAATTAATCCCAGTCCCTAAAAATTGAAACTTTCGTCATGGCATCGGGTCAAAATTAGTTGCTTAGGCCTAGGAAGGCTCGACGATTGACGTGGTTCGGCCCAACCTTTAGGCTGCAGCTTCCCACGGTCCTAAATGATTCCATTGGATTTGCTTTCCCAAACAAAGAAAAGGAAGAGATAAAAACAAAAAAAGAAAAGAAAAGAAAAGGCGAAAGGGATTGGGCCAAAACCTAAGAAGATGCACGAAATTTAATGTTGATGGAGAGGAGATGAGGTTTTATTTAATGGGATGTCTCATCTTCTCATGTGGCTTCACATGGGGAGCGACCCTATTAAGCTCCAATCACTCTCTTGCTTCTTTGCTTGTTCCTTAACAACAGCAAAAGACTAATATAATCTTTCTTAGCAGTTGCGTAAATGAACGCGATTCTTATTTACAGTTTCACATTAGCAGTCCAGCAGAAAAGCTTATAAGCACAGAGCGTGGAGTTTTGGTCACCGCCAATATGCCCCCACCTCTTTTCTACTCCACGCGTTTCCTTAATCCTTAGCCATCCTCTTTTGTCCATTAGCCAAAATATCATGATGTCAATGCGTACGAAAATAAAATAAGGTACCCTTTTTTGTTTTGTGCAAATTAATGGCCATTGAAAATACTTGTATTTATCTTCAGTATTGATATTTCTTCGCATGTTGCCCTATAATTGATGTACCATTTTTAGTAAATAAATAAATAGAAAGGGTTTTTTCGATGGCGTGTGTATTCCTCACCAAGAGTTACGGGTAAGATATATATATATTTATTAGCTTGTTCATTTAGAAAAAAAGTTTCATAATAAATAGGAATTTGAGAAAATGTAAAAAAAAAATATTTTAGAATATTATGAGTATATTAGAGGCGACCTCTCTTCTTCTTATTAATGATAAAAAAATGTATCTTAATCTCGACAAATAGAGAGGCCTTTGAGTGGACGCATTTATGAAAAAACACCTTTATATGTGTAAAGGTAAATTTTTGATTAATTATTTGAGTGGGGTTCATAGCCGACACTTACTAGGTCTACACCCATATATGGAAATTTCCTAACTCCGTGTTTGCCTTTTGTTTTCTAAGATGCCGTGGTATAAATATTAATTGAATGGTAAAACTAATGCTTAGCCCGCGGTTAGGGATGAAAACACCTTTATATATATATAAATGGATTTTTGATTAATTATTGGGCGGAGGTTATATTCCGCACACATTATATTGTGTATCAACCCGAGCAGATATTGTTTACTTTTCGTTTGTTTTTTAAAAAATACCAGAGTACAAATATTAATTCAATACTTTGCCTTATTTGCAGTCATCATAATGTGGATCTATCCATGCCTTATATATTTCAAAATATTTGGTTGTATACACCGGATCTAATATGAAATCGTCATTTGAATCTATCCATTTGTGGAAATTTTCTAAATTCGGTGTGCACTTCTAAAATACCACAAATATAAATATTTTTTTGAACAAAAAAATTAATGTAGCATAAAAAAATATTAAATATTACATAAAATTTTTATATTGATAGTTAATCCGTAACTATAAATTTCTTTTAATGTGTTTATCGACACCCTAAAGTATTCAAATGCAAATTATACAATTTGCAATAATTTATAGCGCCAAAGTGAGTAAGACCTTGTTTGGATCTTGAAAAATGTGAATGGAAGAAAAGAAAAATATGGAGGAATTCACTTTTTTTTTATGTTTGATTATTAAGGAAAGTAAGAAACAAAATAGAAAAAATTCCAAATCAATGAATTAAATTTAATTTTAGGCATCATTAATATTTTCTAATTTTTTTTAATTATATTAGAACAAATTTTTGTTTTTAGTATTATTTGGTGTAGAGAGAAAATATAATGAAAATTGAATTTTCTAACAAATTTCTTTTTCTTTCATTTTTCCCATCAAAATCCTCGATTGGATCCTAAATGTTAGAGATATAAGAAAATTAATTAATTTTGTAAAAAGATGCAAAAATATAAATATAAACAAATAATTAATTAAGTAAAAATAAATAAAAAATATACCATATGGGTGGAGTGTTTTTTCGTAATGTCTATTTGTCTCCCATCATGCGCTTTTGCATGTGCTTTAAGGGACATTTTAAGAAAGAAAATCAAAGGACTAAGAGTAATTTTCGAGACAAATTATAGAAACAAAAGGGAAAAAAAAAAAAACGTAGTGAATGTAAATTTTCTTAGCACATTTATAGGGTATTTTGTGAATAAGACGTAGAGAAAGACAATCTAAATTTATTTTACTTTTTTGAAAAGTGAGACACAAATGTACAAAATAGAAAGACCAAATGGTTATTTCTCAAAGCATCCTAAGGAGCATATGCCCAATGCTACACATTGCGGAGAGAGAGAGAGAGAGAGAGAGAGATGGTCCCAATAAGTGGGTACAAATGTGGTGAGAAGGAAATGGGGAATGGGAAATGGGAAATGGGAATTGGGATTTGGTCCCAATGGAATCATAATATGTCATAATGTGCCTAATAAAGTTATGGACATGGGGCAACTTTCGTACATCTGACTTTTAATCCATTTTTGTACATCCATCATGCGCGTCCCTCTCTTTCTCTCTCTCCCACAACAGATGAGGACCATCTATGGTCTGTACTCCAGTGTTTATGCCCCCCCAAATGCTATTTCACGTGTATAGATTTTTTTTTTTTTATTACACAGTAACTCCAGCGACCAACGAATCTTTCGGATCCTCTGGTGTGGCACCAAACCTATGAATTAGCGTCCTCCGTCTCCAAGTCTCGCTGATCAAGGTAAAGTCTGAATGCGGACACGACTTCTGTATATCAGTTGGACGTTCGGTCAACCTGACTCTCGGGACACATTTCCATTACTATTCACGGTTCTCACTGGCTCACATAGAACTCTCACAATTCACGGTCCCCACTAACTCATAGAGCGAACTCTCACCATCCATAGTTCCTACTAGCTCACAGAGTAAACTCTCACCATCCACAGGTACCGCTGGTTCCGTGAGTGTATCTACCTGAAATTGAACCCTCGATACTCCTTCTAACTTACTGATGCTTTTCCACCGTGCCATGTCGTGGGGGCTATAGATTCTCTTTTTACCCTATGTTTGAAAAGTTTAGGTTTAAATTTGTGAGAATTGTTGTATGACATTTTTAGAGGTTTGTATCTTTTTGACAAATCTCAGGAAATGTCTGGACATTTTTGAAATCTCAAGTCATTCTATAACAATTTTAAAAATTTAAGAGAGATCTTTATCTTTTGTCAAATTTTAGGAAAATTAGGTGTCTTTTGTCTAAAATAGAATTATGAATTATTTATGACCCATAATTTTGATGGGTTACTATGTTTTGGTGTCAATTTTTTTTCTTAGAGAGAAAAAATTTATATAAATATTAACATTATTTTAATGAAAGTTGAAAATGATGGGCTATTTAAATCTCCATGTTGGAGCAATTAAGAATTAACTAATGTTTAGAATTTAAGATAATCAATTGTTTAACTACTAAGAATAAAGTAATTTTAATCTTAAAATAAGAATAATTGCTTGGATAAATTTTTTTAGCACACTATCCTATTTTTAAAATATTAATTTATGCGTGTTTTTTGTCATAATATTAATAAATTACAATTAATTAATTTTAATTAAAAAATTTGTCCATAAATTTGTGTATAACCTGACAATTTTCAAAATATTCAATCAATTAACCAATGAGAATATATAATATTAGTTTCAAAATATAGAATTTTAAAAAATTAAGAATTAGGGTTCTAAATCTTTTTTCAACACATAGTTTTCATCCATTCAAATAACTTATATGATAATTAAAATTATTAATAAGAGTTCCATTCTTTTTTAAAAATTAAGGTTCTAGTCAAATTCTTATAATTCATGTTCAGCTTCAAAAGATTGATTAAAGTTAAAAAGGAGACTTTTTTTTATTTATAGGATTTTTAAGTTCCTATCTCGAACTCAAAAATTATTAGAAAAAAAATATAAAATGATCGAATATTTCTTATAAAAAAAGTAAAAAAGAAAAAGTAATTAAGACGTGTAACAAATCAAATTTTAATTTTGCATATCTCTAATTTTTAATTTTAAAAAATTAATTTTACTAAAATAAAATTTAGTTTTTATAATATTTAATATGAATAAAAAATACAATAATTTTTTTTTCCTTATTTTCCATTTTCTCCCTTTCTTTAACTGAAACATGCCTAAATACAGTGCATAGAGCTTAGGGGTTTCTTGGGGATTAAATTTTTTAATTACTGTTTTTCAGGTGAGCAAGTATTTGTTTAGGTTCGATTATTGTGCAGTGACAAAGGCTAGGCCACGTGTCAGAGTGTGGCTGGCTGCATACCAACAATAATTATCAATAAATTTATTTCTTTTTATATCGATTAGCTAATATGGGAATAATTAATATTTGGGAAAAATATTTACTATCCCTCCTTTTTTACTTTTTAAAGTCGTCATCCAACTCAATTCCTTCAAAGTTAAGGGATATGATTAAAATTTGAGATTTTTATGTTAAAAATTATTGAAATATTTAGTAAAGTAAAGTATTGAGTATTGAACATTGAATTTAAATTTGATTTTATCAGTTTTGAACTGAATTTGAGCCGGTTATTGAATTTAAAATCTAAATTATTTTAATTGTTTAGTATTTAATATCGGAATATTTGTTGTTTTTTAATTTTAACCTTCAAAACATTTTTAAGAGTATAAATATTTGATAGAATTAATGAGTAATTACATAAGTTAAAGTTTTAATTTAACCTAAATAATATTTTCTTGTCATGTATTTAATTAATAATTATAAAAAAAATAATAATTTAGTTTATTATTATATAAAATAAAATTTATTATTATTAATTTTAATCATTTTGGTATCGATTTTTTTGTCACTTTCATTTTTTTATAAAGGATATAATTAGAAAATATATTTATGAATCTGAATTACACATGTCTCTAAGGAAATTTTAAAAAAATTTTGAGTTGCAATCAAATATTTTAATGTCTAATCGTTTCACTTATTTAGTCATTCCGAGCCTCAAATACTTTGACTTTATGATTTTTACTACAATCACATCATCACATTGTAAGGGAAGCAAGTCAATCCTTGATGTATGTAGGTTGTTTGTAATAATTTCTATTTGTAGCTTTGAGCAATTAATATCAAAACTATTTGGTCCAAAACTGTGAACAAGTAGGTAGATAGCCATAAAAATAGTCTATGTAATCAAATCTAGCTAATTCCAACTAAATACCCTGTATTGATATTTAAGCAAATTAAAACCCTAAATTGCCACATTGATCCCACCAAAAACCCTAACAACCAAATTAAACCAAGTTGAATCTTATCGAGACCCAAGACCATCGTATTGAGCCAAATCGAGAAGGTAACCACTATAAAAAATAAGGTTATTATTGAAAGATCAAAACCGTCACTAATAATATCGTATTAGTGACGGATTATAATCGTTACTAAAACTTCAATACCGTGACTATAAATTCTAAATTGGATAATAGTGATGAATGTGAAAATTCGTCATTAACATTGCCAAATCAATTTTTTTTTTTTTAAATAATAGTAGTAACGGTTTTGATCATCACTAATAAATTATTACTTTTAGTGACGGATATAATTCGTCACTAATACCCTAGAAATCATTGCAATTAATTTCCCAAGATAATTTGTATGTGAAAAATATTTTCCCACGATATTTTCTGATTTTTAATAACGAAACTATTAGTAACAGTTTAAAATTCATCGCTAATAGTGTTATATTTGTAGTGACCCGAAGAATTATAGCATTTTAGTAATAATAAGAGGGATGACATATATTAGTTTCAGGGTGTTTTGTAGAAGGCCCTGCGGGTGTTAGGCTTGTATTCTTTAGGGACTTTTCAAAGTTACGGTAAGGGAAATATGCTATGTTAGGAAATTTCTAAATATTATACAGTTTATTTATTTACAAAAATTATGTATTTTAGTGTGGTGTGGCTTGTGATTATGCATATGGTACGGGGATATGTTTTACAAATTTAGTTTCCTGATTTTATGAATTTCAGTATTATAGTTATACAAACTTCAATATCATGATTTTATGAATTTCAGTATCATGATTTTACGATATTTCAGTACCATGATTTTATGAATCTCAGCACCATGATTATACAAATTCCAGTATTACGAATATGCAGTTTCGTGTTATGGTTATTCAGATTTCAGTACGTTATGCAGCATCATGGTTATTTCAGTATTTTAGAATCATGGTAAATCAGTTAGTTATGTATAGAAATATATTATATGATATCAGACCCTGTTGAACTTGCAGCTACAGAGCACGGTACCATTGCTACAGATACTATGTTACTTTACGAGTGCAACCACCTATTCAGATATACGTGGTAAAGTCAACCACCTAGGCCTTTGAAGAGGTTAGGCTCCCCATCCAGATATGGGTTGAGGTGGGCAGGTCGACTGACGGAATTCAGTGATTTATTCCTGATTGGCCAGTCAGGGTAAATCCAGCCTACGAGCCGCACAACCTCGTCATGAGGGGCATGTCATGACACAAATAGCCACAGGGAACAGTTTCAGTCACTATTACATACATATGGATTTATAGATTCAGGGACCCTACTTATGTACACTAGAAGTATCTTGAATTATAACTTACAATACTGTTATGTTAAGAAACATGCAAAGGGGATGCATTTTCTTACTTACACTGTACTTAACATATCCAGTCATACATGTTTATAAGAAATCAGATTTAGCATAATATTGTTAACTCATTTGTCACACACTACTAATAGCATATTTCTTCTTACTAAGCGTTGGCTCATCCCAGTGTTGAAACATTTTTCAAGTGATCCAGGTAGGCGAGCAGATCAGACTCGCAAATAGAGGGGCGTCTGTAGTGCCTTGTCAGTAAAGTGAGTATCATTTTTGGGAGCATTTTTGTATAGCCCTCACTTGTTGAGGTTATTTTGGGAACAGTGATATATGTATATTTTGAGATTACATACTAGCACTCTAGTATTGCACATAAACGTATATGGATGTGTTTATTCAGTTATGCTTCTTACTGCTTAGGTTTATGGATGGGCTTATCTCAATAGGGTATCAGAGCATGTAAATTATCATAGTTTATATATATATATATATATAAAAACCCATTTAATTAAGGTGGTCGTTACAGTATTAGTTACGGTTGCTTATTTATCTCTTTTCAGGTGATCGTGATCAAGGATCGTGAAGGTCGTCCAATTTTTGACTGCAATAGTTACTAATAGTTTCGTCAATAAAAACCAGTTTTTTTGTAGTGAACCCAAAAACAATCCATTTGAAACCCTAATCGTTATAATATGCACAATTAAAATCTAAATTCTATCCACAACTCTTTGTTTGTTTTTTTTTTTTTTTCAACATGCTCCCAACAAAATCTTAATTCTAACCTAATAGAACCTCGATTTCATTCCAAACTTCCAAATCAAACCCAATCAACCCTTAATTAATTGCAACATCACATTTACATTTCATCCCAATTTTGACCTAATTTCATTCGATGAAACCTCAATTTCGCGTCAAGAATCAAAATTGAACCTCAATGTTGATCTAATTTAAAATTCCAATGTAAAACATTTTCCAAGTTTAAAATCTCCCAACAAAGGTCGATTAGTTAGCTCTATTAAAAAGATAGCAAAAAAGATTTTAGGTGAATTAAGGGGAAGATTCTTGAATGACAAAGAAAGTTGGTGGTGAGATAAATGTAACGACCTAAAAAATAGTTATACAAAATTAGTCAAATGATCCTTAAAAAAATATTATTAATTAATTAATTAATTAATTAGTTAATTCTTAATTGAATTGAATTAATTAAATGTGTAGAATGATATATATACACAAAGATACAATCTTCCTGAAGGAAGATTGGAAATTGAATTCCATTAACCCCCCAGCATAATTCTCAAGCTTCCTCTGTCTCTTTCTCTCTCTGCTTCTCTCTCCTCAAACACTCTTTTCTCTCTCCTCATTTTCTTGATGAATATTCAGCCGATCGAAAATAAAAAATATCACTGAATTCCTATCTTGGTCACCAAAACTTTAACTGAAGTGGATTTGTGATTAGGGCGTCGTAGGCACCACTTATGGGGTAAAGTAAATTCTCACTCTCTCCTCAATTTTTCTTCAAATCTTTAGCCAAATTGACGATCAGACGTCACCACAGGATCCTAGCTCCGATTCTCGTCATTTTAATTGGAGCAGATTTTTAATTTGAGTTTCCTAGGTACCACTCCAAGGCCAGGGTAAGGATAATGCAATCCGAATAGGGTCAAGATGTGGGAGGTAGGATTAGGGCATGTGGAATGCAATCCGAGGCACGTAAGGCGCCAGTGGTAAGACCCACTTGAGAAATTATTGGAGAATTGAGCTTACTCCCACAAGGAAGACGATTTCCGTTCAAGGGGGAGCAATTGGAACTCACAAGTGAGGGGGATATTGTTGAGAATTTCACTTGTGAGTTTGTCCCACATTGGAAAAATTGAGTGGATGATGGGTGCTTATATACATGGTTGGGCCCAAAACCCAATAGGCTTAAGTTTTTGGGTCAAGTTAGTGTTCACCCATGTGTATCAAGCCCACCCATGGGCTCCTTCAGTCCTAACACTACATGCATGGTGAAATGAAACATAACGAAAATAAAATGAAATAAAAATTTTATTCAATTCAATACCATTCCTAATATATAGTACAAGTAAAAAACTTAAATGATTTGTTGTTTGAAAGTTAAAATAAACTGTTTATTAACATAATGTAACATCCCGACCCTCTCTACGTGGGTCCGGAGTGCTATGAATCCATTCTTTTACCTGATAATCCACATTCTAATATCATATACACAGCCGAAAACATAAATATAATCTCCACAAATATAATACCAGAGTTTACTATTTCTATCCATAATCCAAAATAATTATTCATCACCTGTATTCTCATATATACACATATCTCCAAAAACATTCAGTATTCACAAACACGAACATATTTCACAACCATCCATATCTCATAAGACTTAAAATATAAAACATAAAACATAACTTATATACAACCCAAATTATCAGCTAAGTATATACCCTCTCATTTTCTATAACCCAAAAATTCTACAAACATCTCGAGCTCTCTAGGCTCGATCTCGTGGAGATCTTGAAAAAGATAAGTTCATATTCGAGTGAGACACATCTCAGTAAGAGAAGAAATAATATATTAAAACAACGTGTGACTAACATGAGGTTTGTAAATGACATAAGTATGCATTTTCATCATTTGCAAATCATTAGCATAATTTTTGAAATCATTTCCTATTCTTAATCAAACACATGTAAGACATTTTACCCACGAGATTATCTAATGATATGGGTGATTACCCGCCCATACAAGTAGTACCTCTCTGCTCTGATACCTTAGGTAATCCAAAGGTCACAGTTGAAGCATACCGGAGCACTCACCTTATTCAGTAAGCACCTGGGTAGTGATGTAATCTCGTACTCACACAATTCATACAAAGGTTTACCAGCGAAGACCCTGAGAATAAGGAAATCTACCCGTCCATACAAATAATTTCCCTCCACCCTAACACATTATGCAGCCTAGTGCCATATCTGATACTTACTAGGGCACTCGCCTTTCTTAGCAAGCCCTCAAGTGAAGAGTTTGCCCCGCCCAAAAATAACATGGTCTATTAGTATAAATACTAATAATACCATAATACATTATTTTGTATGTCATTATTCTGTAATTCACATCTGTTCATGTTCTCAAATTTGACAGTTCATGGCATTTCACTTTATATGACTCTTTCCCATTATGCATTGTTCACACATCACATTTCATTTCCATTTCGTTCTTTTCCATTTTATTTTCATTTTCATTTCATTTCATAACATTCCCGACACCTTTTCGGCCGTTGTTGGTTAGTCTCGGCATCTTTTCAGCCGTAGTTTTTTAGCTGTGGTTATTTCCATGATTGCATTAACACTCATATGTAACATATTTCATATATCATTTTCATACTCAGTTCATTTTCTGTATATCTTGCATCTCATATATATATAACATAATTCCATACAAAATTCTATTTTACTCATGCCACACAATTTAACAGTAAATGTCACGCCCCGAACCCCAAAATGGAACCCAAGGGTGAAAATGTAACTAACCTGTCCCTGTATCTGATAAAACATCAAAAGATACAGTACAATGGATAAGGGTCCAACCCCATGGGATTCCCAGACACCCTAAACACATCCAATCACAATCATATACGTAGCGGAAAAAGGTCATTCTACATCAACATATACAATACCATACCAGAGTCTATACAAGAGCAAAACATGGCTCTATCAAAAACGTACAAACTGGGTGCCCAACACATCCCAAAATGGCAACCCATCAGAATACAATCCTAGCACTTACCCAAGCGCTAAACGCAATACACCGGCCACTATGCTCCCTACACCAAGACGCTAGTTCTGGTTACTTGAAGGACCTGTAAAAATGTACGTACAGCAGGGGTGAGACACCTCTCAGTAAGGAAGAACACAAGTTATATCGGTGTGTGGCATTTGAGTGTTATCATGATGCAACATACACGTAATTAAATGCAATCCAGTACTAGTCTACACAGTGCATACATGCACACATATACATACAAATGATCAGCAATCCCGGTGTCGTCACACCCATCGGCCAGAAGTCGGCCCGCGACATACGGTGTTGGCCCATAGCCAACCGCGAACACGGCACCATCGGCACATGGCTAGTCCCTGACTCCCATGGCATCGTACCGGCACTAAATTGGTGGATCCACATCCTTTGGCCTAATCTTCCGGAATAGGCTCACGCCCTCGGATATAGAGCCGGACACTCTCAGTGTAGTGACCCGAAGAATAACAGCATTTTATTTATTAAAGAGGGAGAGAAAATAGAACCAGAAACAGAAGGAGGCCGTAGACTTTGTCGACGAAGCTCCACATTCGTCAACGACATTGCATTTTGGAGATAATATTAAATAATCAAAATTTTAGAAAATTGCTAAGCTTCGTCAATGAAGGTCTTCAAAATTTCATCGACGAACACAGGGCTTCGTCGATGAGAAAATACCAAGAGACGGTTCGGGCTGCTCTAAATTTCGTCAACGAACACAGGTCCTTGTCAACGAATTTTGTGAAGGGCTCGTCTACGAACACAGGGTCTCGTCGACGAAGCTGACCCTATAAATAGTGGAAACCCGGGATTTTATCACATTTCTCTCACCGCTCTCTCTCTTCTATGACTCTCTCCCTTCTCTCTTCTTTTTCCGCCCCACCAGTCGTCGAATTGACAATCCGAAGCTACCACGATGCTCCTGGTGGAGTTCTCTACACATCTACCGGAGCAGATCGTTGGGAAAACAGAGTTGGAATTCATCCCAAATTCAGGGTAAGGACTTTTACCTAGTTTTTGACTTCCTAGCAGTTATAGGAAATGATATAGGCGAAAAAATACTGATGTTATGTTCTGGCATATGTTGGTTTCAGGGTGTTTTGTAAAAAGCCCTGCGGGTGTTAGGCTTGCATTCCTTAGTGGCTTTTCAAAGTTAAGGTAAGGGAAATATGCTATGTTAGGAAAATTTTAAATATTATACAGTTTATTTATTTACGAAAATTACGTATTTTAGTATGGTGTGGCTTGTGATTATGTATATTTTGGGAAACACAGTAGTACTCTAGTATTGGTTTTGTATTGTATATAATGGTTATGTTTGTATGATTCTGCTTCTTGCTGCTTAGGTTAATATCATGGTATCAGAGTATGTTATTTGCCATAAAAAAAAATTAATTTAATAAGCAGGTCGTTACAGTTTGGTATCAGAGCCTAGGTTTGCTAGGTTCTGTAGACTTTAGAATGCAGCAGAAGCAATACCAGAGTATAGGAAAAGGATTTGAGGTTGTTCTGTGTCTGGGTACAGGATTACCGTAGTGGTTTCTGTGCTTTTCCTAGGATGATGATTTCAGGAAAACCATAGTAAACTATTGTCGGGTTGTGTGTCTAGATGAAAGAACTGGATATTGGATAAGGGTAGGGAAGGTAGTTGATGTTGAGACGGTACAAGATAAGTCCGTATAGGGAATAAAGTATTTAAGTGTGTTTCTTGTTTTCAGGATGGATCCAGGAAGCAGCGGCACGAATGCTGGGGAGGACAGATCAGGACCTTCCAGCATTAGTGGGGGAGATACTGATGCTGTGCTGCGCAGTGTCGCTCAGCAGGTGATGACTGAGATGGCCAAGAGTTATGGGGAGTGTGGCTGTTCGATTGAGCAGTTTACACGTATGAAACCCCCATCCTTTGCTGGAGGAGATGACCCGACTGTAGTTGAGAATTGGGTCTAGGATATCGAGGAGATGTTGGTAGTGCTTCCATGTACGGATGAGCAGAAGGTAGCATTTGCCACATTTAAACTGACAGGGGAGGTGAAGCACTGGTGGAGAGCAGCGCGTCTGATAGAGGAGCAGAGGCTGGTTCCAGTTCCAGTGACGTGGGACCGATTTAAGGATATGTTCTTCGAGCGATATTTCCCTACTATTGTTCGAAGTGCGAAGGCAGCTGAGTTTCTGCATTTGGTACAGGGGCAGATGACTGTATCTTAGTACGCGGCTCAGTTTGTCAAATTGTCGCGTTTTGCTCCTTATCTGGCGCCTGATGAAAAGAAGAAGGCAAGGAAGTTTGAAGAGGGACTAAAACAGAATCTGTTTGAGCAGGTAATTGGTTTCAGGGCTTAGACATTTAAAGAGGTCGTAGACAGAGCTGCGATTATTAAGAATGGCATTCAGAGGGGTGTAGCAGCTCAGAGTCAGAGGAAGAGGCCTGCACCTCAGGGTTTCCAGGGTGGCTCCAGTAGGGGTCCATGGAGAGGTGGTCGTGATAGGGGAGACCAGAGGCAGATGGCAGGACCTCGTGGGAACCAGGGTGCACAGACTTACCCGGTGTGTCAGATATGTGGGAGACATCATTTGGGTGAGTGCCAAGAAGGCAAGGGTGTATATTATCGTTGTGGGAGACCAGGTCACATGATGCGTGATTGCCCAAGTCAGTAGGACCAGGTCCCAGCACCCAAGTCTTATCAGGGAGGACATCAGGCAGCTCGGGGAGGATACCAGGCACCTCGGGGTGGCCAACAGAGGAACGTAGCTCTAGCGCGAGTTTATGCCCTGATACCAGGTGATGCAGAGACTGCTACGGATGTGGTGACATGTACTTTACCCTTTTTATCATACCCAGTTATTGTTCTTTTTGACTCGGGTGCTACTCATTCCTTCATTTCTGCATCTTATGTTAAATTATCTGAGAGTGAGACCCAGTTATTAGATATAGCACTGTCGGTAGCTACACCATCAGGGTCAGTGATCAGATGTCAGAGGGTACTTAGAGGCTATTCGATAGAGATTCAAGGAAAAGTATTACCAGCAGATCTTATTGTGTTTAATATGTATGGGCTCGATATAATACTGGGTATGGACTGGTTGGCTGCCAATCACGCTAGCATTGATTGCTTCTAGAAAGAAGTAATTTTTAGACCTCCTAGAGAGCAGGAATTCAGATTCGTTGGTTCACGGGTACGTGCTCCAACACAACTAGTGTTAGCCGTGCAGGCGAGCAGATTACTCCGGGATGGAGGTCAGGGGTTTATAGCATTTGTGAAAGAAGCATATGAAAATGAATTGAAGATTGAAAACACTCTAGTAGTACAAGAATTTCCAGATGTTTTCCCAGAGGAGCTACCAGGATTGCCTCCTATACACGAGGTAGATTTTCCTATAGATTTACCTCCAGGTACGACGCTGATCTCTAAGGTTCCGTATCGTATGGCTCCAGCCGAATTGGGAGAATTGAAGGAGTAGTTATAGGAGTTGTTGAACAAGGGGTTTATACGACCCAGTGTATCGCCATGGGGAGCTCCAGTGTTGTTCGTAAAGAAGAAAGACGGGTCCATGAGGATGTGCATAGATTACAGAGAAATCAATAAAGTTACTATCAAGAATAAATATCCTCTACCCCGTATAGACGATTTATTTGATCAGCTCCAGGGTATGCGGGTATATACCAAGATTGACCTCAGATCCGGGTATCATCAAGTGAGAGTAAAAGCGGAGGACGTCGCGAAGACGGCCTTCAGGACCAGGTATGGACACTACGAGTTCCTCGTTATGCCGTTTGGGTTGACGAATGCCCCAGCCGTGTTCATGGACTTGATGAACAGAGTTTTTCACCAGTATCTAGATCAGTTTGTAGTAGACTTCATTGATGATATACTGGTGTACTCGAGGAGTTTTGAGGATCATGAGGTGCATTTGAGGCAGGTGTTGCAGACTCTCAGGGAGGAGAAACTTTATGCAAAGTTTATCAAGTGTGAATTCTGGCTAGAGAAGGTGGCATTTTTGGGCCATGTGATTTAAGGAGACGGTATAGCAATGGATCCCAGCAAGATTGATAAAGTGGTAGATTGGACTAGGCCGAGAAACGTGCAGGAAGTCAGGAGCCTCTTAGGATTGGCAGGTTGTTACCATCGTTTTGTTGAGGGTTTTTCAGCCTTATCAGGTCCTCTTACGCGATTGATTAAGAAAAATGTCAGATTTGTGTGGGATGAAAGCGCGATTAGAGCTTCCAGGAATTAAAGTAGTGGCTCGTCACTGCACCAGTCCTTATGATTCCATGAGGTGGCGATGGTTATGTTATCTACAATGACGCATCCTTGAAAGGGTTCGGTTGTGTGCTGATGCAGCATGGTAGGGTGGTAGCATATGCGTCCCGACAATTGAAAGAATATGAGAAGAACTACCCTACTCATGATCTAGAATTGGCTACGGTGGTACATGCATTGAAGATCTAGAGGCATTACCTTTATGGTGAGAGGTGCGAGATATTTTCTGATTATAAAAGCCTGAAATACATTTTGACACAGAAAGAATTGAATATGCGGCAGAGGAGGTGGTTGGAGCTCATCAAGGATTATGACTGCACCATTAGTTACCACCCAGGTAAAGCAAATGTGGTAGCCGATGCACTGAGTCATAAGTCAGGAGATACAGCACAGTTAGCAGCAGTAATTTAGCATCCGATTCGGATGAACTTAGAGAGGCTTGGTGTAGAGTTAGCGGAGGATGATCCTCAGGAATTTATGGCCAGTTTGGTTGTACAACCCATGTTATATGAGAAGATTAAAGCTGCTCAGAGAGATGATCCAGAGTTAGTGGAGGTAATAGCCAGAGTTCAGGACGGTCAGGAGGAGGAGTTCAGTATTTTTTATGATGGGACTCTAAGATTTCGCACCAGATTGTGTGTGCCTGCAGATGATAGCATCAGGAGGACGATTCTAGAGGAGGCACGCAGGACCCTATACACAATTCATCCTGGCAGTACGAAAATGTATAGGAATTTGCGAGATTCTTTCTGGTGGAGTGGCATGAAGAGGGAGATAGCAGAGTTCGTGCGGCAGTGTTTGACGTGCCAGTATGTTAAAGCTGAGCACCAGAGGCCGGCTGGTCGGTTGCAGCCACTTTACATTCCCGAGTGGAAGTGGGACCATATATCTATGAATTTTGTTACTGGGCTGCCGCCAGCGTTGCATGGTCAGAATGCCATCTGGGTGATAGTTGTTAGATTGACGAAGACAACGCATTTTCTGCCCATTAAAGTCAGCTACCCTATGAACCGGTTAGCAGAGATATATATACAGGAGATTGTACGATCCCATGGAGTGCCGGTATCCATAGTCTCAGACCGTGATCCACGTTTTACATCACGATTCTGAAGGAGTTTGCATGAGGCACTAGGGACTCAGTTAGCATTCAGCACAGCTTTCCACCCTCAGACCGATGGTCAAACTGAGAGAACCATCCAGGTATTGGAAGATATGCTTCGTGCTTATGTGCTAGACTTTGGAGGTAGCTGGATTTAGTTTTTGCCGTTAGTGGAATTTGCTTATAATAACAGTTATTAGGCTAGCATCGGCATGGCACCCTATGAGGCATTATATGGTAGGAGATGTAGATCTCCTCTTTTCTGGGATGAAGTGGGCGAAAGGCGAGTTTTGGTCCAAAGATAATTCAGAAGGCATGTGATAAGGTCCGACTTATTTGTGACAGGATCAGTGCAGTGCAGAGTCGGTAGACAAGTTATGCAAATACTCGCCGCCGGGAACTGGAATTTGGAGTAGGTGATCATGTTTTTTCTGAAGATAGCTCCTCTGAAAGGAGTTATGAGATTTGGAAAGAATGACAAGTTGAGCCCTAGGTATATTGGCCTTTTTGAGATACTTGAGAGAATTGGGTCAGTTGCCTATAGGCTAGCTTTGCCTCCAGCTTTGGCTCGTATTCATGACGTGTTTCATGTTGCCATGTTACGGAAATATGTCCCAGACCCAACCCACGTCATTAGCTATGCAGAGATAAAGCTCAAGGATTCATTGGCATACGAGGAAACTCCAATACAGATTTTAGACAAATGTTCAGATTTTATGTACTAAAGAGATACCATTAGTTAAAGTTTTGTGGAGAAATCACGACATAAAGGAAGCCTCTTGGGAGCTCGAAGAGCAGATTAGACAGAGATACCCACAGTTATTCCGAGAGGTATAGAGGTACTCAGATAAAGTATAGTAGTTAGATGAGTTTCTTTTGCAGGTACATGTATTGATTATGGTTAGTAGATAGTATTTTGTTTTGAGAGAAATTTTCTTTTATGGTTGTATTCTCCCAGAACCACCCATGTAACCACGGTATTCCTCCGCCATAAGTGAGGGCAGGTAATAAAATAAGTAGACCCTTTCTTTACAGAATGATGGAAGTATAGATAGAGATTTAGATAGTAAATTTCGAGGGCGAAATTTTATAAGGAGGGGAGAATGTAGTGACCCAAAGAATAACAGCATTTTAAATATTAAAGAGGGAGAGAAAATAGAACCAGAAACAGAAGAAGGCCGTAGACTTAGCATTCGTCGATGACATTGCATTTTGGAGATAATATTAAATAATCAAAATTTTAGAAAATTGCCAAGCTTCATCAACGAACACAGGGTTTCGTCGATGAAGGTCTTCAGAATTTTGTCGATGAAGCCGAGAGACGGTTCGGGCTGCTCTGAATTTTGTCGATGAACACAGGTCCTCGTCAACGAATTTTTTGAAGGGCTCGTCGACGAACACAGGGTCTCGTCGACGAAGCTAACCCTATAAATAGTGGAAACTCGGGATTTTATCACATTTCTCTCGCCGCTCTCTCTCTCCCTTCTCTCTTCATTTTCGGCCCCACCAGTTGCTGGATCGACTATCCGAAGCTACCACGACGCTCCTAGCGAAGTTCTCTACACATCTACCAGAGCAGATCGTCAGGAAAACAGAGTTGGAATTCATCCCAAATTCAAGGTAAGGACTTTTATCCAGATTTTGACTTCCTGGTAGTTATAGGAAATGATATAGGCGGAAAAATACTGATGTTATGTTCTGGCATATGTTGGTTTTAGGGTGTTTTGTAAAAGGCCCTGCGGGTGTTAGGCTTGCATTCCCTAGGGGCTTTTCAAAATTAAGGTAAGGGAAATATGCTATGTTAGGAAAATTCTAAATATTATACAGTTTATTTATTTATGAAAATTACGTATTTTAGTATGGTGTGGCTTGTGATTATGTATATTTTGGGAAACACAGTAGTACTCTGGTATTGGTTTTGTATTGTATATAATGGTTATGTTTGTATGATTATGCTTCCTGCTGCTTAGGTTAATATCATGGTATCAAAGTATGTTATTTGCCATAAAAAAAAAATCAATTTAATAAGAAGGTCGCTACACTCAGTACTTGGAATAATTTCGAAACCGCGTTCCTACTAGCACTTCAACATATCACACACATATGCATGCTCATATACCCAAACAAACCACACCCATTTGGTAATCTAAATCACGATTTTCCAAACAAATACAATTTAAACAAGTCAAGGTATGGCCATCCCAATAATCCAATATAAATCAACATATACGTGCGATTTTCAACAAAACCAGGGATGCAACCCGTCGCTCCCTTTTTTCCAAAATTGTAATAATGAAAAACCTATAGTTTTTCCCGTTAGATCCTCCCAAATGAGTAGTCAAAACACACATAGGACCGTGAACCGCAATTCCACCAATTCTGATTTCAAAAATAACCAATATAAACATAGTTTCCCTTACCTTTTCCCCGAATAGCAAATAACGAACTCCAAGGTCCCTAAACAGCGAACCGAGTTCCAAAACCTACAAATCACAGTACAGAATATGCTCACAAGATAGTTTCCTACAAAACTACCGGATCAGAAATGAAATTCGAGCCTTACCACGATTTTACGCTGAAACCCAAAAATCTCCGAAACGGGATTCCAATCCATAGAACTGGTAGAGAATCCTTCCATGATCCTTGTGGTAACTTCAGATTCTCGATTCCAGCAACGATCGGCGAAGAAATCTAGAAAGATAGAGAGTAGGGAGAGTTCTAAAGAGAGAGAGAGAGAGATTTGAAGTTTCTTAATGAAGAAGAAATGAAATTTGATATTTACAGCCCTTTGACTCGGGGCGCCTTCGTCGACGAAATGGTGCACTTGTTGACGAATCTTCCATTGCCTTCGTCGACGAATCGGTGGTCTTGTCGACGAGTTTGGGATCTCCGATTTTTCCGAGACTCCTCGGCTTCTCCTCTTTGACGAGTCTCTGAATTTCGTTGACGAGAAGAACAAAGACTTTGTTGACAAACTCTGGCTTCGTCAACAAAACCTGTTCAAATACCAATTTTATCCCTCTCTTATTATTTAAACCCACTTATCACGGTTCGGGTTCTTACAATCACCCCTCCTTACAAAAATTTCGTCCTCGAAATTTTCCATCTCTCATTCACAGACTCATACATATAATCGAACACATATATGCCACTCTAGAGAAAACCTGGCGACTCCTATAGTGTAGCCCCATCATACACATACACATACATACCCTCACTTATGGTGGAGGAATATCGTGATTACATATACAACTGTCTCAGAAGTTCACAATACACACACTCCTGACGACTAACCACCTATCCCAACCCATAGTAGGATCATGTACAAGTGCTCAAAACAATCGTGGATACTTTTGGCGTATTTCTGTTTTCAGTTCCCAAGAAGCTTCCTCAATCTCGTGGTTTTGCCACAATACCTTCACTGACGGTATCTATTTGGTACGAAACTTCTGAACTTTACGGTCTAGAACTTGAACAGGTATCTCCTTATATGCTAAAGTATCCCCAATTTCCAACTCATCATAGCTGATAACATGTGTAGGATCCAACACGTACCTCCTCAACATGAATACGTGAAACACATCGTGGACCCTCGAAAGTGCCGGAGGTAATGCAATCCTGTAGGCTATCAGACCCACTCGCTCAAGTACCTCGAATGGTCCGATATACCTCGGGCTCAGCTTGCCTTTCCTCCCAAATCTCATCACCCCTTTTATCGGAGCAATACGCAGAAATACCTTACCTCCCACTTTGAACTCTAACTCACGGCGGCGAATATCTGCGTAACTCTTCTTCTGACTCTGAGCTGATCTAATCCTCTCCCGGATCAAACCTACCTTTTCAGATGCCTGCTGCACGAATTCAGGTCCTAACACTTGATGTTCACTAACCTCATCCCAATATAATGGAGATTAACACCTCCGACCATACAAAGCCTCGATCGGTGTCATCCCGATACTAGACTTGAAGCTGTTATTATAAGTGAACTCTACAAGTGGCATAAACTGTATCCAGCTACCACCAAAGTCTAACACACACGCTCGCAACATAACTTCCAATATCTGTATCGTCCTCTCCGACTATCCATCAGTCTGGGGGGGAATGTTGTATTGAAAGTAAGCTTCGTCCCCAATGCCTCCTGCAAGCTGATTCGGAATCGAGAAGTAAACCTTGGATCCTGATCCGATACTATGGACACCGGTACTCTATGCATTCTCACAATCTCATGCATATACAAATCTGCTAGCTTACTCAAAGGATAGCCAACTTTCATCGGTATGAAATAAGAAGATTTTGTCAATCTATCCACGATCACCCAAATAGCATTCTGCCCATGAAGTACTGGCGGCAATCTAGTCACAAAATCCATGGAAATATACTCCCATTTCCACACTGAAATAGGCAAAGGATGCAACGGCCCTGCTGGCCTCTAATGTTCAGCTTTCACTTGCTGACACGTCAGACACTACTCCACGAACTGAGCAATCTGCCTCTTCATACCAGACCACCAGAAGGTCTCACGCAAGTCCCGATACATCTTCGTACTACCAGGATATACCGTATACAGAGAATGATGTGCCTTCTCTAGAATCGTCTTTTTGATCTCATCATCATTCGAAACACATAGTCTGATCCCAAACCTCAACACACCTCCCTCAGAGATGTTAAATTCTGTAGTCAGTCCCTGCTGTACCTTTTACCTAACCTCTGCCAACTCTACATCACTAGTGTAATGCCCTGAACCCTTAAACCTAGGTCCGGCACGTTATATCTGATAAAATCCTGATAATCCATAATATACGCAGCGGAAAACATAACCATAATCTCCATATAACATAATACCAGAGTTTACTAATTCTAACTACCAACCTTAATAAATTAATCATTCACCTGTATTCAAATATATATGTGTCTCCAAAACATTATCCACAAATACCAGTATGTTTCACAACTATCCATATCTTATAAAACTTAAAACATAAATCATAAAACATAAAATATACATATCAAAATTAACATAAAAATATACTATTTTCTCTTTCTATTTACCAAAAATGCTATAAAATCTCGAGCTCTCTAAGCTCGATCTCGAGGAAATACGTGTCTCCAAAACATTATCCACAAATACCAGTATGTTTCACAACCATCCATATCTTATAAAACTTAAAACATAAATCATAAAACATAAAATATACATATCAAAATTAACATAAAAATATACTATTTTCTCTTTCTATTTACCAAAAATGCTATAAAATCTTGAGCTCTCTAAGCTCGATCTCGAGGAAATCCTGAAAAAAATAAATTCATATTCGGATGAGACACATCTCAGTAAGGGAAGAAATAATATATTAAAACAGTGTGTGGCCAACATGAGGTAAATAGATATCATTTTTTTAAATACATTTGCAAATCATTATCATAACATTAAAATGATTTTATGAACTTAAACAATCACATACAAATATTTAATCAACGAAATTACTCGAGGATAGGGGTGATTACCCGCCCATACAAGTAGCACCCCTCTGCTTTGATATTCAGGCAACCCAAAGGTCATAACTAAAGCATACCAAGGCACTCACCTTACTCAGTAAGCCCTCAAGTGATAAATTAATCTCGTACTCACACATTCAACAATAATTTACAGGCAAAGGCCCTAAGGATAGGGAATTCTACCCGCCCATACAAGTAGGTTCCCTTTGCCCTAGCGCGTTATGCAGCTACTATCACATCTGAAGCTACTAGTGCACTCGCCTTACTCAGCAAGCCCTCATGCGAAGAGTATGCCTCGCCCAATCGTAACATGTTCTACGTACATAGATACTTCTAATATCATAATACATCATTATTTCTATCGTTATTCAATCATTCACATTCTTTCATGTTCATAACTTAACATTTCCTTGCATTTCACTTTAAGTGACTCTTTCCCATTTGTATCATTCACATTTCACATTTCATTTCATTGCATTGTCATTCCTTGTAATTTCATTTCATAACATTTTCATTTCATTCCTTTGTACTACAGCCGCTCTTTAGCTGTCATTAGTTAGTCCACATAGAAATTTGCTAGAATCTGCTACAATTAGTCCACATAGAAATGCTCTAGAATCTGCTAACCTGGCTTTCAACTGTCGTACCTTTACATGCTTGCATTTAACATACACAGGCAACATTGTCCATATCATATTTTATTCTCACTGTTTTACTTACTTAACCTGCATCTCATACATTTAACATATAATTTGCACAGATTCTCATACCACACAATTTAGCAGTAAAATTCATACATATTTATCATAAAATAAGCCACCCACATTTAACATTTATATGCTCAAAATACATTTCATTTCTTATTTAATTCATCAGAAAATTCTTTTCACTTTCATTCGTTCATTTTCACATATACATAACTATATCAAAAATTATAAACTCAGAAAATATAAATTTCATGGCTGACATTTTAATAATTCACACCAAAACATACATATAATATAACATAAATTATTGTCTTTAATTTCATAAAATTTGATTTAATATATAATTTCTCCTTACTTGATTTCTTGAACTATGCCAACAGGGATCCCGAAAAATACTTGCGGCACTCACCCGGACCCTGAATCAAAAATCCTAATTCCATTAAATTATCCCTGAATAAAATATTATTTTAATATTTCCTAAGGCCATAAATTCTAAATAAATAAATATATCCTTAAAAATAGTCAAAATACCAAATTTCTCAAATCCCACTCTCGCTTTGGAGTGGGGCCTAGAAAACCCCAATTAAAAAATTATTTACATCAAAATGACGACGACGATGATTATGACCCCGTGGTGGTGCCTGATCGTCGATTCAATAGCATATTTAAAGCAAAATTGAGAAAATGGAGAAAAGTTACCTTTCCCCAGGAGCAGTGCCTAAGCCATTTCTACGACAAATTTGCTCCAGTAGAAATGTCGGTAGCGAAACCAGGAATCCAATGGTACCTTCCGTTTCCCGATCCGCTGCAAACTTGTCGAGAAATTGAGAGAATGAGAGAGACAGAGACAGAGGAGTAGATGGACGAGAGCAGGAGACTGAGAGAAAGGAGAGGCGCAGAATGAATTGCTGAAAGCAGAATCCAAATTCAAATTGGATTCTACTTCCTTTAATAACCATATATATATATATATATATATATATATAAATATTACTTATCATATATATTTATATACTTATATAAATCTATCATACCATTTATTTAATTATTTTAATTTAATAATGCTTAATTAATTATTTGATTAATAATTATTATTTATTTATTATTATTATTTTTTTTTCTTTCACACTATTCCTTTTTTATTTGTTTACTTAATTAATTAATTTAATCATGTTTAATTAATTAATTAATTAATAATTAATTTTAATTTTTTTTCTAGATTATTACAACTAGCCTGCGTGACTTTTATACGCTCAAATAAAGTCGGCTGAACCACCAAACCAGTAAGATAAACTTGATGATCACCAACTACCAACTCTATACCTGAGCTCTCCAAATCCCGTCTGATGTGACACTAAGTTACAACCGCAGATACAGCCATAGGCCACTTCCGACTCAACTCATCAGCTACCACATTAGCCTTCCCCGGGAAATAACCGATTGTGTAATCGTAATCTTTAATCAATTCAAGCCACCGCTTCTGCCTCATGTTCAACTCCTTCTGTGTGAAGAAATACCTGAGGCTCTTATGGTCAGTGAAGATCTCACACTGCATACCATACAAATAGTGTCGCTAGATCTTTAGTGCATATACAATAGTAGTTAACTCCAAATCATGCGTAGGGTAATTCTTCTCGTACTCTTTCAATTGCCGAGAGGCATACGCTACTACCTTATCCTGCTGCATAAGCACACATCCCAAACCCTTCAGAGACGCGTCGCTATAAATCACAAACCTACCATCTCCCAAAGGAATGGTCAACACTGGAGTAGTAACCAGCCAATGCTTCAACTCTTAAAAGCACTGCTCGCAATCACTGGTCCACTCGAACTAGACTCCCTTCTTGGTCAATCGAGTCAGAGGTCCAGACAGTTTAGAAAAACCCTTTACGAACCGACGATAGTAACTCGCCAGTCCTAGAAAACTCTAAACCTTCTACACATTTTTCGGCCTTACCCAGTCGACCATAGCTTCAATCTTGCTAGGATCATAGCTTGAATCTTGCTAGGATCAACTGATATACCATCTCCAGTAACCACATGGCCTAAGAATTCAATCTGACTCAACCAAAATTCACATTTCTTCAGTTTAGCATACAACTTCTTCTCCCGCAGAATCCATAACACTAACCTCAAATGTTCCTCATGCTCTTCCAAACTCCTTGAGTATACCAGAATGTCATTAATGAACACCACCATGA
Source organism: Malania oleifera (assembly GCF_029873635.1). Classification (NCBI taxonomy): domain Eukaryota; kingdom Viridiplantae; phylum Streptophyta; class Magnoliopsida; order Santalales; family Ximeniaceae; genus Malania; species Malania oleifera. The sequence goes on from NC_080424.1 coordinate 109,076,275, forward strand.
ATTGATCCAGGTACTCATGGAAAACCCTGTTTATCAAATCCATGAACACCGTCGGAGCATTCGTCAATCCAAAAGGCATGACTAAGAACTCGTAGTGGCCATATCTTGTTCAGAAAGCAATCTTCGCTACATCCTCCGCTTTAACCCTCTGATGATATCTTGACCGTAAGTCGATCTTTGAAAAAACCCGCATTCCCTGTAACTGGTCAAAAAGATCATCTATACGAGGTAAAGGATAGCGATTCTTCACTGTTACCTTGTTAATCTCACGATAATCAATGCACATCCGCATCGACCCGTCCTTCTTTTTCACAAACAATACTGGTGCTCCCTATGACGAAACACTAGGTCGAATGAACCCCTATCTAGTAATTCTTATAACTGCTCTTTCAACTCTTGAAGTTCCGCTAGAGCCATTCGGTACGGAACTTTAGAGATCGGTGCCTTACTAGGCAGCAACTCTATCGCAAACTCCACCTCACGATCTGGAGGTAAACCGGGTAAATCATCTGGAAACACATTCGGGAATTCGCTGACTACCCGAATGTGCTCGAGTCTCAACTCATCTCGCAGCAGTTCCTTCATATAAGTTAGGTACCCCTGACATCCGTCCAAGAGTAGCTTCCTCGCCTGTAGTACTAACAAAATCTGTGGCGCTGGGCGCACACACGATCCCACGAATTTCGTATTCCTGCTCCCCAGGTGGTCCAAACTGTAACACCCCAACCCCGAGGGGCCCGGGATATTAACTTTTTACCATTGATTTGCAGCGGAAGCAAAATAAACTCAATTATTATTAAACCAGAGCACTAATTATCCATATTACAATCATTTATTTCAAAAGAAGAAAAATTACACAAGCATAAATATCTGACATCATACTAATATTTCTAAACAAATCTTTATTTTTCTATCCCCACCCGTATGCTTGCTAAGCCTGATTTCCAACATGCTCTTCAGAGTTATCTGAAATAAAAATATGATTGGAGTGAGACGACGCTTAGTAAGTAAATAAGATTATTATTAGTGTGTGGCCAAAATGAGCTTTTAAAAAAATTTCGTAAAACAATATTTAATACTATAACTTCAAAATTTCTTTAGAATAAATATAAATTTTAAAAAATTTTTGTATAAAACTTTTGTCATCAATTACAACAGTAAAATTTTATAATTATATACTATAACTGTTAAATTAAACTTTTAACTTTAAAACTGTAAAAATATTTAATGATAAACATACATATACTTTTCCTTAGATCGTCATTTAAGCACCAAAATGATCCTTTTCACGTAAACTTACACTTTTCCTTCAAATCATCAGTAACTTTGTACACGTAATTAAATATTTATAAACATATATTATAAAAACCACCCTTAGGTCTGTTTGCCGTAAGTCATGTTTACACCCATGACTGGGTTGTGCGGTCCGAAGACTAGACTTAGTTGGCTGGTCGACCAAACTAAGTCAACGTACGTAAACTTTAAGTGAGATTTTCCTTATTAACTCCTGGTCCGGAACCAGGTGTGTACTCAGGAGAAATCCACTAACATAAATAACCACTCTGTAAACAGTGTGGGTGCACTTTGATCCGTATAAACTTTAAGCTGCGGTACCGAGCATCTGTAACTTTGAACTTTCGTTGCCATAAGGGGTTTTAAAATCATCTTATTATAATTTATGCAATTTAAAATAATATCGTAAAAATCTCATCTTTACTCATATTTTCATAAAAAATGCAACGTAGAAATGAACTCATGCCACACAATTTTTGTGTTAAAAATATATATAATTTTATTTTGAATAGAAAGAAATGCTGAAAGTTTACCCGAGGGGATTAGAACATCTCTTAACCCAAAAAATAGTTGCATGTATAATAAAGATAGAACTGATATAATTAAATATGCATAAAAATAAACTCATGAAAATTTTGTAGAACTAATTAACATAATTGAAATTTACTTATAAAATAAACTCGGGTATGAATTTAAAAAAAAAAAAAAAAAAAAACTAACATAATCAAAATTTACTTACCTTCTTCCTTACGAACACTGTAACTATCTCTAAGAAATGAGATCGGAAAGAGTTGGTGATTGAGAATTTATTCAAAAATTCTCTCTCCACCACAAATTCTTTCACTCACTAATCCTTCTTTTCCTTGAAAATTATTGTGAAAAATGAAGGTTGAGAGCTCCCTATTTATAGAAAAATTTTGAGGAAGAAATGAAATTTATAAAAGTGTGGGGAGATGTGTGAAATTATAATTTTTTTAAAATTAAAGAATGGGCAAGGGATGGGTAAGGTATGGGTTGAGTATGGGATAGGGATGGAGGCCATGTGAGAGTGCTTGCCACCATTCCCATTAAATAAATTTTTAATTAATCACTTACCTAATTAATTAGTCAATTAGTTAATTAATTATTTTATTATTTTATTATTTTTCTTAATCATTATTATCATTATTTTTACTTTTAAACTATTTTTAGTATTTATTTATTTTATTATTTATTTTTGAACAAAAATTAAATTTGAATTTTAAAAACTCATGTGGGCCCCACACAACTTTGAGACTCAAATGGATCCTACGTAACTCGAATAACTCTTATACGATTTTATGCATCCTACATGGCTTTGAGACTCGTATAAACCTCCATACGGCTTTGGGACTCATATGGGCCCCACACAGTCTTGTGGGCCCCACATAGGATATCTATATTATTATTATTTTATCATATATTTCTACAAATTATATCAGTCAAAACATTATTTTATGTACTTATTTACGTATATAAACAGTGTCTTATGGCTCCGGGACTCATGTGGACCCCACATAGTCTTGTGGGCCCCACATATGATACCTATATTATTATCATCTTATTATGTATTTTTACAAATTATATCTGTCAAAACACTATTTTATGTATATATACTTATTTACGTGTACAAATAGTGTCTATTCTATTTATCCTATGAAATTCCATTTTGACCAGGCCGACCTCCAGGGAGCGACTGAGCCGCAATGGTTTCTGAGCACTCGCTAAGACAAGGTCTTTCTTAGGCATCAAACATGGAATCAAGGATCCTACAGAAAAACACTTCTGTATTGATATTAACTTAATGACCATTTTTATTATTTTATTATTATTGTACTTTAATTATATACATATTTTTGGGTCATCACAAAAACACTATTACCTTCCTACGATAGTCAATCACAACATAACTGGAGAACAACCAATTCATCCCCAAAATAACATCGAACCCCGACATGTCATAGACAATAAAATCAACTCGTAGCAGCTTGCCCTGAATTTCCACTAGACAGTCTACCAACATCTTCCTATAGAAAGATACACTCCTAGATGGCGTAGTAACAGATAACACCTCATTCATGACTTGAGTCTTAACCCCATACCGTCCCACAAAATTCATAGATACAAAGGAATGGGTTGCACCCGAATCAAACAAAACAAAAGCTTTATTTGAAAGCAGTAGTAAGGTACCTGTCACCACGTTCCCTACCTGCTCAGCGTCCGCTGGAGTAAGAGAGTATACTCTTACCAGAGCTGTATTCGTCTAAGCGGTTCCCTGAGGTATTTGATTGCTCCCTCGGTTCCCACTAAATGCAGGCACATCTCACCTCGGTGCACGACAATCACAAGACATATGGCCTGGCTGGCCACAATTGTAAAAATTACCCCCAAATGACCGGCACTCACCCTCGTGCCACCTGTGGCATCTGGTACAATGACCACTAGTCTGACTCATTTGAGAATCCTGGCGCTCGGTATTCTGACGATAACCCGAGCCCTTGCTCCTCTTCTTCCACGATCCCTGACGAGATCCTGTATGAGAACTAGGAGGTAATTTCCCCTTCCTCGATTCCTGATCCACCTTGTCCTCTTGCATACTAGTCTCAATCACCGTGACTTTATCCACCAACACCGAGAACTCACGGATTTGAAGCATACCCACCAGTCTACGGATATCCTTCCTCAAACCCTTTTCGAACCTCCGAGTCTTCTCGTACTCGCTCGAGATCAAACATGGTGCAAAGCAGAAAACTTATCTGCCTTTGCATCACGTACAGAAGACGGGAAGTATCTGTCAAAGAACACCTCCTTGAAACGGCTCCACGTCATCTCCTCAGGACCACCTCTCTGCTTCTCCAGTAGATTCACCGCAGTCCACCATCAATCCGCCTCCCCAAACAGCTGGAACGTCGCATAGAGGACTTGTTGCCTATCCGTGTAGTGCAGGACTTTCAGAACCCTCTCAGTCTTCTCCATCTAGTCTTCTGCTATCATTGGGTCAAGTCCTCCGGAGAACGTCGGAGGATGCATGCGTGTGAACCTCTCAATGGTGCACCCCGCAGTAGTAGGAGAGCGCTCGCATCTATTCACATTCCGCCCGATCCCCCGTAATACCTGCCTCGTCAAACCTCAAAGCATAGAAGGAGACTCATCACTCACAGTCTCCTCGGAGCCACTTCCCAAGTCATTATCCTTGGACTCCATTATGCAGTACAATAGGAATCTATCAGTATCCCCACAACACATACAGTTAACACAATAATCTACACTAATCGTGTTAACTACTCCATGCCAGGTCTAAGTCTGTCCTATCACACCGACACGAAAGTCATCAAAGATCTGCCATTCTTTTACTGGAATCGTCATCCCAAGAAAAACACGGAATACCGTCGACAAATACCGGTCTAGCAGCCAAACAACCCTCAGCCAACTCTACCCATATCCACTTCCTATACTCTGGTATGTACTCACAACTAAGCCTAACCAAGTCTACAAGATCTAGTAACTTGGTTAGCTCTGATACCAAGCTGTCACGCCCAGAACCCCGAAATGGAACCCAGGGGTGAAAATGTAACTAACCTGTCCCTATATCTGATAAAACATCCAAAGATACATTACAATGGATGAGGGTCCGACCCCGTGGGGTTCCCAGACACCCTAAACACATCCAATCACAATCATATACGCAGCAAAAAAAGGTCATTCTACATCAACATATACAGTACCATACCAGAGTCTATATAAGAGCAAAACATGGCTCTATCAAAAACGTACAAACTGGGTGCCCAACACATCCCAAAATGGCAACCCATCAGAATACAATCCTAGCACTTACCCAAGTGCTAAACGCAGTACACCGGCCACTACGCTCCCTACACCAAGACGCTAGTTCCAGTTACTCGAAGGACCTGTAAAAATGTACGTACAGCAGGGGTGAGACACCTCTCAGTAAGGAAGAACACAAGTTATGTCGGTGTGTGGCATTTGAGTGTTATCTTGATGCAACATACACGCAGTTAAATGCAATCCAGTACTAATCTACACAGTGCATACACGCACACATACACATACACATGATTAGCAATCCAGGTGTCATCACACCCATCGGCTAGAAGCCGGCCCGTGACATACGGTGTTGGCCCGTAGCCAACCAGCAAACACGACGCCACCGGCACATGGCTAGTCCCCAACTCCCATGGCATCGTACCGACGCTAAACTAGTGGATCCACACCCTTCGGCCTGATTTGTCGGAATAGACTCACGCCCTTGGATATAGAGCCGGACACTCTTGCCTACGCGCAGGCGATAAACACATGCCCTCGAATATAGTGCCGGACACTCTCAGTACCTAGAATAATTTTGGAACCGTGTTCCTACTAGCATTTCAACATATCACACCCACATGCATGCTCATATAACCAAACAAACCACACACATTTGGTAATCTAAATCATGGTTTTTCAAACAAATACAGTTCAAACAAGTCAAGGCATGACCATCCCAATAATCCAGTATAAATCAACATTTTCAACAAAACCAAGGATGCAGCCCGTCGCCCCCTTTTTCCCAAAACTATAATAATGAAAAACCCATAGTTTTCCCTGTTAGATCCCCCTAAATGAGTAGCCAAAACACACATAGGATCGTGAACCGCAGTTCCACCGAGTTCGATTTCAAAAATAACCAATATAAACATAGTTCCCTTTACCTTTTCCCCGAATAGCAAATCCCGAACTCAAGATCCCTAAACAGCGAACCGAATTTCAAATCCTACAAATCACAGTACAGAATATGCTCACGAGACAGTTTCCTACAAAACTACCGGATCAGAAATGAAATCCGAGTCTTACCTCAATTTTACGCTGAAACCCAAAAATCTCCGAAACAGGATTTCGATTCGTAGAACTGGTAGAGAATCCTTCCACAATCCTCGTGGTAACTTCAGATTCCCGATTCCAGCAACAATCGGCAAAGAAATCTAGAGAGATAGAGAGTAAGGAGAGTTAGAGAGAGAGAGAGAGAGAGAGAGAGAGAGAGAGAGAGAGAGAGAGAGATTTGAAGTTTCTTAATGAAGAAGTAATGAAATTTGATATTTATAGCCCTTTGACTTGGGCGCCTTCATCGACGAAATGGCACACTCTTCGACGAATCTTTCATTGCTTCCGTCGACGAATCAGTGGCCTCGTCGACGAGTCTGGGATCTCCGATTTTTCCGAGACTCCTCAATTTCTCCTCGTCGATGAGTGTCTGAATTTCGTCGACGAGAAGAACAAATACTTCGTTGACAAAAGCTGTTCAAATACCAATTTTACCCCTCTTTTATTATTTAAACCCACTTATCGCGGTTCAGGTTCTTACAGTAAAATTCATACATATATTTCCTGTAAAATAAGTCAACCTACATTTAACATTTATATGCTGAAAATATACCTTTAATTTCTTACATAATTATCCTGAAAATATCTTTCACTTTCATTAGTTCATTTTCACATATACGTATCTAATAAACAGCCCTAAGCTCGGAAAACGTAATTTAAATGATTGACATTTTTAAACCCATATCGAAACATATGCACGTATATATAACACAATTTATTTTTCATTAAATTCATAAAACATCTGATTTAATATATATTTTTTCCCTTACCTGGTTTATTAAACTATGCCAACAGAGACCCTAAAAAGATGCCTGCGGCACTCACCTGAACCTTAATCCAATAATCCTAGTTCAATTAAATCAATCCTAAATAAAATACTATTTTAATATTTCTTAAGCTCATAAATTCCAAATAAATAATTATACTCTCAAATATAACTAATTTACCTACTTCCCCAAATCTTACTCTCACTTTGGAGTGGGCTTTAGAAAATCCAAATTGAAAATTTACTCACGCCAGAATGATGATGATCACGACTAGGACCCCGTGTTGGTGTCCGATCGTCAATTTAATGGCAGATTTAAGGAAAAATTGAGAAAGTAGGAAAAAATTGTCTTACCCTAGGAATGGTGCTTATGCCACTCCCACGACAAATTCGCTATAGTAGAAATGTCAGTGGCAGAGTTAAGAATTCAACAGTACCTTCCGTTTTCTGATCAATCGAATATCCACTGAGAAATTAAGAAAAGAGAGAGAGAGAGACGGAGGAGTGGTTGACGTTTTAGGGGGGGTGTCGCTGTTCAATTGAAGATTTTCAATTTCATTCCAAGACTTCCTCAGGAAGTCTCTTTATACATATATATTATATATTATAACTTTACTTTTAAATATTATATATGTGACGACCCGCTTATTTTCCACATTTTTTTTATATTATAATAAAATCAACATCATATATTCTAACTCAGCAGACCACAATCCACCCGGACCTGTGGGTACTAGGGATAAATCAGAACACAACATGGAAGCCTAAGCAGTAGGAAACATACAATCATATGTATATCAATACCATATATCACAATATACCAAAGTTACTACAATCACTGTATCTCAGTATATACATCCCAAAAATCATATTTAGGGACATTTCCCCCAAAATCTAACCGTCCATACAAAAACTTACCCTTCACATAGGGCAAATAAACAACTCTAGATCAGCGGGGCTTTTCCCGCTCTCCTATCAGGAGCTCTTGAAAAGTTTATAAGATTTAGGGGTGAGACACCTCTCAGTAAGGAAAATAAACTAATACCAGTGTGTGGCAACATGAGTATATCATGTTATATATATACCATACATAACATATCCAGTAACTATTTGTCAAATCTGGGAAAACATATATATATCAAAACACGGCAGAACATATTGCATTTTCATAAACATATCTCATCTCATATAGTAATAATAACATAAAACATTCCTAGTAGGTTAACTGACTGTTGTGATGTATTACCTCCACATGGCTGGGTTGTGTGACCCGAAGGCAGGACCTGACAATGGTTGACCGACCACTGCCAAGTTAAACATATAGTCTGCAAGTTCGATGGGTCTGCCTGACCTGGTCCGTACACCAGGGGCGATCACACACACTTCTTGATAACCACAATGACTATCCAATCTCACACCAATCCGTACAACGGCGTTAACACAGATATCATGATCACGAAGACCATGGACACATAGCAACGATACCGTGCAAGTGCTAGCCTAGATCAAGCCAACTAGGTTCTGATATCATATAACATATTCTAAAACGGTGATACATGGATATCTCATATCATTAATTTTCACATCAATCATATCATTTTGCATATATATGTGTGTGTGTGTGTGTGATAAAAATCATCGACCCATACGCCGGTGTTACACATTTTATCAAAGCTCGGCCCGTACGCCAGCAACACATAGCACAGCCCATACGCTGGCAAATCACATCATAGCACGGCCTGTACGTCGGCAAACATATTATAGCACAACCCGTACGCTGGCAAATCACATCCACATAGCACGGCCCGTACGCCGGCAAATCATAGTCACATAACACGGCCCGTACGCCGGAAAAACATATAAAAACCTCGGCTCGTACGCCGGTTTTTCCATTATAAAAATTCGTATGATTCACATTCTTAGAAAACAGTATTTCATAACATTCCTACTCATGCCACACAAACAGGTTTTTCACGTATTCAATATACCATCATTTTAGCTATTTTTTCAAATATAAATCATATATATATATATATACATGCATTCTCTCAAAAGAACTAACTTAGTTTATCCCCTTACCCGATTTCTGAAAAGCCCATAAGAAAATTGGCCCGTACCCGCAAGGTTCCTAACTCAACACCTTGAAAATGAAAACTCCTAGTATTAAACTTCAATATTTCCATGCATACATCATTTCTTATAACTACCCTGAGGCCAAATTTGGCTTAAAAAGTCTTACCTCAACTCTGGAATGATTCCCAACTTGCTTTCACCAACGATCCGCTTCGGCAGATTTGGAGAAAACTCCCCCAGGAGCGTCGTGGTGACTTCAAATCGTCGATCCGACATAAATTTGGTCCGGAATCGAAGAGAGAGAGAGAGAGAGAACCGAAGAGGAGAGAGAGAGGGAAAAAATTAGCTTAATTATGAAGATAAACTCGGATTTTTTGATATTTATAGACAGGAGATTTTGTCGATGAGCCACGTCATTCGTCGATGAATCCTTCAATAATTTCATCGATGAAATTCAGTCCTTCGTCGACGAAATTCAGTCGGCTTAAACCCCCCTCTCGGCATTTCTTCGTCGACGAAATTCAGTCTTCGTATGAATTTTCTTAAGGCTTCATCGACGAATCCTCTGTATTCGTCGACAAAGCCTTGATGATTCACTCCCGCTATTCCTTCTATTTTCGGTCTCCATTTCCCTTTCTCTTGATTATTTAAATTTCATTTTTCTTCGGGTCGTTACAATATATATATATATATGTATATATATATTTCTATATACCAATTACATTATTTATCTAATAAACCAATTTAATTATGTTTAATTAATAATTGATTGATTGATTTTATTATTTTTTATTTTATTTTATTTTTCTTTTATACTATTCCTTTTTATTTATTTATTTAAGACATTATAATTGATTAATAATTTTAATTAATTATACTATTTTTTTCCCGAGTTACTACACATAAGATTTGGAACTCTCTAATCATAAGATCTTATATTAATATTAGGATCAATTAAAGTGTTATTGGATCGAGATCATACCAAATCATATCTATAACTTATATAAATCCAAGTAGTAACATTGCACCATGCAATTAATGCAGGGCTGGTTCTTTACAATATAGGACCCTATGCGAAACCTTAATATTTTGTTTAATTTTTATTTCTATTTAAAATTATTTTAAAAAATTTTTGAGATACAAAATCACTAATTAAAGTTTTATTTTCAAGATAACATTGAGACTTGAAAAAGAAAGAATTAAATTACATTTACTTTACTTTTCAAAATACAATTTCATTTACTTTTGAGATAGTAAAAAAGTCAATATATGGGAAGAGATGAAATCATAAATAATGTTAACATTAAAAAAAAATTAGGGACCTCAACTTTTGAGATAGTGGGAAAATCAATGTATGGGAAGAAATGACATTATAAATAATGTTAATATTAAAAAGGAAAAATTGGAAGCCTAAAAAATTTTGGAGCCTTAGGCAAATTGCTCAATGGCCTTATGGTCAGACCGGCCCTGAATTAATGGATTCTAAGTATTAGGTGTAGAAAATAGGAACTTGTAAGTGTTTCTCATAAAAACTTTCTATTAAAAAGTGAGCTTTAAAAATTTTTAATTTAGTTTTACTTTTTAGTAGCGGAAATTGTTCTTATGAACTTAATCTTTGATTTTCATAAATATAAGAGTTTTTATTTTTTAAAAAATAAGGTGAAGATTATGTTTTTTTTTTTTTTTCTTGCTTTCGTGTTTGTTGAGTTTCTCTCCTTTTCCATGGGTTGATTATTTTATTGGTTCTTACTAGTTGGGCATTATGTCTGTGTCTTACATTTTTAAATTTAATATTTTAAAAGGAATAGTGGAAAAGTATAAATACTTTTTAAAAAATAAAAGGGTCTTATTAAATTATTATGTACTCATGATTTGTAAATAATATAATCTTATAATTTTATAAACTCTCTTTACTTTTAATTAATACTAATCCAATGCTTGGTATGGTAGAATGAAACATAATGAAACTAAAATTAAATGAAAACTTATGTGTTAAATGTAAGATTACAAAGATTAATTTCATTCAATTTAATACCATATTTCTAAAGTTAAAATAATCGGTTTATTGATATAAGATTTGAAACTCTCTAATCATAAGATTTTACACTAATGTTAGGATCAATTAGTGTCATTAGATCCACATCATACAAAATCATAGAAAATTATACATGAAACCTCCCATTCAATTTTTTTTTTGATTACATAGGAACTTCAGCCATCAATGAGCCATTCGGACTCCCTGGTGCGGCGCCAAACATACGGATCAGTATCCTTCACCCCTAGGTCTCGCTGATCAGGGTGAAGTCCGAATGCGGACATGACTTCTGTGCATCAGTTGGACGTTTAGCCAACCCGACCCCTGTGACACATCTCTATTACCATCCACGGTCCTCGCTGACTCACAAAGAACTCTCACCATCCACGGTTCCTGTTGGCTCATAGAGCGAACTTTTACTATCCATGGTCCCTACTGATTCACAGAGTAAGCTCTCATAATCCACAAGTACCCTTCATGCATGTGTGTGTAGGGGTGTGCAATCGGTCAGTTAAGCCAATTTGGCTAATTAACTGAATTAATCGAAAAAATTTGGTTTACTATTCATCGTAACTGAATCGGTCGAATTACCCTTCTTACCTGAACTTTACCCGACCGAACCAAATTTTTGATTAATTTAATTAACTAAATTTAACCGAATCAAATTATAATTAATTATGAGGAAAAAAAATATATGACTGAATGCTTTAAATATTTTATTTATATTAAATTATTAATTATATAATAATTATGAAATCCTAATTATAAATTATATAATTTATATTTAATTATTAATTAATTATATAATTCGGTTAAATCGGTTAATCGAAATATAATTTCTTACAAAAATTCCTACTAAAAAAACCTTTAAAATATTTTAATTTATTTTTATTTTTTAGTAGCAGTAAATGTCCAAGTTTATAGTTGGTTTTATAAATGAATGTCTCTATATTTGTAGACACATGCGTGTATTGATGGATTGTTACATTTCGCTAATAATGATTTATTTTTGTTCTCCTCTTACTAAACATTACGTCTGTTCCGTTTAAAAGCATCCCAGTTCCAAAGACGCGTGGGTCCCACAATGACATCCGCGCAACGGAACCGTGAGGCAGCAAAGGACGGAGCCGACGCCCGGGCGGTGTAAAACCTCGTGACGACTGACGGAGGCGGGGCTCCGCCTGGGTCCCACCTAACTCCATGCCTCCGCCTTCTCTTTTTAATTAAGAAAAAATAACAAATATTTAAAAAGATAAGATGTATTTGATATTCAAAAAAGATATAAATATTTCAAAAGAGATGTGAAATTTTAAATTTTAAATTTTAAATAAGATATTATCTGAATCTTTGAGATTTGATGCACTTATAATAAAATATTTTTTAAGTTACAACTACTTGATATTTGTTAAAAATCCCTTAAACTTATATATATATATATATATATATATATATAATTTGAGAAATAAATAAATGAAGCATAATATTGAATAAAATAATAATAAAGAGAAAAATATTTTCAAATTTGGCTAATTAATTTAAGTAATTAATGTGAACGCGAATAATGTTTTTCAAGATTTATTTTTGAATTCCGTAATATTCTAAAAAAAAAGGTAATTTAATTAGTTAAAAAGGAATAAAAAAAATTATATGAAATTTATGTGGATTGTGTAGAGAGTAGAATTTAAAATTAAAAAGAAAAAAGAAAAAGAGTAGAGTTAGTTTAGAAAGATTAATTCATGAAAGAGGATAATAACGATTTTTTGTTTTTAAAATTTAGAAAAAAGATAAAGAGGAGGGGAAGAGTTTAATTTGAGTTTCAATTTCAAAATCATAGTAGGAGACGGAGAGAGCGAAAGAGAGCGATAGATATAAGCAGAGCTTTTCTCTCGCCAGCTGTTCCGCTTCCTCTCTGTATCTCAATCCTCTCCTCTTCCGTCTCCGCTCCATCCCCTCTTTTTCTTCGCATTCCCCTCAACCCTTTTTCCCTCAATTCATTCGTACCAGATTATTGATATTCATGTCAATAATTCGCTGATCCCGCCGAGATCCGGAGACTCGTCACCTGCATTTTGTCTCTGCTCTGCATCTCGACCTGATTGGCCCATACCGTAAGTTGAATCCGATCTATTTTTTATGTTTTTGTTTGCTGCGTGTTGATCTCGTGATTATTGTAGTGTTTTTGAATTGCATCATTGTTTTTTAGTTTCTGTGATCGGTTGAGCATTTGGTAATTTGATCCTCGCGGGCCAATGACTGTGGAGAAAGGCGTTTGTAGCGAGGAATCTGGCGTTTCCAACGTTGGAATTGAGGGGAAGTGTGGGCTGGATATGGGTTCGCAAGAGGATCTGAGCACAGCTGGTGCAGAGTGCAACGGGGTTGCGCATCGCGAGGTTGGAGAGGGGATTAATGGAAGTGGTAAGGATGAAGCCGATGATGATCCCTCTTATGTTTTTGTCAATGGGAACGACGTCGACCCTGTCGCTGGCGATCCCTCCATTGGGAGTGATCTCAATGCAGAGGACGGTGTCGAATTGAACGCTTCGGAATCTAATGTTTGTTCCCAAAATGGGACGATCGAGGTGCGGGGGGGTGATGATTCCAGCGATAGGAATGGGGAAAGCGTTAAGTTGCATGGGGAGGATGAATGCATTGTTGAAAATTCTGAAGTTCTCCCGTCAAAAACTGATCTCGTCCAAGGAGCTGAGTCGAGCGTCGAAAATGGAGAATGCGATCGCCAGGCGTGTGGAAAGGATGATTGCATTGCTGAAGGGGAAAGCGTGGAGAATGATGAAAGCGTTCGCACTGTTGAAGGGTCTGTTATTTTCCCTTCAAAAAGTGAGCTTGCTCTGGATAATTCAAAATCCCACGAACCCGATGGGGAAGAAGTAACGAGGAGTGATCCAATTGCGGAGGAGCAAAATGGAGTGGTGGTTGTGGAGCCTGAACCGGAGCGGCTTGATGGTGTGGTGGAAGTTGAGGAGCAAGTTCAGCTGGAGCCGTCTGCTGAATGTGAATTGTTGCCTGCTGATGATGCAGAGATGAAGTTGGAACAGCAAAATAAGTGTAAGTCAACTGCTGAAACTGAAGAAACTCAGCAATCTGCAATACCTTCTACAAATTCTGCTGAATCTGAGACTGGAGATGATGCAGAGGTGAAGTTTGAGCCGCAAAACAATCTAGAGTCAACGGCAGAAACAGAAGAAAAGCAGCAATCTTCAATTCCTTCTTCAGATTCTGCTGACTCTGAACTTCTTCAGTCTAGTTGTGGGCTGGAGAAAGTTGAGGAGGAAAGCAAATTAGACCCTATTATGGATGTAGGAGAAAACAAGGAAGGTCAGAGTATGGCTAAGGGGAATGCTCAAGCTGATTTGGAACAGGAAGCTCATGTTATAGCTGATGAGGATGTTCATGCTGATCTAGAACAGGAACCTCAAAGAAAGATAAATGAGGGTGTACATGTTGATTCAGATTCCGAAAACAAAGCCATAGAATCTGCCAACAGGATATTTATAGAAGTTAGCACTCCTGGAGACGTGGCCGCGGACTTGGTGCTGAATTCTGTAATGGCTGAGGGTGATGTAAGTCATCTAGGGGCAGAATCTGCAGTTGCCACTGGCCTTGTCTTGGCTGAAAATGGAGATAACTGTCCTACTCATTGCACTGAAGATTGTGTTTCCAAAACTGTAACGATTAATGACTCTGATGGTGGCATTCAAAATGCTTCAGCACTTAATTCATCTTCCGAGAATGGTGAAAGCTTGCTTTTACCTGTACATAGTGTGAGATCAGAAAATGAAGTTGGTAGCTTACCCATCGAAAGTAGTGACAATTTGCATGAAGACAACAATAACAAAATGTTGAAGGAAGTTGGGGAAGAAGCTCCTTTGGTTAATGAAAGTTTTCCAAGTTGCGATGCTGAAACTGTGGGACTTGAAACTGCAGTTGATGGCTCTGTTGAAGATGAGAGCCTTCCAAGCTGCCCTGCTAATGTTGTCAAATCAGACATCATTTTTGGCTCAATGGATTTTGAAGAAAAGGTGCCTACTTTATCATCCGGTGATGCAAACGTGGAGTTCAAATTCTCAAATGGATTCGCTGGATGTGCCAGCAAACAGCCTACTTGTCATAGTGCTAATGTGAAATCAGAACTTGAAGTTGAAAGCACTTCTGCCTTAAGCTGCAGGGATATGCCTAGCAGTGAGATCTCTTCTGCCTTAAGCAGCAGTGGGGATATGCCTAGTGCTGATAATACTCTATCTGAATCCAAGTTTTCAGCAGGTTCTGTTGTAAACAGTGACAGTGCATCAAATACTGTCCCTAATGCTTTAGATGTTGAGAATGAGGAGGATCAGCTCCCTGCAGGAGATAGAGATGATAAACAGATGTGTCAAGAAGCTGAGGGCACTGAAAGGCATCACAGGGATGAAACCGCAACTTCATCCGCAAAAAGTTCCTGTGCTGATGCTTTGGATGGGCACAGTGGAGATGCTGACGCTGGGAAGAGGCCATTCAACTATTTGATCAGGATTCCAAGATATGATGATGAAAAATTCAGAAAACAGATCAACCTTGCTGAGCTACAAGTTGAAGAGAGGACTCAAAGTAGAGATATTATTCGTGGTGAAATCCAAATGAAAAGGGTAAGCAATTTTCACAGTGCTCTTGATGATATTTTTAAGAGTTACTTGTCCATATTTATTTGATTGCTTGTATGCTCCTTCAAATAGGCTGCTTGTAAGGAGTATGCTGAGAAATTTGAAGCAGCCATATCAGAAGAGAAAGCTATACGCGATTCGCTTAAGTCTAAACGCCAGGAAATAGATGCTGTTCAGTCTATGGTCAACAAAGTGAAGAATGCAGTTTCTGTTGATGACATTGATGGAAGGGTAAGTACCCACTTGCCTGATTTCTCAGTTTACGTTTTTTCTTAATTTATTTTTATTTTTATTTATCTTCTTGAATATATTGCTTGCAAACAGATACGCAATATGGAACATGCAATAGAACATGAGTCCCTGCAGTTGACAGTAGAAAAGCATTACCTTCGAGAAATTAAACAATTGAAGCATGTTCGTGAACAGCTCTCTTATAACATGGGTAAACAGGATGAATTGAAGGAGGCCATGGACCAAAGAGATCAATTTGATGAGCGTTCAAAGGTACTAAGATGTGGTTCCTGTCATTTATTCTTTATTTATTTTAACTATGTCACCAGTATGATCTTTTATATTGAATTTGAGATTGAAATTGCAGTGGGATCTCCGATTTTATGTACCAAGAACCGCCAAACTGACACTATAAAAACACGTGCAAAACTTTTAACGATATGCAGGGTTTTTTTTTTTTTTTGTAAATTACATAAAGATTAGGTAAAGATTATAGATATGTGTATGTTGAGACCTGCAATTCTAAAATGAAATGCATATATCTTCTTTATTAGCATTTTTTGGCATTCTTAAGATCATTCTACTAAATTACATCACATTTGAATATAAATAATGTCATGCAGATCAATGGTTGAATCAAAATGTTGAAAGAAGCTCCTTTTACAAAAAATAATTGGGATATCTAATTAGAAAACAAACTCACTTTAGAGGTCATCGTTGTTCAACTTATTACCATTCAAGGTCTTAAATTTCGATTTTGACTCAAATTTTGAAGCTCCAAAAGTAGGGAAATTTCAATGGAAATTTCGATTTCGATTTCAATTTCGATTTGAAAAAATAACGGAAACTAGTAGTAAAGCATGAAATTCTTTGTGAAACTTTAGAAATGGTTAACAAACATAAAAATATAAGTTTTAAGACTAATATATTACAAATTAAATACATCTATGTTTTGTATGAGGTGCAAAAGTTGTAAAATAGTACGTGTATCAAACATGTTTGTAAAATATTGTACATTAAACATATTCAGTTAATGCAAATGAAATTCATAAATCATTTAAATATTATTTATTATACAAATATTGATAATTTAGGCATGAATGGTTTAATAAAATATTACTATAAATTTATTTTTTCATATAATTTCAAAAGCATTTGTGATAACCTTTTGTTTCAATAAAATAAATTAAAAGAGAAATTTCTCTTCACTCTCGAGGTTTTGATAAATTTCGACAAATTTTGCTAAAATTTAGAGGTTTCGATAAATTTTGGATGATTCGTTGAGATTTTGACGGAAATTGACTGCCATTTCGATTTCAAAGGTGATGGAAATTTCGACAATTTCGTGGAAATTTAAGACCATGTACCATTTGCCTCTCCTTGGTTAAGGAAGAGGAAGATGATTTTAAGCCTTTTTCTCATTTGTCAATTCTAAGTTTAAGCCTTTAACTTGGTTTTTATTAAATAGCTTACTAAAATAATTTTGCTTTCTTCTACTTGTGTAGTTAAACTTTCTCTTGGCATAACTTTACAGTCCTTGCATGATAAATGATCTACCTCCTAGTTAGGAAAAAAATTATTTGACTTTTATTTTGTCCACTCTTGAAAGTTATTAAGTTTTCTTCTTTATTCTTAAAGCAAGTATTCATTGTAATAAGATCATATGACATGGCAAAGTCTAAAGATCATATCCCCAAACTCATTTTCATCTTCATATCCATGCCCTTCATGTATCTTCTCGTAACCTTTAGTATCCTTTCCAAGGTGTTCATTTAGATAAACTCGTATGAATATCCCTTGTATAATACTATCTATATCTTCCCAAAATTGACTTTTAAGGTTATCTACTAAGCTTATCTGAGCAGCAAGCTCTAATGACATTTATTAATGCTTGGGCTAAAACCATCTTGATTTTATGATTCTACCTCCTACTCTTTTGACATCTACAATACTATCTTTTAAGTCTTTCTCTACAATGATTCATATTCCATTCTTATGTTTTTCTTTTCTAGTATACCTAAATTTGGGTATCTACAATGTAGGGCAAATAGTGCACCGCTAAGGACTAAGGAGGAGTGAGTTAGTTACTGTAAAGGATAGCAAAATGGGTAGGGGTAGACCTAAAATAACTTGGAATGAGATACTGAATGAGGATTTAAAAGCCTTGAAATAGTTAGAGAAAAGTGTCGTTGATTGTATAAATTGGTGGAAAAGGATTCATGTAATTGACCCTACCTAGGGGGGGCTTAAGGCTTGGTTTTTTGTTGTTGTTGTTGCATCTACTTGTAAACCATATTTGATTATATCCAAAACAACCAACAAAAATATAAACAAGTAAAGGTGTAAGTACAGACACAGAAAGACACACGTGTGTGCATACACGCATGATTTTATTTAGATCAGTATATTATTTTTCCTGCTAGAAACAAAGATGTGCATTGCATCTCTACTGCCTTAAAAAAGATAAAATTACTGCTTCATGAGTATAAAATTTTGAAAATACAACCAACAGAAACCATGAGTCTAATCTGATGGAGATATTATTTCCATCATGAACATATACTTAAAAAGTATCTCAAAATTCAAAACTTTGCATGCTTTTTTAGAATTTCAAACCTTTGATGTTAGTAATTCAAGCTACCTGATGAAAGTCTTAAAAGAAAGCCAAGAAAACCATAACATCATGAACCTCCACTTCAAAAAATTATGCTCGTTATGAAATTTATACCTTTCATCCTTTCCTGTAAAGGACAGTATTTATTTTCTCAGCTAATATTGGTAGCGGTGAGCTACTTTAAAGATATTTTTATTCATTATTGATGCTAATCACTGAATCACTCAAACATAAAGTTTTCCTTTTCCTCTTCTTCATCACCTCCCCTTGGTAATCAGAACCAACTAAAGAACTCTAGACAAAACCCAACAGTATGATGCTCAGATGCTGTAATTTGCATTCTTGTTTTATCTTCGTTGTTCTATTTGAGAGTCATTTTATGGTTACTCAAATTAATTGCTAATTACTTATTTCCAATTGTTAGTGATCCTTACAGCAATCTGGAGTAACAATGCTTATGCAATTAGAACTGTTATGGAATGAGCTTTGCCACTATTTATCCAGATAATTGTTGAAGCAGATATTGTAGTTTTAGTAGGAAAGGGAATAACTAATTGTTATTGTAATTTTAGGAGGAAAGGGAAGCAGATAATTGACTTTTGTACTTACATAAAAACCTCAAGACACTAAATTACATGTGTTTCTCATTGCTGATCTTTTTTCATCATATGCAGTTTCTAAGGAAGGAAGCAGATTCCCTCAAGGACAGAGTGTCAAAGGCTGAAGTGATTACCAAAGCTGCCAAAAAGATATATTTTGATGAAAAAGGAAAGCTAAGTGAATTGCAGGCGCAGTTTAAAATTGCTGATGATATTCGTCAGCAGGCCTATGCTAATTTACGAAGCATGAAAAAAGAATTTAATGAGAAGGTATGTTAATTATTGCTAGGAAATACTACTGCCTTCTTTATCTGTTGAAATTTTTAGTTCAAATTGATTTGTTCAGTTTGGCTTGCACATGGTTTTTATTAGCCTAGAGAAAGTCTATGATAAAGTATGTAGGGAAGTTCTGTTTTTGATGTTATTAAGGATATGTATGATAGAGCAATGATTAGTGTTAGGATTAGATGGGGAGTTGGATAATTTCCAAACAGGAG
Organism: Malania oleifera; assembly: GCF_029873635.1. NCBI lineage: Eukaryota > Viridiplantae > Streptophyta > Magnoliopsida > Santalales > Ximeniaceae > Malania > Malania oleifera. The sequence continues at coordinate 109,095,934 of NC_080424.1, forward strand.
GAATATTGGAGAGAAGTTTTATAATTTATAGGTTTTAAAATAAGTAGAAACAATATAGAGTATATTAAATGTAATTTTAGTTGTATTAGGAAAAAGATTAAACTTGATTGTCAAGAAATTAATAGAACTAGTAGACTTTAATACCTTGGATATATTGTGCAAGGTGAAGAAGAAATTGAAGAACAAGTAATACATAAAGTTAAAGCGAGTTGGAAAATGGAGAAGTGCTTCGGTTGTGTTGTGTGATTAAAGAATACCCTTAAAATTAAAATGGAAGTTGTAAATAATGGCTATAAGACCAGCTATGTTATATGGATGGCAACTAAGAAAAAGCATATCCAAAAATTAAAAGTTTCTGAATTTAGAATGCTATGGTGGATGAGTTGTATAATGCTAAAAAAAATATTAAGGAATAAACAAATTTGCAGTAAATAAGACATAACACTCATAAAAGATAAAAGGGGGGGGACTAAGATGGTTGAGGCACCTAGGTACTTGTTACGTAGGTCAAACGATACACCGATGAGTAGTAAGCTAGTTAATGTTGGTGGCAGTAAAAGAGGTAGGCTATAGACCATAGTTATTAGAATCTTACAATTCACTTCCAAATCCATATCAATTCCATTCCTAATCTATTCGAATCTTATTAGAGGATTAAAACACAATCCAATTTCAGATTCAATTAGACCCAGTTTGTTTAAAACTCCAAAAGAAGCTTTCTGGATTGCTTTCTTGTTTTTACATGATTGCCTTCTATTTCTTCATTATGTTGGTTCTATGTTGAAAATGAGGAAAAAACAAAACAGTAGGTCTCATGTTGCCTCACAAAACCATTCTTCACACTTCTTGGAGTAGAGTGTTTTGCCATTGATAAGAAAGGGAATTTTTTCCCTTTTTAAATAGAGAAAGCACATGCATGAAATATGATTTTTTAATTAATTTTTTTTTACTCCTTTTCTTTTTATTTTTTAGAGAAAGCAAAGACATGAAATATGATTTTTTTATGGATACATTTTAATTGTATTTTGCCATTTTGCACAAGTACAACATCAAGGATCTGCAGCCATGGGAAAATGTAGAAGAGATACAGGGGAAGGAGGAGGAGACACAAGTGGGAATCACACTTTGACTTCTCAATTCAAATTCATCAACAAACTTACACTTTTCACACACTATTTGTAAGAAAGCCTAAAATAAATGAAATTACACATATACCCCAAAAGATTTATGAAATTAGAAACAAACCCCTAAAATAAACAAATATTACCAACAAGCCCCCAAATACATATAATCCTATGCTAATTAAATTAAACATATGTAATAAACTAATTAATGAAACGCAGCAACCCTTGTCCAATTCTTCTCCATTAATCTCCAACAAGGATCAACCCATGGTTTGGCTTCTTGTCCTAGATCCAATCTCCACAGTTAGAAAATTTTGGCCTTGAATTTTGAAATTTCAAGAGGATCAGAAGTAAGAAGCAAACTTGGACTCTTTGGAAGTTGGTTCTTGAGTGATGCGAGAAATCACGTTCCATTGACAGCACCGTAGATTTGAACTGAGAATTGGCAATCACTGAATGCAAGGAATGAAAAACTCAGCAATAGAAATGCTTGAGAGGCTTTGGATGTCTTCAAACAACATGCATTTCCTTGTTTATAGTGTCTTGAAGTTGAGTAGTTCTGCCAGATTCTTTGTCTTGTTTAGTTGGTAGAGCAGGCTCCAAAATGATCTTCTTACCATTGTAGTGAAGACATATGCGTTCTTATATCCTTGACTCACAACCAAATCATCGAACCAAGGAGAACCAAGGACTACATGGCTAATATTCATGGGTATGATATCAACCAAACTTTAGCAAAATATTCACCCATTTGGATAGTTCATTTCTAGTAACAACATTCATAGGGCATCTTCCATCAATTTCTAGTGTTTCATGTTGGATTATCATGCTTGCAATATATCGTGTCTGCAACCATATAGCATGCTGCAGACCAAAATATCATGAAGAAAACACAAGTTATTGTGGCTGCAATTTCTCATTGGACTTGAAAATACAAAACAAACTGGGAAGGTTTCTCACGTGAGTCACTGGCACGTTTGGCGTGTGAGCCTCTGGCAATGAGATTTCAGGAGAACATTATTGGTGTGTGTGTGTTGGGGGGGGGGGGGGGGTTTACAATGGTGATGGTGGTATCATGAGTAAAACACAGGAAGTTAGGGATTGTGGAAGACTGACGGTTGGGAAATCTTTTGCCAGCACATGGGACCACAAGCGTGGTTGGATGATGATGAAACTTTGTAGGTATGATTTTCAATAGTTTCTGTTTTTGATTGTGTGGGTGGTGGTGTGGAATTCTACCAGAAAAACATCATTCAAAATAGAAGTGGCACAATTAAAATTTCGGCTAGAAGCTGCAGTTTTTTTTCTCCCGAAATATAGGATTGGTAATTGATGAAGGACATAAAAAATTTAGAGGGAGAAGAGGATATTAGGGAGCAGGGGATTTGGGACAGAACAGGATATCAGAACAGAGAAAGAAGGAAGAAGAAGAGGAGAAAGGGGGAAATGGGAGATTGAAGTGGAAGAACTGAGATTGATATTGGGCACCGAAGAATGCAGGACAGCATCAAGGATCTGCAGCCGTGGGGGAATGTAGGAGTGATAGAGAGGAAGAAGAAGAAGAAGAGGAGGGAAGAGAGGAGAGAGGAAATACAAGGGGGAATCACACTTTTGACTTCTTAATTCAAATTCCTAATCCTATTACTAACTTTTGTACACTATTTATAAGAAAGCCTAAAATACAAGAAATTACATTTGTTCCCCTAAAGATACATGAAATTAGAAACAAACCACTAAAATGCACAAACATTACAAACAAGCCCCCAAATACACATAATCCTATACTAATTAAACTAAACACACATGCTAAACTAATGAATTAAACACAACCCTTTCCAATTCTTCTCTATTAATCTCCAACAAGGGTCAAGCCATGGTTTGGCATCTTGTCCTACATCATATGTGCATTGCATTGGGAATCAATTTTGGAAAATTGTATCGAATCTTACGATTCTTTTTGATTCTCGATTCTCATTTCCTGATTGGAAACTTGATTCACAATTTGAATCTCAATTCGAACAACTTGGAATCAGATGTCAGTAAGGAAGAGCCCTCATCTTGTTAGAAGATATTGTCTAAGATTGTATAAATTGGCGGAAAAAGATCCATGTAGCTGGCCCCACCTTGTGGGACTAAAGCTTGGCTATTGTTATTGTTGTTGTTATGATCATAACTCTTATAAGAGGACTATAAAATTAAGTAATTGTTATTATGTATAGAATAACTCTTATAGGAGGATTATAAAATTAAGCAATTGTTACTGACAGATAAATGATCATAGATTGTGCAGAATGATAGAAATGTAGAATAAAGTTTTATATGTCAATTCAACAAGTTGAGATCAGGCTTTGTTGATTTGAATTCACTATCCTGGTTTACTGTTTAACACCCACTCAAGACATATTTTGATGAGTGTTTTATCTCATTGATGTTGTAAAGCTAATCTATATTTCCATGATGATGCTTATTAAATTGATTATATAATTTATATTTGTCCAGTTTCTACATCTTGAACTTTGAACTTCTTGATTGTGGGAACCACATGGTTTCTTGCATTGGAAATGCAGTTGATGGTTGTTTTAACTTTTATTTAGTTAATAGTACTGAGGGATTTGTTTGTTTAAGCTTTCTGTAATGTTGCCTATTTACGCCTTTTTCCTATGTTCTCAGAATGGAATTTGAACCATCTGTATTTAAAATATATGTTAAAAAATTATATAGTGGTTTCTTGCATTGTGGCACATGTTTATAATCGTGCCTTAAAAATTTCAATCCGTATCTGTCGTTCTTTTTACCTTTTAGCTTGCCTTGATTCCCACAGTTTGAGTTCTTAACTCTTTTCAAGCTTTTGAATGCAAGCTGGATCTGCAACTGGCTTGTGCTTTTGTTTCTAATACGTTGTCTTTTTGAGATTAATTCAGGCTTTAAATGCAGTATAACAAACTAAGAAAAAGAAACAAACTGAAACTTAGGGTTTTAAACTTTGATTCCTTGAACCTGCAGAATAAATATTTTTGGATGTATAGAGATGATGCGGAGAAAGCCAGAAAATATGCATCAGATAAAAACAAAGACAAGCTTCATCATCTTTGTGTGAACCAGGTGAGTTTGTGCATTCGTTCTGTTGCCTTTGGTTAATACTCCCCACCATGTAATTACATGTTAATCTACTGCTTAACAATTGTTTAGGTGGAGAGGATAATGGATCTTTGGAACAACAATGATGATTTTCGAAGGGAATACATTAGGTGCAACACAAGGAGCACCCTGAGGAGACTGAAGACATTAGATGGGCGCTCACTTGGACCTGATGAAGAGCTGCCAGTACCAGCCACTGTCCTTAGTGAAAAAGTGGATAACCGTCCTCCTACTCCTCCTCTGGCCAAAGCTTCCACTGTGGATGAAGAAAAAGAAGTTGTACGTGTGGAGGTTGAGAAAGCAGATGGCCCAGCAACAAGTAAAGCAGCAAAAATTAAAAAGCATGCAAGACCTGCTCTTTTGCATAATGGCTCAGCAACCATATCTGGCAGGAATGAAGGTGTAGAGGATGATGAGGAGCCTAAGCAATCAAAGGAGGAAGCAGAATCAGCTAGGAAGGAGGAAGAATTGAGGAAAAAAGAGGCAGCGGCCAAGTTAAGGGAGCAACGTCAGTTGGAGGAGCTGGCCAAGGCTAAGGAGGCACAGGAGAGGAAAAAACGAAATGCTGAGAAGGCTCAAGCCAAGGCTGAGTTAAGAGCACAGAAGGAAGCTGACCAGAAGGAGAAGGCAAGTCTAATTTATCCTATTCCATGAAACCTTTTTTAGTAGTACCCTGCAGTTATATGGTTACCCTCCCATATAGTAACATTTTTGCTTTGTCCTGTGAAATTTTTCAGGAAAGGGAAAAGAGGGCGAGGAAGAAAGAAAGGAAGAAGGCAGCAGCAGAAGGGGCTACAAATGGTAGCATTGGAGGAGAATCTGCAGCAAATTCGCATACCCAAATTGAAACTACCAAGGAGCATGATAGTAAAGAGAAGTCTGTGGCGGTGACAAAGAGGCCTCAAAAACCGACAAAGTTCACAAAGCCAACCAAGACAAAATCTATCCCGTTGCCTCTTCGTAACAGGGGTAAGAGAAGGATGCAGCAATGGATGTGGATCGCTGCTATAGTTCTCCTGGTTATTCTGGCCATATTTGTTGTGCTAGAGAGCAACTTCTCATTTCCCTTGTGGCTGCAAAGGTTTGGCTCTTGAACTTATCTGCCTGTTTACTGGGCAATCAACAAGGGTTGAGGTTTGGTGGTATTTTACCATACACAGTATAAATTTATATACATTTTATATATAAAATAGGCAATTCTTTGTGATCTACCCAGGGTTTATTCCCTAGTTGGTTTTCGGTCAGTTTTAAGTGGCTTCTCCCCTCACACAAACCATTGATAGATTGTTTTTTTTGTTTTTGTTTTTGTTTTTTTATCCATTTTGTGCTATAAGAACAAGAGCAGAACACACTTGAAATTGCTTCCATCCAGTATTATAATAAATACGATGATTCCTGGCACTATTTATCGCCCTGCTGTTTGTATGTGTCTGTATACTCGAGCATCCATGGCCCAACACGGCATGTATGGCATGATTTGGTTGTGTGATGAAGTGCAAGTACTTTTATTGCCATCACCAAGTTAGTTGGGTGGAATATGGCAAAGACAAACCATATAAAAATTCTTGGTTTTGGAACCTGGAATTCTTAGTGAATGTTAGCATTACACTGATACAACTCATTTTATTTTGTTTTTTATTCTTGCAGATATTGGTGAATGTTTTTACCTTCATACGAGTATGAGCCTAGCATGCGGTTAGCTTATGCCAAAATCCTGTTGTTTCTCGTGTTTGAAATTAACCTTATGCCTGCATATCTCTCTATAGTTGAACTTTAGTTTTATTATATTAACTTGTTCTTTTATATTCCTATTTAGTGAATTCTTTCCTTTTCTTCTTCTTCTTTTACCTTTCTTTTAAGGGAAAAAAAAATCCTTTGAAGTAAATAATCGGAAGTCTAATTTACTTTGCCTTGTTGAAATATTTTCAAATGTTAAAAGAGACCATGTGGCACCATAAGGGTATATTCCAAACCCACCCCCCACCCCCCCAAAAAAAAAAAAAGACATCTACTGAAACTGAAACTGAAACAGATGCATATCCATATTTAAGGTAATCGTGATGATACAATTTGTAGGAGCATTTCCTGTTCTTCATATTTAAATATGTGCAATGCTATCTAGACGGTTTAGTTCATTGTTTGGGTTTTTTGGTTAGAGCTCACTGGCAATGGTAATTTGCCCCTTTTGGACCCTAATGAAAAGGTAAATCTGCATTTGCACTGCTGCCGGTTCACCAATAGTGACCATGGCTTAAGTAGCTCCAAGGATTCTTTTGTTGATGAAAGGTTCAAACCAATAGGTTGACAAACTTCAGTTCTTCATAACATGTGTTAAAACTTTATACGGTTGCTATAGAGTACATTGCATTGGAACCATTTTTGCACAATTTGAAAAGATTGAAATATGTGCAGTTCAGGTTGTATAATCAGGATGGGCCTTCATTCATGTTGAACTGTTGTTTACTTTCCATTTCTCTCTCTTGTACACCGATATTAAGGTGGATAATCTGCATATAAGCAGATATTGGCTTCTGGGGCTTGATGAATTTGTCTGGTCATCCATTGTGTATTCAATGCTCAACTGCTCATGGCTGATACTAACATGGGTGATTTAATTCATTAAAAAGGGGAAAAAGAACACTGCTTAGAGTTATGTTTACTTTTATTCTGTTGTACAAATTTATGTGTAGCGGAAAACTGATCGGATCGTGCAGTGCAGCAACCAATGATGAAAAATATAGAAACACAATCACTCACAAATAATAAAGGAAAGCAAATAAGTAATGACACAAGAATTTACGTGATTCAATAATGTGCCTACGTCCATAACAGCAAGCGACTGAATTTTACTATCAATCATAAAACCAAGGTTAGTGCATTGTTTATATGCTAACCCTATACGTACAAAGGGATTAGGAAGTTTTCTAAATACCCCTGTATCAATCACCAGAGGTTATGTCTCTGAATTCTCAACCTATTGATCTTTCCAATTCAAAATCAGTGTCGAACAAGATCGACAATAGTTTTAGCAAACCATTGACGGTTTCTTACTAAGACTGAAAATCGCCAATGATTTCAGACAAAATGTTGACGGTTTCTTTTCAAGGCTAAACTGTCGATGTAATCGTCGACTGTTTCTTCCTACAGTCTAGCTTTCTTATTTTTCCTCACCATGCTTTTTTTGTGCATGTGTTCCACTCATTATGAGCCACATATTCCCTCATATTCCGATTTCATTCTTTTGGTTTGCTTTAGATTTGCATTGTGATTGTAGAATTAGAAGTGCCTTGTGTTTTGTTTGCTCCTTTTATTCTTCCTGCAAGAGGCTGCTGTCCTTTCTTTAGCATTTCAACTACCTCATCAATGACAGGGAGAAAAGAAGAGTGAAGAACAGTCCTCCTGCCTCCATTGGAAATAGACTAATTGGAATGGCAGATGCATTTCCTATGAGTTGTGCACTTCTTTTTCCAAAAGAAAGCCGCGGTCTCTTTTTTTTGTTTTTTTAACCAAAACTTGGACTAACCTCCTGTCGTCGCCCGCTAACATTTCAAACCAGTCAAAACCCGGGAAAGGCAGCCAAAACTGGGTCGGTTTGACCCGTTTGCTTATAACTTTTGTTAAAAAAAATTATTTCCATTAAAAAATATATGAAATACATACGCAATGTGTATTTTACTTTAAATAAATATTTGTGATGATTTTATATAAAATATAATCAAAATGATGAATTGGTAGTTAAACTCAATCAAGTCGATCGATTGAACTGGTGAAACGGGCGGGCTAAATCCATGAACCCATCAATGGCCTCAGTGGGTTAAGGTGGACAACAAATATAGAGGGACTAATTAAGGAGATTGCACTGCATATGTAAGGATGTGTTCGAGCCGGGTCAAGTCCATATAGTAAAATACTTGAACTTGAATCAACTAAAAAAGGTTGAGCTTAAAATTTGACTTGAATTTGATTTCATAATTATTAAATTCAACTCAATTATAAATTATAAATTAAAAAATTTGATTTTGTTCGAAACTTAACCCAAGTACTCGCTAAAATATTCGAGTAGCTCGAGCTTGACTCGGCTAGACGCTATGACTCAAACTCGAATAAAATTAAGTCAAATGGAATTAGAAAAGGAACCATCGGTACCATACGTGTATGAGTTGACATATCAGACTGTCGACGAAAGAGGAAGAAATCGTAGAAAATTTTGAAAAGGAAGATTGAATGTGTGGTTGAGAGCTTTTGGTTAGAGTCGGTGGGAGGACAGCGGACAGCCTTGATGCGCATTTCAACCTCGACCTTAGCTGCTCTTCTACATGAAATCCTGACCATCCATTTCATGCAAACGATATAATCTAGTACTCTGCTCAATGCCGATGGCCAAGTTGGGATATCATGGTGGGGGCATTATCGTAAATATTGCGATAATAAAGACATGCTAAGCTAATCTGATGATATGATTATCTAAATGTCAATGTTTTGATGTTGGATTAGGTCAGTCGGTCTGATTTGTCAATCCGAAAATGAAAATAGCACCGAATGCGTCGTTTAAAAATCAGATGTGACCCAAAAAAATGCTTCACTAAACAGATAACAATTGGTCAAAGCTTAATTGAAGAAAAAAGCTTTTATATAAATGGAATAGGTTTGGCCAATTATGTCATTATGATGTAATTATATTAGATTGTCAAAGGCATTGAGACTATTCAAGATTTAGAAGTGGAGTTCCTGAATTTTCTAGTAAAATAATTGAGAGTCATTTGCTGCATTTGAATGGGCAAATCCATTTAAAATATTTTGCCCAAAACATAATTTTTCTCTTTAAATTTTTATGGACAAGTTGCTTTTGCATAGATGCACTTAACTAAAGATTGATGGTGATTATTTGATCAAAATCTCAGTAAAGTGGTTTTTTGTTAGGTTATTTGGTTAAAGTCTGCATCGATGAATCTTTTTGGTTATAAATTTTTTTTTTCCTTTTATTGGTTATAGTGTGGATTTTTATTTTTTTTTATGTTGTGTAATTATTTTAAGGGAAATATAAATAAAGACATTTAAAAAAAAAAGTGTATGTATGATTGGATGTGTACACATGTTAAAAGTGAATCTTGTACATTTTCTTTTGCAAAAATTGTAACAATAACTTACAACTGATTTATTTAAGAAAAATATGAATTGAATCTACAAATTCCTTTGCAAAATGAATTTAGAAACCTTCCTCTATCTACAATAAGCTTAAATTACAAATATCTTTTTATTTTATTCTCTTCTATTTATCATAGATATTATATATTGTTACCAACTTAATAACATGAAGATTGAATTTCATCTTCATATATAAGGATCCGTTTAATTTCTTTATTGGGCTTTGTATAAGGTGTCAATTCATTTTTTTTTTTTAATTTTAAAATTTTAAATTTGAAAAAAGGTAAGAAAGAATAAAAAAAGAAAATTAACTATGGTTGGTTTAAATAATTGAAATTTAAAATTAAATAAATAATTCATTAGTGTGTAATGCATGTGGAGTAATTAGTGTTACTAATAATGTATATGTTCTAAGCATCTATTCTACTCTATTCTCCTGCGTACGGAATAGTTATATTTTGTATGTTGAAATTAACAGAGTGGGGCCCATTAGAAGAATTTCTGGGGCCCTTTGAAGTGTTGGGTCATGGGTGTCGTTGAGGGTGTGGCCTTGGCGGGCCTCTAGCTGAGACTCGAATCAGCCCAGATCATCTGAACTTGGAAGGTAGAACAGGCCCAAAAGCAAAGTGGGCCTGGGCCGGGAGCAAGTGGATGAGGGAAAGGGCAATGAGCCGTACGAGGCGGGAGAAGATGTGATGGTGATGGGACACTGATCTATGTCTCGTGGAGTACGTGGCTTTGTACGGCCCCCCAGTTTCTTAGAAGAAGTGGTCAGATTACAGCTGTAGTGAGTGAGAGAGTGTACAGAGAGAGAAAGTCTTTTTGCTTTTTGGGATTCGGATTGAGGATGAGGGAGTTTCGTGGCAAATGCCAATCATTAGATTAGGGAGCGTTTGGCTGGGTCGAAATTGATTTTCCAACTATTGGCCTTTTTAGTTCGGTTTTCGTTGCTGGTCGGTTTTGTATTTTGAGAGACCTTTAATCTTTTTTTATATGTAATTTTTAAATATTTATCTTATAATCATGGTATTCCTCTGTAAAAAATAAAGATATATCAATAAATAATTAAAAATATCGTCCTCCTTTAGTTGAAAAAAAAAAAAAAAGGCTCGGGCATTTTTTCGTTTTCAAATTTATTTATTTATTTATTTCCTTCAACAATCTTTGGTGTTGAGGTTCTTTTTCTTAGGGTCACTTAATTCATAAGACCGAACAATTTTTTTTTTAAATTCACTTTTTTTTTTAATGAATAAGTATAATGTCATTTAAAAAATTCAAAATTTTTAGAAAATAAAAATTATAAGAAAAAAAACAAAATTACTCATCTTTATTAGTTGCTACCGCAACTATTATTAATATCTCCTAAGAGGCATTTTAATAATCAGAACTTGAGATATCTGTATTGAAGGTGTCGAGTTATATATTTAAACTCTTCTTTTATGGCATTGTTCTTTTTATTTTGAAAATTAATAGCACATCATTATTTTACAAAAAAAGAAGAATGAACACGAGCAGGGCCGGCTCTTTACAATATGGGGTCCTAGGTGAGACTTAATCAGGGACCCTTAATATTTTGTTTAATATTTTTTTTTCTTTCTTTTTTTTCATATCCGGATTCATATTTTCTCGTTGATATAATTAAATTTCAAAATTAACACTAACTATAAATTAACAAATTATGTAAACAAATAAAAAATAAATTTAATAAATCTATAAAAATAATAGATTGAAATAATATAGCCTGATTATTATTATTGCAAATCGATCGGCGAGCGAGACTTTAGAGATATCGGATTCTTGCCGGATACAACGCTCTAACCTCAAAACTTCCAAAATCAAAAAAAAAAAAAAATTCAAAGTGAAAATAATAGAAAAATAATGTACAAACATTTAAATCAAAATTAGGGTTGATAAAAATTACAGAAAATCGGAGACCTGAAGATGATGAACACAAGAGTTGGAGCAAAAATCATAGAGAGACCGAGAGATGAGAGTGAGAGAGTGAGAGAGATGAAAATATTTTTTTAAAGAGGTCAAGAGAAAGAGATGAGAGTAATAGACAGATAGAAATATAATAAAGTTGTTAGTTGAGAAGTTAATGAGACTTGAAAAAAAAAAATTTAATTGCATTTATTTTATATTTTAAAATACAATTTCATTTATTTATTAGTTGGGAAGTCAATGTATGAGAAGAGGGTATAATAAATAATGTTAACATTATTTAATTAAAAAAAAATTGGGACCCAAAAAATATATTATTATATTAAAAAAATTTTGAGGCCCCGAAAATAGTTAGCTGTAATGACCTGAAAAATAATGGTATTTAAATAATAAAAGAGAGGAAAGTGAAAAATTTTAAAGGGGGATAGCGGACTTCGTCGACGAGGGTGCGTCTCGTCGATGAGAAAATACCGAGAGGCCATTTTGTACAGCTCTGAATTTCCTCAACAAAGTTCCTTCTTGACCTCGTCGACGAGGTGACGTGGCTCATCGACGAAGGCTAGTGTATAAATGGGTAAAAACTTCATTTTTGGTCGAATTCTTGCGTAAACACTCCTCTCTCTCTCTCTCTCTCTCTCTCTCTCTCTCTTCTACGTCCCTCCTACCTTCTCTCTACGATCTTGAGCCAGATTTACGCCGGTTCGACGATTTGAAGCCGCCACGGCACTCCTAGAGAAATTCTCTGCATATCTGCCGGAGCAGATTGTTGGTGGATTTGAGTTGAAGTTCATCCCTGGTTTAAGATAAGTCATTTTATTCAAAATTTGGGTTTTCCATAGTTATGAGAAATGTTATATATGGAAAAATACTGAAATTTAGTTATAGGAGTTGTCGTTTTCAGGGTGTTGAACGGGGAACCCTGCGGGTGCAGGACGAACGCGTTTTAAAGGGTTTCTTTTCAATATCAGGTAAGAGAATAAACTTAAACAGTTATTTTTCATGCAAATTATTATTGTTTATCAACAAATTAATTTTTAGGAAAAAATGTATTATATTTGAATATTGTTGAGAAAATACATATTTGGGAAAATACTGCTATTATACAGGAAATATGATTTTAGAATAATATGATTTTACTCAGCATTGTATGACATGAATATGGTCTTACATGATAAGTATTATGTTATGACAAATTTTACGAGTAAAGTATGCTTTCAGGAATTATGAAATAATACAGTACATTATGATTTTGAAATACATGATAATTGAATTATTTATTCAGAACGATATTTATGAAATGTTCAGCGCAAGGCCGTGATTGATAGCCGGCGCAAGGCCGTGTATGATATATGAATTCGGCGTAAGACCATATGTATGATTTTGGTGCAAGGCCACAGATATGAAAGTAAACGACATAAGACCGTATATTTTTACGTTATTACAAAACATGCTATCAATCTATTTACGTTAAACTATATATTATCATGTATTATGTATTATCAAAACTCATATGATAGTTCAGTTCAATTACAGGGGCAAGGTACCGTATGTTCAAACTTGTGCTAACCACCCTACAAGGGGGTGGGAGATGGATAATTGATGTGACTTTTAGTGTAAAGTTGTAGACGTCCACTTGACAGCCTGGACTAAGGTGTGGCGGGTCAATCATACTTACAAATATTTTTGACTCTTTAGTGGTTGGTCAGCCATTGTTGGGTCCCGTCTTCAGACTGCACAACCCGTCATGGGGGGTAATACATGACGTCAGCTACCTATTCATCTTAGGTAGATTTCAGTATTACCAGTTATATCAGACATTTTATGAACTGTATGATTTATTAGAAAATACAAAAGTACATGATTATTTAGTATGTTATGATGAATGTTTTCAGGTATATGAAATGTACTGTATATGTATAATTGCATCAAATATTCATGTTGTCATACAACTGTATTTAGTTTATTTTCCCTTACTGAGAGAAGTGTCTCACCCCCGAACTTAAATAATTTTCAAGAAACCCAAAAAGATAGGCGGATCGAGACTGCCGTTGAGTTTCTTGAGTTACCCCGCTAGGAGGGTAAGTCTAGACTAGGATCAGAAATTTGTGGATGTGGGATCCTAGAGATATTTTGTGTTATTTTTGGGAGATGTATATAAGTACAGTGTTTTGGTTTATGGTTAACTCTGGTACTATATACTTTGTGGTTATGAGAATGATGATTTATATTTATTACTGCCTAAATTCCGCTGTGTATGACGGGTGTCCCCGCTACCCACGGGTTCGGGTTGACTATATTATTTAAATATGTTTTATTTTATGATAAATTAAGCAGGTCGTTACACGAGCACCTCAGCTGCCTAAAGAAAGAGTCGGCCCTCACGAGATTGAAAAATAAAGTAATTATGTCGCCCATTAGCATGATTACATTCATTATAAATTTATATTCAATGATTAAAGAGATTAGGGTTTTATAATAAATCGGTTTAAATCATAAGAATGCTTTTTTTATTTTTTTTTATTTTTTTGGGAAGGAATCAAAGAGAGGTAAATAATTAATTACATAGTATAAATTTAACTATCATTAATATAAAATGATGAATTTGAATGTAGGCTTTTGTTAATTTTATTTATGTTAATTAACTAATTATAAAATTTGAATACTTAATTATAGCGTTGCTTTTTTTTTTTTATGATGCTTATTTTTAATCATTTTTTTAATTAATCACATTGTTGACCCAAATGCCAAGCTGCTACCCACGCTTTTTCTCTCTCCATATATATATATTTTTTTTTCGTTGAGATTTTATAGTTTTATTTAAAGCTAGTTAATTACTAAAATTGAGTTAAAATTTTATGTTTCTTTTGTTAAAAGCGTCCAATTATAATTTTAAAAAAGATAAAAAAAAAAGTTTAGATATGAAGTAAGTTGTTATTCCCAATGTTTTTGATTTGGATTTTGATAATAATTGCTCTCTTATTTTTATAATTATACCGTCTATGCTGACCGAGAATTGTTGCGTTACAAATCTTAGATATGAAATTAGCATTGTTGTATTAGCGTCGGATGAGTTTATGGACGGATTTGATATGCACGTGTAAGTAATAACTCAACTCAAAAGTTTAAGCTTATTGAGCTTTAGGTTAACCATGTATCTAAGTACTCATATTTTACTCTATTTTTTTAATGTGTAATAATATATATAACTTGTGAAGTAAATTTTAAAAGTAGAATAATTAGGTAAAATAATTATAATAAATTTTATTTTTATTATGGTAATTTTATTAACGTTTATTATTTGTAATTTTTTTATTTTAATCATATTTTTATAATATTTTGATTTAAATATGAAAATAAGCATTTTTTAAGTAAGTTTTTAATTTGAATTAGTTTTATAAATGTTAATCGAACAAGTTACTAGTTTTTGGTTTTTAATTTTTATTTCTAATTTTTTATTTTCATTTCTAATTATCGTTTTTCTAATTTTTGACAATGATGCCAAACGACCCCTTATTTAACTTGAAAATAAAGTTTATATTAGTGATAATAGATGAACCTTATTAAGGCTTGTTTTCTAGTTCAAAATATAGTTTATATTATTGTGTTTTGAATTATTACAAAAATATCTTCAAATTAAAAAAAAAAATTAATGTTTTTTATAAATAAATGTAAAATGAAAAAACAATAGTTTCTAACTTTTATACATAAATGTTGCAAAACTTTAAACAAAATTGATTTTTTATATTTATTCAAAAATTAAAATTAAGTAAAATTTTCACAACTTCATAATGAGACCCTTTCTTTATGTTTTGATAATAAAAGGTGTTAGAGTATTTATATTCCCAATTAACTTAGAATATAAACTAATTTAATCAATTAACATTTAGAATACAAATGCATTCTATTAAAAGGGATCTAGCCAAGCCATTAGGTGAAAGAAATGAAAAATGTAATAATATAATTTATATTTTTATAATAAATAATTGATTGATTAAAAATTGATTTTACCTTGAATCATATAGATGCATGAGCTATTTAATATTATTTACATTACAAAATAATAATCTAACCTGTCTCTATATTAATTTAAACACACACGATACAATACAATTAAAAGGGTCCGACCCCGTGGGGTACACAGATGCCCTATACGCATACACATACAAATCCATACTTATCAGATACACAGCGAAATACGGTCTTTATATATATATACAGTATCATACTAGAGTCTATATAAGTTAGGATATACATTCCCATAATACAAAACATACCCTAGGTGTCAACAAAACCATCCCGACAACCTGGATACCAAAGCTCGTACCTAACAGGTACTAGTAGTAGCTAACGACACCCCCGCTTCCAGATGCTAAGATGCTAATTACGGCTACCTGAAGGACCTAAAAAAAATTGTACGTACATTTGGGGTGAGACACCTCTTAGTAAGGAAGAAAACAACTTATATCAGTGTGTGACATACGAGTGTAATTTTACATACTTCATAACACTATAAAATACGATACAATTCAAAACATTTCCATACAGTTTCATATAGTTCCAGTATTTTCACAAAACCATTCCAGTACATACGATACTCAAAACATAAGGTCAGTGTTGTCACACTAGTACACAACTACACAAGGTCATCTAAGTCTCACAATGATTACATTGCTACATACGCAACTATGCTGCGACGACTGAGGCTCAATAGTGATTACATTGCTCCATATGCAACTACACAAGGACACCTAAGTCTCACAGCGATTACATTGCTACATACACAACTACGCTGCGACGACCGAGGCCCAATAATGATTACATTGCTCCATACGGTGTAGAACACACCCATCGGTGACCAGCTGGAACACACTGGTGATATTTCACACCCCGGATGTAGAGCCGACCACTCTCGCCCACGGTAGTTAACCGGTACATGGCACAGCGTACGGTAATTAGCCGCCACATCACTGTTTCGGGGTACGGTAATTAGCCGCCCCTAGCCGATTTCACAAAACCTCGAATCATTTTGGAACTTACGTTCCTATACATTTCAACGTACGGTAATTAGCCATCACTAGCTGTTTTACAAATACCTGGAACAAATACATACAACCATACATACCACACCTATTTGGTTTACAACAAATTATCTCATTTTCAATTTCAAGTATACAGTTCATGCAAATATGGATTACAGTCACCTCAATAATACAGTTTCAACATAACCAACAGTTTTAAGAACAAAATAGAGATGATACCCGAAATCCCCAATTTTTCTTGAAAACTGTAACCTGAAAATCCCGTATTTTACCTAAGAGATTTCCCCAAATAAGTTATCAAAACATACACACAATCGTAGCCTACAAGCTTACCGATCTCGATTTCGAGAGTAAACTGATATAAACAGAACCTCCTTACCTTAACTCGAATTCCAACTACGAACTCTACGGTCTCCAAAACTATGAATCAAGACTTCAAAACCTACAAATCATAGTACAATACATGCTAACAATTTGTACTACTATACATATACTGAATCAAAAACGAAAACCGAGCATTACCTTGATTTTAGCCCTAAACCCAACACTCAAAACGAGATTCCGATCTGCTAGAAACGTAGAGAATCCTTCCCTGATCCTCGCAGTAATGTTGGATTTACGAATCAGGCAACAAACGACAAAGAAAACTAGAAAAAAAGAGAGAGCTTCGAGTTCTAGAGAGAGAGAGAGAGAGAGAATTTAGGGAAACTTAGTCCCAAAGCAACCAAAAATATCATTTATAGAACCTTTGACCCGAGTGACTTTGTCGACGAATTGGCGTCCTCGTCAACGAGTCTACCACTAGCTTTGTCGATGAGTCGGTGGCCTCGTCGACAAGTCGGATATTTCAACTCCTCTAAACCTCTCGGCATTCCCTTGTCGATAAGCCTCAAAATTTCATCGACAAGGAGCCTTCAACCTTCGTCAATGAATGATGGCCTCGTTGACGAAGTTTGTACAATTACCTTTTTACCCTTCTTTAACGTAATGAATCCATATATCATGGTTCGGGTTCTTACAACCTCCCCTCCTGAAAAAAATTTTGTCCTCGAAATTTGCAACCACTCATTACAAACACATTCATACTACTACATACATACACACTCTAAGGTGAACCGGCGGCCATTTATACGCAGCCCCATCACGATACATACATACATACTTTAGAGAATATGGCGACCATTTATACGCAGCCCCGATACGATACATACATACATACTCTAAAGAATACGGCAACCATTTATACGCAGCCTCAATACAATACATACATACATAATCTAGAGAAAACGGTGGCCATTTATACGCAGCCCCGATACGATACATACATACTCTCCCTCACTTATGGTGGAGGAATACCATGGTTACATACATACATGGCCTCGGGAGTTTACAATACAACAGGACTCTCCCAGAGACTAACCACCAAATACAATACGATAACAGAGGATTACATACATACATACATATTCATACCACCCTGCTATCCAATTACTACTCAGAACAACTGTCATGACCTGCTCATTTTTCCACATCATTTTTTTTTATAATAAAATCAACTTCGTGCATTTCAGCTTAGTAGGTCACCATCCACTTGGACCCGTGGGTACCAGGGATATATCAGAATAAATATAGTAGAAGCCTAAGTAACAGAAAGCATAAAATCATATACATCTTATCACAACATGCATTACAACACTAGAGTTACTACAAACACTGTATCTCAGTATATACATCCCAAAAATGAAACCTAGGGACAATCCCCACAAAAACCTAACTGTCCTTACCAAAACTTACCTTTCCAAAAAGGGCAAACAACTACTCTAGATCAACAGGGCTTTTCCCGCTCTCCTATCTGGGGCTTCTGAAAAATTTATGAAATTTAGGGGTGAGACACCTCTCAGTAAGGGAAATAAACTAATACCAGTGTGTGGCAACATGAGTATTCTGTGTTCTACATATACCATACATAACATATTCAATAGCTATTTGTCAAATCTGGGAAAACAGGTATATATCAAATCATGGCAAAACATATTACATTTTCATAAATCTATCTCATTTCATATAGTAACAATAACATAAAAACAATCTTGGTAGGTTAACTGACTGTTGTCATGTATTACCCCTACATGACTAGGTTGTGTGGCCCAAAGGCGGGACTTGACAATGGTTGGCTGACCATTACCAAGTCAAACAGTAGTCTGTAGGTCCGATGGGTCTACTAGACCTAGTCCGTACACTAGGGGCGATCACAGCATACTTCTTTAATAACCACATCGGCCATTCAATCTCACACCACTCCATACAGCGGTGTTAACAGAAATATCATGATCACGAAGATCATGGACACATAGTAACGGTACCATGCAAGTGCTAGCCTAGACCAAGCGAACCAAGTTCTGATATTATATAACATATACTAAAACCGTGATACATAGATATCTCATATCATTTATTTTCACATCAATCATATTATTTTGCATATATACGTGTATCATGAAAATCATCGGCTTATACGCCAGTATTACACATTTTAATATCGCTCGGCCCGTACGCCAGTAAATCATAGCACAGCCCGTACGCTAGCAAATCACATCCATATAGCACGGCCCGTACGCCGGCAAATCATAGCACAACCCGTACGCTGGCAAATCACAGTCACATAGCACGGCCCATATGCCGGCAAATCATATCACATAGCATGGCCTGTATGTCGGTAAATCACATAAAAATCTCGGCCCGTAGGCCGATTTTTCATCATAAAATTAGTATCATTCACATTCCCAGAAAACAGTATTCCATTATATTTTATACTCATGCCACACTAAACATATTTTCCACGTATTCATTATATCATCATTTAAACAGTATTTTCCAAACATAAATCATATATATACAAATATATTTATTTTTCCTGAAACCAGATGCTAGATGTATATTTACATGTATTTTCTCAAAACAAAACTAGTTTAGTTTATCCCCTTACTTGATTCCTGGAAAACCTCTAATAAAACTGCCCCGCACCCACAGGGTTCCTAATTCAATACCCTGAAAATGAAAACTCCCAGTATTAAAGTTCAATATTTTTGTACGTACAACATTTTCTATAACTATCACTAAGTCAAATTCGGTTTAAAAGTCTTACCTCGATTTAGTGATGATTCCCAAAGTTCCCAATTCAACACCCTTGGAAACAACATTGCCCAGAATTAAAGTTTAGTATTTCTAAACGTATAACACTTTTTACAACTGTCACAACTCTAAATATTGAGTAAAAAGCCTTACCCTGGATTTGGGATGGTTTCCACCTTGCTTTCACCGATGATCTGTTCCTGCAGATTTGGAGAGAACTTCCCCAGGAGAGTCGTGGTGACTTCAGATTGTCGATTCGGCGAAGATCTGACCCGAAATCGACAAAAGGAAGGAAGAGACCTGAAGGGGAGAGAGAGAGGGAAGAGGTAGCTTCGTTTGTAAGTTAAAATTCAGATTTTTCTATTTATAAAACAGGGGATTTCGTCGACGAGACACATCACCTCGTCGACGAGTTCTTCATTAAATTTGTCGACGAGACCTTGTATTCGTTGACGAAATTCGGGCTGCCCAGAACCTCTCTCGGTATTTTCTTCTCGACAAAACCTTGTGTTTGTCGACAAACTTTCTTATGCACTCGTCGACGAGGCCCTGTATTCGTCGGCGAGTCCTAGCAATTTCCTTGAAATTATGGTTATCCCCCAAAATGCAATGTCATCAACGAACGCTTCATCAACTGTCTCCTTCTATTTCCGGTTTCCATTTCCCTTCCTTTTTATTATTTAAATCTCATTTTTATCCGAGTCGTTACAATAACTGCGGATACTTCCAGTGTATTTCCGTTTCCAGTTCCCAAGAAGCTTCCTCAATCTCGTGGTTTCGCCACAATACCTTCACCAACGGTATTTCTTTGGTACGAAGCTTCTGAACTTTACGGTCCAAAACCTGAAAAGGTATTTCCTCACACGCTAAAGTATCCTCGATTTCCAACTCATCATAACTGATAACATGAGATGGATCTAACACGTACCTTCTCAGCATGGATACGTGAAACACATTGTGTACCCTCAAGAGTGCTGGGGGTAGTGCAACTCTGTAGGCTACCGGACCCACTCGCTCAATAACCTCGAATGGTTCGATTTACCTCAGGCTCATCTTGCCCTTCCTTTTGAATCTTATTACTCCCTTCATCGGGGCGATTCTAAGGAATACTTTACCCCCCACCTCAAACTCCAACTCATGGTGGTGAACATCCACGTAACTCTTTTGCCGACTCTAAGCCGATCTAATCCTCTCTTGGATCAAACCTACTTTCTTAGACGCTTGTTGCACGAGTTTAGGTCCTAAAACCCGACGTTCACCGACCTCATCCCAATACAAAGGAGATCGATACCTCCGAATATACAAAGCCTCGAATGGTGCCATTCGTATACTAGCCTGGAAGCTATTGTTATAGGCAAACTCCACTAGTGGTAGAAACTGAATCCAACTATCACCAAAGTCTAATACACAAGCCTGTAACATATCCTCCAAGATCTGTATCATCCTCTCTAACTGTCCATCAGTCTGGGGGTGGAACACTGTACTGAAAGTAAGCTTCGTCCCTAATGCTTCCTGCAAGCTCTTCCAAAATAGAGAAGTAAACCTCAGATCCCGATCTGAAACAATGGATGCAGGCACTCCGTGCAGTCAAACTATCTCCTACATGTACATGTCTACTAGCTTTCTTAAAGGATAGCCAACCTTCATAGGTTCAAAGTGAGCAAATTTCGATAGCCTATCCACGATTACCTATATAGCATTTTGCCCGTGAAGCGTTGGCGGCAAACCGGTAACAAAGTCTATGAAAATATGCTCCCATTTCCATACCGGAATAGGCAAGCGTTGCAACGGCCCTGCCGGCCTCTGATCTTCAACCTTCATTTGTTGACACGTCAGACACTGCTCCACAAACCGAGAGATATCCCTCTTCATACCACCCCACCAAAAGGACTCGCGCAAATCCCAATACATCTTTGCACTACCCGGATGTACCATATACAAAGAATGATGCGCTTCCCCCATAATTGTCCTTCTGATCTCATCATCGTTCGAAACACATAGTCTGATTCCAAACCTCAATGCACCCTCGTCAGAGATGTTAAAATCCGCAGCCATACCCTGCTGCATTTTTCCCACAATCTCAACTAATTTTGCATCACTAGCCTATGCGGCTTTAATATGCTCAAACAAGGTCGGTTGGATCACCAAGCTAGCAATGCAAGCCTGATGATTACCAGACACCAACTTCACGCCCAAGCTTTCTAGATCCCACCAAATATGATGTTGAGCTACAACTATAGATACTACTGCATGTTCTGACTTCCGACTCAACGCATCCGCTACTACATTAGCCTTCCCCGGGTGATAACTGATCGTGCAATCGTAGTCCTTGATAAACTCTAACCACCGCCTTTGTTTCATATTTAGCTCCTTCTACGTGAAAAAGTACCTGAGGCTTTTGTGATCAGTGAAAATCTCACATTGAACACCGTACAGGTAGTGTCACCAGATCTTTAGGGCATAAACTACAGCATCCAATTCTAGATAATGCGTAGGGTAATTCTTCTCATACTCCTTAAGTTGCTAAGAAGCATAAGCTACTACTTTACCCTGTTGCATAAGAACACATCCCAAGCCCTTCAAGGACGTGTTGCTATAAATCACAAAGCCACAATCTCCTGAAGGAATGGTCAATACTGGAGCAGTAACCAGCCGGTGCTTGAACTCGAGAAAGCACTATTCGCAATCACTAGTCCAGTCAAACTTCACCCTCTTCTTGGTCAATCGTGTCAGAGGTCTAGATAATTTTGAGAAACCCTCCATGAACCGACGATAGTAACCCGCTAGTCCCAGAAAACTCCAACTCTAGCACACTTTCCGGTTTAGCCCAATCGACCACATCTTCGATCTTACTAGGATCAACGGAGATACTGCCCTCAAACACCACATGGCCTAAGAACGCGACCTGATTCAACCAGAACTCACACTTCTTCATCTTGGCATACAACTTCCTTCCTCGTAGAATTTGTAGCACCAACCTCAGATGATTCTCATGCTCTTTCGAACTCCTTGAGTATACCAGAATGTCATCGATGAACACCACTGCGAACTGATCCAGGTACTCATGAAACACCCTATTCATCAGATCAATAAATATTGTCGGCGCATTGGTCAACCCAAACAGCATAACCAAAAACTCATAATGGCCGTGTCTAGTTCAAAAAGCTGTCTTCGCTACATCCTCAAACCTAACCCTCACCTGATGATACCCTGAGCGTAGGTCAATCTTCGAAAAAACATGTGTTCCCTCCAACTGGTCAAAGAGATCATCTATACGAGGCAAAGGGTAACGGTTCTTCACCGTCACTTTGTTGATCTTACGGTAGTCAATGCACATACGCATTGACTCGTCCTTCTTCTTCACAAATAATATTGGAGCTCTCTAGGGCAAAACACTCGGTCGAATAAAACCCTGGTCCAATAGTTCCTGCAACTGCTCCTTCAACTCTTGAAGTTCTGTTGGAGCTATTCGGTATGGAGCTTTAAAGATCGGTGCCTTACCAAGCAACAAATCTATCGCAAACTCCACCTCACGATCCGGAGGTAAACCAGGTAAGTCGTCCGGAAACACATCCGGAAACTCATTGACCACCCGAATATCCTCGAGTCTCAACTCATCCCGCGGCGGTTCCTTTACGCAAGCTAGGTACCCCTGTAGTAATCATAAAAAAATTTTTTTTTAATAAAATTAAAATTAAATTTAAAATTTTAAAAATAATAATTAATTAATTTATTATTATTATTATTATTATTAATTAAATTATATATATATATAGGTTTCCTAAAGGATCAGGAAACAAGAATTTTTTTTTGTATTTTATTTCTTCTTCTTCTTCTTCTTCTTCTTCTTCATTTCCATTTTGCGCAGAATGTCCCTGAACTCCTCCGCTCCTCCCACCCACTCTCCTCCACCTCGTCTTCGTTATTCGGTTGATCAAAAATTTGAAAATACCATTGGGCTCTGCTCCTCGCCACCGACATTTCTACTGGAGCAGATATGTTGTAGAAGCGGTGTAAGCATATCTCCTATGGTAAGGTCAAATCTCAAACTTACCTCAATTTATCTTAAACTATAAGCCCCATTAACGAACGGAAATTGGCAGGAGACTCATGGGGAAATTCTCTACAATCTAACCGGAGCGGGTTTTCAAATTGGAGTTCTGGGGTACCAATCCTAAATCGGGGATAAATTTGATAATTTAGGCTTTTATTAGGCTATTTAGGGTATTCAAACTTTAGGAAAATTTTAGGAAAAGTTATTCTAGGAATTATGACGAATAATATGGTGAAATTTGAATTTCTGGATTCAGGGGTTTTTGAACACCTGGGGCATAGGCCGGGGTGTTATCAGGTTTTTTTCAAGAATCAGGTAAGGGGATTAAGTTAAGTCATTAATTTTATGAAATTTGAATCAATTTAATTGTTACATTTATATAAATATATTTATTTATTTATTATTCATTTAGGAATTTAAAGGTTATTTTGAAAACTAACCGTTCAAAATGGATTTTACAAACTTAGGATATATGGTATGGTATTTTTGAATAAAATGAACGGTGTAAAGTTTGTTTATTTATATGGATATGTTAAAATGTGGAAAATTGTGTGACAGATGACTTAATTTGTATGGATTATTGTATATCTGGTTTTGAGATTTTGAAATACTAAATTGTTTAAGAAATACTGGAATTGTTGAGAAATACTGGAAATGTTTGTGAAAATACTAGAATTGTTTATGAAATGCAGGTATTTGAATTAACGACTAATGGTCGGGTGTTATTTGATTGGCCAAGGGCCAGGATTATCATTTGATGGCTGAGGGCTGAGTTTTAATTGATGGTTATATGCTGGGTTATATTTTGTGGCTGGGGGTCAGGTGTTTGGAATAACAGGAAATATATATAAATTAATATTTTAAATGGTGATTTCTATTATCTAAATTACATAATATGCTTTAGGAACTCTTGGGACCAGTGTATTGTGAGCACGGTACCGTTGCTAGTTAGACCATGTGCACCCACACTGTCTGGATAGAAGTGTAAGGGGTTCAGTCGACTGCCTGCGTGAGGTTGAAGTAAGGGCATCGGACCTGCAACTTTGTTGTGGATGCTTGCAGATGTGTTTGCAGAGGATGTTGTTTTTAACTTTGTTTGAGTTGATTACCTAGGCTTAGTCCAACCTTCGGGCCGCACAATCCGTGCCATAGGGATGTAAATGGCGTGTTTGTCACAGGGAGTGTCTTATATGCATATATGTTAATTTATGTAAATACGATTAATTAATAAGATAACTTAGAGGGCTTACAGAGAAAAGTGAGTGCCTTGGTAGCAGTAATGGCACTAGAGCAAAGGGAAGTTACTTGTATAGGCGGGTAATCTTCCCTATCCTTGGCTAATTAGGTGTGTGAGTGTAAATTAAGAATGTTTTCATAAATGGGTTTATCTATTTAGTGAACTGGTTATTTTTTGTACACTAAATGCATGTTGGACAAACACTAACATTAACTTAGTCTTTCCCTTACTGAGTTGTGCCTCACCCCTACTTTACAAACTATCTTTTTAGGGAATCCTAAATATCGGGTCTGGCGGGCTAGAGGACCCGGGCTAGAGGTGTAAATTTTATATAGGTAGTGTGTGGATAGAGATTTTATTTTGTTTAGTTTTAGGGGATGTAATTATGTGAAAATGGATATATTAGTGTATAAAGATAGTTAGAACTCTGGTAATGTAATTTGAGGATTTTATATTTTATTTTCGCTGGGTATATGTGTTTTATATTTGATGAATAAGGTATTAGGTACATTGACATCACTAAAGTAACACTCCGAGCCCACGTGGCAGGTCGGGGTCGTTACAACCCCAGACAACCATCCAAGAGTAACCTCCTTACCTGTAATGCCGATAAAATCTGTGGCGTCGAACGCAACACGATCCCATGAACTCATACTCCTGCTTCCTAGGAGGTCTGAACACTACTACCTTCTTACGACAATCAATAACCGCATAGTTAGAGAACAACCAATCCATTCCCAGTATGATGTCGAAATCTGACATGTCGTATACTACAAGATTCGCCGGTAGCAGTCTCTTCTGAATGACAACTGGGCAGTTTCCTAACATCTTACTACAAATCGTTACACTCCCAGTCAACATAGTCACATACAACATCTTATTCATCACACAGGTTTCCACCTCACACAACTTCACAAAACTAGCAGATATGAATGAATGGTTTGCCCCCGAATCAAATAAAACAATAGCTCTATTCGAAAGCAATAACATCGTACCTGCCACCACGTTCCCAGCGTGTTCCGCATCTACTGGAGTATGTGAATATACTCTCGCCGGAGCCATGGTTGCCTGGTAGTTCCCCCGAGTCATCTGATTACTCCCACGGTTCTGACTCTATGCAGGCATAATTCTCATATGTTCCTAACAGCTCTTCGCCATGTGGTTGACTTGCCACAGTTGTAGCAGACACCCCAGAATGGCTGACATTCGCCCTTGTGCCATTTATGGCACTTAAGGCATGATGTGGAGGATGGATCCCCCTAAGAACTCGGCCGCTCGGTGTTTCGCTGATAACCAGAGCTATAGTTCTTCTTATTCTTCCACTGACCCTGCCGAGGACTAGTCTGAGACCCAGAAGATACCGGTCTCTTCCCTTGCTCCTATAGTACCTCAACCCCCCGAAGGTCAGTCTCAACAATGGTGGCCTTACCTACCAAGACGGAGAAGTCACGGATCTCAAGCATCCCCTCTAGCCGGCGGATGTCCTTCCCCAAACCCTTCTTGAACCTCCGACCCTTCTCATACTTGTTCGGGACCAAGTACGGTGCAAAACAAGATAGCTCTATGAATTTGGCGGCATACATCTGCACCGACAAAGTTCCTTGTGTCAAGCCCGAGAACTCATCAGCCTTCGTATCCCAAGTGGAGACCGGAAAGTATCTCTCGAAAAATACCTCCTTGAAGTGGCCCCACATCATACCAGATGGACCAGCTCTCTGCCTCTCAAGCAGACTCATCATCGTCCACCACCGCCCTGCCTCCCCAGTCAATTGGAAGGTAGTGTACAAAACCTTTTGCTTCTCAGTGCAGTGGAGGACTTCCAAAATCCTCTCAGTCTTCTTAACACAGTCCTCCGCTATAATAGGATCGAGTCCTCTTGTAAACGTCGGAGGGTGCATACGGGTGAACCTCTCAATCGTACATCTCGTATCAGAACGAGAGTGTTCGCGTCTCCTAACACTCCGCCCAATTTATCGGATCACCTGTCTCGCTAAACCACGAGACACAGATGGAGACTCATCGCTTGCCATCTCCTCAGAGCCACTCTCTAAGTTATTATCCTTGGGCTCCATTCTGAAAACAGAATAGGAATCAATTAGAATTCCTATATCGTACACAGTTAACACAATCATAGACCTACTCATGTCAACTATTACTCTCACATGTCTAGGTCTGTCCTATCACACCGATATGAAAGTTATCAATGGTTTGCCCTGCTTATACTAGAATTGTCATTCCAGGAAAAACACGGAACACCACCAATGAATCCCTGTCTAGGGACGAAGCAACCCTCGACCTACTCTACCCATTTCCTACATCCTAAACTCGGGTATGTACACAATAGATACACCTAACCAAGTCTACAAGACCTAACAATTTGGTTAGCTCTGATACCAAGCTGTCATGCTCTGAACCCGCAGGTGGGTCTTAGGTGTGAATATAGTAACCTAACTTGAATTTAAACATACATGATACAATACAATTAAAAGGGTCTGACCCCGTGGGGTACACAGATGCCCTATACATATGCACATACAAATTCATACTCATCAAATATGCAGCGGAATACAGTCTTTTTATACATATACAATATCATATCAGAGTCTATATAAGTTAGGATATACATTCCCATAATACAAAACATACCCCAGGTGTCAACAAAACCATCCCGACAACCTGGATACCAAAGCTCGTACCTAATAGGTACCAGTAGTAGCTAACGACACCCCCGCTTCCAGATGCTAGGATGCTAATTACGACTACCTGAAGGACCTGAAAAACATTGTACGTACATTCGGGGTGAGACACCTCTCATTAAGGAAGAAAGTAGGTTATATTAGTGTGTGGCATACCAGTGTTATTTTACATACTTCATAACACTATAAAATACGATACAGTTCGAAACATTTCCATATAGTTTCATACAGTTCCAGTATTTTCACAAAACTATTCCAGTACATACGATACCCAAAACATACGGTCAGTGTCATCACACTAGTACGCAACTACACAAGGTTACCTAAGTCTCACAGCGATTACATTGCTACATATGCAACTATACTGCGACAACCGAGGCCCAATAGTGATTACATTGCTCCATACGCAACAACACAAGGTCATCTAAGTCTCACAGCGATTACATTGCTACATACGCAACTACGCTACGACGATCAAGGCCTAAGAGTGACTACATTGCTCCAGACGATGTAGAACACACCCATTGGTGACCAGCCAGAACATACTGGTGATATTTCACACCCCGGATATAGAGTCGGCCACTCTCGCCCATGGTAGTTAATCAGTACATAGTGCAGCGTACGGTAATTAGCCGCCATATAGCTGTTTCGGCGTATGGTAATTAGCCACCCCTAACCGATTTCACAAAATCTAGAATCATTTTGGAACTCATGTTCCTATACATTTCAGCGTACGGTAATTAGCCGCCACCAGCTGTTTTACAAATACCTGGAACAAATACATACAACCATTTATACCACACCTATTTGGTTTACAACAAATTATCTCATTTTCAAATTCAAGTATACAGTTCATGCAAATATGGATTACGGTCACCTCAATAATACAGTTTCAACATAACCAACAGTTTTCCAAACAAAGTAGAGATGATACCCGAAATTCAAAATTTTTCTCAAAAACTATAACCCAAAAATCCCTTATTTTACTTGATAGATTTCTGTAAATAAGTTACCAAAACATACACACGATCGTAGCCTACAAGCTTACCGATCCAGATTTTGAAAATAAACTGATATAAACAAAATCTCCTTACCTTAACCTGAATTCCAACTAAGAACTCTACGGTCCGCAAAACTACGAACTAAGACTCCAAAACCTACAAACCACAGTACAATACATGCTTACAATTCGTACTACTATACATATACTGAATTAGAAACGAAAATCGAGCATTACCTCGATTTTAGCTTGAAACCCAAAAACGCTTAAAACAAGATTCCGATCTGCTAGAAAAGTAGAGAATCCTTCCTTGATCCTCACAGTAACGTTGGATTTACGAAACAGGTGACGAACGACGAAGAAAATTGGGGAGAGAGAGAGAGAGAGAGAGAGAGAGAGAGAGAGAGAGAGAGAGAGTTCTAGAGAGAGAGAGAGAGAATTTAGGGAAACTTAGTCCCAAAGCAACCAAAAATATCATTTATAGAACCTTTAACCCGAGTGGCTTCATCGACGAATTGGAATCCTCGTCGACGAGTCCACTGCTAGCTTCTTCGACGAGTTGGTGGCCTTGTCAACAAACCGGATATTTCAACTCCTCTGAACCTCTCGGCATTCCCTCGTCGATGAGCCTCTAAATTTCGTCGATGAGGAGCCTTCAACCTTCGTCGACGAATGATGGCCTCATTGACAAAGTCTATACAATTACCTTTTTACCCTTCTTTTACATAATGAATCCATATATTATAGTTCGGGTTCTTAAAGGAGAAGTCTTATATTTGAATTTTTTAAAATTTAAATAAAATATAATATAAAATTATATTCAATTTTGGTCAAATTCAAATTTAAAACTAGAAATCTATATTTTAAAATACAGCATATGTAATGTCCCTCAATTTCTTAATATAAAGTCACATTATAAATGAATGGTCAAACCAAACCCGTGGGTAACAGGGACACCTGTCATACACAGTGGAAAACCTAGCAGCAGTAAACATAAAAATCCATACATCCATCCATAAAACATAATACCAGAGCTTTCTATTAATATCAATGTACTGTTCATATGTACAATCTCCAAAAAGTCAAAACAACACTCGGACTATGCAACAAAAAAATCTCCTAGTCCTAGCTCAGGGCTTACCCTTTTAGTAGGGAAGCACCAATCACTCAACGACGGCCCTGACCCGCCAGTCTCTCAGGGGCTCCTGAAAAATTTAATAATGTTGGAGGTGAGACACTTCTCAGTAATGGAAAGTAAACTAAATACAGCTGTGTGACAACATGAATATTTAAAGTGCTTATACATATACATTACATTTCATAACTCTGGAAGTAATCATAATATCATGCTGGATAATCATGTATTTTCATATTCGTTAATAAATCATAACATACAACATCTGTTATAACTCGTAATACTGAAAATATACCCAGGATGTATAGCTAACTAATGTAATGTATTGCCCCCCATGACGGGTTGTGCAGTCCGAAGGCGGGACCCGACAATGGTTGGCCGACCATTACCGAGTCAAATATGTCTGTAAGTACGATGGGCCCGCCACACCCTGTTCTGGACTACCAGGTGAACGTCCACACTCTACTGAAAGTCATATCGACTATTTATCTCCTATCCTCTCGTAGAATGGTTAGCACTAATACGGCCTCGTGCCAAATCTGATCTACCCATAGCTACGATACCGAGCTCCTGGTCTGAACTAAACTAACATCCTGGTTGTGATAACATATAATACATGATCATACATAACATCATTACGGCCTCGTGCCGAAAACATAGATACGGCCTCGCGCCGAAATCATACGTATGGCCTCATGCCAAAATCATAGTAAATATGGCCTCGCGCCAATAATATCAATACGACCTCGTGCCGATAGTATAAACACATGGCCTCGTGCCAAAATCATATAAATATATGGCATCGTGCCAAAATCATATAAATACGGCCTCGTGCCGATAACAGAAATATGGCCTCGAGCCAAATACATTTCAGGTATTTACATTTGAAAATAACTCATTTATCATATATTCGTCAACTCAATATAACATAACCCATCTTTCCAAAATGCCTGAAGGTGTATTTTACTCGTAAAAACATTCATGTCATATCTCATTTTACGTAAAATAATATTCACGCCACACATACTCTATTAAAAGTCATACTTCATATTTTGAAATCATGATTTTCTGACATCTCATACATACATATACTTTTTAAGCATCATAGCAGTATTTTCTCAATCGTACATTTCATTCATAATAAACGAATATATCATATGTTTTTCTGAAAATGAATCTACTCATAATCAATAATAGTTTGCATGGAAAAGGACTGCTTTAGTTTACTCCCTTACCTGACTACTGAGAAAGCACCCTAAAATCTTAGCCTGACCCCCGTAGGATTTCCTACTCAATATCCTGAAACTCAAAACTCCTAGTACTAAACATCAGTATTTTCATGCGTACATCAATTTCTATAACTATCACAAAGTCTAATTTGGCTTTAAAAGCCTTACCTCAACTCAGGGATGATTTTCAACTCCGTTTTCCCGACGATCCGTTCTGACAAATTTGTAGGGAACTTCGCCAAGAACGTTGTGGTAGCCTCAGATCTTCAATCCGGCGTAAAACCAGTCCAAAATCGAAGAGAGAGAGTGAGAGGGCCGAAGGGGAGAGAGAGGAGAGAGAGAGAAGCGTGAAAAGTGATTAAAAATCGGGTTTTTACATATTTATATAGGGGATTTCATTGATGAGTGCTTCACAAATTTCGTCGACGAAATCCACTCCTCGTCGACGAAATTCAGTTAGCTCAAACCCCTCTCGGCATTTCTTCGTCGACGAAGCCTTGTGTTCGTCGACAAAGTCCTGTGTTTGTCGACGAAATCCTTTAAGCCTTTTTCGACGAAACTCTGTGTTCGTCGACGAATTCAGGCAATCTCTTTAAAATTATTTTATTCCCCAAATGCATTGTCGTCTGCGGCCTCCTTCTGTTTCTGTTTCTATTTCTCTCCCCCTTAATTAGTCCAATTCCATTTTATTCGGGTCGTTACAGCATAAATAATATTTATGCCTTTAGATTAATCATGACTTTGATTACGTGCCGACAACAAGAAAAAATGACTTGGAGGAGCCGAGTGTACTCTATGAAATCACTCCGATGCTTAAGTTAAGAAATTTAGAAGAATTGTATAGGGAATTTGAGATATCCCCTATTGATTTTCCTACTAATGGATGACAGAGATTACATTTCAGATAAGTTATTAGAGAATAAAGATTAGTGTGTTAATCTCTTACTTTAATTAATGGACGTTACCTTTTTCGTTAATTCCTCAATGTCTTTTTAGTGTTCGGTCTTACATCAGTTGACACCAAGTTTAATGTCAAGGTCTCTTTTAAGTTATATCATATATATTTATGTGAAAGATTATAAATTATAGATTAATTCTATGGTTCAACTTTTTTAAATTTCTACTTTCAAAAAATAAAATAAATACAAATTTTTTTTTTCTTAACATTCAATATAAATATAGACACACCTATTTCATTAAATAGTTATTTTAAAAAAATAAAAAATAAAAAATTGGTCAGATTTACTTTCAAGCTTAATTGAATGGCATAAGCAAACTTCCTCCTCTCATTTTTTTTTTTTTTTCACTTTTACAAAAATAGTAATAATAATAATAAGAGGACCATTAAAATTTGGTTACTTTAATTGCTTTTATTCATTCCAAGGCTTTAGATTGAAAACTCTCTCAAGTGAAACTCTTGGCTATTTTCCTCTATACCTATTCTACGTATTTTATTTATTCTTTTATTTTAATTTTAAAGAAATGAATGATGTTCTCTCTCTAATCTTTTTGGTTCACACTCTAATTAATATTTTTTTTTATTTAACATATTAGCGCACGTGTGTTACATGTGAATAAATTTATATGGAATGATATTTTATTTAAAATTTTAATCTTTAATTGATAGAAACTGAGACACCCCCCACTGCAAACACTCTCTCTCTTCTCAAACTCTGACTCTCTCTCTCTCTCTCTCTCTCTCCTCAATTTCTCGGTGAAACGTGCGCCGATTTAAAAATGAAAAATATCTTTAGGTTCCAATTTCTGTTACAATTATTTTAACTGGAGTGGATTCGTCGTTGGGACGTCGTAGACATTACTCTTGGGATAAGGTAAGGAGAATAAATTACGTCAATTATTTTTAAAGATTAACTTATTAAATTGGAAAATAAGAGTATATGGATAACAGGTTGGTTGTTATTTCAAAATCTAACTGGTTAAACTAGAGTATGTGAGCCTAGAGATGTTATAATAATTGTTATTTCAAAGTTGAACCGATTAAACTAAAGTATATGAATATAGGGTTTTGTGCTCCGAACGCTGCAGTCATCATTTTGGGATCCCTGCAGGCATAACTTCGGTAAACAAGTAAGGGGAATAAATTATGTTAAACATTTTGGAAATTAACTAATAAATTTAAAGCGTGAGAATATGAAAATATTGTATATGACTTATCAAGCATATGAAAATAGTGATTTTGGATTATCATATATTTTTTTGGATAATTATTATATTATTAAATATTACTTAAAATTTGTGTGGCATGAGAAATTGTTTTAATATTGTATAATAAATATGTGAGAATATTTTATGATGAAATGTGATTTATACTGGTTTATGGGAAATATTGAAATTACGGCAGATATTGTGAAATGATGAAATATGACTTTATATTAGAATATGCGATGACAATTTTATACCGAAATACATACATGATATTTTTTATACTGAGATATGTAATGACGGTATTATACCATGAAATGAAATGACAGAAATGATAGTTTTTATACTGAGATGTGGAAAGGAGAACCCTGATGGACTAGTGATGTTCATGAGAGCATAGTACCGTTACTAGTGAATGAGTTAGTGCAACAACATTACTAGGGGAAAGTGTTGGTATTGGAAGTCAATTGGCCCTGCAAAGAGATGTTGATTGCCCTTAGGCAAGCTGCGATAGGCTAATCGTACTAAAGACGCGTACAGTTTGACGTAGCCTGGTAGGCCAGCCATAGTTAAGTCTCACTTTCGGGCCGTACAACCAGGTTATGTGGGGTTATTACATGATGGTGATATAAGAATTTCCACTCAGGTTGGTTCCTCATTACAAACATGATGATTCTACATTAACAGACATGTTGTCTTTCGTCCAAGAGAAACTTATTGAGCACAAACATTTTTTAGAAAAATATATGATTGCAAATGTGTGTGTGTGTATATATGGTTATGAGTACAGTTTTTATGATTTCTCAGTTAAATTAATTATTAAATGAATGTGTTATGATACATTAAAATTCATGTTGCCACACACTGATAATAATTTATTCCTTCTTACTGAGAGGTGTCTCATCCCATCGTGATCAATTATTTTTCAGATGTCATGAGGCGTACAACAGTAATCAAAGTGCGCAGTGGAAGCGTTGGTGGGGCAGAAGGCCCTTGGTTAGAATTGTTATTATTTTATTTATGTTTTTTATGAGTTCAAAACTTTATTGTGATATTAATATTTTTCATTGTAATATAGGATGATTTTTAGTACTTTGGTAATTGTTATGGAGATCTTCCGTTGTGTATTTATTGGTATCAAAGTAATAGAATTTTCAGGTCTCCACAGTTGGTATCAGAGCTTAGGATATAGATTCTGTAGACTCTAAAAAGGATTATTACAAGAGTATAAGTATAAAGTAGGATGAGGATAGGAATGGGTAGGTTGGGTGTTGTAGGAGCGATCGGATATAGGATGCATAGCGGAGTGAAGTTTAACAAGAAAATTGGAAATTTGGAGTTTTGTTTCGCAACTGAAAGCAGAAATTCATCAAGAGTTTTCAGTGATTTTTCTAGAACAGTCGATGGTTAGAGAAAAGTCACGGCAAACCTGCGATACCCCGTGAAAGAAAGACTTAAAAAGGATCGATGTTACTACTCATATCAACGAGGTGCACCTTTCTTTTCGGGAGCCTTCCCATAAGAACTCTACGGTTAAGCGTGCTTGGTTTTGAGTAATCTTGGGATGGATGACCTTTTGGGAAGTTTTCTCATGTGAGTAAAGAAAAAACACACAGAAAAAGACACGTATTGGTTTGTGGGGCCAGTCATTAGTCCGATAAGGCCCGCCCCTTATTGTCTGGTCCAAGTGGAGGAGGAGAGACGTAGTGCTCCCCGGCAGACCCAGGTTGGGGCGTTACGAAACCATTGACGTTTTTCTTTCGAAATGTTGCACTATGATCTTTTTCATGTGTAAATAGTCACTGCAAGGAATGAGCTACCATTTGCAATATTGGAATATATGAAATAGAATTTTGTGCATTTTTGGAATTTGCACACCTTTGTACATTAGAGCATACTCCTAGTTCTCTATAGTTTTCTTGTGATTTAGTGTGCGTGAATCTAAGAGCAACTGAAAGAATGTTAGTGGCTACCCTCAGATTTAGAAGCTTAGAAATTTCAAGGGTTTTTTAATGGTAAAGTTCTTAGGGATACTAGTTATCCTAAGGTTTTATGAAAAGTCATAGATTTTTTATGTATGTCATTCTCTCTCGTAATTCTGGTACTTAAATAAAATATTCAATCTTTCTATAAGTCAGTCATGGGTCCTGATATCACTTTCTAAGGAGAGTAGAGGGTCAAATTCAACTTCAGGCTGCTATAAAAATGTCACGGAAGTAAATGTAGATTTTGTTCGAGCAAAAGAGGAGTATAAAATATTCTTTTATAGCCCATGAGTCAAGCATCAAATGAATTTAGAATTTCAAAGAGTGAGGATCTTTATAAGTGGTTAATGAAAATTTAAATTAAATGGGGCCACACACACAAGGATATGGAAATAATTAATTCAGGTGAGTTTGAGAAGATCCTGCAATAAGAAATCATAGTACTAGCCCATAGAAATGTATGCAACACCTAAGGGAATATCAACATGTAAAAGAGACTGCGACGCATAAGGTGTCTTAAGACTCGTCCCATGATCAGTCGTGTCACGACCTTCTCATTTTCACACATTTTTTTTATTTAATATTAAAATCAACATCATACACTCCAGCTCAGCAGGTCACCATCCACCTGGACCTGTGAATACTAGGGATATAATAGAACATACAGCAGAAGCCTACGCAGCAAAAAGTATATAATCATATACTTCTCATCATAATGTGCATAACACATACCAGAGTACTACAAACACTATCTCTCAGTATATACATCCCAAAAATAAATCAAGGGACAATTCCCACAAAAAATCTAACTGTCCCAACCAAGACTTAGCCTTCCAACAAGGGCAGATAACTGCTCTATATCAGCAGGGCTTTTCCCGCTTTTCTATTTGGGGCTCTTGAAAAGTTAATGAAATTTAGGGGTGAGACACCTCTGAGTAAGGGAAGTAAACTAATACTAGTGTGTGACAACATGAGTATTCAGTGTTCTACATATACCACATACAACATATTCAGCACTGTTTAACAAATCTGGGAAAACATGTATATATCAAAACATGGCAGAACATACTGCATTTCATAAGCATATCTCATCTCATATCATAATAATAATATCATAAAACAATTCTGGTAGGTTAGCTGGCTGTTGTCATGTATTACCCCCACATGACTTGGTTGTGTGGCCCGAAGGAGGGACCTGACAATGGTTGGCCGATTACTACCAAGTCAATAGTCTAGTTTGTAAGTCCGATGGGTCTACCCAGACTGGTCCGTACACCAAGGGTGATAACAGCACACTTCTTAAAAATAACCACATCAACCATCCAATCTCACACCACTCCGTACAACGGCATTAACACAGATATCATGATCACGAAGATCATGGACACATAGTAACGGTACCGTGCAAGTGTTAGCCTAAACCAAGCCAACCAGGTTCTGATATCATATACATATACTAAAATCGTGATACATAGATATCTCATATCATTCATTTTCACATCAATCATATCATTTGCATATATATATATATACGTGTATCATGAAAATCATCGGCCCGTACACCGGTATTACACATTTTATCATAGCATGGCCCGTATGCCGGCAAGTCACATAGCACAGCTCGTACGCTGGCAAATCACATAGCAGACCCCGTACGCTAGCAAATCACATAGCTCAGCCCGTACGCCGAAAAATCATAAATATATAAAAATATCTCGGCCCGTATGCCGGTTTTCCATCATAAAATTTCATATCATCCACATTCCCAGAAAACAGTATCTTACAACATTTTATACTCATGCCACACAATCGGATTTGCACATATTCAATGTATTATCATTTAAACAGTATTTTCCAAATATAAGTCATATATACATATATATACATTTTCAGCAAATGTGATTCTATATAAATATTGTAGTGGCCCGAAGAATAATAACATTTTAATAATAAGAGGGAGAGAAAATAGATACAGAAACAGAAGGAGGCCGTAGACTTCGTCGACGACATTGTATTTTGGAGATAATATTAAATAATCATAATTTCATAGAATTTTTCAAGCTTCTTCGACGAACACAGGGTTTCGTCGACGAAGGCCTTAAGGATTTCGTCGACGAACATAGGGCTTCGTCAACAAGAAAATACCGAGAGAGGGTCTAGGGTGGTCTGAATTTCATCGATGAATACAGGGCTTCGTCGACGAATTTATTGAAGGATTCGTCGATGAAGTGATGTGTCTCGTCGATGAATCTGGCAGTATTTAAGGAGGAAAATCGGGATATTTCTCTTTTCTCTCGCCGCTCTCTCTCTCCTACGACTCTCTCTTCCTTCTCTCTTTGTTTCCGGCCCCACCAGTCACCAGATCGAAGATCCGAAGCTACCACGACGCTCCTAACGGAGTTCTCTGCAAGATTGTCGGAGCGGATCGTCAGGAAAACGAAGTTGGATTTCATCCCAAATTCAAGGTAAGGACTTTTATCCAGTTTTTGACTTCCTGACAGTTGTAAGAAATGATATAGGTAGAAAAATATTGATGTTTAGTTATGAAAAATATCATTTTCAAGTTGTTGTATAGGAGGCCCTGCGGGTATCGGGCTAGAGTACAATAGGGATTTTTCAGAGATAAGATAAGGGATATATACTATGCTAGGAAATTTCTAAATATTATGTAGTGTATTTATTTACGAAAATTATGTATTACAATATGGTGTGGCTTGAGAATGGGTATGTAGTATGGGAGTATGTTTTATGAATTGTAATTTCATGATTTTATGTATTTCAGTGCTATGGTTATGTGAATTACAGTACCATGATTTTACGGATTTTAATACCATGATTATACGAATTACGGATACAGTATTATGATTACGTAGTTCCAGTATTATGATTTACAGAGTTTAAAGCATGTCATGTTTTCTATTACCATAACATCCAAAGTATACAAACAAAGCATTTACAGAATATATAGACAGTTATACAGAGATAGCATCGAGATGCTACGGTTACAGTATGTAGAGAACAGAAAGATAGCGTTATGGTGAAAACATGATGAAAATAGTGAAAGAGTATATATATATATGAATATGTATATAGTATTAGACCTTGTTGGACCATACAGTTTACAGAGCACGGTACCGTAGTTACATACAGTGTACAGTTTACAGAGTGCAACCACCTATTTAGATAATAGGCTGTAGGTCGATCGTATAGTGCCATTGACGTGGACAGACTCCCCATCAAATATGGGTAGAGGTGGGCAGATCAGACCGAGGGAGTATAGTGATTTACCTGGTCAGCCAGCCAGTCTAGATCCCACCTGCGGGCCGCACAACCCTGTCATGAGGGGTTAAATTATGACATACAGACATCCACAAGAGAAAGTTTACAGTTAGTATTATGTATATACTGATTTACGGAGACAGGGAAATTACTTATGTATGTTAGAAGTATTTTGAATAGTAACTTAAATACAGATGTGTTAAATGACATGGAATTGGGGATGGATATTATGATTTGTACTGTATTTATAAATCCAGATTTGCATGATTATATGGAAACAGATTTTTATGAAATGATAACTCAATTGCCACACACTAGTAATAGCATATATCACTTTACTGAGCGTTGGCTCATCCCAGTGTTGAAACATTTTTCAGGTGATCCAGGTAGGCGAGCAGATCAGGCTCGCAAGTAGAGGGGCGACGGTAGTGCCCTAACAGCAAAGTGAGTACATTGGAAGGTTTTTGTTTACCCCAGCTAGCTGAGGGTATTTTGGGAAAACAGTGTTATGTGTATATTTTGGGGAAATTGGTAGCACTCTGGTATTGGTTTTTGTATTGTATATAATGGTTTATGGTTATGTTTGTATGACTTCTGCTTCTTGCTGCTTAGGTTAATATCATGGTATTAGAATATGTTATTTGCTATAAAAAAAAAAATCATGTTAATTAAGCAGGTCGTTACAAATATATACATACATTTTCTCAAAATAACTAGTTTAGTTTATCCCCTTATCTGGTTCCTGAACAGCCCCTAAGAAAATCCTCCCCGCACCCGCAGGGTTCCTAACTCAACATCTTGAAAATGAAATCCATCAGAACTAAAGTTTAGTATTTTCGTACGTACAACATTTTTTATAACTACCATTAAGTCAAATTAGGCTTAAAAGTCTTACCTCAACTTAGGGATGATTCCCAACGTTCCCCATCAACACCCTTGGAAATAGAAACTTCCAGTATTAAACTTTAATATTTTAACGCGTAAAACACTTCTCTCAACTGTCACAAATCCAAAAATTGAGTATAAAGCTTTACTCTGGATTTGGGATGGTTTCCACCTTGCATTCACCGATGATCCGCTCCAGCAGATTCGGAGAGAACTCCGCCAAGAGCGTTGTGGTGACTTCGGATCGTCGATCCGGCGTAAAAATTAGCCCAAAAATGAAGAGAGAGAGAGAGAGAGAGAGAGAGAGAGAGAGAGAGAGAGAGAGTTGGCTTCTTAAAGAAGCTTTAAAAATCCGGATTTTCGTATATATATAAAAGAGGGGATTTCGTCGACGAGCCCGTTCTTCGTCGACGAGTCCTTCACAAATTTCATCGACGAGACCTTGTATTCGTCGACGAAACTCAGGCTGCCTCAGAACCCCTCTCGGTATTTTCTCATCGACGAAGGCTTAAGAGAACCCTATGTTCGTTGACAAATTCTCTTAAGCCTTCGTCGACAAACCCTCTGTATTCGTCGACGAATTCTCTTAAGCCTTCGTCGATGAACCCCCTGTATTGGTCGATGAAGTCCTGCTGATCCCTTTTTCCTTTTTCCCTCCCAAAGTTCAATGTCGTCGACGAATTTGACGGTCTCCTTCTATTTCCGGTCTCCATTCCCCTCTTTTATTATTTAAATACCCTTCTAAATTCGGGTCGTTACAAGTCGGGCCAGTCATCTCTGATTTGAAAGTTACAATTCTTGCATCTGTGTAACAAGATAATCTAGTATATTAAGTTGGTAAGCTAAGGAAAAATTTAGTTTGGAAACCAAAAAAATTATTTAATGTATGGAATTAGAATTCAAATAAACAAACACACATATATAGTATGGAGGCGAAATTTCCACAAAATAGTGTCATATTGGCGGAGAAAACCCAGATTTGCAGCTAATGGAGTTAGATTCCCTTATTTGGTGGCTAGATGGATTTGGGAATGTTTGCCTTCGATTTTGAAAATTGAATAAAAGTACTCATTACAAAAGTTAGTGAGATAAAGACTTGGATGGGGACAAAAGAAAATTAAAATGATAAGTATATAGAATTGGTGAATATTTTAAAAGGAATATTGTTCTTCCAATTGTTAAAATATGATTGAAAATTTATCTCCAATGAATATATATGAAGACTGCATGACGGCTTACTAGAACTATAAGAACCCAACCCGAGATAGGTGTATTAAATAAATAAGAAAAGAGAAGGAAAATTAAAAAGGTAAAAATCAGCAAGGCTCATCGACGAGGCTTCTTT
Source organism: Malania oleifera (assembly GCF_029873635.1). Classification (NCBI taxonomy): domain Eukaryota; kingdom Viridiplantae; phylum Streptophyta; class Magnoliopsida; order Santalales; family Ximeniaceae; genus Malania; species Malania oleifera. The sequence goes on from NC_080424.1 coordinate 109,136,461, forward strand.
TCTCATCGACGAGACTTCTTTTCTCATCGACGAAGTCTCTTGTACAGCTCGGCGACGAGTTTCAATGGTTTGTTGATGAGGAGATACCGAGGGATTTTGGGAAATCCTAAAATCTCGAGCTTGTCGACGAGTCCACCTTGGCGTCAATGAACTTCCTTCTGCGACTCGTCGACGAGTCTGGTCGAGTCAACCAAGTTATAAATATCTAAATCACTTGCTTAATGAAGAAGAAACCAAAATCCTCTCTCTCTCTCTCTCTAGGATTTAGGGTCGTCTATTGCCGGAATCAACGATGCGACGTTGCTACGTGAATCAGGAGGAGAATCTCTTTGAGGATAGTGGATCAGATCTTTGTTTTTAGGATTTTTGGGTTTTGACCCAAAATCGAGGTAAGGGTCTGATTTCATTTTCATTTTAGTAGATTTGTAGAGAATAGTATTGTAAGGAAGTATTGTTCTTCGTTGTTTAGGTTTTGGTCCCTCGGTTCGTTGTTTTGGAGCCGTTGAGCTCGTGTTTTGGTTTTCGGGATAAGGTAAGGGGATTCTGTTTATATCAGTTATTTTTTAAATCGGAATTGGTAAACTTGTGGTTTAAGATTGTATGTATGATTTGGCTACTTATTTGGGAAAATCTATCAGGTGAAAATACGAGATTTTTGGGTTACTATTTTGGGAAAATTTGAGGGTTTCGGGTATCATCTCTATTTCTGTTGGAAAATCGTAATTGTATAAAATTGTGATATTGAGATGACTGTACCTATATTTGTATTAAATTGTATTCTCGAACTGAAAACGATATGATTTGTTGTATACCAAATAAGTGTGGAATGAACCGTTGTATGTTAAATGTTTTAGATTTGTGAAACAGCTGTGACGACTAATTACCGTAAGTTGAGAGGTATAGGAACATGAGTTCCAAAATTGTTCCAAGTTTTGTGAAATTTGCCACATCTCGGTTAATTACCGTGGGTAAACGCCATGTCTCGGTTAAATATCGTGGGCGAGAGTGTCTGGTTCTATATTCGAGGGTGTGAAATATTACCTATTTGTTTTGGTGGGTCACCGTTGGGTGTGAGTTGACACCGTATTAGCAACAATATCGCTATGGGGCTTCGGCTAATGCCAGGCTATCGAGTGCTCCATGTAATGCACCGGTTTTGGCCAAAGTGTGTGACGACACTGACCGTATATTTTGTATCATATGTATTGGAACTAGATTATGAAAATACTGGAACTGTATTGTGTTATGTTTTATGTCAAAATAACACTTATGTGCCACACACTGATATAACCTGTTTCTTCCTTATTGAGAGGTGTCTCACCCCAAATATACAAATATTTTTTAGGTCCTTCGAGTAGCCGTCACTAGCGTCCTAGTGTAACAGGAGCGTGTATAAGTGTGTGTGTGTGTGTGTAACGACCCGAAAAATAATGGTTTTTAAATAATAAAGAGGAAGTGAAATGGAAACAGAAACAGAAGTTGGCAGCAGGCTTTCGCGTTCGTCAACGACATTGCACTTTGAAGATAATAACTCGAAAGATTTTTACACAGGGCCTCGTCAACGAACACAGAGAGTTTGTTGATGAGAAGATACCGAGAGAGGGTTTTTAGGCCGTCTGAATTTCGTCGATGAGGAGGTAGGGTTCGTCGACGAAATTACTTAAGGACTCGTCGACGAGGTGACGTGTCTCATCGACAAATTCGGTTTTATAAATAGTAAAAACCCAGATTTTTTATGGAAGTTCAGCACAGGAAACCCTCTCTTTCTCTCTCTACGCCCTTTCCTCCTTCTCTCTTCAATCCCAATCTCACTTTATGCCGGATTGACGATCTGAAGCCACCACAACACTCTGGGCGAAGTTTTCTGCAAGTTTGCCAGAGCAGATTGTCGGTGGAAGTGATTTGAAATTCATCCCAAACTCAGGGTAAAACATTTTAATCAAAGTATGTTTTCCCTACAGTTATAAGAAATGTTATATGTAGAAAAATGTTAATGTTTTGTTATGGGGGATGTTGTTTTCAAGGTATTGAGTGGAGAACCCTGCGGGTGTAGGGTTAGAGTTCAGCAAGGGGTTTTTCAGAAACTGAGTAAGGGAAATATGCTATGCTAGGAAATTTACTTACATTATCAGAAATTATATATATATGCATGTGTACCAGATATTATACAAAATATGAATTTTTAAAGTATGTGTGGCCTGAGTACATGATATTGATATGGAGTTTTATGTAGTTTTTTAGTATTTCAAGTTATACAAATATAGTTAGATATTTGAAGATTTTATACAGACAGGATATGTATACATATACAGTTTTATTTAGATGATTACACGGACAGATACATATATATATAACAGTATACAAATATTTATTCAAAACAGTATATACAATGTATATAGAAAACTATGTTTTCCTAAATGCCATAACACTCAGATTATACAGAAAGAAAGTACAGACAGATTATAGAGTTATAGCATCAAGATGCTATAGATATTATAGTATTTACAATACAGAAATATAGTGTTATGGTTATTTTGGAAACATAATGAAAACAGTATAAAGAATATAGTATGTATATATATATAGTATCAGATCCCTGTGAAAAGATTACAGACAGATACAGAATACAGAGCACGGTACTGTTGCTAATATAGATAGAGTGCAACTACATATCTCAAATAGTGTGTAGGTATCGTCAACCGTGCTTGGAGAGTATGCAACTCCCCGGTTTGCTGGGTTGAGGGGACCGGTTTGACGAGGTAGCAGCGAGTCCCGCGCCTAGGAGAGTATGCAGTTTGGCCGGGTTGAGGTAGTGTAGAGTATAGTGATTTACTTGGAGGGCCGACCAAGTTAAATCCCGCCTACGGGCCGCACAACCCTGTCATACAAAGTCCTAAGGAAAGAACACAGTTATGTATATGTATACAATTTTACAGCTTTTATTGTGTATAGTATGATATAGCAGTATGAATGATTGAAAGTTTAGATGATATAAATGTTTTAAGCTGTTATACATGTGTTTTATAGATTTACCAGATCATGCATTTTTAAATACTATTATTATATTTTTATGACTCGGTCATTACACACTAATAATAGCATATTTCCACTTACTGAGCATCATCTCACCCCATTACTTTATCATTTTTCAGGTGAGCCAGCTAGACGAGCAGATTAGGCTTGCGGATAGGGAGTTTACTTGATTACCCTAGTTGTAGGGTGAGTTTTTGACAGAATTTTGTATTTTTTGGGTAGATGATACTTGAGGGATTTATTTTGTATGACTATAGTCTGTATGTACTAGATTCTGGTATTGTAGAGTATATATATATATATATATGATTATATGATTTGTGTTCCGCTGGTTAGGTATGGATATATATATATAAATTAAAAAAATAGAGAAATTTTGAGGATGTTACAGTGTGCCTGTGTGTGTTGTGTATGTGCATGTGCATTGTTTGTGTCCGTGCATGAGTTGGTGTCGTAGTGTGTGTTGTGTGCATGGGTGTGTACGTGCATGAGCGGGTCGGTTGGTGTGTGTATTATGTGCGGGCATGAGTGTGTGTGCATGTGCATGGGTGTGTACATGCATGAGTGGGCGTTTTAGTGTGTGCATGAGGTGTGTGCTTCAATGTGTGTGTGCAAGTGTGTGAGAGTGGTGCGAACGTAGCATGTTTTGGCGTGTGTGTGAGGTGCATGAGGTAGTGTGTGCAAGTGGTGCGTCTTTTAGTGTGTGTGCAGGTGTGTGTACAATGTGTGAGTTAGTTTGAGAGCTAGTGTAGTGTGTGAGTTAGTGGTGTGTGTGCAACGTGTGGTGGTTTCCGAAGTTGTCTTCTGAATCTCATGCAGTGAAGATGAATCTCCGGCCATGAACCGCACAATGAATCTCTCAGTCTCAGGATTCGAAGGCCGAACATAGAGATACTGTTCATCGTCTACGAAATTTGCGAAGGAGGAACTCGGAGCAAATAGGTACGCATCAAACCAAAGTTTATCTGTTACTGGTAATGGTGATTCTGAAACTGATGGGGTTGTTGCACTGAAGAGAGATAGATCCCGAAGTAGGTGTATCAAGACAGCTGTTGGAGAATGTAGAACAAATAGAGACTCCAGCTTCTTTGGGTTCATCCGCCTTGAACTCCTCCTCTCTAACCACTCCCATGGCCTACACCAAATCCGTTTCCCAATTCCAATCACTAAAACTAAGCAGAAACCTTCAACCCTGCTTGCAATCGAAGCCGTAGATGAGACCTCTAAGAACCAAGAAAATGCAGCATCACAAGACTCGACAATCTTGATGAAGATTCGTTTTCTGTATCGTAACCGGAGAATAAAGGAAGAAAATACATAACACAAGAAAGGGAGAGAGAGAGAGACTGTGTGTTTGTTATGCAACCGAGTATTGTTCATTAAACAGTGAAAGACGAGACTCGAAGAGTGTGGGGAGAGAGAAAGGAACAGTGAGGCGAAGTAGGAGATAGAGCGAGGAAAATAGCAGGTAAGAGAGAATTGAGAGAGGGCAGAGGTATGAGGATGGCGACCATGGCCGAGGAGAATGGCTGCGGGTGGCTATGCAGTGGTGGTTGTAGGTGGTGGTTATGAACAGAGACGTGAGGGTGAGAGGAAGAGGGAGAACCGAAGGGAGAGTGGAGGCTGCTGAAGTTGATGTTGGGGTCAGGGTTGAAAACAGAGATGTGAGGGTGAGTAGAGATGGCTGGTAAGGCAGCAAGGAGGATGGGAGTGTGCGTGAGAGTGGAGGGTGGATTTGTAGAGTGTGAGAGTGAGAGAATGAGAATGAGAATGAGAATGGTGAGAATAGTTGAGATCTATCGTGAAGAGGGTGATGGGGATCGATGGATCTGCGCGTGGTTGGATCTGCCTATGGATTCAAGAGAGAAGAGAATCGCAATAATACTGACGTGATGACAGCGGTGGTGAGAGCGGCAGCGACAGAGGGATTCGCCGACGTGGCTGCGAGGGTGGTGATCCGTTGAGATGGCAAGTTGGAGATGTGGAGATATGGTGCTTTGGCTGTTTGCGAGGATCTCAGGCAGAGATGGGAGAGTGAGGGAGTCGAGAATTTGTGTGTGAGATGATTTTCCGTAGATGGCATCATGGCACACATCCTGCAATTTCCTCGACAGACGACGGACTGAAATTGACTACTTTTAAAAAAAATATGGTACTAAATTAAAATTCAAGTGGACTTAATTAAATTATCATGACTTAATTAAAGATATCAAGACTCAATTAAAAATATTGGGACTCGATTTGAAATATCGTGAGTTAATTTAAACTATTGGGACTCAATTTAAAAATATCAAAACTCAATTTAAAACACTGGAATTCGATTAAAAATATTGGGACTCAATTTAAAATACTAGGACTCAATTCAAAACATCGGGACTCCGTTTAAGAACATCGGTACTCAATTAAAAAAATCGGATTTTTCAAACAGGGTCCTCCAATTTTCGAAATCCGAAGTCAACTTTTATTACAACGGGTCTTTTCAAAACGGTCTGATTAAAATTGGGGTATCCAAAACATTCATAAATCGCACTTTGATTTTTATTTTTCTTTCAAATTTTTATTTATTTGCTTATTTGTTTGTTTATTTATTTTAAATGAGTTAATAAAAGATGATTAGATTTAATTTAGAAATAATTCATCATTAATTAAGTACCGTTTATAAAATGGGTATGTAAGGGATGCTGTTACCTTTTTCCCGCATAACTAAACTCACAATCCTAACTCTAGTGAAATCAGACTAAGATTACTAGTATCTTCATATAAGAATAGGTTAGAGAATAATTAGGTGATTTAACTATACCAAGTTAAATAATATGTTAATAGCTATTTTATCAAATTTTAATATTATTATTACTTGCCATTGCAAATTCTTTTAAACGAATTGAATAAATTTTTAACCAAACTAAATTAATTGATTTTATTCAATTAATTTGATTTTAACAAAATTAAAGGCATCCATCGAAGGTGAGGTGTGAAAATTAAAAAATGGGGCCGCCGAGAAAGAGGACCCTTGCGTGACATCAACGATACGCCAACGCGGCTTTATCTTTTTGTTAGGACGGTAAAGGCCAATCGTACCACAATTTGATTGCATTTGTGGGGGCAGTGGCGGTGGCATTTGGCATGGTTTCAAAATGTCCACCCATCCGCACCATCCCATTTGCGTACCAAACTCTTCCATTAAACTATGGTCAAAATTTTGGTCTTGTATTTTGAAATTAACCGATGTTAGTGATTGGGGAATATAAATTTTGACTCTTAAGCTTAAATTTACATAATTTTTGACTCTTTGCGATCAATTTGAGTTGGACAACGCGATATGAGGAGAAGAGGCTTAGAAAAGTTCGAAGAGAGAGGGGGAGGGAGATAGGAGTGACAAAATGAATTGAAACCCGATAGGTGACTCATGATTCATTCATTTAAATCGAATTTGAATTTAACATAAGTTAACTTATTTTTAAATGGGTCAATTTGGACCTAACCCGTTTAATAAAAGGGTTAGGCGGGTTTGGATTGGATACCCGCCGAGTAACACATTTAATTTTTATATATATATATATATATTATTAAAAATATTTTAATTAAAAAATATATTATTTTCTACACTTTATGTTTTTTTTAAGATATAAATAAAATAAAAAGTGTTGTTTTTTTTATAAAAAAAAAAATTATGTCACTTTATATGAAATGTTTAAAAATATTAAAAGTAATTAAATTATATTTTTAAACGGATTCTTAACAGGTACTCGTTTATGACCTATTTATTAAATGGGTAGGGTTGGATTTATATGTTAGTCACTCGTTAATTAATGAGACAATCAAAACCTAAACCCATTTAACTCCTACCTGTTTATGATCTATTCAAACCTGATTCACTAACTCATTTTGCCATCCCTGAAAAGAGACGACAGAATAAGGCCTGCTGAGAGAGAGGAGGAGGAGGAGGAGGAGGATTTCTTTGAAATTACAATTTTGCCACTAAACTGGTTATACTCACAGAATTGCCACCACCTCTCTCCTATGTTTTCACTTGGCCCCATTTGGTAGCACTTCAAAATGAATAGTGTTTACAGTACTTATCACTTATGATAAACAACTTTTTCAAAAAAATGTAGCGTTTAACTTATACTATGACAAACACTTATTACAGTAAATACTTTTTTAGAACCATTTTTTTAATAACTATTTAAGTGAATTTTAATAAACAATCCAAAATTGATTTATCCACTTGTAAGTAATACTATTCATAGGTAAGGTCAATTTTATAAATATAAGAAAACTATTTTATAATTTAAAAAAACATAAAAAGATAACTATATATTATTTTATTATGCATTATAATCTATTAATTATTAATGAAACATAGTTAAATTTTGGAATAAAGAAGAAAAACCATCTAATAATTTAAAATAATTTTACAAATTAAAAATACTAATTTAATTAATAATATTATTTAAAAATAAATTAATATATAGTAACCGGGAAAAAAATATAATAATAAAATTTAAAAAAAATATAATAATAAAATAATAAAATAAAATAAATTAATTAAATTAACAAGTAAAATGAATAGTATGATAAGGAACAAATATATATATATATATATATATATATATACATAAATATTAAAGCATGTATATATGTATATTTGTGTGTGTGTGTGTGTGTATATATAAGTAAGTTATTATGATATACATTTAATATATAGGTTAAAGGTATATATATATATATATACACACACACACACACATATACATATATACATGCTTTAATATTTATGTATATATACAAGTGTGAAAGCTTCTTCAAGAAGCTTTACTTTAATTAATGATTTTATATATATATATATATATACAAAATGGTGTGCAAGCTTCTTCAAGAAGCTTGCTTAGATCTTTTTTTTGGAAGTGCTCTCTCTCTCTCATCTCTCTCTCCTACGACTCTCTCTCTCTTCAATTCCGGGCTAGTTTTTCACCGGATCGACAAACCGAAGCCACCACGACGCTCCTGGCGAAATTCTCTACAAGTCTGCCGGAGCAGATCATCAGGAAAACGAAGTTGGATTTTATCCCAAATCCAAGGTAAGACTTTATATTCAATATTTGAATTTTTGACAGTTGAAGAAAGTGATATACGCGTAAAAATACTGAACTTTAATACTGGAAATTTTCAGTTCCAGGGTGTTGATTGGAAATGCTGGGAATCATCCCTAAGTTAAGGTAAGACTTTTTAAGTCGAATTTGACTTAGTGGTAGTTATAGAAAATGTTGTACGTACAAAAATACTAAACTTTAATTCTGCGAGTTTTCATTTTCAGGGTGTTGAGTTGAGAACCTTGTGGGTATGAGGAAGATTTTCTTAGGGGCTTTTCAGGAATCAGGTAAGGGGATAAACTAAGCTAATTTTGTTTTGAGAAAAAATATGTATATATATGTAGCATCTGGTTTCAGGAAAAATAAATATATTTATATAAATGATTTATATTTGAAAAATACTGTTTAAATGATGATATGTTGAATATGTGGAAAATTTGTTTAGTGTAGTATGAGTATAAAAATATTGTGAAATACTGTTTTTTTTTTTAATTGAGACGATATGGATTTCTATGATAGAAAACAGGCGTACGGGCCGAAATATTTTTATATGTATATGTGATTTGCCGACGTACCGGCCGTACTATGTGATTTGCCAACGTACGGGCTGTGCTATGTGATTTGCCGACGTACGGGCCGTGCTATGTGAGTTGCCAGCGTACGGACTGTGCTATGTGATTTGCCGGCGTACAGGCCGTGCTATGTGGTTTGCCAGCGTACGGGCCGATGATTTTCATGATACACGTATATATGTGAAATGATATGATTGATGTGAAAATAAATGATATGAGATATTTATGTATCACGGTTTTAGTATATGTATATGATATCAGAATCTGGTTGGCTTGGTCTAGGCTAGCACTTGCACGGTACTGTTGCTATGTGTCCATGGTCCTCGTGATCATGATATCTGTGTTAACGCCGTTGTACGGAGTGGTATGAGATTGGATGGTCGATGTGGTTATTTTCAAGAAGTGTACTGTTATCGCCCCTGGTGTACGGACCAGTCTGGGTAGACCCATCGGACCTACAGACTACTGTTTGACTTGGCAGTGGTCGGCCAACCATTGTCAGGTCCCGCCTTTGGGCCACCCCCAGTCATGTGGGGGTAATACATGACAACAGCCAGCTAACCTACCAGGATTGTTTTTATGTTATTATTATTATAATATGAGATGAGAAATGTTTATGAAAATGCAGTATGTTCTGCCATGTTTTGATATGCATATGTTTTCTCAGATTTGATAAACAGTATTAAATATGTTATGTATGGTATATGAAGAACACAGAATACTCATGTTGTCACACACTGGTATTAGTTTATTTCCCTTACTGAGAGGTGTCTCACCCCTAAATCTTATACATTTTTCAGGAGCTCCTAATAAGAGAGCGGGAAAAGCCCCGCTGATCTAGATCAGTTGTTTGCCCTCTTTGGAAGGGTAAGTTTTTGGTATGGACAATTAGGTTTTGTGGGGATTGTCCCTAGATTTCATTTTTGAGATGTATATACTGTGAGATAGTAATTGTAGTGACTCTGGTATGTGTTATGCACATTATGATGAGATGTATATGATTTTATCATTTCTGCTGCGTAGGCTTCTGTTGTATGTTTTGTTATATCCTTAGTGCCCATGGGCCCAGGTGGATTGTGACCTACTGAGTTGGAATGTATGATATGATGATAATTTATTTATATAAAAAAAAAATATATGTGAAAAAGGCGCAGGTCGTTACATAATATGATAATCATATGTTATAAATATATTAGGAACAAAATTATTATTAATTAAAAAATAATATTTTATTTTTAAATTCATAAATACATTTAAGTATTAATTAAAAATCAAACATATATTATTTTATTATGCATTATAACCTATTAAATATTGATAAATTTTAATTAAATTCTCAAATGAATAAGAATAACCATCTATAAATTTAAATTAATATTAAATAAATTAAAATGTTTAATTTAGTTATTAGCATAAATTTTAATATAAATTAATATGATAATCATATGTTTTAAGTATACATTAATAACAAGATTATTGTTAATAAATTAACATTATTATATTATTTTAGTTGATAGAAAATATTTAAATGTTAATTATAAATTAATATTTAAATTTTTATTATAAAAATATCAATAATTTTTATTTAAGATATATTTAAATGTACTTATTAGTTATTATAATTCAATTATGAATTGAACAAGAATTAATTTTTAATTTAAATTAATATTAATAAATTTAAATTTAATTAATAATATTATTTTTATCATAATTTTATATGATAGCAATATGATATAAATATAAATTAATAAAAATATTATTATTAATTAAAAATAATGATCTTATATTATTATTTTATATAAAATGTTTAAATTTTAATTATGAATAATTAAAATAATTATTAATAAAATTATTAATTAAAAATATTAATATTTATAATTAAAATATGTTTAAAAATAATTGTATAGTACCTCATAATAAAAGCAAGTGTCCAAATATCATTTATTTTAAACATAACCAAATACTACTTATAACTTTCAATACTTTTTTAATTCAATATTTATTAAAGTCAATACTTTTTCTAAAAAGTATACTTATTTGAAGTGATAAATATTATGAGGACTTATTTTTTAAGTGCTCCCAAACAGAGACTAAACATTCAAACTTTAAATCACTCGCAAAAAAACAAAATAAAAAATAGAAAATTCCCTCTTTATTGGAAATGTCATATAAATGTGTTTAAACAAAATAAGTAAAAGATGATTCATATGTAACTAGAAGTGTAATTAACCTAAGTTTTAAAATGTTCAAATTTTACTCTTTTAAGAAGCGAACTTTAAAATTAGACTTGAGATTGACTTATTAATTTAATTAGTTTGGCTTATTATTGTTTGTGTTTGATTCATTTAGACTTAGTTTGATCCCCTATGCCTTTTTTAAAATGACATTTCAAATGAGCTAATAAAAAGGAATTGATTGGGATTGAGGTAAATATTTTTTACCTTTTTTATTAAAAAAATTATTAGAATGAACTGAATTCGAGTATTTGGTAAAATTGATAACTTATGTAATTTTTTGAAAGATTGAGAATAAAAATATAATAGAATAATTTGTGTAGAAACAAGCTAATTTATAAGTTTTAAAAATTTCAAATTTATAACTCTTTAAAGTTCATTGAAAAACTAAAATGTTAAGCCCTGTTTGGTATTATTGTTATTTTTTGTGTTATATTCCATTTCTCCACAGTATAGAAACAGATAATAAAAACGCATTTATTTATGTTGTCAATTCTATTTTTGTTGCCAATTTTCAACTGTATGTTAAATAATTGGAAATCGAATTTACGATTTTCAATTGTTTTGGCAACCTATTATTAGAAATTATAATATGTAGAAATAGTTTTTTTTTAAATAATTTATTTTGTATGCTTTTAAATTAAAATTAAAATTAAATGATCATATGAATTTAAATCTCTACCTTTAAATTCATCTTGCATTCACTTCGAAGTTTTCAAAGTTTTAACTTAAATGTTGTGCACTTTTAATTAATATTTTAGTATGAAGTATAATTATAGTTATGGTACCTATAGGTAGCTATATATAGTAATTACCTCAAAAATAAAGAAAACAATTAAAGTTGTAGCATCATATGGTAATTGGATTTAAACAAAAAGATAAAGTAAAGTCAACTAATATTCTTGAAACCTATCTACTAGGGAGGGGACAAATAATATATGGGTTTTCTCTAATACTAGAAAATAAATGTCTCTCAAAAAATATTATTATTATTATTATTATTATTATTATTATTATTATTATTATTATGTAGTTTGAAATGGCTATTTCATAGATTCATAGCATAACATAAATGATTATAAAATTTGGCTAAATTAAGTATACTACAATGATATTGTAGTGACCAGAAGAATAATAATATTTATATAATAAAGAGGGAAAGAAATGGAAACAGTAATAGAAGGAGGCAGTCGACTTCGTCAATGAATACGGACATTGCATTTTGAATATAATAACCCAGGAGATTTTCTCATGGCCTCGTCGACGAACATAGGGGATTCGTCGACGAGAGTACAAGAGGGTCTCGTCGACGAGGGCAAGTTTCGTTGACGAGAAGATGCCGAAGGAGGATTTTTGGAAGTCTGAAATTCGTCGACGAGAGTGCAGATTCGTTAATGAACTTTCTACAGGACTCATCGACGAGGTGACGTGGCTCGTCGACAAATCCTACAGTATAAATAGCCCTAAACTGATTTTAATCGCAGAAATTCGACCCCAGTCTCTCTCTCTCTCCTTTCCCTTATGGTTCCTTCCTCTTCTTTCTTCAATTTTGGCTCCGGAAGTCATCGGATCGATGATCTAAGGCCACCATGACGCTCCTGGTAGAGTTCTCTGCAAGTCTGTCGGAGCGGATCGTCGGTGGGACGAAATTGGAATTCACCCCAATTCAGGGTAAGGTCTTTTATTCAGAATTTGACTTTCCAGCAGTTGTAAGAAATGTTGTAGACATAGAAATAGTGATGTTTTGTTTTGAGATATATGATTTTCAGGGTATGAGTGGAGAACCCTGCGGGTGTAGGACCCGTCTCAGTAGGGAGATTTTAGCAGAAATCAGGTAAGGGAAATATGCTATGCTAGATAGTTTTAAAATGATTTCCAGTATGAAATGTATATTTTTACCAGGTTATTATTCACAATAGGACTTTATATAGTTTATTAATTATGAATATTATGTATTAAATTATAGTGTGGCTTGAGAATATAAATATAGTACAGAAACATATTTTACAGTATTTTTAGGATATGTTTTATAGAATATACAGTCAGTGGATATGTTTTATAGTAATTACAAAATACCATGATTATACAATTTTTAGTACCATGACTTATAGATTATAGTTCAGTTTAAAAATACAGTTGACACAGTTACGGTTTATTTTAGTGTCATGGTTAATACAATTATTTCAGAATCATGGTAAATCAGATAGTTGTATATAGAAATATATTATATAGTATCAGACCCTGTTGGACCATACAACAGAGCACGATACCATAGCTTTAGATATTTAGTTCAGAGTGCAACTCCCTATTCAGATAATACGTGGTAGTAGGTCGATCGTGCCCAGACGTGGACAGGCTCCCCATCAGATATGGGTTGAGGGGTAGCCGATCTGACTGAGGGAGTATAGTGGTTTACCCTGGTCGCCAGCCATGGTAGATCCCGCCTACAGGCTGCACAACCCTTTCATGAGGAGTTAAATCATGACATACAGTTATCCAGAGGGAAGTTGTGAGAACCTGAACCGTGATATATGGGTTAATTATGTAAAAAAAGGATAAAATGGTATATTGAGCAAAGTTCGTCGACGAGGTCAGGGTTCATCAATGAAATTCCTTCTATTCTCGTCGATGAAATTTAGAAGCTCGTTGACAAGTGAATGCCGAGGGGTTCAGGAAAAATTTGAAATATCTGGCTCGTCGACGAGGCTGCCGATTCGTCGATGAGGCTAGTGAAGAATTCGTCGAGAAGGACACCAATTAGTCGATGAATCCACTCGGATCAAAGGTGCCATAAAAGATATTTTTGGTTGCTTTGGGGCTAAGTTTCCCTAAACTCTCTCTCTCTCTCTCTCTCTCTCTCTCTCTCTCTCTCTCTCTCTCTCTCCTTGATTCCTTCACCGTTTGTCGCCTGATTCGCAAATCCAAAGTTACTGCGAGGATCAACAAAGGATTCTCTACATTTCTAGCGGATCAGAATCTCGTTTCGAGCAATTTTGGGTTTCGGGCTAAAATCGAGGTAAGGCTCAATTTTCGTTTCTGATTTAGTATATGTGTAGTAGTACGGATTGTAAGCCTATATTGTACTGTGATTTGTAGGTTTTGGAGTCTCGGTTCGTAGTTTGGGGGACCGTAGAGTTCGTAATTGGAATTCGGGTTAAGGTAAGGGGATTCAGTTTATATCAGTTCATTTTCGAAATCAGGATCGGTAAACTTGTAGGCTACTATCATATGTATGTTTTGGCTACTTATTTGGGGAAATCTATCGGGTAAAATGCAGAACTTTCGGGTTACAGTTTTCAGGAAAAATTGGAGATTTCGGGTATCATCTCTACTTTGTTTTGGAAACTGTTGGTTATGTTAAAATTGTACTATTGAGGTGGCCGTAATCCATATTTGCATAAACTGTATATTTGAAATTGTAATTAATATGATTTGTCATAAACCAAATAAGTGTGGTATGTATGGGTGTATGTATTTGTTCTAGGTATTTGTAAAACAGCTATGTAGCGGCTAATTACTGTACGCTGAAATGTATGGGAACGTGAGTTCCAAAATGATTCCAAGGATTTGTAAAACAGCCATGTATCAGTTAACTACCGTGGGCGAGAGTGGTCGGCTCTATATCCAGGGTGTGAAATATCACCAGTATGTTCTGGCTGGTTACCAAAGGGTGTGTTCTACACTATATGTAGCAATGTAATCACTGTGGGCCTGAGTTGTCACATTGTAGTTACGTATGTAGCAACGTAATCGATGTGAGACTAGGTGACCTTGTGTAGTTGCGTATGAAGCAAAGTAATCACTATGGGCTTGAGTTGTTGCAGCGTAGTTGGGCATGTGGCAATGTAATCGTTATGAGACTAGGTGACCTTATGTAGTTACATATGTGGCAATGTAATCATTGTGGGCCTGAGTCGTCGCTTCGTAGTTGCGTGTGTAGCAATGTAATCGCTGTGAGACTAGGTGACCTTATGTAGTTGCGTATGGAGCAATGTAATCACTATTGGGCCTCGGGCGTCGTAGCGTAGTTGCATATGTAGCAATGTAATCGCTGTGAGACAAGGTGACCTTGTGTAGTTGCAAACTAGTGTAACTACACTGACCGTATATTTTGGGTATCGTATGTACTGGAATGGTTTTTGTGAAAATACTAGAACTGTATGGAACTGTATGTATATGTATAAAACTGTATGTAAATGTTTCAAACTGTATCGTATTTTATAGTGTTATGAAGTATGTAAAATAATACTGGTATGCCACACACTGATATAACCTGATTTCTTCCTTACTGAGAGATGTCTCACCCCGAATGTACGTACAATGTTTTTTAGGTCTCTCAAGTAGCCGTAAGTAGCATCCTAGCGTCTGGGAGCAAGGGTGTCGTAGCTACTGCTATTAGGTACAAGTTTTGGTATCCAGGTTGTCGGGATAGTTTTGTAGACACCTGGGGTATGTTTTGTATTATGGGAATGTATATCCTAGCTTGTATAGACTTTGGTATGTTACTGTTTATGCATAAAAGACCATATTCCACTACGTATTATGGATGAGTGTGGATGCTTGTATGTATGTATATGGGCATCCGTTCGCCCCACGGGGTCGAACCATCTATTTGTATTGTATCATGTACGTTTTAATTGATACAGAGATAAGTTAGGTTACTCAAATTCACACTTGGGACCCACCTGAGGGTTCGGGGCGTGACAGAAGTTTTCAGTTATTATTATGTATATACAGATTTATAGAGATAGAGAATATACTTATGTACATTAAAAGTATTTTGAGTAGAAACCTAAAGTATAGATATGTTAAGCAACCTGGAAAAGATGGTGGTTTATATTACTTGTATTGTAATTACAGATTCAGTTATACATGATTTGATAGCAACAGATTTTCATAGTATTGTAACTCATTTGCCACACACTAGCAATAGCATATTTCGTCTTACTAAGCATTGATTCATCCCATTACTTTAATATTTTTCAGGTGATCCAGGTAGGCGAGTAGACCAGGCTCGCAGATAAAGGGGCCTTAGTATTGCCCTGACAGTAGAGTGAGTATTTTTGTATAACCCTAGCCAGTTTAGAGTATTTTGGGGAAATAGTCATATATGTATATTTTGGGAAACATTTTAGCACTCTGATATTATATATAATTACATATGGTTATATTTATTTGATTTCTGCTTCTCGCTGCTTAGGTTGATGGTTGGGTTTAATCCAATTTGGTATTAGAGCATTGTAAATTTTACAATATATATATATATATATATATATAACCCAGTTAAATAGCAAGTCATTACAGATACAATAAGAAATTCGATCTTTAATTTTAATTTTTGTAAAGTTCAGTAAATATTGATTAAATTGTGCATTTTATTTAATTTATTAAATCTTGAATTTCTCATCATATATGCTTGGTAAATTTTAATAAAACTATGTATTTTATTTATAATATTAAATAGAAATGTTATATTAATATTATAAATGATGATATTGTATTATTATTTAAAGTGTGATTTACCTAATTGAGTTGTAAAATGGCATATGACATTAAAATATTACAATAGAGCATATATTGTCACCTATTAATAAATAGATCAACTCAAATTCAAACCCATTTATGATATGTCCAAATTCGACCCGCTAATCCATTTTGTCACTCCCAAAGAGAGAGGACAGAAGAAGGGTTGATTGATGAGAGAGAGAGAGAGAGAGAGAGAGAGAGTGAGAGTGAGAATGAGAGAGAAGGATGAATTCTTTGAAATTGCAATTTTGTCACTAAAGCTTGCTATAATTATGGAATTGCTATCGCCTCTTTACAGCGGCCACTTTTAAGTGGACAAAAAATAATCCAAGATAGCTTCAAAATTCACCTAGCCCTTGTTTGGTTGCATTTAAAAAAGAAACGTGCTTGTAATACTTATCACAAATAATAAACACTTTTACAACAAAAAAAAAAGTGGCATTTGACTTACATTACAACAAACACTTATTGCAATAAATACTTTTTTAGATATACTTTTTTAAAAACTATTTAAGTAAATTTTGAGAAACAATTTAAAATAGTCTTTTTCTACTTGTAAGTGACACTATTTATAGGCAAGGTCAATTCTATTAATATATGAAAATTTAGTGAATATTTTATGATTTAAAAAATACATAATAAGATAATCTTATATTATTTTACTATGCATTATAATCTATTAATTAATAATGAAACATAATTAAATTTTGGAATAAAGAAGAAAAATCATATATTAATTTAAATTAATATTAAAAATTAGGAATACAAATTTAATTAATAATATTATTTTAAAATAAATTAATATGATAATTATATGTTATAAATATATTAAGAACAAGACTAGTATTAATAAAAAAAATTATATTTTATTTTTTTACTTATAAATATATTTAAATATTAATTAAAAATAGTAGTTAAAATAATTATTAATTAAAAATTAGTCTTACATTATTTTATCATGCATTATAACCTATTAATTATTAATAAAATATAGTTAAATTCTTGAATGAATAAAAAGATTCATCCATAAATTTAAATTTGTATTAAATAAATTAAAATCTTTAGTTTACTTCTTAATACAATTTTTAATATAAATTAATATGATAATCATATGTTATAAATATACATTAATAACAAGATTATTGTTAATTAATAAATAATATCATATTATTTTAGTTGATGGAAAATATTTAAATGTTAACTATAAATTATCATTTAAATTTTTATTATAAAATATTAATATTTTTATTTGACATATATTTAAAGATACTTATTAGGTATTATAATTAAATTATGGATCGAACAAAAACTATTCATTAATTTAAATTTAAGTTTAATTAATAATATTATTTTATCATAATTTAATATGATAGCAATATTTTATAAATATACATTAATAACGATATTATTATTAATTAAAAATAATATTATATTATTTTTATGTGAAATATTTAAATTTTAAGTATAAATAATTAAAATGATTATTAATGAAATTAATAATTAAAAATATTAATATTTATGATTTAAAATATGTTTAAAAATAATTTTATAATGCTCATAATAAAAGTAAGTGTCCAAATATCGTTTATTTCAAACACAATCAAATACTACTTATAGTAAATTTTTTAAGGTGTATTATTTGTATTTTTATTATTTTAATCAAATTTATACAATATTATTTGATTTAAAGATGAAAATGAGTATTTTTTAATTAATTTTTTAATTTGCATTAGTTTTATAAATGTTATGCAAACAAGTTGCTAGTTTCTACTTTTTAGTTTTTGTTAACTTTGGTGTATTCCCAAAATGGAGGGTGAATTGAAATTTTAAAATTTATTCCTAAGTTAAAGCAGATGTTAGCAGTATTTCACAATCTAGGGTCTTTCTATACAATTCCAAATATGCAGATAAATAAAATGTGCGCAAATTAAATCATGCGCAATATTCACAATATAACATACACTTGTAGAAACATAAATTGTGGAAATATAAACAGTGCACACACGATATGTTATCGGAGTTCGGACAACTGTGCCTACGTCCTTACCTTTAGCTCGCAAGCCCGAGAATTCCACTAATACTCACTTAACAGGTGGAGTGACATCAGTTACAACCAGGTCAATTAGCGGGGCTGACCTTAACATAGACTTTACCATGATGGTACACCTAACTTTCCTAACTGGGTCTAAGACAATCTGGAACTATTTAACAGGACTAGTCTCCCTCTTCAAGCTCACGCTTGAAAAACAACAAATATAAAAATTACGTACACGGAAATGCTTCTTACACTAAGCAGGTATGTACCACAATACGCATAGTATAATCAATACACATCAACAAGATAGGATCTATAAGCTCGGTGCTTTACGTGTGCAATCAACACTCAAAGTTATGTTTATAGTCAATCAAGCACAATAGTGTATTCTAAAACTATCTTTGAAACTATGTATCAATATATCTCAATCACAAGCCTAGGGTTTCAAAGATTTCTACCAAGAGTATTATAAATATCTCTAAGCAATATTTTCTCAATATTCAAGCACAAGGAGATATTCAAAAATAAATTTGTAAAAATTATTTTTGCACACAAAAAATGCAAGCTCAAGTGAGTATTGCAATGATAATGCAAACTCACTTAGCTATATGATTTTTCCCAATCAAAGATTTATCAAATGAAATCGGGAGAAAAATCAAGTTAAACCCTCAATCCGAAAATCAAGTGTGTAGGAAATAAAAGAGGGTTTCTAACAACAAACAACAATGAGTAATCACTCAAGGATATTCTCACAATGCTAGATCTCTCAAAAGAATAGTATTATGAGAGTATAGGATTTGTATGAAAGAATGGACTTAGAAAAGTTTCAGAGAATTCTTGCCTAATCAACTTGCTAATCCAACCCTAATCCAAGCAAATGAACTTGTATATATAGGCATAGGTAAAATTATGACCGTTGGGGACTTAATGGGCATTTAAAAAAAATTTAAACCTGTTTAAAGAAAATAACCCCATTTAATCACTTTAACCTTGATAAAAAAATAAATAACTCGAGAGTTTTCGGGTGCCTGAATAGACACAACGGGAAAAGTCAATTTTGAAGTTTGGGTGCCTAAAAATCGTTCGAATGGCTGAACTAGGTGATTCTCAAAATGTCTGAGATTCGGGTGCCTGGTCTTGAGTTTGGTAACCCGAACTTGCCAATTTAGTCGCTCGAGGCATATTTGAACGTGGGAGTTTGGGCTACCGAGTTGTTGGAAAAAGTCAGGATTGACGTTCGGTCGCCCAAGGACGATATAGTCATTTTTTGTTAGGTCGCTCGAAATCAAGTCAACCCTTTGACTTTCCAATAGTTCAGTTGATTGAGGTGTTTTGAACACCCAAGTTCGGTCGCCCGAAGTCATATGATTTTTCATATTTAAGTTCATTTTCAAAACCTAAGATTCTTCAGATAATATATGTGATAATGGGGACATTCCTAAGTACAAGTGCTGGGACCTAGGGTCTTTCTAAGGCCTTTTTAAGTACACCTAAAAACCAGACGTCGGTCGACCGAAGTCAACCCTAAAGTCATTTGATTAACCTATGGTCTGTTTACGGCATTTCTAAGCTTACAGATCTTACATGCATGATATGCAGTAATTATTACAAACCTATTTGAAACGAAATTATTACGGACCCAAAATATATTAAAACAATTAATGAATATGTTGGGGTCTTTATATTTCTTCAAGTTACTGCATGCTATCTGTAACGACCTGCTTAATTTCCATAATTATTTTTTTATAATATAATAAAACCAGTATAACACATCCAGCAGATTATGATCAACCTGAACCCGTGGGTATCAGGGATACAACAGAGACATAATACGAAAGTTTAAGCAGCAGGAAACATAAAGTCATAATCACTATAAACATAATACCATCCACCTTAGTACCAGAGTTTCTACATCCACTACATTTATATACACATCCCAAAAAGTGTCCTAGAGCCACTTCTCACCAAATCCAACTGGTCCTAACAAAATACTTACCCTTCAAAAAGGGCAGGTCACCTATATCTATTTTAGTCGAGCTTTATCCGCTCTCCTATCAGGGGCTCCTGAAATGATCATGTAATTTAGGACGAGACACCTCTCAGTAAGGGAAATAAACTAATACTAGTGTATGGTAACATGAGTATTTATGTGTTATACATATAATCATATACATAAACATAACCACTAAAATTGTATATATATATATATATATATATATATATATATATATATATCATTTTTGGGAAAAACATGTATAATCATAGCATAACAGAACATACAAAATTTCTTTAAGCATAATCCATCTCATATAATAACAATTACAAGAAAACAACTCTGGTAGGTTAGTTGGCTGTTGTCATGTATTACCCCCATATGACTGGGTTGTGTGGCTCGAAGGCGGGACTTAACAATGGTTGGCCGATCACTGCCAAGTCAAAAGTATAATCTGTAAGTCCGATGGGTCTGCCAGACCTGGTCCGTACACCAGGGACGCACACACTTCTTAAAACCACATCGACTATCCGTCCTCACGGTACTCCATACAACAAAGTTAACACAATATCATGATGATCATGAACACATAGCAACGATACT
Source organism: Malania oleifera (assembly GCF_029873635.1). Lineage (NCBI taxonomy): Eukaryota > Viridiplantae > Streptophyta > Magnoliopsida > Santalales > Ximeniaceae > Malania > Malania oleifera. The sequence continues at coordinate 109,157,550 of NC_080424.1, forward strand.
ATGCAAGTGCTAGCTTAAACCAAGCCAACTTGATTCTGATAACATATAACATATAATCAAATTGCGATACATGAATATTTCATACTATTAATTGCCAAATCAATATCATCACATCATTTTGCGTATATATATAATCATGAAAATCATTGGCCCGTACGCCAGCATTTCATATTTTACCATAGCTCGACCCCTACGACGATAAATCATATCCATAGCTCGGCCCGTACGTCGGCAAAACATATCCATAACTCGGCTCATACACCGACAAATCATATCCATAACTCGGCCAGTATGCCGGAAAAACATATCCATAGCTCGGCCCATACGCCGGCAAAACATATAAAACTCTCGGCCCATACACCGGTTTTTCATTATTTAAAACAATTTCATATCATTATCATATTCCCAGAAAACAGTAATTCATCATAAAATCTACTCATGCCACACAAAATAGGTTTTATACATATTTAAACATATCATCATTTTTAACAGTATTTTTCAACATAATGCATAAATATATATAAATACATATATTTCCTTAAAATCAAATGTTATAAAATCATACTTATAGTTTTCATAATCAACTAGTTTAATTTATCTCCTTATCTGATTCCTAAAAAGTCCCTAAGAAAACAATCCTGTACCCGCAGGGTTCCTCGTTCTACACCCTGAAAATGATATTTCTTAGAACTAAACTTTAGTATTTCTACGCGTACTACGTTTTCTACAACTGTTAAGAAGTCAAATACTGAGTAGAAAGTCTTACCCTGAATTTGGAATGAATTTTGAACTAGCCCCACCAACGATCTACTCCGGCAGATATGCAGAGAACTTCCCCAGGAGTGTCATGGTAGCTTCGTATCGTCGAAACAACGAGAATCCGACCAAAGATCTTAGAGAGAAGGAAGAAGGGACGAAAATCTAGAGAGAGAGAAGGAGTTTCTCGCGTAATTTCTGCTGAAAAGTTCAGTTTTAGCATACTTATACACTGACCTTCATCGACAAGCCACGTCATCTCGTCGACGAGGTCAAGAAGACAGTTCGTCGATGAAATTTAGAATCACCCAAATCCTCTCTCGGTATTTTCTTGTCGATGAACCACACCTTTGTCAACGAGCCCAATATGCCATGTCATTGACGAATGCTTCGAAGACCTGCTTTGCCCCCTTTTTAATTTCCTTTTCTTCCTTCCTTTTATTATTTAAATATTATAAATTCTCTGGGTCACTACACTATCAATATGATCCAGCTAGTATGATCCTACACACAAACTTGAAGGTCATTAAATACAAAGAGTATTTGTCATTATCAAAAAAGGGTATGTTCTATAGGGTCAACAATCTCCCCCTTTTTGATGATAACAAATACTTGCCTACTTCTCCCCCTTTTGGCAATAGCAAAAAGGACCTAGATAAACATTTAAGTATATATAGGCAAATAAGAGGAAAATATCATTTATATACAAGGTATGATTTGTAAAAATTTTAAGAAAACTCGGTAGCATGCCATTTGAAAATAGAGCATTTCTCAAAAATACCTGTATAGAAATGACCTGATTGAGTTTTAATATTAACAATTTATCCACAACTACTTAACTCAAACAGTTCAGTATGATTAAGAATTATTACTTTCAGCATCCAAAAAGATAATATAATCATACAATGCACAATGAATGATAAAATATAAAATATAGCAATTAAGCACACAAATAATATAACTGGTCATATGAACTTAAAATGTCATGAAAAACATAGTTAAACCAGAAATACATACAAACCATTGCAATTGAAACATATCATAATACTCGTGGAAGATTTAAGTTTAAAGCACATGACATATGATAGCAAATAGAAGGTTTGAGCATAAAAGAGTATAATTAGTTCGCATGCATTTTCATATGAAGTTACCGAACCAGTTATGCAATTTTTTTAATATATATATATATATATATTTATATATATCCCCTTTTGATATTTGCAAAAAGTACTGGGGGTTGCTTGCCAAAAAGATTTTAATTTAAAGTAAGCAAGCAACATTTTTCTAGTTTAACATTTTAAGCATATTCATAATATAACCAGAAAACCACAACCATAATGATCCTAAAAATTGAACAATCATATGCAAGATCATATGGCAAATCAAGTGACTGTGGCAACAACAATATATTTCAAATTTATGATTTGCTATAAAAATAACACATTTAAGCACATGTCACACTATATTTAAAACATATCTAAGCTAAAAAGTGGTGAGCATAACAGGGTCGATATTTTAATTTAGATGTTCCCCCTATTAATTTGAACCATAGCTTAGATGAAATAAATTACTTATACTTTGCAAAGGATTGATTTCATTGAATATGCCAAAGTATAAGTGAGCACACAAACCAAAGTATAAGTGAGCATACAAACCATTCTTCAACAACTATACTAGATATTTATTAACAATATTTATCTCTAATCAGTATAGTCATCTTTATAGACAACAAGTGCATCAGAAATAGATATTAAGGCATTATATGCAATTCATGACCCAAGAACATTCCATATCAAATCATAGAACTTTAAGTGCATGATACAATGTTCAAGGATATTAGAAGAGCCTCAATATTCGAGAAGCGAGTTGATGCATATGAGTTCTTTGAGTCTTTTCTATGGGGATGGAGTTGAGCTCCTTTAAATGTTCGATGATTATACCAGGATGAAGTTTAATTTTCATTGAGTTTTCACTCATCCTTTCAAAAAGATTTTAACATTTTTATCATCATAATCATCTTTGTACATGGATTTTTTTTGGAAAAATTCCCCTGAAATTTCGACAGCATGTCGACTGTAAATTGAACATTTTCCAAATTTTTATGCACCAAGATCTGATAGATTCAAGCAATCAATTCAAAATAATTTAGTTTGAGTATGGGAGAACCTATTTCTACTACCAACATGCAATACACAACATACTACATAAGCCATGCAGTTGGCGTTCCATACGAGCATGCAAGTAAATAAGTTTCTGCAACAGCTTTACAAATGGTGTTGCATGCAATCCAGTATTATCAATCAGTATATCCTATAACAGTTCACAATACTAGATAATCACAAATCACTATCCACCAAGATATAATATAAACAATAAACAACAGTTGATAGTTATAAGTTTAGTGCTGTGTTGTTTTGATAAAGGCATATGAAAATATAACAATGAGAGCATTCAAAAGAGTAATGAAATTTTGAAAAGAAATGCTCCCCCTGAGTTATGCACTTATTCATTTTATATCTTTTTCATTTCCAAATATTTTAGCCAAGGTTCCTAAGATCAATGGATTTAGACTTGGTATGAATGCTTTAAGCTTATCGGACCAAAAAGTCACAATGAATATTCATTAAAGTGATAAGCCAATGTCTGCCTCTTTTCTTATAAATCTCAATGCGAGTGAGGGGTACAGGATTAAATACTTTTAAGGATTATAATTTCTGTTAAGTTTGAAGAGTATTCATTATGAGTGGACATGAGTTAGGAAATTCACGTGGAATTGAATATGTCCAATAGTTTAGGCAAAGAGCATTTATGAGTATATGAATTTTCTTAAACAATGCTCTTCGGAGAATGGAAAGTATCCTATAGATATGACCATGATTTGCAGTAAGGATACAAACTGATGGATAGGTATAATCTCTACCAGATATGATCGTGGTTTAGTAAAAATTTCCTTTGGAGGAGATGGTGAACCAAAAATAGAGGATTTTTATTTTGAACTCAAAGGAAGCAATTCCTTAGTGCATGTCTCTAATTTTGATTACAAGGAAGATGACTTTTTATAGCACTAGATAGATATGGAATTTATGATTACTGGTGTTTATACCTGGAGTGATGACTCAATTTTGATTGATGAGTTTAGGGTACGATGATATAAGGCAAGACGAATTTCCTAAAGCTAAATTTTGTGCAATGAACAAAGGTATGCTTAAACTTGTGATTTCATGTTAGCATTGGTTAAGCATTTTGAATTAAATACCAGATATATATGTCATGTCCATTTGGACGTGGATAAAGATTTTTAGTATAACAAGATAGTGTTTAGTGAGTGCGTATACTGAGATTTTCATTTTAAGCAACAATCACTTCCCAAACCTACAGTCATCACAACCCCCTAAACCTAAACTTAGGATCCAAGGAAGCATTAAATAATTAAGTAGTATTAATTTAAATCCATTTTTCCTTAGGTCCTATGGGATTTTCTTTCATGATCACCCATATCATTTCTTTGTTTAGGCCTCGGGCACTTCTAAATAGACAGTTAAATCGACTGTGCCATTTTCTTTTACAATATAAACAAGTTTTGTAAATACATGAAAGATTATGCTTACAACTCTTATGATTACTTGTTAAGGCATGAGAGTGGTAATCATATGATAATCTTAAATCCTTTTTGAAAAGATTTTTCGTTTTAATTTTTAAGGCTTTATTATGATTATTCTCTACTTTTAAAACTTTGAGTGCAGTTCTAGAATAATCATCCATTTCTTCTTCTAAGAAAATCATTTTCAATATCTACTTAATTTTTCTCTTTTCTAAGATGGCATAATAATTTTTCAAATCTCTTAATTGTTTTTCCAATCTTTTATTTTTGTTTCTCACCACAATTTCCTACTTAGATAATCTAACTAGAGACTTATGAAATTTAAATAAAGCCTTTTCTAGTTCTCCATACGAGGGCATGCTTTTAACATTTAGTTCATCACATGATTCATCATAAGATATATCATACAAATTATATGAATCATTGCATGCTTGTTCAACATGACTATCACAAAATACAACAGATGATTCACCCCATAATATATTACAACATTCAGCATAAGAATCAGCATATGCATCATTAATAGAATTATCAACAGATGATTCAACTTAAGACACATTACAACATTCAACACAAGAATCATCAATAGAGGCGGAGACAGAAACAAATACCTCCTTTTTTGTTAATGTACTAACCTCGTCATTTACCACCTCCTGAGTGGTGGTTTCTTTTTCCCAGGATTCTCCATAATTTCTTTCAATTTCATCCCATATTTTTTGTACACTTCTACATGCCATGATCTCAAGAAAGATGTTAGAATCTAAAGCACAATATAATAATTACATGGCATATGAATTTGCATGCATCAAAGTAATATCATTTTCGTTTACAGGCATATAAATTCCTTTGACAATCACCTGCCAGGCCCTCCAACTCATAAATTTTATAAATACACTCATTCTAATTTTCCAGGTGGTATAATTGACACCACAAAACAATGGAGGACTAGTAGGTGACTGTCCCTCTCCGAATGGGGATACACCAATGAGAGTCATCTCGATCTTTTAGAAAAAACGTTTAAGTCAATGCCACGAGACTCTGATACCATTTGTTAGCTTTGGTGTATTCCCAAGAGAGTGGGTGAATTGGAATTTTAAAATATATTCCTAAGTTAAACCAAATGTTAGCAGTATTTCACAACCTAGAGTTTTTCTATACAATTCCAAATGCGCAGATAAAAAAAATGTGTGGAAATTAAATCATGCGCAACATTCACAATATAACATACACGTGCAAAAATATAAATTGTGTAAATATAAACAGTGCACACACGATATGTTATTGGGGTTCGGCCAATTGTGCCTAAGTCCCCGCCTATAGCTCGTAAACCCGAGGATTCTACTAATGCTCACTTAATGGGTGGAACGGCACCGGTTACAATCAGGTCAATTAGTGAGGCTGACCTCAACTTACACCTTACTAGGATGGTACACCTAACTTTCTTAACTGAGTTTAAGCCAATCCGGGATTATTCAACAGGGCTAGTCTCCCTTTTCAGGCCCACATTTGGAATACAACAAATATAAAAATTATGTACACGGAAATGCTTCTTACACTAAGTAGGTATGTACCACAATACGCACAGTATAATCAATGCACATCAACAAAATAAGATCTATAAGCTTGGTGCTTTACGTGTGCAATCAACACTCAAAGTTATATTTATAGTCAATCAAGCACAGTAGTGTATTTTAAAACTATCTTTGAAACTATGTATCAATATATCTCAATCACAAGCCTAGGGTTTCAAAGATTTCTACCAAGAGTATTCTAAATATCTCTAAACAATATTTTCTCAATATTCAAGCACAACGAGATATTCAAAAATAAGTTTGTAAAAATTATTTTTGCACACAAAAAATGCAAGCTCAAGTGAGTATTGCAATGATAATGCAAACTCACTTAGCTATATGATTTTTCCCAACCAAAGATTTATCAAATAAAATCGGTAGATAAATCAAGTTAAACCCTCAATCTGAAAATCAAGTATGTAAGAAATAAAAGAGGGTTTCTAGCAACAACTAACAATGAGTAATCACTTAAGGATATTCTCACAAGGCTAGATCTCTCAAAAGAATAGTATTATGTGAGAGTATAGGGTTTGTATGAAAGAATTGGCTTAGAAAATTTTCAGAGAATTCTTGCCTAATCAACTTGCTAATCCGACCCTAATTCAAGCAAATGAACTTGTATATATAGGCATAGGCAAAATTATGACTGTTGGAGACTTAATAGGCATTATTAAAAAAAAATTAAACCTGTTTAAAGAAAATAACCCCATTTAACCACTTTAACCTTGGTAAAAAAATAAAAAACTCCAGAGTAGACACAACGGGAAAAGTCAATTTTGAAGTTCGAGTGCCAGAAAAATGGTTCGGGTGGCTGAACTAGGCGATTCTCAAAATGTACAAGATTCGGGTGCATGGTCCTAAGTTCAGTAGCCCGAACTTGCCAATTTGGTTGCCCGAAACATATTTGAACGTGAGAGTTTAGGCTGCCAAGTTGTTGGAAAAAGTTAGGATTGACGTTCGGTCGCCCGAAGATGATACAATCATTTTTGGTTCGGTCACCCCGAAACCAAGTCAACCCTTTGGCTTTCCAATAGGTCGGTGGCCGAGGTGTTTTGAACACCCAAGTTCAGTTGCCCGAAGTCATATGATTTTGCATATTTAAGTTCATTTTCAAAACATAAGATTCCTCATATAATATATGTGATAATGGGGACATTCTTAAGTGCAAGTGCTGGGAGTTAGGGTGTAACGACCTGCTATTTAATTTGGGTTTTTATTTTTATTTTTATACTATAACATTTAAAATGCTCTGATACCATACTGGATTAAACCTATTCATCAACCTAAGCAGCAAAAAGCAGAAATCAAATAAAACAATAACCATATGTAATTATATATAATACTAGAGTACTAAAATGTTTCCCAAAATATACATGCACGATTGTTTCCCCAAAATACCCTTAATTGACTAGGACTATACAAAAATACTTCAAAACCAAATACTCACTCTCTACTGACAGGGCAGTACTAAAGCCCCTCTATCTGCGAGCCTGATCTGCTTGCTTGCCTAGATCATCTGAAAAATGTTAAATTAATTGGGATGAGCCAATGCTCAGTAAGACGAAATATGCTATTGGTAGTGTGTGGCAAATGAGTTACAATACTGTGAAAATCTATTATTATAAAATCATGTATCACTGAATATGTAAAGTACAATACGAGTAATATAAATCATCATCTTTTATCTATTGCTTAACATTTCTATACTTTAGGATTCTTCTCAAAATACTTCTAATAAATATATATATATTTTCTATCTCTGTAAATCTGTATAAACATAGTAATAACTGAAATCTTCCCTGTGGATAACTATGTGTCATGATTTAACCCCTCATGACAGGGTTGTGCGACCCGTAGGCGGGATCTACCCTGGCTGGCCAATCAGGAATAAATCACTATACTCCATAGGTCTGATCAGCCCTCCTCTACCCATATCTGATGGGGAGCCTGCCCACTCGTGGGCTCTATGCGATTGACTTTTATATCATGTATTATCTGAATAGGTGGTTGCACTCTATATACTGTATGTAGCTACGGTACCGTGCTCTATAAATTGTATGATCCAATAGGGTCTGATATTATATAATACATCTTTGTATATACAACTATCTGTTTTACCATGATTTTGTAATAACTGTATAAACCATGACATTGTGATGAACTGTATCTATATCGATTGTATTTTCTGAAATAAACCGTAAAACTATATGTCATGGTACTGTAAACTGTATCTGTATCAACTATATGATCATGGTATTCTGTAATTATTATAAAACATATCCACTGTTTATATATTCTGTAAAACATAACTCAGGAAAATACTGTAGAACATATTTCTGTACTATATCTATATTCTCAAGCCACACAATAATTTTAAACATATTAATCATACTTTATAAATTGTATAAATCTTTACTGTGAATAATATTCTGATGGAACATTTATAATTTTATATTGAAATTATATTCAAATAACCTAGCATAACTGTAATAACCTGAAATTTTTTTTTTAATTTTTAATTAATTAATTGGTTAAACACTATTAAATTAATGTATTAAATGAACAAATAAAAATAAATAGTATGAAAAAAACTAATTATTAATTAATTAAATGTTATTAAAATAAATAAATAAATAAATAGTAAAAAAATGGAATAAAGATATATATATATATAAAAGTTAAATTAGAAGTTTTATATATATATATATATATAAGTTAAGTTAAGTTAAGTAAAAAGAAAAGGGGATAACGAAGCCTAAACAGGCTTCCTGTGAAAAAAAAATATAGAGAGCTGCGCTCTCTTTTGCGTTCGTCATCCACTCCTCCGTCTTCTCTCTCACACACTTCATTTCTTGATGGATATTCGACCAATCGGGAAACAGAAGGTGCTGTTAGATTCCTAACTCCGCCACCGATATTTCTACTGAAGCAGATTTGTCGTGGGAACGGCTTAGGTACTGCTCCAGGGGAAAGGTAATCTTTTCCCATTTTCTCAATTTTGTTTTAAATCTGCTGTTAAATTAACGATCAGACTACACCACTGGGTCCTAGTCGTCAATATTATCCTTTTGGCGTAGGTAATTTTTCAATTGGAATTTTCTAAACCCTACTCCAAAGCGAGAGTGTGATTTAAGAATTTTGGCAATTTGGCTAAATTTAAGGGTATATGTATTGTTTAGAATTTATGGCCCTAGGAAGTATTAAAACAATATTTTATTCAGGAATAATTTATTGGAGTTAGGAATTTTTTATTCAGGGTCCGGGTGAGCGCCGCAGGCATCTTTTCGGGGTCCCTATAACGACCAGAATAAAAATGGAATTTAGATAATAAAGAGGGAGGAAAACTGGAACTAGGAACGGAAGGAAAGCTACCAAGCTTCGTCGATGAACACAGAGTTTCGTCGACGAAGGTTTTAAGTATTTCGTTGACGAACACAGGGCTTTGTCGACAAGAAAATACCGAGAGGGGAGTTTTGAGTCGACTGAATTTCGTCGATGAAGACTGAATTTCGTCGATGAAATTTGTGAAGGACTTGTCGACGAATGACATGGCTCATTGACGAATCCTCTGCTCTATAAATATGAAATTTTGATTTTTAACTTATAAAAGAAGGCAACTCTTCTCCCTCTCTCTCCTCTTCAGTGCTCTCTCTGTCTCTCTCATCATTTTTGGGCGATATATACGTCGGATCGACAATCCGAAGTCACCACGACGCTCCGGGTGAAGTTCTCTACGAGTTTGCCAGAGTGGATTGTTGGGAAAACGAAGTTGGAAATCATCCCTGAGTTGAGGTAAGACATTTTAAGCCAAATTGGGTCTTGTGATAGTTATAGAAAATGATGTACGTATGAAAATATTGAAATTTAATACTGGGAGTTTTAAGTTTCAGGGTATTGATTAGGAAATCCTATGGGGGTCAGGCTAGGATATTTTAGGGGCTTTTTCAGCAGTCAGGTAAGGGAATAAAATAAAGCAGTTATTTTCCATGCAAATTATTATTAATTATGAATAAATCTATTTTCAGAAAAGCATATGTTATATTTGTTTATTATGAATGAAATGTACGATTGGGAAAATACTGTTATGATGATTAAAATGTATAAGTATGTATGAGATGCCAAAAAATCACGATTTTAGAATATAAAATATAACTTTTAACAGCACATGTGTGGCATGGATATTATTTTACGAGAATTGTATTATTATATGAAAGATTTTACGAGCTAAGCATGTATTTAGGTATCATAAAAAAGACTAGTTATGTGCTAAGCATGTATTTAGGTATCATAAAAAAGACAAGTTATGTTGTAATGATTTTTGATGAATATATGATAATGATTTATTTTCACAATGTATATACCTGACACGATTCTAACACGAGGCCGTAATTTATGCTACGTTCGGCACAAGGCCGTAATTTATGTTATGTTCGGCACGAGGCCGTAATTTATGTTATGTTCGGCACGAGACCGTAATTATGTTATATTCGGCACGAGGCCGTAATTATGTTATATGTATGAGATGTCAGAAAATCACGATTTTCTAAAAAATATAAAATATAACTTTTAACAGCACATGTGTGGCATGGATATTATTTTACGAGAATTGTATTATTATATGAAAGATTTTACGAGCTAAGCATGTATTTAGGTATCATAAAAAAGACAAGTTATGTTGTAATGATTTTTGATGAATATATGATAATGATTTATTTTCAGAATGTATATACCTGAAACAATTCTGGCACGAGGCCGTAATTTATGCTACGTTCGGCACAAGGCCGTAATTTATGTTATGTTCGGCACGAGGCCGTAATTTATGTTATGTTCGGCACGAGGCCATAATTATGTTATATTCAGCACGAGGCCGTAATTATGTTATATCCTAGCCTGACCCCCATAGGATTTCCTAATCAATACCCTGAAACTTAAAACTCCCAGTATTAAATTTCAATATTTTCATACGTACATCATTTCCTATAACTATCACAAGACCAAATTTGGCTTAAAATGCCTTACCTCAACTTAGGGATGATTTCCAACTTCGTTTTCCCAACAATCCACTCTGGCAAACTCGTAGAGAACTTCACTAGAAGCGTCGTGGTGACTTCGGATTGTCGATCCGACGTAAATATCGCCCAAAACTCACACTTACTAAACATGGCCTAAAAATGCAACCTTCTCAAGCCAGAACTCATACTTACTAAACTTGGCGTAAAACTTCTCCTCCCTGAGTGTCTGCAACACTTGCCTCAAATGCACCTCATAATCCTCAAAACTCCTCGAGTATACCAGTATATCATCAATGAAAACTACTACAAACTGATCAAGATACTAGTAAAAAACTCTATTCATCAAATCCATGAACACGACTGAGGCATTCGTCAAACCAAAAGGCATAACGAGGAATTCATAGTGCCCATATTTGGTCCTAAAGGCTGTCTTCGCGACGTCCTATGCTTTTACTCTCACTTGATGATACTCGAAATCTGAGGTCAATCTTGGAATATACCTATGTATCCTGGAGCTGATCAAACAAATTGTCTATACGGGGTAGAGGATATTTATTCTTAATAGTAACTTTTTTGATTTCTCTATAATCAATACACATCCTCAAAGACCCGTCTTTCTTCTTTACGAACAACACTGGAGCTCCCCACGGCAATACACTGGGTCGTATAAATCCCTTGTCCAGCAAGCCTTGCAACTGCTCCTTTAATTCTCCTAATTTGGCTGGAGCCATACGGTAAGGAACCTTAGAAATTGGAGCGGTCCCTAGAGGTAAATTTATAGGAAAATTCACCTCGCGCACAGGAGGTAACCCAGGTAACTCCTCTGGGAAAACATCTAGAAATTCTTGTACCACTAGGGTGCTGTCAATCTTCAATTCATTTTTGGATACTTCTTTCACCAACACTATAAACCCTTGACCTTTGTCCAGGAGTAATCTGCTCGCCTACATGGCTGACACCAACTGCGTTGGAGCACGTACCCGTGAACCAACAAATCTAAATTCCTGCGTACCAGGGGGTCTGAAAATTACCTCTTTCTGATGACAATCAATGCTGGCGTGATTGGCAGCCAACCAATCCATACCCAATATTATATCAAACCCGTACATCTCAAACACAATCAGGTCCTCTGGTAGCACTCTCCCCTGAATTTCTATAGGATAACCTCTGAGCAGCCTTTTACACCTCAACATTGACCCTGATGGTGTAGCTACTGACAGTTCTCTATCTAATATCTGAGTCTCACTTCCAGATAATTTAACGTACGATGTAAAGACAAAGGAATGAGTAGCACCTGAATCAAATAAAATAATAACGGAATGTGATAAAATAGTAAAAGTACCTGTCACCACATCCACGGTAGCCTCAGCATCACCCGGCGTCAACGCGGAAACCCTTGTCGGGGCCACATTCCTCTGCTGTCCTCCATGAGATGCCTAATATCCTCCCTGATAGGGCCTGGGAGCTGGTACCTGGTCTGGTGGACCTGGGCATGCACTTGCCATGTGGTCGGGTCTCCCACAACGATAGCATACATTGCTCCCTGCCCGACACTCCCTCGGATGACATCTCCCGTACGTCTGACATACCGAGACAATTGGCGCACCCTGATTTTGTAATGACCTGAATAATAATGAGATTTAAATAATAAATAGGAAGGGAAATGGAGATCGTAACAAAAGGAGGAAGTCGAAGCGTTCGTCGACGATATTGCACTTTGGAAGGAATAACCAAGGGGAATCATCAAGGCTTCATCGACGAATACAAAGGATTCGTCGACGAAGGTATAAGAAAATTCGTTGACGAATACAGGGGACTCGTCGACGAGGGTATAATAGAATTCGTCGATGAATATAGGGGATTCGTCGATGAAGAAATACTGAGAGAGGTTTGAACTGACTGAATTTCATCGATGAGGACTGAATTTCATCAACGAATTTATTAAAGGATTCGTCAACGAATGACGTGGCTCGTCGATGAATCCCCTGCTCTATAAATATCAAAATATGGATTTTTAACTTACTAATGAAGCTAACTCTCTCCTCTCTCTCTCTCTCTCCCCTTCGATTTTCTCTCTCTCTCTCTCTCTTCAATTTTGGGCTAAATTTACACCGGATTGACAGTTTGAGCCACCACGACGCTCCTAGAAAAGTTATCTCCAAATCTGTCGGAACGGATCGTTAGTGAAAGCAAGTTGGAAATCATCCCTGAGTTGAGGTAAGGTTTTTTAAGTCAAATTTGGTTTTGCAATAGTTATAGGAAACGATGTACGCATAAAAATACTGAAGTTTAATACTGGAAGTTTTCATTTTCAGGGTATTGGTCAGGAAATACTATAGGTGTTAGACTAGATTATTTTGGGGGCTTTCTTAGTAGTCAGGTAAGGGGATAAACTAAGCTAGTATTTTATGAAAAATGTATGTATATTATTATAGAACTTTATTTCAGGGAAATGAATATATTTATATATGATTTATATTTGGGAAAATACGGTTATAATGATGGTATGTTAAATATACGGAAAATCTGTTTAGTGTGGCATGAGTATAAAATGTTATGAAATACGGTTTTATGGAATGGGATTATGATACGGATTTTTATAATGGGAAAACCGGCGTATGGGCCAAGATTTTTATATATGTTTGCTAGCGTACGGGCCGTGCTATGATGTAATTTGCCAGCGTACGGGTTGTACTATGATATGTTTGCCGGCGTACAGACCGTGCTATGATGTGATTTGTCAACGTGCGGGTTGTGCTATGATTTGCTGGCGTACGCGCCGAGCTATGATAAAATGTGTAATACTGGCGTACGGACCGATGATTTTCATGATATATGTATATATGCAAAATGATATGATTGATGTGAAAATGAATGATATGAAGTATCCATGTATCATAGTTTCAATATATGTTATATGGTATCAGAACCTGGTTGGCTTGGTTTAGGCTAGCACTTGCACGGTACTATTGCTATGTGTCTATGGTCTTCGTGATCATGATATTTGTGTTAATGCTGCTGTACGGAGTGGTGTGAGAATGGATGGTTGATGTGGTTTTTATGAAGTGCGTGGTCGCCCCTGGTGTACGGACCAGGTCAGGCAGACCCATGAGACTTATAGACTGTACTTTTGACTTTGCAATGGTCAGCCAACCATTGTCAGGTCCTGCTTTCAGGCCACAACCCAGTCATGTGGGGGTAATACATGACAACAGTCAGCTAACCTACCAGGAATGTTTTTGTATTATACTTTATGAGATGAGATATGTTTATGAAAATGTAGTATGTTCTGCCATGATTTGATATATATATGTTTTCCCATATTTGACAAAATAGTTACAGAATATGTTATGTATGGTATATGTAGAACACGAAATACTCATGTTACCACACACTGGTATTAGTTTATTTCCCTTACTGAAAGGTGTCTCACTCCTAAATTTTATAAACTTTTCAGGAGCCCCAAATAGGAGAGTGGGAAAAGCCCCGCTGAATTAGAGCTATTTTCTACCATTTTTGAAGGGTGAGCTTTGGTAGGGACAGTTGGATTTTTGGGGGAAATGTCCCTAGATTTTGTTTAAGATGTGTGTATACTGAAATACAACGGTATAGTGACTCTGGTATTTGTAGTAATGTGATGGATGTTTTGTATTTACAATATTGTGATTATATGTTTTCTGCTGCTTAGGCTTCCGTGTTGTGTTCTGATTTATCTCTGGTACCCATAGGTCTAGGTGGATTATGATCTGCAGAGTTGGGATTTGTGATATTGATTTTTTTTTTAAAATGTGAAAAATAAGCAGGTCGTCACAGATTCCCCCGAGGTCCTGCCATCTACCTCTGATCTCCCATATCGTGACCTCCTCTCCATGGACCCCTACTGAAGCCAGCCTGAAAACCTTGAGGCACAGGTCTCTTCCTCTGACTCTGAGTTGCTACACCCCTCTTTATACCATTCTCAATGACTGAAACTCTATCTACAACCTTCATAAATGTCTGAGCTCTGAAGCCAATCACCTGCTCAAACAAATTCTGCCTCAGTCCCTCCTCAAACTTCCTTGCCTTTTTCCCTTCATTAGGTGCTAGATGCGGAGCAAAACGCGACAACTTGATAAACCGAGCTGCGTACTGGGATACGATCATCTGCCTCTGTACCAGATGCATAAACTCTGCTGCCTTCGCGCTTTGAGCGATAGCAGGGAAATACCGCTTGAAGAACAACTCCTTGAATCGATCCCACGTCACTGATACTGGAATCGGCCTCTGCTCCTCTATTGGTCGCGCTGATCTCCACCAGCGCTTCGCCTCTCCTATCAACTTAAATGTTGCAAATACTACCTTCTGCTCATCTATACAAGGAAGCATAACTAGTGTCTCTTCGATATTTTGGACCCAATTTTCAGCTACGATCGGACCATCTCTTCCAGCAAAGGATGGGGGCTTCATCCGCATAAACTGCTCAATGGAATAGCCACGCTCCCCAGAACTCCTGGCCATCTCAGCCATCACCTATTGAGTGACGCTACGCAGTACAACATCTATATCTCCTCCACCTATGCTGGAAGGTCCTTGCTTATCCTCCTTAGCATTTGTGCCACTGCTTCCTGGGTTCATCCTGAAAATAAGAAACACACTTAAGTATCTTATCTCCTACACTGACCTATCCTATACCAATTGAAAATTAACTGCCTTTCCTGACCTTAACTCAATATCCTGTTCTGTCACCTAGACACACGACTCGACAATAGTTTACTATGGTTTTCCTGAAATCGTCACCCCAGGAAAAACACAGAAACCACCACGGTAATCCTGTACCCAGACATAGAACAAACCTCAAATCCTTTTTCCTATACTCTGGTATTACTTCTGCTGCACTCTAAAGTATACAGAACCTAGCAACCTAGGCTCTAATATCAAATTGTAACTACCTACCATTTAAATTGGGGTTATTTTATTTTATTTTTATACTATAACATTTAAAATGTTTTGATACCATACTAGATTAAACCCAATCATCAACCTAAGCAACAAGAAGTAGAAATCAAATAAAACAATAACCACATGTAATTATATACAATACCAGAGTACTAAAATGTTTCCCAAAATAAACATGCACGATTGTTTTCCCAAAATATCCTTAACTGACTAGGACTATACAGAAATACTTCAAAACCAAATACTCACTCTCTACTGACAGGGCAGTACTAAAGCCCTTCAACCTGGGAGCCTGATCTGCTCGCCTGCCTGGATCATCTGAAAAATGATAAATTAATTGGGACGAGCCAACGCTCAGTAAGACGAAATATGCTATTCGTAGTGTGTGGCAAATGAGTTACAATACTGTAAAAATCTATTACTATATAATCATGTATCACTGAATATATAAAGTACAATACTAGTAATATAAATAATCATCTATTATCTATTGCTTAACATTTCTATACTTTAGGCTTCTACTCAAAATATTTCTAATAAATATATATATTTTCTATCTCTATAAATCTGTATAAACATAATAATAACTGAAATCTTCCCTGTGGATAATTGTGTGTCATGATTTAACCACTCATGACAGGGTTGTGCGGCCTGTAGGTGGGATCTACCCTGGCTAGCCAATCAGGAATAGATCACTATACTCTATAGGTCTGATCAGCCCTCCTCTACCCATATCTGATGGGGAACCTATCCACTCGTGGGCTCTATGCGATCGACCTTTGTACCACGTATTATCTGAATAGGTGGTTGCACTCTATATACTGTATGTGGCTATGGTACCGTGCTCTGTAAACTGTATGGTCCAAAAGGGTTTGATACTATATAATACATTTCTATATATACAACTATCTGTTTTACCATGATTCTGTAATAATTGTATAAACCATGACGTTGTGATGAATTGTATCTGTATCGACAGTATTTTCTGAAATAAACCGTAAAACTGTATGTTATGACATTGTAAACTGTATCTGTATCAACTATATGATCATGGTATTCTATAATTACTATAAAACATATCCACTGTCTATATATTCTGTAAAACATAACTCAGGAAAATACTGTAGAACATATTTCTGTACTATATCTATATTCTCAAGCTACGGAGTAATTTTAAACATATTAATCATACTTGATAAATTGTATAAATCTCTGTTGTGAATAATATTCTGATGGAACAATTATAATTTTATATTGAAATCATACTCAAATAACCTAGCATAGCATACTTCCCTTATCTAATTTCTGCTAAAATCCCCCTACTATAGCGGGTCCTACACTTGCAGGGTTCTCCACTCAACACCCTGAAAACAACATTCGCCAAAACAGAATATCAATATTTCTTTGCCTACATTATTTCCTACAACTGATAGAAGGCCAAAATTTGATTAAAAGACCTTACCCTAATTCTAGGAAGAAATTCAACTCGATCCCATTGGCGATTCGCCCCATCAAACTTGAAGAGAACTCCGCCAGGAGCGTCGTGGTGGCCTCAGATCGTTGATCCGGTGAACGATGGGGCCGAAATCAAAGATAGAAGAGGGAGAGGCCATAGGAGAGAAAAGAGAGAGAGTCTGTGCTAAAATTCTGCGTAAAAAACTGAGTTTAGGCACTATTTATACTGCAAGATTCGTCGACGAGCCACGTCACCTCATCGACGAGTCTTATAGAAAGTTTGTCGACGAACCTGCACCTTTGTCGACGAATTACGAATTTCAAACTTCTCAAAAATCCTTCTCTGAATTTCAAACTTCTCAAAAATCCTTCTCGATATCTTCTCGTCGACGAGATGGGACCTTGTTGACGAGATCCTGAAGTACCCTTGTCGACAAAATCCCTGTGTTGTTTTACAAGGCCTGGAAAATTTTCTTGGAAATTTTACCTCCAAAATGCAATGTTGTCGACGATCGCCTCGGCTGCCTCCTTCTGTTACTGTTTCCATTTCTCTCACTCTTTATTATTTAAATACTATTATTCTTCTGATCACTACATAGGGTCTTTCTAAGGCCTTTTTAAGTATGCTTAAAAACCTAGCGTCTGTCAATTGAAGTCAGCCCTAAAGTCATTTGATTAACTTATGATCCGTCTCTGACATTTATGAGCATATAGATCCTATATGCATGATATGCAGTGATTATTACAAACCCATTTGAAACGAAATTATTACAGACCCAAAATATATTAAAATAATTAATGAGTATGCCGGGGTCTTCATATTCTTCAAGTTACTGCATGCTATCAATATGATCCCGCTAGTATGATCCTGCACACAAACTTGAAGGTCATCAAATACAAAGAGTATTTGTCATTATCAAAACCAGGTATGACTTATAGGGTCAATAGTTTTCATACTTGATTTTAATTTTTCTAATTTTTGATAGTGATACCAGATAGCCATTATGTAACGCCCCGAACTCTAAAATCCGGTCTAGTGTGTTATACTTGACTAAATCCTGATAATCCATAAATAAATATTATGTACGCAGTAGAAAACATAACGATGATTCTCATTCATAACAATACCAAAGTTTACTATTTCTATCCATAATACATAATAACCGTTCATCACATGTATTCTCATATATGCATATATCTCCAAAATCATTCAGTATTCACAAACACCAGTACGTTTCACAACCATCCATATTTCAGAAGACTTAAAACATATAACATAGAACACAATTTGTATACATCCCAAAATATCATCAAAATGTTTATACCATTTTCCCTTTCTATAACCCCAAAAATGCTATCAACCTCGAGCTCTCTAAGCTCGATCACGTGGTGGTCCTGGAAAAGATAAATTCATATTTGAGGGAGACACATCTCAGTAAGGGAAGAAACAATATATTAAAAACAGTGTGTGGTCAACATAAGATTCATAAATAACATATTAATATCATTTGCAAATCATTTACATAATTCTGAAATCATTTTCTGAACCTAATCAAACACATGCAAAACATTTACCCACAAGACTACCCAAGGATAGCGGTGATTACCCACCCATACAAGTAGCACCCCTCTGCTCTGATACATTAAGCGAGTCAAAGGTCACAACTGAAGCATACTAGGGCACTTACCTTACTCAGTAAGCCCTCAAGTGATAAATTAATCTCGTACTCACATAGTTCATGCAAAAATTTACCAACGAAGGCCCTCGAGAATAGGAAAATCTACCCGTTCATACAGGTAGTTTCCCTCTACCCTAGTGCGTTATGTAGCCTACTGCTACATCTTATACTACTAGTGCACTCGACTTTCTCAGCAAGTCCTCAGGCAAAGAGTTTGTCTCGCCCTAACGTAACATGTTCTACTAGCATAAATACTGATAATACCCTAATACATTATTCTGTTTGTCATTATTCCACCATCCACAACTATTCATGTTCATACCTCTAGCATTTCATAACATTTCACTTTACGTAACCTTTAATATTTTACATCGTTCACATTTCATATTTCATATCCATTTCATTCACATTTCCATTTCATTTCATTTTCATTTTCATTTTATTCATTCGTACTACAACTCCTTTAGTTGTACATCAGTTAGTCCACATAGATATGCACTAGAATATGCTAACACAGCTCCTTTTAACTATCATCAATTAGTCTACAACTGCTTTTAGTTGTCATTGCATACATGGTTGCATTATCAAACACAAGCAACATAGTCCTTATAACATTTCATTAACTATGCATTTCTTACATAGCTTGCATCTCATACTTATAACATATGTTTACATTGTATTACCATCCACTCATGCCACACAATTTTACAGTAAAATTCATACATTACCTGAAAAATAAGTCAATCAACATTTAACGTTTATATATTGAAAATATACCTTCATTTCTTACATAATTATCCTGAAAATATTGTTCACTTTCATCAGTTCATTTTCGCATACACATAGCTAAATAAGTAGCCCTAAGTTTAGAAAACATAATTTACATGGTTGACATTTTATACCCACATGAAAACATATATACATATATATATATATATATATATATATAATATAGTCAATTTTTATTTAATTCATGAAAAACTTGATTTAATATATAAATTCCCCCTTACCTGAATCCTCGAACTACAGCAACAGGTATCCCAAACTGATGCCTATGATGCTCACTCGGATCCTAAACTGAAAAACCTAACCCTTACCTCAACTTAGGAGTGTTTCCCAAAAAGCCCAGTTTAAAAAACGGACCCACTAAATGTGTAAAGAATCTTCCCTAGAACACCGTAGCGACCTTCGATCGTTAATTCGAGCTGAATCCGAGCCGGATTCTTAGAGAGAAGGGAGAGGAGACGTTTTAGAGAGAGAAATCTGAAGGAAAAATGATTTCCTTCGTGTGGAAGCTTCGCCAAACCTTCTTATAATCGTCTTTGCCATGTGGGCTCGTTGACAAGAAGATATGACTCGTTGACGAACTATTGAAGAACACTCGTCAACAAGGCCAGGAGCTCGTCGACGAGTTTCAGAACATTTCAAACCCTTTCAGTTAATCCTCATCGACGATACATGCCTACTCGCCGACGAGACTCAGAAGATCTCTTGTCATCGAGAAAATCCTGCTCGTCGAGGGGCACTTGCATATTACCCTTTTACAATTTCTTTTCCCCTTTCTTCTATTTCCCCTTTTTCCTTTTTATTATCTTTCTTATTATTTTAAATAATTAAAATTCTTTGGGTCGTTACACGTTAGCTCCTTAAAAAGTATTACTAAATATGTTATAATTAATTTTTACTTTGAAAAAATTGAGAAAGAAAGGGACCAAAAACTCAGTCTCAAATGTGTACAAACGAGTTGGGCTTGATTTATTCAATTTCTACTGTTATATTGATGGATCTTAAAATCAAACTTGATATTGTCCATTGATGCAAATAAACACATTTAGTTCATTTACCATTTTGTTCTTAGGGTGGATGGTGAATCATATCATACTATCATGAAAATTTGCTATTACTAGATTGATAATCTCATTGATAATCATTTTCTCTTTTAAATCTCCACCTCTAAACCCATCTTGCCATGACTTCAATGTTTTAACTTAAACATTGCGAACTTTTAATTTATATTTTAGTATGAAATATAATTATAGTTATGGCACCTATAGGAAGCTATATATAGTAATTACCTCAAAATAAAGGCGACAATTAAAATTGTAGCATCATATGGTAATTGGATTTAAACAAAAAGGTAAAGTCAACTAATATTCTAGAAACCTATCTACTAGGGAGGGGACAAATAATATCTGGGTTTTTATAATACTATAAATTAAATATGTCTCTAAAAAATCATTACACATAATTGTTTGAATTTGATGATTATAAAAATCGAGCTAAAATTAAGTATGATACCGTGATAAAATAATAAGTTCAAGCTTTAATTTTAATTTTTGTAAAGTTTAGTAAATGTTGATAAAATTGTGTTTTTTATTTAATATATTAAATCTTAAATTTCTCATTATATATGTTTGGTACATTTTAATAAAATTGTGTATTTGATTTATAATATTAAATAGGAATGTAATACTAATATTATAAACTATAATATTGCATTATTATTTAAAGTGTGATTTATTTAATTGAGTTGTAAAATAACATATGACATGACATTAGAATATTACGATAGAGCATTTATTGTCATAAATATAAATTGTCATCATTTTCTTATATCACAAAA
The DNA here is from genome assembly GCF_029873635.1 of Malania oleifera. Lineage (NCBI taxonomy): Eukaryota > Viridiplantae > Streptophyta > Magnoliopsida > Santalales > Ximeniaceae > Malania > Malania oleifera. Next base: position 109,179,182 of record NC_080424.1, read on the forward strand.
TTACCGAGATATTATTAAATTACTAAGTCATATGTAATTGAAAATGTATTGTTGTTATGGTGTACTTCTTATTGTTATTGTGATTGAATTTTAGTGAAAATATTATTATCAATAAATATCGAATGGAATGATAATAGGTACACTGACCAAAGTCGAGTACAATATTTATTAATATGCTAAATACATTGACCATAATCTCCCAAAATACAGTAGAATAATAAAGATATATTGACACATTAAATTAAGCAAATTAAGGTATACTTAGGGATGAGCAACCAAATCGATCGAATCGAATTTCGGTTAAATTGGTTAACTAATTTAATATTTTAATATATATATATATATATATATATATAAAATATAGATTTTTAATATATATAAAATATAAATAATATATATACTTTTTTGATATATATAATATATAAATAAATAAATAAAATTTTAGCATATATATAATATATAAAATATTTTAATATATAATATATAATTATTTATTAATCAAATATATTTTTAACCAAACTGAACTGACCAAATTACTCAGTTAATTTGGTTTTAACCGAATTATGCTCACCCCTAAGCATATTCACCTTAGATGGAAGAAGAAAAAGGTCATGTATACATTTATTAGTATTTTTTGATGAATTGGGGGGCGTATATAATTATATAAATGACTTTTAATCCCTCTCACAGCTCAACATAATTCGGTTGAACTTTCACTACTAACTCGAACAAAAAAATGAATGAAGGGAGAGAAGATCAATTAGTTTTTCGTATAATCAATTATTGATTAATAGGAATGGAAGAAAAGAAGAGGTATTTGCATTAAAGCGGGATTGTTTTGATTTCCGAGAGATTAGGCAAAACGTGCATTGCGAACCTTTCTCGAATTTTAAAAATAAAATATAACACGGACTTTTATGAGCTTTGATAAAATATATAAACCTATTATAATATTTAGATGAACATGTCTTGATATTTAATTTTTAAGACATTCATACTCTTTATCGAGCTTGTGTTTCTTCAATTATAAATAAAAAAAAAATTGTGCTTTTTTATTTATTTTTTGTGTCCAGACTTTACATGTATTCTATTATCCATTGTTTTCATAATTTCATGAAGCAATAATTTTAATTGAGTAATATTTTCTGGGTACGTAGATTTAAGTAATGTGTAATTGCTGACTCTTGCATTCATGAAATTACAACTTCAATTTTGATTAAAGTAATATTTAATGGCTGACTAATTAATTATTTAATTATAACTTTGATTATATAGACCCCACGCGTTTGATTGAGAATCTTAAATTGCTAAATTCTAAAACGCGCATCGAATTTCGTAATATATCTTTTTGGCATCAATTAATTAATACAAAAATTGGAATTTAAGCACAGTTAAATATGAATCAGCTATGACGTGTCTCATAAAACCAGATGAGATACTACACGTATCTATATCCCATTTGAGTATGAAATAAATAAACGTGTTTAAAATAATTTATTAAAATATATTATTAGCGTACGGGAACATAGAATAGAGTAGGATTGATCTCTGTTTGGTTGTAGAAAATACATTTTTTATTCATAAATTTTAAAATAATTATAAATTTAGTTTAAAAAAAAAATTATTATACAATATAGCATGTTGAACTTTGAATTTTGAAACTTTAATTTGTTTTTTATGAATTTGGAATAAATTTAATATAAAAACTAAAATTTTAATTTTATATTCTCACACGCAAAGTAGAAGTTAGAAATAAAAAAAAAGTAAAATTTTTAAAATTTTTTATATAAATTAAATAATTAAAAAATAATATGATGTTGTGTAACTATTCAAAAAAAGTTAAAATAGAGATTAAAATTATTTCCACAAGGAAGTGGTTTCAAAATTTTTTTATTATTGTTAATATATTTTATATAAATATTATGAAATGAAAAAATAATTAAGTTTTTTAATAATTTTTTGGGAAAAAAAAACATAAAAATTATTATTTATATTTAAACAGCCCATGTGTATTAGGTTAGGCTTGGTGAACCCGAAAAATAAAGAAGGAAAAATAGTCATTAAAAGAACAAAAAGAGACTCATCAACAAGCTCAAAAGTAAACTATTGAAAAGATTCTCTTTTATAATGTATTGACTATTGAATGCACTTGTTATCATTATTGAAGACTTTAAATCTAAATTCTTAAATAAGTGTATGTAGTTGTAATACATTTTTTTTTTTTTTTTGTCATTTACTTCATTGATCAACTCAATTTTTTTTTTTGGAAAAAAATTCATATATCTAAACCCGGTAATTGAGATGTGTCCCGGGGATCGGGTTGGCCGAACGTTCAACTGATGTACGAAAGTCATGTCCGCATTTCGAACTTTACCTGATTAATGAGACTTAGGGGGAGGACGATGATCCGTATATTTGATACCGTATAAGGGGATCCGAAGGACTTATTGGTGACTGAAATTCCTATGTAATAAAAAAAAAGAAAAAAAATAATAACAAAACAATAGTCCCCAAGGCATTGGCACAATGGAAAGCAGAAGGGCAATCTAGTAGGAGCATCGGGGGTTTGAATCCTGGTTGATACACTCAGTTGTATACTCCTAGTTAATGCAGTACAACTATCTCTTGGGACAAGTGTCTTGAGATGGGTCCTAAGAGACGAGTTGGCCGAACGTCTAACTCGATAGTGAATAAACTGTGTTTGCATCCGATTAATTCGGGTAGCGAACTAGGAGGGAAGACTGCCACCCCGTGAGTTTGGTGTCGCATCGGGGGGTTCGAAGGGCTCATCAGTGGCATGAGTTCCCACGTAAAATTAAAAAAAAAAAAAAACAACAATAACAAAACAATAATAAAAAAAAAATGATGGTGATGACAACAACAGTGGTAAAAAAATATTAACAATAACAACGACGACAACAATAATGTATAGAAATGGTAAGAAAACTTTATTAATACGAGGAAAGCAATACAACGGAGGAACAAAACAAAGAAATAAAATAATAAAATAATAAAATATTATTGTTATTATTTTTGTTATTAATTTTGAAAGACAACAACAAACTCCAAACTGTGACTCGATAACTTTTGAAATTGTCTATTTAAAAGATTACAAAATTACAAAATTTTGTATTAGGGTTTTTTTTTTTCAAAAGATGACTTATTTTTCATTCTATTGTAGGTATATTTGAATAACAATTAATATTGGAAATGAATTGAAATTATGATCGTAACCACTTTATATAACTAATCGAATGTACTACTTGCATTCTAACAGTGATACCATTCATATGTCAATTCCTTTACCGTTTCAATTTTACTATGAGAGCCAAACGAGTAATAAAAAAACTTTTTTTTTGATTTTATGACTGTAGTTGATATTTATTATTGTAGCTCTTAGGTACAACTGTACAAGTAATGTTATAATTGATGATTAGTGTTATGGGCAGTGAATCTTATTATTGACAAATTTTTAAAAATAAAATTTAATAGATGCTTACGTTAGTAGTTATTAAATGCTTAAATTGTCTAAATGAAAGGAAACAGTTTCGAAATTTAAACAATCGGATAAATGTTATTAGCATTGACTGTGATTTAATGACTTCAAATGAATTTGTAAAATAAAACAACAATAATAAAACTATTAAAATGTGTAGTAGATTAATAAATGAATTGAATTGAGTTATTTTTCATGGGAATTTCTTAAAATTTTATTTCAAATATCATAAAAAAAAATAAAAAAATAAAAAAAATAAAAGCATGCTAATTTTTTGACACCATTTAGGAAATATAAATTTATATTATAATTATAATTTAATTTATTTAATTTTAATTTTTTCATAGAAATTATTATATTTGATAAAAATAAAAAAATAATGTTAATTTTGATAACTAAACATTTGCTCACTGTCAAAATAGTCATAAAATAATTACCTAAATTATAAAATAATTTATAAAATGAATTAGCATGTTAGAAGTTCTGTACAACTGTACTCTATAGAAGGGTAGAAGGTGTGAGCCTGTAACCGGGAGGTCCGGGCGTGGGCCTCCCACGAGGTGGGTGGGCCCGGTTTGTAGAGTGAAGACAAGGGGAGCGGTGGGACGGTGGGGTTACCTTTTACTTATCTACCTACATTCACACACACACACACACTCGCATACAGTCAGCACGCGATCCGTACGGAATCCATAAGGGGCAATACAGTAAAGAAAATGACCAGCCGTCAATGGTAAAAAGTCCCAAGTAAAAATTGTATTTCTTGCTAACGCAGACAGAGTACGTGTAGAGTGCGTAGCACGTGATTTTAACCGGAATGAAGGGTCCTTGATTCTTCGCGGGGCAGCGGGCGAACCCCTCCAATCATAGCCTCCAATGTTGCTTCAATTTACGGTTTATGGCCCTCGTCCAGCATGAGAAAAGCGAAGAAAGAAAAAGGTCGCGAAGCAGAAATCGAAACCCCCAATACCAAAAAATAATAGAGTAAAAGGAAGTTGCTGCGGACCTCTTCTCTTCTCTTCTCTTCTCTTCAGTTCAGTTTCTTCTTGCCTTTTTCCATCGTCTTCTCAGATCTTCAGATCGGTCTTCCGTGGTTTAGGTTTTAGGAGACGCAGTATCAGGCTTAAATCCCAAACCTTGAATCTTATATCTTGATTTTGAGCCTTTCCTTTTTCTTTGGGATGGCTGGGAGCTTGGACGAAGGAAGGAGATGGGGAGCTGGCGCCGCAGCGAAGGGGATGGAGATCTGTAGTCTGTAGACAGACAGAAAGAGAGTTTTTTTCTTCTTCTGCAAATTCAAGTGGTGTCGATCGCAGTTATTTTCTCCATCTTGAAGGTTTGGGATTGCTTGCCTGGAAACAGATGCGGATGCTTCCGTAGAAGTGCAAGGAAAAAAAAAAAAAATCCACGCGGAGGTATGTGATGGATTTATCATCGTAGATTTTCATAGCGTCGTGAATTTTAATATCTTGTCGTACAACCTCATCGATCCTAGGTTTATGTTTTTTCTTTGTTTGTTATACTATGCATATCGTAATATCATCGGTTGAATTGTGCGAAGAAGTGAAAGAACCTCCTCATTCTTCGGCGTTTTAGGACACAAATCTTAAGACTGACAGTATTTTCATTTCGAAAGAATTAATTTCCTAACGACAACTTCAAAAGTCCGCCTCTGTCGGTTGTTTTGAACTGATTGAAGTCTTGTTAGTTCGTATTCTCCTTCTATGTGTATGTTTCATGTGTATGTGTTTTTTTTTTAAAAAAATAAATAAATTAATTAATTATACACTTAAAATTAGCGCAGAGTATGATAAACTTAGATATGAGAGAGGTATTTTGATATGGGTATTATCTGCATCTGAAATTTCGCAATGATAATCAGGTTTGCGGATTGAGGATTTTATTCAGATTTGAGAGATGGAAGAGGTAGGTGCGCAAGTAGCTGCTCCTATTTTCATCCATCACCAGCAGCTTCCGAGTCGATTCTGCGAAGCCCCTCCCATTCCCATGGCGAGGAAGCGGGATCTACCTTATCAAACCTCCAATTATCAGCAATATCAGCAAAACCAGCGGTTTCAAAACCCTAGAGATAATTGGAACCCTAAGGTTTGGGATTGGGACAGCGTAGGCTTTGTGGCAAAACCAATTGAACCAAATATGCCGCGTCTAGGATCGGGTTTGGGGTCCACTGCAGCTGAGCTGAAAAATCAAAATGAGATTGATTCCCATAACCCCAACCTGTCTGTGTCCAAGGTCCCTGCTGAGGTCGATGAAGAAAGCCTTAGGTTGAAGCTCGGGGGCTGCTTGAGCACTGGTGACCAGCCGCCAGTGTCCAGACCCAACAAGAGGGTCCGCTCTGGGTCACCTGGCACCGGCAGCTATCCGATGTGTCAGGTTGATAATTGCAAGGAAGATCTGTCTAATGCTAAGGACTATCACCGACGGCATAAGGTTTGTGAGGTTCACAGCAAATCCACTAAAGCCCTTGTCTGCAATCAGATGCAGAGGTTCTGCCAGCAGTGCAGCAGGTTAATTCTCCTTTTCTTTAACTCGTGAAATATTTTCCTTACTACCTTTTAATTTTTCAAATAGAAAAAAATGACTAAGCTCTGATTGGTTGGGATTCTTCTCTCTTGATTTTGAGCGCTTGGATCTTTTTCCTTTCACCATTAAATTAATCTGATTTTAAAACTGATTTGAAGTTCAGTAATTGCAGTTGGTCCATTTGCTGGAAAATATATGCTGTTTTGTTATGATGTTGCTCTTTCTGCTTTGTCCTGATACCATTTTTATGGAAAAAAACTATGGTTTCGAATTTATTTGTTGGTGATGTTGTGTTTCTGGAATGAAGATTAGTTTTTTAATTTTTATTTTAAAAATTGGTGAAAGATATGTACTTTTTTCGGAAGATGATGTTGTTTCTGCTTTGTCCTGGTTACTATTTTTATGCAATTCTACTATTTTGAATTTCTTGGTTGTTGATGCTTTGTTCTGGAATGGTGATTGGTTTTTTATTTTCATTTTGGAGCATACTTCTGGGAACAAGTTCCCCCCTTGTTTCTATGTTTGGATTTTGAAAGCATAAAAAATTATGCTACTACTTGCAGGTTTCACCCTCTTTTAGAGTTTGATGAGGGGAAGAGAAGTTGTAGGCGCAGACTTGCTGGGCATAACAGGCGAAGGAGGAAGACACAGCCTGAGGATGTTACCTCCCGTCTTTCACTTCCTGGAAACCGGGACAGTTCTGGCAGTGGAAGCATGGATATTGTCAATTTGTTAACAATTTTGGCTCGTGCTCAAGGTAAAAGAGTTTGAAAAATGGATTGGTTGTCTGCCCTCTTCACTCTTACTTATATATCCTATCTAAATGTGTATATTGTTTTTGTAATCCTAGGGAATAATAGGGATAAGAATGCCAATTGCTCGTCAGTGCCCGATAGAGACCAGCTCATTCAGGTTATTAGTAAGATAAATTCATTACCCTTGCCAGCAAACCTTGCCGCAAAGCTGCCCGTCTCTGGAATTTTAAGTCGCAATCTTCCAGAACAAGCTTCTTTAGAGCAACAGAACAGATTAGATGGAAATGCATCAACTACAGACTTGCTTGCTGTTCTATCAGCTACTCTGGCAACATCTGCTCCTGATGCCCTTGCAGTTTTATCTCAAAGATGCAGCCAGAGCAGTGACAGTGAAAAAAGTAAACCAAACGGCCTGGACAATACTACAGGTTTCAACTTGCAAGAAAAATCAACTCTAGAGTTCCCTTCAGTGGGGGCAGAGAGAAGTAGTTCCAGTTACCAGTCTTTAGTTGAAGATTCTGATTGTCAGGTTCAAGAGACTAGAACAAATTTACCGTTGCAGCTCTTCAGTTCCTCACCTGAGGATGACAGCCCTCCGAAATTGGCATCTGTTAGGAAGTACTTTTCTTCTGACAGCAGTAATCCCATGGATGAGAGGTCCCCTCCTCCTTCTCCTCCTGTTGTGCAAAAATTGTTCCCAATGCGAACTTTGACAGAAACTGTGAAACCCGAGAGGATTTCAGTCAGCAGAGAGGTTAATGCAAATATTGAGGCTGCTAGAAGTCATGGCTGTAGCATGCCTCTTCAGCTCTTTAGAGAGCCAAATAGAGGGGCAGACAATGGTTCATTTCAAAGCTCCCCGTACCAAGCAGGGTATGCTTCTTCATCTGGGTCTGATCATTCACCTTCTAGTTTGAATTCTGATGCTCAGGTCAGCCCTTGATCCCCAGTCTCTCTGACCCATGTGATTGTTTTGTTTTTGGTTTTCTTAGTGCAGAATCTGCGGTTATTTGTTAAATTTTATTTTTACCAAATCTCTGACGGGATTGAAATGATTGTATGATAGGATCGTACTGGAAGAATAATGTTTAAATTATTTGACAAGGATCCCAGTCATTTCCCTGTAACATTACGGACACAGGTATTGATAGTGTAATGCAGTTTTGATTGGTGGTCCTCTCAGCCTGGTTGGCAATGAAACCTAATATTGTTGATTGTAATATTTGTCTCAGATCTATAAATGGCTTTCTCACAGTCCATCAGAAATGGAGAGCTACATTAGGCCTGGCTGTGTGGTTCTGTCAATTTATGTTTCCATGTCATCTGCTGCCTGGAAACAAGTGAGTGAACTGCTGTTGTGTGATTTGTTTTTTTTAGGTTGCCTTTTTGTGCTGACCACTTGCAGGTGTGTGTGGCATTTGCAGCTCGAAGAAAACCTTCTTCAACGTGTCAGTTCTTTGGTTCAAGACTCAAATTCTGATTTTTGGAGAAATGGAAGGTTTTTAATTCATACGGGCAAGCAGCTTGCATCTTTTAATGATGGTGAGCACTGTGATCATATGGTGTTGGTTTCAGGCTGTTATCTTTTTGTCATTTTTTATTTTGTTATCTCTTGGGTTAATTCAGTACAATGTGCATAAATGAAAAAAAGAATGTGTACTTTAATTTGATGATTCATGAAGTTGCAAGTTGCATGTAATAATCCTGGTGTTTACAATTTTTTTGTTTTATGATATTATCCTTCAGGGAAGATTTGGATATGCAAATCCTGGAGAACATGGAAGATGCCAGAGTTGATCTCTGTGTCCCCTTTGGCAGTTGTTGATGGGGAAGAGACTGCTTTGCTTTTAAGGGGTAGAAACCTGACTGCTCCTGGCACCAAGTGAGTGTGCCATATTTTTGAATGAGAAAACACTTTTATTCACCTCTAGTTTTGAGAATTCTAATGAGAAAACATTTTTATTCTCCTCTAGTTTTGAGAATTCTAAGTTTGTGTTTTGTGTAGGATTCACTGCACATATATGGGTGGATATATGTCTAAGGAAGTTTCTGACTCATCCCATCAGGGAAGCATATATGATGAAATAAACTATGGCAGCTTCAAAATTTGCAATACAGCTCCTAGCACTGTAGGACGTTGTTTCATTGAGGTGAGCACCTTGAATGCGATTAGTTTATTTTATATTTGTGTTAAAAGTTAAAATGGGTAAATTTTGATTCTTTGAGAAATCTGTATTGTTGTTTACCTTTGACATTTTTATGTGCAGGTTGAGAATGGATTTAAGGGCAACAGTTTTCCTGTAATTGTAGCTAATGCTACTATATGTCGAGAATTGAGAATCCTTGAATCTGAATTTGATGAAGATGATAAAATGTGTGATGCCAATGTGGAAGATCAGAGTAATGATTTTGGGAGGCTGAGGTCAAGGGAGGAAGTATTGCACTTTTTGAATGAACTTGGATGGCTATTTCAAAGGAATAGGTTCTCCTCTTTGGGGCTTGGTCCCGATTATATGCTAACCCGGTTCAAATTTCTGTTCACGTTCTCTGTTGAGAGGGACTGTTGTGCTCTGGTCAAAACACTCCTAGACATGTTTGTAGAAAGAAACCTTTCTGAAGATGGGTTATCAAGGGAGGCTTTGGATGTTCTGTCAGAGATTCACCTCTTGAACAGGGCAGTAAAAAAGAGGTGTATGAACATGGTTGACCTTCTTACCCATTATTCTGTATTCAACAGTAATGATTCCTCCAAGAAGTACATTTTCTCCCCAAATGATGCTGGGCCTGGTGGCATTACACCTCTACATCTTGCTGCTTCCACGTCAGGATCCGATGACATGGTTGATGTTCTGACAAATGACCCCCTGGAGGTATTCAAATTTCATTATCATTTTTCATTTTATGTTCTCAATGTGCTGTTTGCAACTTAGGCCTCTGAAGCTACTGAGATTTAAAAAAAAAAAATTTAATTAAAATGACTTATGGTTTTATTTTAGCTGTAATAGAATTGATGGATAGTTACTAGGTAATTTTAGGAAATAGAAAATATAAACCAAAATAATTTGTCTTTCTGTTAGTATTAGAAGTTGGATTGGAGGCAGTACCTTCTCGATCATTGTTATCATGGATATAAGATGCTTGTTGAGACTTTGGACTCTTCCTAGGTTTTATTAAGGCCTCAGTTGTGTCCAGTCTTTAACTTGTGTTCTTAATACTTGTTGGAATATTTTAATTTTTTTATTTAATATAGATTTCCTTTCCATATCCTTTGTGCTGGCACAGGTTGGACTGCGCTGCTGGAATTCCCTTCTGGATGCAAATGGGTTGTCCCCTTACTCGTATGCTTTGATGAGGAACAACCACTCGTATAATAGGCTGGTGGCTCGGAAGCTTGCAGACAAAAGAAATGGGCAAGTCTCTGTTCCTATAGGAAATGAGATCAGGCAACAAACACTAGAGCAGGATCCAAGGTTAATCCACCAATTTAAAATGGGGAGCAGCAGATCTTGTGAAAGGTGTGCTGTTTTGGCAACAAAGTACAATACAAAGATTTCACGCTCTCAAAGCTTACTCCAGCGTCCCTACATCCATCCCATGCTTGCCATTGCTGCCGTGTGTGTATGTGTTTGCTTGTTCTTGCGAGGTGGACCAAACGCAGGCCTAGATGGTCACTTCAAGTGGGAGAGTTTGGGATATGGCTCGATATAGTTGGAAGGTTGGAAGGGAAGATGTTGAAGGCTGTTTTGAAGAAAAAAAATTGAAAATGTAAGGATGCCTTGAATCTGGGTATGATTTTGGATGCTAGTTTCTTTATGGCGCAATTTTCTCTTGTCTTAAGGAAAGTTGATTTAAGATTTAGGACGAAGCAATATGCGAAGTCTGGAATCCATTGGGGGATGGGCAGTTGCGTCTGATTCAGAGTGAAAAAAACCAAAAAAAAAAAAAAGAAAGAAAGAAAAAATAACAAAAGAGAGGATTGAGGAGGATTTAAGCTGGCAGATTTGCTCTGCTTGTTTCTTACTAACCCTGAGATTTTTGATGGTTTGGCTAGGAGCTAGTGCTTGTGGAGTTTTAAGCGGGAGGGAATAGAAAGGGGAGGCAGAAGATTTGTAGTTGCCATTATGTTATGACGTGCGGAATGTTTATGATGAAATTGGAAACCGACCCCCTGGGGGGAGGAAGCCTAAGCAATCGCAACTGTTCAGAAGTTCTTGTTTTGGTGGGTGCTGGTTTTGTGCAATGATTTGCTCGTTGATATATATATATTGAGGGTAAGTTGCTGAAGGCTAAAGAGATATTTGACTTTTGGAATTGATCGCATCCCTGTATAAAGTGAATCAATAGGTTAAGTCAGGAATTATATGATTATATTTATCTATAAATATAGATTATTGAATGGTGTAATATATGTTCTTCAAAGTATTATATTTAAACTGATTCTGTCATTCCATCCAATAAATGCGTATCCAAGCTCTCGGTTCCGTTGAACTTAAATTTTCTGATATGAAGTATGACTGAAAGCATATACAAAATGTGCATCATTTTTATAATATAAAAACTGTAAATAAATAATAATAAAATAATCCATGGTATAAACTGGAATTGAAATGGAATATAATTTAATAAATTAAGATTCATGTGAAAATGAATATTCTTGAATGTATCAAAAGAAATGGGCCACGATCGTATAAATTGGTGGAAAATGTTCATATAACTGATTCTACTTAGTGGGATTAAAGCTTGGTTTTATAACAAGCTAGAAAAATGATAAAAAGAAAAAAGAAAAGAAAGAAAGAGGAAAAAGGCAAATTGTGAGCAGTGTCTGAGTTGCAGCTGGAGCTGGGCTTGCATTTGCAATGAGAAGAGAGCCAAAGGACATGCGTGTGTGTACATAAGATCGGCAGCTGGCTGTTGGAATTACCAACAAGTCCAAACCGAGCCCATCTCTGTTGATTGTTGAGATATATGCCCATTGCCCACTACAATTTAATGGGTTTTTTAATTGGGCTTGGGCTAACAAATACGCCATTTAATGGGCTTCGAGGTGGCCACCCTCGCCAGCTGCTTGCTGCTTGCTGCAGCAGAACAAAAAATTATCATATTTTATTATTTATCAGCGGCCCTGGGGGTGGGGGCCTAATGCAGTGGAAGTCGAAATCTATCAGCTATATTGATTGCCCCTACTATTTGAAAGACACGTTGAAAGAAAGAATATATCATATTTGTTTCAAAAATTATATATTAGGAGAGGAGAGGTAGTATGGTTTTTAAAATTTTAAAGAGGTTCACTTTTTTTTGTTAAGCTATACGATAAGTTTGAGCGTTTTTTAATTTTTGTCAAAAAATCTTGAGCTTTTTTGCCAAATTTTGAGGGGAAGTCATTACCTTTTGTCATCAATTCAATTAACCGTTTATATTGATCTTCTTAAAATTAAATAAAAAAATCTATTAATGTGAGTAAATTGTGCTACACACAATGCTTATAATGGTGTATAATCCTTTTCTTTCTTTTTTTTTTCTTTGTTTTTTGGATTACGCACCGAGTATCCACGTGTCCATTTTACGGTTCACGTGACTAATCCTACGTTCCTTGAAGTTGACCCCACAACTCTAAAAGAAGGATAAATTTAGGAGTCAGGGATGACAACGAGTCTGGAAGAATTTGAACACTTGATCTCATAAAAGACATTTCCACATCCCACACTACCACCTAAGCCATACCTAGAATGTGTATAATCCTTCTCTTGATGGGGGCATTGGTCGGATACACTCGATTTTGTTCATTTTTCAGAATTTAAAAAAATTACGGAAACGAGAATTGAAACCCATGACTGAGCCTCTACTGAAAATGAACTTTATTGACCAGGGCCATGGAGTCAAATGAATTAGTACCCCTCAGCCCATTGGCTAATAGCTGGGTTGGTAATTGAAGAATGGGGAGAACCTCTATTCATAGAGGGGGGGAGAGACTTCAAATCTCCACCACATCCAATGTGGGACAACTGCCCAAGTAGACCATTGCAAAGTCAGAAGCAGGTGAGGAAGCGGGAAGGAATGAAATGGATGGAAATGAGGAAAAGGATAATTCCCAGTCAAACAATAAATTTCACAAAATTTACTCTTAAAGGCTCATAAGCGTAATGTTGGAGTGTCAAACTTGCCTCAAGGAAAACCAAGCCGTCCATTTATTGAGAGATCCAATGACTAATGTTATTTCTTTTTGTATGAGGGGCAGTGATGTAATTTACATGAAATGAATAGTAAATAATTAAAAAAAAAACAGCAGGGGCGGGGGTTTTTTCACTTTAGTTTTCAGCAGCGCAGGGGGGGTTCTTCACTTTCTGTTTTGCAGCTTCAGCAGCGCCAGGGGGGGGGGGGGGGGTCTTCTCCTTTTCCCAGCCGCGAGTTCTTCCCAGCAGCAAGAGTCTTCCCAGCCGAGAGAGCACCTACAGAGTCGAAAGCCTTCAGCAGCCGCGCAGGAGAGTGAAGGGAGCACGGGAGAAGGAGCCGGCAGGAGGAGGTGCGGCGCTGGGTATCTCCAACCTCCAGCGGAGGTTCGCACTGGTAAGGAAAGGTAAAGACACAGATTTAGTTTCTTGGGAGGGTTTTCTTTTAGGAAAATTAGGGAGGAATATAAGGAGAAACCTAGAATTCTTCGCAGGTGCGAAGAGAGGATTTCTTGGATTATTTTTGGGTTGATTTCCAGAGTAGACCGGTAAGGCAAGAAAGGGTAAATCTGTATGTACTTGTATTTATTTTCGCCGATTTAATATAGTGTCTCTAGAGGTGAGTTTCTCCCGTGGATGTAGGCCAATTTTTGGGCCGAACCACGTAAATGTGTTCTTGTGGATTGTGATTGTGGCATGTTTATGTTTTTCTAAATATTATTTGGTGAACATATATTTTTCTTGATCAGGCTTAGCACACACACGTGTCAAAATAAACAGGTTTAAGTTTATGTGTGATTGTGGTTGATGCTTGGATAAAATCAGATTGTTATTGTGGTTTGTTTGGAATTAATTAAAATCTGAAAATAGAATTAGCAATTAGCTGAATTACACACAACAAGTGGTATCAGAGCCTGGCTATGTGATGGGGATCGTTAGGTATGAAATAGAAAAATTCACTAGAAAAAATGACTTTGGTTTATGGAGGATTAAGATGCGTGCCATCTTGGTACACTAGGAGCTTAAGGAGGCTCTTCTTGGAGAAAAGAAAGGGACCTCCACTTCACAAGAAGGGAAATTAGGTTTACCCTCCGCTGACAAAGTGAAACCCGAAATCCTCCAAAAGGCACGATGTAACGACCCGAATTTTAAAAGTGGAATTTGAATAATAAAAGAAAGGAGAAAAGGAAATTGAAAAAAGGAACGGAAGAAAGCTGCCAAGTTTCGTCGACGAACACAGGGTTTCGTTGACGAAGGCTTCAAAGATTTCGTCGACGAACACAGGGCTTCATTGACGAGAAAATGCCAAGAGGGGGTTTCTGAGCTGACTGAATTTCGTTAACGAAGACTGAATTTCGTCAACGAATTCTGCTGTCTATATATATGAAAAATCTGATTTTTATTTCATTTGAAGCTTCCTTCTCTCTCTCTCCTCTTCGGCCCTCTCACTCTCTCTCTTCAATTTTGGGCTGGTTTTATGCCGGATCGAAGATATGAGGCTACCACAATGCCCCCTGGTGAAGTTCCCTACAAGTTTGTCGGAGCGGATCGTTGGGGAAACGAAGTTGGAAATCATCCCAGAGTTGAAGTAAAGCTTTTTAAGTCAAATTAGACTTTATGGTAGTTATAGAAATTGATGTACACATGAAAATACTGATGTTTAGTATTGGGGGTTTTGAGTTTCAGGGTGTTGATCAGGAAGTCATACGGGGGTTTAGGCTAGGATTTTAGGGGGCTTTCTCAGTAGCCAGGTAAGGGAATAAACTAAAACAGTAATTTTCCACGCAATTTATTATTAATTATGAGTAAGTTTATTTTCAGAAAAACAAATGTTATAGTTGTATATGACAGATGAAATGTATGTTTGGAAAATACTGTTATGATGATTAAAATGTATATGTATGTATGAGATGTAAGAAAAGCACGATTTGAGAATATGAAGTATGACTTTTAACAGCATATGTGTGTATGAATATTATTTTTTTTACGTGAAATGTAATATGATATGGAAGATTTTACGAGTAAGCATGTTTTTTGGTACCATGTAAAGATGAATTATGTTGTAATGGATATATGATAAATGATGTATTTTCAGACTATATATACATGTACCAGAAACGATTCTGGCGCGAGGCCATATTTATGATTTTCGGGCCGAGGCCGTATTTATATTATCGGCGCAAGGCTGTATTTACTATGATTTCGGCACGAGGCCGTATTTACTATGATTTTGGCACGAGGCCATATGTATGATTTCGGCACGAGGCCGTATCTATGTTTTTGGAACGAGGCCGTGATGATATTACGTATGTTCACGTATTATATGTTATTACAGTCAGGATGTTAGTTTAATTCAGTTCAGGGCTCGGTACCGTAGCTATATGTGTAGATCAGATATCTACTTCAGATTAGTGCTAACCATCCCACGAGGGGATGGGAGATGGATAGTCGATGTAACTTTCAGTAGAGTGTGGACGTCCACCTGGCAGTCCGGACCAAGGTGTGGCAGACCCATCGTACTTACAGACATATTTGATCCGGCAGTGGTCGGCCAGCCATTGTCGGGTCCCGTCTTCGAGTTACACAAGCCGTCATGGAGGGGTAATACATGACATTAGCTAACTATTCATCCTGGGTATATTTTAAGTACTACAGTTACAACAGATGTTTTTATGTATGTTATTACGAGTTATAACAGATGTTTATGTATGTTATGATTTATTAACAAATATGAAAGTACATGATCATCCAGTATGATATTATGATTATTTCCAGAGTTATGAAATGTACTGTATATGCTTAAGCATTTTAAATGTTTATGTTGTCACACAGCTGTATTTAGTTTATTTTTCCTTACTGAAAAGTGTCTCACTCCCAACATTAATTAACTTTTCAGGAAATCTAGAGAGACCGGCGGGTCAGGGCCGCCGTTGAGTGATTGGTGCTGTAACACCCCGACCCCGAGGGGCCAGGGATATTAACTTTTTACTACTAATTTACAGCGGAAGCAAATAAACTCAATTTTTATTAAACCAGAGTGCTAATTATCCATATTACAATCGTTTATTTCGAAAGAAGAAAAATTATACAAACATAAATATCTGAAACCATACTAATATTTCTAAACAAATCTTTATTTTTCTATCCCCACCCGCATGCTTGCTAAGCCTGATTTCCAACATGCTCTTCAGAGTTATCTGAAATAAAAATATGATTAGAGTGAGACAACGCTCAGTAAGTAAATAAGATTATTATTAGTGTGTGGCCAAAATGAGTTTTTTTTTATAAAAAATTTCGTAAAATAATATTTAATATTATAACTTCAAAAATGTCTCTAGAATAAATATAAATTTAAAATTTCTGCATAAAACTTTTACCATCAACTATAACAGTAAAATTTTATAATCATATACTATAACTGTTAAATTAAACTTTTAACTTTAAAACTGTATAAATATTTAATGATAAATGTACATATACTTTTCCTTATACGTTTTCTTTAAATCGTCATTTAAGCAATAGAATGATCATTTTCATGTAAACTTACACTTTTCCTTCAAATCATCAGTAACTTTGTACACGTAATTAACTATGTATAAACATATATTATAAAAACCACCCTTAAGCCTGTTTGCCGTAAGTCATGTTTACCCCCATGACTGGGTTGTGCGGTCCGAAGACTGGACTTAGTTGACTAGCCGACCAAACTAAATCAACGTACATAAACTTTAAGTGAGATTTTCCTTATTAAGTCCTGGTCCGGAACCAGGTGTGCACTCAGGAGAAATCCACTAACATAAATAACCACTCTGTAAACAGTGTGGGTGCACTCTGATTAGTATAAACTTTAAACTGCGGTACCGAGCATCTATAACTTTGAACTTTCGTTGCTATAAGGGGTTTTAAAATCATCTTATTATAATTTATGTAATTTAAAATAATATCGTAAAAATCTCATCTTTACTCATATTTTTATAAAAAATGCAACGTAGAAATAAACTCATACCAAACAATTTTTGTGTTAAAAATATATATAATTTTATTTTTGAATAGAAAGAAATGCTGAAAATTTACCCGAGGGGATTAGAACATTTCTTAACCCAAAAATAGATGCAAGTATATTAAATATAGAACTGGTATAATTAAATATGCGTAAAAATAAACTCATGAAAATTTTGTGGAACTAATTAACATAATTGAAATTTACTTATAAAATAAACTAGGGTATAAATTTTAAATTAAAAAAAAAACTAACATAATCAAAATTTACTTACCTTCTTCTTTTACCGTGTGCTACGAACACAAAAACTATCTTTAAGCAATGAGATCGGAAAGAGTGGGTGAGTGAGAACTTACTCAAAATTCTCTCTCCACCACAAATTCTTTCATTGACTAATCCTTCTCTTCCTTGGAAAATTGTTATGAAAAATGAAGGTTGAGAGCTCCCTATTTATAGGAAAATTTTGGGGAAGAAATGAAATTTATAAAAGTGTGGGGAGATGGGTGAAATTATAATTTTTTTAAAAAAATTAAAGAATGGACAAGGGATGGGCAAGGTATGGGTTGAGTATGGGATGAGGATGGAGGCCATGTGGGAGTGCTTGTCACCATTCCCATTAAATAAATTTTTAATTAATCACTTACCTAATTAATTAATCAATTAGTTAATTAATTATTTTATTATTTTATTATTTTTCTTAATCATTATTATCATTATTATTATTATTGTTATTAATTTTGAAATTTTTAGTATTTATTTATTTTATTATTTATTTTTGAATAAGAATTAAATTTAAAATTTGAAAACTTATGTGGGCCCCACACCACTTCGAGATCCAAACGGATCCTACGTAATTCCAATAATTCTCATACAATTTTATGAGCCCTACACAGTTTCGAGACTCGTGTAAACCTCTACACGGCTTCGAGACTCGTGTGGGCCCCACACAGTCTTATGGGCCCCGCATAGGATACCTATATTATTATTATCTTATTATGTATTTTTACAAATTATGTCTGTCAAAACACTATTTTATGTATATATATTTATTTACGTGTACAAATAGTGTCTATCCTGTTTATCTTATGAAATTTCATTTTGACCAGGCCGACCTCCAGGGAGCGACTGAGCCGCAATGGTCTCTGAGCACTCGTTAAGATAAGGTCTTTCTTAGGCATCAAACATGGAATCAAGGATCCTACAGAAAAACACTTCTGTATTGATATTAACTTAATGACCATTTTTATTATTTTATTATTATTGTACTTTAATTTTATATATATATATATATATATATATATATATTTTTGGGTCATCACAGGTGCTTCCCTACTAGAAGGGTAAGCGTCGAACTAGGACTAGGAGATTTTTGTTGTATGGTCCTAGTGATGTTTTTGACTTTGTGGAGATCGTACATATAAACAGTATATTGATGTTAATAGAAAGCTCTGGTGATGTTTATGATTGGATGTTGAGATTTATGTTTACTGCTGCTAGGTTTTCCGCTGTGTTTGATAGATGTCCCCGCTATCCACGAGTTCGGGTTGACCATTTCATTTATTATGTGATATTTCATATTAAGAAATTGAGGGACGTTACATTTGGTATCAGAGCCTAGGATACTAGGTTCTGTAGACTCTAGAGTGCAGCAGTGATAATACCAGAGTATAGGATAAGGGAATTTGAGGTCTGGTTTTGTAGTCTAGATGCAAGACTTCTGTGGTGGTTTGTATGATTTTCCTGGGGTAACGATTTCAGGAAAGTTATGGTAAACTATCGTCGGGTTGGGTATCTAGGTTGCAAAATTGAACCTTGACTTGAGATTAAGAGAGATGAGTTAATTAGGAGAATATACTATATGAGTTGAGTGAGGTGTATAGGGATGGGGTTTTGAGATTAAGTTACTTCTTTTTCAGGATGGACCTTGGTGGAAATAGTGCCCACGCTAGTGGGAGTGAGGGTGCTGGACCCTCAGGCGTTGTGGGTAGTGATTGAGATGCAGTTTTACGCAGCGTAGCATAGCAGGTTATGGCAGAAATTGCCAGGAGTTCGAGAGAACAGGGTGGTCCATCTGTAGGCCATGGTAGCACGATCGAGAAATTTATTAAGATGAGTCGTCCAACTTTCTCAGGAGGAACAGATCCTGCAGTTGCTGAAAATTGGGTGCAGGAGATGGAGAATATATTTTCAGTGCTGCAGTGTTCGGAGGAGCAGAAGGTGCTGTTTGCCACCTACAGATTGACTGGAGAGGCCGAGAGATGGTGGTTAGCAGTGAGACTTTTAGAGCAGCAGAGGACCATACTTGTGGAGATGACGTGGGAACAGTTCAAGGAGGTTTTCTTTGACAGATATTTTCCAGCCTCTTCCAGGGAGGCTAAGATTGTAGAGTTCCTGAATCTGAAGCAGGGACAGCCGTCGGTACATCAGTATGCGGCGAGGTTTATTGAGTTATCCCGCTTCGCCCCGTACATCATTCCAAATGAGGTAAAGAAGGTACGACAATTTGAGAGAAATCTGAGAAGAGAAATCTATAAGCAGGTATCAATTCTGAAGTTGCAGGACTTTGCTGAGCTAGTGGATAGAGCCACTATAACCGAGATTGGTGATCGGTTGGAGGCTGAAGAGTAGAGACAGAAGAAGAGATCCATACCTTCTGGTTCCCAGCAGGGGGGTGGACGTGGTACATGGAAGAGAGGTGGCTATTATAGAGGCCAGAGGCAGGAAACCGGGAATCGCGGTTTCTAAGGTGCGCAGCCATCTCCAGCTTGCCCATTTTGTGGGAAGAGACACCTGGGGAGTGTCGTGCCAGGCAAGGTGTCTACTATAGGTGCGGGGAGCCAGGGTATATGATGAGAGAGTGTCTGACACAGATTGGTACGGCTCCTGCTCTTAGACCTGCACGAGGAGGTTACCAGGCACCACGAGGAGGCCAGCAGAAGAATACGGCCCCAGCCAGAGTTTTTTCCTTGACACCGGGTGACGTTGAGGCGGCCGGCGACGTGGTGACAGGTACTGTTAGTATGTTTTCGTTTAAAGTTATTGCACTTTTTGATTCTAGTGCCACACATTCTTTTGTGTCCTTGGAGTGTGTAAAATTATGTGGGGTAGAAACGCAATCATTAGATGTTGAGTTATCAGTGGCTACACCGACCTAGTCAGCGGTGAGATGTAGTAGGGTACTCTGTGGTTGCCCAGTTGATGTTCAGGGGAAAATATTATCTGCTGATTTGGTGGTGTTAGATATGCACGGGTTTGACATTATTTTCGGCATGGATTGGCTAGCGGCTAATTCTACTATTATAGACTGTCGTGCTAGAGAAGTGATATTTAGACTTCCAGGGAAACCAGAATTTAGATTTATAGGGTCATGGGTACAATCCTTACCTCAGATGGTCTCAGCCGTTCAGGCGAGGAGACTGCTTCAGAATGGTTGTCTGGATTTCATGGCTTTTGTGAAGGAGATATCAGAAAATGAATTGAAGCTTATCAATACGCCTGTGGTAAAGGAGTTTACAGATGTTTTCCTAGATGAGTTACCAGGCTTGCCACCTGATCGTGATGTAGATTTTCCTATTGATCTACTTATGGGTACATCGCCAATTTCTAAAGCACCTTACCGAATGGCGCCGGCAGAGTTGGCGGAATTGAAAGATCAGTTGCAGGACTTACTTGATAAAGGATTCATACGGCCTAGTGTATCTCCATGGGGAGCTCCAGTTTTATTTATAAAGAGGAAAGATGGGTCTATGAGGATATGCATAGATTACAGAGAGATTAATAAAGCGACAATTAAGAACAAGTATCCTCTACCCCGTATCGATGATTTGTTCGATCAGCTCCAGGGAACACGGGTATACTCTAAGATAGATCTCAGATCAGGTTACCATCAGGGAAGGTGAAAGCAGAAGATGTCTCGAAGACGGCCTTTAGGACCAGGTACGGGCATTACGAGTTTTTTGTTATGCCATTTGGTTTGACGAATGATCCTGCGGTATTTATGGACCTGATGAATAGAGTCTTCCACTAATACCTAGACTAGTTCATAGTTGTTTTATTTGATGATGTACTAGTCTATTCGAGGAGCTATGGGGAGCATGAGATACACTTGAGGCGGGTTTTATAGATGCTCATGGAGAAGAAGCTGTATGCCAAGTTCAGTAAATGTGATTTCTGGCTCGAGGAAGTTGTGTTTTTGGGGCATGTCATCTCAGGAGATGGAATTTCTGTAGATCCCAGTAAGATTGAGGCGGTGGTGAACTGGGCTAGACCGAGGAACGTCCAGGAGATCAGGAGTTTCTTGGGGTTAGCCGGTTATTATCGTCGTTTTGTTGAGGGGTTCTCAGCCTTATTAGGGCCTCTGACACGACTGACTAGAAAGAATGCCAGGTTTGAGTGGGACGATAGCTATGAATAGAGTTTTCAGGAGCTGAAGCAGAGATTAGTCATAGCGCCGATATTGACCATCCCATTTGGGGGCGAGGGGTATACTATTTACAATGATGAGTCCTTCAAGGGACTTGGCTGTGTGTTGATGCAGCATGACAGGGTAGTGGTGTATGCGTCTAGACAGTTGAAAGAGTATGAAAAGAACTACCCTACCCACGATCTTGAGTTGGATATAGTGGTACACGCACTGAAAATTTGGAGGCATTACCTGTACAGCGAGCAGTGTGAGATTTTCTCTAACCATAAGAGTTTGAAGTATTTCTTCACCCAGAATGAATTGAATATGAGACAGAGAAGGTGGTTAGAGTAGATTAAGGATTTTGACTATACGATCAGTTACCACCCAGGGAAAGCAAATGTGGTAGCTGATGCACTGAGCAGGAAGTCTGGAGTATCAGCTTTAGCAGCTATGGAGATCCAGCATCCGATTATGATGGATCTGGAGAGACTCGACATAGAGTTGGTAGAGAGTGATCTTCCAGTGTGTATTGTCAGCTTAGTAGTACAACCCACTTTGTAGAAGAGAATTAAAGCTGCTCAGAAGGAAGATCCAGAGTTAGTAGAGGTATGGACAGGGTACAGAATGGTCAGGAGAAGAATTCGGCATCTCAAATGATGGAGCTTTGCGGTTCCGTTCCAGATTGTGTGTTCCTGCAGACGCTGACATTAGGAGGACAATTTTAGAGGAGGCTCACAGATCCTTGCATACGGTTCATCCCGGCAGTACGAAAATGTACAGGGATTTGCGAGAATTTTACTGATGGAGCGGAATGAAGAGAGAGATTGCTGAGTATGTAGCCCAGTGTTTGACGTGCCAGCAGGTAAAGACTGAGCACCAGAGGCCGACAAGGTAGTTGCAGCCGTTATTTATCCCGGAGTGGAAGTGGGATCACATATCTATGGACTTTGTGTCAGGATTGCCGACGGCATTACATGGCCAGAATGCCATCTGGGTGATTGTTTACCGTTTGACCAAGTCTGCCCATTTTCTCCCTATCAAGATCAGCTATTCCCTCAGCTGATTGGCAGAGATTTATATCCAGGAGATAATTCGTTCTCATGGGGTGCCTGTATCCATTGTGTCAGATCGAGACCCACGATTCACGTCACGATTTTGGAGGAACTTGCAGGAGGCTCTGGGGTCTCAGTTATCATTTAGTATGACATTCCATCCTCAGTCCAATGGACAGACTGAGAGGATGATACAGATATTAGAAGATATACTCGGAGCATGTGTTTTTGATTTTGGGGGTAGCTGGACTCAGTTCATGCCACTGGTAAAGTTCGTGTATAATAACAGTTACCAGTCCAGTATTGGCATGGCACCATTTGAGGCACTATATGGTAGAAGATGTCGATCTCCTTTATATTGGGATGAGATAGGTGAGCGGCGAGTTTTGGGACTAGAGTTAGTACAACAGGCATATGATAAGGTTCGACTTATCAAGGACAGGATTGGTGCAGTACAGAGCCGACAGAAAAGTTATGCCGACCATCGCCGCAGGAATTTAGAGTTTGATGTGGGTGACCACGTATTTTTGAAAATAGCTCCGATGAAAGGGGTTATGCGATTTGGTAGGAAGGGTAAACTTAGTCCTAGGTTTATCAATCCATTTGAGATTCTAGATAAAGTGGGACCGGTAGCCTACAGGCTAGTTTTGCCACCTGTGTTATCCAGGATCCACGATGTATTCCATGTTGCTATGTTGAGGAAATACGTCCCAAACCCTTCTCATATCATTAGTTATGATGAGTTGGAGCTTAGTAATTCACTAGGATATGAGGAGGTACCAGTACAAATTCTGGATAGGAAAGTGCAGGAGCTACGCAATAAGAGGATTCCTTAGGTAAAAGTTTTGTGGAGGAATCATGCGGTTGAAGAGGCTTCTTGGGAGACCGAGGAGCAGATGAGACAGAGGTATCCACAACTATTTCAGGAAGTCTAAATGTAATTAGAAAATGTGAGTAAATATGTAGTTTTCTTTTACAAGTACATGTATGGTTTTAGTAGCATAGTAATTTGTTTTGGGAGGAATTTTATTTTGATATGTGTAATTTCCCAAGACTTGGGATGTAACCACGGTTTTCCTCCGCCACAAGTGGGTAAGAAATAAAACAAGTAGACCATTTTGCCTAAGGGATGATAAACTATGTGAATAGTAAATTTCGAGGACAAAATTTTTATAAGGCGGGGAGGATGTAACGACCCAAATTTTAAAAGTGGAATTTGAATAATAAAAGAAAGGAGAAAAGGAAATTGGAAAAAGGAATGGAAGGAAGCTGCCAAGCTTCGTCGACGAACACAGGGTTTCGTCGATGAAGGCTTCAAAGATTTCGTCGACGAACACAGGACTTCGTTGACGATAAAATGTCGAGAGGGGGTTTCTGAGTTGATTGAATTTCGTCGACGAAAACTGGATTTCGTCGATAAAATTTGTGAAGAACTCGTCGACGAAGATCGGGCTCGTCGTCAACGAATTCTGCTGTCTATATATATGAAAAATCTGATTTTTATTTCATTTGAAGCTTCCTTCTCTCTCTCCTCTTCGGCCCTCTCACTCTCTCTCTTTGATTTTGGGCTGGTTTTACGCCGGATCGAAGATCTGAGGCTACCACGACGCTCCTGGTGAAGTTCCCTACAAGTTTGCCAGAGTGAATCGTTAGGGAAACGAAGTTGGAAATCATCTCAGAGTTGAGGTAAGGCTTTTTAAGTCAAATTAGACTTTATGGTAGTTATAGAAATTGATGTACGCATGAAAATATTGATGTTTAGTATTGGGGGTTTTGAGTTTCAGGGTGTTGATCAGGAAGTCATACGGGGGTTTAGGCTAGGATTTTAGGGGGCTTTCTTAGTAGCCAGGTAAGGGAATAAACTAAAGCAGTAATTTTTCACGCAATTTATTATTAATTATGAGTAAGTTTATTTTCAGAAAAGCAAATGTTATAGTTGTATATGACAGATGAAATGTATGTTTGGAAAATACTGTTATAATGATTAAAATGTATATGTATGTATGAGATACAAGAAAAGCACGATTTGAGAATATGAAGTATGAATTTTAACAGCATATGTGTGGCATGAATATTATTTTTTTTACTTGAAATGTAATATCATATGGAAGATTTTACGAGTAAGCATGTTTTTTGGTACCATGTAAAGATGAATTATGTTGTGATGGATATATGATAAATGATGTATTTTCAGACTATATATACATGTACCAGAAACGATTCTGGCGCAAGGCCATATTTATGATTTTCAGTGCGAGGCCGAATTTATATTATCGGCGCAAGGCCGGATTTACTATGATTTCAGCACGAGGCCGTATTTACTATGATTTTGGCATGAGACCATATGTATGATTTCGGCACGAGGCCGTATCTATGTTTTTGGCACGAGGCCGTGATGATATTATGTATGTTCACATATTATATGTTATTACAGTCAGGATGTTAGTTTAATTCAGTTCAGGGCTCGGTACCGTAGCTATATGTGTAGATCAGATATCTACTTCAGATTAGTGCTAACCCTCCCACGAGGGGATGGGAGATGGATAGTCGATGTAACTTTCAGTAGAGTGTGGACGTCCACCTGGCAGTCCGGACCACGGTGTGGCGGACCCATCGTACTTACAGACATATTTGATCCGGTAGTGGTCGGCCAACCATTGTCAGGTCCTACCTTCGGGCTGCACAACCCGTCATGGGGGGTAATACATGACATTAGCTAGCTATTCATTCTGGGTATATTTTCAGTACTACAGTTACAACAGATGTTTTTATGTATGTTATTACGAGTTATAACAGATGTTTATGTATGTTATGATTTATTAACAAATATGAAAGTACATGATCATCCAGTATGATATTATGATTATTTCCAGAGTTATGAAATGTACTGTATATGTTTAAGCACTTTAAATGTTCATGTTGTCACACAGCTGTATTTAGTTTATTTTTCCTTACTGAGAAGTGTCTCATCCCCAACATTAGTTAACTTTTAAGGAAACCCAGAGAGAGACCGGCGGGTCAAGGTCGCCGTTGAGTGATTG
Organism: Malania oleifera; assembly: GCF_029873635.1. Lineage (NCBI taxonomy): Eukaryota > Viridiplantae > Streptophyta > Magnoliopsida > Santalales > Ximeniaceae > Malania > Malania oleifera. Next base: position 109,204,642 of record NC_080424.1, read on the forward strand.
GTGCTTCCCTACTAGAAGGGTAAGCGTCGAACTAGGACTAGGAGATTTTTGTTGTATGGTCCTAGTGATGTTTTGACTTTTTGGAGATTGTACATATAAACAGTATTGATGTTAATAGAAAGCTCTGGTATTATGTTTTATGATTGGATGTTGAGATTTATGTTTACTGCTGCTAGGTTTTTCGCTGTGTTTGATAGATGTCCCCGCTACCCACGGGTTCGGGTTGACCATTTCATTTATTATGTGATATTTCATATTAAGAAATTGAGGGATGTTACACACAAAGTGCCATTATCTTGTCCTTAGGAGACAAAGTGCTTAGGGAAGTTGCCAATGAGGATATGATAACTGGAGTGTGGTCAAAACTAGAAAGTTTGTACATGACAAAATCGCTAGCAAATAGACTCCATAAGAAGACTAGACTCTACACCTTTAGAATGACCCCTGGAACATCGATTGATGAACATTTAGATGAATTTAATAAAATTCTTTTGGATCTTACTAATATTGATATTAATATAGATGAAAAAGACCAGACAATTCTTTTATTGAGTTCTCTTGACTTCACATATGAAAATATTAAAGAAACTATGATGTATGGGAGAGAGAGGCTAACTTTAGAAGATGTGCAAGCTGATTTGCACTCTAGGGAATTGCACACTAAGTTTGAGTCTAAATTAGGGTCAGGGGAAGGGTTAAATGTGAGAGGTAGGTCTGAAAAGAGGAACAACAAAGGAAAAGACAAGAGGTCTAGATCAAAGTCTAAGAGCAAGGCACTAAAATGTTTTGCATGTCACAAGAAAGGACATTTTAAAGGGGACTGCTCTGAGAGGAAAAATGGTGCAAATGCCACCACCTCTGAATCAAAGGGCAAGGCAGCTGTAGTTTTAGATGGGTATGATAGTGCAGAAGTGTTGAATATCTCTGATAGAGATTCAAGAAAAGAATGGATATTAGATTCAGGATATTCCTTCCACATGTGCCCATTGAAAAACTGGTTTGAGTCCTTTACATGCTTAGAAGGAGGGCATGTTATCTTAGGAAACAATAAGTCATGTAAAATACAGGGTATTGGGACTATGAGACTTCTAATGCATGATGGGATGGAAAGAATGCTAAGAGATGTGAGGTACATACCTGAGCTGAAAAGAAACTTGATTTCTCTAAGAAGCTTAGATAAGATAGGGTACACATTTAAGTCTAAAGGAGGTAGCCTAAGAGTTTGTAGAGGTTCACTAGTATTGATGAAAGGGGTACTAAAGAATGGGCTGTACACCTTGGTAGGAAAGACAGTGATTGGTGAGGCTTCACCTATCAATCACAGGATAAAAAATCAGGTTTCCTTGTGGCATAGGAGGTTAGGACATATTAGCCAACAGGGCCTAAAGGAGCTGGAGAAACATGGGCTCCTTGGAGATAGGAAATTTGAGGAGTTGTCATTCTGTGAGGAGTGTGTCTTGGGTAAGTCTTCTAGGGTTAGTTTTAAGATGTCACTCACACCACGAAACAAACTCTTGATTACATACATTCAGATTTGTGGAGGCTTGCTACGGTTAGTTCTCATGGTGGTTCTAGGTATTTTCTGTCAATTATAGATGACTTTTCTAGGAAAGTATGGGTTTATATTCTAAAACATAAAAGTGATACTTTTGAAAAGTTTAATGAATGGAAAACCTTAGTTGAAAATCAAGTTGGCAGAAAAGTTAAAACACTGAGAACAGACAATGGATTAGAATACTTGTCAAATGAATTTTTTGAATTTTGTAAAGCTGAGGGCATAGCTAGACATAGGACTGTTAGGGATACTCCCTAATAGAATGGATTAGCTGAAAGGATGAATAAGACTATTTTGGAAAGGGAAAGATGCATGTTAGCCACTTTAGGTCTGCCCAAGACCTTTTGGGCAGAGGCAGTGACCACTGCTATATACCTTATTAATAGGTGTCATTCCACAACTTTAAATTATAAAACCCCTTAAGAAATTTGGTCGGGTAAGCCTGCTGATTATCAGGGTTTAAAAGTTTTTGGGTGCGTAGCCTATGCCTACATTAGAACTGATAAATTAGAGCCTAGGGCTATTAAATGCATTTTTGTGGGATACCCAGAGGGGGTTAAAGGCTATAAGCTCTGGGTTGTAGAACCTGGAAAACAAAAATGTATTATTAGTAAGGATGTAGTTTTTAATGAAACTAAAAATGGGGGAAAAATCAGAAAATTCATATGAAAGTGTTAGGCACTGTGATACTAGTGACCTGCAGCTTGAGGTGGAGCAACCCTCCACTTCTCATAGCCATTTAGAAACAGATGCTGTAGATTTTGAGTAGCAAAACTTAGAAACAGAAACCTTTGAATTAAATAAAACTTACCTTATAGCACGGGATAGGGAAAGGAGGGTCATAAAACCTCCTCAAAGGTATGGGGAAGCTGATATGACAGCTTTTGCTCTTTGTGTTGTTGAAACAGAAATTGAGGTGGATCCTAGGACTTTTAGAGAGGCCATGGATAGTAAAGAGGCTGAAAAATGGATTCTTGCAATGCAAGAAGAAATGGAGTCTCTAAACAAGAATGAGACATAGGTGATGATACCTAGACCGAAAAAACAAAAACTCATAGGATCCAAGTGGATCTTTAAGAGGAAAGAGGGAATCCCTGGAATTGAACCACCTAGGTATAAAGTTAGGTTAGTGGCTAAGGGATTTACACAAAGGGAAGGGGTAGACTATAATGAAATATTTTCCCCTGTTATGAGGCATAGTTCTATTAGAATTCTATTATCCTTTGTTGCTGTACATGACTTGGATTTGGAACAACTTGATGTTAAAACTGCTTTCTTGCATGGTACTTTAGAAGAAAAAGTTTATATACAACCTCCCAAGGGCTTTGATACGGAAATGAATAAAAATCATGTATGTTTATTAAAGAAATCTTTATATGGGTTGAAACAATCACCTAGACAATGGTACAAACGATTTGATTCTTACATGATTCAAAATGATTTCTGTAGAAGCAATTATGATGGTTGTGTTTATTTTAAATCATGTGATGAATGTCATATATATATTTGCTAGTATATGTTGATGACATGTTGGTTGTTTGTTAAGACATGGATATGTTAAATCAAGTTAAGTGCATGCTTAAATCTGAATTTGAAATGAAAGACTCGGGACCTGTTAAAAGGATACTTGGTATGGAAATAACTAGGGAAAGGAATAAAAAGCTTCTCTACTTGTCTCAAAAGTCCTATATTTCAAAGGTATTAAAAAGATTTGGAATGATTCATGTTAAATCTACTTCTATTTCTGTTACATAGCATGTTAAGTTGTCTAGCAAACAGTGCCCTGAAACTGAAAATGAGTCACTGTTTATGAATAGAATACCTTATGCTAGTATGATTGGTAGTGTAATGTATGTTATGGTATGTTTTAGACCTGATCTATCTTATGCTGTAAGTCAAGTGAGTAGATTTATGAGCAAACCTGGAAAACCACATTGGCATGCTTTGAAACAAATTTATCAATACTTGTTTGGAACAAAACAGCAAGGATTAATATTTGGTAAAAAGGATATGCATTGTGAAATAGGATTAAGAGGATATGTATATTCTGACTATGCTGAAAATCTAGATACCAGGAAGTCTTTGTCTGGTATGGTCTTTTCTTTTTTAGGTAGTGCTATTACTTAGAAATCTCACATGCAGTCGATGGTAGCCTTGTCTACCATGGAGGCTGAATATATTGCCATGATTGAAGCCTTTAAGGAGACTATATGAATAAAAGGACTATGCCTAGAGTTAGGAATGTATAGTGGAACCGTTACAATTTATTGTGACGATCAAAGCACTATTCATTTGGTTAGGAATCATGTTTATCATGATAGGTCCAAACATATAGATGTTAGGCTGCATTCTGTGAGAGATGTTATTTCTAGTGAAGAAATATAAGTAAGAAAAATTCCAACGGAGGATAATTCTTCGGATATGATGACTAAAGCAGTACCTAAATCCAAGTTTGAACATTGTTCGAACTTGGTTAACCTTTGAAGCTGTTAGTATTCTGCTTTGCAGGAACCGCCATAGGAGATGCTAAGGAGGTGCAAAGGTTACAAGCTTGCCAAGGTGGAGAATTGTTGGAGTGTCAAGCTTTCTTGAAGGAAATCCAAGCCGTCCATTTATTGAGAGATCCAATGGTTGGTGTTATTTCTTTTTGTATGAGGGGCAGTGATGTAATTTACATGAAATGAATTGTAAATATTAAAAGAAAACACAGTAGGGGGCGGGGGGTTTTTTCACTTCAGTTTTCAACAGCGCAGGGGGGGGGGGTTCTCCACTTTCAGTTTTGCAGCTTCAGCAGCGTCGGGGGGGGGGGGGGTCTTCTCCTTTTCCTAGCCGTGAGTTCTTCCTAGCAGCAGGAGTCTTCCCAACCGAGAAAGCACTTGCAGAACCGAGAGCCTTCAGCAGCCGCGCGGAAGAGTGAAGGGCGCACGGGAGAAGGAGCCGGTAGGAGGAGGTGTGGTGCTGGGTATCTCCAACCTCCAGTGGACGCACTGGTAAGGGAAGTTAAAGACACATATTTAGTTTATTGGGAGGGTTTTCTTTTAGGGAAATCAAGGAGGAATATAGGGAGAAACCTAGGGTTCTTTGCAAGTGCGAAGAGAGGATTTCTTGGATTATTCTTGGGCTGATTTCTAGAGGAGACCGGTAAGACAAGAAAGGGTAAATCTGTCTGTACTTGTATTTATTTCCGCTAATTTAATATAGTGTCTCTGGAGGTGAATTTCTGCCGTGGATGTAGGCTAATTTTTGGGCCGAAACACGTAAATGTGTTCTTGTGGATTGTGATTGTGGCATGTTTATGTTTTGCTGAATATTATTTGGTGAACATATATCTTTCTTGATTAGGATTAGCACACACACGCATCAAAATAAATAGGTTTAAGTTTAGGTGTGATTGTGGTTGATGCTTGGACAAAATTAGATTGTTATTGTGGTTTGTTTGGAATTAATTAAAATCTGAAAATAGAATTAGCAATCAGCTGAATTACACACAACATAAATTTCCCATTTAAAAAATAAAGCTCACCATCAATGCTCCAATATGCTACTAGAACAACTTGGTAGCCCTTTTCACGCACCTATTTTCATGGGTTTTCAGAGACCTCCAAAATCCAAAGAGGGATTGGAAGAGATTCCAGGATGAACGGAGACCTGGCACGGCATGATTCAAGATAAGTCAATACAAGGCAACTGGAACTCAGGTCACCCACCAACCATAAACCCAATTGAAAATTGTGGAAGGAGAGAGAGAAAGAGAATAAAAAAAAAAGGGTGAGTTTTGAAAGCGAAGAAACATAGAGGTATGAACCAGGTTTATGGCTTGTGGGGAAGAGAAAGAATTGTGTGGAAGATGGCTTATCTCCCAAAGCAGGCAAGAAGAGAGAGAGTCACATGCCCACGCCCATCTCTACAAAAGGAAGGAAGAAGTTGAGAAGAGAATGTCGAGCTATGGGTGCAGGTATGGAGGGATGTGCACGAACATCTCTGCTTTTTCTTATGTTTCTCCTCCTCCGGTGGCAACTTCACGCTTCCAGACGCCAAAGAATGAAGCTGTGGTGAAGTAGACAAAAGCAATGAAGGCTGAGGAGGTGATGATTGACGTCAAGAAGGAACCTGCAAAGTAGTGTTAGGAATTATCTGACATTGGTTATGGAAGGGGCTGGTGGTCAGTTATTAAGTGTGAGGGGAAGTCTCACCTCTTGAGCTAACTTTTGGGGTTAGAAGGCTTAACAATGTCGTTGGAGATCTTTACTTGTAGAATGTACAATGCAAGAGTGCTTCATGCCTCGAGCCACAACCACAGCACCCCTGGTGAGCTTCCACTGTCCACCACTGAAAGTGTTGCAGTACCCCTTCGTTACTCGTGCCATTATTTGTCTTCAGATACACATCCCCAATTCCAAAGACTTTAACCAAGCTATCATTGCCCATCTTTACAGTTCCAAAGTCACTGGATCTATAGGATGTAAAGAGATCCTTCTGAAATGTAGCATGAATGGAGGCACCATTGTCAATCACCCAACTGGTCTCATGCTATGCAACATTTATCATATCATCATCATAAACAATGAGGAAGTCTGCAGGAGTGGTGGTAGCAACTCTATCATCATCACCTTTGTCATCTCCATTCTTTGTTCTTTTCCCTTTCTCATTCTTGTTTTCTTTCTTCAATTGTCTGCAATATTTCTTGATGTGTCCCTTTTTCCCATAATGATGATACTCAATATTTGTAAACTTGTTGGACTTGCTTCTTTTGTTATCTCTGTTCTTCGGACTTTTGCTCTTACTTCTCTCCCTCTTTTCTGTAACCAAAATCTCTGATTGCAAAGAGGATCCCTATGTTTTTCTTCTCATCTCTTCATTTAGCAAATAACTCTTGGCTATATCCATTGTGAATATTACACCTTCTGGAGCGGAGTTAGACAATGAAGTTCTAAGCGTCTCCCACGAGTCCGGTAATAAACCAAGCAACCATAACCCTTGTATCTCATCATCAAACTTAATACTCATTCCAACCAAATGATTAGTAATTCCTTGGAATGTATTTAGGTGATTAGATAAAGGAGTCTTGTCCTTATACCTCAAAGTCATCATTTGTTTAATCAGAAACAACTTATTATTTCCAGTCTTTCTAACATATAGCTGTTCAAGCTTACTCCATAGAGAACGTGCATTTGCTTCTCCACTAATATGGTTAAAAACATTATCATCTATCCACTTTCTGATATATCGACACATCTGTCGATGTAACAAAGTCCATTCCACATCATACTTTTTTTCTGGTTTTTCAGCACCAAACACTGGTAGGTAATAATCTTTCACATAAAGAAGATCCTCCATTTTTCCTTTCCATATGTGATAATTTGAACCATTGAGATTAATCATTGTACTAGTATTTGCTTCCATAACTCAAACTACCAACCTAACAATCTGTCAACCGGCCTCTAATACCACTTGTTAGCACCAGAGGAGCCCATGGGTGGGCTTGATACATATGGGTGAACACTAACTTGACTCAAGAGCTTAACCCTATTGGGTCTTAGGCCCAACCATGTATATAAGCACCCATCATCCACTCAAATTTTTCAATATGGGATAAGCTCATAAGTGAAATTCTCAACAATCTCCCCTCACTTATGAGTTCCAACTGCTCCCTCTTGAATGGAAACCGTCTCCCTTATGGGAGTAAGCTCAATTCCCTAATAGTTGCTCAAGTGGGTCTTACCACTGGCGCCTTACGTGCCTCGAATTGCATTCCACGTGCCACCAAACCAATCCTACCTTCTACGTCTTGACCCTATTCGGATCAATCCTATGCCTAGACGATCCTTATTGGCCTTGGTCACACACTTGGTTCTCCAACTGTTAGCACGTTAGGAGAATTAACTTCACGTCTCGACTTTTACGATGGCGCTCACCTAGAGTTTCGAACCGTCAACTCTAATTCCACTTGTTAGCATCGAAGGAGCCCATGGGTAGGCTTGATGCACATGGGTGAACACCAACTTGACCCAAAAGCTTAAGTCTATTGGGTCTTGAGCCCAATCATGTATATAAGCCCCCATCATCCACTCTAATTTTTCAATGTGCGACAAGCTCACAAGTGGAATTCTCAACATGAAGATGCTTCGCAGCGAAGCTTCACGTCTCGACTTTTACGATGGCGCTCACCTAGAGTTTCGAACCGTCAACTCTAATTCCACTTGTTAGCATCGAAGGAGCCCATGGGTAGGCTTGATATACACGGGTGAACACCAACTTGACCCAAAAACTTAAGCCTATTGGGTCTTAAGCCCAACCATGTGTATAAGCCCCCATCATCCACTCAAATTTTCTAATGTGTGACAAGCTCATAAGTGGAATTCTCAACATGAAGATGCTTCGCGGCGAAGGTTAACCTCTTGCTAAGTATATATATTATTGCAGTACAATATTAATATGTATTTTTATAAGATATTTTGTTTTCTCGATACCCAAAACCAAATTGAGAATCGAAATTTTGTATTTTCAAGAACCGAAATCGAAAGACCGAATCGAAACTTGTTTCGGTCTGGTTTCAAGTCGATTTTCGCTAAATTTTGTACACCCCTAATTGGTCAACTTGTGAGAGCCTATAAAAAGGATGCACTTGAAGAATTAAGACTCTTAAGACACTCTTTAAGAACTATATTATTATAATTAACTTATGACTCAATCCTAACTTTGGCTTGCGTGTCTTGCATAAACCACCTGAGACTACCGAAAATATTCCATTTATTTTCTTTAATGCCAAAAGGATCAAAGCATGATTTTATATATCCACACACAAACACTCATGCATGAAAACTAATTTTTTGAAACTTTTGTAAATTTTTTTATATGTTGTGATTATATAAATACCTACATCATTGTGATCAACAATAAAATCAACCCTTAAGTTCCATTAGGTGGATTCAACTATCATTGCGAGTAGAATGATGAGGCAAAAAAAAAAAAAAAGAATAAAATAAAAATTAATTTGACATAAAACATGAAAAATCAAGTGATAATAAAAATTAATTTTACAATATAAATAAAAAATTTCAAAGATACATGCCAGATTAAAAATAAAATATGCATATAGTTTGCAAAAAATTATCCTATTATGTTGTTACAAGACATGTAGCATTGAATATTAATCTTCATAATTAAGTGCAATGTTTGAAAAAGTGAAATCCACTCATTACATGTTGATCAAAATAAAAAGCACATATACATGTGCAGGGACACATGCTTGCAGGATTAATCAAACCAAATAAACAGAAGAAAGAAGAAGAAATCAAAATGGTCTGATGAAATTCTGAATATATCTATCTTTTATACATATATTGAACCCTTACTCGAAGTCGAAGCAGCTAGCTGGCGTGCCATGCATGTGTGGGACATGGAGGCTGCGCCCACCGCCCAATTTACCCCCACTTGGCAGTTGGCAGGCCACTTGCAATTGTTTGGATTGCTTTGTGTTGACCTACGACCATTTTAGTATTTTGTATAGTACAATATAATAGAATAAAAAATTAAGAGTGCTTTCTCGCTGTCGACACATTATAATTACATTGCTTCTTTTTTGTTTTTTAATCTCCTCAGACTTGAATTCGATCTGATTGGTGTTCGGTGCAGCCATCATGCACCTCCCCTTGTTTGACAAAGTCAGCCATCTACAGCTACAGGAATGTATTCTCTTTGTTTTCCACACAGAAAATTTTTATTTATTCATAAGTTTTATAATATGTATGTATATATATATATATATATGCTAAAAGATTTGTGCCCACAGAACCAAGAAGCTTTTAGAAAATAAAAAATCAAAAAGACGCAACCACTCTCTCTTCTTATAACCGAAGCATGGAAGATGGAGAATAGATTCATAATGTAATTAAGCCCTAGCCAACTTTAATTGAAAAGTTGTAATATTTATATATGACGATTTGTGGGCTGTTGCCTCTCTCAGTGTGCCTAATAGTACTGATTATATTTGCTGCTGCAGCAGCAGCCGCCTCTACGCCCTCAGTGGCACCTGCTGCAGAAGCAGGTTTAAACTACAGCAAACCGGGCTGTCAATCCAAATGCGGCAATCTCACCGTGCCCTACCCTTTCGGCATCGGCGACGGCTGCTACCTCTCCGATTCCTACGCCATAAACTGCAACGCCTCCTACGACCCCCCAAGACCCTTTCTCGGCGCCGGCAACCTTGAAGTTGTGGAAATAACGGCCGTTCACGTCCGCATTAAGAACTGGGTGGCCTATAACTGCTACGCCCGAACCGGAGCGCTAATCTCCACTGCTCCAGCCTGGATCAGGCTGGCCCACCCGCCGTTCACATTCTCCGACACGGCGAACATGTTCACAGTCATCGGGTGCGACACCCTGGCCCTCATACAGGGCTCGGAGGGGTTGACCTACACGAGCGGCTGCGTGTCGCTGTGCAACGACAGCGGGGCGGTCCCTAACGGGTCGTGCGGCGGGATAGGGTGCTGCCAGACGGCGGTGCCGAGGGGGCTGAGGAGGTTCAAGACGGCGATAGGGAACCTGAACAACCACACCAGGACGTGGCAGTTCAATCCGTGTAGCTACGCGTTCTTGGTGGAGCAGGAGAGGTACAGCTTCGAGGTGTCGGATCTGTCGGACCCGGGTTTTTTGAGTCGGATCCGGAACGTGCCGGTGGTGCTGGATTGGGCGATTGGGAACAAGAGCTGTGAGGAGGCGAGGAGGGAGTCGCCGTCGCGGTGGTCTGAATTTGGGTGCAAGGAGAACAGCGAGTGTTATGACGTGGAGAATGGTTCAGGGTATCGCTGCTCTTGCTATGAAGGCTACGAGGGGAACCCTTATCTCGCCCCTGGCTGCCATGGTTTATATGCTTCTGCCCACACAATCTATACTCTCTCTCTCTCTCTCTCTCTCTCTCTCTCTCTCTCCTTTACAGAAAAGCTACTCATGCGCTCACAAAAATATAATTTGCAGTGATTCAATGCAATTAATCCAGGGTTGCTACGAATTTGATTTTTGAAATAGTTAGGGGGCAAGGTTTTCTAGCTAGCTAGCTTCTTATCTGTCTTCCTAGTCAACGAATTTGATTTTTAAAATAGTTAGTTCACAGGAGAAAAAAAAAGGAAGAAAGAGGAAAATTCTTACTGTGGATTTTTGTTTTTACTTTTTTGAATCACTTAACCATACAATAATTTGAAGGAGTACTAATGTTATATATGATTGCACGCGGACGGTGGTGGAATTGGATGGCAAAGATATCAACGAGTGTGAAAATCCGGAGAATCCCTGCGCCAGCATCTGCATCAATACCCCCGGCGCCTACAACTGCACCTGCCCCCACGGAACCTACGGCGACGGCAGAAAAGACGGCAAAGGTTGCATCTCACAAAATGTTGAATTCCCCATCATCAAACTCACTCTAGGTGCCTAATGAAAATTAAATCCCTCTGCCTAAATTTATGATCATCGAAGACTTCGATCTGTTAACTACGTCTGTTGGTTTTGTTGCAGGAATTGGGTTGGGGTTCTTGTTCCTGCTTGTGGCCATCTTCTGGCTATACTTCAGCATAAAGAAACGAAAGCTCATCAAGCTCAGAGAAAAGTTATTCCTCGAAAATGGAGGCCTACTGTTACGACAACGGCTGGCCAATTACAATTCCCACACTACTGATCGCGCCGCCATGGAATCCACAAAAATTTTTACTTCAGAAGAGCTGGAGAGAGCCACCCAGAATTACAGCGACAGCCGAATCCTGGGTCGGGGCGGCAACGGAACAGTGTACAAGGGGATTTTGGAAGACAACAGGGTAGTCGCCATTAAGAAGTCCAGAATTGTTGGCGAGGGTCAGGTTGAGCAGTTCATCAACGAGGTTGTCATCCTCACCCAAATCAACCACCGCAATGTGGTCAAGCTCTTGGGCTGCTGTTTGGAGACGGAAGTCCCCTTGCTCGTCTACGAGTTTGTCTCCAGTGGCACCCTCCACCAACGAATTCATCCCCAAAACAGCACTACCAGTAACAGAGAATCTCCATTATTGTTGACTTCATCCACTCTGTCCTGGTCCGACCGCTTGAGGGTAGTCATAGAAACCGCAGCTGCTCTGGCTTACCTGCACTCTGCTGCTTCCACACCCATCATCCACCGAGACGTCAAGTCCGCCAACATATTGTTGGACCAAAGGTACACTGCGAAAGTGTCGGACTTCGGAGCTTCGAGGTTGATCCCGTTGGATCAGTCTCAGATTACTACGTTGGTTCAGGGGACGTTCGGGTACTTAGACCCCGAGTATTTTCGCACGAGCCAGTTGACAGAAAAGAGCGATGTGTACAGTTTCGGAGTTGTTCTGGCGGAGCTTTTAACTGGGGAGCTCCCAATTTCATTCCAGAGGCCCGAACCGGAGCGAAACCTGGCGGCGTACTTCACGTCGTCGATGCGGGAGAACCGGCTGTTTCAAATTCTGGAGGCTCGGGTTGCGAACGAGGCAGGCAGAGAACAAGTGGTGGCGGTTGCGGAGCTTACGAGGAGGTGTCTTAGGATGAGGGGCGACGAAAGGCCGACGATGAAAGAAGTGATGATGGAGCTGGAAGGGTTGAGAAGGATGGAGAGGCACCCATGGGCTGATCATCGGGGGGCTGAAGATGAGGAGGAGAGGGCGAGGTTGCTAGATGAAGAATCTGATCTTTATCCTGTGGCTGTGGGGTTGAGTGCTGCTGCTCACAGTAATGGTGGGGGGTCTTATGTTCAACAGAGTGGCAGCAGCTCATCCACTTCGCAGTATGACTCTGGAATTCCACTCGCAATTCCGCGTTAAAAGGATTATATATACAAGAGTGAACTTTTTGTGCTTTGGCCAGACTTTCCAGCTTGATTAGTTGGTTGGACATGGAAAAGAAAAAAATTTAATTACACTTTTGATCCGAAGCAGGAGAATTGATTGAATCAGCAAAGAAAATATATATATGTACTGTGTCCAATTTACTGGAGCTGACTTGCTTCTTGTGATTCAGAATCGTATACGAATTCCTTTTTTTGTGTCTCTGCATCTCTGCAGCCAAATCCAATAACATACCCATGCAGGGTTAATTGGGATTGCCCGTTTCAATTTTTAGTTTCAGTGAACGCCATGGCTGGACTAATATATATGCAATATTCCAAACTTAAAACAGAATAGGGACAAGAAAAGAAAAGAAAAGAAAAGAAAAGGAAGAAATACTTAGTAGTCCAGACAAATTAAAACGAAATGCTTCTATATAGTCATTAATTATCAGATAATCATATATATTTGATCATGACTATATACACATATATCAACACAGAACAAATACTAGCTAGTTAATCACAATCTTAGAACTATTTGCACTTACTAATTCGTCTTACTCTACATCAAACATGGATGTATGTCCTTCCACCAATTGTACCTAAATTAAACCAGGAAACCCGATCATCCTATAAACAGTTGCAGCAATCATTTAACACATATTTTCCATCTAGCTACTTCACATACTGCAAACCTTAAATTAATCACAGTCACGATCCATCACTTTATATATGAATATGCATCAAGCTGCTGTTCAAATAATCTGTCTCTAGTTGCTTGCAGTACTAGTAGTAGCAGCACTAGTAGTAGCAGTACTAGTATTATTGCGCCTTCCAGCTTTTGTGAGACTTTGAACCAAGACTTCCCCCACACCTTCTCCAATACCCTCAATCAGCCCACCGATGAACCCTACAACCACATGAGATGCGAGCTTAGCTGCAGCCCCTAGCATGCTTGGTTTTTCCACGTTCTGTATCCCATTTGCATGCAGCCCATTTACCATGTTCTTTGCACAAACTGCGTGGATATGGTAATCGCAGACGCTACACCGGTATACTTTGCCGGATCTCTTCTTGTCGCACTCTCCGCAGCAATAACTCAAGTCACTGCTGGAGAGTGTAGCATTGTTTGTGGGTATGAGTTTCATCGGGTGTGGGTGGGTTCGAATTTTCATTTCTGCAGAGAGCATGGCACAGCAGGGGTGCATCTGGAAACTACATGTGCTGCATCTGTAAGCAAATCCTCTTATGGGTTTGCTGCACACATCACATCTCGGCCACAGAAGTCCACCTTTAACTACAGAATTTGTTAATAAAATTAAATTTTCATTAACTAAAGAAATTTTAACAACAATAGCAAGCCAAGACACAGAATATATATATATATATATATTGTTCGATTATCATTACCTGGTTTAGAGTGAAAGACGAGTTGGTGGTGGGAGTGGAGGGAGTGAGCGGTAAGAGTTGGAAGGGCCAAGGCACAAAACTCATGTAGCTGAAAATTATTACAGGATTGGCAGGAGAACATCGCGCCGGCGCCGTATTCCTTGCAGCCCATGCACGTAAACAAGTAAGGGGAGCTCACTCGAGCCAAGGGGTGCTGCGGGTGACTGATGTGATGGTACTGCCCCTCTTGATGGTATTCTCCGGAGCCGGCGGCGGCAACGATGGGGTGGAAAGAAGTTGGGAGTGCTAAGTCGAGGGAGGGGGGGAGAGATACTTTCATTGAAGGAGTCTTCTTGAGGACAAAAGTTCCTGACTTTTTGATGGATTTGTTCATTCTGCTCGCTGGCTAGCTTGGTGCGTACTAGTAAAATTAATTCAAACTAATTCAGTTGTGTACAGCCCTAGCTAGCTAGTTTCCGCGATCGGATCTTAAAGCAATTGGTGGTGCAAATTGCAAAGAGACGAGAGAGTATTTATGCCCAAAAAGAAAGAAAGAAAGAAAGAAAAAAAGGTAGTTGCTGCCTGGAACTGCCATGCAGAAAGAGGATGCCAGTAAGACACCCGCGGAATAGATAGATCGAATAGAGGTTGCATGCATGTGCCATTGATATTACTTGTTATTTTCTTCAAAAGGAAGTAAATCAATACAGAGAGAGAGAGAGAGAGAGAGAGAGAGAGAGAGAGAGAGAGAGAGGGGCTTGTGAAGGGCAAGCTTAATTTGTTATTAGGAGAAAAGGCACTAACCTTAAAGAAGTCTGGTAAAAAAAAAAAACCCTCACATGAGTTTTCAAAAAATTTAGAAACCTTTCTAGGTTTCAAGTATTTTAAGGATCTCACTTTAGATTTGTTATAAAGGCACAAATCTTACATTATATTTTGTAAAAGAACAAATATTTTGATAAGAAATTTTTATCTTTTTAGAAAAAAACAAGAGATATCTCTAACATTTTCAAAACTTCAAGGAAAATTTGTAAAATTTCAAGAGGCCGACGTCCATATTTTTAACAAATGTGAGATAGATGAGTATTTTTTACCCTATTATTATTTTTAATAGTAGGAATATCTTTATGCTTTCTAGATCTATATATATATATAAGCCACAAAAGGGTCACTATGCATGATTGGTGAAGCATGATTAATAATAGTGCATGTCTACCTTGATGGGTAATTGCTTAATTAGGAATTTTATCAATAATTAACGCGTATGCACATGATAATTATTTTATTAATTAAATTGTAGGGCTGTGTGTCCCGTGGAGAGCAAACATGCAAGAGAATACAATTCAATCCTACGCACAAAACGTAGAGGACCCCATGCCATTAAGCATTAGCTGAGAGATATTGCTCTTTGATGATTGCACTACAAGGAAAGAACATTTCTGGATTAGACGCACCAATACTATACTACACTGTACATAAATGTATGTGTGCACCAAAGTCAAGGTGACAACTTTTTCTTTGATCATATTTATACTGGCCTATTGCATATTGATCCATCCATTACTTACTAATTCATATATTCACCTTATCAATTTTTTGGAATCCATCACATGTCTAATATTGTTGACAGGCACATTATTATTATTCATAATAATTTATTTTTCATTAATTTTAAGTAGAAATGATTTTTCATCAATTATAATTAAGTGATAATAGTAAATTCTCCCCAATTAATTAGATGTGGTGATGGATCTTTTATTATTAATTAAAACTGTATATAACCCACCCGCGAAACAGTCTTAATCCACTTTGGCCGGTCTTATATGATCTCAAAAACATTATAAATTCTTGAAATAATGCAGTTGGTTTGAGACGTCACAAATGGTATTAATATTAGTGTTACCTAATCTCACTTTACTAATTTTTATGCTATCTTATTGATATGAGCTAATTAATTTTTATTTTCAAGGGTTCACACTAGGCTGACTCCAGCTTTATACTTTTTGTGCAAAGCAAATAAGGTAAAAACTTTTGAAAATTTTGTGTTTTGAAGTAGAGTGAAAAACTTTTAGACTAATGGACTTAACCAACCGGGTGTTATAAGGTGAACGATGACACAACTAATAGAATGACTTGCAATCCTTTCTTGCATTCTTTTCTTATTTTTTATTTTTTCTTTCGGTATGAGTTGTAGAGCATTTAAAAACTCTTTTTTTTAAATAAAAATTTTAAAAAAAAAATGAAAAAGTGGGGGATGCTTCTTCTAAATTTTGACTTGAGGGGCTACGATTCCCAATAATTAAATTAAAGCCTGTTTTTGGGTCCAAGTCCTGATTCCACCCCCCATCAATGTACAAGTCCTGTCATTCAATTCATTCGCACCAATAACCAAAAGCCAACACACAAGGCTACGAGTGTAGGAAACTACTAAGGAAATGCCTAGAGAAATTCTTCTTTGTATATGCGTATATATACAAAACATGTACATTAATTTAAGCCTATGCTCTCCTCTCTCTTCAGGATTTTTCTTTCTTCCCCGCCTCCACCAGATAAGTAGAAGGCTGCCGTATAGGCTGTAAGTACGTAGGAGCATGGAAGGTTCGGAGAGAGGCTTTTTCAACCCCGTCAACTAATTTAAATGGTTCCGCCCATACAAAAATATCCGGCCTCTGCTCCAGTTTGACCAGACCCAAGTAAATGAATAATGAATGTGGGCCCGCAGCTTCGGATTTCCAATCAAGTTTTTTTTTTTTTTTTTAATGACCCGAAACTCTGATTTGGGAAGCCCCTTGGATCAATCACCAAACCAGAAATGAAAACATTAATGTTTCCTGTCAACACCTATTGACGCATCATTAATAATTAATTCGCTAAGCAAACTATGACTAATTCCAACCAAGTACTCTAGGTCGATTTATTTCTTCACTGCACGAAATTTTATGCCTTGGTTGCTTTTTCTTATATGTAAAGTTAGGTTCCAAATGTTAAGCTGATTCCGTTTTGTAAATAATTAATTGGCTTTATTTTGATTTCACAATGAAATTGGCCCCCATGCAATATACTCGTAATTATTTGAGGTGAATTATCAGAATATTGGAACATGTAGTTCTAGTACTTTGTTATAAGAATAAAATTTGAGCACGACTTAAACGTGAAATTTGACAAATTTTAATTATCTGTTTTAGGAGAATATTAAAAATATTTGCATTACATATCATCTCTTTATTTTTGCGAGTCTAAAAACTTAATTTGGATAGATTCTAAAATAATAAAATGTGAAGATAAACAATAACTATAGTCACGACGGTATCTAGCTAGTTTTCACTTTACTTTTTTTTTTTCCTTTTAATTATGTGTTTTATATATGTACAATATACTTTTTGATATTATTTTACAATAAATAAAACTTAGAAAATTAGTGTTTTAGCAAAATTTTGTTTAATTATTTATTTTTTGGAACCCAATGGGAGTTTATTGACTTGATTAACATAAAAGGCATGCCCCTTCAACTCCCAATTAGTTCTCTTCATAGTATATTCATTTAAAAAAAAAAAAATTAATTGAACTCGAAATATATTTTGAAATATGTTATAACTCTATCATTCTTTATTTGTGGACTATAAATCTTATTTTACCATTCCATGCTATTTAGGGCAAATGTTTCAACAAAATGTTCATTAATATGGAGCAATTTTTTGGGATAAATATAAGATTGCATTCATTTTTATTAGTAAAATTTTGGAAACATAATATTAGCTGACAACCCTTTTTTGTGATTGATTAGTTATTTTACTCATTTGCTGTTACAGTGTCATAGAATTTTATCTTTAAAAATAATAGAACACTATTATTGACCCACACAACCATTTTGTAGATAAAGTTTATTTACGATTGACCCTGTAATACATAATGATTAATTTCGAAGTATTTTTTATTTTAAAAAGAAAATATTATTTTGGCGTTTTATTTGTAGAATCAATCATTGAGTTTTGAGTGCCCTTATGTTTAATTTACATTTTATAATTGAGATTCTATTTTCAAGAATGATGCAAAAACTCTTCAATACTAGTATCACGACATCCCTGTTTCGATTTTTAAAAAGTAGATATTCAAATCTCCAACTTGGTGAATTTACCAAAAACTGCGACGTGACAAAAAAAAAACTCAATTTAAATTTTAGAAATTTTAAAAAACTCACTTATTTGAAAAATTAATGTACTATTATATCAACCTTTGAATTATGTAGTAATTTATAATCTTATTTTAATGATTACGTTTTTTAAACTACTTTTTCAATGATCCGGTGTTTTTTATAACATTTTATTTTATCTATTGAATTTTGTGCTATTTTTTTGGAAGGGGGGGGGGTGAAATATCACTTGTGCAACTTAATCGTATTTTTAAAATAGAAGATTATTTTCTCCTATTTGCCAAGAATAAACTGTGACTATGAGAATAATGAATGTTACAAATCTATGAATAATATACTTTTTCGATATAATTGGGAATGCTATATTCTCACCAAGGCTTCTTAGGAGTCACATCACGATATCAGAGGTGCAGGACATTTTAATTAGATGCTATGAATCACTTCAGTAAAAAAAGAAAAAAAAAAGAAGTTTCCTATTATTATTTTATCTTTAATAAAAATTATAAATTTTTTTTTTTACAAAATATTTAAATGTTAAAGCAAATCAAATGCTGATCATGTATAAAATTAAAATTTTATTAATTAATTTTTTGATCTATTTATTGTTTTCACTTTCTTTGATTATTTAAATTTTCAACTTTATATTTTCTCAAAATTTTTTTTAAAATGTTTTCAAGTTCAAATGGAGGGTAAGGAATAATTAAAGAAAAGAAAATTATGAAAAATTAAATTTTTATGCTTGCAATATATATATATATATAGTAAATAAATATGCGCATAGAAATTAATTTAAAATTAGAGAAATTTCTTTTTGTTGAAAACATTAACACAAAAATAAAATAAAAATCATCTTCTTATTTTATTTTTCATTCCTACCTTCAAAGACATTAGTAGGAAACCATAACTGTTTTAGTATTGAGTTGGGGGTTTAATTAGAGTAAGAGTCCGAGGCTTTGGGTTTTGACCGTTCCGCGTGGGTATAAGTCTTCCAAAATTAGTTAAGATGTCATGTTTGTTTTTGACCGTTAGTGGCCCCCACAGACTCAGAGATTGTCCCAATCCCCAGTTTGTAGATCCTTAAACTAACAGGCGTGGTTTAAAGTTAAATGACCAATGAGAGGCCTCAATCATTCATCTGTACTTTCATTTTCCTATTATGCCCTCCCTCCTTCTCCTATATTACCAGTTAAGCCTTCTTTCTCCTATTATTGGACCTCTGTCCTCTGTACAAATATTTTAACATTGCATTATTATTTTATTTGTTCCATTTGAAGTGCAACCAAACAAAAAATAAAAAATAAATTATTATCATTATTATTATTATAAGTGAAGAAATTTAAAAGTGAAGATGCCCTATTCTCATTTTACACCTTGAGTCTAATAAAATTTTCAATTATATCCTAATATATATACACACACACAAACACATATAGATCTTCTTGTTTAATTATTTTATCGTTCATTAAATTATAGAATTGATACAAAACACATAAATCTTATAGCAATCTTTAGAGTTTGCACAATAGTTAATTATTAATTTATATTATTTTTTATTTTAAAAATATCGACTTTTAAAATCATTAGTTTGCGTCATTCCAATCTCAACCATCCTGCTTTATAGAGATGCTAATATATTTTGTGTATTCACTTTTATTAATTAGTGTGACGTCTGATTAGATTTTAAACATGCTTTACAAAGATGTTAGTAATTTATGTCGTAAAAAATAATATAATTAATTAAAAGCAATTTCTTTTTAAAAGAAATAAGATAATATGTTGATGATAGTTATCTGTCTTCAATTAATATATAGTCCGTTGTTATTTAATGAATCTCTATAAGAACCCGAACTGTGATAATGGGTTAATATATATAATGAGAGGGAAATTTTGGTAAAAGAGCAGGTTCGTCGACGAGGCCTTTGTTATTCTCGTCGACAAAATTCAGAGCCTCGTCGACGAGAAAAAGTCGAGGGGTTCAGAAAAATTTAAATATCAGGGTTCGTCGACGAAATTGCTGTCTCGTCGACGAAATCCCTGAAGACCTCGTTGATGAGGACACCACTTCGTCGACGAAATCCTTTGGGTCAAGGGTCTTTATAAAGGATATTTTGGTTTGCTTCTTGGCTAAGTTTTTGGAAAAGCTCTCTCTCTCTCTCTCTAGAAATCTCCCTACACACTCTCTCTCTCTCTCTACTTTTCTTTGCCGTTCGTTGCCGGATTCGTAAATCCAACGATACTGCGAGGATCAGTGAAGGATTCTCTACGTTTCTACTGGATTGGAATTTTGTTTCGAAAGATTTCAGGTTTCGGGCCAAAATCGAGGTAAGGCTCGGTTTTCATTTCCGATTCAGTATATGTATAGTAGTACAGATTGTTGGTATGTTTTGTACTGTGGTTTGTAGATTTCGAAATCTCGGTTCATAGTTTTGAGGACCTTAGAGTTCATATTTGGATTTTGGGTTAAGGTAAGGAGATTCTATTTATATCAGTCCATTTTCAAAATCAGGATCGGTAAGCTTATAGGCTACGATCGTATGTATATTATGAATACTTATTTAGGGAAATCTATCGGGTAACAATATCGAATTTTCGGGTTGCAGTTTTTCGAAAAAATTGAGGATTTCGGGTATCATCTCTATTTTGTTTGGAAAACTGTTGTTTGCATTAAAACTGTATTATTGAGGTGACCGTAATCCATATTTGCATAGACTGTATACTTGAAATTGTAATTGATATGATTTACTGTAAACCAAATAAGTGTGGTATGTATGAATGTATGTATTTGTTTCAGGTATTTGTAAAATAATTATGTGGCGGCTAATTACTGTATGCTAAAATGTATAGGGACATGAGTTCCAAAATGATTTTAGGTTTTGTGAAATTGGTTTGGGCGGCTAATTACCGTACGCCGAGAGTAGCCGGCTCTATATCCGGGGTGTGAAATTACACCAGTATGTTCTGGATGGTCATCGGTGGGTGTGATCTACATCGTATGTAGCAATGGATTCACAGTGGGCCTAGGTCATCGCAGCGTAGTTGGCACGTGGCAATGTAATCGGGGTGAGACTAGGTGACCTTGTGTAGTTGCGTATGTAGCAATGAATTCACTATTGGGCCTGAGTCGTAGATCTTCGTAGTTGCATGTGTAGAAACGTAACCGCTGTGAGACTAGGTGACCTTGTGTAGTTGCGTATGATGCAATGGATTCACCTTTGGCCTTGATTATCGCAGCGTAGTTGCGTATGTAGCAATGTAATCGATGTAAGACGAGGTGACCTGGTGTAGTTGCGAACTAGTGTGACGACACTGACCATATGTATGTATGTATGTATGTATGTATGTATGTATGTTGGGTACCATATGAACTGGAATGGTTTTCTGAAAATACTGGAACTGTATGTATTTGTATGAAACTGTATGAATTGTTTCAAACCGTACGGTATGTATAGTGTTATGAAGTATGTAAAATGACACTGGTATGTCATACACTGATATAAACTGTTTTCTTCCTTACTGAGAGGTGTCTCACCCAGAATGTACATACAATATTTTTCAGGGCCTTCAGGTAGCGATAAGTAGCATCCTAGCGTCTGGAAGCAAGGGTGTCGTAGCTACTGCTAGTACCGTCTAGGTACGAGTTTTGGAATCCAGGTCGTCAGGATAGTTTTGCAGACACCTGGGGTATGTTTTGTATTATGGGAATGTATATCCTAACTTGTATAGTATAGACTCTGGTATGATACTGGTTATGTATAAAAGACCGTATTTCGCTGCGTATGTTGATGAGTATGAATGTTTGTATGTATGTATGTAGGGCATCCGTTCACCCCACGGGGTCGGACCCTCTTTGTATGTTATATCAGGTATGTTTTAATTGATACAGAGACAGGTCAGGTTACTTAAATTCATACTTGGGACCCACCTGCGGGTTTGGGGCGTGACAATCTCGGCAACAATTGTTAATTACTCAAGCAAATTAATTCATATTGATCTATCGGTACACTTTATTAATGAAATAAAAAAATTACACAACCATTAGAAAATTTATATAAATTAGTTTAAACGCTATTCATCATATTTCTTTCTTATCTATGAATAAGTTGTTAATGTAATGCATTTAAAAACATTTTCAACCTAATCTTAAATATTTTTTTTCTTCCTAAAAGTCATAATTTCCTAAATTTGCTAGCCATTTTTCTTTTTATTTTTCTAGGTCTAAGCCTCCATTTCCTTGGACTTTTAAATCTTTAAAATTTTTAATTAAAAGTAAAAATTTTTAAGTCTCATATTTAAATTCATGTAAATTTAAATAAAATTGAACATAATCTTATATTATATTTTAATTAAAACACACAAACTTAACTTTAAGCTTCAAATCTAATATCTCTAGCTAGGGGTGTGCAATCAATCGATTCAGCCAATTAGCCGAATTTTTTCGATTAACCCCACCCTATAACTGAATAGACCAGAATGAGCTCTTTAATCGAACCGTACCTGATCAAATCGAATTGTTGGGTAATTTAGTTAACTGAATAGAATTAAAATTAATTATAGAAAAAAAATATGAATGTATAATTTGTATATCGAAATAGGAATAGTCTAATGGAACATTGGAAGTTTAAAATCCTAACCTAAAATCATATAATTTAATAATTTATATTTAATTATTAATTAATTAAAATTCAGATAATTCGATTAATCAAGTTACATTTTCCCCATAACCGAACTGAAAATCGAATACCAGAATTTATCCTATTCTGAAACCGAATTATGCTCATCCCTATCTCTAACTAGATGTATTCAAGTCGAGTCGAGTTAACACAGTAAAATGCTTAAACTCAACTTGACTAAAAAATGTTGAGCTCGAAACTCAACTCAAACTCGATCAATTCAATAATTGTTAAACTCGAACTCAACTTAACTATAAATTCATAAAACTGGAGTTTAAATTGATTTTAAACTAATCTTGGATACATATATATAATGTATATATAAAATTAAATATATTTATAAAATATATATTATATGATATATATAATGGAGAAATAATAAAATTAAAAAGTTTGATTAGGCTTGAAACTGACTCGAATATTATTATTAAGTTTGAACTCAACTAGTTAAAATACTCGAATAGTTTAAACTGGAGTATAATCGAGTCAGATTAAATTCTGGAACAAGTCAAGATCAAGTCGCTCACGAGCAAGCTTGACTCACTTGCACCCTCATTTCTAACATAGAATAAATATATCATTTAAGATGAATTGCTCTACTATTTACACATTTAAATTTTCTTCGGAAAATATGAAGAATTATTCCAGTATTATATATATTAAACTTTTCAATTTGTATTCAATTCATCTTTTATCTAATAATAATTAAAAATATCATTAATCCTCTAAAAAATATCATGGAAATTTCATATTTAATTTTTTAGAATTAAAAGATGTTTTTTATATTATTTTTAGAATGAAATAAATATTTATCAAATTTTATTTCTATTTTTTAAATATTTTTTTACAAAATAAAAATAAAGGCATAATTATTTTTTAATAAGTTTAGGCTGGGCCACTTGGGCTGTCCACACCCCACACCCGCCGGGGTGTCAATTTCGTAATTAAATCAAGATCCAAACCGCTTTGTTATAACGGTTGACATCGAGCATTGTAAACTGGAGCATGTCAGCTTTGCCAATGTCGGTGCCTGCTTCAACGGCAGGGGAGCACTCCCTCATAGTCTCCACCGCCGGAAAAATGAGAAAGGAAGCGGCGCCGCCGACGGCCGCCGCCACCACCGTCACCACCGTCGCCAAATTATCCCATTTCTTCGAAGCAAAGCCTTTAGCAGCCACATTACTTTCCTTGACCTTGCTCATGCTCATCTGGAACCTCCAGCCGTTTTACGAAAACCTCCTTTCCTCAACCGCCGCCACCGCCCCCTGCTGCTCCTCCACCATTTCCACCCTGAACAACACCGCCACCGCCGCCGACGCTCCCGCTGCCGCCGCGCCGGCCTCCGATATAAAGTACATGAGCTCAAAAACGGCCATTCCAAATGCAGACCCAAACAAGCGTGTTTTCCAGGCGTACGGCAACGCAGCCTCGCTTTTCGTCCAAATGGGAGCCTACCGGGGCGGCGACCGGACCTTTGCGGTGGTCGGCCTGGCCTCGAAGCCCCTCCACGTATTTGGCTCCCCGTGGTACAAATGTGAGTACATTTCGAACATTAACAGCAACAATTCATCCAATTCGATGAAGGCTAAGGCCTACAAGATGCTTCCCGATTGGGGGTACGGTCGCGTCTACACCGTCGTCGTTGTCAATTGTACTTTCCAGGCGAATCCGAACGCTGACAACTCCGGCGGGAAGCTTATCCTGTACGCGTACTATGGAGCGTCGCCGAAGAGGTACGAGAAGATAGCGGCTCTGGAGGAAGCGCCGGGGTCGTATGACGAGTCTAAGTACCGGCCGCCGTACCAGTACGAGTACGTGTACTGTGGGTCGTCTCTTTACGGGAACGTCAGCGCGGCGAGGATGAAAGAGTGGATGGCGTACCACGCCTGGTTCTTCGGGGAGAGGTCGCACTTCGTGTTCCATGACGCCGGGGGAGTGTCGGCGGTGGTGAGGGCGGCGCTTGAGCCGTGGGTGAGGGCGGGGAGGGCGACGGTTCAGGACATAAGGGGTCAGTCGGAGTTCGATGGGTATTACTACAACCAGTTTTTGGTGGTGAACGATTGCCTCCACCGGTATCGGCACTCTGCGAACTGGACATTTTTCTTCGACGTGGATGAGTATATGTACTTGCCAGACGGTAACACGCTCGATGGCGTCTTGAAGGAGTTCTCTGGGTATACTCAGTTCACTATTGAGCAGAATGCTATGTCCAGTGCCTTGTGCTTGAATGATTCTACGGAGGATTATTCCAGGTACGCGGCGCCACCTTAATCGAAAAATAGAAAATCAAAATTTAAGAAAAGTCAGGGCAAAAGTAGAAGAAAATTTACTGGCTTTGCGGGAAATTTTTGTTTTGCAAGGTCGAATTGAGCATATCAGGATTTATAGTTTTATTTAGTTCAATTTTTTGCTGGGAATTTCATAGCTGATCAGCTGCCAGCTGGTTTGTGTTATATTTAGATCCGCATTCCAAGAACAATTCGTAATTTTGATTTCAGTTGATGGAAATAATTAATAATTTTCAGGGAATGGGGTTTCGAGAAGCTCGTGTTCAGGGACTCCCGCACGAGGATTAGACGGGATCGGAAATACGCGATACAGGCGAAGAACGCGTACGCGACGGGCGTGCACATGTCGGAGAATGTGATCGGGAAAACGCTGCACAAGACGGAGACAAAGATTCGGTACTACCACTACCACAACTCCATAACCGTGCCTGGTGAATTGTGCCGGCAGTTCCTGCCGGCGTCCTTTAAGAACCGGAAGGAGACCTACTGGTTGGATAAAGTTCCTTTCGTCTACGACGACGGCATGAAGAAGCTAACCAACACCATCAAAGATTTCGAAAGCAGAGCATTGGGAACCTTGCAGCAACTCTACTCCTGATCCATCCATCCCAAACCCATCATTACTTG
The DNA here is from genome assembly GCF_029873635.1 of Malania oleifera. NCBI lineage: Eukaryota > Viridiplantae > Streptophyta > Magnoliopsida > Santalales > Ximeniaceae > Malania > Malania oleifera. Next base: position 109,230,140 of record NC_080424.1, read on the forward strand.
CAAAAAAATTATCCGTATAGCCGCTTAAAATCTAAATTTTGATTAATTATTCAAGATTTAAGGTAATTAGACTGTATAATAATTTAATAACTTCTTTCGACATGTGTGTAGGGACGGAGCTACTCAACTCAATCATGATTTTCGATGTTGTATGAGTGAAGTAGATCGAGTTGCTTGCTGCCAATTGGAACCCAGTAACCCCCACCACTTTCGATTTTTTTTTTTTTCTGCTGTAAATTAAGGTCAGTGTTTTATAATTCATGGTTTTTGATTTTTCTTCCCCAGCTTAAATGTTAATTAATTTAATTGCTTATTTTAATTTATAGTTCATTTTTATGTAAAGCTGTTCTGCTGCTGTAATTATTTTTCCATTCCAGCTTTCGTGGGGGCAGTAAGCTTTGCCTTTAAAAAGTTTCTGGATTCCTATTATTATTTTTTTATTATAAAAAAAGGAAAAAAGATAGAAAGAAAGAAAGAAAGAAAGAAAGAGAAAAAGAAAATTGAGGAAAAGAAAATATTAGAACCAAGAAGGAAGAAGAGCGAATAATGCAAGTTAGGTGAGCCTAATAATCCAAAACTCCAAAACCACAACCCATAGGCCATAATGGTGTTTGTCTTGATTAGGGCCACTAGCTGGCTAGCCTCTTGGTCCCTCTTTTTCCTGTCCTGAGTTGTTTCAAGGCATCACTAGTTATACATATTGTATTAAATTAATTTATATATTATGATTTAGGATAAAAGATATTACAATCTCTTCAGATTTGATAAAAAAATAATGCCATCTTCTAAAATTTTAAAAATTCTAGAAATCTCTTTTGAAATTTTAAAAATTCTATAGGCCTACCTTAAGGTTTGTTGGAAAGATATAAATCTTATTTTGTATTTTATAAAATGACAAGTTTATTTTTAGAGGAGACTTGCATTGTTTTGATAAATCTCAGGAGATGTGTAATATTTTTTAAATTTCAATTGAATTCTCTGTCTTTTTGTCAAACATAAGGAGAGATGAGTGTTTTTTGTCCTATAATTTAATGAGTTCTACTTATCATCTCAAATTCTTTAGGTCCATTGATGATAGAAAGATAATTTTTTGTAGAAATTATTTGGATCCAATTTTATTTAATTGACGCGTGAATTTTATGCAAGTACTAGCTTATTTTGACAGCTTCAAAAACATATTGTGAAATTTTTTTTCTTTAAGAGTTTATTCTTTTTAAGTTATACCCTTGCTATAATTAACCAACAATAACAATATATTAAAGCATTTAAAAAACAAATGAATTTTTAAATTCCTCTATTTATTGGTATTTTTTTGAATTCATAATTGACATATAAACAAATTAAACATGTTTTGCTATGTTCATTCTTATAAATTTTTATGTAATCTTATAACCTTGGTTTTAAAATAAGAAGTAATCGTAATTTTTTACTAATCATAATAAACAATTGCAATAATAAGTATGAACACATTCTTATGAAGTATTTAAACAAACTATAATTTTTTCTTTTGAAGAGAATAAGTAATTGAGTCATAAATCAATATTTTGGCTCATGTTATATAATTATTTCATTAGGTTTCACCATCAAAAGCATTTGCTAGTTTAATCTGAAGGTTTCTTATCATTTATTCAATTTTTAAGTTAAAATAGGCTACAAAAGAGTATTTTGAGAGCCTTTTTAGTTGATTGATGTAAGTTTCTAAAAAAATGTAGAATTTCTTTTGGCTTTGATCTATTTTTCTTCTCCAAATACAAAAATCATTACCTAATATTTTTTTCAAGAATCACAAGAACACCTTTTTGTTGGGCCCCACAAGGAGGGACACCCAACAAATCTCCCCCTCCCAACTTATGCGGACGACTCCACCAATCCGTCCAAAACTCGACACTTTACATGCTTGTCCTTGGACAATGCTTTTGTCATCATATTCGAACCATTATCATTAGTGTGAATTTTGTCAAACTGCAATAATTTCCTATCTAACACATCTCGAATCCAATGATATCTAACATTAATGTGTTTTAACTTTGAATGGAAGATAGAATTCTTACTCAAATGAATTGAACTTTGGCTATCACAATAAAAACATACTTGTAACGACCTGCCTATTTTACTATATATTTTTTTCCACATAATAACATTTATAATAATTATAATAACCTGCTAAACTGGCAAAGTCATGATCAACTTGGACCCATGGGTACCAGGAATATACCTATCACACATCTTTAATACCTAAGCAGCGGAAAACATAAATTACATACATACTATCCAACACCAAACATAGTACCAGAGTTCTACTAAATCTGTCATATATATATATATATATATATATATATATATATATATACAGTCATCCATAAAAAGACAAAAAAGTGTCTTACGGTCTCAATTCAAAAAACCATCTTATCCTAACTCAACCACTTACCCTATTGACAGGGTAGCTCGGTCAACTTCTACTGCTGCAGGGCTCTATCCGCCCTCCTACTTGGATTTCCTGAAATGTTTGTAATGCTAGAGTGAGACACCTCTCAGTAAGAGAAATAAACTAATATCAGTGTGTGGCAACATGAGTATTTTCTGTGATATACATGTAACGACCTCAAATTCCTTAATATAAAATGTAACATAATAAATAGAAAAGTCAACCCGAACCCATGGGTAGTGGGGATAACCTGACATAAACAGCAAAAACCTAAGCAGCAATAAAAATAAATTACATTCATCCAACCATTAATTACATAATATCAGAGTCTACTACATCATCAAAACATTGTACTTATATACAACCTCCAAAACATCAAAATAACCCTAGGATTATACAAAAAAAATAATCCTGATCCTAGTACAAAATCTTACCCTCCTAGTGGGGTAACTTAATAAGCTCAACGGCGGCAACGACCCGCCGGTCTCTCAGGATCTTTTGAAAAATTAATTAGGTTCAGGGGTGAGACACTTCTCAGTAAGAGAAAATAAACTAAATACAACTGTGTGGCAATATGAATATATAATGTAGTTATATATATACAATACATTTCATCTATCTGTAAACATTCATCATAACATACTTAATCATCATATACGTTCATATTTTCTAGTAACTTATATCATTCATAAATCGTTTGTTATGTTTGATAATACTAAAAACATACCCAGGATGAATAGCTAGATAATGTCATGTATTACCCCCCATGACGGGTTGTGCAGCCCAAATGCGGGACCCGACAATGGTTGACCGACTACTACCGAGTCAAATATGTCTGTAAGTACGATGGGCCCCGCACCCTGGTCTGGACTTCCAGGTGGACGTCTACAGCTCTACACTGAAAGCCACACCGACTATCCATCTCCCACCCCCTTGTGGGGTGGTTAGCACAAGTCTGAACATAGATATCTGATCTATATAGCTACGATATCGAGCTCCTGAAACTAAACTAAACTAACATCCAGGTTCTGATAATATATAATATATGATACTATAACATCTTTCATAATTTCATAATTACGGCCTCGTGCCGAACATTTCATATATATTATTCTGAATATAAATCAATTATCATATATTTCAAAATCATCATATACTGCATTATTACGTAATTCCTGAAAACATGCTTATTTGTAAAATTGTCGTAACATAATACATTTCATGAAAAATAATATTCATGCCACACAAAGCTGAGTAAATATGTATGTTTCATTCTAAAATCACATTCCTTTATAACAACAATATTTTCCCAATAAAATACATTTTCTCAATAATATTCAAATATAATTCATATTCCTTGAAAATTACTTTGCTGATAATACTAATAATACGTGTGGAAAAATAACTGCTTTAGTTTATTCCCTTACCTGACTACTGAGAAAGCCCCTAAAATATCCTAGTCTAACACCCATAGAATTTCCTGATCAATACTCTGGAAATGAAAACTCCCAATATTAAACTTTAGTATTTCCATGGGTATATCATTTCCTATAACTACCGTAAGACCAAATTTGGTTTAAAAAGCCTTACCTCAACTCAGGGATGAATTCCAACTTGCTTTCACCAACGATTCGTTCCGACAGATTTGAAGAGAATTTCCCCAGGAGCGTCGTGGTGGCTTCATATTGTCGAACCGATGTAAATTTGGCCCAAAATCGAAGAAAGAAGGAGAGAGAACGAAAGGGAGGAGAGAGAGGATGAGAGGTTTCTTAGTTTGGAAGTTAAAATCCAGATTTTTAGTATTTGTAGGACTAGATTCATCGACAAGCCACGTCATCTCGTTGACAAGTCCTTCAATAATTTCGATCCACTCGTCTTCGACGAAATTCAGTCTGCTCAAAAACCTCTCTCGGTATTTCTTCGTCGACGAATTTGGGCTTCGTCAACGAGGCCCTCTTATGCCCTCGTCAACGAATCCCTTGTGTTCGTCTACGAGGCCTCTGATAATTCTCCTTTTTCTTTATTATTTTAAATATCATTTTTATTTGGGTTGTCACAATACATATAAACAGTGCATAATTCATATCTGGTAAAAATAGTTTGTATCATATCCAATTAAAACACGATTTAACATAACATAGATTAACGTACTAAATTTCTGTACGGAAAAATCATCTTGTATAACCATATCATACTTGAAATATTATCCAAGATAGATAGTTAGTTATTGTCATGTCTTACCCTACACATGACAAGATTGTGCGGCCCGCAGGTGGGACCTAGCAATGGCTGGCCGACCATGCTAAGTCAAATACAGGTGTGTAAGTACAATGGACCTGTTCCACTTGTATCAGACTACCAAGGGAACTACGACACTTCCATAAAGCCACATCAACTGCCATCTCCCACACTCTACATAAGATGTGTGGTAGCACTAATGTAAACGTAAACGTAAATGTGAACATATAGCTACGGTACCGTGCTTTTTGAAACTAAACTAAGCTATTCGGGTTCTAATAACATATAATACATTTTATGATATTGAAAATAGCATTTTCATATTTCAAAGTAAAACATGACATGATAATATTTTCTTGAAACTTGACATAACATGCATAATTACCACATTTACTATAATGACCTGCCTATTTTACCATAATTTTTTTTATAATAACATTTAATATAATAATCCTGATATCCTGTTCAACTAATAAAACATGATCAACCTAGACCCATGGGTACTAGGGATATGCTTGAAATACAACTTTGATACCTAAGCAGCGGAAAACATAAAATCATATACATATCAAGTTTTCCAACCAACACAGTATCAGAGTTTTACCAAACCTGTAATATACATATACACATCCCAAAAAGACCAAAGAGAGCCCTAGGGTGATAACCCAAAAATCCATCAGACCTTAACATAATGACTTACCCTTCTGACAGGGTAGGACAGTCGACCTCTAACGCTGCAGAGCTCTATCCGCTTTTCTATCTGGGAATGTTTATATAGCTGGTGCGAGACACCTCTCTGTAAGGGAAATAAACTAACATCTGTGACAACCCGAATAAAAATGGAATTTGAATAATTAAGAGGGAGAGAAATAGAAACAGAAACAGAAGGAGGCCGTAAACTTCGTCGACGAATGCGTAGCATTTTGGGAATAAAATAATTTTAAAGAGATTGCCTGAATTCGTCGGCAAATACAGGGGTTCGTCGACGAGTTTAGTAGAAAATTCGTCGACGAATACAAGGATTCATCGACAAAAAAATACCGAGAGGGGGGTTTTAAGCCAACTGAATTTCGTCGACGAAATTTGTGAAGGACTTGTCGACGAATGACGTGGCTCGTCGACGAATCCTCTGCTCTATAAATATGAAAAATCCGATTTTTAACTTACAAAAGAAGCTAACTTTTCTCTCTCTCGATTTTTAACTTACAAAAGAAGCTAACTTCTCTCTCTCTCTCTCTCTCTCTCTCTCTCTCTCTCTCTCTTTCTCTCTCTCTCTCTTCGATTTTGGCCCCGCTAGTCGCCGTACCGAAGATTTGAGGCTACCACGACGCTCTTGGCGAAGTTCTCTACAGGTTTGCCAGAGCAGATCGTTGGGGAAACGAAATTGGAAATCATCCCTGAGTTGAGGTGAGGTTTTTTAAGCTAAATTTGGTCTTGTGATAGTTATAGGAAATTATGTACGTATGAAAATACTGAGGTTTAATACTGAGGATTTTCAGTTTCAGGGTATTGATCAGGAAATCCTACGGGGGTCCGGTTAGGATATTTTATGGGTTTTCTCAGTAACCAGGTAAGGGAATAAACTAAAACAGTTATTTTCTATGCAAATTATTATTAATTATGAGTAAATTTATTTTCAGAAAAGCATATGTTATATCTATTTATTACGAATGAAATGTACGATTGGGAAAATATTGTTATGATGATTAAAATGTATATGTATGTATGAGATGCTAGAAAATCACAATTTTAGAATATGAAGTATGCCTTTTAACAGTACATGTGTGGCATGAATATTATTTTATGTGAACGTATTATAATATGAAAGATTTTAGGAGCAAAGCATGTTTTTCAGGTATTATGAAAAGATGAGTGATGTTGTGATGATTTTGATGAATATATGATAAATGATTTATTTTCAGAATATATATACCTGAAACAATCTTGGCATGAGGCCATGTATTTATATTATTGGCACGAGGCCGTATTTATGATATTGGCACGAGGCCTTGTATATATGTTATGTTCGACACGAGGCCGTAATTACTATACTTTCGGCACGAGGCCGTAATGATGTTATTGTAACGTCCCTCAATTTCTTAACATAAAATATCACATAATAAATAAAATAGTCAACCTGAACCCGTGGGTAGCGGGGACACCTGTCAAACACAGCAGAAAACCTAGCAGCAGTAAACATAAAATCTCAAACATCCAGTCATAAAACATAATACCAGAGCATTCTATACATCAATATACTATTTGTATGTACAATCTCCAAAAAGTCAAAATAACATTAGGACTATACAACAAAAATCTCCTGGTCCTAGTTCAATGCTTACCCTTCTAGTAGGGAAGCTCCAATCACTCAAAGGCGGCTCTGGCCCGCCGATCTCATTGGATTTCCTGAAAATCATTTAATGTTTGGGGGTGAGACACTTCTCAGTAAGGGAAAATAAACTAAATACAACTGCGTGGCAACATGAATATTTAAGGTACATATACGTATACATATGTAGTACATTTCATAATTTTGTAAACATCCATCATATCGTATTAGATAAACATATATTTTCACATCTGTTAATAAATCATAACATACATAAAATCATCTATTATAACTGTAGTACTAAAAACAAACCCAAGATGAATAGCTAGATGGTGTCATGTATTACCCCCCATGACGGGTTGTGCAACCCGAAGGCGGGACCCAACAATGACTGGCCGACCACTGCGCCAGGTGGACGTCCACACTCTACTGAAAGCCACATCGACTATTCATCTCCCATCCCCTCGTGGGATGGATAGCACTAATCTGACGTAGATATCTAATCTACAATATAGCTACGGTACCAAGCTCCTCAACTAAACTAAACTAACATTCTGGTTGTGATAACTTATAATACATGATCATATATATAGCATCATTACGGCCTCGTGCCGAAAATATAGTAATTACGGCCTCGTGCCGAAATCATGCATAAATACGGCCTCGTGTCGATAACATAAATACGGTATCGTGCCGATAACATAAATACATGACCTCATGCCAAAATCGTTTCAGGTATATATATATTCTGAAAATAATTCATTTATCATATATTCGTCAAATTCATCACAACATAACTCATCTTTTCATAATACCTGAAATCATACTTTATTCGTAAAATCTTTCACATCATAATACATTTCACATAAAATAATATTCATGTCACACATATGCTGTTAAAAGTCATACTTCATATTCTAAAATCTTGATTTTCTAGCATCTCATACATACACACACATATATATATATATATTTTAATCATCATAGCAGTATTTTCCCAATCGCACATTTCATTCATAATAAACAATATAACATATCCTTTTCTGAAAATAGATTTACTCATAATTAATAATAATTTGCATGAAAAATAACTGCTTTAGTTTATTCCCTTACCTGGCTACTGAGAATTTCGTTAGGATCCAAAATTTCACGCCTTTGGCGCCCAAAATTTAACTCCTGCAATTTACATTTTTCCCAGATTAATTAATCTATTTCTCCAAAATAATACTCATCTAGCCTTCCCTAGGCTCCATATACCTCAAATTAATATTAAACTATTATTTAACATCCCCACTTAATTTTTTAAAATTTTGCATGCGAGTCCCAAAATTACACTCGTGGCGCTCACCCGGGCCCTAAATTCCAGAAATCCTATTTCAGTTACAGATGCTTAATATTTTAGCATTTCTAAATTAATTCTAATTAATTAAAAATAAGCCCCTTAATAACCCATGTATCCCAAATTTGGGATTTTGGCCCAACACCCCCACGAGAATCCCGTCCCACTAGACTTGTAGAGAATCATCCCTAGATTCTCGTGGTGGTGTTCATTCGTCAATTGAGCTTATATTTTGCAAGAAATTAAAGAAAAAGGGAAAAATGGCTTACCCCAGGGAATACGCTTACGCCGCTCCTACCACCGATCCGCTTCGATAGAAATGACGGTAGCGGTGAATGGAATCCAGTGATATCTTCGGATTTTCGATCGGACGAAAATCCATCACGAAATCGAGGAGAGAGGGAGAGAGAATGAAGAGAGAGAGAGAGAGAGAGAGAGAGAGATAGAGAGAGAGAGAGAATTCAGAGCTGCCTGAGAAAAGAAAAGAAAAGAACAGAAGAAGAAGAAGAAGATAATGAAGGAGGGGGGGCGTGAATGCTTTAGAAATCACCTGAAGCTTCCTCAAGCTTCAGGTGATGTAATATATAATAATAATAATAATATATTTAATTAATATTAATAATAATATATTTAATTAATAAAATAAAAATTAATTATAATTATTATTTTTTCTTTTTTAAAAAATCTGTTTAATTAATTAATTAAAATTTTTTTTGGAATCATTTTACTAATTTTTTATATCTCTTTTTTGGGGTTTTTACAGTTATATTCATGTATTATATGTTATCACAACCAGGATGTTAGTTTAGTTCAGTTCAGGGGCTCGGTACCGTAGCTATATGTAGATCAGATATCTACATTCAGATTAGTGCTAACCATCCCATGAGGGGATGGGAGATGGATAGTCGATGTGACTTTCAGTAGAGTGTGGACGTCCACCTGGCAGTCCGGATTAGGGTGTGGCGTGCTCATCGTACTTACAGACATATTTGACTCGGTAGTGGTCGGCTAGTCATTGTTGGGTCCCTCCTTCGGGTTGCACAACCCGTCATGGGGAGTAATATATGACACCAACTACCTATTCATTTTGAGTATATTTTCAGTATTACAGTTACAACAGATATTTTATGTATGTTATGAATTATTAACAAATATGAAATTATATGATTATCCAGTATGATATGATGAATGTTTACAGAATTATGAAATGTACTATATACGTATAAATGCCTTAAATATTCATGTTGTCACACAGCTGTATTTAGTTTATTTTCCCTTATTGAGAAGTGTCTCACCCCCGAATATTAAATGATTTTCAGGAAACCCAGAGGGACCGGCGGGTCAGGGCCGTCGTTGAGTGGGTTAGCTTCCCTACTAGAAGGGTAAGCGTTGAACTAGGATCAGGAGATTTTTGTTGTACAATCCTAGTGTTATTTTGACTTTTGGAAGATTGTAAATAAATACAGTATTTTGAGAATGTAAATAACTCTAATATTATGTTTCATTGTTGAATGATTGAGATTTTATTTTACTGCTGCTTAGGTTTCCGCTGTGATTGACAGGTATCCCCGTTACCCACGGGTTCAGGTTGACTTTTTCGTAATTATGTTATATTTTATGTTAAAGGAAATTAGGGTCGCTACAACATCAGTGTGTGACATCATGAGTATTTTCGTGTTATACATGTAATAGTACATAAATCATAAATGGTAAAATTGTCTATATCATATCTGGATAAAACATAATTTATCAGAACATGATATAACATACTGAGTTTCTATACATGAAAATCATCTTATATAACTGTACATGAAATAACACCCTAGATGGATGATAAGTATTTCCCTGAAAATTTTGACTTAATTTATTCTCTTACCTGGTTTTTTTGAACTACGCCAACAGGAATCCCAAACTAATGCCTGCGACGCTCGCCCGGACCTTGAATCAAAAACCCTAGTTTCATTAAATCAAACCTAAATAAAACACTATTTTAATATTTCCTATGCCCATAAATTTCAAATAAATAATTATACCCTCAAATATAACCAATTTACTTATTTCCCCAAATCCCACTCTCGCTTTGGAATAGTGCCTAGGAAACCCAAATTGAAAATTTATTCCAATCAAAATGACGACGATCGCGACTAGGACCCCATGGTGGTGTCCGATCGTTGATTTGATTGAAGATCTAAGGAGAAATTAAGAAAATATGGAAAGATTATCTTACCCTAGGAATGGTGCCTACGCCGCTCCCATGACAAATCCGTTTTGGTAGAAATGTCGGTGGTGGAACTAAGAACCCAACGGTATTTTCAATTTTTCGATCGACCGAATATTTGTCGAAAAATTGAGGAGAGAGGGAGAGAAGAGGAGGAGAGACGAGAGAAGAGTCGACGCTGCATCTCAGGATTTCAGAAATCGTGAAGCTTCAAAATGAAGCTTTAGGTTACCTATTATATATATAATGTTATATTATTTTATTTAATTATAATAATTATTATTATTAAATTTTAATTTTAATTTAACTATTTAATTTTTAATTTTTAATTTTTTTTTAGGATCATTCCACTAATCTTATTTAATAATTTTGGGGTTATTATATGAATATTGCAATGTGAATATTGAATTGTGAATATTGAAATGTGAATACTGAAATGTGAATATTGCAATGTAAATAATGGAATTTGAATACTGAATTGTGAAAATGGAAATGTGGAAATGAGAATCCTGATGGACTAGAGTATTTCTGAAAGCACGATACCGTTGCTAGTGGGATGATAAGTGCAACCACACGGTCTTGTGGAGAGTGTGGCGTGATAGTCTATTGAGCCAGTGCGTAAGATAGTTTTGCCCCCTGGGTCTAGACCAGGGATTGGCAAGCTAATCGTACTACAGACAAATTGATGGATTTCTTATTTTGATCTAACCGAGTTGGCCAACCATGGTTTAGATCTAACTTTCGGGGCGCACAACCTTGACCATGGAGGAAAGCATGACGTGGTGAATATCCTCAAGGCAACCATGAGTTACAGACGACACATAGATGGGTTATAGTGGACAATCATGAGTTAGATTGTGAAATGAAAATGAGAAGTGAAAGAGTGTGAGTTTAATTACATAAATAACTAGGGCGAAGTAAAACTCGCCACCTGAGGCTTACTGAGAAAGGTGAGTCTTCTGATAAGTATAAGTTATAACCACACCCGAACTATTCAGGTAAGGTTACAAATGATATCAGAGTAGAGGGGAGTTATATGTATGGGCGTGTAATCTCCCTTATCCTTGGGAACTTTCGTTGATAAATATGAGTTGCATGTGCATGAGTTTGAGAAATGGAATAAAACTTATAAAAGATTGTGTTTTATATCTATATGATTATGAATACGAAATTGTATATTTTTTCAGATGGTATTATCACTTAAATAAGTATTTTGTGATATAACGAAACTCATACTGCCACACACTATAATAATTTATTCCGTCTCACCCAAATATCTAATATTTCAGGAAACCGTGACAGACCAGGTGATAGAGTTCCGTGATTGAGGGGAGCTGGTACCCTGATAGACAATATGAGTGCTTTGTTTAGGGATATATGATTCTTAGTGTATATTGTGGGTTTTTGGGGATGTGTATTGTATGGAAGTCTGGGTATTTGTATTCTGGATGGTTTGTAAATATTGACTTCCGCTATTAGGAATGCGCGTATATGGTGAACTGATTACCCTGTACCCCACTTCGGGTCGGATTATGTTTATATGGTATCAGAGTTTTTGACGTGGTCGATGTTTGATTAATATTTATTATTTATTGAAGAGAAAAAAAAAATGGTATGAAAATCGGGGCGTCGCATATTATCTAATTTAAACTTTTGCCTTCATTGAAGACCCCAAGGACAGTGTAACGACCTGCTATTTATTTTTCAGTTTTGTGTTTTATTTATTTAATTTTTTATATATATTATGAAATTTAGAATGCTCTGATACCTGCTAGATTAAACCGAACAATCAAGCTAAACAGCAAGAAGAGGAATTCATATTAACACAATCAAGTAATTATACAATATCACAGTGCTAAAATGTTTCCAAAATATACATATATGATTGTTTCCCAAAATACCCTCAATTGAGAAACCTTCCTAAAATATTCACTCTACTGACAGGCTTGAACTGTAAGCTTCTCTATTTGCGAGACTGATCTACTGGCCTAACTAGATCACCTGAAAAATATTAATTTAATAGGATGAGACGATGCTGAGTAAGACGAAATATGCTATTACTAGTGTGTGGTAAATGAGTTATAATACTATGAAATTCTGTTTCTATATAATCATGTATAACTGAAATTCTGTAAATACAGTACAAATAATATAAACCACCACCTTTTTCCATGTTACTTAACATATCTATATTTTAGGTTTCTATACATAATACTTTTAATATATATACGTATATTTCCTGTTTCTGTAAAATTGTACATACATAATAATAACTGAAAACTTTCCTGGATGGATAACTGTATGTCATGATTTAACTCCTCATGATAGGATTGTGCGGCCCGTAGGCAGGATCTAACCTGGCTGGCCGATCAGGTTAAACCACTATACTCCATCAGTCTGATAAGCCCTCCTCAACCCATATCTGATGGGGAGCCTGTCCACTCGTGGGCATGCGATTGACTTACCTACCACATATTATCTGAATAGATGGTTGCACTCTATACTGTATATAGTTATGGTACCGTTGTAATGACCTGCTATTTAACTGGGGGGTTTTTTATTTTATTTTATATTATGACATTTAACTTGCTCTGATACCAGACTGGATTAAACCCAATCATCAACCTAAGCAGCGAGAAGCAGAAATCAAATAAACATAACCATATGTAATTATATACAATACCAGAGTGCTAAATTGTTTCCCAAAATATACATATATAACTATTTCCCAGAAATATCCTCAACTGGCTAGGGCTATACAAAAATACCCCCAAAAATACTCACTCTAATATCAGGGCAATATTGAGGCCCCTCTATCTGCTCGCCTACTTGGATCACCTGAAAAATGTTAAAGTAATTGGGATGAGCCAATGCTCAGTAAGACAAAATATGTTATTGCTAGTGTGTGGCAAATGAGTTACAATATTATGGAAATCTGTTTCTATAAAATCATGTATAACTGGATCTATAAATACAGCACAAGTAAGAGAAACCACCACCATTTCCATGTTGCTTAACATAACAGTATTTTAGGTTACTATTTAAAATACTTCTAATGTACATAAGTATATTCTCTGTCTCTGTAAATCTGTATATACATAATAATAATAACTGAAAACTTCCCTATGGATAATTGTGTGTTATGATTTAACCCCTTATGACAAGGTTGTGCGGCCCGTAAGCGGGATCTTCCCTGGCTGGCCAACCATGATAAACCACTATACTCCCTTGGTCTGATTTGCCCTCCTCAACCCATATCTGATGGGAAGTCTGTCCACGTCAGGGCACTATACGATCGACCTACTACCACGTATTATCTGAATAGGTGGTTGCACTCTGTAAACTGTGTGTAGCTACGGTACTGTGCTCTGTAACTGTATGGTCCAATAGGGTCTGATACTATATAATATATTTCTATATACAACTATCTTTTTTACCATGATTCTATAATAATTGTATAAACCATGACAATGAAATAAACTGTAACTGTATCATCTGTATCTCTGGATTGAACTGTAATCTGTAAGTCATGGTATTGAAAACTGTATAATCATGGTATTGTAAACTGTATAATCATGGTACTGTAATTACTATAAAACATAACCACTTATTGTATATTCTGTAAATCATATCCTAAAAATACTGTAAAACATGTTTCTTTACTATACCCATATTCTTAAGCCACATAATAATTTTAAACATATTATACATAAATGATAATCTGTATAAATTTCTATCATAAATAATCATCTGACAAAAACGTATAGTTTATACTAAAACATAGAAAAAATTTTCCTAGCATAACATATTTCCTTTACATGATTTTTGCTAAAATCCTCCTACTAAGACGGGTCCTACACCCGCAGGGTTCTCCACTCAACACCCTGAAAACCATAAATTTCAGAACAAAACATTATTATTTCTTGGCCTACATCATTTCCTCGCCAAAAACTGAATAAAAGACCTTACCCGGGATTTGGGATGAATTCCAACTTCGTCCCATCGACAATCTGCTCCGGCAAACTTGAAGAGAATTCCGTTAGGAACGTCGTGGTGGCCTCAGATCGTCGATCCGGCGACTTATGGGGCCAGAATCAAAGGAAGAAGAGGGAGGAGCCATAGGGGTAGAGAGAGAGAGAGAGATACAGAGAGAGAGAGAGAGAGAGAGAAAGAGGGTTTACAACAAATTTTTTGCCATTAAAATTAGTTTAGGGCTATTTATACTGCGGGATTCGTCGACGAGCCACGTCATCTTGTCGAAAAGTCTTTAAGTAATTTCGTTGACAAACCTTACCCTTCGTTGATGAAATTCAGAGTAGCCCAAATTCTTCTCTTGGTATTTTTCCGTCAACAAAGCTTGCCCTCGTTGACGAGGTCTTGCTGTACCCTCGTCAACGAATCCCATGTATTCATCGACGAGGCTCTGATAAATTTATTGGGGTATTTTTCCCAAAGTTCGATGTCGTCGACTGCCTCCTTTTGTTACTGTTTCCATTTCTCTCCCTCTTTATTATTTAAATACCATTATTCTTTGGGTCGTCACAACCGTGCTCTATAAACTGTATCTGTAATGGTCCATCAGGTTCTGATACTATATAATACATCTCTATATACAACTATTTGTTTTACCATGATTTTGTAATAACTGTATTAACCATGACGCTGTGATAAACTATATCTTTATCAACTGTATTTCTGAAATGAACTGTAAAACTGTATGTTATAGTACTGTAAACCGTATAATCATGGTATTTTGTAATTACTATAAAACATATCCACTCTTTGTATATTCTGTAAAACACAACTCTGAAAAATACTGTAAACATGTTTCTGTACCATATCTATATTCTCAAGCCACACAGTAATTTAAAACATATTATTCATAATTAATAAACTGTATAAAATTTTGCTGTGAATAATAACTTGGTAAAAATATACATTTCATACTGAAAATCATTAGCATATTTCCCTTACCGTATTCCTGCTAAAAACCCCCTACTATGACGGGTCTTACACCCGCAGGGTTCTCCAATCAACACCCTAAAAACCATATATTTCAGAACAAAATATTACTATTTTTACGTCTACAACATTTCCTACAACTGCTGGAAAGTCAAATTTTAATAAAAGGTCTTATCTTGAATCTGGGATGAAATCTAACTTCGTCCCACCGACGATCCGCTCCGGTAGACTTAGGGAGAACTTTCCCAAGAGTATCGTGATGGCCTTATATTGTTGATCCGGCGACTAAGGGGGCCAAAATCGAAGAGAGAGAGGGGAGAGACCGTAGAGAGAGAAAAGAGAAGGTTTCAGTGAGTTTTTTGCGCAAGAAAATGAGTTTAGCACTATATATACTGCAGCCTTCGTTGACGAGTCACGTCATCTCATTGACGAGGTCACGAAGAAGGTTCATCGACGAACGTCATCTTCTTGTCGGCGAAATTCAGAGCTTGAACATAGTCTCTCGATACCTTCTCATCGTCGAAACTTGTCTTCATTGACAAGGCCCTCTTGTACCCTCGTCGACGAATCCCATGTATTCGTCAACAAGGATCTGATAAATTTTCTTGGATCATTACATCCCAAAGTACAACATTGTCGATGAAGGGGAAACGTTCATCGACGAAATCGGCTGCCTCCTTCTGTTCCTATTTCCATTTCTCTCCCTCTTTATTATTTAAATGCCATTATTCTTCGGGTCGTTATAGACAGAATATGCAACTAAAAAATAGTCACGAAACAAGAATTTACTACTAATTGAGTAATTCTTTGTACCTCATTTTTGCATTATAACATTATGTAATCCTCTTCCAATTACTTATGTGCCATTAATAAATCATTATAAGCTGCATGTGCTCTAAAAAAAATCCTTAAAACACATTATCAAAATTCATACTTCTGACTTGCAAACACATTGTCTTTAGTTGTTCCATTGCCAACTTGACAAATTGTTCTTTGAATGTCAACTTGTTATTTGTTAGTCTGCAAACCTTAAGCAATTATAACCCTCGAAGGTTGGAGTTCCCTCAACTCTATTTCAACGTGTGCCAAGATTTTGAAATTTTCTTTGAACTTATAATCATCCATATATTGGGTTAAAAATCACAGTTTCTTATAATACTTTGCAACAATTTTTATAAAAACTCTTCAATTAGACCACATTTATGACATAAATACAATAAAGAACCAATCATAATGATTTTTTAATCTTTGTATTTGGATGAGTACAATGTTATTGGGTTCACCTCTTTTATGGTTTTATATGTATTCTTAATATATATTTTTTTTCAAATTTTTTTAAAGAAAGTTTTAAGCTCTTTTGATGCCTTGATGGTATAACTATCGAACAACATTTAATCTCACAAAAAAAATCTAGTTACACAAAAATGGGTCCTACTTGGTAGGGCCCATTTTTGTGATAGGCATGTGGCCAATTGACATTACTTTTATTAATATCAGACATGTAAAGAGTAAGACCTATTTTTAATATGTGTATAATTTAAGAAACAAATACAGACATATGGAGTGGGAGGTCTCCTATATAAATTTTCCAACATTTTAAAAATTATATGCTTTTGCTCTTATAAAAGATCTACCTCTCATAAAATGGAGACCCATTTAAATGTAGCTCTCATGTCCCAACTTTTTCCAATACACTAAAGCTCGTGCTTATCAATTCAAATTTAGTTTGAGAAATTGTCCCTTAGCCTATGTTCGACGCTATCGTGCCAACTATTCACGAAGATCATTCTCGCATCTATAACAACCGTCAAATCCTAGTCTAAGTGATGCCAAAACTTTTTCCTTCAACATCAAGCCATTAACACACCCTTGAATTTGAAATTTTTGTGTGAAACAATGGTTCTTATAACTCTACTATGATTATTTGAAAAAATCTAATGAACTAATGCATCATAGGACACAAGTAAAAATATATCTATTCATGAAAACAATATCTTAGTACGAGAGATGGTTAAAAAAAAAAATCGATAGGTCATAGGGGTATGCTAATATATAATTATACAAATATGTTTTATACTTGATAAAATGAGTAATCGAATTTGTTCTGCTTAAAGGATTCATGTCTAATCAACAAGTTAAACAAATTAATCATATCCAATTTTAAAAAATCACTAGTAGAATGTTCACGCTTTGCTCATGAGGCAATATGTAAAGTTTAAAAACGAAGAAGAACTACTAAATAAACATGAACAGTAATAATTAAGAGATATATATGAATGCATTCATCGAAAAATAAATTTATGTTGCCTAAACATTTATAACAATCCATGTAAACGTTGAAGTAAAATATTGAATCAACAAATTCATGTCTTAAAATAGAACCATAGGCGGTGACAACTTTTATCCCCATTATACTAGTGTGTGATTAAACTGGAGCTTAATTTTTTCCAGTACTGCCGGGGCATATAATTAAGAATTCTATTCTATTGAGAGTCCATTTTCATCAAAAGGGGTCCTCGTCATTAGTTAAAGCTTAGAGGGAACAGCAGTAGCCGTATTTGTATTTCCCACTCCCAAGCATTTAGTTGAATTTGCGTCCTGACCTAAACGGCATCGATCATGTTCATATATATTAAAAAAGAAAGAACTGATTCCTTCATTAAATATATACATATATCAATGTGATGCACACTGAAAATTAAATAAGGTGTTACTGCTGGTCCCTTCATAATCATATATAAATATAATCATTAAGAATCTCAGGAACGCACATTATTTATCATTAACCAACTCATCATCGGGGCATCTCCCAAATATCAAATAGCATAAAATTTTCTTGTTTTCTTCATAACCTATAGGCGAAAGGCCAGAGGCTGTGAAGAAATTATGACCTAATTGGCATTGCCAAAGATGATGATTTGCCTAGCCACACCCAAGCTACAGGCTGGAATGAGCAAGCCCACAAACCGATGGGCCTCCAGTTCCATTCTGGGCAATCTGTGCTCTTGGGCCTTCTTTGTCGTTTTCCCTAAACATCTGGGCCCCTGTTTTGCCACCCGAAGCTCACAAGCACTTATAGGAAGAAGGCCCACGGGCCTGGGCCGCACCGCTTCCTTTCTGTTTCGCTTTCTCCGAGGCATGCAACTTGTCCAATAAATAAATAAATAAAGAGATATATATCGTATGACATATATATAAATATAGAAGGTGGGCCCCATCTTTTGTTTTTATCATAAATATTTTTTTATTTTGTGGATCAGGGCAAACGTGTACTGGGAGTAGGTGTCTGGGTTTTGGCATGGGAGGATGAGATCGGACGGCTAATAGAAGCGAATATCCGCATCGCTGTAGGCGTTGATGGCCGCCCAATCTTACGGCTGTTGTAAATTTCGTGATCACGTTTTCTTTCTCTTTTTTATGGTGATTTTTAAAAAGAAACTAATATTTATGAATTTAATGTGTTAATTATCGCGACGACCGCCTTACATATTCCTTTTCAATCCCCTTTCCTTCTTTCCGGTTCTGCTGTGGTTTTCCCTCTTCTTCCTCTTCTTCTTCTTCTTCTTCTTCTTCTTCTTCGGCGGCGCAAGACACATACACAACAACTACTGTTAGCTCTTCTGTATCTGTCTCTGCTCAGTCGGTCCTCCGGAGTTCATATCTTATCAGGTTGGTATAGTCTTGTGGTTTCAACGACTAGAGATGCCCCTGTTTGTCAGTGTTTTATCAGTTTGGTTTACTTTTGGGGCTTCGATGAATGGGTTCGTCCTTGTTTGGTGGGTTCTGATTCAATTCTTGATGCTGGTTTTTGTTTCTCTCCTCTTGCTGTTGTAATCCGAACAGGGGTTTTTTGCGTTTTCTGGAACTGGACAACCTGGCTATCGATAATCAACACCAGCAGAGTATTAATTTTGGGGTAATACATTCCAACCATAAGAACAGCATGGTAATTCCTCAGAGATGTAATTGGAATAGGGTATTTCGTAGCGAGTTCGATCTTTCCTATTAATGTCTTTGTGATGATTGGTTTGGTAATCAGGTGAGTCCGAGTGGTCGAATTGGGCAAGATGATGATATGGGTCCGCCATGGCTGAAACCACTTTTAAGGGGTAGCTACTTCAGTCCCTGCAAAATTCACGGAGACTCCAACAAGAGCGAATGCAACATGTTCTGTTTGGACTGTACTGGAAACGCTCTCTGTTCTTACTGTTTGATTGATCACAGAGATCATCGCGTTATTCAGGTTTTGCTTCTTCTGTAGTCCCAGCTCACTGAATTAAATTAAAACATGGAGAGAGAGAGAGAGAGAGAGAGAGAGAGTTTTTATTGCTGTTCAAATGTCATCAAAGATTCAATCTTAGATTGCTTTTTTTGTGAATTTTTGACTGGGAATTTTAGATAAGGCGATCTTCATACCATAACGTGGTGAGGGTAAATGAGATTCAGAAGTACATCGACATCTCCGGGGTCCAAACCTACATTATCAACAGTGCGAAGATTGTGTTTCTGAATGAGCGGCCACAGCCTAGGCCGGGAAAGGGAGTCACCAACACCTGTGAAATTTGCTGCCGGAGCCTTCTGGATTCCTTCCGTTTCTGTTCTTTGGGCTGCAAGGTCAGTTTCAGTCTCTCCATCTGGTTTGTGATTGCTCTGCTTTCTGATTGTCTTTCTGTGCATTTATGTTCTTGATATGGTCGTCCAGCTAGCATTCTTTGTTTTCACCCACGATGCAATCTTAAAGTTCTCTGCTTTGAATGAAAAATCCGAATTTTTTTGCATAATCCTTTTCTGCCTTCATTTTTTTTTTTTTTTTCCCAAAAAAGTAACTCCAATACGAAGTTATTTTGGAAATATGGATTGAATTCTGACATGGGTTCTTCGATTTCCCACTTGAAGCTTCCTAGCGGCAACTTCTCTGAGCTTGTGTATTGCAAGTCCTAAATTTAGGGTTGAGGGACGTTTAATTTATTTGTTTTTAGGCATGGAAGTTAATTTTGTGCGTGTTTCAAAATGATTAGAAATTTTATTTTTTAAAATAAAAACTAGAAGCTTCCTATTCAATGTATGGATAAAAATATAAATCGCATAGGTTTTTTTTTTTTTTTTTTTAAGGAAATATTTTTATATTTTAAATATTTTATTAGTTTAAAATAAAAATAAATTTTCAATTTATGTGTGAATTGTCAAATAATATTTATTTTAAGAGAATATTTTATGTTAATTTCTCACAAATTCTATTTTTAGAAATAAATGACATTTTGCTCAACATGCATATTTGTGTGATATTTATTAATATTGATGATGTGGCTTAAATGAGATGTTTGACATGCTTATATATTTTGTATGTGTTTTAGAGGAAGAAATTTTGAGTTCTAAATTTGTATTTGTATGAGTTTTAACATAATGTAGGATGATAAAAATTAAAACTTTATTTCAGTTGAAGTCTTAAAATTTGTGCTTTCAAATTAAGACCATGAAGAGACAATATTTTGCTTATTTTCCTTGAGCAATAAAAGATGACTATTAATTAAGAGGCGTTTGTTGGTTTGGTTGTGCCTTTGGGGTGGTTGGCTTTGAGCTTTTGAGTTGCTCTCATTGAGGTTATGTACAAGCAATCTTTCCTTTAAAAAAAATTGTATAGTGAATATATCATGCTTGTTCTTAAAATGATACAAATCTAAAATAATGACAATACATAATTGATGAAAATATTTGAAGTTATGATAAGTTAAAAAAAAATGTATTAAATTAAAATAAATGTGCCCTTTCATTAATAAAAAGTTTTTAAAAAGTATATTTGATATTTAAAGTTTGATGTGTATATGTGCGTGTGTTTTTAATTCCTTTTGATATGGGTCATTTAGTTTGGGCGTTCTGAGGTTGATACGGAGTCAGATATGGATGGAGGGGAAGGGGAAAGGGAAAGGGAAAGGGACAGGGTATTCAGTATTGTGTTTAATTGTGTGTACGTGTGTGGATCATGTGAAATGATACTATGTTTGATGGATGAGATGAAGACATTGACCAAATTAAAGTGATCAATGAATGATTATATGGTTTGTTAACTGATGTCCTGGTTATCTTTTATTTTTATTTTTTTGGGGTGGCAGCTTGGGGGCATAAAGAGAGGTGACCCACACCTCACATTCGCACTGAAGCAGAAGCAGCAGCAGCAGCAGCAGCAGATGCCCTCCAGCCGTGACTACTACTATCCCAATTACCATCACCGCCACCACCACGCGGCCGCCGCAGCAGCAGCAGGAGGCGGCGGCTACGAATCCTCGGAGGAGTATGAATCGTCCACAACCCCTAGGAAGATGCGAAGATCCCATATTTTCAACCGGTTGATCGTGGAGGGCTCCTCCATATTTTTCCCACACGACGGTGGGGAGAAGTCGTCGACGTCCTTAGGCTCAGGCGTGGTTAACGACGACACCTGCTTTACTAGCAACATCAATGTGGTTTCTCCCTCCACCCCTCCCATCTTTAACCACCGCAATGCCAGGAGGAGAAAGGGCATCCCCCACCGCGCTCCCTTTTGATCCCTCACAAGGTCCATTCTCGTTCCCCTTAATTAGCTCCCTGCCTACTCCATGTGTTGCGTTTCTAATAATGTAAGTCGCAAACTCAAGTCATCCGTCACACTAGTTAAAAGTACATATATGGTACTTTGAAGTTGAAGATAAAGACTGATAGGTATACATACTCCTTTGTAAATGGCCCCCGACCCAAAAAAAAAAAAAAATAGAAGAAGAAACTAGAATGTGGTATTTAATAGAAAAAAGTCGTACAGGTTAAATTAGGAATAAAATGTAGTGAGAAATTACAAGTTTGTAGTTTTTTTTTTTGGGTGGAGTAAGTGGGTGTTGAAACAGTGGTGTGTGTTTGTTTGGTTGAGTAAGGAAATGGTTTTCATCTTTGAATTAGGGATAGGGAGTTTAGGACAATATTTGTAGATATATACTATATATGTATATATAAAAATCGTGTGTGCATATTGTATATATGTGTACATTATGGCTTGCTTTGACTTGTGGTTGGAGGAAAAAAAGTTAGAAATGATATTGCAAAAGAAAAAGAAAAAAAGAATTAGGCGTTGTGCTCGGTAGTACATAGAATGATCGGCAGTTTGTACAAATACATCATTGTGTATATATGCTAGTGTTTGAATGTGCGTGCATGAAATTAAAGCAGATTTTTATGGCTGCTCTCTCTCTCTCTCTATATATATATATATATATATATATATATATATATATATGATTGATGCTTAATTTATATTCTCTACTATGCCAATAATAGCGAGGCATACCCACCTTTTTTAGCTAGTTTCTAATTGCAATGGGCGTGGGGGAATCTTACTCTGTGTGTGTGTGTGTATGGTAAGAGTAAAGTGCCTTTTTCCCTTCTTCCAAAATGAATTTAATATTATATAGGTGGGCATGTGTGTGTGTGGGGGCCGCGCAAATTGGCGTTCGGACCTCTTTTAGTTCTCTCTACCCCTACCTTTATAGCATTCCTTCTTGAGACCTTTGTTTTATTAATTTAAGTGGTTTGAGAGTGTGTTTTTTTTAATGTATTATTATTATTGCAATGTAGATAGCTTTAGTCAGTGGACACGAAGTTTTCTAGTCATAGTTTAAATTTATTGTGTTTGTACGGAACATAAATTTAAAGACAAAAGATACCAAGCTCTCTTAAGGTTTGAAAAAATGACACGGTCATGTTCTGAGATTTCAAGAATTTTAAAAACTTTTCTTAGGTTTTAGAATTTTAGAGATCGATTTATTAAAAAAAATGAACTTTTTTCTTGTATTGTGCAAAAAATAAGAAATGTTTTTAAAGGAGATTTGTATTTTTTTTTTTTTGTGTTTTTTGTTTGGTAAATTTTAGGGGAGCTTACAATTTTAGAAGAGGTTTGTATTTGGAGTGTGTATTTTGTGCAGAATTTTTAAGTTTAATTTTATATAAATTATATATATTTCACATTTAAAAGTAAACAAACACAAATAATAAGTTTACCCAGGTAATAGTATGGATTTAATTTGTGTGTTGCGGGAGTGGGCGAGCTAATTATGGCTAAATAATTTGATCACTAATATGGAATTTTTTACTCTCTCCTCTTTTCTCCTTAAATTTGGTCCCAATTTTTAAGCGGGCGTGCACGTAGGAGAGGCAATGGCAAGGAAGCTTCCTCCCGTATTCATTTTGTCCAAGTGTTTGCATACACGATAGGCGTGGGTATGTCCATAAATTAAGACATCATGTAAAATAATAATAATAATAATTGTTCCTTAACATTATTTAGGAGTTGAAGATGCAAGGACGGTCAATTTGAGTGATGTATGCTTCGATGTCAATAGTAATGTATAGTAGCGGTACCATGCATCGACATAAACAAAGGCGAGTCTTTAATTCTATATAAATTAATATTAAAGACCGATCATGGGTCATTCATTTTTATTACTTGTGTTGCAGAATTGTGATTTATTTACTGTACGCTTATAGTGGACACTATTGACTGAGTGTGAGATAAGATTCGCGATGTTATAGAAAAAAATTAAAAAAATAAATAAAATAGGTGAAGGAAGAAGAGAAGATTTGGACGACACGTAAGCTGGGAGGAGAACTGAACGCCCCCAAATGTGAACTGAAAGGGACGGGGAGGACACCCACTTTTTCATCATCATTCATAATCATCTGGAATGGACTGCATATCATCCAAATGCACCATATAGCTAATGAAGCAGACCCGTATGGACTCTGGAAGGCCGCGCCGCCCTCTCTCTCTCTCTATCTCTCTCTGGTCGTGGCATGGGGTTGTGTGTGTGGGTCTGAAAATATACAATTCTTTATTTATATAACACGGCGCTGAGCCTCCGAAGCTATACTTCAATTAAGTTCATCTTTTACCAGTTATTTTAAAAAAAAAAAAAAAAAAAACGAAAAATCGATAGCGATGGTTCAGAAAGATGGGGGGAAGGAGGAGCAGCCACGTATGGCCATGCCTTGCCCTTCTTTCCACACGTTCTCAATGTCTTTTCTGCCCACCGCGGATCTGCATCCCCTTCCCTTTCCCCCGCCCCACCGGCTGTTCAGATAAGTTTCGCTAATAAAAATAGTATTAAGGCCCCTGTTTTCATGATGATGATGCTGCCCTCATCCTCATCCCTCACTCATCCATCCCTACGCCTTAATCCTTATCTATCACTAGTTTTATCTTTTTCTTTTCTTCTTTAAAAAAAAATATATGGTGGCCATGTAGTCAATATGCGTAGTCCTTTTGGGACCTAAAAGATGGAATGGTTAAAATCCCTACCACAAGTTTAGTAAAGAAATGACGTGGGTGAAATTGGCACCCTGTGTACGTGCCTTCTGCAAAATATATATATATGGACCCGTTACGGCATTCTCGCAATACAACATTTTTTAACATATGATACTTATTAGGTTTTGAATTTAATTTCGGGGAAGTATTATCTGTATCTATTAATTTCATGCATTTATCTTATAAAAGGTGTCTCATATAGTTGGGGTCAGATCATCTTTATGAGTTTAAGATTTTTTAGTATATATTTGATTTAATTCAAAAATTTTCTAGCACACATCCAATCCAATGTGGGGTTATAATACTCCTTTGTCTAATCTCTAACATTCTCGTCAAAGCAACTTTCAAGTTTCGTCTTGGACTTAATTTCGGAGCTATTGTCTGTTTTGTTCATTGGCTTGACATATTTGTTTTATAAAAAGTGTTTCACACAGTTAGACCTTAAATTATCATTGTATGTTCAAAATTTTCTTAATTGCACATATGATATAAGATTGTTACAGCTGTCATCATAAACTCCTACGAATAAAAGTGCCCCATAAATTAAATATTATTATTAAACACTTGTTGGGCATTCTTTTATCAAGGTATTAAATTATTTTCTTAGCGTTCAGGAATATTAATTTATTTATGTTGTAGGTAGTGTTTTTTAAATTCTGAATTTGATTTTTTTAGATTTGGATTAAATTCATCCATATAAATTTAAATTTTAAATCATATATCAATTTTAAGTCTTGAAATTTATATTTTCATCAAACACAAAACAAATGTTTTTTTTTTTTCTCTTGAAAGTCCAATATCATTATTGTTTCTCTTGAGAAATTAGCCTCATGGCAAAAGGAGGAAGGAAAATTCATTCCTCTATTCAAACTTTATATTACTTAAATAGATAAAAAAATATTGAGTTCCCCCCTAATATAGGTATTTTACATACGGAATGAGGGGATGGGAAGAGTTAGGTTTAGTTTAGTTCGAGTTTTCAAAGAAACCTTTTAAAAAGGAGTTGGTGAAAAGAAACCTTTTAAAAAGGAGTTGGTGAAAAGAAACCTTTAAATATTGTTTTATGTTATAAAAGATGTAGAAAAATAAATAAATAGAGACGAGACAGAAATTTACGTAGTTCGAGTATACCTACTCCACGGGTGGATGGATCAAAACTTCACTATCACAGGATGAATTACAATTTGATATGAAATCGACCATGTATAAGATATCTCTATCTTCTCTTTATCTCTCCTCTTCTTTCTATATACTCTACTTACTTCAAGCATGCGAGTATTCAAGCATGCAATGTTTATACAAGCATGCAAAGATATATCCTCCAAATGTGAGGCGTAGGGTGTCCTTTTATAGGGTAATATCGATACCTATGTATTTATTTAGGTGGAAACCAAAGTGGTGGAAGATGGGCTGACGTCCACATTTTCCATAACCTATTTTTCATAACACTCCCCCTTGGATGTCACCTATATATTAACTACTTTTGTTAAGATCTTTAAGTTGTCTCATTCCGATAAGAGGAACCAATTTCTTGAATGTTGTAGTAGGTAAAGTTTTGGTAAACAAATCTGCTAGATTATCACTTGATCGAATTTGCTGAACATTTATATCACTATTCTTCTGAAGTTCATGTGTATAGAAGAATTTTGGAGAAATATATTTTGTTTTGTCACATCCTCCTCTTAGTTGAGCTATATATGCAGCATTGTTTTCATATAAAACTATTAGAGTATTCTTTATTGATTGAAAACCACAATTTGCTTGGATATGAGAAATCATTTATCTGAGTCACACGTATTCTACTAGCTTCATGAATAGCTAGTATTTCAAAATGATTGGAGGATGTTGTTGTAATCGCCTGCTTTACTAATTTCCAAGATATTGCAGTTTTTTCGTAAAGAAATGCATATCCAGTTTGAGATTTAGCATTGTAAGATCACACGTATTCTCTACTAGTTTCATGAATAGCTAGTATTTCAAAATGATTGGAGGATGTTGTTGTAATCGCTTGCTTTACTAATTTCCAAGATATTGCAGTTTTTTTTGTAAAGAAATGCATATCCAGTTTGAGATTTAGCATTGTAAGGATCAGATAGATTTCCAGCATATGCATATCCTACTAATTGAGCTTTGAAATCAAATGAGTAAAATAGACCCAAATCAGATGTACCTATCAAATAGCGCAGAATGTGCTTAATTTCATTCCAATGCCATCGAGTAGGAACAGAGTTGTATCTTGCTAGTAGATTTACAGAAAATACAATTTCGGGTCTTTTACAATTGGTCAGATACATTTGAGAGTCGATAACACTTAAATATGGTACTTCAGGACCAAGTAATTCATTCCCCTCATCATGAGGTCGAAATGGATCATTGTTAACATCAAGTGATCGCACCATCATTGAAGATCCCAAATGATGAACTTTGTTCATATAGAATTGCCATAGAATTGCCTAAATAACTTTTTGGTATATTTAGATTGATGAACAAGAATTCCGCCATTTACATGTTCAATCTGTAGGCCAAGATAATATTTTGTCTTTCTTAAATCTTTCTCCTCAAATTCCTCCATTAAATAATTAGCAACTTTAGTGAGCTCTTCAGAAGTCTCAACTAAATTCAAATAATCAACATAAACGGCAATTATAGTAAATCCAGATTCTGATCTTTTAATAAAAATGCATGGATAAATTGGATCATTTATGAAACCTTCTTTCTCAAGGTACTCATTTAATCGATTGTACCACATGTGTCTAGATTGCTTTAATCCATATAAAGAATGTTGGAGTTTATTCAATATAAATTTATGGGTTTTGCTTTAGGTAATTTAAATCCTTCAGGGATTTTCATATAAATTTCATTATCTAACGATCCATATAGGTCTGTTGTTACTACGTCCATAAAACGCATACTCAGTCGTTCAACGACTGCTAGCCCAATTAAGAATTTGGAAGTGATTTCATCCATTACAGGAGAATATGTCTCCTTATAATCCACCCCCCCCCCCTCTGCAAGCTTCCTCTTAAAACCCGTCTCTCCTTCTCTCATCAATCTCTCTCTCTCTCTCTCTCTCTCTCTCTCTCTCTCTCTCTCTCTCTCTCTCTCTCTCTCTCTCTCTTTAAGATTTCTCTTGATTTCCCAGCCAAATCAAAACACGAATACCATATCTAGGTCCCAGCTCTACTCTTGACTACTTTAACTAGAGTGGATTCATCGTTTGGATGTCATAGGCACCACTTTAGGGCTGAGGTAAAGGGAATAGATTATGTCTAATTTTTATTTTAAAATATTCCTGATTAAATTTTGAGTATGTGAATTTAATTAGATTTATGTTACGTAAAATATGCCCGATTTAAATTGAGTATGTGGAATTAAATTAAATTGTAGGGATTTTATTATATCAGATTTTTGGAAATATTTTGGAATTAATATAAATTTCTTTGATTTGATTATATCAAACTGAAAGTCGAGCAATAGTGACGAATCTCTATCTAGGGGTGAGCATAATTCGGGGAAAACTAAATTAACCGACCGAAATTGGTCGATTCGGTTCGGTTAAAAAAATTGATTTGGTCGGTTCGGTTATGCCTTCCAACATTTTGGTGAATTAGGTTTCGGTTCGATGAATAGAAAATATTAATTCGGTTAACAGATTTAATAATTAATTAAATTTTAAATATAAATTAGTATATGTTAATTCGTTAAAGGCGTAGGCGGGATAGGAAAAAAGGCGAAGCTGGTGGACCATGTCTCCAAATCCGACATCTCCACCGTCGTGTCGTTGCCGTCGAAGAGCACCAAGTTGATTTTGGCGTTCGTGCTAGCCCCCATGATGTCCCTTGTTCTTATAAACAATGTGTACACACAATCATCTCCCTTCACCTGCCGAGTGCCAATTTTTTTTTAGACCAAATAAAAAAATTTAAATGAAAACACAGTGCCCAACAATGGTTCCTCTGCCGCCGCGCCCAAACAATTCCTAGACATGAGATCGTTGTCCACCGGCGGGGTCCTGAAACCTTCTTCACTCTAGTTGTGCATGCAACTCAACGAGCTCAATTCAAATTTTGGGTCCCAAATGAAAGATCCCACCAGCTTGGAAGAAAATAATTCAGTCAATGTCTGCTATTCTGATACTGCACCTGCCTCCTCTTGGTCTGCATTGTTAATTTCGGTTAAATTCAGTTAATCGAATTACCTGAAAATAAATTTGGTCGGATTCAGTTCGGTGAGGCCCAACAGTTCGGTCAGTTCGGTTAATAGTGTTCTTTAACCAAAAATTTTGGTTAATTCGGTTAATTAACCGAAATTGGCCGAACCGACTGTTTGCTTACCCCTATCTCTATCTATCACTAATAATAGGTTTTTAGTGATGAGTTTTAGCCCAAAAATATTGTTAGTTTTAGTAACGATATTACACCTTTCGTAATAGTCTGCATCCGTCACTAATACTCAATTATTAATGATGGTCCTAAATCTGTCACTAATAATGAGTTGAGATGACAGTTATAGTGACGAATTTGTAACCGTTAGTATGTCGTCACTAATAATTAATAGTGACAATTTTTTGCCGTCACTAACCAGTTGGTGTAAGCATGGAAACATAATTAAATTATTATTTTAAAAAATTAAATATCATGAAAAATAAATAAATAATACTAATAATTCAGAAAAATACTTAAATAATTATATTGTTATAAATATTTTGTATATACATTTAATCAAAATTAAAATGGCTAAATATATTTTCAATAAAAATACAATTAAAAAAATCGACTAGGATTAGGCAATTGGCCAAATTGTGACTTACTTTCTAGGTTTGGTTGAATATCATGTTTAATAAATAGCAACTTCAATTAAATTAGGAAAAATCAATAAATTGACTCGAATAGTAGCCAATCAATGAATATAAATTTGAATTTTCTTTATTCATTTAGTATTCATATTTTATACACAAAAGAACTAGCATCTAATTTTATAAATTTAATTTATAAATAATCGATTTTAAAATTTTTGCTTATGTTTTTATCGTTGTATATGTTAAGTTACTTTAATTTTTCATATATTTTTTAAAAATAAAATATTAATAGAATTTTTTTGTTATGTTGATATCATCATTGGTTGATTGAAGTGTTTGGACTAGATAGACAAGTTAATTTGAGGAACAATTATATCTTTGAAAAGTGAATAGGTGAATCAGGGGACCAATTGATTATTGAATTGATTGGTTCAATCACTGTGTGCCAATCAATTGACATTAACATGCATGACAAAAATAATTCTACTATTTTTTTTTTAAAAAAAAAGAAGAAAAAGATATTAAGGTTTGACATAAAGATAATGACTTCTCCTAAGATTTCAAAAATTTTAGAAAATCTCACATGAAGTTTCAAAAATTCCAAGGACATTCCTAGTCAAAATAAAACAAATCTATTTTTGTATTTTACAAAAATACAATTTTTTTTTAAGGAAGGTCTGTGTCTTTTTAGCAAACTTCAAGAGAGATTTATAACAATTTTGAAACCTCAGAGGAGATATGACTCATTTTTTACAAACCTCATGGGAGGTTCCTGAGATTTTTAAAACCTTAGCAGAGGTCTCTGTCTTTTTACCAAACTTAGGGGGAGGTGAGTCTCTTTTACCCTAATAAAAAGAAGTAAAAATTATTAATAAATCATAACAAACACGAAGTAATTAAAATGCTACAAGGTATTTATTCGGTGTAATTTTCATAAAAATTAAATGATTAAATACACCATGAAACAAATAAAAAAAATTAATACTTTTAAATTTGAGTAACCAATCAAACATAGGGCTAAAAAAAATATTTAAATTTTTTTCAAAATTCATACTTTATAGATTAAAATTATAAATTTAAATGTTAGTTCTTTTATTTTCAAAATGATATTAATTGGTTGACTTTGTTTGAGTCAATTCATCATTTTTTTCTTATTTTATCCAAGTTGTGTTATTAAATATGGTACACAATTAGACTTGGAAAGTGAACGACAATTCATCTAATCAGTTGATACGGGTAAATTTTTATACCATATTTTGTTTTTGGGCAAAAGATATAAACCTCCCTTAAGGTTTGACAAAAAGATAATAATTTTCCCTGAGATTTCAAAATTTATAGAAACCTCCACTAAGATTTCAAAAATCCTAGGGACCTTTCCTGAGGTTTGTGAAAAAAAATATAAACTTCCCTTTGTTTTTTACAAAAAGATAAGTTTTTTGAATGGACGTCCGTGTCTTTTTAAAAAATCTCAAGTAAGGTCTGTGACATTTTTGAAACTTCTAGGCAGGTTTGTGACATTTTTGAAACCTTAAGGGAGGTCTTTGTCTTTTTGTCAAACCTCAAGGGAGGTAAGCGTTTTTTACCCATTATTTTTCAAAAATATATTTAGTCATTTAATTTGGAAGAAAATTGTATATAACTAACATTTTGGAACATTATAGTTATCTAAAATCATTTTGAATCATTATCATTTTTCTCTATATATTTTTAAAAATTTTAAATAATAATTTAATTTTGATGTCATACTTTTGTCAACTGATTAACTTGAACTACTCAAACCAGTCAAACAGATCAATGTGAGAACTAAGTGCCCGATTCATTTAAACTTCAATCTTCAAAACAAAGCTTTGTACTTAAAAATAACTATTTTTTTCAACTTAATTTAATAAATTACTGTAATTTTCCTAATTTGTCTTATCACAACTGAATGAGAAAGAGTAAAATTGTAATTTTATTAAGGGTAATTTTTTTTTTGTGCACTTAACTGTTGACTTGTGAATGATTCTTTTTGCACATAAAATCAAATCTCAAGAACTTTTTTGGTAGTTTTTACAAATTAAGAATGTAGAGTGTCATATTTAGAAAAGTTACGGATGTTATTAGATTTTTATTGTCCTTTCTAATATGACATTTGAAATGATTTGTAATGAAAAAGTTTACTTCAAGTTAAGTCAAGTGGCTTTGGGGATTCCTTTTTAACGATCTCTTCCTTGGAAAAATAAAATGACAAATTGGTTCCACTATGCAAAAAAATCGTCTATTAAATATATTTTAATCGGGCTGATTCCATGTTTGATTACGTGGTGTCTCTGGAATCGAAGATGTAAAGCGAGAATGGAAGGATTTTATCAAAGTGCAGATCAGATGTGGAGAAGTGTTCGATTCTAGGTTAGTTTTATTGCTGAGAGCATTCAAAAATTGAAGAAGTCAGATATTAAGATTTTGAATGAGTTTCAAATTAAGCATGAGCGAGTTTGCGAGAGGTTTAGAAAAATTATTTCATGGGTTAAACCTCCAATAAGGTGGATAAAATTTAATTGTGATGGGAGTTGTAGGGGCAATTCGGATACTTCAGGAGGTGGAGGAATTATTCGGAATTGTCATGGTATGGTAAAAACGGTTTTTTCAAGTTATTTTGGCAATGGTACGAATAATAGTGTGAAATTAAAAGCAATCAGGGAAGGAATTCGTATGGGTAAATGTTTGCATTATGTTAATGTGATAATTGAAAGTAACTCACGAATTGTAGTTGATTGGTTTCGGAAAGGTAGATGTACTTTGTGGTATCTTTGGGAATTTTGGGAGGAGCTCGTGGCAGAGTTAGAAGGAGTGAATTTCATGGTGATGCATCAATATAGGGAAGGCAACAATGCTGCCGATTTTCTTGCTAAAGAAGGAGAAATGAGAAATAATGTAATCTACAAAGAACAACACCTTCTACCACGTTATCTGAAAGGTATCTTTCGGATGGATAAGTGGGGTCTTGTTTCCATTCGTTGTTAGTTCATCTCTAGAGTTTCGTTTGGTGCATTTTGTTTTGTTTTTTGGTTGTTTTTATGTTTTTTTATCCTTTGTTGGTTATGTTTAATTTTATTTGTCCTAATTTGGTTGGTTGGTATTAATTTGTAACCACGGTATTCTTTCGCCAAAAGTGAGGGTTTATTAATAAATCAATGGAGGTACCATCCTCTTTTACCAAAAAAATAAAATAAATAAAAGTCAAGTCAAGTGGAGAAATGTTGTATTTGTCAATAAAATTATAATCTCTAAAAATCTTTAGCATATGTAATATCATATATAGGTGGGATCAATTACATGAATCTTTTTCCGATGTGATTATGGGCAATTTTGGAATTGTCTCTCAATTCCTACTCAATTTTGAAATTGCATCACAATTCCTACAAAAAAAAAAAAAATCCTACTCTCGAATGAAATTCTATCTTTTTCCACAAACCAAACTTAATTTTGGGATTGCTTCTCAATTAAAAAATAAATAAAGAAGGAAATTAAGATCCAGTTTTCAATTTCAAAATTTATAATTAATTAATAAATTAATTAATTATTAATATATAAGCAGCGGCAAAGATAACATGACATCTACTAGAAATGAACTATTAATATATTATAAAAAAGTTAAATTCATTGTTGAGCAATTAATATTTAATTTCAGTAAATACGCCTAATTAAATGTTGACCTAAGGATTAAATTGTTGGCCATCATCCAAGGTCTTAGACACATTGATTGGGAATAGGGCAGTGGACTGCGTTGTAAATTGGTTCACTTAATATTGACGGAATCGATCAAATTGATCAGTTAATTATTTTCAATTTGTTCTGAATGGTTTGTCCATCAAGCAGCCTACTCCGCCACATGCCAATTAAAACGTGGTGAAACCAACCATTGACTATGACGCTAGAATCGTTCTGCCCCATATGAGTCCTTGCATATCTAATTAAATCCTATCCTTAACCAAACAAAAGTTTTCATGCGTTTGAAAATCAAACCAAACCATTTAAAACTGCGCTTGACCGAAATTTCATTAATCGATTTTTAGATCAATATTTAATGGTTAATCAAGTTGAACCGTCAAATATAATTTAAAATTTTTGAAACACTACAAATAAATTTTTTTTTCCTTTCATAATAATCAACACATAAATTTAAAATATTAATCATTAAAATTTAAACATCAATCTTAATACAATACAACGTTTTTATTTTATATATATATATAGTATTGTAATACATACTATGAATTCTTTTTATATATTTATAAAATAACAGTTATGTTTGATTAGTTGTGATTGTTGGATAGGCCGAATTGAAAATAATCCGATAAATGAAAAAAATTAAAATTTCTAAACCAAAATCGAATTGAGAAATGGTTAGTCGATTTTTTTATTCGATTTTTCTTGCCCACATGGCATGCCCACATGTCAATGACAGATATATTTTTCCATGATGACAAGCCACAAGGGAAAGGACTAAGCCATAAAAACTACGAATCCCGTCAACCATCAATCTCGCTAGCTTTTGGAGTTGTGATCTAATATTTGACATCTGCATTCATAATATTTGAATAAAATTTAATAAATTCGTTTTTTATATCTAATGCATAGTAATTTATATCCGAATCCTAAAATTCAAGCCTTCAAAATATGCAATATTCCAATAAATTGGGACCCTTTGAACTCTTATTTTTTTGCCAAACCCGAAGTGAAAGTGATTCTAGGATCCATAAGGCTTCCTAAGATCCCTTGCTTACCCTAGCCACTAGACCTTACTTTGATGGACTCATTTCTTTATTATTGTGACAAAAAGACACATAACTTACAATCAACCAACAACTTTTGACTTTAGAGGCACACAACTTTTAACAAAGAGACACATAGCTTAGAATCATTCATTTCACAAAGGAAATTCAGGAGTGGGAGCTTGTAATTGAGTCATGAGTTGGGAAAATCATGTAGAGTATCCCATTCATACGCACTATTTTGTGACCAAAGGAGATTCCTTACTGAGTTGTAGAAATACGGTCTGTGTAGGATGAAGACACTATGAACAGTGGATGCGATATGTGGTTCAAGCTTCCAGAGGTTGTGATTTCCCATGATATTGGTCCACTTTTTTCTTCAGGTGAGAAGTGGGTCGAACCATTGTAAAAAAGTCCATAGCAGAGATCCTTGATTAGCTGGATCATGGAGATGAGCGTAGGTTTCCTATAGAGGTATGAATACAATATGGACCTGCAAAATAGAAACATACGACATATACCATATAACGTTAGTATCAAAAGACGAAGGCTTGATGATGTATGGATTGAGGAAAGGATAAGATGGAAAGGTGAGGTGGTGGCTTATCCTGTCAGCATAAGATCTAAAATGGGTCATGGCAAGAATTTTTAATTGGGCTGAGTTTTGATTCTGTGAAGGGATTTCAAGAGGGAAAAACATTTGAGTAGAGGCACTTAGATGAAGGATTTCTGAGATAGAGGATGAGGCCATGAAGATCAAAGGGATGGCTTGGTGGCTTGAGATTAGGAAAGAAGTTTTCCAGAGGCGAGAGAGCATGTTAGATAGAACATTGTGGACATCTTTTATATGTTTCACAGAGAAATCATATTTGGAAAACTAATCCTTTAACCTTTTGAATTCAAGCATGCCAGGAAAAGATGAACTATCCATTTTAATGGTGAAATGTTTAGTTCTGACATAAAAGTCAAATTTATGAATCCCATATTTTACCGCAAGAATTTCTTTGAAGACTCTGTGCTAGTGCTTCTGTGAATCTTTGAATTCCCCACTGGCGTGTCCATAATAGGACCTTCTTTTTTCCTTTTCTTCAAGTAATAATGCTCCCTAGTAATGGTCATCGGCATCAGTCTGGAGGATAAGATTTCCCATGGATGGAATAATCAAGGGCGGTGGATTATCTGCAGCTTTTTTGAGATGTTGGATAGCCTTTGTCTGGTCAGGGCCCCATGGGGGCGGCTTTTTCTTCAAGAGCCTTGACAGAGTACTGGTAAAGTGTAATGACCCAAGAAAATTTATCAGGTCCTCGTCGATGAACACAGGGGATTCATCGACAAGGGTACAAGAGGGCCTCGTCGACGAAGACACGTCTCATTGACGAGAAGATACTGAGAGAGGATTTTTGGAAGTCTGAAATTTTTCGATGAGGGTACAGGTTCGTCAACGAACTTTCTACAGGACTCATCGATGAGGTGACGTGTCTCATCAACGAATTCAGCTCTATAAATAGCTAAAACTCAGATTTTAAGTAGAATTTTCAGCAAAAACTTTACTTTCTCTCTCCTTTTCGGTTTCTCTCCCTTCTCTCTTCGATTCTGGCCTTGTTAGTCACCGGATCGATGATCTGAGGCCATTACAATGCTCCTGAGGAAGTTCTCTTCAAGTCTGCTGGAGCGGATCGTCGGTGGAACGGAGTTGGGTTTCATCCCAGATTTAGGGTAAAGCCTTTTTGTTGAAATTTGACCTTCCAGCAGTTGTAGGAAATGTTGTAGACGTAGAAATATTAATATTTTGTTCTAAGATATATGATTTTTAGGGTGTTGAGTGGGGAACCCTGAGAGTGTAGGACTCATCATAGTAGGGGAATTTTTAACAAGAATCAGGTAAGGGAAATATGCTATGTTAGGTAGTTCTAGAATGATTTTTAGTATGAAATGTATAATTTTTCCAGGTTATTATTCACAAAAGAATTTTATACAGTTATCAATTATGAATAATATGTTTTAAATTACTGTGTAGCTTGAGAATATAGATATAGTATAGAAACATGCTTTACAATATTTTTCAGAGTTATGTTTTACAGAATATACAGACAATGGATATATTTTATAATAATTACAGAATACCATGATTATACAGTTTTACAGTACCATGACAGATAGATTTACAGTTAATCTCAGAAACACAGTTGATATAGATACAATTTACTACAGCGTCATGGTTAATACAGTTATTACAGAATCATGGTAAAACAGATAATTGTATATGGAGATGTATTATATAGTATAAGACCCTGATGGACTATTATAGATACAGTTTATAGAGCACGATACTGTAGCTATATATAGTATAGAGTGCAACCACCTATTCAAATAATACGTGGTAGGAAGGTCAATCGCACGCCCACGAGAGGATGAGCTCCTTATCAAATATGGGTTGAGGAGGGCTGATCAAACTGATGGAGTATAGTGGTTTATCCTGGTCAGCCAACTAGGATAGATCCCGCTACGAGCCGCACAACCCTATCATGAGGGGTTAAATCATGACATACAGTTATCCATCTAGGGAAGTTTTCAATTATTATTATGTATGTACAGTTTCACAGAAATAGGGAATGTATATATATATTAAAAGTATTATGTATAGAAACCTAAAATATAGATATGTTAAGCAACATGGGAAGGGTGGTGGTTTATATTATTTGTACTATAGTTACAAATTCAGTTATATATGATTATATAGAAATAGATCTTCATAGTATTGTAACTCATTTGCCACACACTAGTAATAACATATTTTGTCTTACTGAGCGTCGTCTCATTCCATTAAATTAATATTTTTCAGGTGATCCAACTATGCAAGCAGATCAGGCTCGCAGATATAGGAGGTTACAGGTCAGGCCTATCAGTAGAGTGAGTATTTTAGGAAGGTTACTCAGTTGAGAGTATTTAGGGAAACAGTCATATATGTATATTTTGGGAACATTTTAACACTCTAGTATTATATATTTTCTTGATTATGTTTATATGAATTCTGCTTCTCGTTGCTTAGGTTGATGGTTTGGTTTAATTTAGTAGGTATCAGAGCATTATAAATTTCATAGTATTAAAAAAAAAAAATAGAACTGGAAAATAAATAGCAGGTCGTTACATAAAGTGACTAGCATGTGGGATAAAATCTCTAACATAGTTATGTCAAGAAACTGCTGGACCTGCTTTACCAATAGATAGTCATTAGGAAATTGCAATAATTCTCTGGAAAGGTGGGGTCCTAAACGGATGGTGCCGTGTGATATTTCCATTCCCAAAAAATCAATCTCATATTGGCCAATCATGCTTTTCTTTTTTGAAAGCATTATCCCATATTATGATGCCAGCTGTTGGAAATGCTGAAGGAGATTGTAATGATTAGTCTGGGACTTTGAGAATAATAAAATATCATCAATGTATATCAGAGTACTATGAAGAATAGGGTTAAATATTCTAGTAATTGCTCTCTAAAACAGTGATGGAGCAATCTTCAAGCCAAAGGGTAATACTGTAATATCCCAGAAAATGTTACACAGGGCTTCGTTGACGAACATAGGGAGTTCGTCGACAAGGGAATAAGGGGGCCTCGTCGACGAGAAGATACCGAGAGAGGGTTTAAGGCTGACTGAAACTCGTTGACGAGGTGACATGTTTCGTCGACAAATCCTGCCCTATAAATAGAGAAAACTCAAAATTTTCAACAGAATTTTGGCACAAAGGATTCTTTCTCTCTCTAAAAATGCCTCTCCCTGCTTCTCTCTTCGATTTCGGGCCCATTTCTCATTGGATCGAAAATCTGAAGCCACCATGATGCTCTTGGCAAAGTTCTTTGCAAGTCTGCAGGAGCTGATCGTGGGAGAATTTGGTTTGGAATTCATCCCAAATCCAGTATAAGGTATTTTATTCAGATTATGCGTTCCTTGTAGTTATAAGAAATGTTGTAGGTAAGAAAATACTGATACTTTGTTCTAGGGGATGTTATTTTCAGGATGTTGAGTGGAGAACCTTACGGGTATAGGGTCAGAATTTAGTAGGGGTTTTTCAGAGATAAGGTAAGGGAAATATGCTATGCTAGGAATTTTTATATTGTTAACAAAGATTTTACACATATGTATATACCAACTTATTACCCGGTTTTACAGAATATGAATTTTAAATGCTTGTGTGGCTTGAGTAAATATTTATGTGATGAAAAATTTATATAGTTTTTATAGTATATCATACTATACTCATTACATAGATATAGACAGTATATCATAGATATTTATCCAGAACAGCATATTACAGTTTTACTCAGATCAGTATGTTATAGTTTTATACAGATCAGTATATCACAGATATTTATCCAGAATAGTATATTAATGTTTTACTTAGATCAGTATATTACAGCTTTATTCAGAACAGTATATACAGTATTTATAGTTTGTCATGTTTCCTATTACCATAACATACAGAGTATATAGACAGAGTATACATACAGATATATAGAGATAGCATCAAGATGCTACTGATACAGAATATAGAGATTACAGAGTTTACAGTATAGAAAGATAGCGTTATGGTAATTTTGGAAACATGATAAAAATAGTAAAAGAGTATATATGCATATATATATATATATATATATATATATTTATATATTTATAGTATCAGATCCCTAAGGAATGATTACAGATAGATACAGATAAAGAATACAGAGCACGGTACCGTTGCTAGATACAGATAGAGTGTAACCATATATCTTAGATAGTGTGTGGGTACCGTCAATCGTGCTCGGAGAGTATGTAGCTCCCTAATTCGCTGGGTTGAGGGGGCCGGTTTGACGAGGTAGCAGCCAGTCTCACGCCTAGGAGAGTATACAGTTTGGTCGGGCTGAGGTAGTGTAGTTTGGAGGGCCGACCAGATTAAGTCCCGCCTATAGGCTGCACAACCCTGTCATGAGGGGTCAAATCATGACATACAGAGTTCCAGGGATAAAGCACAGTTATATATATATATATATACAGTTTTACAGTATCTGATGAGTATAGTATGATTTTAGTAGTATGAAAAGTAGAGAATACAGATGATACATTTATATTTTAAATTGTGAAAAGAAAGATATGCTTTATAGATTTACTATTGTATTATAGTTCAGTTGTTATTTTAAACAGTATTCCTAACTTAGTTGCCACACACTAGTAATAGCATATTTCCACTTATTGAGCGTCGACTCACCGCATGACTTTAACATTTTTCAGGTGAGCTAGCTGGGCGAGCAGGTCAGAATCACGAATAGAGAGTATATTGGTTACCCTGGTTTAAAGGGTAAGTTTGTGTAGGGTTTTGTATTTTGGGATAGATATTTTGGAGAAAGATGTATTATATAGTTATGGTTTAGAAATACAGATTCCTGGTATTGTATGATGTGTATGGATGTATGGATTACGTTTCTGCTGCATAGGTATGATTTTATATTCAGATTTACCCTGGTACCTGCCGAGGCTTGAGTTCCATAACAGGGGGTATTAGAATAGTACATATATAATGATAGAAATTTTGAGATCGTTACAAATACAGTCCATTAAAACTGTTTATTTGAAATGTAGAAGGCAGTTTTGTATTTGTCATCTAGATGGATCCCAAGTTGCCAAAAAGCACCTTTTAGATCAAACTTGGAGAACATTGTAGCTTCAACAAGATGAACAAACTGTGTTCTAACTTTTGGAATGGGGAAATTATCATCCCTAATGAAAGTGTTAAGAGGTTTATAATCAATAACCAATTGTTTCTTTTCTCTAACCTTTTCTGGCCCTTTTTTAACATAAAAAGCTTGACAAACTGAAGATGAGCTAATTGGCTCAATCAATCCTTATTTAAGTAAAAATTGACATTCTTCTCTAGCGAGCTTAAGGTCTGAAGGAGTCATAACTAGATGAGTGGCCTTAGTTGGACTAACATGCTCATTTAGCTTAAAAGGAATGTGAATGAAAAAGTCTGGATTTTTCTAGAGAGGATGATCATAGATGAACTGATTATGTCTTTCAGCACATAATGTCAAAAGCTTGTCTTGGATGGGTTGAAAATCTGGAGAGGAATAAGAAAGAAAATAAATTTTGTTTATTAGAGCGAAGGGTTTATATTCTCCTTTGAATTTGATTCTTGAAGGGAGAATCCTTAGGGATTTTGAAAGACAATAGACATCCCATCCGAGAAGAACATTTTTTGAGGAAGTGGGCTACCAATAACATGAGTCCAAATGATGCAATTAGGAAGGAGTTTAATCCCAATTTTCTTTTTGGAAATCAGAGAAGTGGTAAAAATCTGATCATTTGCAACTCTGAAAAATTGAGTATGGGGAGACCAACAATCAGAAGGTTGGACTTTAGGATCAACCATGGTCCTATGAGAACCAGTATCAATATATGTAATGGTAGATATAGGTTTACCATATTTTTCAGTGA
Source organism: Malania oleifera (assembly GCF_029873635.1). NCBI lineage: Eukaryota > Viridiplantae > Streptophyta > Magnoliopsida > Santalales > Ximeniaceae > Malania > Malania oleifera. Next base: position 109,271,001 of record NC_080424.1, read on the forward strand.
GAAGCTAGATTTTGACATGAGGACTTTTTAGAGATTGTTCAGAAGTAAGCAAAGTTTGAACATTAAAAATCTCTTCTGAATAAGATTCTTTAGAATCAGACTCTTCTGAATTAGTGAGGACAAGGATAGTTTCCTCAATCATTTCTTTTTATTCTGATAGGAAAAATTCAACATCAGCCTCAAGATCTTTAGATTGCAATTGTTGGGCCAAATTTGTAGATTTTGCTCTATTTTAAGGACATTGTTTTGCATAATGACCTTTCTTCTTACAAATAAAACATCGAGGAGATTTGTTATGGCCTTGTTTTGACTTTTTTCTTGAAGAACCTGAATTGCTTTGATTTCCAATTTCTATGAAATGCTTTTTCTTCTTAAGACTGCAGATGCAATCTTTTTCTTTGCATTTGATCTACAGATAAGAATTTTTGCATTGCTTTGTAAACTTTTGATTCTAATTCAACATCTTTGAGAAGAACTTATGTGTATCACATTGTTTTTCAAGAGTAGAAAGTGCTAACTGGTGAATTTCTCCAATAGAGATTTCTTTGAGTGATTGTGAGAGAGATGAAATATTTCTCTGCAGTTCTAGCTGGATATCTTTTGGTAAAGAATTAATATAACTTGTTTGAGATTTTCATCATTAAAACCAAAAAGAAGATAATATCGCCTGGACATTCTTTGATAATAGAAATCAAGATCTTTTCTCTTCAAGGAGCAGCATCTCATTTCAAAATACTCATGTCTAACCTTATTAGCATGAGTATCAGGGTCTCCAATAAATTCTCGATAAAGAGTTCCCAAAGCATAGGAGGGAGTTTGGGATTTAATGAATTGTATCTGTCTATAATCACCAAGACTTTGAAACGAGTCTGTTAATGTTCTAGTAAATTTGGATGTGAATTCAATAAAAAATGTTTCTAAAGTATTCCCAGGTTTAGAGTGTAATGACTCAAAAATTTAAAATAATTAGGAAATATAATAAATGAAATGGATTAATGAATAATAAGGGGATAAAGGAAGGATTTAAGAAGGAAAAGCAGGCCTCGTTGACGAATGTCTTGTCTTCGTCGACGAGTGTCCTTCTAAGCTTGTCAACGAATCCAGTTCCTCGTCAAAGAAGGAATCCCGAGAGAGTATATTTTGGAATTCTGGATTTCGTCAACGAAGGTATCTTTTCATCGACGAAGTCTCTATAGCGCCTCATCGACGAATCCACGTGTCTCGTCGATGAAGCCCTGTCTATAAATAGAGAGTTCTTCATTTTTCAGCGAGAATTCGTGAAACTCTCTCTCCTCTCTCTCTCTCTCTAGGACGGTTTTCCCACCTTCTCTCTTCGATTTCGGGCTGAATTTGACTCGGTTTGATGTTCCGGAACCGCCACGAAGTTCGTAGGATCATTCTCTGTAAGGCTGTAGGAGCTGATCATTGGTTTGAGAGGCTTGGGAAATATCCCAAAATCCGGGTAAGTGAATTATTTTGGGATTTTATTAATGAATAATGTTGTATGGAGCCTAGGAAATAGTAAATAAGTGTTTTTCTTAAGATTTGAGTTAGTTGGAATTTATTTTAATTAAGTTAGGATTTTTAATTCAGGGTCCAAGTGAACGCTGCGGGTATCGGTTCGGGGATCCTGCCAGCGTAGTTTAGAAGTTAGGTAAGAGGGAAATTTATGTATTAAGTTAGGTTTTTCATGAATTAAAATGGATTATGTTTTATTTAAGTATATATGTTTTTCTGTGAGATATTTAAATGCCAATCATGTTAACTATGTTTTTTGAGCTTAGAAATGCTTATATAGCTATGTATATGTGAAAGTAAACAGATGAAAGTGAAAAGTAATTTTCTGAGGAATTATGTAAGAAATGAATATATTTTCAGCATATAAATGTTAAATGTGGGTTGACCTATTTTACAAGAATATATATATGAATTTTACTGTTAAATTGTGTGGCATGAGATTCAATGTGCATATATGTTAAATGTACGAGATGCAGGTTAAGTAAGTAAAGTTTTATGAATAAATTATATGAATTATGTTGTTTGTGTATGTTAAATGCAACCATGTAAATGTAAGACAATTGAAAGACAGTCATGTTAGTAGATTCTAGCGCATTTCTATGTGGACTAATTGTTGCAGATTATAGCGCATTTCTATGTGGACTAACTTATGATGGCTAAAAACCAGTTGTAGTACGAAGGAATGAAATGAAAACGTTATGCGATGAAATGAAAATGCAATGAAATGAAATGTGAAACGTGAATGATACAAATGGGAAAGAGTCACTTAAAGTGAAATGAAATGCAAAGTTAAGTTATGAACATAAATGAATGTGTATAAATGTATAATGACAGAAATGAATGATGTATTATGATATTAGAAGTATGTATGTATGTAAAATATGTTACGATTGGACGGGGCGTACTCTTCGCCTGAGGGCTTGCTGAGTAAGGCGAGTGCACTAGTAGCTTTAGATGTGGCTGTAGCTGCATAACGTACTCCCGTAAGGTTTCCGCAAGATATAGTGTAACCAACGTACTCGCTTTCGGTTTTCGCAACCCAAATCAAAATTTAACCTTAAGTTTGTTTGCTTTCCAAATATATGTAGTTTATATGATTTTTAAATTTAAACCATCCACGCAATTTTAAATATGCTGAAAATAAAGAGTAAGGGAAAGAGAGAATGAGACGTAGATTTTTACGAGGTTTGGCTTATACTCAGCCTACGTCCTCGCCTTTGGCAAACCACCAAAGGATTCACTAGTTCAATTCCGTTGATGGGTGGAATAATACCGATTACAACACTCCTTGGTTAAGGTTAGAGCCCGCCTTGTCCAAACGATATCCCCTCGTTCAGTCACTCCTTACATAGGTTAGAGCCCACCTCTCTAAGCAATATCCCCTTACTTAGCCAACGATCCAAACACCTTGGAACATCAATGAACTACAAAAAACATAAGATAAGATTTGCATACAAGTAGACTCTCTCAAAGAGCAAGTTAGCACAATTTCAGCTCTATATACTTTGAATGTAAAATATCAATATGAAATACAATGAAGCTCAAGTGTAGAATTCACCAATATCCTTCTTAGAAGAGGATTAACAGTAGGAACTCAGAGAAAGAAGAATCAGCACTTCAGAATCCTCAGCAAAATAATTTTTCAATGAGTGAACAAGAGAGCTTTGGAAGAACAAGAATATTTTCAGCTTTACAAGCAGATTTTTCAATTCTTGGATATTTTTTGATTTTCAAAACCATGTATTTATAGGCTTTTAAACTTGTTTCCATGTTGCAAAAGTTTCCTTTGAGAGTTTCCCAAAATTTTAGAAAGTTTAGAACTCAAACGGCTATATTTTTAAAAACAAGAGTTTTAAAATTTTTGCCCGTTGAACAGTGTTCAGTTAACTGAAGTCACAAGTTCAATCGACTGAACTCACTGCTGCAACTTTCTGCTTGTTGTGAAAATACTTCAGTCAACTGAACTTATTCTTTAGTCAACTGAAGTCAGTTGTTTAGTCATTTGAAGTCCTTCCCGTGAACAGTGTTTAGCTGTCTGACAGCAGTGACCCTGCTTCAATGCTTTAGCCATAACTTTTTATATATAACTCAATTATGTGTTCTTGGTTTCAAATGAAAGCTAATAGAAAATACTAGAACTTTCATGTTGAACACTTTTTAAAATAATGAGGTTTTGATAGAGAAAAATTCATTTCAATGTAGCTATATAAAAACTGACAGCAAATGGAAAAACTCTTTTTGATGTTTTTTATTCCAAAAATGACTCTAACCTTTTTAAAATAATTTTTGACTTTATAAAATTATTTTAAAGATATTTTAAAAGGTATTTAGGTCCAAGAAGTTAACCTAAGAGGTTCAAAATATTGCAAACGATATTTTAAACATTTAAAGTACTTAGATGAAAACTTCTAAAATTTTTCTCATTCTAAGTTATTGAGTCTTCATGTTTTGTTTCTTCAAGCTTCAAGCTTTCATATTCTTTGAGCTTTTTCACTTTGCTTTTCTTTGCCTCTTTGGACTTTAATATTCCTTGGCTTTCAACAACTCATTCGTGTTTTCATATTCTTCAAGGTTTCATATATCATCTTTAAATCCATGCTTTGACTCTTTTATGCTTCATTTGATCCTTGTGAGCACCTTCTCCTTACTTTCTCATATGTGAGCCCTGAAATAACATCACTCACACAAATATGTTAAATTTCACTTGTTTGTTAGCATCAAAACAAGATAACAAGGTTTTAAGCCTTGTAAGGCCAACAAGGGTATATGTTGATGACATTTTGGATGTAAATATTAATGTTTTATGTTTTATGTCGTTATGTTTTAAGGATGTTGAGGGATGAATGATTGTGAAAAGTACTGGAATGTTTTGGAATTATGTATTTATGGAAATGCAAGTGATGGATGAATATTATGGTATATAGATAGGAATAGTGTATTACGGTATTGTGGTATTACTGTATTATGGATTATGGAGGTTATGTTTATGTTTTCCGCTGTGTATGTATGAAATTATGGATTATCAGGATTTTATCAGGTTTAACGCACCGGACCCGGGTTTATGGATTCAGGGTGTTACAAAAGGTAGTTCAAGAATGAAGTCTGCGAGCAGAGATAGAGTCTGATTAGGAGGTAAAAAGGGCTTTTTAAGTTTTTGATCAATAGACTTGGAGGGCAAGGGTTTTGCTTGGATTGGAGATTTTGAAGAAATGGGTTTTGGTGGGATAAAAGATTGTCTCTTAAAGAATTCAACCATTGATTTGAAATGTTTAGAATAATTTGGTAGGTAGAATGGAGATGGAGGTGACTAAGAAATCAAAGAGTAACGAGGAGTATAGGGAAAAACTTTAGGAATATAAGTAGATGGTGGGGGATAGATGATGGTCTTGCTCTATCTGAGATAATTGGTCTTTATGCCTTTTGATTTCTGCCACTTTTTCATCAAACATTGTTCTATAGTATCCTGCAGAAATATATTGCCTGAGCTCAGCATCAAGACTATCAATTCTTCTTTTAAGATCAGAACACATAACTTTAACTCTAGAATCAAGGTGACGAAGGCGTTGGTCCATTTGAGTGCCATGACGTATAATCTTATCAACCTTGTGATCAATGGCAGATAAAGTTGTATTCTAGGACCTGGCATTCTGGGTTTGCTAGTTCAAGAATTTTTTGGCCTATGGGGGGAGTTTTTTGGAACCATCTGGTTGGACTTTAGAAGGTTGAATGATAGGTCTAGAATGAAGGTTGGATTCTGTGTATGACCATGGTTCCAAGGGAGGAAAATGTTTGTCATAGGGGTAAGCCATGAAACAGGGAATTGGTTGTGAATGGGTTTGGTTAAAACTGGGGTTTAGAATTGAATTGTAAGAACCCTAACTGTGATATATGGAATAAATAAATAAGAGAAGGGTAAAATAGTAATTGAACAGGCTTTGTTGACGAAGCTAGAGTTCGTCGACGAGAGCCCTTCTATTGCTTGGCAACAAAATGTAGGTGCTTGTCGTCGAGGAAAAGCCGAGAGGTTTCGGGAATTCAGAATTCTCAGCCTCGTCAACGAGGCCACCGCTTCGTCGACGAACTATCTTCATTGGCTCGTCGACGAAGACGCCAACTCATCGATGATGTTGGCCGAGTCAAAGGGCTATAAATATCCAATTGGGTTGTTTCTAAGCTAAGAAATGAAAAAAATCCTCTCTCTCTCTCTCTCTCTCCTAAGAACTCGAACCTCACTCTCTTTCTCTAAATTTCTTCGCCTTACGTTATTGGAATCGTCGGTTCGATGTTACCACGGAGATTAGGGAAGGATTCTCTTCAAGATTTGTGGAATGGATCTTCATTTCGAGCATTTTCGGGTTTGGTCTTGAAATCGAGCTAAGGCTCGATTTTCAATTATGTTTCGGTAGTTATGTAGGGAATATAATTGTGAGTATGTTCTGTACTTTGGTTTATAGGTTTTGGGAACTCGATTCACGGTTTAGGGGCCGTAGAGTTTGGGATTGGTATACCTGGGGAAAGGTAAGGGGATTTTGTTTATATCGGTTATTTTCGAAATCGGACTTGGTAGAACTGTGGTTCACAGTCCTGTGTGTGTTTTGGGTACTCATTTGGGGAAATCTAATGACTAAAATTATGGGTTTTTCATGTTACAGTTTTGGGAAAAAGGGGGCATTGGGTTATATCATGGGGGATGACCATGCCTTGACTTGTTTAAACTGTATATTTTTGGAAAATCATGATTTTAGATTACCAAATGGGTGTGGATTGTTTGGTTATATGAACATATATGAGTTGTGTTTTGTTGCAATGAAATAGGAATAGGGTTCCAAATTGTTCCAGGTTGTGAAAGAGTGTTCAGCTCTATATCCGAGGGTGTGAAATATCACCTGCCATGTTTGGTAAGAGTGCCCGACTCTATATCCGAGAGCATGAGCCTTACGAGCTGATCACCGAAGGGTGTGGATCTTCCAGTTGTACCGCTACGATGCCATGGGAGCTTGGGGCTAAGTCATGTGCTAGGGATGCCGTGTAATGTGGGCCGACTTCGGGCCGAAGGGTGTGACGACACCAGGTTACTTGATTATGTGTGTGTACATGTGATGCACTATGCTAGAATTGTTTTGTGAGAATACTAGAATTGCATTGAACTGTGTATGTTTTATGTCATGATAACACTTATATGCCACACACCGATATAACCTGGATCTACCTTACTGAGAAGTGTCTGACCCCTATCGTACGTACATGTTTTTCAAGTCTTCGAGTAACCGGAACTAGCGTTCTTGTGTTAGGAGTGTAGTGGTCGGTGTACTGCGGTTAGTGCTTGTGTAAGTACTAGGACTCTATCAGGTTGTCGTTTTGGGGTTTTGGTTGGCACCTGGGTTTATGTTTTGTATTATAGAGCCTAGACTCCTTTTGTATAGACTCTGGTATGGTACAAGGTATGTATAGAAAGAATAGTTTCCGTTGCCTATTTGTCATACTTGTAAATGTGTATAGGGTATATGGGAACCCCACGGGGTCGGACCCTCATTCATTTTGGTGTATTAGTGGTGTTTTGTATGGTATAGGGATAGGTTAGGTTACCAATTCACCCCTGAGTCACATTGCCGAGTTCGGGGTATGACAGCTTGGTTGTTAGATCTTGTAGACTTGGTTAGGCATAGCTGTGTGTACATACCAGAGTATAGGATGTAGGAAATAGGTAGAGTTGGTTGAGGATTGTTTTGTTGTTAGACAGAGACTCATTGGAGGTGTACCGTGTTTTTCCTAGAATGGCGATTTGAGTAAATTCGTGGCAAACCATCGATGATTTTCGTGTCGGTGTGATAGGACAGACTTGGACCCGTCAGGTGGTAGTTAACATGATTAGTTGTAAATTATTGTGTTAACTATACATGAGGTAGGAGTACTAATATATTTCTACTGTATTTTTAGAATAGAGCCCAAAGATAATAACTTGGAAAGTGGCTTTGAGGAGACTGCAAGTGATGAATCTCCTTCTATGCCTCAAGGGTTGATGAGGCAGGTCATGCGAGAGATCGGGCGGAGTGTTAGGAGACGCGAACGTTCTCCTACTGCTATGGGGTGTACCATTGAGAGGTTCACATGCATGCACCCTCTGACATTCTCAGGAGGACATGATCCGATGATAGCGGAGGGCTGGGTCAAGAAGATCGAGAGAATTCTGGAGGTGTTACACTACACAGATGAGCAGAGGGTCCTCTATGCTACCTTCCAGCTGTCTGGGGAGGCAGGGCGATGGTGGACTGCGGTGAGTTTCTTGGAGAAGTAGAGAGCCGGTCCTATGGAGATGTCATGGAGCTATTTCAAGGAGGTGTTCTTTGAAAGATACTTCCAAGCCTCCATATGAAACTCCAAGGAGGATGAGTTTTCTACGAACTCAAGGAAATATGAAGGTGCAGGGGTATGCTGCTCTATATATAAAGCTATATCGTTTTGCGTCGTGTTTGATCTTGAGCGACTACGAGAAGACTTAGAGGTTCGAGAAGGGCTTGAGGAAGGACATCCGCAGACTAGTGGGTATGTTGCAGATCTGTGAGTTTTTGATTTTAGTGGATAAGGCCACTGTGATCGAGACCGGCATTCGAGAGGATGAGGTGGATCAGGAATCGAAGAAGAGGCCAGTACCTTCTAGTTCTTAGTCGGGATCTCGCCAAGAATTATGGAAGAAGAGGAACAGGGGCTCGGGTTACTGTTAGAATGCCAAGCATTAGAATTCTCAGGTGAGTCAGTCAGGTGATCGTTGTCCCAGGTGCCACAGATGGCATAGCGGTGAATGCCAGCCATTTTGGGGTAACTGCTACAACTGTGGCCAGTTAAGTCACATAGCTCGGGATTTTCACGCACCAAAGAGGGGTAAGACCACTTTGATTCAGAATTGGGGAAGTAATTAGGTATCCCGTGGGACTTATCAGGCGAACACAGCTCCGGAAAAGGTATACTCGCTTACCCTAGCAGACGCTGAGCATGTGAGGAATGTGGTGACAGGTACTGTGATGTTGCTTTTAAATAGAGTTGTGGTTTTATTTGATTCGGGTGCAACCCAATCCTTTATATCTGCTAATTTTGTGAAACTGTGTGGGGTGGAGACCCAAGTCATGAAAGAAGGAATTTTTGTAGCTACACTATCTGGGAGTGTATCATTCTATAGGAGGATGTTAGAAGACTGCCCAGTGGTAATTTAAGGAAAGTTGCTACTGGAAAATCTGATGGTTTTATGAGATGTTAGGGTTCGACGTCATACTGGGGATGGATTGGTTATTCTCCAGTTATGCTGTGATCGATTGTCGTAGAAGGGTGGTAGTATTTAGACCTTCTAGGGAGCAAGAGTTCGAGTTTGTAGGATCGTGTATGCGTGCGATGCCACAGGTTCTATTGGCACTACAGGTGAGGAGGTTACCCTTGGACAGATGTCAGGGGTACCTAGCTTGAGTGAGGGAACCACCGCGGGATGAGTTGAGGCTTGAGGATATTCGAGTGGTCAGCAAGTTCCCGGATGTGTTTCCAGAAGAGTTACCCAATTTACCTTCGAATCGTGAGGTGGAGTTCACAATAGAGTTGTTGCCTGGCAAGGCACCGATCTCTAAGGCTCTGTACCGGATGGCTTTAGTAGAACTTCAGGAGTTGAAGGAGCAGTTGTAGGAATTACTGGATAAGGGCTTTATTCGACCGAGTGTTTCACCATGGAGAGTTCCAGTTTTGTTTGTGAAGAAAAGGATGGGTCGATGCGTATGTGCATTGATTACCATGAGATCAACAAGGTGATTGTGAAGAATCGTTATCCTTTGCCTCGTATTGATGATCTTTTTAACCAGTTGTAGGGGACCCAGGTCTTTTCGAAGATTAACCTATGGTCAGGGTATCATTAGGTGAGGGTTAGATCGGAAGATGTTGCGAAGACAGCTTTCCGAACCAGATACGTCCACTACGACTTTTTAGTTATGCCATTTGGGTTGACGAATGCTCTAGCAGTGTTCATGGATCTGATGAATAGGGTTTTCCATTAGTACCTAGATCAATTTGTAGTGGTATTTATCAATGACATTCTAGTATATTCGAGGAGTTCGGAAGAGCATGAAAACCATCTGAGGTTGGTACTACAGATTCTGCAGAAAAAGAAGTTGTATGCTAAGTTGAAGAAGTGTGAGTTTTGGTTGAATCAGGTCTCATTTTTAGGCCATGTGGTGTCTAAAGGCAGTATCTCAGTTGATCCTAGCAAGATCGAAGCTATGGTCGACTTGGTGAAATCGAAGAGTGTGCAGGAGGTTCAGAGTTTTCTAAGACTGGCGGGTTATTATCGTCAGTTTGTAGAGGGATTCTCTAAGTTGTCTGGGCCTTTGACTCAATTGACCAAGAAGGGGGTAAAGTTTGAGTGGACCAGTGATTGCGAGCATTGCTTTTAGGAGTTGAAGCACCGGTTGGTTATTGCTTTGATTTTGACCATTCCTTCTGGGGATGGCGTTTTTGTGATTTATAGTGACACGTATCTGAAGGGTGGGATGTGTGCTTATGCAGCACGACAAGGTAATAGCGTATGCTTCTCGACAACTGAAAGAATATGAGAAGAATTACCCTATGCATGATCTGGAATTGGCTACTGTTGTTTATGCACTAAAGATCTTGTGACACTACTTGTATGGTGTGCAGCGCGAGATTTTCACTGACCACAAAAGCCTCAGGCACTTTTTCATGTAGAAGGAGTTGAATATGAGGCAGAGACGGTGGCTTGAGATGATCAAGGACTACAATTGCACCATCAGTTATCACTCGGGGAAAGCTAATGTGGTAGCCGATGTGTTGAGTCTAAAGTCGGAACATGCGACAGTATCTGTGGTTGTGGCTTAGCATCATATCAAATGGGATCTAGAAATACTTGGGATAGAGTTGGTGGCCGGTGATCATCAAGCTTTCATTGCTAGTTTGGTGATCCAGCCGACTTTATTTGAGCGTATTAAAGCCATGCAGGGGTTGATTGAGATTATGGAGAAAGTACAGCAGGGGTTGGTTACGGATTTTAACATCTCGGAGGGAGATGTGTTAAGGTTTGGAACCAGGCTGTGTGTTCCAAACGACGACGATATCAGAAAGATGATTCTAGAGGAAGCGCATTGTTCGTTGTATACGGTACATCCTGGTAGCACAAATATGTATTGGGACCTGCGCGAGACCTTCTAGTGGAGTGGTATGAGAATGCAGATTGCTCAGTTCGTGGAGTAGTATCTGATGTGTCAGTAGGTGAAAGCTAAACATCAGAGGCTAGTAAGGCTGCCCTTAGCTATTCCGGAATGGAAATAAGAGCATATTTCCATGTATTTTGTGACGAGATTGCCGTCAGCACTTCACAGACAGAATGCCATTTGGGTGATCGTGGACAGGTTGACGAAATCTACTCACTTTTTACCGATGAAGGTTAGCTACCCTTTAAGTAGCCTAGCAGACTTGTTCGTGCATAAGATAGTTAGAATGCACGGGGTACCAGTGTCCATTGTGTCAGATCGAGACCTGAGGTTTACGTCTCATTTCTGGAAAAGCTTGTAGAAAGCCTGGGGATGAAACTTGCTTTCAGTACAACATTCCACCCCCAGACTGACGAACAATCGAAGAGAACAATACAAATATTAGAGGATATGTTACAGGTTTGCGTGTTAGATTTCAGTGGTGGTTGGATACAATTTATGCCACTAGTAGAGTTTGCCTATAACAATAGCTTCCAGGCGATTATCGAGATGGCACTATTTGAGGCTCTGTATGGTCAGAGGTGTCGATCTCCTCTGTATTGGGATGAGGTTGGTGAATGTCAGGTGTTAGGACCTGAACTTATGCAACAGGCATCTAAGAAGGTAGGTTTTATATAGCATAGGATTAAATAGGCTTAGAGTCGACAGAAGAGTTACAAGAATGTTCACCGCCATGAGTTGGAGGTCGAGGTAGGGGTGAGGTATTTCTAAGGATCACTCCAATGAAAGGGTTAATGAGATTCGGGAAGAAGGGTAAGCTGAGCCCGAAGTATATCAAACCATTCAAAGTTCTTGAGCAAGTGAGTTCAGTAGCCTACATAATTGCACTACCCCTAGCACTCTCGAGGATCCACGATGTGTTTCACGTATCCATGTTGAAGTGGTATGTGCTGGATCCATCGCATGTTATTAGTTACGAGGACTTGGAAATTGGGGATACTTTGGCATACAAGGAGGTACCCGTTTAGATTCTAGACCGTAAAGTTCATAAGTTACTTACCAAGGACATACCGTTAGTGAAGGATTTATGGCAAAATCACGAGGTTGAGGAAGTTTCTTGGGAACTAGAAGCAGAGATACGCCGGAAGTATCCACAGTTGTTCTGAGTATATGTGTATTACCCTACTTTGTATGGAATAAGTGGTTAGTCTTAGGGAGTGTGTGTTATTGAGAAGTCCTAAGACGGTCTATATATGTAACCACGGTGTCCCTCCACCATAAGTGAGGGTATGTATATGTATTGTGACGGGGTTTCGTTGTAATAGCCACTGGTTCTTTCTAGAGTCTAGTGTGTGTCTGATTATGTGAATGAGTTTGTGAATGAGAGATTACAAATTTCGAGGACGAAATTTTTGTAAGGAGGATAGGTTGTAAGAACTCGAATCGTGATATATGGAATAAATATATAAGAGAAGGGTAAAATAGTAATTGAGCAGGCTTCATCAACGAAGCCAGTGTTCGTCGATGAGGGCCTTTCTATTTCTCAGTGATGAAATGCAGGTGCTCGTCACCAAGTAAAAGCCGACAGGTTTCGGGAATTCGAAAATCTCAGACTCGTCGACGAGGCCACCGCTTTGTCGACAAATTGTCTTCATTGGCTTATCAACGAAGACGCCAACTCATCGACGAGGTTGGCCGAGTCAAACGGATATAAATATCCAATTGGGTTGCTTCTAAGCTAAGAAATGAAAAAATCCTCTCTCTCTCTCTCTAAGTAGTCGAACCTCACTCTCTCTCTCTAGATTTCTTCATTATATGTTGTTGGAATCGTCGATCCGATGTTACCATAGGGATCAGGGAAGGATTCTCTTTAAGATTTGTGGAACAAATCTTCATTCCAAGCATTTTCGGGTTTTGGCTTAAAATTGAGGTAAGGCTCGATTTTCAATTCTGTTTTAGTAATTATGTAGGGAATAGAATTGTGAGTATGTTATGTACTGTGGTTTATAGGTTTTGGGAACTCGGTTCACGATTTAGGGGCCATAGAGTTTAGGATTGGTATACTTGGGGAAAGGTAAGAGGATTATGTTTATATCAGTTATTTTTGAAATCAGATTCGGTAGAACTGTGGTTCACGGTCCTATGTATGTTTTAGGTACTCATTTAGGGAAATCTAACGGGTAAAATTATAGGTTTTTCATGTTACAGTTTTGGGAAAATGGGGGCATTGGGTTGCAGCTCTGGTTTCGTTGGAAAACCGTGAATATATTGTGATATATATATATATATATATATATATTATTTTATAGGGATGGTCGTGCCTTGACTTGTTTAAACTGTATATTTTTGGAAAATCGTGATTTTAGATTACCAAATGGGTATGGATTGTTTGGTTATATGAACATGCATGAGTTGTGTTTTGTTGCAATGAAATAAGAACAGGGTTCCGAATTGTTCCAGGTTGTGAAAGAGTGTTTGACTCTATATCCAAGGGTGTGAAATATCACCTGCCATGTGTTAACAAGAGTGTTCGACTCTATATCCGAGGGTGTGAGCCTTTCCGGTTGATCATTGAAGGCTGTGGATCTACCAGTTGTACCGATATGATGTCATGGGGGCCTGGGGTTACTGTAACGACCCGGATTTTAAATGAAACTTAAATGATAAAAGAAAAGGAAATTGGAAAAAAAAGAAAAGCAGAAGGAAGCTGCCAAGCTTCGTCGATGAACATAGGGTTTTGTCGATGAAGGCTTCAAGAATACCAAGAGGGGTTCTGAGGCAGCCTGAATTTCATCAACGAATACAAGGTCTTGTCGACAAAATTTGTGAAGGACTCGTCGACGAAGGTTGGGCTCGTCGACGAAATCCTGTATTGTAAGTATGAAAAAATCCGAGGAAAATATCATTTTTAAGAAAACCTCTCTCTCTCTCTCTTTCTTTACGACTCTCTCTCCCTTCTCTCTTCGTTTTCGGCCCCACCAGTCATCTGATCGACGACCCAAAGCTACCACGACGATCTTGGCGGAGTTCTCTACAAGTTTGCTGGGGCGGATCGTCAGGGAAACGAAGTTGGATTCTATTCCAAATCCAGGATAAGGCTTTCTGCTCAATTTTTGGATTTGTGACAGTTGAGAGAAGTGTTGTATGCGTTAAAATATTAAAATTTAATACTGTGAGTTTTTGTTTCCAGGGGTATTGATTGGGAACGTTGGGAATCATCCCTGAGTTGAGGTAAGGCTTTTAAGTCGAATTTGACTTAGTGATAGTTATAGAAAATGTTGTACATACGAAAATACTGAACTTCAGTTTTGGTGAATTTCATTTTCAGGGTATTGAGTCGGAAACCCTGCGAGTGCAGGGAAGAGTTTCTTAGGGGCTTTGCAGGAATCAGGGAAGGGGATAAACTAAACTAGTACTGTTTTGGAAAATGCTTATATACATATAGTTATCATTTGATTTATGGAAAATGTATATGTTTATATATATGTTTTATATTTGCAAAATACTATGAAAATGATCGTATGTTGAATATGTGGAAAATCTACTGTGTGGTATGAGTAAAAATGTTGTGAAATGCTATTTTCTGGGAATGTGGATGATATGGATTTTTATGATGGAAAACCGACGTACGGGTGGAGATGTGTGTATATATATATGTGGATATGTTTGCCGGCGTACGGGCCATGCTATGTGATTTGCCAGCGTACCGGCTATGCTATGTGGTTTGCTAGCCTACGGGCTATGTTATATGGTTTGCTAGCGTACAGGCTGTGCTATGTGATTTGCTGGCGTACAGGCTGTGCTATGATAAAATGTGTAATACCGGCGTACGGGCCGATGATTTTCATGATACACGTATATATGTGAAATGATATGATTGATGTGAAAATGAATGATATGAGATATATATGTATCACAGTTTCAGTATATGAATATGATATCAGAACCTAGTTGGCTTGGTTTAAGCTAACACTTGCACGGTACCGTTGCTATGTGTCAATGGTCTTCGTGATCATGATATCTGTGTTAACGCTGCTGTACGAAGTGGTGTGAGATTGGATGGTTGATGTGGTTATCTTCAAGAAGTGTGCTGTTATCGCCTCTGGTGTACGGACCAGTCTGGGTAGACCCATCAGACCTACAGACTAGACTATCGACTTGGCAGTGGTCGGCCAACCATTGTCAGGTCCCGCCTTCGGGCCACACAACCCAGTCATGTGGGGGTAATACATGACAACAGCCAGCTAACCTACCAGGGATGTTTTATGTTATTATTATGATATGAGATGTGATATGTTTATAAAATGCAGTATGTTCTGCCATGTTTTGATACACTTATGTTTTCTCATATTTAATATACAGTATTGGATATGATATGTATGATATATGTAGAACATGGTATACTCATGTTGCCACACACTAGTATTAATTTATTTCCCTTACTGAGAGGTGTCTCACCCCTAAATCTTATACATTTTTCAGGAGCCCCTGATAGGAGAGTGGGAAAAGCCCCGCTGATCTAGATCAGTTGTTTGCCCTCTTTGGAAGGGTAAGTTTTTGGTAGGGATAGTTAGGTTTTGTGGGGATTGTCCCTAGATTTCATTTTGGGATGTATATACTGTGAGATAGTGATTGTAGTGACTCTGATATGTGTTATGTACATTATGATGAGATGTATATGATTTTATACTTTCTGCTACGTAGGCTTCTGCTGTATGTTTTGATATATCCCTGGTACCCATGGATCTAGGTGGATTGTGGCCTGCTGAACTGTAATGTGTGATGTGATGTTGATTTCATTATTAAAAAAAAAGTGTGTGAAAAATGAGCAGGTCGTTACAGCTACGCCATGTGCCGGGGATGCTATGTAATGCGGGTCGGCTTCGGGATGAAGGGTGTGACAACACTGGGTTACTTGATCATGTGTGTGCGCGTGTAATGCACTATACTGGAACTGTTTTGTGAGAATACTGGAATTGCATTAAACTATGTATATTTTATGTCATGATAACACTTATATGCCACACACTGATATAACCTGGATTTGCCTTACTGAGAAGTGTCTGACCCCTATCGTACGTACAAGTTTTTCAAGTCATTCGAGTAATCGGAACTAGCGTTCTTATGTTGGGAGCGTAGTGGTCGGTGTATTGTGGTATGTGCTTGTGTAAGTACTAGGACTCTATCAGGTTGTCATTTTGGGGTTTTGGTTGGCACCAAAGTTTATGTTTTGTATTATGGAGCCTAGATTCCTTTTGTATAGACTCTGGTATGGTACAATGTATGGGTAACGACCCCAAAAATACGGAGATTTAAATATTAAAGAGAGAGGAAAATGGAAACATTAACAGAAGGAGGCCATAGACTTTGTTGACGACATTGCATTTGGGGGATAAAAATAATTTTAAGAGATTTCTTGGATTCGTCGATGAATACAGGGGTTCGTCGACGAGTGCAAAAGAAAATTTGTCGATGAATACAGGGATTCGTCGACAAGAAAATACCAAGAGAGGTCTTGGGGGTAGCCTGAATTTCGTCGACGAAGTTTCTAAAGGATTCGTTGACGAAGTGACGTGTCTTGTCGACGAATCTAGCAGTATAAATAGTGGAAAACCGGGATATTTTGTCATTTTCAGCGCCCATCTCTCTCTCTCTCTCCTATGACTCTCTCTCCTTCTCTCTTAGTTTCCGGGCTAGTTTTACGCAGAATTGACAATCCGAAGTCACCACGACGCTCCTAGGGAAGTTCTCTCCAAATTTGCTGGAGCGGATCGTTGGTGAAATCAAGTTGGAAATCATCCCTAAGATGGGGTAAGACTTTTTAAGTTAAATTTGATCTTGTGGTAATTATAGGAAATGATGTACGTATGAAAATACTGAAATTTAATACTGGGAATTTTCAGTTTCAGAGTATTGAGCAGGAAATCCTACGGGGGTCAGGTTAGGATATTTTAGGGACTTTCTCAGTAGTCAGGTAAGGGAATAAACTAAAGCAGTTATATTTCCATGCAAATTATTATTAATTACGAGTAAATTTATTTTCAGAAAAGCTTATGATATATTGGTATATTGTGGATGAAATGTACGTTTTGGGAATGTACTGCTATGATGTTAAAATGTATATGTATGTATGAGATTCTAGAAAATTATGATTTTAGAATATGAAGTATGATTTTGTACAGCACATGTGTGGCATGAATATTATTTTATGTGAGGAAATATTATGATATGTTAATGATATGAACGCAGTATGGTTTGAGAAATTATGAAAGTATACAGTACTTTGTGATGTTGAAATGCATGATAAACTGATTATTTTCAGAATGATATGTATGTTATATTTGGCACGAGGCCGTAATTATGTTATATTCGGCACGAGACCGTAATTATGTTATATTCGACACGAGGCCGTAATTATGTTATGCTCGACATGAGGCCGTAGTTACAATATGTTCGGCACGAGGTCGTAATGATGTTATATATATGATCATGTATTATATGTTATCACAACCCGGATGTTAGTTTAGTTCAGTTCAGGGCTTGGTATCGTAGCTTATAGATCAGATGTATATGATCAGACTTGTGCTAACCATCCCACAAGGGGATGGGAGATGGATAGTCGATGTGGCTTTCAGTAGAGTGTGGACGTCCACCTGGCAGTCTAGACTAGGGTGTGGCGGGCTCATCGTACTTACAGACATATTTGATTCGGCAGTGGTGGCCAGCCATTGTCGGGTCTCACCTTCGGACTGCACAACCCATCATGGGGGGTAATACATGACATTAGCTAGCTATTCATCCTGGGTATATTTTCAGTATTACAGTTATAACAAATGTTTATGTATGTTATGATTTATTAACAAATATGAAAGTACATGATTATCCAGTATGACGTGATGAATATTTATAGAGTTATGAAATGTACTGTATATGTATAATTGAATTAAATGTTCATGTTGTCACACAGCTGTATTTAGTTTATTTTCCCTTACAGAGAAGTGTCTCACCCCCGAACATTAAATAATTTTTAGGAAACCTAGAGAGACTGACGGGTCAGGGCCGCCGTTGAGTGATTGGAGCTTCCCTACTGGAAGGGTAAGCTTTGTACTAGGATCAGTAGATTTTTGTTGTATGGTCCTAGTGTCATTGGGATTTTATTTTACTGCTGCTTAGGTTTCCACTGTGAATGACAGGTGTCCCCGTTACCCACGGGTACGGGTTGATTTTTCCATTCATTATATTACATAAAATGTTAGAGGAAATTAGGATCGCTACAATATGTATAGAAAGAACAGTTTTCGCTGCCTATTTGTCATACTTGTGAATGTGTATATGGTATACGGGAACCCTATGGTGCTGGACCCTCATTCATTATGGTGTATCATTGGTGTTTTGTATGGTACAAGGACATATTAGGTTACTAATTCACCCCTGGGTCCCATTACCAGGTTCGGGGCGTGATATGAATTTTCTGGAGAATTTGAAGGGATTAAGCCTTCTTGTTTGAGGATTTCAAGAGCTCTTTCATATATCCAAAGAGGCTTAGGATTAGTACATGATTTTCAAATTCCTATCCATGGACTGTTTGGATCATTAGGTTTTTTGTGAACAGTGGGAGGTCTACATGTTGCTCTGGTATCATTTTTTTTTTTTTTTTGTGAAGAATGACAATCACAATCAGGATCACACATGGAAGGATCAACATCTCAAATAAAATGTCCTTTAATTTTGTCAGTGTAGATGGAAGATCCGTCTGCTTCAACCCTGCTTAAAGGAATATCTTCCTCAAAAGTTACTAGTTTTATCATCAGAGATTGGAAAACTGGAGGAGTGCTGGATGAAACCATATCTTTTGGATTAAACACAGTTTTCACAATTCCATTTGGAAGTTTTTGAAATTTTGGATCTATAAGATGGATGGGTGTTGATTACTGATGAAGTTGCTCATAACTGGTAATCTATTCCAGAGAAATAAGTTGCTTTAATTCTTCTCTGGGAATCAATTGTGGAATTTGAAGGATACTAGGAACATCATCTTCTCTTTTAGCAGTAATCAGAATTGTGTCTTCGAATTGTCCTGGGAGAGGAAGATCAATTGCATGATCTTGAAGTCTATAAATCAGCTGATGATGAAGAGTTGCCAAGTAGGCTGATGAAATTTATAGAGCACTAATAATTTGAAGTTGAACCTTTATACAATTCCTCATATTCTTGTCTCTTAGAGGAATATTAAAATTAGGGAAAAAGTGAGACAAACGCTACCAACTTGAAGAGTGGTAAGCAAAGTTCCAATGGATGCATGCTCATACTGGGTATAGGTAGTATTAAGAAGGGTAATCCTGGTTGTAATAGGAATTCCTTTACGACCATGAAGAGTAAGAAGAAGTCGAACAGCTCCAAAGTGAAGGTGAGTATAACCTTCTCTGGTCTATTGATTGATCTGATTCTAGTCAAGCTCAAGATCAACGTACTACTCTTTGGAGGAAGCTAGGATAAGACATTTATCAAGGGTTGTAGTTTGGACATATTCTTTAACATGGGGTCTATTGTGAGAAACAAGGAGAGTACGAACTTGACTAATTAGAGATTTCTTTCTTCTAAAAATATTATAAAGATTTATAAGAGGAAGAAAGGTTTCCTGAATCTGAGCAAAGTTAGAAATATAGGAATATTCAACTAAGTTGGTAATATTAGAAGAAGTGGTTCTTTTTATGAAAGGAGGAAGAGAAATCGAAGAAGAGAGTCTGGCTGGAGTGATCTCAGAACTTTGAGGGTAAGAATCCATGGGTGAAGTTTCCCTTAATTATTTGTACCCCATTCTTCTAAAATCACTTCTATAATCTTAACTTTCCTGGACTCCAAGCAAGAAACTTGGCTCTGATATCACACAGAGTCGAGAGCCCCTTGATCCTTCAATGAAAGCAACCAATCTAGGACCCTTTCTCCAACACAATCCTTCCCATGGATTTCAAATGGAGAGTTTGGGTCTTCAATCAATGCTTTACCAAAGAAGATCAATGGGGACCGTACAATCTTTCTAATGTGCAAGATCCTCCTTAGAGACAAGCACAGAGCATACTCGAATACAATTTCATTAAACCTGAGTTTAAGTCTTAAAGGCTATGTTACGGGTATCCACTATAAAGTTATCCCTCATGAAACCATAACAACATTACAAGCTCATTGAAGTGACGCTTAGAAACTCTTTGGACAAATAGTGTCAAGGAAAGAGAGGTTTTAGAAATCCATTAGAAGAGAAAACACAAATTTATTTATTTATTTTTTAATTTAGTCTGACTTACAAATCGGGAAGGCAGTCCCTTATATAGAACATCAGGTCCCTTGCTTTCTCATGAATAGACAAAAGATAAAAGCAGACTAATGACATAAAGTAAGGACAACGCAAAAGGTGACAGCACATGCATGACTGCATTTGTGCGATTTCCCACTACCTTATGGCGTAAAATATGCAATATTCTATAATAAAATTTTAAAATAATTATTTTTATCTATTTTTTATAATTACAAATTCATAAAAAAAAAAAAATTTACATTACCACTTATTTTATCTACGATAATAAAATATTTTTTATATAAATCATATATAATTCTTTGATTATAGACACTTTATTCCTCCCCAAACACGTAATTAAGAAGAAAGAAGAATGATGATTACATCATTGTAAGTGGGTATTATAATTAGCAAGTAATTAATTGGAGTACAAACCGTACCGTTCAAAGTTGAAACAGAGGAGTTGTACACAGATACGTAACCACATTAGTTAAAAATTAATTTAGTGGTAGCGTGGACTTGTGGTGGATCCTGTCTGGAAAGCTGCCACGTCCGTTACCGTACGCACCTGCTTATGCGGATCCCACTCAGCGGCCCTCTTCCTCTCATCCTTTTCTTTTAATTTCATTTTCTTTAATTAGTCACTTTTCCTTGTCATAATGAATGACCTATTTAATTTTCCCTAATCAATGTCTATTTTCCTTTTTTTCTAAACAATAATTCATTTATATCTCATGCGGGAAAGAAAAATTATGACAATTTTTTTTTAAAAAAATTAACATACCAGGCACAACAAATATACGGTAAATTTAGTGAATACTTTTTTAATTTTGCAAGTCATTAATTTTTATTTTAAAAAATTATTCATATATTTGAAGAAATATTCATTTGTCTCGATATTTAATATATAAAAAAAAAAGGAGTATCCTTAAGGTTGATTCAAACTCAACCTTAACTAAGGAATGCATCATTTTTCTTTCTTTGGTTGTACTTGATATGTAATTTTATATTAATTGGTAAACATTAGAGTTGCTTCTGTGTATAAACTTAAGGGCAATTTAATGTGAACGAAAGTGTTACAAAAGTTCTTTGTAGGAGTTTTCTACTGTCATGCATAATAGTAACTCATTCAATCGTTTGAAAACAAAATTGCTCTACTATTTACTACATTTGAGATACTTTGATCTTATTAATACAACTATATTTATATCATCAACCAATCGTAGTCAATGGTACATGAGCCGATATTATGGTATACAACTGTAGAAAAAAAGGATTTGGATTTAACTGTATATATGTTGACTTAGTCATATGAATGTAAGGCACGATAGTAATACAAGTATCACATACAGTACATGCTTCATGCCAGAGTCAACATTTACATATATAACATTTTCTATAAATCATAATATTCCTTTTTGGTAAATCATAATATTAGATTGCCTTTTATAACGTGTGGAAGGTTAGGCCTATTTTGATTTTTTTTTTTATCCTATTAGTATATTTTGTTGACCATTTCAAAGAAAAAAAACCTTGCTTGAGTGCCTTGGGAAAAAAATAAAAATAAATATTACATGCACCTTTAATATTTCAAGCTGTAAATTAGTCATTTGTAAGATATTAAAGATTTTGGTAATTCTTGGTTTACAAATAAGAAATCCTTAATTTGAACATATACCAATTAAAGTGTTATGTGAATTGGGTGTGCTCATGTGTGAGAGAGAGGAGAAAAGTACAATGATTATCCATAAGCTTTAGCGAAATGGTTGGTCCATCATTTGAAAAAATTACATCGACACTCCTAACTAATGACGTATAATATATATTTATTTTTAAATTGACACGTTTTAAATAGTAAAATAAAGTTGTTTATGTAAGTTCACTGCATAAGATGACATTATCTTAAGTCAGTGATTAGTAGTTTTCATTTTGTCAAAACTTTTCTTGGAACGGTGTTGGACGCTCTTAGGGGCCGTTTGCAATTTCCACAACATTCGAGAATGGAAATAATAATAATAACTAATCTATCATTTTATGTTTAGTTATTAAGGAAAGTGAGAACAAAAAAAGTTGAAAATATATTTTACAAAATTTTGATATTACTCGTTATTAAAATTTATTAATTTTTAAAATTTTTCAATGTTTGGTTATTAAGAAAAGTGAGAAGGAAAGTTTCAAAAATATTTTACAAAATTTTGATCTTACAGATCATTAAAATTCAATTATTTCTTAAATTTTAATCATATTGAAATAAATTTTTATGTTTAATAAAATTTGAGTTTTTTACTCTCCTTTTTGTTTATTTGATCCAAATATATTCTTTAATTAAAGTCTTCTATTTGTAATGAGATGCAACTTGCGGTTTTTATAAAATTGTTTCTTGGAGATTGAAATTAACTCCTGTGCGGGAATGATGGTGAAAGAGCAAAGATCCGAGTTTTTTCTCGATTTATCCTTTTTTTTTTAATATATATTAAATAATACTTTTTTTGAGATAATAATTTGCGGAATGACTCTGATGTAATCTCGCTACTTGAAGTAGCGAGATTTGCCACATGTCATTGTGTAAATTATTTTCCTCATAAATATATTGTTTAATATATATATTTTTAAAAATGATAAATCGGGAAATAAATTTTTCTGCGTAATAAATCGAGAAATAAATTCTTTTATGGCAGCAATGAAATCAGAATTCTTTTATGGCAGCCTAGATCAAATCATACAAATACAAATTTGTTAATCAGAATCAAATTATAATTAATTTATACATTAAATGACTCAGAATATATATATAGTATAAAACTTTTGTGATAGCTTTTAAAATACTTAACATTTTATCAAATTATAATTTTAAAAATAACTTAGTTATTATATTATGAAATAAATTATGATGGTAAAAAAAAAGCTTAAACTTAAAATGAGAATGAAAGATTATCCATCATTTGTAATAAATTATTTGATTCAAATAATCATAAATTCGTTGCTTAATTAAGTTTAATATGAGTTATAATTTCTTTATCTGATAATTTGTCTAAATTGTTATTGTAACTTCTACAAGGCCAGAGGAGGCGAGCGCATCAATAAGCAATCGAACAGCTCTGAGGGAAGATTGTATATCTCAGGAAAAACATCATTACCTACAATCACAATGTAGCAACCTGCTATAATTTAAATTTTTTATTATTTTTTTCACATATACTATTATTCACATGTAAGCTGAAATTACACTGCTCTGATACCTTCTATTTTAGGTTTAATTATCCACCTAAACAGCGAGAAGCTGTAGTCATATATCCACAACCATACACAAAAATTTTACAATACCAGAGAGTTAGATTATCCTTAAGTTACACGTATATAACAGAATAGGGCTATACAAAAATATTTTCTACCCCAAAAGACTCACCTGTCTGACAGGGCAGTACTGTAGTCCCTCTACCTGCGAGCCTGATATGCTCGCCTAGTTGGATCACCTGAAAAAAAAAATGTTAATATGATGGGATGAGACAACGCTCAGTATGACGAAATATACTATTGCTATTGTGTGGAAAATGAGTTACAATTCTATAAAAGTCTATTTCTATATAATTATGTATAACTGAATATGTAAATACGGTACAAATAATATAAACCACCACTTATATCCATGTCGCTTAACATATCCGTATTTAGGTTTCTACACATAATATTTATAGTGTACATAAGTATATTTTATATTTCTGTAAAACTGTATATACATAATAATAACTGAAAAACTTCTCTCGATGGATAGCTGTATGTCATGATTTAACCCCTCATGACAGGGTTGTGCGGCTCATAGGCAGGATCTATCACTGGCTGACCTACCAGGATAAACCACTATACTCCGTCAGTCAAATTAGCCCTCTTCAACCCATATTTGATGAGGAGTCTGTCCATAACATAGGCACGATTGACTTATCTACAACACGTATTATCTAAATATGTGGTTGCACTCTGAACTGTATATAGTTACGGTACCATGCTCTGTAAACTGTATTTGTAATGGTCCATCAGGGTCTGATACTATATAATACGTTTCTGTATATAACTATCTGTTTTACCATGATTCTGTAATAATTGTATTAACCATAACACTGAAATAAATTGTATCTATATTAACTATATTTCTGAGATTAACTGTAAATCTGTATATCATGGTGTTGTAAAACTAAATAATCATGGTATACTGTAAAAATACTGTAAAACATGTTCCCCGTCTGTATATTCTGTAAAACACAATCCTGAAAAATACTGTAAAACATATTTCTGTACTGTATCCATATTCTCATGTCACACAGTAATTAAAACATCTTACACATAATTGATAACTGTATAAAATTCCTGTTGTGAATAACAATTTGGTAATTACATATTTTATTCTGAAAATCTTACTAGAACTATCTAGCATAGCATATTTCTCTTACCTGATTCCTGCTAAAATCTCCTACTGTACGGGCCTTATACCTGCAGGACTCCCCACTCAATACCTTGAAAATCAAATATCCCAGAAAAAAAATATTACTATTTCTTCACCTACTACATTTTCCTACAACTTCTGGAAAACCAAATTTTGACAAAAAGACCTTAGCCTGAATCTGGGATGAAGTCTAACTTCGTCCCACCAATGATTCGCTCTGGCAGACTTAGGAAGAACTTCTCCAGAAGCATCGTGGCGGCCTTTGATCGTTGATCCGACGACTAACGGGGCCGAAATAGAAGAGAGAGAGAGAAAAGGAACAGTAGAGAGAGAGAAGAGAGAGAGTTCCGCTGAATTTCTGCGTAAAAATTCTCGTTTAACACTATTTATACTGTGGCCTTCGTCGACAGCCACGTCACCTCGTTGACGAAATTCATAATCCCCTCAAATATATTCTCGATATCTACTCGTCGACAAAGTCTACTACCCCCCTTTTGTTTTTGTTTCTGTTTCCATTTCCCTCACTCTTTATTATTTAAATACCATTATACTTTGGATCATTAAACACAATATCAAAAACAGAAATACAAAAGAAAAATAATTTTATTGTATAACTGCTTGCACGCTTCATTGCAGCACACAAAGAGCAACGACCTTGAGATTACCAAAGAGTATCTCTTTAGCCACTGCTTCCATGCACAAAGATATGAGCGATGAAGATTCACCCATTGTGAAAAGTTGCGATGTTGCTAGAGAATAGACATGCAAATCGAAATGGTAGAAAAAAAAATGAAGCGAAATTAGAAGGTGCGGATCAGACCGAAACATGAGTCATTTCAAATATTAAAAAAATAAATATTATTTAAAACTATTAACTATTACTCATTAGTCATTACTATAATTAATTTTGTTCTTTGAGAGCAGTCAGATTGTGGGATGGCCGCCTATAATGGCGTTGCTGTCTTCGGCGTTAAGTCCATTGATGACTTATGACTGAACATGACATTGGAACAAGACAACGAAAACAAAAGCAAACGAAAAAAAATAAATAAATAATTACACAGAAGAATTTATTATCTATTTATTACTCTTATCAAATCCATCGCTGTCATAAAAAAATTTATTTCACGATTTATTACGCAAAAGAATTTATTGTCTGATTTATCATTTAAATATATATATATATATTAAATAATATCTTTTTTAGGAAAATAATTTTCGGAATGACACGTGGCAAATCTCGCTACCAAAAAAGAATTTATTTCTCAATTTATTACGTCGAAGAATTTATTATGCAGAAGAATTTATTTCTTGATTTATTATTTTTTAAAAAATATATAAAATAAAATCTTTTTTGAAAAAATAATAACGTGACATGTGACAAATCTTGCTACTTAAAGTAGTGAGATTTGTTTAAATTTCGCTACTTATGTAGCGAAATTACAACAGAGTCATTACCGAAATTATTTTCTCCAAAAAAGATATTGTTTAATATATTTTTTATAAAAAAAACAAATTGAGAAAAAACGCGCAAAGATCCTCGAATGAGGGGTGGAACATTCTGATTCCGGTTCCGACGGCGAACTACGGATAACCAACGGCAAACAGCAGCAGATTTTGCATTTTGGACGGTAACGGAAAGAGGAGGGAGGGGATTGGGGAAGTACGAGGACGGGGGAAGCCAACCACGACAAAAACGGGAAATGGGAAATGGGAATTGGAAATTGGAAGGAAAGTCAAAGCAGGGAGGGAGGGTCCGTGCGAATGAGGGTGCGGGCGGTTGAATGGGAAAGTGCTTGCAGCCCAAGCTTCTCAGAAACAGGACAGGAAAAACCCAAACATCCATCAGGCGTCAAGACTCAAGACTCGAGAAGGAGCGCGTATAGCGTCGTCGCCCCTCCTGTGTGACTGGCCGAGTCGTGTCACCTCCACCCTCCTCTTTCGCTTACATTCATCATTTCTGACGACTTCACTTACATCACACCTCGCACGCCTCCGCGCCTTATATTTGATAGTCCTCTCCCCTAACGGTTTCCGCACTCTCTCTCTCTCTCTCTCTCTCTCTCTCTCTCTCTCTCTCTCCACAACGAGACTCCAAGCTTGTGATCAGTCTGCGATCGGATATGGGTGGGTGTTGCTCTGCTTCAGTTGGAGATCAGGCCAGCGGCGGAAGCAGCAGAAGAAGTGGGAGCGGCAGTACTACTACTGCTGCTCATATCATCACTCTGAATGGAGATCTCCGACCCTACCACATTCCTATCTCTGTTTCTCAAGTCCTACAAATGGAGCAACAACATCACCCTTCTTCTTCTTCTTCTTCTTCTTCTTCTTCTTCCTCCGACACCTACTTTCTTTGCAACTCCGACTGCCTGTACTTCGACGACTACATTCCCGCCCTGGAGTCCCACTATCAGCTCCTCCCGAACCAGATCTACTTCCTCCTCCCCACCTCCATGCTCATCTACCCCTTGTCCGCCTCCGACATGGCCGATCTCGCCGTCAAAGCGTCCGTCGCCCTCCAAAATACCGCCTCCTCCTCTCGCCGCCGCTCCTCTAATAATAAGAAGAAAGGCAGTCGCATTTCCCCTGATCTGTTACTCCTAAACAACAACAACACCACCAGCACTCATCGCGATTACGATGCCACGGCCTCTGTTTCCGATGCACAATCTCTGATGAAGCGTAAGAAGATGGATAAGGACAATAAGATCGGCAGCGGCGGGGGGCTTCAGAATAAACCGTCGTCGATGATGCCGGGTGCGTCCTCCATGAGGAAGTTGCAGAGATATTCATCGAGACGAGCAAGGATGGCGGTTCGTTCCTTCAGACTCAGATTGACCACTATTAACGAAGGATCCATCCTTCTATTTTAGATTTCGTCTTCAATCTAGTTGCTCTGTTTGATTAATTATCAAAGACATATATATATTCGAATTATATTACTATATCGAGGGGAATCGAAATAACATTTGTCTTCAAATATATGTATATATATATATATGCTGGATCGATCGATCTGCTCTCCTCCCTGCTAGCTACCTGCATGCAGTAAAAGCGCAGAGACGCGGGGATGGAGAAACAGGGACGGCATCGGTGGAGTCGAGCACTGTGTACCTTCCCTAGCTATCTAGCTAGCTAGCTTGGTTACTGGGGATTGAATATTTCCCACTACGTTAAAGTGGGTATGCATTTTCATCTACTGTAAATTAATTTGTTCATCATCATCCTTTTATTCTTTAAATTACTTTGTTTGATTTTCAATTTCCCCACGCCAATCCTTTTGTATGATTCTGTTTACAATAACTTTAATTTAAATATATATGCCTGAATATTGAAACCAGAGAGTTAGCAGATCGAAATGTGGAAGGGGTACACCAGTATCCCGGTTTTGGGGATGGAGAAGTTGGCGCACGCGGTGTGGCGCCGAGGAGGATAAGAGATAAGGTGCCGTCGGCCGTCCCTTGTCCGCCAATAGGCGCGTTGGAAATTGAGCGAAGACATTGTGGCAACTTCAAATTTAAAATTTAATTAAAAGCGACACCCCCGCACGATTATTGGAAATTTTATTATGGGTGCCCTATTTCTTTATTTAATTATTATTACTTACACCCATTTAATAAAAATATTTCATCATCGAATTAAGCAAATTTTGATTGGATTATGGTTTACCATTCATGCACCTTCAATTCTTCCCCTTTACAAGATTGAACTAGAGGTCTCCCAAGATGCAAAGTAGTCTTGAGTTTGAACTAGGGGTGTATTCGAGTCGAGTTGAATCGATAGATACAGTAAAATACTTGAATTCAACTTGACTCGAAAATGTTGAATTCAAAACTCGATTCAAACTCGACTTAACTATAAGTTCATAAAATTCAAGTTCAACTTGATTATAAATTATTATTAAATACATATATAAATATATTTATAAATTATATGATATATATATATAATACAAAATTAATAAAGTTAAAAAAGCTTGATTAAGCTCGAAACTCGACTCGAGCACTATTGTTGAGCTCAAAATTTGATTCGTTAAAATACTTGAGTAGTTCGAACTTGAGTTGAACTTGAATATAACCAAGTTGAGTCGAATCAAGTTAGGGGACGAGTAGAATCTGAGTAGCTCGCAAGCTTAACTCCCTTACATCCCTAGTTTGAAAACGAAGCTTGCATTTTAATACATTAAATGTGCATACTTCATCTTAGAAAAGACAATATTTTTTTTTTTTTTCACTAAAGGAGGGCGGCACCTCCATTTATTTATTAATGTACTCTCACTTTGAAAAGACAAACATGTTATTCATAAAACTCAAACTATACTTTGGTATGTGTTTATTGTATAAAATAAGCTTCTCATAGTAAAATTGTAATGCCCCCGACCCACCATGTGGGTTCGGGGTGCTAATTTAGTGACGTCTATGTACCTGATACCTTATTCATCATATATAAAACACATATACGCAGCGAAAATAAAATACAAAATCCTCAAATTACATTACCAGAGTTCTAACTATTTTTATATACAAATATGTCCATTTTCACATAATTACATCCCATAAACTATATAAAAATAAAATCTTTGTCCATACACACCACCTATATAAATTTACACCACTAGCTTGGCTCCTCTAGCCTCTTAGACCTGATTTTTATGATTTCCTGAAAAGACATTTTGTAAAGTAGGGGTGAGGTACAACTCAGTAAAGGAAAAACTAAATTAATGTCAGTGCGTAGACATCATGCTTTTAGTGGACAGAAAATAACCAATTCACTAAATAAATAAACACATTTATGAAATCATTCTTATTTTATACTCACACACAATTAGCCAAGGATAGAGAAAATTATCCGCCCATACAAGTAACTTCCCTCTGCTTTAATACCATTACTGCTACTAGGGCATTCACATTTTTCAGCAAGCCCTCAAAATTATCTTATTAATTATTCGTATTCACATAAATTAATATATATGCATATAAGACACTTCTTGTGACAAACACGCCATTTACTTCCCCCATGGCACGGGTTGTGCGGCTCAAAGGCTGGACTATTGTCCTAAGGGATCCACCCAGACAATAGTCATCTGTACTCTCTACTAACATACTCCGCATGTATATGTAGCTCCAGTTGCTGGTCCAATTACCCTTACCCAGGGGGGGTATATTCACCTCATGTACACAAATTAGACAAGGGTACCCTACACCTCTCACCACAGGTGTGGGCGCACATGACCACATAACAAATCTCTAGCAACGGTACCGTGCTCATAATACATTGGTCCCTAGGGTTTCTAAAGCATGTCATGCAATTTAGATAATAGAAATCACCATTTAAAACATCAATTCACTATATTTCCTGTTATTCCAAAAACTTGGTCCCCGGCCACAAAATACAACTCGACGTATAGCTGTTAATTAAAACTCGACCCTCGGCCGTCAAATAACAATCCTAGCCCTTGGCCAATCAAACAATACCTGGCCATTGGCCGTTATTTCAAACTTCTACATTTCATAAACAGTTCCAGTATTTTCGCAAGCATTTCCAGTATTTCTCAAACAATTCAGTATTTTATAATTTATAACTCATTCAGATCATCTGCCACACAATTTCACATTTAAACGCACTCATATATATATATATATATATATATATATATATATATATATTCAACTATCCACCATTCATTTTATACAAAATTACATATCATATGTCCTAATTTCGTAAAATGAATTAATCCGAACAAGGGTTTTCGAAAACAACTTCCAAATTCTCAAATCAATATATATATAAACATAACAATTAAATTGATTCAAATTCCATAAAATTATTGGCTTAACTTAGTCCCCTTATGTGATTCCTAAAAAGTCTGATAAAACCCTGACCAATGCCCCACGGTGTTCAAAACCTCTGAAACCCTAAAATTCAAATTTTACCATATTATTCATCACAATTCCCAAAGTAACTTTCACTTAAATCCCCCAAGGTTCTGAATACCCTAAATAGCCTATAAAAGCCTAAATTACTAAACTTATCCCGACTTAGGGTTGGTGCCCCGAAGCTCCAACTAGAAAACCCGCTCCGATTAGATTGTAGAGAATCTCCCCATGAATCTGCTGGCAGTTTTCGTTCGTCAATTGGGCTTAATATTTAAGAAAATTTAAGGTAAGAGTGAGAATTTACCTTACCCTAGGAGATAGACCTACGTCGCTCCCACGACAAATCCGCTTTGGTAGGAATGTCGGTGGCGGAGATATGAACCCAACGATATCTTCAGATTTCTGATCAGCCAAATATTGAAGAAGAAATTGAGAAGAGTGAGAGATAGGAGATGAAAGAGACGGAGTGCTACGCAACAACAGGGGGCGGCAACTCTCTACAATCTTGAGATTTCAATTCTCATGATTGAATGTTCCTTCCTTATGTATATCTTATATATTATTATAATATTATATTATTATATTATTATATTATTGAATTAATATAATAATATAATAATATAATAATATAATATTATAATAATATATAAGATATACATAATTAATAATAATTATTTAATTGATTTAAGTAATTATTTTTTTAATTTTAATTTTAATTTTTTTTGGATCACTACATTCTCCCCTCCTTACAAAAATTTTGTCATCGAAATTTTTTAACTATTACCGATCACATTCTTAACTCACTATCATTGTCTACAGAAGAGTTGATAGCTACCCACATAGCAGCTCTGTCCCACGTTTATTAACTACCCTCACTTATGGCGGAGGAATATCGTGGTTATAATACTGCTTTTGGGAAATTATAATAACCATAACAAATTTTTCCCAAAGACTATCGATAATTAAATCTACAAAAAACTAACTACACAACCTACTCTAATCCATCCATATACAATCATACCTTTACCTGTTTAGCACTAGCCCTCACTAAAAAGCTGTGGGTACTTCTGGCGTTTTCCATTTTTAATTCCGAGGAAGCTTCCTTAACTGTATGATTATGTCATAGTACCTTCACTAATGGTATATCCTTAGTACGCAGTTCTTGTATTTTCCGATCCAGAATTTGAACTGGTACCTCCTCGAATGCTAGAGCATCCCTGATCTCCAATGACTCATAACTGATTATATGTGAGGGGTCTGGAACGTACCTTCTCAACATGGATACGTGGAACACATCGTGTACCCTAGACAGTGCTAGGGATAATGCTATCCTGTATGCCGCCGAACCAATCCTCTCCAGAATCTCAAACAACCCAATGTATTTAGGGCCCAACTTGCTTTTCTTTTCATACCTCATCACCCCCTTCATCGGAGCAATCTTCAAGAATATCATACCACCTATCTCGAATTCTAGCTCCTATCGGCAAGTATCCGCATAACTCTTCTACCGACTCTGGGCTGCTTTAATCCTTTTCTTGATAAGCTCGACCTTTGCAGAGGCCTGCTGAACAAGTTCTGGCCCCAAAATCTACCACTCGCCTACTTCATCCCAGTACAACGGAGATCGGCACGGGTGACCATACAAAACTTCGTATGGTGCCATTCCATTGCTAGTTTGGTGACTGTTATTGTATGCAAACTTAACCAACAGCAAATCTCAGATCCAACTACCCCCAAAATCTAACACACATGCTCTTAGCATATCCTCGAGAATTTGAATGGTTCGTTCAGACTGTCCATCCATCCAAGGGTGAAATGCAGTACTGAAAGTGAGTTGAGAACCCAACGCTCCTTGTAGACTCTTCCATAACCAGGAAGTGAACCACTGATCTCGATCTGAAATGATGGACACAAACACGCCATGCATTTTGACTATCTCGATCTGAAATGATGGACACAAACACGCCATGCATTTTGACTATCTCTTGAACATAGAGTTCTGCCAGCTTATCCATGGAGTAATTGGTTCTAACCGGAATGAAATGGGTAGCTTTTGTCAATCTGTCAACAACTACCCATATGACATTCTAACCATGCACTTCTGAAGGCAATCTTGATACAAAGTCCATCGAGATATGCTCCCACTTCCACGTAGGGATATCCAGTGGTTGAAGTGGTCCCGCTGGCCTCTGATATTTCATCTTCACCTGCTGACATGTCAAGCATTGTCCCACAAATCTAGCAATCTTCCTCTTCATATTACTCCACCAGAACGATTCTTGCAAGTCTCTATACATCTTCGTGCTAGTTGGGTGAACAGTATAAAGAGAGCAGTAAGCTTCCTCCAAAATTGTCCTCTTTATCTCTATGTTGTCTAGAACACACAATTGAGTGTGAAATCTGAGAACTCCATCCTCAGAAATAGTAAAGTCTGTGTGTTGCTCATCTTGTAATTTCTCTACAATCTCCATCATCTCTGCGTCTTTTAGCTGAGCTATTCGGATTCTCTCCTATAAATTTGGCTGAACCACCATACTAAAAATGAACGCTTGATGATTCCATTCTACCAATTCTACACCCAACCTCTCCAGGTCCATCATGATCTGGTGCAAAGCCATAACTGCTAAAGCTGACGTACCCCCAGATTTTTGACTCAATGCATCGGCTACCACATTCGCCTTTCTTGGGTGATAGCTAATGGTGCAGTCGTAATCCTTTATCAACTTAAGCCATTTGTGTTGTCTCACATTCAACTCCTTTTGGGTCAAAAAGTACTTAAGACTTTTATGGTCAGTAAAAATCTCACACCTTACACCATAAAGGTAGTGTCACTAGATCTTTAACGCAAACACAACTGCTGCCAGCTCCAAGTCATGCATAGGATAGTTCGTTTCATACTCTTTCAACTAGTGAGATGCATGCGCAATGACTTTCTCCTACTGCATTAGAACACAACAAAATCCCTTATGCGATGCGTCACTATAAATTAAAAATCCACCCTCACCTGATGGAATGGTCAACACTGGGGCATGACTAGACGCTGCTTCAACCCCTAGAAGCTCTACTTGCATTCACCGGTCTAGTAAAACTTCACATTCTTCCTAGTGAGTCATGTCAAAGACCATGATAATCTGAAGAATCCCTTGACAAACCGACGGTAGTATCTGGCAAGACCTAGGAATTCTGGGTAATGGATACTTGTTCTTCACCATTACTTTATTAATCTCCCAATAGTCGATGCACATCCTCATCGATCCATCCTTATTTTTCAAAAATAACATAGGTGCACCCTAGGGCGATACAATCGGTCTGATAAACCCCTTGTCTAGAAACTCCTGTAGTTGCTCATTTAACTCCTTTAGTTCAGTTGAAGCCATTCTGTATGGGGTTTTGGAGATTGGTGTTATCCTTGGGATCAGATCAATTGCAAACTCCACCTCACAATCAGGAAGCAACCCCGCTAAATCCTCTAGAAAAACATCAGAGAACTCCTTTATCTTTGGGATATCTTCCAACTTGAGCTCCTACTTCGGAGCTTCCTTCATAATTGCAAGATAACCCTGGCATCCCCCCAAAAGTAATCTCTTTGCCTGGATAGAAGAAAGGATCCGTGGTGCCGAACACACACACGACCCAACAAATATGAACTCCTGGTCCCTAGGAGGTTTGAATACCACCTTCTTCCCGCGATTGTCAATACTCTCATAGCTAGATGCTAGCCAATCCATGCCCAGAATAATGTCAAAACCATGCATATCAAGAACTATCAAGCTAGCAGGAAGCACTTGTAATGACCCAAAAATCTATACCATTTTTTAAAAATAAACTTTACTATACACTTTAATTTACTATGATACCCTTGGATTATCTACTATAACATCTCAAGCCCTAAATGAGCACTGAGGAAATCTTGTCCAATTTGCACACCTACGCAGCGGGAAAACATAAAATTGTACATCCATATTTATAATACCAAAATTCAATAATTTCCCAAAATATAAATACACAATAACACGTCTCTCAGTAACATCCACAAAAAAAAAAACCCTAGAAAACTGACTCATTGTAAGAACCCAAACCGTGATACATGAAATAAATTAATAAAGAGAGATAATAATTAAGCAGGCTTCGTTGATGAAGCCAATGTTCATCGAAGAAGGCCTTTTTTTGCTTGGTGATGGAATACAGGAGCTCGTCGACGAGGAGAAGCCGAGAGGTTTCGGGAATTCGGAAATCTCAGGCTCATCAACGAGGCCACCATTTCGTCGATGAACTGTCTACATTGACTCGTCGACGAAGATGTCATCTCATCAACGAGGTTGGCTGAGTCAAATGTGCTATAAATATCCATTTGGGTTGCTTCTAAGCTAAGAAATGAAAAATCTCTCTCTCTCTAAGAACTTGAAATTCACTCGCTCTCTTTCTAGATTTCTTCGTCGTACGTTACTGAAATCGTCGATTCGATGTTATTACGAGGATCAGGGAAAGATTCTCTTTGAGATTTACGGAATGAATTTTCGTTTCAAGCATTTTCGGGTTTTGACTCGAAATCGAGGTAAGGTTCGATTTTCATTTCTGTTTCGATAGTTGTGTAGGAAATGGATTTGTGAGTATATTTTGTACTGTGATTTATAGGTTTTGAGAACTTAGTTCGCTTTTTAGGAGCCCTAAAGTTCGGATTTGGTATAGTTTGGGAAAGGTAAGGGGATTCTGTTTATGTTGGTTATTTTTAAAATCGGACTTGGTAGAACTGTGGTTCATGGTCCTGTGTGTGTTTTGGCTACTCATTTAAGGGGATCTAACGGGTAAAATTATGGGTTTTGCATATTACATTTTTGGGACAAAAGGGGCATTAGGATGCATCTCTGGTTTTGTTGGGAAACCGTGAATATATTGTCATATATATTGTGTTATGGAGATGGTTGTGCCTTGACTTGTTTTAAACTGTATTTTGAAAACCATGATTGTTGTGATTACCAAATGAGTGTGGATTGATGTGTTATATAAGCATATAGGAACTAGGTTCCGAATTGTTCCAAGTTGTGAAAGAATGTTCGGCTCTATATCCAAGGGTGTGAAACATCACCTACCATGTTTAGCAAGAGTGTTCGACTCTATATCTGAGGGCGTAAGCCTTACCGAATGATCATCGAAGGGTGTGGATCCACCAGTTGTACCGGTACAATGCCATGGGAGCTTGGGGCTACGCCATGTGCCGGGGACACCGTGTAATGTAGACCAGCTTTGGGCCGAAGGATGTGACGACACCGGGTTACTTGATCATGAGTGTGTGTGTGTGATGCACTATACTAGAAATTTTTTGTGAAAATACTGGAATTGTATTGAATTGTGTATGTTTTATGTCATGATAACACTCATATGTTGCACACCAATATAACCTAGTATTGCCTTACTAAGAAGTGTCTCACCCCTATCGTACGTACATGTTTTTTAGGTCCTTCGAGTAACCGAAACTAGCGTCCTTATATTGGGTGCATAGTGGTCGGTGTACTGCGGGCAGTACTTGCGTAAGTACTAGGACTTGGAGTAACGTCCTAAAAATTCTTACTATTTTTTTTATATTCATATATATATATATATATATACCTGTAACCATGTATCTACATCCATACCTAAGCAGCGGGAACACATATCGTATAACCATTCACATATATACTATACAATACCAGAATCCTGTAAATACAGATCATAGCCATACAAAAATACCCCTCTAGCATCATCTACCCAAAATATACAACTCTGTCAAAAACTCGCCCTATAACCAGGGTAATCCAAAATACTCTCTATCCATGAGCCTGATCTGCTCTCCTAATTGGCTCACCTGAAAAATGTAAAAGTAAATGGGTGAGTCGATGCTCAGTAAGTGGAAATATGCTATTACTAGTGTGTGGCAACTAAGTTAAGAACACTTTTTAAATAGCAACTGAGTTGTAATGCAATAAATAATCTGTAAATCATATCTTTCTTTCATAATTTAAAATATAATTGTATCATTTGTATTTTCTACTTTTCATACTGCTAATATCATACTATACTCATCATATACTATAAAACTGTATATACATACATAACTGTGCTTTATCCCTGGGACTCTATATGTCATGATTTGACCCCTCATGACAGGGTTGTGCGGCCCGTAGGTGGGACTTCATCTAGTTGGCTCTCCAGATAAGTCAATATACTCTACACTACCTCAGCCCGACCAAATTGCATCCTCTCCTAAGCTTGGGACTGGCTACTACCTCGTTAAACCAGCCCCCTCCACCCAGTGAACTGGGGAGCTGCAAACTCTCCGAGGATGGCTGACGATACCCACACGCTATCTGAGATATGTGGTTGTACTCTATCTATATCTAGCAACGGTATCGTGCTCTATATTCTATATCTGTACTGTATCTATCTGTAATCTTTCCACAGGGATATGATACTTTATACATATATACATATATACTCTTTTACTTTTTTCTTCATGTTTCCAAAATTACCATAACTCTATCTTTTTGTACTATAAATATTGTAATCTCTATATACTATATCTGTAGCATCTTGATGCTACCTTCGTATCTCTGTCTGTATACTCTATCTATATAATCTGTCTGGATACTCTGTATGTTATGGTAATAGGAAACATGGCATGCTATAACTTTGTATATACTGTTCTGTATAAAGTTGTAATATAAATACTGATCTAAGTAAAACTGTATGCATGTATATGTATATATATTTGTTTCATGAAACTATTCATATAAAAGTTATATATATGCATGTACATTTCTCTATATACTCTCTGTGAATATAAATCTATATCTGTATATTCTGTGTAATCTCATATACTAGAAAAACTATATAAACTATATAAACTATCAACATCTGTGTATTCAGTATAGTATGATACATTATAACTGTATAAATTCTTCATCACATGAAAATCTACTTAGGCCACACAAGCATTTAAACTCATATTCTATAAATACTGTATAATAAACTAGTATAAATATGTGTCTATGAAATCTCTGATAGTATTATGAAAACTCCTAACATAACATATTTTCCTTACCTTAACTTTGAAAAGCCCCTATAAAATTTTGGCTCTATACCCGTAGGGTTCCTAACTCAATATATTGGAAACAAAATTTTTCAGAATAAAATATCAATATTTTCTTACCTACAACATTTCTCATAACTGAGGAAAAGGCAAATACTGAATAAAATGCATTACCCTGAGATTGGGACGAAATCCAACCTAGCTTTCCCAATGATCAACTCCAGCAAACTTGCAAAGAATTTTGCCAAGAGCGTCATGGTAGCCTCAAATCTTCGATTTGGAGAAAACAGGCCCAAAAACGAAGAGAGAAGAAGAGAGAGTCGTAGGAGAGAGAGGGAGGGGCGCTTAAATGAGATAAAAATTTGATTTTTCCTTATTTATAGGGCCAGATTCATTGATGAGATGCATCACTTCGTTGACGAATCTTTCAGTAAATTCATCGACGAGTCCCTATATTCGTTGACGAAATTCAGAGTAGCCCAATCCGTCTCTCAGTATTTTCTCATCGATGAACCCCTATATTTGTCCACGAATTCCCTTATGCACTTGTCGACGAATCCCTGTATTCGTTGACGAATTCTGGAAATTTCTTGAAATTATTATATTACGGCCTCCTTCTGTTCCTGTTTCCATTTTCCTCCATATTTATTATTAAAATAATATTATTCTTCGGGTTACTACACTTGGGGTTTTGGTTGACACCCGGGTTTATGTTTGTATTCAAGAGCTCAAACTCTTTTGTATAGACTCTGGTATGATACGATGTTTGTATCGAAGTAACATTTTCTATTGCCTATTTGTCATGTATGTGAGTGCGTATAAGGTGTACGGGAACCCCACGAGGTCGAACCCTCATTCATTATTGTATCATTGGTATTGTTGTATGATACAGGGACAAGTTAGGTTATTATATCACACACTAGGTCCTATTACCGGGTTCGGGGCATGACTGCTTGGAATCAAAGCTAACCAGGTTGTTAGGTCTTGTAGACTTTATTAGGCGTAGCTATGTGTATATACCAGAGTATAGGATGTGGGAAGTGGGTAGAGTAGGTCAAGGGCTGTTGTGTTGCTAGAAAGGGACTCGTTGGTGGTGTCCTGTGTTTTTCTTGGAATGACGATTTCAGTAAAATCACGGTAAACCATTGATGACTTTCATGTTAGTGTGATAGAATAGACTTGGACCCGTGAGATAGTAGTTAACATAATTAGTTGTAGATAATTGCGTTAACTGTACTTGATGTAGGAGTGCTAATAGATTCCTATCGTATTTTCAGAATGGAGCCCAAGGATAATAACTTGGAAAGTTGCTCCAAAGAGATTGCAAGCAATGAGTCTCCTTTAGTGCCTCGAGGGTTGACGAGGCAGGCTATGCAAGAAATCAGGCGAAGTGTTAGGAGACGCGAACGTTCTCCTACTGTTGTGGGTGTACCATCGAGAGGTTCACACGTATGCACCCTCCGACATTTTTAGGAGGACCTGATCCTATGTTAGCAGAGGATTGGGTTGAGAAGACTGAGAGTGTGATGACCTACTTAATTTCTACATTTTTTTTTTATAATAATAATGAAATCCATATCACAAATCTTAGATCAGCAGATCACCACCTGGACCCCTGGTACCAAGGATACATCAGAACACATAACGGAAGCTTAAGCAGTGGGAAATATATAATCACAATATTATAAATACAAAACACCCATCACATTACTACAAATACCAGAGTCACTATATCCACTGTATTTCAATATATACATCCCAAAAATAAGATCTAGGGACATTTCCCACAAAAATCCAACTGTCCCTACTAAAACTCACCCTTCAAAAAGGGTAGACAACATCTCTAGATCAGCGGGGCTTTTCCCGCTCTCCTATCAGGGGCTCCTGAAAAGTTTATAAAATTTGGGGTGAGACACCTCTCAGTAAGGGAAATAAACTAATACTAGTGTGTGGCAACATGAGTATTCCATGTTATACATATATCATACATAACATATTCAGTAACTGTTATGTCAAATCTGGGAATATATATATATATATATATATATATTAAAACATGGCAGAACATACTGCATTTTAATAAACATATTTCATCTTATATTATAATAATAACACAAAAACATTTCTGGTAGGTTAGCTGGCTGTTGTCATGTATTACCCCATATGACTGGGTTGTGTGGCCCGAAGGCGGGACCTGATAATGGTTGGCCGATCACTGCCAAGTCAAAAGTACAGTCTATAAGTCTGATGGGTCTACCAGACTTGGTCCATACACTAGGGGTGCTCACACACTTCTTATAAACTATATCGACCATCCAATCTCACACCACTCCGTACAGCGGTGTTAACACAGATATCATGATCATAAAGACCATGGACACATAGCAACGGTACCGCGCAAGTGCTAGCTTAGACCAAGCCAACCAGGTTTTGATATTATATAACATATACTGAAACTATGATACATGGATATCTCATATCATTAATTATCAAATCAATCATATCATTTGGCATATATATACGTATATAATGAAAAATCATAAGCCCGTACGCCACTATTTCACATTTTATCATAGTTTGGCCCGTACGCCGGCAAATCATAGCACAGTTCGTAAGCTGGCAAATCACATCCATAGCTCGCCTTTACGCCGGCAAATCATATCATAGCACAGCTCGTATGCTAGCAAATCACATCCATAACTCAGCCCGTACGCTAGAAAATCATACACATAGCACGGCCCGTATGCCGGTTTTCCATTATAAAAATTCGTATTATTAACACATTCTCAGAAAACATTATTTCATAACAATTTCTACTCATGCCACACTAACAGGTTTTCTGCATATTTAACATACCATCATTTTTAACAGTGTTTTCTCATATATAAATCATATATATGAACATATTTACTTTCCTGAAATCAAATGCTATATATACATAAATTTTCTTAAAAAGAATTACCTTAGTTGATCCCTTTACCTGATTCCTGAAAAGCCCCTAAGAAAATTTGCCTCGCACCCGCAGGGTTCTTAACTCAACACCTTGGAAACAATATTCCCCAGAACTAAAGTTCTGTATTTCTAAGTGTATAACACTTTCCTTAACTGTCAAAAAAATCCAAATATTGAGTAGAAAACCTTACCCTAGATTTGGGATGGTTTCCACCTTACTTTCACCAATGATCCGCTCCGACAGATTTGGAGAGAACTTCCGCAGGAGCGTCGTGGTGGTTTCGGATTGTTGATCCGACGTAAATTTAGCCCGAAATTGATGAAGGAGAGAGAGAGAGAACCGAAGGGGAGAGAGATTTCTTAATTGGAAAGTAAAAGTCCAGATTTTTGATATTTATAGAACTAGATTCGTCAGCGAGCCACGTCATTCGTCGAAAAATCCTTTAATAATTTCGTCGACGAAATTCAGTCCTCGTCGAAGAAATTCAGTCAGCTTAAAACCTCTTTCGGTTTTTCTTGATCGATGAAATTCAGTCTTCGTCGACGAATTCTCTTAAACCCTCGTCGACGAATCTCCTATATTTGTCGATGAAGCCCTGATGATTCCCCTCAGTTATTCCTTTCAAAGTGCAATGTCGTCGACTGCCTCCTTCTATTTTCGATTTCCATTTCCCTTTTTTATTATTTAAATACCATTATTCTTTGGGTCATTACAGAGAGGATTCTAGAAGTCCTACACTGCACAAATAAGTAGAGAGTCCTCTACGCTACCTTCCAGCTGTTTGGAGAGGCGGGGTATTAGTGGACTACAGTGAGTCTTCTAGAGAAGCAAAGAGATGATTCTACAGAGATGACATGGAGCCGTTTCAAGGAAGTGCTCTTTGAGAGATACTTCATAGCCTCCACATGCGATGCTAAAGTGGATAAGTTTTTTGCTTTGATATAGGGAAATATAACGTTGCAGGGGTATGCTGCTCGATATATAGAACTATACCATTTCACACCATGCTTGATCTCGAACGAGTATGAGAAGACTCAGATGTTCGAGAAGGGTTTGATGAAGGACATCCGCAGACTAGTAGGTATGCTTCAGATCCGTGAGTTCTCAGTTTTGGTGGATAAGGCCACGGTGATCGAGACCAGCATCTGGGAGGATGAGGTGGACCAGGAATCAAAGAAGAGGCCAGTACCTTCTGGTTCTCAGTCTGGGTCTCGTCAGGGATCATGGAAGAAGAAGAATAAAGGCTCGATTTACCGTCAGAATGCTGAGCATCGAGGTTCTCAGGTGAGCCAGTCGAGTGATCGTTGTATCAGGTGCTACATATGGCATAGCGGTAAGTGCCAGCCGTTTGAGGGTAATTGCTATAACTGTGGCCAGTCAGGTCACATGACTCGGGATTGTCACGCACCAAAGAGGAGTACGCCCTCTTCGAGTCAGAATCGGGGAAGTAATAAGGTATACCGGGGAACTTACTAGGCGAACACAGATCCGGCAAGGGTATACTCGCTTACTCCGGTGGATGCTGAGTATGCGGGGAATGTGGTGACAGGTACTATGATGTTGCTTTTGAATAGAGTTGTGATTTTATTTGATTCGTGTGTGACCCATTCCTTTATATCTGCTAACTTTGTAAAATTATGTGGGGTTGAGACCCAAGTCATGAATGAAGAATTGTATGTAGTTACACCATTTGGGAGTGTAGTGTTCTGTAGAAGGATGTTAGAGGACTACCCAGTGGTAATTCAGGGAAATTTGCCACCGGCGAATCTTGTAGTATACGATATGTTGGGGTTTGATGTCATATTGGGGATGGATTGGTTATTCTCCAACTATGCTGTGATTGACTGTCATAGAAAGGTGATAGTTTTCTGACCTCCTGGGGAGCAGGAGTATGAGTGTGTAGGATCGTGCGTGCTTTCAGCGCCACAGGTTCTATCGGCACTACAGGTGAAGAGGTTACTCTTGGATGGATGCCAGGGGTACCTAGCTTGCGTGAAGGAACCACCGCAGGATGAGTTGAGGCTCAAGGATATTTGAGTGGTTAGCGAGTTCTCGAATGTTTTTCCAGAAGATTTACCCGGTTTACGTCCGAATCGGGAGGTGGAGTTTGTGATAGAGTTGCTGCCTGGTAAGGCACTAATCTCTAAAGCTCTGTATCAAATGGCTCCAGCAGAACTTTAGGAGTTGAAGAAGTAGTTGTAGGAATTACTGGATAAGGGCTTTATCTGACCTAGTGTTTCGCCCTGGGGAGCTCTAGTTTTATTTTTGAAGAAGAAAGACGGGTCGATGCATATGTGCATTGATTACAGTGAAATCAACAAGGTGACTGTGAAGAA
This sequence comes from Malania oleifera, assembly GCF_029873635.1. Taxonomy (NCBI): domain Eukaryota; kingdom Viridiplantae; phylum Streptophyta; class Magnoliopsida; order Santalales; family Ximeniaceae; genus Malania; species Malania oleifera. The sequence continues at coordinate 109,313,680 of NC_080424.1, forward strand.
TCGTTACCCTTTGCCTCGTATTGATGATCTATTTGACCAGCTGCAGGAGACACAGGTCTTTTCGAAGATCGACCAACGGTCAGCGTATCATCAGGTGAGGGTCCGATCTGAAGATGTTGTGAAGACTGCTTTTCGAACCGAATATGACCATTACGAGTTCTTAGTCATGCCTTTTGGGTTAACAAATGCTCCAGCGGCGTTCATGGATCTTATGAATAGGATTTTCCATGAGTACTTGGACCAGTTCTTAGTAGTGTTCATCAACGACATTCTGGTATATTCGAGGAGTTCGGAAGAGCATGAAAACCATTTGAGGTTGGTGTCGCGACGTCCCGGGAGCGTGTGTGCCCCGGGGTGGCGAAATAAAAAATCAGTTTTAATTTTCAAGAAAAATCATGGAATATCGGAGTCGCCACTAACCTTTAGTGTGGTTAGAAAACGTGATTACTACCCCGTTAGGGGTAGGATGGGTCTACATTACCAGAGCTAGGGTCGGGAGTTCGGTTACGCGAGGGGAAGGTACGAGCACCCCCTACGCGCCTGTTCTTACGAACGGTACCTAATTAATTTAAAATTATCCCTAAGTTAATCTAATAAGTCTTTAAATTACTCCTTTTTATGAATTTATAAATACACATGAAAAATAAATAAATAAATAAAATAATAAATAAATAAAGATAATATATATACATATATATATTCCCTCAGAGCTTAGGGTACGTAATGCCCGAAGGCTCATACCCCTGCAATAAAATCATAGGGATAAAAAATCAAAAATAATTTACCAAATACACTCCCAAAATTTTGGAAATCTTCTAGAGTTTTTTTTTTTAAGTATTAAAATACTAGTTGGGAGGTTTTAATATATGGTAATAGAGTAATAAGCAACTCACAATTACCAAAATATCATGCATATCAAAATAAGTAATTAGATACCATATTACTATATATATATATTAATATACTAAGGATACTATAATAAATAACAAATTACCATAATACTATATATACTAAATATATAATATAATAGCATGATACCAAAACACCAAATATACATTATTAACTAAAATGCCAAACTTACCATAATAAATAATACCTTGTATATTAACATACTAAAAATATAATAATAATATATAATATTACCTAAAATGCTATATTACTAAATGTACACGGTCACCTAAATTAAATGTATAATGTTACTTAAAATTCTATGTTGCTAACTATAAATATCACTTATTCAAATAAATATTATAGCATTAAAAATTCCACAACAATATTATGAACACGACAAAATAATAATACAATCGTATACAAGAAATAAATAAATAATAAACAATAATGAACATAAATATATACGCAATAACAATATAAAGTAAATTAAATAAAACACTACTCAAAACCCTAATAACGTGAAATAGCTAAAACCCTAAAATAAAACAATAACCCAAAACCCTAAATGGTCGTATTATGAGAACAATGTAAATAATCAAGAATCTTGGATGTGCATAAATACTACAATCTTAAATAATAAACAAAATCCCTAAACATCGTATGAAAAATAAACATGATAAATATCCTAAATACATCGAAAACCTAAATAATATCTACACAACAACATGGTATACGAACCCCTTAGATATATATAACAATAATAAAAAATCCTATGATAATATACCCACCATAATATATAATATACCACAAATATGTAACAATGACAAAACTATATATCATAAATACATAATAACAATAAGGAACTAAAATGATAGACTATATACATGATAGGAGAACAATAATGAGAGCAAACCGGGTAATATTTATAATAATTATCACAAAAAAAAAAAAAATTTAAACAAACATCACCGCGATTAAATAAGATCGTGAACACAATATTTAAAAATTTATCATATATATAATAGAAAGCCTAAATGCGAATATTTACTTACTACGATAAATAACATATTAATATAAATACCTATACAATGAAGCCCTAAGCTTTAAGTATTAAAACGAAACCAAATAAGAAAAGAAACAGAAAAATAAATAAATAAATGAATGAAAAGAAGAAAAAAATAAAATAAAATAAAATAAAAGATAATACAAGCATATATCCTTACCTTCACAATAAAAACAAACCTGTAATAAAAACAATTTTGGACAAAATTCTTACTCTAATTATTGGAAGGAGCCCCAAAAAAAATCTGCAAAAACGAGAACAAACCAGTTAATATTTGCAGCGATGATAAGAAGAAAAAAAAAAGAAAAAAAAAGAAAGATAATAATATAAAAATGGCATCTTTAAATATACAAGGAAGTGTGTGTGTTATGTATGCTGTGTGTGTGTGTCGTGTGCTGTGTGTGTGTGTTGTGTATTGTGTGTTTATGCTGTATGTGTGTTGTGTGCATGTTGTTCCTGGTGTGATCTAGAGGTGGAGTAGAGGGTGGCCGTGCTCAATTCACAGCTGTGTGTTGCTTGAGGCAGCAGCCGACGCCGGGTTTTTGGCTGGAGCTCTCGGGTGGCTTGCAGCAGTTGGAAGTCTGGGGGTTGCTGCAGTGTGAGTTGCAGCAGCTGGAGTAGCAGGGCCACTGGGGGTGGCAGGGGTTGAGCGTGGCCGACTGGAGACGTTAGAGGACACTCCATTGCTGGTATGAAGACGCCGGCCGGCGATGATGAAGGAGGTTGAATGTGCGGCGACCAGAGGGCAGAGACGATCGGAGGCTAGGCAGTGGGGCGAGGTGAGGTTGTTTGGTGCTGGTTCAGATGTTGTGACGAAATGGGAGAGAGGGACGGAGGTGCTGAGAGATGAGGGTGTGGGAATGGATGCTGGAGGTAGGGCTGCGGCTGCTGGTGAGGGAGAGTGAGATTGGGAGCCTGGGGGACGGCGCTTGTGTGTCTCCGAGGAGAAGAAGATGAAGAAGTAGAAGCAGGATCTTTTTTTTTTTTGGCTCCGGCTGTGGCTGTGCGCCCCCGGCCCTTTTTGTGAAGAAGGAGAAGTCTTTTTATAAAAGAAATTGGAAACCTAGCTCCTCTCCCTTTCCGTTTTGGTTTATGGTATTTTTCTTTTGGAAATAATATATACTACTATTATGGTAATAAGGAAATAATAATAATAATAATAATAATAATAATAATAATAATAATAATAATAATAATAATAATAATAATAAGGTAAAAATAATAATAATAATAATAAAGTGAATATGGAAATAATGTTAATAATAAAATAATAATAATAATAATAATAAAAGTAATAGTGATAATAAGCCACTTATAATACTATAGGAAAATAACAATAATATAATAATAGTAATAATAATAAATTACTTATATCCATATAGGAAAATAAATAATAATAACATAATAATAGTAATAATAATAAATTACTTATATCAATATGGAGAAATAATTAATAATAATAATAATAGTGAAAAATAAAAATAAAAAAAATAATAATAATAGTGTAAATAACAACAATAGAAATCATAACAATAATGATAATAATAATAATAATAATAATAATAATAATAATAATAATAATAATAATAATAATAATAATAATAATAAATTACTTATATCAATATAGGAAAATGATTAATAATGATTATAATAGTGAAAATAAAAATAATAAAAATATTGGGCCTGGGTAAAAATGGGGTTTCTACAGTTGGTACTACAGATTCCGCAGGAAAGGAAGTTGTATGCTAAGCTGAAGAAGTCTGAGTTATGGTTGAATCAAGTCGCATTTTTAGGCCATGTGGTGTCTAAGGGTGGTATCTCAATTGATCCTAGCAAGATTGAAGCTTTAGTCTCAATTGATCCAAGCAAGATTGAAGCTTTAGTCGACTGGATGAGACCGAAGAGTGTTCAGGAGGTTCAGAGTTTTTTGGGACTGGCGGGTTACTATTGTTGGTTCGTGGAGGGATTCGCTTAATTTTCTGGGCCTTTGACATGATTGAACAGGAAGGGGGTGAAGTTTGATTGGAGAGAGGATTACGAGCAGTGTTTCTAGGAGCCGAAACAGCAATTGGTTACTACTCCAGTTTTAAACATTCCTTCGGGGGAAGGCAATTTTGTGATCTATAGCGATGTGTTTCTAAAGGGTTTGAGATGTGTGCTTATGCAATAAGGTAAGGTAATAGCGTATGCTTCTCAGCAACTATAGGAATATGAGAAGAATTACCCTACGCATGATCTGGAATTAGCTGTTGTAGTTTATGCTCTGAAGATCTGGCGACATTACTTGTATGGTGTGCAGTGTGAGATTTTCACTGACCACAAAAGCCTCAGGTACTTTTTAATGTAGAAGGAGTTAAATATGAGGCAGAAACAGTGGCTTGAACTGATCAAGGACTACGATTTCACCATTAGCTATCATTCGGGGAAAGCCAATGTGGTGGCTGATGCGTTGAGTCGGAAGTCAGAGCATGTGACGATATCTGTGTTGGTAGCTCAGCATCACATTAGACAAGATTTGGAAACCCTTGGAATTGAGTTGGTGGCCAGAGATCATCAGGCTTTCATTGCTAGCTTGGTGGTCCAATCAACTTTGTTTAAACGTATTAAAGCCGTGCAAGCTAGTGATGCAGAGTTAGTTGAGATTGTGGAGAAAGTGTAGCAAAGGTTGGCTGCAGATTTTAATATCTCTGGGGGAGGTGTGTTAAGGTTTGGAATTAGGCTATGTGTTCCAAATGACGACGAGATCAGAAGGAAAATTCTGGAGGAAGCGCATCGTTCTTTGTATACAGTACATATGGGTGGCACGAAAATGTATCAAGATTTGCTTAAGACCTTCTGGTGGAGTGGTATGAAAAAGTAGATCGCTCAGTTCATAGAGCAGTGTCTAATGTATCAGCAGGTAAAAGTTGAACATCAGAGGTCGGCAGGGCCGTTACAGTCCTTAGTTATTTCGAAGTGGAAATGGGAGCATATTTCCGTGGACTTTGTGACCAGTTTGCCGCCAGTGCTTCATGAGTGGAATGCCATTTGGGTGGTCATGGATAGATTGACGAAATCTGCTCATTTCATATCGATGAAGGTTAACTACCCTTTGAGTAGTTTAGAAGACTTATACGTGTTGGAGATAGTTAGAATACATGGGGTACCAGTGTCTATAGTGTCAGATCGAGACCCCAGGTTTACCTCTCGTTTCTAGAAGAGCTTGCAGGAAGCACTGGGGATGAAGCTTTCTTTCTGTACAGCGTTCCACCCCTAGACTGATGGACAGTCAGAGAGAACAATATAGATCTTAGAGGATATGTTACGGGCTTGCATGTTAGACTTTGGTGGTAGTTGGATGCAATTTATGCTACTAGTAAAGTTCGCTTATAACAATAGTTTCCTGGCTAGTATCGAGATGGCACAGTTCGAGGCTCTGTATGGTCGGAGGTGTTGATCTCCTCTGTATTGGGATGAGGTTGGTGAATGTCAGATGTTAGGACTTGAACTTATGCAGCAGGCGTCTGAGAAGGTCGGTTTGATCCGGGATAAGATTAAATCGGCTCAAAGTTAGCAAAAGAGTTATGCGGATGTTTGCCGCCGTGAGTTGGAGTTCAAGGTGGGGGTAAGATATTCCTAAGAATCGCTCTGATGAAAGGGGTGATGAGATTTGGGAAGAAGGGCAAGCTAAGGCTGAGGTATATCGGACCATTCGAGGTTGTTGAGTGAGTGGTTCTGGTAGCCTACAAGATTGCACTACCCCTAGTACTCTCGAGGATCCATGATGTGTTTCACGTATCCATTTTGAGGAGGTATGTGTCGGATCCATCTCATGTTATTAGTTACGAGAACTTGGAAATTTGGGATACTTTAGCGTACGAGGAGCTACCCGTTCAGATTATGGACCATAAAGTTCAGAAGCTATGTACCAAAGACATACCGCTAGTGAAGGTGTTATGGCAGAATCATGAAGTTGAGGAAGCTTCTTGGGAATTAGAAGCAGAGATACGCCGGAAGTACCCTTAGTTATTCTGAGTATGTATGTACTACCCTACTTTGTATTGGAATAGGTGGTTAGGCTTTGGGAGTGTGTGTTAATGTGAACACCTGAGATGGTTTATGTATGTAACCACGGTATTCCTCTGCCATAAGTGAGGGTATGTATGTATTGTGACAGGGTTTCTTTGTAGTAGCCGCCGGTTCGTTCTAGAGTCGACTGTGTATTTGATTGTATGAATTAGTTTGTGAATGAGAGATTACAAATTTCAAGGACGAAATTTTTGTAAGGAGGCGAGGTTGTAAGAACCCGAACCGTGATACATATAATAAATTAATAAAGAGAAGGGTAAAATAGTAATGGAGCAAGCTTCGTCGACAAAGCTAGAGTTCGTCGACGAAGGCCTTTTGCTGCTCTGCGACGGAATATAGGAGCTTGTTGACGAGGAGAAGTCAAGAGGTTTCGGGAATCCAGAAATCTCAGGCTCGTTGATGAGGCTACCGTTTTGTTGACGAGTTGTCTACATTGACTCGTCGACAAAGACGTCATCTCATTGACAAGGTTGGCCGAGTCAAAGGTGCTATAAATATCCATTTGGATTGCTTATAAGCTAAGAAATGAAATTTTTTGTTCTCTTTCTCTCTAAGAACTCAAAATTCACTCACTCACACACTCTCTCTCTCTCTAGATTTCTTCATCGTACTTTACTGAAATCGTCGATCCGACATTACTACTTGGATCAGGGAAGGATTCTCTTTGAGATTTACGAAACGAATCTTCCTTTTGAGCATTTTTGGGTTTTGACTTGAAATCGAGGTAAGGCTCGGTTTTCATTTCCGTTTCCGTAGTTGTGTAGGCAATGGATTTGTGAGTATATTTTGTACTGTGATTTATAGGTTTTGGGAACTCGGTTCGCTGTTTAGGAGCCGTAGAGTTCGGATTTGGTGTAGTTAGGGAAAGATAAGGGGATTCGCAGTCCTGTGTGTGTTTTGGCTACTCCTTTGGGGGGGGGGATCTAATGAGTAAAATTATGGGTTTTGCATATTACAATTTTGGGAAAAAGGGGGCATTAGGTTGTATCTCTGGTCTTGTTAGAAAACCATGAATATATTGTGATATATATTGTGTTATGGAGATGGTCATTCCTTAACTTCTTTTATACTGTATTTTGAAAACCATGATGTGATTACGTAATGAGTGTGGATTGATGTGTTATAAGAGCATATAGGAACTGGGTTATGAATTGTTCTAGGTTGTGAAAGAGTGTCCAGATCTATATTCGAGGGTGTGAAATATCACCTGCATTATTTGGAAAGAGTATTCGGCTCTATATCCGAGGGCATGAACCTTACCGGTTAATCATCGAAGGGTGTGGATCCACCAGTTGTACCGATACGATGCCATGGGAGCCTAGGGCTAGGCCATGTGTCGGGGATGCTGTGTAATGCGGGCTGACTTCGGGCTGAAGGGTGTGATGACACCGAGTTACTTGATTATGTGTGTGTGCGTGTGATGCACTATACTGGAACTGTTTTGTGAAAATAATGGAATTGTTTTGAACTATGTATGTTTTATGTCATGATAACACTTATATGTCATACACCGATATAACCTGGATCTGCCTTACTGAGAAGTATCTCACCCCAATCATACATACATATTTTTCAGGTCCTTTGAGTAATCGGAACTAGCGTCCTTATGTTGGGTGCGTAGTGGTCGGTGTATTGAGGGCAGTACTTGCGTAAGTACTAGGACTATATCGAGTTGTCTTTTTGGGGTTTTGGTTCACACCTAGGTTTATGTTTGTATTATGGAGCTCAAACTCTTTTGTATAGACTCTGGTACGGTACGATGTTTGTATAGAAGTAACTTTTTCTACAGCCTATTTTTCATGTATGTGAGTGTGTATAGAGTGTAAGGGAAGCACACGGGGTCAGACCCTCATTCATTATTGTATCATTGGTATTGTTGTATAATACAAGGACATGTTAGGTTACTACATCACACCATGGGTCCCATTATCGGGTTCGGGGCTTGACACTCACTCAAAAAATGAGCAGCTCGAAAGCTATCCCAAGTATAAGAGTTCTGTCGTATAATATTCAGCCCAAAGGTCAGATCATTTCCTTAGGAAATGCGATTTAATCTCAAATTTTACGTATTTTCAATCGAAAATAAAAAGTTACTGAACTCAGTCCAGATTCAGGTTTTCTAGATTGTTGAGATTTTCTTTTGACAAATTAAATAAACATGCAATTTAAACTCTAAACCCTAACTTGCACTAAATTTAACGAGAAACGGAATTCCTATGTGTAATCAGGCAGACATTGAAACACGCGTTGAACTTCGGAATGAAAACTAAAGATGGTATGTAATAACCCAAAAAAAAATAAAAAAATATATTAATTAATTAAAATTATTAATCAATTAATCAGTATTGGCCTTACAAGGCTTAACATCTTATTTTGATGCTAACAAACAAGTAGAACTTAAACATGCTTTGTTTAAGTGATGTATTTTCAGAACTCAATGATAGAGCGTTAAAGAATTGATGAAAGCTTGTATTTCAAAGAAGGAATTCAATATGAAGCTTAAAGCATGGATTCAAAAATGGATTTAAAGATAAAGCTTGAAAATCATGAGAGCATGAGGATTAAATTGATGAAAGCTAAAAAAAAAATGAAACAAGTATAAAGGCCTCAAGGAATTCAAGAATTGAAAAAGTCTAAGAAATTTCATGTAAGTACTTCAAAGAATTTCAAAATGGATGCATGAAGCTCTTAGGTAAATTTATTAGACCTAGATACCTTTGAACATACTTGGAAAATATTTTTATAAGGTCAAAAATTGTTTCAAAAAGGATAGAATTAGTTGTGGAATGAAAAGCACCAAAAAGAGGATTTCTCAAATACTGTCAATTTTTCTATATCTGCATTGATACAAATTTTTATCCATCAAAAAGTATTTATTTTAAAATTTGTTTAACGATAAAGTTGTATGATTTTTTCTTAGCTTTCATTTGACATCAAGATCATCAAATTTGGAGTTATATATAAAAAGTTATGACCAAAAGACTGAAGGGTACTTGAAGTTGACAACATGACAGACGACTGTCAAGAACTTGACAGATGACTGTCAGAGCAAAATGAGATGTCTGTGTGGGTTGGATAGATTACTGACACCCTATTGCCTCTTTGTTTTAATTGGACAGACGACTGGCCAAAATGGACAGTCATCTGCCACGTGGCTGTTTTGATTTTTTTTCATAACGGTCAAATTTTTAAATGGGGTTGTTTAAGGCTCAAAATTTATGAAAACTTGGGGGATACTTTAAGCCACTTGAGGATCAAGTTTTACACTTTTTAAATTCTATAAATAAGCTTCAAAGATCATTGAATCAACACAACAAAGAATTCAAATTCTGAAAAAATTCAAAGTCTCTCTCAAATTGCTCTCAAATTCTCAAGGCTCTCTCTTGCTCTCAAGCTCACATATTGTGCACGAATTCAACTGATTTTTAGCTGATCTTTTTCCACTAGAATTGTGCTACAAATTCTAAATCTTTCAATCATTGAAAGAATTGATCGGTGATATACTTCCTTGAGCTTCAAGTTAATTTCCATATTGTGATCTACTTTGAAGTATATTAGTTGTGCTGTAATTGGTGTAACTAGCTCTTTGAGGAGCAAGTTCTTTGTACGCATCGATTTGAACTTTATCTTGTAGATTGAAGATTCCAAGGGTTGTTTGGATCGTTGGCTAAGCAAGAGGATATTTCTTCGAGAGGTGGACTCTAGCCTAGTTAAGGAGTGACCGGACAAGGGGATATCTTTTGGAGAAGGCAGGCTTTAGCCTTAACTAAGGAGTGTTGTAAAGGTTTGTTCCACCCGTTAAAGGAATAGGTTTAGTGAATCCTTTGGTGGTTTACCAAAGGCGAGGACGTAGGGTGGGTATAAACCGAGTCTCGTAAAAATCTTCGTCTCACTCTCTTTTTCTCTACTCTTTATTTTCAGTACATATTTAAATTGCGTGGATGGTCTAACTTGAAAATCATATATACTACGTATATTTGGGAATCAAGTAAACTTAAAGTTTTATTTTGATTTGGGTTGCGGAAACCAAAAGGGGGTACGTTGGTTAAACCATATCTTGCGGAAACCATATGGGAGTACGTTACTTGGTTAAACATCCCAAAGAGAAATTAACTAAGAGTTTATTTGAATTCTAAATATTTGGAAAGAGTGATTGGATTATATATAGGACATCATATTAAAGAAGCAAATTCATTTATACAAAGCTTGGTTCAAATTTGGCTAATATAGACAAACAACCATCTTGAGTTTTTATATTACATAAGTGTTGTGTATTGACTTTGTTGTTTGCTTTCTAATTATAGTTAAGGATTAAATAAAGAAACTAAGTTCTTGAGTGCTTAACAAAATTAAACAAACAAGTCACAAATTGGTTAAAAGAAATAAAATAAGTTTAAGAATTCTAAGAAAATCTGCCACACACCCGCAGGGTTCCCCGTTCAATACCCCGAAAACAACATTCCCCAGAACTAAAGTTCAGTATTTCTACCCGTATAACACTTTCTATAACTGTAAAAAATCCAAATATTGAGTAGAAACCCTTACCCTAGATTTGGGATGGTTTCCACCTCAGCCCCACCTACAATCCACTTCGGTAGACTTGCAGAGAACTTTCCTAGGAGTGTCGTGGTAGCTTCAAATCGTCAAATCGGCGGAAATCCGGCCCAAAATCGAAGAAAGAAGGAGAAAGAACCGAAGGGTAGGAGAGAGAGAGAGAGGTGCTGCGCAAGAATTTCGGCAAAAAAAAAAAAGAGTTTTAGGCCTATTTAAACTGTGGCCTTCGTCGACGAGCCACGTCACCTCGTCGATGAGGTCAATAAAAAATTCATCAACGAACTCTCCCCTTCATCGACGAAATTTAGAAACCCCAAAATCACCCCCTCGATATTTCCTTGTCGATGAGCCACGTCACCTTGTCAACGAGCCCAATTATATTTTCATCGACGAACCCTATCCTCATCGACGAGCTCCTATTATACCCTCATCGACGAGTCCCTTGTATTCGTCAACGAGGAGCTGAAAAATTTCCTCGGGATTTATCCTTACCCAAATGCAATGTCATCGACGAACGCGAAGTCAACTGCTTCCTTCTATTTTCAATTTCCATTTCCCTTTCTTTTATTATTTAAATACCTTTATTCTTCAGGTCATTACATTCTCTCCCCCTTATAAAATTTTGTTCTCAAAATTTATTATTCATGTAACTCGCCATTCCTTAACAAGAAAAGGGTCTACTTATTTTATTACTTACCCTCACTTATGATAGAGGAATACCGTGGTTACATTTCGAGTCGTGGGAGATTACATATACAAAAGAAAAATTCTCCCAAAACTAAAATGCTGCACTAATTAAACCATTACATGTACCTACAAAAGAAATACTACCTAACCACTTACATTTTACCCAATTAGACCTCTTGGAATAAATGCGGATACCTCTGCTTCATTTGCTCATCAAATTCCCGAGAAGCCTCTTCAATTGCATGATTCCTCCATAAAAGTTTTACTTGAGGAATCTTCTTGTTACATAACTCCTATACTTTCCTATCCAAAATCTGTATGGGTACCTCCTCATACACCAGTGAATCATTAAGCTCTAATTCAATATAACTGATGATATGAGAAGGATCTGGGACATATTTCCTCAACATAGCAATATGGAATACGTCGTGGATCTTGGACAACACAGGTGGCAAAGCTAGCCTGTAAGCTACTGGTCCCACTTTATCTAGAATCTCAAATGGACCGATAAACCCAGGACTAAGTTTACCCTTCTTCCCAAATCGCATAACCCCTTTCATCGGAGCTATCTTCAAAAACACATAATTGCCCACATCAAATTCCAGATTCCTGTGGCGATTATTAGCATAAATTTTTTGTCGACTCTGAGCTGCACTGATCCTATCTTTGATAAGTTGAACCTTATCACGCGCTTGTTGCACAAGCTTTGGCCCCACTACTCGCCGCTCACCCACTTCATCCCAAAATAAAGGAGAACGACATCTCCTACCATATAAAGCCTCAAACGGTGCCATGCCAATGTTGGTCTGATAACTTTTATTATACGTGAACTTTACCAGCGGCATGAATTGAGTCCAACTACCTCTAAAATCTAATACACACGCTGGAAGCATATCTTCTAGTATCTGAATCGTCCTCTCTGTTTGCCTGTCTGATTGCGGATGGAATGTCGTTCAACACCCTGAAAACAACATTCCCTAGAACTAAAGTTCAGTATTTCTACGCGTATAACACTTTCTACAACTGTCAAAAATCCAAATATTGAGTAGAAACCCTTACCCTGGATTTGGGATGGTTTCCATCTCAGCCCCACCAACAATTCGCTCCAGAAGACTTGCAAAGAACTTTCCTAGAAGCATCGTGGTGGCTTCAGATCGTCAAACCGGCAGAAATCCGGCCTGAAATCAATGAGAGAAGGAGAAAGGACCAAAGGGTAAGAGAGAGAGAGGTGTTGCGCAAGAATTTCGGCAAAAAAATTGAGTTTTAGGCTTATTTAAACTGTGGCCTTTGTCTACGAGCCACGTCACCTAGTCGACGAGGTCAATACAAAATTCGTCGAAGAACTCTCCCCTTCGTCGACGAAGTTTAGAAACCCCAAAATCACCCCCTTGGTATTTCCTTGTCGACAAGCCGTCACCTCATCAACAAGCTCAATTATATTTTCGTCGACGAACCCTATCCTCATCGATGAGCTTCTGTTATACCCTCGTCGACAAGTTCCCTATATTCATCGACGAGGTGCTGAAAAATTTCCTCAGAATTTATCCTTTCCAAAATGCAATTTCGTCAACGAACGCGAAGTCGACTGCCTCCTTCTATTTCCGGTTTCCATTTTCCTTTCTTTTATTATTTAAATACTATTATTCTTCGGGTCGTTACATGCTACTTGTATGGGCGGGTAACCACTCCTATCCTTAGGCAGTCTTATGGGTAAATATTTTGCATTTGTATGATTAGGAAAAGGAAATGGTTTCAAAATTCACGTTAATGGTTTGCAAATGATATTAATATGTTATTTATAAATCTCATGTTGACCACACACTGTTTTAATATATATTGTTTCTTCCCATACTGAAATGTGTCTCACCCGAATATGAACTTATTTATTTTTTCAGGACCTCCACGAGATCGAGCTTAGAGAGTTCGAGGTTATTACAACATTTTTTTTGGGTTATAGAAGGGAAAAGGGTTTAATTTTGATGATATTTTTGGGATATATATTAAGTTAGGCTTTATGTTTTATGTTTTAAGTCTTTTGAGATATGGATGGTTGTGAAACATACTAGTGTTTGTGACTGAATGTTTTTGGAGATATGTGTATATATGAGAATAAAGGTGATGGATAGTTATTTTGGATTATGGGTAGAAATAGTAAACTCTGGTATTATATTTGTGCAGATTATATTTATGTTTTCTGCTACGTACGTTATGTTAGAATGTAGACTATGTAACAATCCAAGAAATTTTAAAAATTTGAAATAATTAGGAAGATAAAAGGGAAGGAGGAATAAGTTGGAAAAGGGGGGAGGGGGTAGAAATCATTTGTCGACGAACAAATTGGTCTGTTCGACAAATGTTTATACTGGATCGTCAATGAGGGTATGTGTCTCGTCGACGAGGAGGTACCGAGAGGAGGGCTTTCACGAACTAAAATTGTGATGACTTGCCTAATTTTCCTATATATTATAATTATTATTTTTTCTAATAATAATAAAATCAATATCATAAATCTTAGCAGATCATAATCAACCTAGACCCGTGGGTACCAGGGATACATCAGAAACACATCACGGAAGCCTATGCAGCAGGAAACATAAATCATAAACACCTCATTGTACCATACATCACAATACCAGAGTTACTACAATCACTGTATATATATATGTACACAATACACAACCCAAAAGATATCTAGGGCCATCCCACAAAATACATTCGACCCTATTAAAACACTTACCCTTCTAGAAGGGCAGACCAACCGTACTAGATCAGCGGGGCTTTACCCGCTCTCGTATCAGGGGCTCCTGAAATATTTATAAAATTCGGGGTGAAACACCTCTCAGTAAGGGAAATAAACTAATACTAGTGTGTGGCAACATGAGTATTCCATGTTATACATATACCATACAGAACATATTCAGTAACTGTTTTGTCAAATCTGGGAAAGCATATATATCATCAAAACATGGCAAAACATATTGCATTTTTATAAACATATTTCATCTCATATAATAATAATAACACAAAAAAATTCCTGGTAGGTTAGCTGGTTGTTGTCATGTATTACCCCCACATGACTGGATTATGTGGCCTGAAGGCAGGACCTAACAATGATTGGCCGACCACTACCAAGTCAAAAGTGCAGTCTGTAAGTCTGATGGGTCTGCTAGACCTGATCCGTACACCAGGGGCGCTCACACACTTCTTAAAAACCATATCGACCATCCAATCTCACACCACTCCATACAACGGCGTTAAAACAAATATCATGATCATGAAGACTATGGACACGCAGCAACGGTACCGTGCAAGTGCTAGCCTAGACCAAGCCAACTAGGTTATGATATTATATAACATATACTGAAACTGTGATACATGGATATCTCATATCATTAATTATCAGATCAATCATATCATTTTGCATATATACGTATATCAGGAAAATCATCGGCCCATACGTCGGTATTACACATTTTATCATAGCTCGGCCCGTACGCCGGCAAATCATAGCACATCTCGTACGCTAGCAAATCACATTGTTGACTCTACGAGTCCAATCTTATTTTGATAATGACAAATCACTTAATATTTGTTCTGTACATTGAGTTTGTGAACAGGACTTACACTAAGCATGCACGGAAAGTTAACAAAACTTGGCAAAGATCCATGGAACTCAAAGAGTACGGGAATCAAGATGTAAGCGGCAAAGTTCAAGAATATCTTAGGAAAGGGTATTTAGAACTCATGTATTAACATTTTCATATGATTTAATTTGAGGCTCATTATAACTTATAATGGTTTTAGGATTCATGCATTTCATGTACATCATTAGGAAACTCTCATGGACATTGAAATGTTTTCAAAATCATGAAAAATATATTTTATGAAAGACCCAAGAAAAGAAGCCAAGCAGATTTTGTAGTTAGAAATGAAAATTTGAGAGAATGGGGAGTTCGGTCGCCTGAACTCAAACCTCAGTAGCCTGAAGAATTTCTTCGGTTGCCTACAGATTAAGTTCATTCACCTGAAGAATTAAATGGAGAAGACAGAACCTGGCCGAGGCTCTTCGGTCGCCTGACCTTGGAACCTCAGGCGTCTGAAGTCGAGTTCGGTTGCCTGAACTCGCAGGAAAGCCTAAAAATCAGCTCTTTATTAAAAAGACACGCGAAATATCTTATTGATCCAACGGCTGAGATTAATTCTAAGAGGAATATAATATATATTATGAATATCTAAACCCTAGAGCACAAGCTAAGAGATACAACAAGAAAGATATACATCTAATTGCAAGACTTGAACCCTAGAGCTGATTTTCTGCACTTCAATCTTCTTCCATCTTTTTTTGGGAAATTCTCCACTGAAATCAAAAGGGCATTCATTCATCCAACTAAACTTTGATCCAGTATTAAGGTTTGATTTGTCAAGTTATTAATTTTCAAGAAGTTCTCATCTCTTTACGTATTTATCGTTAGAAAGAGGTTTTGATCTTGAGTGTGTATTCACATATAAAAACTGATTTTCTGGAAGATCATGTTTTGAGAAAAACTTGTTAGCTTGGTTGATTGATTTGAAATTCAAGAAGTACATAAACACATATTCATATATATATATTGTTCATTGGGTTTCTTATTGAAAAACCTACCTTGATTAAAATATTGGAACTTGAAGGAAAATTTTGTGATTTTTGATTGAGTTGTATTCGAGTCAAATTTTTGTTAAATAGCTCACTTCAAATATACTTAAGCATCTTTACAAAGTGAATCAAGAACCCTAGTGGACTCCAAAGCATTCCAAATATATTTTCCCTTGGGAGTTTTGATTAAATACAAATTTGTGTGTTGACACATATCATACATCAAACGATTGTATCGTTTTTTCATACATTCTTGAGTTTCAAGTTATATCATATGTTATTGTACTAGGAAATTGAATTGTACTCACGAGCTTTTGTTAGAAGCATTGTTTTGAGTGTTATTTTCAGATTTCATTGTAAACACGGTTTGGGTTGTGAACCATGTGTGGGGAGGAAGCTGTACTTCTAGTAAGCAATGGATAAGGAGGGAGTTGTACCTCTTGTAAGCAGTGGTTTGTAAGGGAAGCTCTGTCCCACTTTAAGGAGTAGGGTTTTTAGTGAATCCTTGAGTGGTTGCTCAAGGTGAGGACGTAGACCAAGTCAGTTGAACCTTGTAAAATCGCGTTTGTCTTCTCTCTTCCTTTTACTCTTTATTTTCCGCATTATGTTTAAATTGAGTATATTGCATGCATGGATAGGATTGCTGCACTCACACATACTTGAGCAACTAGAAGTAGTTGGTAAACTTATAAGAAGTTTGTAAAAGAAAATTAAGTGAATTTTTTTTTAATATCCAATTCACCTCCCCCTCTTGGGATTACACCTTAATCAACACACATTCATAGCTCAGTCCGTACACCAGCAAATCATATCACAACACTACCCGTACAATGGCAAATCACATCCATAGCGGGGCCCGTACTCAGGCAAATTATATACATAACTCAGCCCATACGCTGGCAAATCATACACATAGCATGGGCCGTACGTCGGAAAAACATATAAAAATCTCGGCCCATACGTCGGTTTTCCATTATAAAAATCCTTATTATAATCACATTTCTAGAAAACAGTATTTCATAACAATTTCTACTCATGCCACACTAAATAGGTTTTCCATATACTCAACATACCATCATTTTCAACAGTGTTTTCTCAAATATAAATCATATATATGAACATATTTACTTTCTTAAAATCAAATGCTATATATATACATACATGTCTAAAAAAGAACTAGCTTAGTTTATCCCCTTACCCGATTCCTGAAAAGCCCCTAAAAAAATTTGTCCCGCACCCACAGGGTTCCCAACTCAACACCCTGAAAACAACATTCCCAAAACTAAAGTTCAATATTTCTAAGCATATAACACTTTCTACAACTACCAAAAATCCAAATATTGAGTAGAAAGTCTTACCCTGGATTTGGGATGGTTTCCACTTCAGCCCCACCGACAATTTGCTCCTGCAGACTTGTAAAGAACTTTCCCAGGAGCATCGTGGTGGCTTCAGATTGTCGAACCGGAGGACAGCCGGCCTGAAATTGAAGAGAGAAGGAGGAGGGACCGAAGGGTAGGAGAGAGAAAGGATTTGCATAGAAAATTTCAGCTGAAAATGAACTTTAGGCCTATTTAAACTGTGGCCTTTGTCGACGAACCATGTCACCTCGTCGACGAGGTCAATACAAAATTCATCGAAGAACTCTCCCCTTCGTTGATGAAATTCGAAAACGCTAAAATCATCCTCTTGATATGTCCTCATCGACGAGCCATGTCACCTCGTCGACGAGCCCAATTATATTTTCGTCGACGAATCCCATCCTCGTCTACGAGCTCGATTTCCTTTTATTTTATTATTTAAATACCATTATTCTTCGGGTCGTTACATTCTCCCCTCCTTATAAAATTTTATTCTCAAAATTTACTATTCACGTAACTTGTCATCCCTTAACAAGAAAAGGGTCTACTTATTTTATTACTTACTCTCACTTATGGCGGAGGAATACCGTGGTTACATTCCAAGTCTCGAGATATTACACATTAACAAAAGAAAATTTCTCCCCAAACTAAAATGTTACACTAATTAAACCATTACATGTACCTACAAAAAAAAATACTACCTAACTACTTACATTTTACCTATCTAAACTTCTTGGAATAGATGCGGATAACTCTGCCTCATCTGCTTCTCGGATTCCCAAGAAGCCTGTTCAATTGCATGATTCCTTCACAAAACTTTTACCTGAGGAATCTTCTTATTACGTAGCTCCTGTACTTTCCTATCCAGAATTTGTATGGGTACTTCCTCATACACTAGTGAATCACTAAGCTCTAATTCATTATAATTGATGATATGAGAAGGATCTGGGACGTATTTCCTCAACATAGCAAAATGGAATATGTCGTGGATCCTGGACAACACCGGTGTTAAAGCTAGCCTGTAGGCTACCGGTCCCACTTTATCTAGAATCTCAAATGGACCGATAAACCTAGGACTAAGTTTACCCTTCTTCCTAAATTGCATAACCCCTTTCATCGGAGCTATATTCAAAAACATATGATTACCCACATCAAATTCCAAATTCTTGCGGCGATTATCAACATATCTTTTCTGTCGGCTCTGAGCTGCACCGATCCTATCTCTGATAAGTCGAACCTTATCACGCGCTTGCTGCACAGGCTCTGGCCCCACTACTCGTCGCTCACCCACTTCATCCCAAAATAAAAGAGAACGATATCTCCTACCGTATAAAGCCTCAAACGGTGCCATGCCAATGCTAGACTTGTAACTGTTATTATACACAAACTCTACTAATGGCATGAACTGAGTCTAACTACCCCCAAAATCCAATACGCACACACAGAGCATATCCTCTAATTTCTATATTGTCCTCTCAGTCTACCCATCTGACTGCGAATAAAAATGTCGTGCTAAACGATAACTGAGACCCTAGAGCTTCCTGCAAGCTCCTCCAAAAACGTGATGTAAAACGTGGGTCTCGATTTGACACAATCGATACTGGTACCCCATGAGAACGAACTATCTCTTGAATGTAGATCTCCACTAAACGGTTGAGGAAGTAGCTAATCTTTATAGGTATAAAGTGGGCGGTCTTAGTCAAATGGTCAACAATCACCCATATGGCCTGGCTATGTAATTCCATCGGCAGTTCTGACACGAAGTCCATAGATATATGATCCCACTTCCACTCTGGGATAATTAACAACTGCAACTGCCCTGCCAGCCTTTGGTGCTCAGCCTTTATCTACTGGCACGTCAAACACTGGGCTACGTACTCGGCAATCTCTCTTTTCATACCACTCCACCAGTACAACTCTCGGAGATCTCTGTACATCTTCGTACTACCATGATGAACTATATACAAAGATCTATGAGCCTCCTCTAAAATAGTCTTTCTGATCTCTGTATCAGCAGGAACCATAATCTGGAACCGAACTGCAAAGCTCCGTCATCTGTAATGCTGAATTCCTCCCCCTGACACCTCTACTAATTCTGAGCCTTCTTTCTGAGCAGCTTTAATTCTTTCCTTCAGAGTAGGTTGTACTACTAGGCTGGAAATACACACTGGAGGATCACTCTCTACCAACTCTATGTTGAGTCTCTCTAGATCTATCATGATCAGATTCTGGATCTCCATAGCCGCTAACACTGGTTCCCTGGATTTCCTGCTCAATGCATCAGCTACCACGTTTGCTTTCCCTGGGTGATAACTGATGGTACAATAAAAATTCTTAATCAGCTCTAACCACCTTCTCTACCTCATATTCAGTTCCTTCTACGTGAAGAAATATTTTAAACTCTTGTGGTAGGAGAAAATCTCAAACTGCTCGCCGTACAGGTAATGCCTCCAAAATTTCAATGCGTGTACCACTGCAGCCAATTCAAGATCATGTATAGGGTAGTTCTTTTCATATTCTTTCAACTGCCTGGACACATACGCCACTACCCTGTCATGCTACATCAATACACAGCCAAGTCCCTTCATGGACGCATCTCTCTAAATGACATACCCCTCACCCCCTGATGGGATAACCAATACTGAATCTGTGACTAACCTTTGCTTCAGTTCTTGAAAACTCTGCTCACAGCTATCGTCCCACTCAAATCTGACATTCTTCTTTATCAGTCGTGTTAAAGGTCCTGACAAAGCTGAGAATCTCTCAACGAAACGGCAGTAATAGCTAGCTAGCCCTAAGAAATTCCTGATCTCCTGGACATTTCTCGGTCTAGCCCAATTCATTACCACCTCAATCTTGCTAGGATCCACACAAATACCTTCTCCAGATACAACATGCCCCAAGAACACGACATTCTCAAGCCAGAATTTACATTTTCTGAACTTGGCGTACAACTTCTTTTCCCGAAGTGTCTGCAAAACCTGCCTCAAGTGTGTCTCATGCTCCATATAGCTCCTCGAATAGACCAGTACATCATCAATAAAAATAACAACAAACTGGTCTAGGTATTGGTGGAAGACTCTGTTCATCAAGTCCATAAATACCGCAGAGCATTCGTCAAACCAAATGGTATAACGAGAAACTCATAATGCCCATACCTGGTCTTGAAGGCCGTCTTCAAGACATCTTCTGCTTTCACTTTTACCTGATGGTAGCCGAATTTGAGGTCAATCTTCGAATACACCCGTGTACCTTGGAGCTGGTCAAACAAATAGTCGATACCGGGTAGAGGATACTTGTTCTTGATTGTCACTTTTTTAATCTCCCTATAGTCTATACACATCCTCATAGTCCCGTCTTTCTTCTTTACAAATAATACTGGAGCTCCCCACGGAGATACACTGGGTCATATGAAACCCTTGTCACGTAGATCTTGCAACTGATTCTTCAATTTTTCCAATTATGTTAGCGCCATCCGATAAGGTACTTTAGAAATCAGTGTTGTACTGAAAGGTAGATCAATAGGAAAATCTACCTCACGATTGGGTGGCAAGCCTGGTAACTCGTCTAGGAAAACATCTGTAAACTCCTTTACTACATGCGTGCTAGTAAGTTTTAATTCATTCTCTAACATCTCCTTCACAAACGCTACAAATCCCTAACAACCACTCAGCATTAGTCTTCTGGTCTGAATAGCTGAAACTAGCTAAGGTGAGGAAAACTTGAATTCTGCATCCCCCAGAGATCTGAATATCATTTCTCGTGCTCGACAATCTATGCTGGCAAAATTAGCTGCTACCCAATCCATGCCAAATATAACATCAAACCCGTGCATGTCTAGCACTATCAGATCAGTAGACAAAATCTTTCCTTGAATATCAATTGGGCAACCCCAGAGTATTTTACTACATCTTACTACAGATCTAGTCGGTGTAGACACCAACAATTCAACATCTAATGATTGTGTTTCAGCCCCACATAATTTAACACACCCCGAAGGCACAAAAAAGTGTGTAGCTCCTAAATCAAACAATGCAATAACTTTAAAATAAAGCATAATAACCATACTTGTCACCACGTCACTGGTCGTCTCAGCCTCACCCGGCGTTAGAGTAAACACCCTTGCTGGAGCCGTATTCCTTTACTAGCCCCCACGTGGCGCCTGATAACCTCCTTGGTATGGTCTGAGAGCTGGAACTACATTTGGTGGGGTAGGGTTGTCTCGCACCATATGCCCCGATCTACCACAACGATAGCACACCACACCACCAGTTCGGCACTCTCCCTAGTGCCTCCTATCACAAGTCTGACAAATTGGAGGACCCTACCCTGTCTGCACCTCACGTCCTTCTGTCTCCTGTCTCCGCCCTCTGTCCTGGTTTCCTCTCCTCCACTGACCCGGTCTACGACCCTGTTGGTAGCCGGTAGATGCAGATCTCTTCCTCTGTCCCTGCTCCTCTACATCAAGATGCTCACCAATCTCTGCCAAGGCCACCTTGTCGACCAACTCAACAAAAACCAGGATCCACAGCACCACCAACTTCCTGAATATACTCCATCTCAAGCCTCTCTCAAACTGCCTCGCCTTCTTTACTTCATCAGGAACAATATACGGGGCGAAATGAGAGAGCTCGATGAAACACGCTGTATACTGCTGGACGAATAGCTGTCCCTGCTTTAGATTCAGGAACTCTTCTACCTTAGCCTTCCTGATAGTAGCTGGAAAATACCTATCAAAGAACCATTCTTTAAACCGGTCCCATGTCATGGCTATTGGAGTCACCCTCTGCTGCTCTAATAATCTCACCACAGTCCACCACCTCTCGGCCTCTCCTGCCAATCTATAGGTGGCAAAGAGGACCCTCTGTTCCTCGGTACACTGCAATACAACCAAAACCTTCTTGGTCTCCTGCATCCAGTTCTCAGTGGCTGCAGGATCAACTCCACATGAGAATGTCGGAAGATTCATCTTCGTAAACTTCTCGATAGTGCACCCATGGCCTGCAGATGGACCAATCTGCTCCTTCGAGCTCCTAGCGATCTCAACAATAACCTACTGAACCACGCTACGTAATACCGCATCAGAGTCGGTCCCAGCTGCACGTGATGGTCCTGCTCCATCACTACCACTCGCATGGGCACTACTTCCTTTTGGATCCATCCTAGAAATAACAAACACAACTTATAAATTCTATCCTTATAATTTACCCACCTATCCTCACCATTTATATCAATATTTCTAACTCATTTCTAATCCCCAGTCCTAAATTCTAGGAACACAATCTGACAATAGCTTGCTATGGTTTTCCTGAAATCTTCACCCCAAGAAAAACATAAAAACTA
This sequence comes from Malania oleifera, assembly GCF_029873635.1. Lineage (NCBI taxonomy): Eukaryota > Viridiplantae > Streptophyta > Magnoliopsida > Santalales > Ximeniaceae > Malania > Malania oleifera. The sequence continues at coordinate 109,336,277 of NC_080424.1, forward strand.
CCACGGAAGTCCAGCCTCTAGAATGTAGAACAAAACCTCAAATCATTTCCTTAACTCTGGTACTGTTTTCGCTGCATTCTGAAGTCTATAAAACCTAGCAACCTAGACTCTGATACCAAACTGTGACAACCTACTTAATTTTCCTATATATTATTATTTTTTTTTCTAATAATATAAAAATCAATATCACAAATCTCAGCAGATCATAGTCAACCTAAACCCATGGGTACCAGGGATACATCAGAAACACATCACGGAAGCCTATGCAGTAGGAAACATAAATCATAAACACCTCATTGTACCATACATCACAATACCAGAGTTACTACAATCATTGTATATATATATATATACACAATACACAACCCAAAAGATATCTAGGGTCATCCCACAAAATACATTCAACCCTATCAAAACATTTACCCTTCTAGAAGGGCAGACCAATCGTACTAGATCAGCGGGGCTTTACCCGCTCTCCTATTAGGGGTTCCGAAAATATTTATAAAATTTAGGGTGAGACACCTCTCAGTAAGGGAAATAAACTAATATCAGTGTGTGGTAACATGAGTATTCTGTGTTATACATATACCATATAGAATATATTCAGTAACTGTTTTGTTAAATCTGGGAAAACATATATATCATCAAAACATGACAGAACATACTGCATTTTCATAAACATATTTCATCTCATATAATAATAATGACACAAAAACATTCCTGGTAGGTTAGCTGGCTGTTGTCATGTATTACCCCCACATGACTGGGTTGTGTGGCCCGAAGGCAGGACCTGACAATGGTTGGCCAACCACTGGCAAGTCAAAAGTACAGTTTATAAGTCTGATGGGTCTGCCAGACCTAGTCCGTACACCAGGGGCGCTCACACACTTCATAAAAACTACATCAACCATCCAATCTCACACCACTCTATACAGCGGCGTTAACACAAATATTATGATCATGAAGACCATGGACACATAGCAACGGTACCGTGGAAGTGCTAGCCTAGACCAAGCCAACCAAGTTCTGATATTATATAACATATACTGAAACTATGATACATTTATATCTCATATCATTAATTATTAGATCAATCATATCATTTTGCATATATACGTATATCATGAAAATCATTGGCCCCATACACCGGTATTACACATTTTATCATAACTCGGCCCGTACGCTGGAAAATCATAGCACAACTCATACGCTAGCAAATCACATCCATAGCTCGGCCCATATCCCAGCAAATCATATCATAGCATAGCCCGTACGATGGCAAATCACATCCATAGCTCGGCCCGTACGTCAGCAAATCATATACATAGCTCAACCCGTACGTTGGCAAATCATACACATAACATGACCCGTACACCGGCAAAACATATAAAAATCTTGGCCTGTACGCCGGTTTTCCTTTATAAAAATCCATATTATAATCACATTTCCAGAAAACAATATTTCATAACAATTTCTACTCATGCCACACTAAACAGGTTTTCCATATATTCAACATACCATCATTTTCAGCAGTTTTTTCCCAAATATAAATCATATATATATGAACATATTTACTTTCCTGAAATCAAATGATATATATATATATATACATACATTTCTAAAAAAGAACTAGCTTAGTTTATTCCCTTACTTGATTCCTAAAAAGCCCTTAAGAAAATCTATCCCGCACCCGCAGGGTTCCCAACTCAACACCCTTGAAACAACATTCCCCATAACTAAAGTTCAGTATTTTTAAGCATATAACACTTTCTACAACTACCAAAAATCCAAATATTGACTAGAAAGTCTTACCCTGGATTTGGGATGATTTCCACTTCAGCCCCACCGACGATTCGCTCCGGCAGACTTGCAGAGAACTTTTTCAGGAGCATCGTGGTGGCTTTAGATCTTCGAACAGGCAAAAATCCGGCCCGAAATCGAAGAGATAAGGAGGAGGGACTGAAGGGTAGGAGAGAAAAAGCATTTGCGCAGAAAATTTCAGCTGAAAATTAACTTTAAGCCTATTTAAACTATGGCCATCGTCGACGAGCCACGTTACCTCATCGACGAGGTCAATACAAAATTCATTGATGAACTCTCCCCTTCCTCGACGAAATTTAGAAACCCCAAAATCATCCTCTCGTTATTTCATCGTCGACGAGCCACGTCACCTCGTCAACGAGCCCAATTATATTTTCATCGACGAATCCCATCCTCGTCGATGAGCTCCTGTTATACCCTCATCGACGAGTCCCTTGTATTCGTCGATAAGGAGCTAAAAAATTCTTGGAATTTATCATTTCCAAAATGCAATGTCATCGACGAACGCGAAGTCTACTTCCTCCTTTTGTTTTCGATTTCTATTTCCCTTTTTTTTATTATTTAAATACAATTATTCTTCAGGTCGTTACAAAAATTCATCGACGAGTTCACTGTCTTGTCGCCGAATTATGTACTTGGACTCATCAACGAGTCCACGTGTCTCGTTGATGAACCTCTGCTTATAAATAGTGAGATCCTTCATTTCTCATGGAATTTCCTCTGTTCCAGCCACCTGCTGGAACCCAAGCAGCACCAGCAGCTCCAGTAGACAGCACCTGCGCACAGCAGCCCCATGGAGACCCGAAGCCACCACCATCCAAGTTGTTCCAACTCTGCAGATCAAGCTTACGGCCAGCTGCTCCGGACACTCCCATGGCTGCCTCTCTCTCTCTCTCTCTCTCTCTCTCTCTCTCTCTCTCTCTCTCTCTCTTTCTCACTAAAATTTGGCCCTACCACCTTCTCTCTTTGATTTCGGGCCGGATTTAGTTCTTTTCGACGATCGGAAGCTACCACGAGACTCCTGGGAAGATTCTCTACAATATAGGTGGAGTGGATCTTTAATTTGAGAAGTTTGGGAAACAGCCCAAAACCAGGGTAAGTAAAATAATTTAAGGTATTAACATTATTTTGAGATATTTGGAGTCTAGGAAGTATTATACGGGTATTTTATTTAGATTTGTGGAATTAGAGATTTTTGGATTATAGGGTCTCGTTTTGTTGATTTTGGGTCGAATTTCAAAGAGTAGGTAAGGGGAAATATTTAATTGGGAAAAATAAAATGCTGGCTGGTATTACAGGTATAATTTTCTAAATCTCGCTGGTATTGAAAATGCTGTTCTTAGATAAATAAATTATATTGGGAAAAATCATGTGGTTGAAACCATTTTGATAATTAAATGATTGTGAATAATGTGGAATGAAGAATTGTTGTGGGTGTGAATACCGTTTGATTGTGAATTCTGGATGATTGAAATACTGATGTTGTTATATTGTGGTAAAATTGTGATTATGTTGAATGATTGATTATTGTTGATTTGGGTTGTGGTTCATGTAAATTACAATATAGCGTTGACAGTGGTATGAAGAGGTCGTTATATCGTACCTAGTATAACCATCATATAATGTTGGCAATGGTATGAGGAGGCTATTATATGGACGTTTATATTGGGAGGCAAACATTGGCAATGGTATGAGGAGGTTGTTTACCTATTTACCATGAACGGAGTGTTGCTTTGTAACCTGTGTGGACATATATGTGTGATTTGATGTGTGGACATTTATGCTGTAATTTGATTAGTCCTGTGTGGACCATTCATGTGTGGACATTTATGATGTGATTTGATAGGGTCCTGTGTGGACGATTACATGATATGTGGATGTAAACCCTGTGTGGGTAAAATTGGGAATTGTATGAATATCCTATGTGGATTGATTGAGATATGAGTGTATATGTGACTTTAATTAAATAAGTATTTATGGTAAAGTAGTTTACTCCACCTGAGGGCTTGCTGAGAAAGGCGAGTACTCTGGTAATTTATTTGTTTATACCAGAGTAGAGGGAAACCACTTGTATGAGCGGGTGATCTTCCCTATTCTCAGTGACTTTACCTGAACACATAACCCAAGGGCTTACTGAGAAAGGTGAGTGCCCTGGTGTTAGCACTAGAGCATAGGGAACTACTTATATGGGCGGATAGATTTCTCTATTCTCGAGAATTATCATAAAAATATTGTTAATTATGGGAAGGTGATTGGTTGGCAAAGATGTTGACTTTATGTGATTATGGGCACTATATTTTGGGTTACTTGTGGTTTATGAATACAAGGGATTCATCAACGAAGGCTTTAGAGAATTCGTTGAAGAATACACGAGACTTATCGAAGAAGAAATGCCAAGAGGGGGGGTTTGAGCTGACTGAAGTTCATCAATGAAGGACTGAATTTCGTCGACAAAATTAATAAAGAATTCGTCGGCGAAGGATGGGTTCGTCGACGAAATCCCCTGTTCTATAAATATGGGAAAATCCGACTTTTACTTAAGGATTAAGAAATTTATCCTCTCTCTCTCTCCTTTTCGGTTCTCCCTCTTTCTTTTGCCGATTTCGGGCCATATTTTCACCAGATTGACAATTCGAAGTCACCACGACGCTCCTGGAGAAGTTCTCTCCAAATCTGCTAGAGTGGATCGTTGGTGAAAAGAAGTTGGAAACCATCCCAAATCCAAGGTAAGGCTTTTTACTCATTATTTGGAGTTGTGACAGTTGTAGAAAGTGTTATACACTTAGAAATACTGAACTTTAATACTGGGAGTTTTCATTTCCAGGGTGTCGAGTGGAGAACCCTGCGGGTGCGGGGAGGATTTCTTAGGGGCTTTTCAGGAATCAGGTAAGGGGATAAACTAAGCTAGTTTTGTTTTGAAAAAATGCATGTATATATATAGCATCTAGTTTCAGGAAAAATAATTATATTTATATATATATATATATATATATGATTTATATTTGGAAAATACTGTGAAAATGATTGTATGTTGAATATGTGGAAAATCTATTATGTGGCATGAGTATAAAATGTATGAGATACTGTTTCTGGAAATGTGATTATGATATGAATTTTTATGATGGAAAATCGGCGTATGGGCCGAGATTTTATATGATTTGCCAGCATACGGGCCGTGCTATGTGACTTTGATTTGCCAGCGTACAAGTTATGCTATGATTTGTCGGCGTACGGGCCGTGCTATGTGACTGCGATTTGCCAGTGTACAAGCTGTACTATGATTTTCCAACGTACGGGCTGTGCTATGTGGATGTGATTTGTCAGCGTACGGGCCAAGCTATGATAAAATGTGTACTACCGGCGTACGGGTCGATAATTTTTATGATATACATATATGTGCAAAATGATATGGTTGATTTGATAATTAATGATATGAGATATCCATGTATCATGATTTTAGTATATGTATATGATATTAGAACCTAGTTGGCTTGGTTTAGGCTAGCACTTGCACAGTACCATTGCTATGTGTCCATGGTCTTCGTGATCATGATATTTGTGTTAACGCCGCTGTACGGAGTGGTGTGAGATTGGGTGGTTGATGTAGTTATTAAAGAAGTGTGTTGTGATCGCCCCTGGTGTACGGACCAGTTCTAGTAGACCAGCCTTCGGGCCACACAACCCAGTCATGTGAGGATGATACATGACAACAGCCATCTAACCTACTAGGAATGTTTTGTGATATTATTATTGTATGAGATGAGATATGTTTATGAAAATGCAGTATGTTCTGACATGTGTTGATATATATATATATATATATATATATATATGTTTTCCAGATTTAACAAAATAGTACTGAATATGTTATGTATGGTATATGTAGAACACAGAATACTTATGTTGTCACAAACTGGTATTAGTTTATTTCCTTTACTGAGAGGTGTCTCACCCATAAATCTTATAAACTTTTCAGGAGCCTCAGATAGGAGAGCGAGAAAAGCCCCGCTGATAGTGTTACTTATCTGCCCTCTGTGAAGGGTAAGTTGGTAGGGACAGTTAGATTTTTGTGGGGTATGTCCCTAGATTTTATTTTTGAGATGTATATATGGAAATACAGTGGGTATAGTAATTCTGGTATATTGTGATATATGGTATTGAGATGTACATTATTGTATGTTTTCTATTGCTAGGGCTTCTGCTTATGTTCTGATATATCCCTGGTACCCACGGGTCCAGGTGGATTGTGACCAGTTGAGCTGGAATATGCGATATGTGGTATTGATATCTTTATAATTAAAAAAAATGTGTGGAAAATGAGCAGGTCGTGACACTTTATTTTTCTTCCAAGTTTTGTAATATAGAAGCTGTGGATGTGTGAAATGAGGTTGATGATGTATAAATATAGAACTCTGGTATTTCATGTTTAAGGTTGCCTTATTATTTTTCTACTGCATAAATGGTATCAGAGACACGTGTCGGTCTCATAACACTTTGGGCCCCACGTGGAGGGTCCAGAGCATTACAGATTATTAGGTAAATGAATGGATTAGTAGCACTCTGAGCAGATGGTATCAGAGCAATGTCCAGCTGAAAGTGTGATTAGATTCACATCGCCTGGTTATGGAAATATTAGAGTATTAGGTTAGGGATGATTTATACCAGAGTATAGGATTTAGTTGTGATAAGGATAGGAATGGGTAGATTAACTTACCGTTAGGATTTCTTAGTTGTGTTTCGTAAGCTTGGCAGCAGAAATCCCTTGATGGTATTCTATATTTTTCTGAAGAAGTAGCTAGCTTTAGAAAATGATGGTAAATCCATTGATGATGATATTTTCGACTAGAGAAATTAGAACTTGGAATTTGAACTCGAAGTCTAGGTTGCTTGATTGAGGGGAAAAAAAAGTCTTTGAAGGAGAATAATTTAGGTGCTCAGTACTCATCGTTGTTACTTTGCCCATTTTAGTTTCTAAATTATGTATATGCATATTGAACTCATCCCAGCTGTGAAACATCATAACAACACCATTTACTTCCCCCATGGTAAGGGTTGTGCGGTTTGTGGACCCTTACTAGCCTTGGCGACCACCACACTAGTCACATACTTTTTCTTCAACCCAACTTGGCCTTCACCATCTCGGTACGTAACCAATGGTCCATCGTACCAATCGACTACACATACATACCCATACTCAAGAATAACATGTGGTTGTACTGTATCTCTCTTTCTAGCAACGATATTGTGCTCTCTTAGTAACAAGCTTGTTGACTCTACGAGTCCAATCTTGTTTTGATAATGAAAAATCACTTAATATTTGATCTGTCTATTAAGTTTGTGAACGGGACTTACACTAAGCATGCACGGAAAGTTAACAAATCTTGGCAAGATCCGTGGAACTCAAAGAGTATGCGAATCAAGATCCAAGCGGCAAAGTTCAAGAATATCTTGGAAAATGGTATTTTGAATTCATGTACTTACATCTTCATATGATTTAATTTGAGGCTCATTATAACTTAGAATGGTTTTAGGATTCATGCATTTCATGTACATCATTAGGAAACTCTCATGGACCTTGAAATGTTTTCAAAATCATGAAAAATATGTTTTATGAAAGACCCAAGAAAAGGAGCCAAGCATATTTTTAGTTAGAAATGAAAATTTGAGAAAATGAGGACTTTGGTCACCTGAACTCAAAACCTCAGTAGCCTGTAGAATTTCTTCAGTTGCCTGAAGATTAAGTTCAGTTGCCTGAATAATTAAATGGAGAAGACAGAACCTGGCCGAGGCTCTTCGGTCGACTGACCTTGGAACCTCAGGCGCCTGAAGTTGACACTTCAGGAGCCTGAAGTCGAGTTCGGTTGCTTGAACTCACGGGAAAGCCTAAAAATTAGTTCTTTATTAAAAAGACACGCGAAGTATCTTATTGATCCAATGACTGAGATTATTCTAAGGATAATATACTATATATTATGAATATCTAAACCCTAGAATAAAAAAAAGTTAAGACACACAACAAGAAAAATATACATCTCATTGCAAGACTTGAACCCTAGAGCTGATTTTCTGCACTTCAATCTTCTTCCATCTTCTTTGGGCAAATCTCTATTGAAATCAAAAGGGACTAAACTTTAATCCAGTTTTAAGGTTTGATCTTTCAAGTTATCACTTTTCAAGAACCTCTCATCTCTTTACGTGTTTATCATTGGAAAGAGGTTTTGATCTTGAGTGTGTATTCACATATAAAAACTGATTTTTAAAAAGATCATGTCTTGAGAAAAACTTGTTAGCTTGGTTGATTGATTTGTGATTCAAGAAGTATATAAACACACACACACACACACACACACCCACACACACACACACACACACACACACACACACACACACACACATATATATATATATATATAGTGTTCATAGGGCTTCTTAATGAAAAACCTACTTTGATTAAAGTAATGGAACTTGAAGGAAAACTTTGTGATTTTTGTTGAGTTGTATTCAAGTCAAAGTTTTGTTAAATAGCTCACTTCAAACATAATTGTGTATCTTTACAAAGTGAATCAAAAACCCTAGTTGACTCCAAGGCATTTCAAATATCACTTTACTTAGGAGTTTTTGATTAAATACGAATTTGTGTGTTGATACATATCATACATCAAACGATTGTATCGTTTTTCATACATTCACGAGCTTCAAGTTATATCATATGTTAATGTGCTAGGAAATTGAATTGTACTCACAAGCTTTTGTTAGAAGCATTGTTTTGAGTGTTATTTTCAGATTTCATTGTAAACACAGTTCGGGTTGTGAACCGGGTGTGAGGAGGAAGTTGTACCTCTTGTGAGCAATGGATAAGGAGGGAGTTGTACCTTTTGCAAGCAGCGGTTTGTAAGGGAAGCTCCGTCCCACTTTAAGGAGTAGGGTTTTTAGTGAATCCTTGAGTGGTTGCTCAAGGCGAGGACGTAGGCCAAGTCGGCTGAACCTTGTAAATTCGCGTTTGTCTTCTCTCCTCCTTTTACTCTTTATTTTCCTCGTTATATTTAAATTGGTTATATTTCATGCATAGATAGGATTGCCACACTCATACATAATTGAGCAACAAGAAGTAGTTGGTAAATTGATAAGAAGTGTGTAAAAGGAAACTAAGTGGGTTAATTTTTTTTTTATATCCAATTCACCCCCCCCCCCTCTTGGGATTACACCTTAATTAACAAAGCTTTCTAAGGCGGTTCATATTTTATACATACAATTTATAACATAAGTACCATAACCTGTTTTCATTTCATAAAGCATTTAAGCAATCCCAGTATCTTTCACAATTTCATCCATTCATTCTTTCATTCTTTCATTCTTTCATTCTTTGGTATAAAATGGCAAACATAGCTCTAGGTTTAACCCTGTACATACATTTCTCCGTAATTAACCGGCATCTCTTTTATACATTTCCTAATAGCAATTTGGAACTCCAGTTCCCATATCTCATTCTCATATTCCTCACTTCAGTATACTAACATTTAATATCTCATGCCACACTCATTTGGTTTAATATGCAAAAGTATAGTAAATGGCTTGTGAAATATCATTTAAATTGAAAACAAGGGTTTCAAGCATCTCCTACTTTAAGTTTAATACAAATACATGAGTTTTTAAAAGATTGGAGACCATACCCCAAAACCCTAGTTTTTACCAAAACCATAAAATAGAAAAAATCAGCAATTCTACCTGGTAAAATTTCCAAACAAGCAGTCATATCGTACATATAAACATAAGTTACAGTTCTACTAATTTAGATTTTGAAAACAATTGATGTAAACAAATCCCCTTACGTTTTTTTGCAAAAATAAACCTGAACAGCTTGAAACGGTAAAATCCTAGGATTTCCAACCTGTGAAAACACGTATGCTGGCTATACCAAGGGTGAGAGAGGTAACCGGGACCCAAGGGAGAGCTCGGAAAAGCTTTTTGGTGAAAAAGTTTTGAAACCCTAGGAAAGAGAAGAGAGGGATTTGAAATTTCCTAAAAAAATGAGTTCAAACTTATCTATAGGTGAGCAGGCTCAGAGGAAAACCAGCGCCGGTTTCCCCTATATCCACAAAACCATCGCCGATTTTGTAGTTGATTGACCTGATTGACCCAAAACCGTGGCCAGTTTTCTTCAAGCTTACAAAACCATCACTGGTTTGGGTCCTAACTTTCCAAATTCCTTCTTTTTCTTTTAATTTCCTTTATTTCTCTCTTTTATATTCATTTTCTTTTATTTTCCGGGTTCGAGATCCTACACACCATGCCCTAGCAAATGAGAAAATTTAAAATATAAATGATTTTGAAGAGTATATATCATAAATCAAACCTCCAAGCCAACCTCTATTATTAATAAGGCCACAAGAAAATTTTTTTTTTCACTCATAGAAAAAAAAATGGAGAAATAATTTGAGGATGGAAAGTGAGAGTGCTATCTCTTCATAGGGAGAACCACTTTGAATAAAGTGATTGCGTTGTTAATATTTTCATGTCAATGTCAATGTTCTTATAAGGTGTAAGACCACTTAATGGAATAGAATTTTGTGCAAAATGTTTAGGTGTCATAGATTAATTAAATTTCTACTATCATTTATGAACTATCAGTGAGGCAGTGTACAAGGAAGGATTCAAACATTTTCGGTGCTACTAAATGGAAGTCTAGTATACTTTTTTAAATCTCAAAGAGGTCTAAGACAAGGAGACCCTTTAACCTCAAACTCTCTTCATTCTATCTACTAAAATCTTACCTACTACTAAGCTAACATGTCTTCTAAAACAACTTGGTATGAGTTGTTTTGACGGGCCAAGCTACTACTAAACTCTCTTCATTCAAATTAAGGCTTCTAAAATACATATAGCACTTATATTCTATCTCTCAAGACATTCATTTTACCCACTGCATTCAATTCATTGTGTTTGCTGTCGGTGATGGTTAGGCTTACGGATGATGTGTAAGAACTCGTAAAACAACTTGGTATGAGTGTTTTGACGGGCCAAGCTAGTGCATCTTAATTACATGCACACCAATTTGCAGTCCAACATTTTAGAACGTTAACGAATAAAAGAGTACCTCACACAGTTCACACTAGCAAATATTTCTAAACTTGAAACTCAAAGCTAACATGTCTCATGCTTCCAACAACAAAAGAAAGCTAAAAAGGTCTTCTTGCACTACTCTTCTTCTTCTTCTGTCATGAGTATGGCTTTTGACTTTGAGATGTTTGTGTTTTACTTTTCATTTTTTTAGAGAGAGAAAAATATATTTGTATGTTCTACTTCTTGCACTAGAAAAAGTCGGCTGGCTCCCTCAAATTTTTCCTGCCAACCTTTCCATTTCTATTTCTATCTTTTTCAAAGTTTGAATCTCAATGCCTGTCTCTCTCTTAACTTTTCAACTATTATGTGAATTAGATGTTAAAGTCGTGTATACATATGAGATGAGACATATAAGAAAAAAGCATTATTATTTGGTTTCTATTTGAAACGTTTTACAAAATAAATATTTTTTTTTCAAAAGAACGTACTTTTTATAAGTACTTGCATCAACAAGTAGTGTTTGATTTATATTTAAATAAGTACTTATTTCAAAACATATTTTTCTCATTTTTTTTGTTAAAAAAAGAGTATTTTTTTAAAAATATATATTTTTAATTAAAAATTTATAATAAGTGATGTCAAACTATTTTTAGGTAAGTACCTTTTTAGATAGGTACTTTTTTTTCTCCTATAAAAGTAATTTTCTATAAGTGATTTCAAACGGTCTCTTAGAGGAGAAATTAATTATTATAAAGGTTAATTAATTTTTTAATGTTGGACCATGCATATAAATTTATCAATTAATTTATAATTATTTTTATGACGGGAAATATGAAACAAGTATTGAACAAAACTTGCTGTATACTTTTTTTTTTGTTAACAAACAAAATTAATTATCATCTAAAATTGACTGAGGTAGTGTTTTGGAAATATGAATCTTGAACATTGGATTTGGATTTGGTTAGATTTAAACAAACTTTAAAATAATTTTATATCACCGCTTATTCAAATTCAATATAATTTCAAATTTATGGTATCTCTACAAAATCAAATTCTTGGTTGTGCACTAAGTCTTCATCTTGAATTGACTTATAGAACATTTGACCAACCTATTGTCAAGGATTAGCAATTAGTCCCAATCCTCATGTAATGACACTAGCTTTTGGTCATCAATGACATGCAATTACAAAGACATAATAGATATATAGGGAGGATTAAGAGAGAAGGACGGAATACATAGATGTAACATATATAAGATTTGTAATAGTCCAATCCCATATTACTAAGTCAAAAACTATATATATATATATATGATAATGTACTTATTGGTTAGATTTATTCAATGTCAACGCTTTGAACCTACCTTATTTATATACATATTGTAAACATAGCAAAATGGGATTTGAGAAGTATAAACCTTGCATGTAAGTAGTCGAGGCTATTGTCCACATTAGATCGACATATTTTATAAGAATGCTTCGGACTTTAATAATATAAAGCGGGTTTAGATTTCAGACCGTTATATTTGACATCATAGTCCCCATAGGAGTACTATTTTATGGGTGGATATGAAATAGGAGACATGTCGCAGTTCCACATAGGATGCATATAAGGAGATATTGGGTTTATAAGGATAGTTCAGCCTTCAATTTTAAGAGACACTTTTTGTATAACAAAAACATAAAGTTAGTGAGTAAAAGCAAAAATATCTCACCAGAGTTGAGTTAGATACTTCCCCTGAGATTTCAAAAAAGTCACAAACCTCTCCTAAAATTTTTCACAAATCTCCTAAATAAAGTTTGTCAAAAAGATGCAGATTTCACCTAATTAAACAAAAGTTATTTTCTTATAAGATACAAGAAGGCTTGTATGTTTTTGATAAATTTGAAGGGAAATCTTTGAAAATTTATAAATCTTAGTAGAGATATCTTTCATTTTTAAAACTTCAATAAAAGACAAATTTTTTCTGCCCTAAGAATAAATATGATCAGCCAAATATTTTTAATTTCCATCCACACACCCAAATTAATGATGTGTTTAATAAGAGTGTTACATTGGGAATTCATCATTAGTAGGTTTGATAAATTTGAATGAGTACCAAACGTGACATTATGTCATGTTTGGCTCGTGGAATAAAGTAGGATAGAAAAGAAAATTTCAAGGGAACATTCATATGGAGCCTAGCTCCATCGCACAGGTTCAGCGCGTAGCTAATATCTAGTAGTATAGCTACCACCAAGTTCCAACCTTCAAATCGATAATAATAATAATAATAATAAACTTGCCCAAAAACGGGTTTACAAACAGAGCCTGCCAATGTTTTAGCTTTATAATTGGGCAGCATGCTGAGCTAGCTATTTTAATTAATAAATAATTTTTAAAAATAGCTGCAACGGATATCCATTAATAAATAATTTTATATTATGTTTGGGAGTATAGATTTTGAAACTTGAATTTAAATTTGGATAGATTTAGATAAATTTTAATATAATCTTATTTCATATTTATCTAAATCAGTGATTCACTTGACGGATTTCTCTAGACCCCTATAAATGAAGATCATCAAATGTTTAAAGTCTAACTCGGCCTTAGTTTTTGGGATTTGTAGAAATTGTGATGGGCTCTTAGGTGACTTGAACAAGCAAAGCAAAATCATAGAAACAATAGGGACCCTTTGAGTTTGAGTTATTATAAGAAAGAAGTTTTTTCTATTTTTAAAAGAACGTAACGTTTAGTTTATAAAATGATTATCCTTATTTTAAATACGGTAGCAGGTTGTATAATGTAATAGTATTCAATGTAGAGGAAGTAGGAGTAGCAGATGTTACATAGTAGCAAGCGGGCATTCGGGGCATGAGGGCTATGAATATTTTTTACCAAGCATACACAATCTTATGTATATTGGTATATTACATGTTTTAAGCTTAACTCTTCCTAAAAAGTGTTTTAGTGCATTTTGAATCTTTTAATTCAACTTACTAATATTATTTAATAAGGACAAGAAATTTTTACATTTGTTTTAAACCGCTATCGACTGAAAAATTTTATATATAAAAACATTTATTCTTTTTTCATTAATCTTATGCTTGATGAATTAATTAATAAAAAATTTCATAGACTCAACTAAACAAGCATATAAGACATAGATTATTTTGTTTGTTTAAGTAATAAAAATTTAAAAATTTAAACTAACAGTTGTATGTGGTGTATAATTTAACTATAACTTAAGCTTCAAAACTATAATATATAATTGTTGGGGCCGCCTCATTTAATTAAGCAAGACAAAGTTGCAGTCAATTGATAGTGTCCGCTGGTGCAAATAATTAATAAAGAAAAACAAGGCAAACTTCACATGGGGTCAAATATGACAGGCTTCACATAGGGTCAAATATGGCAGTAGGATTGTTGCAGCCGGCTGGTGTAAAGGAGATAACTTGCTAAAATAATTTTCTCCTATCTACCTATAAAAGGAGTACTCCTCCTCCATTGTTTTATGCTCTCCGGTGGTGAATTGATACCTCCATTGTTTTATGCTCTCCGGTGGTGAATTGATATACACAGAAAAGTGTTGATATACACCCAAATGAAGTTTGAGTGAGAGTGAGTAAAGACACAATAAGTGTGAATGCACTGTGAGTGTGTACTGAAGTGAGTGAGTTGAGTGTATTTTAATTCTCCTCATATATATATATATATATATATATATATATATATGGGTATATAGTGAAAGAGAAGGAGAATTAAAATACACTCAACTCATATAGTGAAGTTACTCTTCTCTTTTGGACGTAGGCAAAATTGGCTGAACCACGTAAATCTCATGTGTTATTTGTGAGTGTGTTATTTGATCTTGGGTCAGATTCATATCCTAACAATTGGTATTAGAGCTACTAGTTTACTGCATTGTTGAAAGGTTTTATATATATATATATATAGGCAGGTTTTATTTCCGTGTATCAATGCCGCCTTAATGGCAAGTTTTATTGATGTGTATTGATATTGTCTATGGCGACGTCCCGGGCCCGCCAAACACACACAGGTGCGGCTGCGAACTGGGAAAAATGGAGTGAATTTTGAAAAGAATTTTCTTGAAAAAACAAAGTGTGATGGAGTCGCCACTAACCTTTTGAAGTGTGATTAGAACACTTGATTACTACCCAATTAAGGGTAGAATTGGTCTGCGCTACTAAAGTTAGGATCGAGAGTACGGTTACGCGAGGGGAAGATATTAGCACCCCTCATACGCCCGTTCTTACGAACTGTACCAGATTAATCGAAAATTATCCCTTAAACTAAACTTAGTAAGCCTTTGAAATTACTCCTTTCCAAAAATTGAACAAAAAATAATGAAAATACTATATAGATATTCTAAAACGACCTGCTAATAAAATAAAATATTTTTCCCTAATTTTAAATTCAATCATTAACCTAAACAGCGGAACGTCAATCACATAAAACAAAACCACACATAATACAATACCAGAGTGTCAAATCATGCCACAATATACAAACATTATTGTTCCTCGAAAACTACCCTTACAATTACCAAGGGTTTACAAAACATGCCACTCAAAATTAATACTCACTCTCAAAAGGGGAGGTACTACAGTCCCTCTACCTGCGAGCCTACTTCGCTCGCTTAACTGGTTCACCTGAAAAACAATTCAACACTAGGATGAGTCAACACTCAGTAAGATGAAACATGCTATTACTAGTGTGTGGTTACTGAGTTATATTCTTGTATTTATAATCTGTTTTAAAAAAATAGTATCATGAATAACTGGAACTATAAATGCTAGTATAAGGAACGTATGTTAAAACTATATAAATTTACTTTTCATAATACTACTACTATTTCTGCAAATCTACTTATAATATTTGAGAAACTTTTCCTAGATGGTTATATGTCATGATTTAACCTATCATGGCAGGGTTGTGCGGCTCGAAGGTAAGACCTATCCAAGCTGGCCGACCAGGGTAAGTCAACTAAACTCCTACAGTCTGATCGGCCCCCTCAATCCATATATGATGGAGAGCCTGTCCCGACGTGGGTATGATCGACCTCATACCACTTACTATCTAAGTAAAGTGGTTGCACTCTGAACTGAATATATGTAGCTACGGTACCGTGCTCTGCTGTCTGATCCATCAGGGTCTAATACTATATAAGTAGCTAATATTTGTAATATACTGTTTTTACTGTGGTTTCTAAAATAACCATAACCCATAGAATTTATCTGAAATTTTAAATAAACTGACTGAAAATCTTATTTCTGTATAACTGAACTGTTGTTTGAATATTTGTTTATTGGGGCATTATGGTACTGATGAACGTGTTATTTTGAAATTACTGATAATGCATATTTCTGAGTATACTATACACTGAAAAATTCGTCATTCTATAAACATGCAAATATCATGGTATTTTTGTTAATAACTATAAACATGGTACTCACAAATTCTATAAATATAGCACTGTTCGGTTATCCACTCAAGCCACACAAATACATATTAATATTATCAAGTTCTAGAAACTGTACATATATATATATATATATATATATAATTTGAATAATAATTTGATAAAAATATATACTTCATGCTGAAATCGTAAAAGAGTTTCCTAGCATAACATATTTTCTTTACCTGACTAACACCCGTAGGGCTTCCTACTCAATACCCTGAAAACAACATTCGTCAGAACAGAATATCATTATTTCTTTGCCCCCATCATTTCCTACAACTGCGAGAATGTCAAAAACTGAATAAAAGACCTTACCCTGATTCTGGGAAGAAATTCAACTCGATTCCACCGACGATCTGCTCCGGTAAACTTGGAGAGAACTTCGCCAGGAGAATCGTGGTGGCCTCAGATCATCGATCCTGTGACTGACGAGGCCGAAATCGAAGAGAGATCGAGGAGAGAGAGAGAGAGAGAGATAGAGGAAAGTTGCGTTGATTTTTCTGCGATTAAACTGAGTTTAGGGCTATTTATACTATGAGATTCATCGACTTGCCACGTCACCTCATTGACGAGTCCTGTAGAAAGTTTGTCAACGAATCTGCACCCTCATCGACGAATTTCAGACTTCCCAAAAATCCTCTCTCGGTATCTTCTCGTCAACGAGACGAGACCTCGTTGACGAGATCCTGAAGAACCCTCGTTGACGAAACCGCGAGCGCTTGGAAAATTTCTTGGGTTAATCTATTCCTGTTCCCATTTCCCTTTCTCTTTATCATTTAAATAACATTATTCTTCGGGTCGTTACATATTCCCTCAGAATCGAAGACATATTGCACTCCAAAGAGTTCATGCCTCCCTTTGAAATTATCGAGATTGGAAATTTGAGAAAATAAGGTACAAAATACACTCTCAGGATTTTTTGAAATTTATAGGATTTGTCTAAGTATAAAAATAATATTCCGGGAGGTTTTCAAACTCCTTTAGGGCGACATAGACCTTAAAATTATTTTTATGGCTTTCCAAAGAACTTTTCGAATTTTTTTTTTTTTTTTTGTGGTTTTTTTTCAAGTGCAAAGACATTTTGGGAAATTTTGATTTTTTTTTATTTTCCAACATTTTTCCCGAAGTAATTAAATAACATAAAGGGAATTAAGGCAAAATCCGTGAAAATTGAAAAAAAAAAAAAAAAAAAAAAAAGACGAAAAATAAAATTGAAGGCTAAACCGATTTCATACTGGTTTAGAGGACCCAAACCGGTTCAGGAATGAACCAGTCAAAGGGGGGTCAACCAGTTTTAGGCCCGGTCAAGGCCATCAAGCCAACACATAGTGATTTTTGTGAGGGTGCGTGAGAGTGAATGTATCAGGATGACAAGGTGCTAGGAATAGTCTTCATGTTCCAAAACATTTTTTCTAATTTTTATCTTCTCTATTTTTTTTGTAATTTTCCATATCTCCCTAATCTTAAATATCGAAAAGATAATTAAAAATAATGAAATTCAAGTTGAAAACATTTTTAGAATTTTCTCCTGAATTTTTTGAAATTTTTTTGTGATTTTTCTAATATTTTTATGATTTTTGTGGAATTTTTAAGAATTTTAGGCATTTAAAAGGAATTATTAAAGATAAAAGAAAAGCAAATCGGTGTAAACCAGGTTCTCATGAATGCTCCTGACATAGGAAATCTTGTTCGTTGACGGAATGTATGATCCAACAGCTGGGAGACGAAACGTCTTCCAGCATTGATGACCTGGGTGATAGGCCTACCACGTGTTGCGCAGAGGGACGGGACGCGGTTAATGCCCCTATGCAGATGATCAGGACTGTTAACTCTCTGCAAGGATTTAACGGTGGTAGTCGAATATGTCATAGATGCTTACGTCGAGGAAATTGTGGCCATTCAAGCTTATCTGGATCAGACGGTGGTGGGTGAGGCTAGAGCGGATTGCTGATGCATGCAGATTTTAGCCATGCAAGACTACCTTGATCAAATAGCGGATAATCCAGTGCACACAGATTGGTGATCTGGCACGATCATGACCGTGCAAAGGAAACACACGACGGATGGCCATGATTTATTCACACCGAACGGTAATGATGTGACCAGGTGTCAATATCCAGTGGCTCCGGGGGTCAAGATACTTAAACTCCATTTTTTTGTTTCTTTCATTTTGTATTCCTCATCTCGAATGCTCTCTCCCCTCTCTCTTTGTAATCAGAGTGAACTCAAAAGCCCTAGGGCTTCTATTATCTACCCTCTTCGAACACTCACCCTCTACACTTCACTTCTCCCATCATCCCCATCTCAGTGTCTCTTGATTTCTCTCTTCCTCCTTTTTCTTCTACCTTCGCAAACCCTCTTCTTGCTTCTTCCTTTCCTAAACCCCAATCTTTGAATCATAAACTCTCTCATGTTCTCTCTGTTCCCAATAAAATGAGACTGAAAGCATTAACTAGCCTTCCAACTAGTTTTGGAGAATTTGAAGGCTTTCCAGTCGTGGTGAGGCAAACTGGGAGATCGAACAGATAAGTTCCTCTCCTCTCTTGAGTTTTTTTTTATTACTTTATTTTTTTGTCTTGGTTTTTTTTTTTTTTGGATTCGAGGTGTGTGTAAATTTGAATGCGATGGTTCAGATTCAAATGCTTGTTTGTGATATGGTTTAGGATTCTCTATGTCGGGCCTTAGGGTTTCGATTTCAGGTTCAGGAAGACGAGGCAACTCGTTACCATACGTTGTTTTTATGGACTGTTTCGGCATTACTCTATAATCTGGGCATAACTTTCTCGTTCAAACTTCAATCGATATGATTCAAAATTATGAGGAAATTTGAGAAAGAGTTCTACAACTTTCATGTTTTGATCATTGAGAGATACGGGCGTTTACTAGGTCAAAATCGGCCTTAAAAATTCAGAACTGATTATATGTTAACAAAAAGAAGAAAGAAGAAAAAAATAATAATAATAAAATAAGTTGATTTGACCCGGCCATGCAGTCGGGTCTGTTTCCTCTCCCATGCGCTAGGCTGTGTGGGTGCAAGTTGGGAGCCCAATTGGATTGAAAAAAAGATTTTGAAAAGTCAAAGTGAGGAGGGTTAGAATAAAAAGGTAGTTTTCTAGCTAGGTTTTGTTTTTATGTTTTGGGGAGGCCTTTGGAGGCCCGAGGGCAGCAAGAGGAGATCCTCCATATAGCTAGCTCTCTTTCTCTCTCTCTGAATTCAATAGTGTAGAATTATTTTTTGTTAAGAATTTAGATTATTTCAATTCTAAGTTGGGATTAATTTTTTGTTTAAGTTAGTTCTTTAATTTAAGAATATTATTGTTAGATAAATTTTTGCTCCATCTCTCTTCTTTTCCCTCTCTTTCATTCTCTATTTTCCTTTAAATAATTGTTTATGTTCATCTTGCTTATTTAAGTTGTGTTTTAATTTAAGTCTTGAAATTTTTAATTTCTGTCTGATTATTATTAAAGTTCAGTTTTTAATTTACGTTTTGTTAAGTTTTGATTGTGTTAAAATTTAATTTTGGTTGCGTTAGTGGTTGATTGAAGATTTTAAGGTTGAATGTTTCACTTGCATAATAAAGTTTCCATTTTTAGGCTTTTGTCCGAAATTTCAAACGTAGGTTTTATTCCCTATATGAATGGTTAGATGTAGGATTATTTTTTATGCAGTTAATTTTGTTACCACCTATTTTATTGTGCTTGTTTCCTGTTTCTTGTCGTTAATTTAGTGCGTGTTAGGTTCATAAATTAAATTTCACGTTGTTTTAATTTCGTCACAAAATCTCAAAAGTCCTAAGAAATTGAATTTGGTAAAACAGTTATTACATAATCATGGTAAAACAGATAGTTGTATATATAAAGATGTATTATATAGTATCAGACCTTGTTAGACCATACAGTTTACAGAGCACGGTACCGTAGTTACATACAGTTTATAGAGTACAACCACATATTCAGATAACACGTGGTATAAAGGTCGATCACATAGATCCCACGAGTGGACAGGCTCCCCATCAAATATGGGTTGAGGAGGGCTGATCAGACTATGGAGTATAGTAGTTTATTCCTGATTGGCCAACCAGGGTAAATCCCGCCTACGGGCCGCACAACCCTGTCATGAGGGGTTAAATCATGACACACAGTTATCCACAAGGAAGTTTACAGTTATTATTACTATTTATACAGAGTTACAGAAACAGAAAATATATATACATGTTAGAAGTATTTTGAATAGAAACCTAAAGTATAGAAATGTTAAGCAACAAGAAAAAGTGATGGTTTATATTACTGGTATTGTATTTTACAGATTCAGATGGACATGATTATATAGTAATAGATTTTCACAGTATTGTAACTCATTTTCCACACACTAGCAATAGCATATTTCGTCTTACTGAGCGTTGGCTCATCCCAATTACTTTAATATTTTTCAGGTGATCCAGGTAGGTGAGCAGACCAGGCTCCCAGAAAGAGGGGCCACAGTACTGCCATGTCAGTAGATAGTGAGTATATTTTGGAGTATTTTTTTATAGCCTCAGCCAATTGAGGGTATTTTAGGAAACAGACGTACATGTATATTTTGGGAAATAATTTAGTACTCTGTTATTGTATATAATTACATATGATTATGTTTATTTGATTTATGCTTCTCGCTGCTTAGGTTGATGATTGGGTTTAATCCAGTATGGTATCAGAGTATTTTAAATGTCATAGTGTATATAAAAAAAAAACCCCCCATTAAAATAGCAGGTCGTTACAATTTGGTATCAGAGCCTAGGTTACTAGGTTCTGTAGAATTTAGAGTGTAGCAGAAGCAATACAAGAGTATAGGAAAAGGATTTGTGGTTTGTTCGGTTGTCTAGATACAAGATTTTCGTGGTGGTTTCCGTGTTTTTCCTGGGGTGACGATTTTAAGAAAACCATAGTAAACTATTGTCAGGTCATGTGTCTAGGTGATAGAATTGGATATTGAGTTAAGGTTAGGGAAGGTAATTAATTTTGAATTGGTACAGGATAGGTCCGTATAGGAGAAAAAGTGTTTAAGTATATTTCTTGTTTTCAGGATGGACCCAGGGAGCAGTGGCATGAATGTTGGGGAAGATAGGCCAGGACCTTCCAGCATAGGTGAAGGAGATATAGATGGTGTACTGCGTAGTGTCACTCAGCAGGTGATGGCTGAGATGGCCAAGAGCTCTGGGGAGCGTGGCTATTCGATCGAGCAATTTACGCGGATGAAACCCCCATCCTTTGCTAGAGGAGATGACACGATCATAGCTGAAAATTGGGTCTAGGATATCGAAGAGACACTGGTTTTGCTTCCATGTACGAATGAGTAGAAGGTAGCATTTGCCACATTTAAGTTGACAGGGGAGGCGAAGCGCTGATGGAGAGTAACGCGATTGATGGAGGAGTAGAGGCCGGTTCCAGTACCAGTGACTTGGGATCGATTCAAGAAGTTGTTCTTCGAGCGATATTTTCCTTCTGTCATTCGGAGGGCGAAGGCAGCAGAGTTTCTGCATCTGGTACAGGGGTATATGACCGTATCCCAGTATACAGCTCGATTTATCAAGTTGTCGCGTTTTGCTCCACATCTAGTACCTGATGAAGAGAAAAAGGTAAGGAAGTTTGAGGAGGGACTGAGGCAGAATTTGTTTGAGCAGGTAATTGGTTTCATGGCTCAGACATTTACAGAGGTTGTAGATAGAGTTGCAGTCATTGAGAGTGGTATACAGAGGGGTGTAGCAGCTCAGAGTCAGAGAAAGAGACCTGCGCCTCAAGTTTTTCAGGCTAGCTCCAGTAGGGGTCCATAGAGAGGAGGTCACGATAGGGGAGACTAGAGGCAGATGGCGGGACCTCGAGGAAATCAGGGTGCCCGCCGATCATCCCAGTATGTCAAACGTGCGGGAGACGTCATCCGAGGGAGTGCCGGGTAGGGAGTGATGTATGCTATCGATGTGGGAGGCCCAGCCACATGGCACGTGCATGTCTAGGTTCGCCAGACCAAGTCCCAGCTCCCAGGCCCTATCGGAAAGGATATCAGACAGCTCGGGGAGGATATCAGGAGCCTAGTGGTGGCCAACAGAGAAATGTGGCCCCAGCACGAGTATATGCTCTGACGCAAGGTGATGCTGAGGCTACTACGGATGTGGTGACAGGTACATTTACTGTTTTGTGATATCCAGTCATTGTTCTTTTTGACTCAGGTGCTACTCATTCTTTCATCTCTACATCTTATTTTAATTTATCTAAGAGTGAGACCCAGTTATTAGATATAGCATTGTCAGTAGCTACACAATCAGGGTAAATGATCATATGTCAAAGGGTACGTAGGGGCTATCCGATAGAAATTTAGGGGAAAGTGTTTCCAGTTGACTTGATTGTGTTTGATATGTGTGGGTTTGATATAATATTGGGTATGGACTGGTTGGCTGCCAATCTCGCCAGCATTGATTGTCATCGAAAAGAGGTGATTTTCAGACCCCCTGGTACGCAGGAATTCAGATTCGTTGGTTCACGGGTACGTGCTCCAACACAGCTGGTGTCAGCCATGCAGGCGAGCAGATTACTTCTGGACGAAGGTCAAGGGTTTATAGCGTTTGTGAAAGAAGTATCTAAAAATGAATTGAAGATTGACGGCACCCCAAAGGTACGAGAATTCCCAGAAGTTTTTCCAGAGGAGTTACCTAGATTGCCTCTTGTGCGTGAGGTGGATTTTCCTATGATTTACCTCCAGGGACCGCGCCGATTTCTAAGGTTCCTTACTGTATGGCTCCAGCTAAATTAGGAGAATTAAAGGAACAGTTACAAGGCTTGCTGGACAAAGGGTTTATATGAACCAGTGTATCGTCATGGGGAGCTCCAGTGTTATTCGTAAAGAAGAAAGATGGGTCTATGAGGATGTGTATCGATTAAAGAGAAATCAACAAGGTTACTATTAAGAATAAACATCCTCTACCCCGTATAGATGATTTCTTTGATCAGCTCCAGGGTACACGGGTATATTCCAAAATCGACCTCAGATCCGAGTATCATCAAGTGAGAGTAAAAGCAGAGGACGTCGTGAAGATAGCCTTTAGGACCAAGTATAGGCACTACGAGTCCCTCGTTATGCCGTTTGATCTGATGAATGCCCAGCCGTGTTCATGGACTTGATGAATAGAGTTTTCCACCAGTATCTAGATCAGTTTGTAGTAGTTTTCATTGATGATATACTGGTGTACTCTAGGAGTTTTGAGGATCATGAGGTGCATTTGAGGCAGGTATTGCAGATGCTTAGGGAGAAGAAGCTCTATGCCAAGTTTAGCAAGTGTAAGTTCTAGCTTGAGAAAGTTACATTTTTAGGCCACATGATCTCAGGGGACGGTATTCAGTGGATCCCAGCAAGATCGACGCGGTGGTAAGTTGGGCTAGGCCGAAGAACGTATAGGAAGTTAAAAGTTTCTTGGGACTAGCAGGTTATTACCGTCATTTTGTTGAGGGGTTTTCAGCTTCGTCAGTACCACTCACGTGATTGACTAGGAAAAATGCCAAATTTTTGTGGGATGAATAATACGAGCAGAGCTTTCAGGAATTAATGTAGTGGCTCGTCACTGCACCAGTTCTGACGATTCCATCAGGAGGTGATGGTTATGTTATCTACAGTGACGCGTCTTTGAAAGGGCTTGGGTGTGTACTGATACAGCATGGTAGGGTGGTGGAATATGCATCTAGGCAGTTGAAAGAGTATGAAAGGAACTATCCTACGCATGATTTGGAATTGGCTACGGTTGTACATGCACTGAAGATCTAGAGGCATTACCTTTATGATGAGAGGTGTGAGATATTTTTGGATCACAAGAGCCTAAAGTATTTCTTTACACATAAAGAGTTGAATATGCGACAGAGGAGGTGGTTGGAACTCATCAAGGATTACGACTGCACCATTAGTTATCACCCAGGTAAAGAAAATGTGGTACATGATGCACTGAGCCGTAAATTAGGAGACACAGCTCAGCTTGCAACAGTAGTTTAGCATCCAATTCAAATGGACTTGGAAAGACTCGGTGTGGGGTTAGTGGAAGATGATCCTCAGGCGCTTATTATCAGTTTGGTTGTACAGCTTACACTTTGTGAGAGAATTAAAGCTGCTCAAAATGATGATCCAGAATTGGCAGAAGTGATAGCCAGAATACAGGATGGTTAGAGGGAAGAATTTAGCATTTCTGACGATGGGGCTTTGAGATTTCACACCAGATTATGTGTGCTTGCGTATGACAGTATCATAAGAAAGATTCTAGAAAAGGCACACAGATCTCTATACATTGTCCATCAGGGTAGCACGAAAATTTATAAGGGTCTGCGGGAGTATTTTTGGTGGAGTGGCATGAAGAGAGAAATAGCAGAATTTGTGCAGTAGTATTTGACGTGCCAGTAGGTTAAGACTGAGCACGAGAGACCGGCTGGTCAATTGCAGCCATTATTCATTCCTGAGTGGAAGTGGGACCACGTATCCATGGATTTTGTTACTGGGTTGCCACCAGCATCACATGGTCAGAATGCCATTTTGGGTGGTGGTTGCTAGGTTGACAAAGACAGCGCACTTTCTTCCCATAAAAGTCAGCTACCCTATGAACCGGTTAGCAGAGATATATATATAAGAGATTGTTTGACCCCATGGAGTTTCGATATCCATAGTCTCGGACCGTGATCCACGTTTTACATCACGGTTTTGGAGGAGCTTACAGGAGGCATTAGGGACTCAATAAGCATTCAACACTGCTTTCCACCCTCAGACCGATGGTCAGACTGAGAGAACAATCTAGGTATTATAAGATATGCTTCGTGCCTATGTGCTAGACTTTGGAGGTAGCTAGATTCAGTTTTTGCAACTAGTTGAATTTGCTTATAATAACAGTTATCAGACTAGCATCGGCATGGCACCCTACGAGGCATTATATGGTAGGAGATGCCGATCTCCTCTTTTCTGGGATGAAGTAGGCGAAAAGTGATTTTTGGGTCCAGAGATAATTCAGTAAGCGTGCGATAAAGTCTGACTTACTTGAGACAAGATCAGTGCAGCGCAGAGTCGGCAAAAAAGTTACGCAAATACTCGCCGCTGAGAACTGAAATTTGAAGTGGGTGATCATGTATTTTTTAGAATAACTCCATTGAAGGGGATCTTGAGGTTTGGGAAGAAGGGTAAGTTGAACCCTAGGTTTATTGGCCCATTTGAGATACTTGAGAAGATTGGGTCAGTAGCCTATCAACTAGCTTTACCGCCATCTCTATTTCGAGTTCATGACGTATTTCATGTTTCCATACTAAGGAAATACGTCCCAAATCGTTCTCATATCGTCAGCCATGTGGAACTGGAAGTCAGTGAGACTTTAGCATATGAAGAAGCTCCTGTACAGATCCTAGATAGGAAAGAACAGGAATTGTGCAATAAAAAGATACAGTTGGTAAAATTCTTGTGGAGGAATCACGCAATAAAAGAAGTTTTGTGGGAGCTTGAAAGAGAGATTAAACAGAAATATCCCCACTTGTTTAGTGGGTCATAGCAGTGATGTATAATTAAAGTAATAGTAATTTTACTTTGTTTAGCATAGTGGAATTGTAATGTAGTGTATAGGATAGGTAGTATTTCGGTTTTTGGAGAATTTTATTTTATATTTGTAATCTCCCAGAACTACCCATGTAACCATGATATTCCTTCACCATAAGTGAGGGCAGGTAATAAAATAAGTAGACTATTTTCCTTTACTCAATGATGGAGTGTAAAGATAAAGAAACAGATAGTAAATTTCGAGGACGAAATTTTTATAAGGAAGGGAGAATGTAGTGACCCGAAGAATAATAGTATTTTAATAATAAAGGGGGAGGAAAATGGAAACAATAACAGAAGGAGGCAGTCGACTTCGTCGACGAACGCGCATTGCACTTTTGGAAAATAAAATACCCTAATAAATTTATCAAGGCCTCGTCAACGAATATAGGGGATTCGTCGACGAGGGCACAACAGGACCTCATCGACAGAGGGCGAGCTTCATCAACGAGAAAATACTGAGAAAAGAATTTGGGCTACTCTAAAACGAGATGACGTGGCTCGTCGACGAATCCCATAGTATAAATAGCAATAAACCGATTTTTATCGCAGAAATTTGCCGCAAACCCTCTCCTCTCTCTCTCTCTCTCCTACAGCCTCTCTCTCTTCTCTCTTCGATTCTGGCCACGTCAATCACCGGATTGACGATCTGAGGCCACCACGACGCTACGAGCGGAGTTCTCTTCAAGTCTGCCAGAGCAGATCGTTGGTGAAACGAAGTTGAAATTCATCCCAAATCTAGGGTAAGGACTTTTATTCAATTTTTGACCTTTTGGCAGTTGTAGGAAATGATGTAGGCCAAGAAATATTGATATTCTGTTCTAGAAAATGTGGTTTTCAGGGTGTTGAGTGGAGAACCCTGGGGGTGTAGGACCCGTTATAGTAGGGGATTTTTAGTAGGAAACAGGTAAAAGAAATATGTTATGCTAGGTTATTTAAGCATGATTTCAGTATAAAATTATAAATGTTCAACGAGAGTATTATTCACAGTAGAGATTTATACAGTTTATCAAAAATGATTAATATGTTTTAAAATTACTATGTGGCTTGAGAATATAGATATAGTATAGAAACATGTTTTACAGTATTTTTCAGATATGTGTTTTACAGAATAAACAGACAGTGAATGTATTTTACGAAAATTACAGAAATACCATAATTATACAGTCTTACAGTACCATGACATACATATTTACAGTTAATTACAGAAATACAGTTGATATAAATACAGTTTTCGACAGCATCATGGTTTATACAGTTATTATAGAATCATGGTAAAACATATAGTTGTATATATAGAGATGTATTATATAGTATCAGACCCTGTTAGACCATACAGTTTACAGAGCACGGTACCGTAGTTACATATAGTTTATAGAGTGCAACCACCTATTCAGATAACACGTGGTATAAAGCTCGATCACATAGATCCCACGAGTGGATAGGCTCCCCATCAAATATGGGTTGAGGAGGGCTGATCAGACTATGGAGTATAGTGGTTTATTCCTGATTGGCCAGCCAGGGTAAATCCCGCCTACGAGCCGCACAACCCTGTCATGAGGGGTTAAATCATGACACACAGTTATCCACAAGGAAGTTTGCAGTTATTATTACTATTTATACAGAGTTACAGAAACAGAAAATATATATACATGTTAGAAGTATTTTGAATAGAAACCTAAAGTACAAAAATGCTAAGCAACAGGAAAAATTGATGGTTTATATTACTGGTATTGTATTTTACAGATTCAGAGATACATGATTATATAGTAATAGATTTTCACCGTATTGTAACTCATTTGCCACACACTAGCAATAGCATATTTCATCTTACTAAGCGTTGCCTCATCCCAATTACTTTAACATTTTTCAGGTGATCCAGGTAGGCGAGCAGACCAGGCTCCCAGAAAGAGGGGCCACAGTACTGCCATGTCAATAGATAGTGAGTATATTTTTGGAGTATTTTTGTATAGCCTCAGCCAATTGAGGGTATTTTGGGAAACAAACGTACATGTATATTTTGGGAAACAATTTAGCACTCTATTATTGTATATAATTACATATGGTTATGTTTATTTGATTTATGCTTCTCGTTGCTTAGGTTGATGATTGGGTTTAATCCAGTATGGTATCAGAGCCTTTTAAATGTTATAGTGTATATAAAAAAAAACCCCATTAAAATAGCAGGTCGTTACAAACCCTGCTGTAACTCCCTTTTTACCTTTTTCTTAGTTATTTTTCCTTATTTAGGGGTTCGGGTCTCTACAGTTTAGACCTCCAGGGAACTAGGAGTTTAAATTCATTGGGACATGTGTGCGTTCTGCACCACGGATCCTTTCAGCAATTTAGGCAAAGAGGTTACTTCTAGAAGGTGGCTAGGGGTACCTTGCATTTGTAAAAGAAGCACCGAAAGAGGGACTTAAATTGGAGGATTTCTCAGTAATAAGGGAGTTCTTGGATGTTTTTCCTGAGGATTCACCAAGATTGCCTCCTGATTGCGAGGTGGAGTTTGCCATTGAATTAAATCCAAGGTCAGCACCCATTTCTAAGGCTCCATACAGAATGGCTCTAACTAAATTAAAGGAGCTAAAGGAGCAGTTGCAAGACCTACTTAACAAGGGGTTTATCATACCTAGTGTATCACCCTGGGGAGCATCAGTGTTGTTTGTAAAGAAGAAAGATAGGTCGATGAGGATGTGCATTGACTACAGGGAAATTAATAAGGTAATAGTGAAGAACAAGAACCCATTACCTCGTATAGACGATCTGTTTGACTAGCTAAAGGGCACACAAGTTTTCTCCAAGATCGATCTGTGATCCGGGTATCATCAGGTGAAGGTTAGGGCAGAAGATGTTCCAAAGACAGCATTCAGGACCAGGTATGGCCATTATGAATTCCTAGTTATGTCGTTTGAATTGACAAATGCTCCTGTAGTGTTCATGGATTTGATAAACTGGGTTTTCCACCAGTATTTGGACCAGTTCATGGTAGTATTTATTGACGATATACTGGTGTATTCAAAGAGCGCTGAAGAACACGAGGAACATCTGAAGATAGTGCTTCAGGTGCTGAGAGAAGGAAAGTTGTATGCTAAATTTAAGAAATGCGAGTTTTGGCTAGAACAAGTTGCATTTCTGGGACATGTAGTGTCCGGGGAGGGAATTTCAGTGGACCCGAACAAAGTAGAGGAGGTAGTTGATTTGTTATGACCCGAAGAATAATAGCATTTTAGTAATAATAAGAGGGAGATAATAGAACCAGAATTAGAAGGAGGTCGTAGACTTCGTCGACGAACGCGGACATTGCATTTTGGAGATAATATTAAATAATCATAAATTCAGAAAATTACCAAGCTTCGTCGATGAACACAGGGTTTCGTCAACGAAGGTCTTCAGAATTTCGTTGACAAACACAGGGCTTCGTCGATGGGAAAATACCGAGAGAGGTTCTGGGGCGATATGAATTTCATCGACGAATACAGGGCTTCGTCGACGAATTTATTGAAGGATTCTTTGACAAAGTGACAGGCCTCGTCGACGAATCTGGCAATATATAAGGCGAGAAACCGAGATATTTCTCATTTCTCTCGCCGCTCTCTCTCTCTCCTCTCTCTCTCTCCTATGACTCTCTCTCCCTTCTCTCTTCGTTTTCGGCCCCACCAGTCGCCAGATCGATGATCTGAAGCTACCACGACGCTCCTGGCGGAGTTCTCTACAAGACTGCCGGAGCGGATCGTCTGGAAAACAAAGTTGGATTTCATCCCAAATTCAAGGTAAGGACTTTTATCCAGTTTTTGACTTCTTGGTAGTTATAGGAAATGATGTAGGCAGAAAAATACTGATGTTTAGTTCTGACATATGTTGATTTCAGGGCATTTTGTAGGATGTCCTGCGGGTATCAGGCTAGAGTACAATATGGGCTTTTCAAAGTTAAGGTAAGGGATATATGCTATGTTAGGAAATTTTTAAATATTATGCAGTGTATTTATTTACGAAGATTATGTATTACAGTATGGTGTGGCTTGAGAATGTGTATGTAGTATGGGAGTATGTTTTATGAATTGTAGTTTCATGATTTTATGTATTTCAGTGCTATGATTATGTGAATTACAGTACCATGATTTTACGGATTTTAATACCATGATTATATGAATTACGGATACAATATTTTGATTACGTAGTACCAGTATTATGATTTACAGAGTTTAAAGCATGACATGTTTTCTATTACCATAACATCCAAAGTATACAGACAGAGCATTTATAGAATATATAGACAGTATTACAGAGATAGCATCGAGATGCTACAGTTACAGTATGTACAGAACAGAAAGATAGCGTTATGGTAATTTTGAAATCATGATGAAAACAGTGAAAGAGTATATATATACATATATGAATATGTATATAGTATCAGACCCTGTTGGACCATACAGTTTATAGAGCACGGTACCGTAGCTACATACAGTATACAGTTTACGGAGTGCAACCGCCTATTCAGATAATAGGCTGTAGGTCAATCGTATAGTGCCCTTGACATGGACAGGCTCCCCATCAGATATGGGTAGAGGTAGGAAGATCCGACCGAGGGAGTATAGTGATTTACTTGGTCGGCCAGCCAGTGTAGATCCCGCCTACGGGCCGCACAACCCTGTCATGAGGGACTAAATCATGACACACAGATATCCAAAGGGGAAAGTTTACAGTTACTATTATGTATATACTGATTTATAGAGACAGGGAAATTACTTATGTATGTTAGAAGTATTTTGAACAGTAACTTAAATATAGATGTGTTAAATGACATGGAATTGGGGATGGATATTATGATTTGTACTGTATTTATAAATTCAGATATACATGATTATATGGAAATAGATTTTTATGAAATGATAAATCAATTGCCACACATTAGTAATAGCATATATCGTCTTACTGAGCGTTGGCTCATCCCAGTGTTAAAACATTTTTCAGGTGATCCAAGTAGGCGAGCAAATCAGGCTCGCAAGTAGAGGGGCGACGGTAGTGACCTGACAGCAAAGTGAGTACAGTGGAAGATTTTTTTTGTTTACCCCAGCTAGCTGAGGGTATTTTGGGAAAACAGTGTTATGTGTATATTTTGGGGAAAATTGTAGCACTCTGGTATTGGTTTTTGTATTGTATATAATGGTTTATGGTTATGTTTGTATGACTTCTGCTTCCTACTGCTTAGGTTAATATCATGGTATCAGAGTATGTTATTTTCTATAAAAAAAAATTATGTTAATTAAGCAGGTCGTTACATGATTGGACGAGACCAAAGAAAGTGCACGAGGTTAGAAGTTTCTTGGGTCTGGCAGGATACTATCGCCAGTTCGTTGATGGCTTTTTGAGGCTATTAGGTCCTCTGACATGGCTTATGAGAAAGAAAATGTAAGTTTGAGTGGACTGGTGAATGTGAGCAGAGTTTTCAAGAATTGAAGCAATGACTAGTCACTGCTCCAATGTTGACCGTTCCGTCAAGAGAGGGTGGATTTGTGATCCACAGTGATGCATCCCAGAAAGGACTCGGGTGTGTCTTGATGTAGTAAAGGAAGGTTATTGCGTATGCTTCTCGCCAACTCAAGGAGTACGAGAAGAATTATCTGACACACGACTTGGAGTTACCAGTTGTAGTTTTTGTAATAAAGATCTCGAGGCACTACCTAAACGGTGAAAAGTGTGAGATCTTTACTGATCATAAGAGCCATAAATACTTTTTCACAACATAAGGTAGAGAAGATGGCTTGAGTTGATTAAAGACTACAACTATACCATTAGTTACTACCCAGAAAAGGCTAATGTGGTAGCTGATGCTTTGAGTCAGAAATCAGTGGGTGCGTCAGTTTCAGTAGTTATTGTACAGCATCATATCAGGATGGACCTGGAGAGGTTGGGTGTAGAGTTAGTGGACAGGGATCCACAAGCGATCATGGCTAGTTTGATCATTCAACCAACCTAATAGGAGAAAATTAAAGCTGCTCAGATGAGAGACACAGAGTTGATGGGAATTATAAAGAAAGTGGAAAGTGAGTAGCAACCAGATTTTAATGTTTTTTAGGATGGAGTTCTCAGATTTCGCACCAGGTTGTGTGTACCTAATGACGCAGAGATTAAAAAGACGATTCTGGAGAAGGCTCATCACTCTCTCTATAATGTTCATCCAGGAAGCAGAAAGATGTATAGAGATCTGCGAGAATCCTTCTTGTGGAGTAATATGAAAAGGGAGACTGTCAGATTCGTGGAATAGTGTTTGACATGTCAGCAGGTTAAAGCAAAGCACTAGAGGCTAGTAGGACCACTTCAATCACTTAATATCCCTAAGTGGGAATGAGAGCATATCTCGATGGATTTCGTATCGGGGTTGCCTTTAGCGATGCATGAGCAGAATACTATTTGGGTTATACTGGATCGGCTGACAAAGATTGCGCACTTTGTTCCAACCAGAGTCAGTTATTCTCTGAATAGGTTGGTAGAGTGTTGGCCTTACAAGGCTTAACATCTTATTTTGAAGCTAACTAACAAGTAGAACTTAACATGCTGTGTTAAGTGATGTATTTTCAGGACTCAAGGATAGAGCATTAAAGAATTTATGAAAGCTTGTACTTCAAAGAAGGAATTCAATATGAAGCTAAAAGCATGGATTCAAAAATGGATTCAAAGATAAAAGCTTGAGGATCATGAAAGCATGAGTATTACAAAGAACTTGATGAAAGCTCAAAGAAAGATGAAGCAAGCATAAAGACCTCAAGGAATTCAAGAATTGAAAATTTGAAAGAGTCTATAGGAAATTTCATATAAGTACTTCAAACAATTTCAATATGGATACATGAAACTCTTAGGTTAATTTATTGGACCTAGATACCTTTTAATATACTTGGAAAATATTGTTATAAGGTCAAAAATTATTTCAAAAATGTTAGAATCATTTTTGGAATGAAAAGCACCAAAAAGAGGACTTTCCAAATGCTGTTAATTTTTCTACATAAGAATTGAGGTGAATTTTTCTCTATCAAAAACTCTTTATTTTAAAATGTATTCAACATTAAAGTTGTAGTATTATCTCTTAGCTTTCGTTTGACACCAAGATCATCAAATTTGGAGTTACAAAGAAAAAGTTATGACTGAAATACGGAAAGGTACTCAAAACTGACATTAGCCTGACAGCAGCCTGGGTGGTCAAGCCAGGCGACTGGCTGTGTCCTGGCAGGAGAATGCCACCCTACTGCCCCTGCTGCCCCTTTAAAAATAACGTGGCGGGCGACGGCCATGAACAAAATTTTAAAGAAACCTCAACGAAAACATTTTTAAATGGTTTGCTTGGGGCTCAAACTTTGTGAAAACTTGGGGGATACTCCGAGTCATTTGGGGACCAAGTTACATACCTTTTAAAGTTTATAAATAAGCCTCAAAGATTATTGAATCAATACACCAAGAATTCAAATTCAGCAAAAATTCAAAATCTCTCTCAATTGCTCTCAACACTCAAAGGCTCTTTCACTCTCATCTTGTATATGAAATTTGCTGAGGTATTGCTGATTCAATCACCAATCTTGTACTACAAATTTTAAATCTTTCAATCATTGAAAGAATTAATCGGTGATATACTTAATTGAGTTTCAAGTTAAATTTCATATTGTTATTTACTTTGAAGTATATTAGTTTCTAAATTGTTGTACTAATAAGCTCTTTGTGTGAGCAAGTTCTTGTACATATCTATTTGATTTATTTCTTGTAGATTGACAATTCCAAGGATTGTTTGGATCTTTGTCTAAGCAAGGGGATATTGCTTAGAGAGGCAGGCTCTAGCCTAGATAAGGAGTGATTGAACGAGGGGACATCGTTTAGAGAAGGCGGGCTTTAGCCTTAACCAAGGAGTGTTGTCAAGGTTTGTTCCACCAGTCAAAGGAATAGGTTTAGTGAATCCTTTGGTGGTTTCTCAAAGGCGAAGACGTAGGCTGGGTATAAGCCGAACCTTATAAAAATCCCTGTCTCACTCTCTCTTTCCCTTACTCTTTATTTTCAGCATATTTAAATTGCGTGGATGGTTTAATTGACAATCATATATACTACGTAATATAGAAATCAAGTAAACTTGAAGTCTAATTTTGATTTGGGTTGCAGAAACCGAAAGGGAGTACATTGGTTATACCATATCTTGCGAAAACCATACAGGAGTACGTTACTTGGTTAACCGCCCAAAGATAAATTAACTAAGAGTTTAGTTGAGTTTTGAATATTGAGAAGAGTGTAGATATTGTGTTGATTGGATGTTATATTTCACATCATATTGAAGAAGCAAAACCATCAATACAGGGCTTTATATCAGCAAGTACAAATTTCATATATATAGGGCTTATATAAACAAACAAACTATTTTAAGTGCTTATATTGCCAAAGTGGTGTATGTGTTAATTTTGGTTTGGTTGTTTACTTTTAATTTGTGATTGATTGATTGGCTTGGCTATTTGGTTGAATGATTGATTACTTGTTTGGCTAAGTAATAGTATTGTTGATTGGATAAAAGAATCTAAGTTCTTTTGTAATTAAAGAGTTAAACAAACAAGTCAAGAATTGTTTAAAAGAAATAAAAGAAGTTTAAGAATTCTCAAAAGGAATTAAAATAAAGTTTTAAAATCCAATTCACCCCCCTCTTGGGACTACACCTTGCTTTTCATAGAGCTTTATGTGTAGGAGATTGTACGACTTCATGGCGTCCCGATTTCTATTGTTTCAGATCGAGATCTGCAGTTCACCTCTTGGTTCTGGAAGAGTTTGCAAGACACCTTAAGATCTCAACTCACTTTCAATACAGTGTTTCACCCACAGAAGGATGGGCAATCTGAGAGGACCATTCAGATTCTAGAAGATATGTTGCATGCATGTGTACTAGATTTTGTAGATAGTTGGATTCAGTATCTACCGCCCGTTGAGTTTGTGTATAATAATAGTTATCAAACTAGTATCGAGATGGAACTATATGAGGCTTTGTGTGGTCGCCGGTCCTGATCTTTGTTATATGGGGATGAGGTAGGTGAGCTACAAATTTTGGGGCCAGAACTAGTTCAACAGACCTCTGCAAAGGTCGAGCTTATCAAGGAGAGTATTAAAGCAGTACAAAGTTGGCAAAAGAGCCTTGTAGATACTCGCTGACGGGAGCTGGAGTTTAAGATTGGTGATATTGTATTTTTTTAGAATTGCTCCAATGAAAGGGTTGATGAGGTTTGGGAAGAAATGCAAGTTGAGTCCTAGGTACATTGAGCCCTTTGAGATTCTAGAAAGGATTGGTCCAGTTGTCTATCGAGTGGCATTACCCCCAACGTTGTCTAGGGTTCATAATGTTTTCCACGTATCAGTACTGAGGAAGTACATGTCAGATCCTTCGTACATGATAAGTTACGAGCCTTTAAAGATAGGGGATGCTCTGGCATACGAGGAGGTACCAGTTTAAATTATGGATCGAAAAATACAGGAACTGCATACTAAGGATATACAATTAGTGAAGGTGTTATGGCGCAATTATGCAGTTGAGGAGACTTCTTGGGAATTAGAGACAGAAATACGCCAGAAGTACCTTTTCAGAGAAGTTTAACGCTAGACAGATCAATACGATGGTACAGGTAAGTGTTGGTTTGGTTTGCAAGTTAGGTAAGGTAGATTTGGTTAGTTTTATCAATTAGTTACGGTTTAGTATATGAATGTTCTTGGGAGAGTTTTGTTTGATATTGTAATCTCCAGAGACATTGTGTGTAATCATGGTATTTCTCTGACATAAGTGAGGGTATTTAATAAACTAGGGACGAGTTCATTATGTGGGTGGCTACCGACTCTTCTGTAGAGATGGATCATGAGTTAAGGATATGATCGGTAACAGTTAGCGAATTTCGAGAACGAAATTCCTATAAGGAGGGAAGAATGTAACGCCCTAAAAAATTAATATGTACAGAAGTGTAAAAAAATATAATAATAATAATTAATTAATGAATTAATTAATTATGTGATTAATTAAATAAGATAATAAAATAAATAATATATATAAAGTAAAAGATAAAGATAAGAATTATTTTAATATATACATATAATAATATATATCAATCTAATTGAATTGAATTCAATCAGATTGGTAGCCTCCCCCCCCCCCAACACCTTTCCAATTCACTCTACGCACACCCTCCCCCCCCCCCCCCAAGCCGAATTTTCTCTCCTCTCTCTCTTTCTCTTTCGATTTTTTCGGCCAAATGGGCACCGATTGAAAAACGAAAGATACCACTGAGTTCTATTCTCTGCTACCGACATTCCTACTTGAGTGGATTTGTCGTAAGAGTGACGTAGGCACCACTCCTAGGGTAAGATAAACTCTTTTCTTTTCCTCAGTTTTTCCTTAAATGTTTAACCAAATCGACGATCACAAACCACCATAGGGTCTTAGCCTTGATTGTCGCCATTTTAATCAGAGTGATTTTCAATTTGGGTTTCGTAGGCACCACTTCAAAGCTAGGGTAAGGTTTAGAGAATTAAGCAAATTTTCTATTTTTGAGAATTTAATTATTTATTTGGAGTTTATAAGTTTAGGAAATGTTAAAATAGTTATTGGGAATTTTGTGAGCCTAGGAATATTAAGGAAATTCTAATTTTGGGGTTGAGCTGATGGAATTGGGAAAATGTGGTTTCAGGATTTTTGAGCTCCGTGGCGCCGTGGGTTTGGTTTAGGGTCGTCAAAGGAAATATCTTAGTAAATAGGTAAAGGGATTAAGTTAAGTTAGGTTTTTATTAAATTTGAATAGATTAAATTGCTTTATATATATATATATATATGTATATATATATATATATATATATATATATATGTATGTATGTATACTTGATTTCTAGGATTATTTCAAAAACTGACCGTTCAAAATGGATTTTTACAAATATAGGATATATGGTACGGTATTTTGAATAATACGAATGGTAGAAAGCTTGTTTTATCATATGGATTTAAAATGCTGTGTTTCTTAATTGTTTATTAGGCTATGTTCAAATATGGAAATTGTGTGGCAGGTGAATAATTCGTATGGCTTATTGTAGTAACCGGATATGGATATGGTTGTGAAATTCTGGAACTATTTGTGAAACATACTGGAACTGCTTGTGTAAAATACTATGATTTTTATATGACGACTAAGAGCCGGGATTTTTATATGACGGCTAAGAGTTGGGATTTTTATATGATAGCTAAGAGTCGAGTTCTTTATTGGCGGCTAAGAGTCGGGATTGATACGACAGATTTATACTGGATTTTGAAACATATATTTATACTACTGTTTTATTATTTAAAATTGCATGATATGGTTTTAAAAGCCCTAAGGATCTGTTGTATTGTGAGCACGGTGTCGTGGCTAGGGG
The DNA here is from genome assembly GCF_029873635.1 of Malania oleifera. NCBI lineage: Eukaryota > Viridiplantae > Streptophyta > Magnoliopsida > Santalales > Ximeniaceae > Malania > Malania oleifera. Next base: position 109,373,611 of record NC_080424.1, read on the forward strand.
AATATTTGGCCATGTGTGCCCATTTTGTAGTGGAAGTGTAGGGTGGTTGCAATAGGCGATTGAGCTACGTAAGGGTGGAGTTATATAAGGCAATCTGACTTACAAGAGGGTTGCAGACGCACTTGCAGATGATTATGTTGAGTTAGTTTTGGGCTCATCACCCAGGCTAATTCTAGCCTCCAGGCCGTACATGTAACGACCCGAAGAATAATGGTATTTAAATAATAAAGAGAGAGAGAAAAGGAAACAGTAACAGAAGGAGGCAGTTGACGAACACAGGGGATTCGTCAACGAGGGTACAAGAGGGTCTCGTCGATGAGGGCAAGTTTCGTCGACGAGAAGATATCGAGAGAGGATTTTTAGAAGTCTGAAATTCATCGACAAGTGTGCAGATTCGTCGACGAACTTTCCAAAGGAGACGAAGCCCGCAGTATAAATAGCCTAAACTTGGTTTATACGCATAATTTCCGGCGTAAATCTCTCCTCTCTCTCTCTCTCTCTCTCTCTCTCTCTCTCTCTCTCTCTCCTGGACGGTTCTTCCTCCCTTTTTCTTTGATTTTGGTTCCGTTAGTCGCCGGATTGACAATCTGAGGCCACCATGATGCTCCTGGCGAAGTTCTCTTCAAGTCTGCTGGGGTGGATCGTCGGTGGGATTGAGTTAAATTTCTCCTCAGAATCAGGGTAAGGTCTTTTATTCAGTTTTTGACCTTCTGGTAGTTGTAGGAAATGATGTAGGCCAAAAAATATTGATATTCTATTTTGGAAAATGTGGTTTTCAAGGTGTGGAATAGGAAGCCCTGCGAGTATAGGACCAGTATACGATAGGGGCTTTTTGACAGTTTGGTGAGGGAAACATGCTATGCTAGGAAAACTTAGTATGATTTCAGTATGAAGTTTACATTTTTACCAGATTACTATTCAGAGCAAAAATTTATGCAATTTATTATTAAGGTTAAAATATTCTAAATTATTGTGTGGCATGAGAGTAAGAATACAATATAGAAACATGATTTTACAGTATTTTCAAGAATGTGTTTTACAGAATATACAGACAGTGAAATGCGTTCACTGTATCTTTTAGAATACCATGATTTTACAATTTTACAACACCATAACAGGAAGATTTACAGTTTATCTCAGAAAAACACAGTTGATATAGTTACAGATTGTTAGCTTTACCGTGATACCAAGAGGGGGCTAAATTGGTATTTAAAATTTATCTCCTAGGTATTCCTCCTAAGAGTAGTATGTTCACAAACCTATGGTCAATCTAGTGCAAGTAATATAAATATATCAAAAATTAAGTAAAGCAGTTTAATTACTCACACAAGCACCAGAAAGCAATAAAGAGAGTGTGACACGCAGATATGTTATCGAGGTTCGGCCAACTGCCTACGTCCCCACCTTGGCTAACCAACACAAGGATTATCACAATAACTTGCTCACTTAAATGGGTAGAGTGGCACCTATACAAACTAGGTCAATTAGCACAGGGCTGACCTCAACCTTTACACCAATCTTTACCGGGCTAGATTACCACCCCCTTAGGCCACTCCTGGAATCTCTCAAATATACAATCAAAAGGTACAATATAAGGGTGCTTTCATGTAAAGCAGATTTGTACCCCAAATGCACAATCACAAACATCACAGATGATTTAAAATGTAAGCTCAGTGTGGTCTAGATAGTTCAACTCTCAAAAGGTATTTTCTATCAGTGTAATGCATACGTGAGAGTGTCAATAAGCAATCTTTGTATTTCAATGTGTTCTCAATCAAGATGCTCAAACAAAGATATTATGCAAGTTTTAAATATTTCAACTAGTGTATATGCTTGGTTTGCAAAGCTAAGCAATCTTTGTATTCAACAAATAATATGAACTTGAATAGATATTGCCACAAAGATTTGTATATCAAACACAAATATCTTTTCGCAACAATGTCAATATAAGTACCACAAGATATTTGAGTTAGTTTGATTATATTTTTGCAAGTTAAAAACAAATACAATCTTCCAAAGATATTACAATGAAAATGCAACACTCTGAATTTCACCACAAGCCTTCTTAGGGTAGGCTTATTAGAAAAGCCTCCTAAGAATGCTTGGGTTATGCTCTCGTAAAAATCGATTCAAGCACTCACGAAATGAGAGAGCAAACCTCTAAATGAACACACTCAATACACTTACAAATGATACCAAGAAGTGAGGAAGGTAAGTTTCAGTGGATTTGGAAATAGTATGAGCAGTAGGAAGAATTTAGCTTGAGAGAGAAATTTGATTTTTGTTTTTACTAATCAATTACCTAATTTTCCCAAATGAAAGGGTATATATAGACATACAAGAATTTTTTACCGTTGGGGACCTATTAGGGATTCTTAGAAAAGTTTAATGATGTTTAAAAAATTTTAATCCTATTTAAAAAATATTTAACCACGGTAAAAATCAGGGCAACCCGAGAGGTCCGGTCGACTAGAAATGTTTCGATCGACCAGATCTCATATGGTTCGATCGACCAAGAGGATTTTGAACTAAATGGTTGGTCGACCGAAAGTGCCTTTCCAAAGGTGATTTTCCTATTTTATCGAGGTTCGGTCGACCAGGACAATTTAAACTGGTTGGTTTGGTCGACCAGACCGCTGGGATATTTTTCGAGGACCCTCGATCGACCAGGTAGTTGGTGTACAAAAATGGCTCGGTCGACCAGATGGTCAAACTGTTGACCAAAGAGGGTTTCGGTCGACCGAGGGTTTTCAACTGCATTGGTTCGGTCAACCAAGACCTTGGTCAACGGTTGACACAGGTCTGGTTCGGTCGACCAAGCCAAAATGAACTGTGTTGGCCGATCGACCGAAAGTGCAACAAGTGTGCATTTCTGTCCCGTCTTGAAACATACAGACCCTATTGAAGTTCCTAACAAACATATATGCAAATGTGTGTGTCTTAGGGTCATTTCTATGGTCATTTTTAGTTCATATTTGGTTTGAGCTTACAAAATAAATCATGCATGTGTTGTGTGTGCTTATTACAAACCAAATATCCTAATTACTATTACAAACAAATTTCACTACTGAATATTACAATTGAGAACATAAATTTGTCTTCAAGCTTTGAGCTTTCACATGCCATCAATGTATCTACTAATATAGACCTGCACATGAACTAGATATTTATTAAATACAAGAATATTTGTCATTATCAAAACTAGGCGTGACCTATAAGGTCAACACAGATTATTACAACGTTATGGTTTATACAGTTATTACAGAATCATGGTAAAATAGTTAGTTGTCTATAGAAACGTATTATATAGTATCAAACCCTGATGGATCAGACAGTAGAGCACAATACCATAGCTACAGATATACAGACATTCAGTTCAAAGTGCAACCACTTAACTCAAATAGTAAGTGGTATGAGGTCGATCGTGACTAGTTGTGGACAGACTCCCCATTAGATATGGTTTGAGGAGGGCCGATCTAACCGAGGAGTTGAGTAGTTTACCCTGGTAGGCCAACCAGGATAGATCCAGCCTTCGGGCCGCACAACCCTATCATGAGGGGTTAAATCATGACATACAGCCACCTAGGAAAATATTCTCAGATATTATAGCATTATCAGATTTTTTGAAATAGTAGTATTATTATGGAAAGTAATTTCATACAGTTTGACATGTTAAATTATGTAGTTAAAGGTTTTATAATATGTTATGTAGTATCAGCATTTTCAGTTTTAGTTATTTGTTCTACTCTTATCTCGGATTAATATTTTTACAGATCCACATCTCAGTTGTCACACACTAGTGATAGCATGTTTCGTCTTACTGTGCTTTGGCTCATTCCAGTGTTGAAGTATTTTTCAGGTGAGCCAGTTGGGCGAGCGGAGCAGGCTCGCAGATAAATGAGCTATTAGTCTGTCCTTTTTTAGGGTGAGTGTTTTTTGGGGTACAATTTTGTTAGCCCTAGTATTAGTAAGAGTAGTTCTGGAGAGTACAGTGAAATATGTAATATTTGTGAAATATTTAGACACTCTGGTATTATATATATATATATAAGGTTGTCTTTCATGTTATTTGATTTCTGCTGTTTAGGAAATTGTTGTAATTTAAAATAGTAGAGAAGATTTTAAATTTTATAAGGAGGTTGTTATAGCACAACCCGTCATAGAGGTTAAACATGTCGTTGGACCTAGGGAGTATTTTGACGTGTATATATATACGTTAATTTAAGTGAAAGGTGATATTTATTAAACTGATTTACCGGTGGTATTGTGATGCCCCGATATTCGTACAAATTTTTTTTATAAACAATAATAAATATTCACTCGCCATCAACAATATTTACAAATCGGCCACGTCAACAACCCTGTTACCACTCATATGACCTGACCCGCATTGGGTACTAGGTAAAAAGTCATTTCATTTATACAATCTAACAACAAAAGATAGTATATACTTAACAACCAAAATATGATACTCAGAGTATCAACATACATATATATACACACACATTACCATCACATACCCAAAAACAACACAACCCTAGGGGAATTACACCCCCTTAGTCCAAGAACTCACCTTGTGTGTCAGGGTCTCAGCTCCATATGGTCTTTGAGCTCTATCACTTGGCATATTTCTGTTCCCTGAAAAATTTAGATAATTTGGGTGAGACACATCTCAGTAAGAAGAAATAAATTATTTACAGTGTGTGGTCATATGAGTTCAGTTATATCACACTTTACTTTTCAAATCTTCATTTCATCTGAGAAAATAAGTTTTAAAACCATTTCTCAAGTTCATTCATTTCCAACACGTATTTACCCGCGAAGTTCCTGGGAATAGGGAAGATTACCCGCCCATACGAGTAGCTTCCCTCTGCCCTAACACGTTATGCAGTCAAGTATGGCCACATCTGATACCTATCAGAGCACTCACCTTACTCAGTAAGTTCTTCGGCGGAGAGTTTCACTTTGCTTCAATTATTTATATTATTAACTCACATGGATCCATTTCTCAATTTTATCATTCGTTATTCCTCATTTTTCATTATTTCTTTCATTTCTCATTTTAGCCCATTTTATCATTCTTTCACTTTTTGTTTCCATGTCACTATCCGGCTCATGAGTATCCTTGGTATCTAGTACCAACATCGTGTCTATAACTCATGGCTACCCTGAGGATCTTTCTTTTCATGCCATGCTTCCCCCTATGGTCAAGGTTGTGCGGTTCGAAAGTTGGATCTAACCATGGTTGGCCGACCCGGTTAAATCAAAATATCATATCACATATCTCACTCCTGTAGTACGACTAGCTAGCTTATAACCCTAATCTGGACTCAGAGGGCACAGCAACTCTACTAAACAACTCAATCGACTGTCACGCCATATACTCCAAGAGTCTGTGTGGTTGCAGTAAACCACTAGCAACGGTACCATGCTCAATATCACAACCCATCATTAGGGTGTCCATAACCATCCATCATGGTTATCATTACCACATACCCGCAATCATTATGCGGTATTGGCATTTCATCAATCATATTTCAATGATCCCATTGCAGCAGTCGCACTTTGCAATGTTCACATTTTCCCTATGTTCACAGTGAGTATACTCAATTCAGTCATTACTTTTTAATTCCATATTGCAGTATTCATATTTCTCATTTTCACATTTCATTATATACGTTTTAAAATTCATGTTCCCATTTTTCACCTTTCAATATTTTCATATCAATATACACCATTAATCTCATATCAGTATATCTCAATTCATCTCAATAAAAATGTTCTCATCATTCTCTGTACACATTTTATCATCTCATAATAGTACATATCGTGTTTCACGTATTTCAATATTTCTCAGAATACCCGTATCAGTAATTTACACAACCTCATTTTCATAGAAATCAATTCTATTCACATATAAATACCATATTTCATTATTTTCCACTAACATATCAATAATTCTCATTTCATTATTTTCTCAGAAATTACTCATCATTATATTTCACATTTTTCAATATGCGTCATATGCCACAAGGTTTTCATCTAATATTCATTATATATTAATTTCAAAAAGAAATATACCATAGCTTTATTTTCCACATATTCATTCAATCAATAATATAAAAATACTACTATAATTTATTCCTCTTACCTGCCTTACTAAGAGTCTCGTTAAAACCCAAATCCTACGCCCCTAGCGCCCGAAACTCAAATCCTGTAATTCGCATTTTCCCCAGATTAATTAATTCATTTCCCAAAATAGTACCCATATAACCTTCCCTAGGTTCCATATACTCCAAATTAACATTTAAACTAATATTTAACACCCTTACTTGGTTTTATTATGCTTGTAGGATCCTGAAATTACACTCGCGGTGCTTACTCGAGTCCTGAATTCAATAACCTAAATTCAAATTTTGAATGCCCAACTTTTTAACATTTCTAAATCTATGTTAATTATATAATAATTAGCCCCTTAAAAACCTTCTTATCCCAATTTTGGGATTATGCTTACAACAATCCCACGAGAAATCCGCTTCGCTAGACTTGTAAAGAATTATCCCTAAATTATCGTGGTGGTATCCGATCGTCAATTGGGCTTAAGATTTATAAGAAATTGAGGTAAAAGTAGAAATTTAACTTACCCCAGGAGATATGTTTATGCCACTCCTACAACTAATTTGCTCCAGTAGAATTGACGGCGGCAAAAAATAGAGTCCAGTGGTATTTTTTTATTTTCGATTAGACGAGTATCCGTCGAGAAAATGAGAAAAAATGGAGAGGGAACGGAGAGAGGGACGGATCTCAGGGCGGCGCTCTGCTTCTTCTTTAAAAAAAAAAACTCAGTTCCTTCCTGAAGCAAAGACTTCAGGTTAGGTTATATATATATATATAAAAAATATAATATAATATAATTTTTTAATTAATTATTTAATTAATAAATTTTTTTCTAATTTTATTTTTTTAAAATTTTAATTTTTAATTTATTATTATTATTATTATTATTATTATAGGATCAATCTCCTAATCTTATTTAACTATTTTTGGGGTTATTACAAGTATCATGGAAGTATATTTTTAACTGGGTAGGTGTGAGTATGATATACAAATGCTATGTTTATCAGATATAACAATTTGGGTATTGTATATATGTTTAATAGAATTCATGTTAGCCATGCCCTGATATTAATTTAATCCGTCTTACTAAAAAGTGTCTCATCCCAATATGCAATTTATCATTTTTCAGGACCATATCGAGATCGAGCTTAACCAGCTTCGGGGCGGGATGATAGCTAGTTCTTTTTTTTTTTTTTTTTTTGAGTATCGTTGGGTGTCCACACGTTCGTTTTACGGTTCGCGCAACTAATCCCATGCCCCATGGCAGCCGACCCCACAGCTCCACAGAGATGGTAAATTCAGGAGCCAGCCGCAGGAATCGAATCCGAGAGGGGATGTATCCCAAATATGTAATATGGTCGTATGGATTAAGTTAACTTTCTTTCTTTTGTTTGGGATGTAATATGGATATTATGAGACTTCTATGTATGTTAGCAGTTTAGAACTCTAATAATGTATTTGGAGGATGTATCAATTATTTCCGCTGCTTTTATATTATGAATATGGTATCAAGAACATAGATGTCACTAAAGTAGCACCCCGGATCCCACATGGCGGGTCGGGGCGTTACACCAATAATGTTAAATATTTTGTATTATTACTTGACATATGGATATCAAACCTTTTTAAACTTTTCTTTTTAAAACACTTTATCACTATCAATTTATTTCAAATTTTGGACTATGCCGATTTTCTTGAGAATTTTGTTTCCTATAAATGATTTAGGAATCGTTTTTGTTATGTAGTCTTGCTCTTTTATTTTCCGTATAAGTAGAGGAAAAATGAAAGATAAGAACAATGTAATTACAAAATTAAAAGCACAAAATTGAACTTTTAAATTGAGATTTAAATTTAAGTAACTTTAATATTGCGCGTTGTGAAACATGTAACAATTATGATGTATAATACGAAAAATCAAAAAAATAGAACAACAAAAACACACAAATTTAACGTGGTTTGTTAGTATACCTACATCCACATGAGCGAGCAATGACTGGATTTCATTATATAAAAGTAGGATTACATCATATGTATTTATATTAACCCTACCCGTAGAGATGTATTATAAAAATTCCTTAAATATCCATGTACACGTGTCCACTCGATATGAGTCATGTACTACAACATCGCCTTCATTTCACGTTTTGGATTTGGAGTTACATGAATTTGAATAAATTTTAATATAATTTATATTATATTTTATCTAATTTTAATATAAATATAAATTCAAAAACTACTCAAACATAGAATAAATAAAATTAGATATGACAGGTGTTTTAGGGAAGTGGTATGGTATATTGTATATTGTACGTTGCTGTTGGATGGTGTGCCACGTGTCAACACCTGCATTCTTTTACTTGCTCCTTCCTTCATTGTACACCGCACATTACTTCTTGCCAATCTTTTAGCATTTAAATTAAAGGCCCCATTGCTGTCTGTCAAGCCATTACTCACGTGTCATCTTTGACTTACTTTTGAGAAAAGTTCACATTGAGATTTTAAATCTAGATTTTAAGTCTGTTGCCTAAAATAAATTTACCTTGTAAGATATTAGTTGGGGACACATGCTATGCACGTGTTTTACAGCTTTTAAGTGGTAATTATTTATTATTTATATATAAAAATATAATAAAATAAATCAATAAATAAATAATTTTTTAAAATATATTTTTATACTTTAATGTATGAAATTAATGAAATTTTGCTAATTTAAATAATATTATCGTAAAGTAGGCGTAAGTAGTTATGATTTTGTTTAAAGTATTTACGAACAATTATAGGTATTGTTTAAAAAATATTTATTAATAATAAGGGTATTTTGAAGATTTTAAAAAATTTGATCAGAAAAATAAAATTTCTTTTTAAAAATAGAGATTAATTTCAGTCCAACGATACGAGAAACAATACTTAAAATCTTTCCCTCCATGCCCCCATACTCCTGTCTATTAAATATAAAATATGTGATAAATTAATCTTACATTTATTAATATCAAACATGTAAAGAAAAGAACTTATTTTCTTATATAATATAATTGCTTTTAATACAACTTTTACAACAGGCTTTCCTTTACATGTAAACACGTGGTACATTTAAAATTTCTAATATGTAGGGCCCAAGTTACCTAGCCCAAGCCCGAAAGAAGTTTTATGTGATATCGGCTCGAGGATGTCCCCGAATAGGCTGCCAAGAGCCCAGTCCAATAGTCGCAGAGATTTTCGGCACTTGCATGTTATCAATTTCCAACGTACCTTTTCTTCTTACATCTCCGCCATCTTAATTATATTGTATGTAGCTTAATTTGTTTCGGTGAAAGTACATAGTTCAGAAATTTTCAGAATGAAGAAACACTGTATTAAAATTGTATCTTATTGTTTGTATATTATTATCATATTAAAATAAGAGAAAATAATTTTAAAAATATATAAATTGAATTGAAAAAAATTAGTTTAGATGATAAATCAAAGCATCTTAATTAGTTAAGTAAATTAAGATGCTTTGTCCTACCAATTTTTTTCTCTTTTAATTAATGAATACATATCACAGCAAGTTCTATTTTTAATAAAGGTTATTAAGGAAAGACACTCATATATGCTGATGAAAAATATTTGGTAGGAATAGTTTCTACTAGTAGGATTTAGAATCCATGAATCATAACATATATTGGATAAGGGTGTACAAAAATTATCGGTAATCGAAAATCAAACCAAAATTACAAACGGTTCAGTTTTTTGGTTTCGGTTTCGATTTTAGAAAGTATAAATTTTCGGTTTCGATTGTTTTTTTTGTTTGGTTCAAGAATGTTGTTTGAAAAACAAATAAATCATTTTCCATTATATATTCCTTTTGTGTCAAATACTAATAAAAAAATAAAAATTGTTTTAGTATATATGATTAAAATTAAGAAAAAACAAATGTTAAAATGGTGTGTAAAACTAAATTTTGTTCATTGAATTGATATGTTTTTTTTATTTTATTTCTTATCTTTCATATAGTCAAATATATAATTGAATATTCTTTCGCCCTGTTTAGTTTTTCAAAGAATTAAAAAAAATTTTATTTTTATTTTTTGTTTTTCGCAAGTTGATTCAAATGTAAAACAAAAAAACAAAAAACAAAAAAAAAACAAAACAATTTGTTTAAATATAAAAGTATATTTAATTTATTTAATTATAATAAAGAATTTGTATAAATTTACAATGTACGCAATTTTTCATTTTTTATTTTTAAATTTCAGAATGATTTACAAAAAATGACAATTTGTTTTTTTGTTTTTCAAAAATTATATAAGATAGTATTTGAATAATGGATTTTGAGACTTGAATTTGAATTTATATGCATTTGGAAGAAATTCAATACACATTATACACACAAATCAATATTCAAGATCCGAATTGCATGATCTCATATACACTTAGAAAATTATAAAATGATATTTCCCAACTTTCCTATATAAATTTTAAATATTAAAAAACAATGCCATATTTTTGTGATTATTTAAAAAATTAAAATAAAAAATAGAACCATCTCAATATGCAAATGGTGCCAACATTTTTATTTCCATATGCAAATAGTGCACTTTTGAAAAATTAAAATAAAAAATAAGGATTGTTTTTCACAATTAAACCCTTTCAATTTTTTTTTTTCTAATACTTTAAATTATAAATGCTTCTATTTTTTTCTCCTCTTAATATTTAGTAAGCCTTAGCTAGTTGGTTCAAAAGAAAAATTATAAAGAGTGCTCCTCTTTAAGTATACATCTTATGTTAATGACTGTAAGATCAATTTATCACATTATTAGCATATGTAGAATACACTCACACAGTAATACGTAAAAGAGTAAATGCTTTATATATATAATTTATTGTTGTAAAAGAACCAATCGACTTCTCTTTCCAAAGGTTTGCATATTAAAAAATTGCAACCCTTTGTTCTCATTTTGTCTTCTTTCCTTTGATGGCTGCCCCCAACCCTCAACCCAATTATGAAGGAATGTGGAAATATATATACTTTTATGGGCACGAATGATGAAAGCAACTTTGAGCTGTCTGGTACGTAAAAAAATTAAGAATGAAATTAATTTTTATATGAATTCATCCTGTCAAGCACTGTATAAGTAATCTAAAAACAATTGATTAATCAATTGAGGTGCAAAGTAAATTGAGAAAATTTGATATCTCAATAACATATAAAACTGTTATGAATTTAATTATTAAAGACTTGCAAGGTACAAACTTCAAATATTCTGAAAAGTATAATAGTAATATTCTAAAATTATAAACATACATGTACCTGAAAACTAACACTACAACTAATTAGGAAAATGCTCGATCGACTCCTGCATGTGTCCTCGCCGCTCTACCAGCTGATGTATATATATATATATATATATATATATAGAAGTAGCTGATGATGGAAAGAGAAGAGAAGAGAAAAATGGAGTAGTGGGGGGGAAGGGTGTGGTATTTGATTAAGGAAGTGGATGAATTGAAGGGGGTACTCAATTAAGGAGGACCCCTCATGCGCATGTTGGTGCATACGATGAATTGGGTTGTATTTGAGGGGGAGGGGTATATGATTAATTAATTACTTAATTAATCACACCAAATTATATTAGTAATATAGAGTGAAGGCTTCATGCCTATCATGATCTGAGAAGGAATATGCTCAACTCCTGGGCGGAGCTACCGACCGGGTTAATGATGTGGAAGGCTTCGGAGTCGGGCGACCCGACCACCCGCTCGAAACTGGCCCGTAGGTACATCAGCGCGTCTCCTTCCCTTTCTGGGGGCGGCAGCTCCACCACCTCCTCCGTCGACTGATTATTAATGCCGCCGACCCCACCCACTACTGCAGGCAGCACCCCCGCTCCCACCGACACCGACTGCATCAGCTTCAGGACCGTGGCGTCCCCAGCCGTCATCTGTCGGCGGACGGCGTACCCCATTTTCCGACCGTTGCAGAAGATGGACCAGACGGGAACGCCGTAGAGCGGACCCCGGTAGTTGTGAGTATTGGAAAATGTAGGGTGGGGCACAGGGGGAGTGGTGGAGCACTCGAGTGCGATTCGGAGGAGGCCGTGCTGCATCTCCCGGGCGAGGTGGGCGGTGGGAACGGCGAACTCCAGGAGAAGGAGAGGGGAGCTTCTGGTGTCGGCTTGAAGGCAGAAGCTCACTCGCCCCTTCCGGTAACCGAAGAAGGTGCCGGTTACCACTGCGGAATTAGTAGCAGCGATGCTGGGAGGGTTGGGAGTGGGGGTCTGTACGGATGATGATGATGAGCTGTTATTGGCAACAGCGACGTCGGCAGGGGAGGCGGAGGAGGCGCGGCCACAAGAATAGGATTGAGGGAATAAACCACAACAGGGGACCATGCACTCGACAAGGGTACGAAAGCAGCGGCGGAAGCGGACTTCCCTAGCGCAGTCGACGGACGTGGGAGTGTCCATGATCCGGAGATCGCGAGAAGAAGCCCTGTGGCTGTGCCTGCCGGCTGCTTCCATCGTAATCGTCCTCATCGATCGACGATCCACTGAATGTATATGTAGATATACTGTAGCTAGATGAAGAAGAAAGATGAGAGAGAAGCAATTAGGAAGATGTATAAAATCAGTGGGGAGAAATACATATATATATATATATATATATATATATATATATATATATATATATATATATATAAAAGGTAATGAACAGCTAGGTGGCACAGCCTGGCACGGGGGTTTGAATAATATTGAGTAATATGAATGAGAACAGGAATATTGAAGCTATATATATATTGATATTGAAGATTAAATAAATTAAGGATAAGCGACGGGGGGTGGGGGCGGCGAGGCAATAATTGAGTACACGGGTGGGGCGTGGGGCAACGCTGTTGGGCGTGACCAAACATTATACTTTGCCACATTCGGACATTAGTTCAGACACTTGGGACATTCCGACCCACACCCCTCCACATCATATCCATACCACAGTACTGTATTAAGTTTTAACCCCAGCTGCTCTTCTCAGATCCACATCCAATGTTTGCATCCTCTTTTCCATCTTGATTACTAAATTAATCAATTAAGATTTTTGCCATTCACGTAATACAACAACTTAATAAATAAAAATTGTCGTGTATCGTTCAAGTTTGACGTACGGTACGTTAGAAACAAAAGTGCAAATCTTAATGAATCGAATCATTACAAAAGTTACATTGAAGTTATACCGTTTCATGTACGTTATATATCAGATAAACTTCACATAAATTTAAATTGAGGGTCTCTAATAAAGACGTCCAAAATCAAACCCACAATCCCTTGAGCATATGTGTCTAGAGTAAAATTATATATATAGGCTGGATGCTAATTATTAGCGACGAATTTAAGACCTGAAGCCCGGGGTCAAGTCAATATGCCTATGAACAAAACAACTTTTAAATTTTACTTATTTATGTCATAAAATTTAAAGTTTTACAACTATTTATTCATAATCATAAATTATTGGATTATTACTTTTTACATAACAACAAAGTACTAATAAAAATAAGATATTTTTTTATTTTGAACAAAGATACAATTGCCCTTAACAAATTTTCATGTTTAGGAATTACTTCATATTAAACTTATCTGTGATGCTATTGAAAACCTATTTTAATACAATTGACTAAACAACCACTTATTCAATAATTTAGGATTCAATATGAAAAAAATAATAATTTAGGGTTCACGTCAAATTGGAACCCGTAACAAACTAACTCAATGTTTTAAAATATTCTACGAAATTTTTAGAAAATATTGATAGGAATCTAAGAACCTGATCTTGTTTAGTTGAATTAGCTTAAAATTAAAAAAAAAAAAAAAAAACTAAAAAATGAATTTAACCCCCAAATCTTGTTTATTGAGTCTTAAATCTTATATTAAGTGCGTACAATTCTCAAAAATCATGTTGTTCTAAGCTTATAACATGAATATTATTAATGGTCCTTTATGAGTTGAGTAGATGTTGTAGCCTCACTACCTTCTCACAAGTAGTGAAACAAAATTTTATAATTCACTAGATTCTAATTGTTTGATTTTTTTTTCCAAGTTCTCATTAAAAAAAAAAAAGTTGACCTAAATAAATGAAAATTAAGATTACGATAAGTCCTATATATGTAATGAAATAAATATAATGGTCACATTAATTACTTTTTCAATTGATTAATAGTTTATAAACTATTTTTAAATTTAAAAAAAAAGATTATATGATTTTTATTACTTGATTTAGATCACAAAATGGTCAATGGTTTAACTAGTCAATTCTTACAATGAATTGTTTATCTTTTATATCAAAAGATAATTACATTATTAATTTAAAAATTAATATTAATAGCATTTTAAACTATTTTATTTTTTAAGGAAACTGCATAAATTTTCTTATATTTTAACCCAAAATAAATAAACCATGCTAAGGTTTCATTATAATCATTAATCGCCTCGTGATTTGTGAAACAATGGAAAGTTATAACACTTTTACTCAAATATGTTAAAGTACTAAAATGCCCTATTTGTTTAATTGACATGAGGAATATAAGAGGGTACTAGAGATCTTTCAATTACATGAGTTAAGGGATTAGGTATGGATCTAAGGACCGGGAGCGTCATTTGTTCTCATAATTCATATTTTTTTTAAATATTAATATATTTTAATTAATTTTTATTAATGTCATATTATTATTCTTCCACTGATTTTAGGTTAATTAGATGGAAATTAAAATTAGACGCCAAAATAAATATCATTAATTTTTATTTTAATTTATATCTATTAAATCTAGTGATTAATGATATATATTCCTAATTTTTCCTAAAAAACATTATTATATACAAAAAAAACATAACTCCTTAACCAAATTCAAACTCAATAAATTTTGAAATTCTCTCTCTCTCTCTCTCTCTCTCTCTCTCTCTCTCTCTCTCTCTCTCTCTCTCTCTCTCTCTCTCTCTCTCATATGTTAAATGCATAATTATTTTTTAATCACTTTCTATATTATTAAATTATTATTGATGACAAAAAAAATTGAACCAAATAAATGAAAGTCCATCATTATATGAAAAATAGAACTCCATTGTCAAATTCAATCTTTCTAAAACTTTGAAATTTATTCTCTCTCTCTATACACTTTAATGTTAATTTTGTTATTAATTTTTTAATCACTTTCTATATTATTAAAGATTAATCATATTTCATGACAAAAAATTGAACCAAGTAAATGAAAGTTGAGGATTACACTAAATTGAGCATTATGTAAGGAAATAGATTAAATGTCCTTATTAATTTTTAAATTTATTATTTAGAATTTGATTTTTTAAAATTAAAAAAAGATTGAATCGCTTTTATTACTCGATGTAAATGATAAATTAGTCAAAAGCTAATATTCAATTAATCAATTGTCCAATTTAGTAATTTAATAATGAAAAATATATTTTATACTCACTATTTGATCTTCTCAAAGTCTAATGGAAAGATAACTCGTCACAATATATTTATTAAATTCATCTTTTGAATAGTTGTTCATGTTTACATATATAAAGAGCTTAACTAATGAAAATCAAAAAGTTTGTGAATGAAAAAAACGAAAATTAATACGAATAAAAGTCAAATTACTTTTTCAATTAATTGTTTAGGTCTTAATGGCACGCGCATTAATGTTAAATTAGAAAAAGATTAATTAAACTATTTGTATTTGATAAAATAGTTAGGTAGCTTGCTACTCAATTTGTACCCTTTTTAAGTTTATGATAAAAATGAAAATATATTTTCACATTAATTAAAAGATAAACATACTAGTAATTTAAAATTAATACTAATGTCTAGAAAAAATAAAATAAAATAAATACTAACTGTTGCGGGATAAAATGATGATAACCTGCGACGTTGCTCTCCGACTTCCAATGACCTGAAAATGATGAAAATAAAGCAGACTTGGAGGACCCGAGGTATACTCCGGGAGTCACTCTAATGCCTTAGTAAGGGAATTCCGGGAGGTCACTTCGATACCTAAGTAAGGGAATTCCGAGGGGTCACTTGGATGACCATTGGAGTGATTCGTCATTATGATGCGGAGGCGTGGATCGCTCCGAAGGTTTAAAGAATGAGCGTGGATCTCTACATTCATTATTGGATTAGATCTAGTTGCTTCTACCAGAGGATTAGACTTGGATGGTAATTGTTGGATTTTGACTTCATTTTATAAGCTGATATATTTAGAACATATCTTTCAACTAAATTTATTTTAAATATTTAATTTTTTTTCCTTAATTCTTTTTTTGATGATCGATTCAATTTTCAATTAAAAAGATACACTTTGATTATATTTCATCTGTTTAACAAGGTTAGTGAGGAGGATAGCGTCCCTATTGTTCTAATACAGAAAAGAACCTACAATTACTTTTTCAGAAAATTTCTAAACCAACAATTTCACCGGAATCTTTCAATTTCTCAGTATATGTATGTATATGTATGAATGATATATGATGAGTTGCTTTCACAGGTGCACGCTTAACTTGCTTTTAGCTGCCAAAGGGCATGGCTTTTTGTGAATCAATAATTCATGATGTCTCCCCCTGCGCACCCAGGCCGGCACTCCTCTCTACTGCTGTACTATTTATTCCTCTGCTACAAATTTGACACTAGACCCATCCTCTTTTTTGTTTTGTTCCTTCTTAACTCATTAATTAATTTAATTATTATCGTTATTATGCAAGCCACGAATGCATGGCTTTAGGCCTTTGGATTTTAATGATGCGTCACAAATAATTTAGTGGCCTACTTGAGGATAAACCAACCTTAATATATTTGTATGTGAATCTCTCTCTCTCTCTCTCTCTCTCTATATATATATATATATATATATATATATATATATACACGACTTCCCACGTTGGGGTGCTACCCAATAATCATTGTACTATTATTATAAACATTTGTTTTTTTTTTCTTTTCCTTGAAGAGAAATACTTCATGATGAATGTAATAATTAATAATGACGCTTCAAAAATAATTATTATAGGGAATATAGTGATTAAAAAAATTAATTAAATTAAATTAAATAATTTATTTATTTATTTATTTTTATTAATTAAATAAATTATAATTATTATTAATTAAATATTATAATATTATATTGATATATATATATATATATATATATATATATATATATGTTATCATTTGAAGCTTCAAAGAAGCTTCAGAATTTTACATTTAGGGAGAACAAAAGCTCCCTTGAATCTCGTCTCTCTCTCTCTCTCTCTCTCTCTCTATTCCTCCTTCTCTCTTTCCTCAATTTCTTAGTGAGTTCTCAGCTGATCGGAGAACGGAAGATACCCTTAGGTTCCATTCTCTACTACCGACATTTTTACCAGAGTGGATTTGTCGTAGGAACAACATAGGTACTACTCATTGGGTAAGGTAACCTCTTACTCTCTCCTCAATTTCTCCATAAATTTTTAACCAAATCGACGATCGGATATCACCACAGGGTCTTAGGTTCGATCTTTGTCTTGTTGGTCAGAACAGATTTTTAATTTGGGATTCCTAAGCACCATTCCAAGGCTAAGATAGGATAGTGGAATTATATTCGTAAATTATTGGTAAAGTTTAATTGACTATTTGGAGTGTGTGGGTTTAGAAAATATTAAAATAATTATTATTCTGGGAGTTTAGTTGATTAATCTAGGAAAAATGTGAATTTTAGGGTTTTGAACGTCGAACGCTGCTATGACACCCCGATTTTTCATACCATTTTATTTTCCATTATAAATAAAACATATTAACATATTGACCACGTCAAAACCTTTGATACCATTTATATATAACCCGACCCGAAGTGGGTAACGGGTACACAACCATTCTCATAGACACAAACCTAACAGCAGAAGTCATCACTTATATACATATCACAGTGAATACACATACCTGAATACTAAACCATCCATATAAACATGTCTAACACCTTTCCAAAACAACAAAATTCTAGGGGATTACACATCCCTAGTTCATACACTCACCATGTATATCAAGGTACCAACTTCTTCTATCTCAGAGTTCTATCACCTGGTCTATCTCGGTTTCCTAAAACATTTAAATGATTGGATGAGACACATTTCAACAAGACGAAATAAATTATTTACAGTGTGTGGCAGTATGAGTTTCATTATATCATATTATATAATCATTTCAGTGATAATATCTTTTGATAAAAATATACCAATTCCACATTTATAATCATATAGATATATAACACAAGCTTTTAAAAGCTTTAATTCCATTACCACATTCATTCGCATGCAACCCATGTTTACCAACGAAGCTCTCGAGAATAAGGAAGATTACCCGCCCATACAAGTAGTTTCCTCTGCCCTAATACCGTTTTTATTCTAACCCGATAAACTCAGGTTTGGCTATAACTGATACATATCAGGACACTCATCTTACTCAGTAAGCCCTCAGGCGGAGAGTTTACTTCGCTTTAATTAATTATGTTACTAACTCACGCTCTTTCATTTCCCAACTACATCTCACTATTCAGCCTATGAGTATCCTCAGCAATCAATACATCTGCATCTATAGCTCATGGCTGCTCTGAGGATATTTCACCATGCCATGCTTCACCCCATGATCGAGGTCACTCTCCATACTCAACGCCATGCTTCCCTCCATGGTCAGGGTTGTGCGGCCCGAAAGCTGGACCTAACCGCGGTTGGCCTACCCGGTTAGATCAAAATAATCATACCATATACCCGTATGCAATAAGAATGGCCTACCATATACCCTGATTTAGACTCAGAGGGCAATACAACCCTTCACACAGGCTCATTCGAACTATCACGCCACACGCTCCACGAGTCTGTGTGGTTGCACGTAATCACCACTAGCAACGATATCGTGCACAATATCACAATCCATCCATCAAGGTTTTCATTTCCACATATCATCATTCACATTTCTCATTCACATTCCAGTATTCATAATTGCAGTATTCACATTACAATTTTTCACATTTCTATATTCACAATTCCATTATTTACATTTCACATTCATATTTCAGGATTCATGTTGCAATATTCACATTCTCATATTCGCATTTCAATATTTACATTTCAACATTTTCATTGCAGAATTAACATTGCAATATTCACATTTCATACTCACATTTCAGTATTCTCATTTCAGTTTTCACAATTCAGTATTCTCATCTCAATATTCACATTTCAAGATTTACATCACAATATTTTCATTTTCAGCATTCACAACTCATTTCATCATTTCAATGGTATTTCATCAATTTAATACTCATTTCATCTCATAATAACATATATATATATATATATATATATATATATATATATATCTCATTTCACGTTATTCAATATTTCTCAATAAAACTTTCCACATTTCATATTTCATCATTTCTCAGAAGATACTTTTCAATACATATCACTTTTCATCATATTCTACATTTCAGTATTTCATATTTCAATACCCATTTCATAAACTCATAATTCTCAATGTAAATCATTTAACCCAATTTCAAAAAAATTATAGTATAAATCATATGTCACACAATTTTCATCTGATATTCATATCATAATAATTTTAGGTAAAATATCATATCTTCATTTCAGAAAAACTGCTATAATTTATTCCCCTTACCTAACTTACTGAGAGGTCCACTAACACCCTAATTTATACGCTCCATGGCGTTCACAGCTCAAAAGCCTGAAATTCACATTTATCCCAAATTATTCAACTCAACTCCCAGAATAATTTTCGTTTAACACTTCCTAGGTTTTGTATACTCCAAATTAACATTAAAACTCTAAAATACTCCACTTACCCTGTTTTTGGGATGGTGCTCCGGAACCCCAAACTAAAAATCTACTCTGTTTAAGTTGCAGAGAATCTTCCTAAAAACCTCGTGGTGGTTCCTAATCATCAATCTGGGCTAAAATGAGGCCGAAATCAAAGAGAGAAAGAAGAGGGGTTCGTAGGGTTTTAGGAAAAGAGAGAAAAGATTTTGTTTTGATAAATAAATGAAACTCGTGGGTTCCTTTATCAAGCTCACTGCAAAGAAAACCATCGACGGTTTTCTGCACTATTCACAAAACCATCGATGGTTTGGATTTTAAACTGCCCCTTTTCACCGTTTTACTAGTTACCGAGCCGCGGTAAAAAGGAAACCGTCGATGGTTTTCTGCGATCCTCACCAAATCGTCGACGGTTTGGGCTTCTTAAATCGAATTTTCCTCCTTTTTCTTATTATTTTATTTTCTGAGTCTCTACATTCTCCCCTCCTTATAAAATTTCGTCCTCGAAATTTGTCATCTCTTACATTTCTCATTCTTAAGAAGAAACACCACCATTTTATTAATTATCCTCATTTATAACAGAGGAATACCGTGGTTACATTTATGGTCCTGGGAGATTACAATAATCCAAACAAAACTCTCCCAAAACCATTCTTATCAAAATCTAAAACTCTACCTATCCTATAATATACAAATCAAAATACATACCTTAACCCTAGTTCCCACTGAACAGATATGGGTATCTTTGGCACATCTATTTCTCTAATTCCCAAGAAGCTTCCTCTACTGCATGGTTGCACCACAGAACCTTTACCAGTGGTATGCTTTTCGTACACAGCTCTTGCTCTTTCTGATTCAAAATATGCACTAGCACTTCCTCATAAGACAAGGTATTACTAAGCACCAGTGCCTTATATCTGATCACATGGGAGGGATCTAGGACGTATTTCCTCAACATGGAAACGTGAAATACATTGTGAATTTTAGTCAAAACCAGTGGTAACGCCAATCTATAGGCAACTGAACCCACTATTTCAAGAATCTCAAATGGTCCAATATACCTAGGACAAACGGTGCCACTGTCAGATCTCATAACTCCTTTCAACGGTGCCACTCTCAGAAACACATGATTCCCTACGTCAAACTCCAATTTTCATCGGCGAGTATCTGCATATCTTTTCTGCCGACTCTGTGCTGTTCTGATTCTGTCTCTGATGAGTCTTACTTTATCCTAAGTCTGTTGTATCAGATCTGGCCCCAAATATCTGTCTTTCCCTAATGTCATCCCAATATAATGGGGATCGGCATCTCTCTTTTCATACCGCTCCACCAAAAAGACTCCCGAAGATCCCTATACATTTTAGTACTTACTAGGATGTACCGTATACATAGATCGGTGCACTTCTTCTAGAATCAATTTCTCAATTTCAA
Organism: Malania oleifera; assembly: GCF_029873635.1. NCBI lineage: Eukaryota > Viridiplantae > Streptophyta > Magnoliopsida > Santalales > Ximeniaceae > Malania > Malania oleifera. The sequence continues at coordinate 109,394,988 of NC_080424.1, forward strand.
GGTCAGCAGGTACATACAGCCTGGTACAGAACCTCAAGGCTTCATCATTTAAGATACTGAAATCTGTCTCTTGACCATCCTGTACTAACTCTACATCACTCCTCTGAGCCGCTTTAATTCTTTCTTATAGATTCGGTCACAACACTAGATTAGCAATGAATGCCTGGTGATCGCCCTCTACGAGTTCTATCCTAAGTATCTCCAAATCCATATGAACCGAATGTTATATCACCACTGCAGATACTAATGCACCCATTGATTTTCGGTTCAAGGCATCAGCTACTACGTTAGTCTTTCTCGAGTGGTAATTGATGATACAGTCATAATCTTTTATCAGCTCCAACCATCTCCTCTGCCTCGTGTTTAATTCTTTTTGTCAAAAAGTATTTTTAACTTTTATGATCAGTTAAAATTTCACACCTACCCCCATAAAGATAATGTCTCCAAATTTTCAGCACGTAGACCACTGCTGCTAACTCCAGATCATGGGTAAGATAATTCTTCTCATATTCTTCATTATCGTGAGGCTTATGCTATCTATAACACCCCGAACCTATAAACCCGGTCCGATGGGTTATACCTGATTAACCGTGCTTTTTGGAGCCCCAAACCCGCCTTGTGGGACCTGGGTGCCACGTCATTCATTTTCTTGTACCTGTTATTCCATTAATAATTACGCAGCAAAAACATAACTACAGTCCTTTATCAATAATATACCAAAGTTTTCTACTTCTATCTACATTCTATAATAATCCATTCAACTATCTACATCCATATATATATACATATCTCTAAAAACATAACAAACAACTTCCAGTATTCACAACCTAGAAGATTTAAAACATAAAACATAAATCATAAAATATTTACATCCCAAAAATATCATCAAAATTATACCCTTTCCCTTCTCTGTAACCCAAAAATGTTGTAATAACCTCGAGCTCCCTAAGCTCGATCTCTTAGAGGTCCTAAAAAAGATAAATTTGTATTCAGGTGAGACACATCTCATTAAGGGAAGAAACAATATATTAAATCAACGTGTGGCCAACATGAGATTATAATCAACATATTATTCAACATTTGCAGATCTTTAACATAATTTCTAAAATCATTTTTTGAACCTAATCAATCACATGCAAGATATTTTACCCACGAGAAAAACCTAAGGATATGGATGATTACTTGTAACGCCCCAACCTGGGTCTGCCAGGGAGCACTGCATCTCTCCTCCTCCTCCACCTGGACCAAACAACAGGGGGGCGGGCCTTATCGGACTAATGACTGGCCCCATAGATTAACACTTGTCCTTTTCAGTGTGTTTTGTCCTCACTCACACACTTCTTGAGAAAACTTTCCAGGAGGTCACCCATCCCAATATTGTTTCAAGGCAAGCACGCTTAACTGTGGAATTCTTATGGGAGAGCTCCCGAAAAGAAAGATGCACCTTATTGATATGGGTAGTAACATCTAATCTTTTTAAGTCTTTCATCCATGGGGTATCACATTAATGTAAAGACCCGAAAAATTAAAATGATTAAAATAATTAGAAAATAATAATAAATAAAATAATAAATGAATAGATAAAACGAATAGTATGGAAAAAAATAAAAATATATATATGAAATAAAATGAAATTAGACTAATTATTAATTAGTTAATTAATTGAATATTATTTGATTGAATTAATAAATTAATTAAACGTTATTTCAATAAATTAATTAAGTAAATTATATGATGGGTATATATATATAAGGATATGGTATATATATATATGGTTAAAGTTATAAGTATATATATATAATACAAAATAATATAAAGATAGAATTAAGTGAATTGGATTTCAATTTGAAATCCAATTCAATGTTTAATTCTTCTCCCTAGTGCCTAATTCACGCAATTGCTTCCTGCGTGCAGCGCGCTCCACCTCCGTCTTCGTCTCTCTCCTTCTCTCAATTTCTTGGCGAATTTACGGCAGATCGAAAAACGGAAGGTACCGTTGGATTCCTAACTCCGCCACCGACATTTCTACTTGAGCAGATTTGTCGTGGGAACGGCTTAAACCCTACTCCTAGGGAAAGGTAATTTTTTCCTATTTTCTCAATTTCACTTTAAATATGCGGTTAAATCGACGATTGGGCACCTCCACGTGGTCCTAATCACGGTTGTCGTCATTTTGGCGTAGGTAAACTTCCAATTGGGGTTTTCTAGGCCCTACTTTAAAGCGAGAGTGAGATTTGAAGAATTTGGAAAAATGGTTATATTTGTGGGTATTATTATTTATTTAGGAATTATGGCCATAGGAAATATTTAAATAATATTTTATTCAGGAATAATTTATTGGAACTAGGAATTTAATTTCATGGTCCGGGTGAGCGCCGCAGACATCTTTTCGGGGTCCCTGTTGGCGTAGTGCAAGAAATCAGGTAAGGGGAAAAATATATATTAAATCAGAATTTTTATGAATTAAATGAAAAATGAATTGTGTTATATGTACGTGTAAATTTTCAGTATGGGTTTAAAATGACAACCATGTAAATTATTTTTTTCTGAATTTAAGACAGTTTATTAGATACATATATGTAAAATTGAACTGATGAAAGTGAAATATTTTTTCAGAATAATTATGCAAGAAATTAAAAGTATTTTTCTAGTATATGAATGTTAATTGTGGGTTGGCTTATTTTCAGGCAATGTATGAATTTTACTGCTAAATTGTGTGGCATGAGTAAATAGGAATGTTGTGTGGAAATATGTTATATGTATGAGATGCATAATATATAGGGAATGAACTGAGTATGAAAATGTTAAATGAAATATGTTGCTTGTGTGTGTTAATGCAACCATGTAAACAGTTGAAATATACTAGGTAAAACAGTAGAAATATGCTGGGTAAAACAGCTGAAATATGCTCGGTAAAACAGCTGAAATATGCTGGATAAAACAGCTAAAAGTGGCTGGGTAAATGTATGACAGCTGAAATATGCTGGGTAAAACAGCTGAAAGTGGCTGGATAAATGTGTAACAGCTGAAAAATATTAGGTAAAACAGCTGAAAGTGGTTGGGTAAATGTATGACAGCTGCAAAATGCTGGGTAAATGTATGACAGCTGAAATATGTTGGGTAAAACAACTGAAGATGCTGGGTATGAAATGAAATGAAATGAAAAGGGAAATGAATGAAATGGAAATGAAATGTGAAATGTGAACAATGTAAAATGGGAAAGAGTCACTTAAAGTGAAATGCAATACAATGTTAAGCCATGAATATGAACAAATGTGTATGATTGAATAATGATAGAAAGAATGATGTATTATGATATTAGAAGTATGTATGTACGTAGAACATGTTATGATTGGACGAAGCATCCCTTTGGCCTGAAGGCTTGCTGAGTAAGGCGAGTGCACTAGTAGCTTCAGATATGACAGTAGCTGCATAACGTACTAAGGCAGAGGGAACCTACTTGTATGGGCGGGTAGATTTCCCTATCCTTAGGGCCTTTACCGGTAAGCTATTGTTGAACGGTGTGAGTACGAGATCAATCTAACACTTGAGGGCTTACTAAGTAAGGTGAGTGCCCTGGTATGCTTTATTAGTGAGCTTCAGGTTACCTAAGTATCAGAGCAGAGGGATGCTACTTGTATGGGCAGCTAATCAACCCTATCTTTGGGTAATCTCGTGGGTAAACCTTTGCATGTGATTGTTAGGTTCAGAAAATGACTTTCAGTGTTATGTTAATGATTTTCAAATATTATAAAATGATATGTATAATCTCATGATGGCCACACGCTAAGTTTAATAAATTGTTTCTTCCCTTACTGAGATGTGTCTCACCCGAATATAAATGTATTTCTTTTTCAAGACATCCTCGAGGTCAAGCTTTGAGAGCTCGAGGTTTTTATAGCATTATTGGGAAATAGAAAAAGAAAAGGGTATATTTCTATGTTAATTTTGGGGAATGTAAATATTTATATTTTATGTCTTTATGTTTTAAGGTTGTTGAGTAAAGAATGTTTGAAAACATACTGAAATGTTTTGGAGATATATGTAATTATGGAAATGCAGGTGTTGAAGGATATTATGGTTGGTAGATGGATTTAGAAAACTCTAGTATTTAATAATTGGGAGATTATATTTATGTTTTCCGCTGCGTATATGTTATGGATCATGATTATCAAGATATTATCAAGTATAACGCACCGGACCCAGGTTTAAAGGTTCGGGGCGTTACAAATGGTATCAAAGCCAACACCCAGCCGGAAGTGTGATGAGATTCACATCGCTTGGGTTTGGAAATGTGGGTTCGCAACGAGGACATTGCATTCTATAAGTGGGGGAGAATGTGATACCTCATGGATGAAAGACTTAAAAAGATTAGATATTACTACCCATATCAACAAGGTGCACCTTTCTTTTCAGGAGCTTTCCCATAAGAACTCCATGGTTAAGTGTGCTTGCCTTGGAGCAATATTGGGATGGGCAACCTCCTGGGAAGTTTTCTCAGGAAGTGAGTGAGTGAGGAGAAAACACACTGAAAAGGAAACGTGTTGATCTGTGGGACCAGTCATTAGTCCGATAAGGCCCGTCCCCCTGTTGTCTGGTCTAGGTGGAGGAGGAGAGATGAAATGCTCCTTAGCGGACCCAGGTTGGGGCGTTACATTACCCACTCATACAAATAGCACCCCTCTGCTCTGATACTTTAGGCAACCTGAAGGTTACAACTGAAGCATACCAGGGCATTCACCTTACTCAGTAAGCCCTCAGGTAAATAAGTAATCTTGTACTCACACAGTTTATCCAAAGGTTTATTAGCGAAGGCCCCCAAGAATAGGGAAATCTACCCACCCATACAAGTAGTTTCCCTCTGCCCTAGTACGTTATGCAGCCTACTACTACACCTGATACTAACTAGGGCACTCGCCTTTCTCAGCAAGCCCTTGGGCAAAGAGTTTGCCCCGCCCAAACGTAACATGTTCTACAGGCATAAATAATGATACTACCATAATACATTATTTTTTCTGTCATTATTCTGTAATTCTCATTTGCTCATATTCTCAACTTTGACATTTCATAACATTTCACTTTACGTGGCTCTTTCCCATTTCACATCATTCACATTTCACATTTCATTCTCATTTTCCTTTCATTTCATAACATACCCAGCATCTTTCAGTTGTTTTTGTGTTAGTCCACATAGAAATGCGCTAGTCTACTACCCAGCATCTTTCAGCTATTTTCATCCAACATCTTTCAGCTGTTTTTGTTTCTATGGTTGCATTAACACTCACATGCAGCATATTTCATATATCGTTTTCATACTCAGTTCATTTCCTATATATCCTGCATCTCATACATATAACATAATTCCACACAGAATTCTATTTTACTCATACCACACTATTTAGCAGTAAAATTCATATATATATATATATATATATATATATATAATATAATATAAGTAACTGAAGGATCCCGAAGGATCCTTCAGATTCAAGTGGGTTGAAAAAAAAAAAAGTAGAACTGCACCCTCTCTCACTCTCCGAGTCTCTCCTCCTCCTGCCTCTCTCTCTCTCCTCAATTTCTCGGCAAATACTTGGCCAATCGAGAAACAAAAAATATAGTTGGGTTCCTATCTCCGCCACCAACATTCCTACTAGAGTGGATTTTTTATAAGAGCGTCATAGGCACCACTTCTGGGGTAAGGTAAACCCACTCTCTCTCTCTCATCGATTTCTTTCAGATCTTCAGCCTAACTGACGATCTGAAACCATCATGTGGTTCTAGAAGTGTTTCTCTACAAGTCTAGTAGAGCGGATTTTTGAATTGGGTTTTCTAGGCACCAATCCAAGGTTAGGGTAAGATTTACGAAATTGAGCCAATTTGTGGTTTTTGGTAATTCAATTATTTATTTGAAGTTTTTGAGTTTAGGAAATATTAAAATAGTATTTTATTTGGGGTGGAATTGATAAATTAGAATTTATGAATTCAGGGTTCAAGTGAGCGTCGCGGATATAATTTCGGGATTCTTACTAGCGTAGTTTCAAGAAACTAGGTAAGAGGAATAGATTAAACCAGTAATTTTTGTGAATTTACCGGTTAAAATGGAAATTTTATGTGTTTATAAATATATATATATATATGATTAACATGTGAGTTTTATAAGAAAAGCCAACCGTTTGAACTGTGGTTTTTCAGCCTAGGGCTATAGTTAGTAATTGTGAAAATGGAATGATTAAAGTAATGTGTTTTCTGGAAATTGTGGGAATAATTTGATGTGTATCTTCAGTAAAATGGATGATGAACATAGGTTGGCTTTTGTTTATTTAAATGATATAATTATGTGTATTACTTAAATGGTGTGGCATGAGTAAAATGAAAATACTGAGTTGAGTTGTGATATATATATATATATCACAACTCAATATATATATGTATGACATGTTGGAAATACTGAAATGTACTAGGATTATTAGCATGTGTATTGTTAATCAGAGTTGAATGTGAATGTTAAATTGCAATTTATGATTTGAGAACTCCGGTGGACCATAGTGAGGCACAGTACTGTTGCGTATGATTTTTAATAGAGATTAGTGCACCCACGTGTGTTAGAGAGATTGTGGAGATGGGATAGTCAATTGTACTGTGCAGGGTAGAGTTCCCCCTATAGTTCGGACTAGTGTGGAAAAGCCAATCGGACTTACAGACTGTAGAATGTGGTGTTGATTTAGTTCTGGTAGGCCGACCAGGGTTAAGTCCCACCTTTGGGCTGCACAACCTTTCATAGGGGGAAGCATGATAGTGATTTATCCATCTGATAATGAGTTATAAATGCATATTTGTTTAATTTAACCAAATGTATAATATGAAAACAGTGAATGGGAAATGAATTTATGTGATGTGTAATATTGAGAAAGCTCTCGGATGACGGCAATACGTAACGTCTCAATATTAGCGAATGTGAACTTGAAAAGATGAATTTTACAAAAATAACATATTCAGAGTATAGTATAAATGTATTATATATTGTAGTATTAAATTTATTTGGGGCGAAGTATACACTTCGCCCGAGGGCTTGCTGAGAAAGGCGAGTGCCCTGATGGGTATTAGATGTAGCCATACTAGGCTGCATAGCGTATCAGAATAGAGGGAAGCTACTTGTATAGGCGAGTAATCTTCCCTATTCTCGGGAACTTCTGCCTGTAAACTTTTGTGTGAATGTGTGTATACAAGATAAACTATCCACCTGAGGGCTTACTGAGTAAGGTGAGTGCCCTAATGAGCTTCAGTTGTAGCCATACCCAGTTGCATAAGGTATCAGAGCGAAGGGGTGCTATTTTTATAGGCGGGTAATCACCCCAATCCTTGGGAAACTCTCGTTAATAAAATACATTGCTTGTGTGTGAGTAGGAACAAAGAATGATTTCATAATTGTGAATTAATTTGTATATGATGATTATAATTTGTACACAAACCTCATAATAGTCACACACTAGTTGTAGTGACCCAGAGAATTATAATATATAAATAAGGGAGGAAAAAGGAATTAAAGAAGCTAATTAAGCAGGGCCTCGTCGATGAACACAGGGAGTTCGTTGAAAAGTGCACATGAGGGGCTCGTTGACGGGGACGTATCTCGTCGATGAGAAGATATCGAGAGGCTAATTGCCCATCTCTGAATTTCATCGATGAAAAAAAACGTTCGTCAATGAATAACCTTCTTGACCTCGTCGACGAGGTGACGTGGCTCGTCGACAAATGCCAGTGTATAAATATGCCTAAAATTCATTTTTGGCCGAAAATTTACATGCAGACTTTCCTTCCTCTCTCCTCTTCAGTTCCCTACCCTTCTCTCTTAATTTCTGGGTTCGTTCTTCGTCGAATCGACAATCCAAAGCCACCACGACACTCCTGGGAAAGTTCTCTTCAACTCTGCTGGAGTGGAACGTTGGTGGGGCTAGTTTGATTTCCATCCCAAATTCAGGGTGAGACTTTTACTTAGTATTTGGCCTTCCCTACAGTTGTTGAAAAAGTAGTACGCGTAGAAATACTGAATTTATGTTCTGGGAAATGTTGTTTTTAGGATGTTGAATAGAGAACCCTAAGGGTGCAAGACTTATATATTTTAAGGGATTTACTGGAATCAGGTAAAAGGATAAATTAAACTAGTTGTTTTATGAAAATATATGTATAATCTTACAGCATTTGATTTCAGGGAAATAAATATATATATATATATACACATTATGTTTGGAAATACAACGGTAAATGATGATATGTTTTAAATATGTGTAGTACCCATTTTGTGTGGCAAGAGTAGTATTTACTATGAATTATTTTTTTCTGGGAAAATGTTAAATGATACAAAGTTTTACAAATGATATATCGGTGTACAGGCCGAGAGTTTTTAAATGATATACCGACGTATGGGCCTAGAGTTTTATATGATATACCGGCGTACGAGCCGAGAATATTCTCACCTGATATGCCGTCATACAGGCTGAGCCTTTAACATGATATGCCGACGTACGGGTCAAGCCATTTATATGATGTGCCGGTGTATGGGCCGAGCCTCTTATTTGATATGTGATACGGCGTACGGGTCGTGATTGATAAAATACCAAATGCCAACGTAAAGGCCGATGATTTTCATGTTATATATATGAAATGTGATATGATGATATTGAAATGACAATTAATATTATGGAATAGAAATGTATCACAATTTGAAATATGTATATGTTATTAGAACCTGGTTGGCTTGGTTTAGGCTTACACGAGCACGGTACCGTAGCTATGTGATCACGATCATTGTGATATTGTGTTATCGCTGTCGTATGGGGCAGCGTGAGGATGGATAGTCGATGTGGTTTATTGAAGTATTGGCGCCCCTAGTGTACGGACCAAGTCTAGCAGACCCATCGTACTTACAGACATTTACTTTGACTTGGCAGTGGTCGGCCAGCCATTGTCAGGTCCCGCCTTCGAGCCACACAACCCAATTATGTGGGGGTAAGACATGACACTAGCCAGCTAACCTTCTAGGATTGTTTTGTATTATTATCCTATGAGATGAATTATGTTTATGGAAATCCAGTATTTTTTGTCATGCTATGATTATACATGTTTTTCCCAGATATAATATAGACAGTTTCATTAAATATGTTTATGTATGGTTTTATGTATAACACCAAAATACTCATATTGCCACACACTGGTATTAGTTTATTTCCCTTGCTGAGAGGTGTCTCACCCCAAATTATATAAACATTTCAGGAGCCACTGATAGGAGAGCAGATAAAGCTCCGCAACATTAGAGTTCAGTCGTTCTACCCTTTTTGAAGGGTAAGTGTTTGCTAGGGTCAGACAAATTTTTGGATGGAGGCCCTAGGACTATTTTGGATACTTTTGAGATGCGTGTATCCATATGTTGGTGGTAGTAAACTTTGTTATTGTGTTAAATGGTACTTTGAAATGTATATGATTTTATGTTTCCTGCTGCTTGGGCTTCCGTGTTGCATTTTTGATATATCCTTGATACCCACGGGTTCAGGTTGATTATGATCTGTTAGGTTTATTATATCGGTTTTTATTATCATGGAAAAAAGGGTAAAATAAGCAGGTCGTTACAGTTTGGTATTAGAGCCTAGATTGCTAGGTTCTATAGACTTTAGAGTGCAACGGAAACAGTACCAAAGTATATGAAAATGATTTAAGGTTTTGTTTTACAGTCTAGAGGCAAGACTTCCGAGGTGGTTTTTGTGCTTTTTCTGGGGTGACGATTTCAAGAAAACCATAGTAAACTATTGTCGGATTGTGTTCCCAGAATGTAGGGCTGGAGTTAGGAATGAGTTGAGGAAGTTAAGATAAGGAACTATGTTATGCGTGTAAGCTATAAGTATAGGGTTCCTAAGTTACGTTTATTGTTTTTTAGGATGAATCCAAAAGGAGGTAGTGGCCATGCGAGTGGCAGTGATGGAGCAGGGCCCTCGAGTGCCGGCAAGACTGATTCTGATGCAGTACTTAGTAGCGTGGCTTAGCAGCTTATGGCTGAGATCGCTAAGAGCTCCCAGAGAGCAGGAAAGTCTGTCTGCAAGTCATGGGTGCACTATAAAGAAGTTTACAAAGATGAATCCTCCAGCATTCTCAGGGGGAGTTGATCTTGTAGCCGCTAAGAATTGGATGCAGGAGATCGAGAAAGTTCTGACAGTATTACAGTGTACAGAGGAACAAAGGGTCCTCTTCGCCACCTATAAACTGATAGGAGAGGCCAAGAGGTGGTGTAACGACCCAAATATATATATATAAATTAAAAAAATATTATTAATTAATTAATTATTATTAAGAAAATTAATTAAATTAAGAAATTTGAGGATTTTGGATATATATATATATATATATACATATATATAAAAGTATATATGTAAGTGTATATATATATAAGTATATATAAGTGTGTGTGTGTGTGTGTGTATATATATATAAGTATATATAAAAGGTTAAAGTAAGGATAAATGAAAGAAAAAAAAAAAAGGAAACTTAGCGGTTAAGTTCTGGAGAAGCAAGAGAGGAAAGAAAAAAAAAATTTTCTCCTTCTCACGTGCAAACAGGAAGGAAAGAAAGAAAGAGAAAAAAAAATTTCTCTTAGCTCACATTCTCCACTCCTCTTCTTTCTACGATTTTGCGGCGAATTCTCGCCCAATTAAAAATCCAAAAATACCACTAGACTCCATTCTCCGCCACCGACATATCTATCGAAGTGGATTTGTCGTAGGAGTAACGTGGGCATATCTCCTGAGGTAAGCCAAATTCTCATTCTTGTCTCAATTTTTCTTAAATTTTAAGCCAAATTGACGATCGAACACCACCACGAGAATCTAGGGATGATTCTCTACAAATCTGGTAGAGCAAATTTCTCGTGGGGTCGTTGTGGAAATAGCCTCAAAATTAGGATAAATGGGTTATTTAGAAATTAATTGGTATTTAATTATTGTAAATTAGGAAAGGTTAAAATAATATTTTATTAGAGTTGATTTGATTGAATCAGGGCTAGGGTGAGTGCTTCGGGTATAATTTTGGGAACCCTGCAGGCGTGGTTCAGGAAATCAGGTAAGGGGGAATAAAATTATATCAGTATTTTATTAAGGTGAACCAGTTATTTACAAGCCTATGAAATTTATTATTTATCTATATGATTTTTAGAACCGTCTGAGTACTAGAAAATGTTGATATTGTTTAAGGTTTATATTTGAGATAATTGCATATGATATTAAATTCGTGTGACATGGGAGTAATTTTTCATAATAAATTGAAGATGAATTATTGTGGTATTTGGGTTTGCATGTGGGGGTGTTTGGAATGATTATGACATGATGAATGAATTTTTATGTTTGACTTCTGTGTGGGAATGTATTGGTATGTTGGATACCTGTGTGGTAATGTATTGATGCGTCTGTGTGAACTAACTGGTGTGGTTATTCGTATGCATCTTAATATAACATTGGCATGAGGAGGTTGTTATATTGCCTAAATGTAAATCATGATATGACGTTGGCAGGTCGAGGAGCTTGTCATATTGTCATTTATATGGGGTAAGACATTGGCAGGTTGAGGAGCTTGTTCTTCTGATGTATGATGGGTAGGTCATGGGGATTAGATACTAGTGAATAGTGGTACCTGTGTGGGCCACGTGTTGCGGAAGCTAAAGTGGTGCCTGTGTGGGCCACGTTATATCCTATGTGGATAATGGCACCTGTGTAGGCCATGTTATGTACCCTGTGTGGGTAGTGGTGCCTGTGTGGGCCACGTTATATCCTGTGTGGATAATGACGTCTGTGTGGGTCATGTTATGTACCCTGTGTGGGTAGTGGTACGTGTGTGGTCCACGTTATATCCTGTGTGGATAATGGCGCCTGTGTGGGCCATGTTATGCATCCTGTGTGGATGGTGGCACCTGTGTGGGCCATGTTATATACCATGTGTGGGTAGTGGTGCTTGTGTGGGCTACTTGTAGATAAGAAGTACATAGGTGCCTGTGTGGGCCACGTACTGACATGTACGCAGTTGCTCTGTGTGAGCCACGTACTGAGGACATTGGAAGATGAAGTATGAGATGCATGATTCATGTGTGGATGTGTTGTGCACATGTGAATTTAATTAAAACATAATAATAATGATATAGCATATTGTGAATGCATGTGTGTGCATGCGGCGAGGTAAACATACCACCGGGGGCTTATTGAGAAAGGCGAGTGATCTGCTAGGTAGTTTCTTGATATCAGTGCAAAGGGATGCTACTTGTATGGGCGGGTAGACATCCCAATCCTCGGAAACCTTCACCTTTAAAATAATAAAGATGTGTATACTGGCAGCGAGGTAATTCTTCACTTGAGGGCTTACTGAGTAAGGTGAGTGCTCTGGTAGGTAGTTTTTAGTACCAAAGCAAAAGGAAGTTACTTGTTTGGGCGGGTAATCTTCCCTATCCTTGGGGACTTTCGCCTGCATAAAAATTATGTACTTGTGCATATTGGATGTGTGTATGACATTAGATGTCGGGAATGATATTAATAGAACATTTTCTCAGCTGTTATTGATATTATGTGAAAAACAGTTTATTTTGATATGTAAATATTAAAACTCATTTGTCACACACTGTTATAATTTATTCCACTCTTACTGAGAAGTGTCTCACCCTAGTGGATTAACAATTTTTTAGGTTCTTTTGGAGACCGGGTTTGAAGGCCTAGGCTGGGGTTGTATTTGGTGGTTTCTTTTTGAGGTATTGTGAGATACTGATGTATGTATAGATATATTTGTATGAGATTACATTTTAAATACTGGTTGTGGATATAGATATTTGGATGTTATAGTGTTCGTTTTTGGGTTGTTATATAGAACTATGGTATTTATTTGAGGCTATTTATTTATGTTCCGCTGCGTGCATGATAATTTTGTTATTAGATGCAAGTGATTGGAACACGTGGCACCCGGGCCCCACTTGGCGGGATTCAGGGCGTCACAGGTGGTGGACTACTGTGAGACTTCTGGAGCAATGGAGGACGACGGCAATAGCGATGACATGAGATCGATTTAAAGAATTATTCTTTGACAGATATTTTCCAGCTACTATCAGGGAGGCTAAAGTGGAGGAGTTCCTGTGTCTGAAGTAAGGATAGTTGTCGGTCTAGCAGTATGCGACGCAATTTATAGAGCTCTCTCGCTTCGCTCCATATATTGTTCCTAATGAGATAAAGAAGGCAAGGCAGTTTGAAAGATGATTGAGGAGAAGCATATACAAGCAGTTGGTAGTGCTCAAGATTCAGGATTTTGTTGAGTTAGTCGACAGAGCAGCTGTAACCACCTCCTTATAAAGATAAATTCTCTACTATTTTAAATTAAAACAATTTCCTACACAGCGGAAAGCAAATAACATGAAACACAACCTTATATATATACAATACCAGAGTGTCTAAATATTCCACAAATATTACATATTTCATTTTACTCTCAAGAACTACTCTTACTAATACCAGGGCTAACAAAATTGTACCCCAAAAACACTCACCCTCAAAATGGATAGACTATTAACTCCTCTATCTGCGAGCCTGCTCCGTTCACCCAACTGGCTCGCTTGAAAAATAATTCAACACTGGAAAAAACCAAAGTTCAGTAGGACGAAACATGCTATCACTAGTGTGTGGCTACTGAGATGTGGATCTGTAAAAATTAATCCAAGTTAAGAGTAGTACAAATAACTAAAATTGAAAATGCTAATGCTACATAACATATTATAAAACCTTCAACTACATTATTTAACATGTCAAACTGTATGAAATTACTTTTCATAATAATACTACTATTTCAGAAAATCTGATAATACCATAATATTTGAGAATATTTCCCTGGATGGTACATGTCATGATTTAACCTCTCATGACAAGGTTGTGCGGCCTGAAGGCTGGATTTATCCTGGTTGGCCTACTAGGGTAAACCACTCTACTCTTCGATGAAATCGGCCCTCCTCAACTCATATCTAATGGGGAGCCTGTCCACAACTAGGCACGATCGACCTCATACCACTTACTATCTGAGTTAAGTGGTTGCACTCTGAACTGAATATCTGTATATCTGTAGCTATGGTACCGTGCTCTACTATTTGATCCATCAGGGTATGATACTATATAATACGTTTCTATATACAACTAACTGTTTTACCATGATTCTGTATAAACTGTATAAACCATGATATTGTAATAATCTGTAACTATATCAACTGTATTTTTGTGAGATGACTGTAAATCTACCTGTTATGGTGCTGTAAAACTATAAAATCATGATATTCTGAAAGATATTGTAAACGCATTTCACTGTCTGTATATTCTGTAAAACATATTCCTGGAAATACTATAAAAACATGTTTCTATAATGTATTCGTACTCTCATGCCACACAATAATTTAAAACACTTTAACATCAATAATAAATTGCATAAATTTTTGCTCTAAATGATAATCTGGTAAAAACATAAACTTCATACTAAAATCATACTAGGTTTTCCTAGCATAGCATGTTTCCCTTACCAAACTGTCGAAAAGCCCCTATCGTATACTGATCCTACACCCGCAAGGCTTTCTATTCCACACCCTGAAAACCACATTTTTCATAATAGAATATCAATATTTCTTGGCCTACATCATTTCCTACAACTGCCATAAGGTTAAAAACATATAAAATGCCTTACCCTGATTCTGGGGAGAAATTCGATTCAATCCCACCGACAATCCGCCCCAGCAGACTTGATGAAAACTCCGCCAGGAGCGTTATGGTGGCCTCAAATCGTCGATCCGGCGACTGAAGGAGCCGAAATCGAAGAAAGTTGGAAGGAGAACCGTAGGAGAGAGAAAGAGTGAAACGTGGTGCTGAATTTCTGCATTTAACCAAGGTTTTGCACTATTTATACTATGAGATTCATCGACGAGCCACGTCACCTCGTCGACGAGTCCTATAGAAAGTTTTTCGATGAACCTACCCCTTTGTCGATGAATTTCAAACTTCCCAATAATCCTTTCTCGGTATCTTCTCGTCGATGAGACGGGACCTCGTCGACGAGATCTTGAAGAACCCTCGTCAACGAAACCCTTATGTTCGTCAACGAGTGCTTGGAAAATTTCTGGGGTTATTATATCCAAGATGCAATGTCGTCGATGAAGCCTGCTGCCTCCTTCTGTTCCTGTTTCCATTTTCCTCCCTCTTTATTATTTAAATAACATTATTCTTCGAGTCGTTACAACAGCCTTGGCAGAAGTCGATGAGCGTATGGATGCAGAGAAACAGGAACAGAAGAAGGGATCTACATCTTTAGGCTACCAGTAGGGTCATAGGTAGGGTCAGTGGAGGAAAGGAAACTATGGCAATGGGCGAAGATAAAAGATTGGGGATCGTTAGGTTTATACAGTGCAAAGTCCTCTTGTCTGTCATACTTGTGGGAGGAGACATTGGGGAGAGTGTCGAATGGGACGAGTTGTCTGCTATCACTTGCGGTAAACAAGGACATCTGGTGTGAGACTGCCCTACACCGCCAGATGCTGCTCCTACTCCTAGACCGTACCGGGGTGGCTATCAAGTATCATGTCGAAGCCAGCAGAGGAATATGGCTCTAGCTAGAGTTTTTGCTTTGATGCCAGGTGATGCTGAGACAACCGGCAACGTGGTGACAGGTATGGTTAGCATGTTTTCCTTTAAAGTCATTGCATTATTTGATTCAGGTGCCACACACTAGTTTGTTTCTTTGAGGTGTCAAATTATATGGAGCAGAAACACAGTTATTAGATGTTGAACTATTAGTGGCTACACTGACTACGTCTGCAGTGATGTGTAGTAGGATGCTCTGGGGTTGTTCAGTTGATAGTCAGGGGAAAATTTTGTCTGCTGATTTAATAGTGCTGGACATGCATGGGTTTGATGTAATATTTGGTATGGATTGGCTAGCAGCTAATTTTGCCAATATAGATTGCCATTCACGAGAAGTGATATTTAGACCTTTAGGAAGAGCAAAATTCAGGTTTGTAGGGTCACGAGTGCAATCCTCGCCTCAGTTAGTTTCAGCTATTCAGGCGAGGAGACTACTGTTGAATGGTTGTCAGGGATTCATGGCCTTTGTGAAGGAAATGTCAGGGAATGAATTGAAACTCGCTAGTACACCAGTAGCAAAGGAGTTTACAGATGTTTTTTCAAATGAGTTACCAGCCTTGCCACCTGATCGTGAGGTAGATTTTCCTATTGATCTACTTCCAAGTACAGTGCCAATTTCTAAAGTACCTTACCGAATGGCACCAGCAGAGTTAGAAAAATTAAAGAGTCAGTTGCAAGATTTTCTTGATAAGGGCTTTATACGACCTAGTGTATCTCCATGGGGAGGTCCAGTTCTATTTGTGAAGAAGAAAGACGGGTCTATGAGGATGTGTATAGATTATAGGGAAATTAATAAAGTGACAATCAAGAACAAGTATCCTCTATCCCGTATAGATGTTTTATTTGGCCAGCTCCAGGGTACACGGGTGTATTCTAAGATTGACCTTAGATCAAGCTACCATCAGGTGAAAGTGAAAGCAGAAGACGTCTCGAAAACAGCATTTAAGACCAGATATGAGCATTATGAATTCCTCGTTATGCCGTTTGGTTTGACAAATGCTCTTGCGGTATCTATGGATTTGATGAATAGAGTTTTTCACCAATATTTAGATCAGTTTGTTGTTGTTTTTATTGATGGTGTACTGGTCTATTCAAGAAGTTATAAGGAGCATAAGACACACTTGAGGCAGGTTCTACAAACGTTTAGGGAAAAGAAGTTGTACGCTACACTTTGGAGGTAATAATAATAATTTCACGAAATTTCCAGGCCTCGTCGACGAGAAGATACCAAGAGAAGAATTTGGGTTACTTTGAATTTCGTCGACGAAGGGTAAGGTTCGTCAACGAAATTACTTAAGGACTCGTCGACGAAATGATGTGGCTCATCGACGAATCCCGCAGTATGAATAGCCCTAAACTGATTTTAATCGCAGAAATTCGGCCGCAAACCCTCTCCTCTCTCTCTCTCCTACGGCCCTTCCCTCTTCTCTCTTCGATTCTAGCCCCGTCAGTCACTGGATCGACGATCTGAGGCCACCACAACGTTCCGAGCGGAGTTCTTTTCAAGTCTGCCGGAGCGGATCGTTGGTAAAACGAAGTTGGAATTCATCCCAAATCCAGAGTAAGTCTTTTATTCAGTTTTTGGCCTTCTGGCAGCTGTAGGAAATGATGTAGGTCAAGAAATATTGATATTCTGTTTTGAAAAATGTGATTTTCAGGGTGTTGAGTGGAGAACCCTGTAGGTGTAGAACCCGTTACAGTAGGGGGGATTTTAGTGGAAATAGATAAGGGAAATATGCTATGCTAGGTAATTCTAAAATGATTTCCAGTATGAAATGTATATATTTTTACCAGGTTATTATTCATAGTAGGACTTTATACAGTTTATTAATTATGAATATTATGTATTAAATTATTGTGTGGCTTGAGAATATAAATATAGTACAAAAACATGTTTTACAGAATTTTCAGGGTATGTTTTATAGAATATACAACCAGTGGATATGTTTTATAGTAATTATAGAATACCATGATTATACAATTTTTAGTACCATGATTATATAGTTTCCAGTACCCAGATTACAATTCAGTTCAGAAATACAGTTGATACAGTTACAGTTATTTCAGAATCATGGTAATTCATATAGTTGTATATAGAAATATATTATAGAGAGCACGATACCGTAGCTACAAATATTTCATTTATGAGTGCAACCACCTATTTAGATAATACGTGGTAGTAGGTCGATCGTGCCCTGACGTGGACAGGCTCCCCATCAGATATGGGTTTAGGAGTGGCGATCTGATTGAGGGAGTATAGTGATTTACCCTGGTCGGCCAGCTAGTGTAGATCCCGTCTACGGGCCATACAACCCTGTCATGAAGGGTTAAATCATGACACATAGTTATCCACAGGGAATTTTTCAGTTACTATTACGTATATACAGATTTACAAAGACAGAGAATATACTTATGTACATTAGAAGTATTTTGAGTAGAAACCTAAAATACAGATATGTTAATCAACATGGAAATGGTAATGGTTTCTATTACTTGTACTATATTTACAGACCCAGTTATACATAATTATATAGAAATAGATTTTCATAGTATTGTAACTCATTTGCCACACACTAGCAATAGCATATTTCCTCTTACTGAGCGTTGGCTCATCCCAATTACTTTAACATTTTTCAGGTGATCTAGGTAAGGGAGCAGATCAGGCTCGTAGATAGAGGGGCCTCAGTATTGCCCTGATATTAGAGTGAGTATTTTTGGGAGTATTTTGTATAGCCCCAGCCAGTTGAGGATATTTCTAGGGAACAGTTATATATGTATATTTTGGAAAACAATTTAACACTCTGGTATTGTATATAATTACATAAGGTTATGTTTATTTGATTTCTACTTCTCGCTGCTTAGGTTCATAATTGGGTTTAATCCAGTGTGGTATCAGAGCATTATAAATGTTATCGTAAATAAAAAAAAATCTCAAGTTAAATAGTAGGTCGTTACAGTATATCTATGGATCCTAGTAAGATTGAGGCGGTAGCGTATTGGGCTAGAGCGAGGAATGTCTAGGAGATCAGAAGTTTCTTGGGGTTAACTGGGTATTATTGTCGTTTCATTGAGGGATTCTCAGTGCTATCAGGACCTCTGACACAACTGACTAGAAAGAATGTCAGATTTGAGAGGGACGACAGCTGTGAGTAGAGTTTTCAGGAATTGAAGCAGACGTTTGTCATGACACCAGTACTGGTTATTCTGTCAGGGGGTGAAGGTTATGTTATCTACAGTGATGCGTCCTTGAAAGGACTTGGTTGTGTATTGATGTAGCATGGTAGAGTAGTAGTGTATGCTTCCAAGCAATTGAAAGAGTACAAAAAGAACTACCCTACCCACGATCTTGAATTGGCTGCAGTAGTACACGCATTGAAAATTTGAAGGCATTACCTGTATGGTGAACGATACGAAATCTTCTCCGATCACAAGAGTTTAAAGTACTTTTTCACTTAGAAGGAACTAAATATGAAGCAAAGACGGTAGTTGGAGCTTATTAAAGATTTTGACTGCACTATCAGTTACCACCCAGGGAAGGCGAACATGGTAGCTGATGCTTTAAGCAGGAAATCAGTGGGACCAGCGTTGGCAACTATGGAGATCCAATATCCAATCATGATGGATCTGGAGAGACTCGACATAGAATTGGTTGGGAATGGTCCTCAAGTATGTATTGTCAGTTTGGTGATGCAGCCTACTATACAGGAAAGGATTAATGCTACTTAGAAAGATGATCCAGAATTAGCAAAGGTATTAGTCAGAGTGCAGAATGATCAAGGGGAAGAATTTTGTATTACAGATGACGGAGCTTTACGGTTCCATTCTAGATTATGTGTTCCTGGCGATGTAGACATCAGGAAGACCATTTTAGAGGAGGCTCGTAGATCTTTAGACACAGTTCATCCCGACTGTACAAAAATGTATAGAGATCTGCGAGAATCTTTTTGGTGGAGTGGAATGAAGAAAGAAATTACTGAGTATGTAGCCCAATGTCTGACGTGTCAGCAGATAAAAGCTGAGCACCAGAGACCGGCAGGTCAGTTGCAGCTACTTTTTATCCCAGAGTGGAAATGGGATCATATATCTATGGATTTTATTTCAGGGCTGTCGTCGGCATTGCATGGCCAGAACGTAATTTGGGTGATTGTGGATCATTTGACCAAGACTGCCCATTTCCTTCCCATCAAGATCAGCTACTCCATTGACAAACTAGCAAAGATATATATTCAGGATATAGTCCGTTCTCACGATGTTCCAGTGTCTATAGTGTCATACAGAGACCCACGTTTTACGTCACAATTTTGGAAGAGCTTGCATGAGGCTCTAGAGTCATGGAAGTCACAAAGTAAAGCTAACATATCTTGGCGAGATCCATGGAACTCAAAGAGTACAAGAATTAAGATGCAAGTGGCAAAGTTCAAGAACATCTTGGGACTGGGTATTTAGAACTCATGTACTTACATTTTCATATGATTTAATTTGAGACTCAACATAACTTAGAATGATTTTAGGATTCATGCATTTCATGTATATCATTAGTGGACTTTCATGGACTTAGAAATACTTTTTAAAACATGGAAAATGTGTTTTATAAAAGACCCAAGAAAGAGAGCAAAACATATTTTTAAATTAGAAAAGAAAAATTGAGAAAAATGGGACTTCGGTAGCCTGAACTCAACCTCAGTGGCCTGAAGAATTTCTTCAGGAGCCTGAAGATTAAGTTTGGTAGCCTGAAAAATTAATGGGAAACACAACAAGTTGGTCGAGGCTCTTCGGTCGCCTGACCTTAGAACCTCAGGCGCTTGACCTGGCTTCAGGAGCCTGAACTCCTCTCTTTAAGTGCTTGACCCTGCATTCCAAGCTAATTTTTTCAAAGGAGGAACTTCGGTCGCCTGGGCTTCACCCTCAAGCGCCCGACCCTATGGGAAACTTAAAATTTTGATTTTTATTAAACGAACTCGCGAGCTATTTCTTTGATCCAACGGTTGAGATCAATCCTAAGGGTAAGACACTATATATACTGAATATCTAAACCCTAGAACGAAGCTAAGACACACAAGAAAGAGAAGAACATATCTTGTTGAAAGAATATTGGAAAACTTGCTCCTATTGCTATACGATTGCCTACACTTCAATTTTTAATCATCGAGCTTGAGCAAATCAACTCTGAATCTCAAAGGGAACTTGTTTACTCATCTGGAATCTCATTCTAGTATTGAGGTTTGATCATTCAAGTTATTATTTTCAAGAACCTCTCATCTCATTACCTGTTATTGAACATCATTAGAAAAGTTTGATCTTGAGTGTGCACATACATATAAAAAATTGTTTTTGAAAAGATCATTACTTGAGAAAGTTTTTTTTTTTTTGCTTTTGGTTGATTGGTTTTTGATTCAAGAGTATATATATATATTGTTCATAGAGCTTATTATTGAAAAATCTATTTTTGATTAAGTATTAAAAGGTTGATCTTGAATGTGCATATATATATACCTATTTTTTAACAAGATCATTACTTGATTAAGGTTTTGTTATTGATTGAATGGTTTGATTCAAGTGTGTTTTCAGTTAAAGGATTCATAATTTAGATATATATTAAAACAATTGAATATATATCCTTGATATTCATAAATATTTATCTTATTGAGGGATATTGTGTTTTGAAAACCTGATACTCAGTATTTTGATCTTTGAATTACATATCATATATATTTACATATTACAAAGATCGGGTTGTGATTAAATATTTAATAGAAAGCTTTTTGATATAGATTGATAAAACATTCAAAATAAAGCTTTTAATAAGTTCACATTAGATATATTTGTGCATCTTTACAAAGTGAACTAGAACCCTAATACACTCCAAAGAATTTCAAATATTTCTTTACTTGGGAGTTTTTTATAAAACGGGTCTTGTGTGTTGAAGCATATCATACATAAAACAATTGTATCGTTTTCATACATTCTGAGCTTCAAGTTATATCATATGTTAATGTGTTAGGAATTTGATTTGTACTCACAAGCTTTTGTTAGAAGCATTTTTGAGTGTTGTTTTTCAGATTCTATTGTATACACGGTTCAGTGTGTGAACCAAGGTTTGAGGAGAGAGTTGTATCTCTTGTAAGCAATTGGTGAGGAGGAAGTTGCACCTCTTGTAAGTAGCGGATTGTAAGGGAAGATCCATCCCAATTTAAGGAGCAGAGATTTAGTGAAATCCTTGAGTGGTTGCTCAAGGCGAGGACGTAGGCCAAGTCTACTGAACCTTGTAAAAATCATGTTTGTCTTCTCTCTTCCCTTTACTTTTTACTTTCAGCACTGCATTTAAATTGTTTATATCGCATGTATTGGTTGGATAGCCTTGCACATAAGTAATTGAGTAACAAGAATTCATTGGTAAATATATAAGAAGGGTTTAAGTAGTAAATAAGTGTCAAAGAATTTTTAAATACCCAATTCACCCCCCCCCCTCTTGAGATTACACCTGATTCAACATTTGGTATCAGAGCAGGTTTACATAGACTTGATAGTTAATTTGTAAAAAGATCACATGACACACATTGGTGTAACTCCATTCGGTAAGGGACACTCATCCACTAGACCACCCATTTTCTGTGGTGTAAATTACACCTATTGGAAACATAGGATGAGCATATATCTACTGAATGTAGATTGGAAGGTTTGGAAAATAGTAACTAAGGGAAATCACATTCCCATGAAAGTAAGTGATAAGATTAATGTACCTAAAACTGAAGATGAATATACTGAAAAGGATTGGAAGTCAGTACAAATCAATGCCACTACCATGAACTTACTTTTCTGTGCATTAGATGTCAATGAATTTAATAGGGTAATGACATGTAACTTAGCTAAATAAATCTGGGAAAAATTAGAAGTTACATATGAAGGCACCAAGGAAGTCAAGGATAGTAGGATATACATGCTCACTAGTGAATATGAAGCATTTAAAATGACGACTGATGAATTCATACAATCCATGTACACTAGATTCACACACATCATTAACTCTTTAAATGCTCTTGGAAAAACTTACCCTACTTATGAGTTGATCAAGAAAATACTCAAGGGATTACCTCCAATATGGGAAGCAAAAGCTACGGCAATAGCAGAAGGGAGAAATCTCAAGGAGATGTTGGTGGACGGACTCATTGGATCGCTCATCACCTATGAGCTGACAATAAACGAGAGGAAAAATGAGCAAAGCAAAGCAAAGAAAGTCACTGCACTTAAGGCATCATCAAGCTACTCAAGTGAAGGAAGTGATTCCGAAATGGATGATAACATGGCCTTGCTAACAAAGAAGTTCGGGAAGTTCTTGAAGAAGAACAAGAAGTTCGAAAAAAAATTCTAGAACTCTAAATCGGAAAGAGGAGAGTCTAGCATGAAGAAAAAGAAGGAGGATCCATCAACGTGCTACAACTGCCGAGAAGTTGGACACATCAAACCTGAGTGCTAAAAGCTCGTAAAAGCCTCAAAGAAAAAGAAGAAGGCGCTAAAAGTCGGCTGGGATACACACAGCACTAGCGGTTCAGAATCTGAATCCAATGACGACGAGGTTGCCAATTTGTGTCCAATGGCACATGATGACCTTGAGGTACAATCATCATTTTCATCATCTTCATAATATGATTTCTTATGATGAATTGAAACAAGAATACCTGTACACTATTAAAATTCTTGAGAAGAAAACAAAGAAAATTTCTGAGTTGAGAAGTAAAGTCAAAGAACTTTCAAGCTTACTTGAACGTCAAAATGAATCTCATGCATCCTTCATAAGAAATAAAGATTTCAAAATTGAGGAGTTAGAAAAGGATTTGAAAGATAAATATGAAATTATTTGTAAATTTACTGAAGGACAAAACAATTTTGAAAAGCGCCTAGGATTTCAAAGAAATTCCCTAGAAAAGGAAGGGCTCGGTTTTAATGGAAAGGAAAATCTAAAGAACATACATCTTTACATGGGTTATTTTACAAAAGAATCAAAGAAATATGCTCCAACTAAGAATTCTTATAGAAATAATTGTGACGCCCCGATTTTTCCGTACAAATTTTTTTTCAATCAATAATAAATAAATATTCATTCATAAATTGGCCACGTCAACAATCCTACTACCATTTGTACGATCCGACCCGCATTGGGTACCGAGTAAAAAGTTATTTTATTTATAAAACCTAATAGTGGAAGATAGTGTATTTATATCATTCAGAATGCAATATCCAGAGTATCTACATACACACATATACATCATTATCACAAACTCAAAAACTACTCAACACTAGGGGAATTACACCTCCCCTAGTCCAGAATCTCACCCTGTGTATCAGGGTCTCAACTTTGAATGGTCACGGAGCTCTATCGCCTGATCTATGCCTGTTTCCTGAAAAATTTAGATAATTTGGGTGAGACATATCACAGTAAGAATGAATAAATTATTTACAATGTGTGGCCATATGAGTTCAATTATAATACACTTTACTTTTCAAATCATCATTTCATCTGAGAAAATACACTGATATACACATTATCATAATCATATAAATATACCACACAAGATTTTATAAGCTTTAAAATCATTTCTCAAATTCAATGATTTTCAACACATAATTATCCGCGAAGTTCCTGAGAATAGGGAAGATTACCCACCCATACAGGTAGTTTCCCTCTGCCCTAACACGTTATACAGCCAGATATGGCCACATCTGATACCTATCAGGGCACTCACCTTACTCAGTAAGCCCTCAGGCGGAAAGTTTCACTTTGTCTCAATTATTTATATTATTAACTCACACAGTTCCATTTCTCAATTTTATCATTCTTTGTTTCTCAATTTCCATTCTTTTTTTCATTTCTCATTTTAGCCAATTTTATCATTCTTTCACTTTCTGTTTCCATTTTTATTTTCCAGCTCATGAGTATCCTTGGTATCAAATACCAACATCGTGTCTGTAACTCGTGGCCACCCTAAGAATCTTTCTATCCACACCATGCTTCCCCCCATGGTCAAGGTTGTGCGGCCCGAAGGCTGGATCTAACCGCGGTTGACCGACCCGGTTAGATCAAATATCATATCACATATCGCGTCTGTAGTACGACTGGCCGACCTATAGCTCTGATTCGGACTCAGGGGGCCCAACAACCCTACAAAATGGCTCAGTCGACTATCACGCCACACGCTCCAAGAGTCCGTGTGGTTGCACTAACACCACTAGTAACGCTACCGTGCTCAATATCATAACCATCCATCAGAGTTCACTACCACATACCCGCAATCATTATGCGATTTTGGCATTTCATCAATCATATTCCAGTATATCACAATTCAGTTCAATATAAATATTCTCATCATTTTCTGTGCACATTTCATCATCTCGTAATAATCTATATCATATTTCACGTATTTTCACATTTTTTCAAAATATTCATATCAATAATTTGTACAAACTCATTTCTCACGCAAATAATTTCCACTCACAAATAAATACCATATTTCATTATTTTCCACTAATCACATCAATCATTCTCATTTCAACATTTTCTCAGAAATACCCATCGTTATATTTCACATTTTTCAACACATGTCATGTGCCACACAGTGATCATCTAATATTCATAACATATTATTTTCACACTCCAAAATATCACAATTTAAAATCACTCAAATGCCACACAATTTATCTGATATTTATATCATAATAATTTCTAAACAAAATACCATAAGCACATTTTCATATATTAATTTAAACAGTAATTGTAAAAATACTGCTATAACTTATTCCTCTTACCTGACTTACTGAGAGACTCGTTAGCACCCAGATTCTACGCCCTTGGCGCCCAAAACTCAAATCCTGAAATTTACATTTTCCCTAGATTAATTAATCTATTTCTCCAAAATAATATCCATCTAACCTTCCCTAGGCTCCATATACCTAATATTTAACAACCCCACTTAATTTTTTGAATTTTACCTGCGGGTCCCAAAATAACACCCGCGGTGCTCACCCGGACCCTAAATTTCAGAAATCCTACTTCAACCCCAGATGTTCAACATTTTAGCATTTCCAAATTAATCCTAATTAATTAAAAATAAGCCCCTTAATAACCCCCGTACCCCAAATTTGGAATATTACACATAATGACCCCACGAGAATTCCGTCCTACTAGACTTGTAGAGAATCATCCCTAGATTCTCGTGGTGGTGTCTGTTCGTCAATCAGACTTATAATTTGCAAGAAATTAAAAAAAAAAAAAGGGAAGTTGGTTTACCCCAAGAGATACATATATGCTGCTCCTACCACCGATCCACTCTGGTAGAAATGACGGCAGCGGAGAATGGAGTCCAGCGGTATCTTCTGATTCTCAATCGGGCGAGAATCCACCACGTAACTAAGGAGAGAGGGAGAGAGAATGAGAGGAGAGAAAGAGAATTGTGGGGAGGGCTCTGCGCAGGTTCTCTGAAGAAGAAGAAGAATAAAAAACATCCTGAAGCTTCTCAACTTCAGGATGATTAATAATAATAATAATAATAATAATAATAATAATAATAATAATAATAATAATAATATATTTAATTAATATTAATAATAATATATTTTATTAATAAAAATAAAAAGAAATTTTAATTATTATTTTTTTTTTTTTTTGAATCACTCCACTAATCTTGTATAGCCCTTTTTGGGGTTATTACATTCTCCCCTCCTTATAAAAATTTCATCCACGAAATTTGCTATTCCCCTACTTCCCATCCTTAGTGGAAATACTTCCAATTTTATTAATTACCCTCACTTATGTCTGAGGAATACCATGGTTACAAAGAGGGTTCTGGAAGATTACAACTTTTCCAAAATTCTCCTAAAGCCCTTCATATTTTAAGATTAAAAACTTTATCTATCATACGTTACACTATACAAATAAAAATATACAATATTATTCCATTCACTTGACGAACTCAATTCTAAGTTCCACTGAATAAGTGTGGATATCTCTGGCGCATCTGATCCTCCAATTCCCAGGAAGCCTCCTCAACGGCATGATTGCGCGACAAAACTTTTATTAGTGAAATCTTCTTTGTGCGTAGCTCCTGTTCCTTCCAGTCAAGAATCTGTACTAACACTTCCTCATAAGCTAAAGTGTCTCTCAACTCCAGTGCTTTATAGCTGATCACATGAGAGGGTTCGGGGACGTATTTTCTCAGCATAAAAATGTGGATTACGTCATGGATCCTAGATAGGACCGGTGGTAATGCCAAATGATAGGCAACTAGACCCACTCTTTCAAGAATCTCAAATGGTCCAATATACCTAGGGCTCAGCTTACCCCTCCTCCCGAACCTCATAACTCCCTTCATCGGTGCCACCTTCAGGAACACGTGATCTCTTGCGTCAAACTCCAATTCTCGCCAATGAGTATCAACATAACTCTTCTGCCGGCTCTGCGCTATCCTGATCCTGTCTCTGATGAGTCTGAATTTATCCTGAGTCAACTGTATCAGCTCTGGCTCCAATACCTATCTCTCTCCAACCTCATCCCAGTATAACAGGGATCGACACCTCTTGCCATAAAGCGCCTCATACTGTAAAAACCCCAAAAAGAGATATAAAAGATTAGTGGATTGATTTCAAAAAAAAAAAATTATTATTATTATTATTATTATTAATTAATTAATTAATTAATTAATCGGATTTAAAAGAAAAAGGAAAAAAAATTAATTATTTAAAATTTTTTTTTATTTTTATTAATAAAATATATTA
Organism: Malania oleifera; assembly: GCF_029873635.1. Classification (NCBI taxonomy): domain Eukaryota; kingdom Viridiplantae; phylum Streptophyta; class Magnoliopsida; order Santalales; family Ximeniaceae; genus Malania; species Malania oleifera. The sequence continues at coordinate 109,422,437 of NC_080424.1, forward strand.
TTAATATTAATTAAATATATTATTATTATATTAATATATATATATATATATATATATATATATATAAGTAATAACACATGAAGCATCATAGAAGCTTCAGGTGGTTTCTAATTTGAATTCAACCCCCCCCCCTCTTTATCATCTATCTTCTTCTTATTCTTCTTTATTTATTTATTTAGTTCTTTCCTGCAACCTGCAATCTCTCTCTCTCTCTCTCTCCCTCTCTCCTCGATTTCGTGACGGATTTTCGCCCATTCAAAAATCCGAAAATACCACTAGAAACCATTCGTCGCTGCCGTCATTTCTACCGAAGCGGATCGATGGTAGGAGCGGCGTAAGTGTATTCTCTTGGGTAAGCCATTTTCCCATTTTTCTTTAATTTCTTGCAAAATATTAGCCCAATTGACGAACGGACACCACCACAAGAATCTAGGGATGATTCTCTACAAGTCTAGCGGGATGGAATTCTCGTGGGGGTGTCAGGCCAAAACCCCAAATTTGGGGTGCGACGATTATTAAGGGGCTTATTTTTAATTAATTAGCATCAATTTAGAAATGCTAAAATATTAAGCATCTGGGACTAAAGTAGGATTTCTGAAATTTAGGGTCCGGGTGAGCGCCGCGGGTGTAATTTTGGGACCCGCAGGCAAAATTTAGAAAATTAAGTAAGGATGTTAAATAATAGTTTAAATATTAATTTGAGGTATATGGAGCCTACGGAAGACTAGATGAGTATTATTTTGGAGAAATAAATTAATTAATCTGGGAAAAATGTAAATTTTAGATGTTGAATTTTGAGCGCCAAGGGCATGAAATTTTGCGTCCTAACGAATTTCTCAGTAGCCAGGTAAGGGAATAAACTAAAGCAATAATTTTCCATGCAAATTATTATTGATTATGAGTAAATTTATTTTCAGAAAAGCATATGTTATATTGTGTATTACGAATGAAATGTACGATTGGGAAAATAATGCTATGATGATTAAAATATATATGTATGTATGAGATGCCGGAAAATCACGATTTTTTTTAGAATATGAAGTATGACTTTTAACAGATTTTATGAACAAAGCATGATTTCAGGTATTATGAAAATATGAGTTATGTTATGATGGTTTTGACGATTATGTGATAAATGATGTATTTTCAGAATATATATACCTAAAACAATTTTGGCGCGAGGCCATATATTTATGTTATCGGCACGAGGCCGTATTTATGTTATTGGCGCGAGGCCATGTATTTATGTTATCGGCACGAGGCCGTATTTATGTTATCGGCACGAGACCGTATTTATGTTATTGGCGCGAGACCATATATTTATGTTTTCGGCACGAGGCCGTAATGATGTTATATATGTGATCATGTATTATATGTTATCACCACCAGGATGTTAGTTCAGTTCAGTTCAGGGGTTCGGTACCGTAGTTATATGTGTAGATCAGATATCTACGTCAGATTAGTGCTAACCATCCCATAAGGGGATGGGAGATGGATAGTAGATGTGGCTTTCAGTAAAGTGTGGATGTCCACCTGGCAGTCCGGACCAGGGTGTGGCGGGCTCATCGTACTTACAGACATATTTGATTTGGCAATGGTCGGCCAACCATTGTTGGGTCCCGCCTTCGAGCTGCACAACCCGTCATGGGGGTAATACATGACACCAGTTAGCCATTCATCCTGGGTTTTTTTTCAATACTACAGTTATAACAGATGATTTTATGTATGTTATGATTTATTAACAGATGTGAAAATATATGTTTACCCAGTACGATATGATAATGTTTATAGATTTATGAAATGTACTATATACATATAAATGCATCAAATATTTATGTTAGCACATAGCTGTATTTAATTTATTTTCCCTTACTGAGAAGTGTCTCACCCCCGAACATTAAATGATTTTCAAGAGCCCCTAAGAGACCGGCGGGTCAGGGCCGCCATTGAGCTAGTGAGATTACCCTGTGAGCAGGGTAAGATTTTGTAATAGCGTTAGAGTTATTTTGTATTTGACCCTAGAGATATTTTGATGTATGTGAGGATGTATAGAATTCTATGGTATTATGTTTTATGATTGGATGTTTGAGATTTTATGTTTACTGCTACTAGGTTTTCCGCTGTGTTTGATAGGTGTCCCCGCTACCCACGGGTTCGGGTTGACCATTTTATTTATTATATGATATTTTATGTTAAAAAATTGAGGGACGTTACACATACGGTACCATACCAATGCTGGCCTAGTAGCTGTTGTTATATGCAAACTCAACCAGTGGCATATACTGTATCCAACGACCTCCAAAGACCAGCACATATGCTCGCAACATATCTTCCAGAATTTGTATCGTCCTCTCTGTCTGCCCATCTGTCTGAGGATGAAAAGTTGTGCTAAATGACAATTGAGAACCCATGGCCCCTTACAGACTCTTCCAAAAATGAGAAGTAAACCGTGGGTCTCTATCTGAAACTATGGACACTGGGATGCCATGAAGTCTAACTACCTTCTGGATATACAACTCAGCCAATCTGTCCATGGAGTAGCTAACTCTAATCGGTAAAAAGTGGGCAGTCTTTGTCAGTCGATCCACCACTACCCAGATAGCGTCTTGTCCATGCAATACCGACAGTAATCCTGAGACGAAATCCATCGCTATATGCTCCCACTTCCACTCAGGAATGTGGAGTGGCTACAATGATCCCGCCGGTTTTTGATGCTCAGTCTTCACTTGCTGGCACGTCAAACACTAATCCACATACTGGGCTATCTCCCTCTTCATGTTGCTCCACCAGAAGGACTCTCGAAGATCCCTGTACATTTTAGTGCTACCTGGATGTATAGTATACAAGAACCAATGTGCTTCCTCCAGAATAACCTTCTTGATCTCAGGGTCGGCAGGAACGCATAACCTGGTACGAAACCTCAAGGCTCCGTCACCTAAGATGCTGAACTCTGTTTCCTGACCATCATGTACCTTTCCTATAAGCTCTACTAGTTCTGCATCATCCCTCTTAGCTACTTTAATCTTCTCCTGTAGAGTCAGCTGCAAAACCAAGTCAGCAATGAACGCCTGGTGATCGCCCTCTACTAGCTTTACACTGAGCCTCTCCAAATCCATCTGGATCGGATGCTCAATCTCCACTGCAGACACAGACGAATCCACTAATTTTTCGCACAACGCATTAGCGACCACATTAGCCTTTCTTGGGTGGTAGCTGATAGTGTAGTTGTAATCCTTTATTAGCTCCAGCCATCTCCTCCGCCTTATATTCAATTCCTTCTTCATGAAGAAATACTTTAAGCTCTTATGGTCAGTAAATATCTCACACCTACCCCTATATAGATAGTGCCTCCAAATCTTCAGCGCATAAACAATCGTTGGTAACTCTAGATCATGGGTAAAGTAGTTCTTCTCATATTCTTTCAAATTGTCGGGAGGCATAGGCTATCACTTTCCCTTATTGCATCAACATGCATCCAAGCCCTTTATGGGACGCATCACCGTAAATTACGAAACCCTTTTCTCCTGAAGGAATCGTCAACACAAGCACAGTAATAAGTCGTTGCTTCAACTCCTAGAAGCTCTAGGCACATTCATCAGACCACTCAAATTTCACTCCCTTCCTGGTCAATCTGGTCAGTGGGCCTGACATTCTAGAAAAGCCCTCAACAAACCTACGGTAGTACCCAGCCAATCTCAGGAAACTCCTGATCTCGTGCACATTCTTTGGTCGTACCCAGTCTACTACCGCCTCAATCTTACTCGAATCAACAAAAATACCACCCCTGGATATAACATGTCCAAGGAAGGTAACCTGTTCCAGCCAGAACTCACACTTCTTGAGCTTCGCATATAGCTTCTTCTCTCGCAACACCTGCAGCACTATACTCAGATGCTCCTCATGCTCCTTTAGGATCTTCGAATACACCAGTATATCATCAATAAATACTACCACAAATTGGTCCAAGTACTGGTGAAAGACCCTGTTCATCAAATCCATAAACACTGTAGGAGCATTCATCAAACCAAATGACATAACTAGAAATTCATAGTGACCATACCATGTTTTGAATGCCGTCTTCGAAACATCTGTCGCCCTTACTTTCACTTGATGGTACCCAGAGAGTAAGTCTATTTTCGAAAAGATCTGTGTCCCCTATAACCGGTCAAACAAATCATCGATACGCGGGAGCGAGTATTTATTCTTGATAGTCACTTTGTTTATTTCTCGATAGTCGATGCACAACCTTATCGAGCCATCATTCCTCCACACAAATAAAACCAGTGCTCCCCAAGGTGACACACTGGGTCGAATAAACCCTTTATCTAATAGTTCCTGCAGCTGCTATTTCAATTCTTTCAGCTCTGCCGGTGCTATTCTATACGGGTGCCTTTGAAATCGATGCTGTTCCCGGAACCAGATCAATAACGAACTCTACCTTATGATCAGGAGGTAATCCCGGCAAATCCTTGGGAAATTCATTAGGAAAATCCCTCACCACTAGGATGTCCTCCACCCTGAGCTCCCCTTCTGATACTGCCTTCACACAGGCTAAATATCCCTGACAACCTTCTAATAACAATCCACGTGCCTGAATAGCGGATAGTAACTGAGGTGGGGTGCGCACACGTGATTTCACAAATCTATACTCCTGTCCTTTTAGAGGTCTGAACACTACCTCCCTTTGCTGGCAATCAATGCTGGCATAGTGGGTAGCTAGCCCGTCCATTACCAAGATTACCTCAAACCCTTGCATATCAAGAACCACGAGATTAGCTGGCAAAAAACTCCCCTGAATACCCACTGAATAGTCTCTGAGTACCTTTCTACATATCCCTACAGCCCCAGTCAGCGTAGCAACAGACAAACTAATATTTAACTGCTGAGGCTCAAACCCACACAATTTAACATATTCACGGGCGATAAAAGAATGAGTCGCCCCAGAATCAAATAAGACAGTAGCTTTAAATGACAATATTGAAACTGTACCTGTCACCACATCTCCTACTGCCTCAGCATCTCCTGGTGTCAGTGCATACACTCGTGCCGGAGCGGTATTCCTCTGCTGTCCACCTCGAGGTGCCTGATAGCCTTCTCTGTATAGTCAAGGAGCAGCTACTACCACTGGCGGTGCCTAATAGTTCCTCGTGATATGCCCAAGCTAGTGGCACTTATAGCAGACAACCTCCCTCGCTCGGCACTCTCCTGGGTGCCTCCCCAAACATCTGGGACAAGGAGGGGGCATCTGTCTGCCCTGCATTGCTCGATCTCCTCCTCCCTATCATTGTCCCCCTCTGCTATCATATCTCCTCCACGGTCCTCGACTGGGCCTTGCCTGAAAATCAAAAGGCGCGGGCCTCTTTCTCTGGCTCTGGGCTACTGCGCCTCTCTGCATGCTGCTCTCAATCACCGCAGCCCTGTCCACTATCTCCGAGAAGGTCTGACCTCAGAAACCTACCACCTGCTCATACAGGTTCTGCCTCAGGCCCTCCTCAAAATTCCTCACCTTCCTCTCCTCATCTAGCACCATATACGGGGCGAATCGGGATAGCTCAACAAACCTCGCTGCATACTGTTGCACTATCATAGACCTCTGTGTCAGATACAGAAATTCTGATGCCTTCGTACTCCTAATCGTAGCGGGAAAGTATCGCTCGAAGAAAATCTCCCTGAAGCGACTCCATATCATCACTACAGGGTCAGGTCTTTGCTCCTTAAGTAATCTCACTGACCTGCACCAGCACTTTGCTTGCCCAGCGAATAACACCCTCTGCTCGTCTGTACATGAGAGAACTGTCAGTATATCCTTTATGTCCTTAACCCCGTTCTCTGCTACCAGTGGGTCCGCTCCTCTAGCAAAAGACGGGGGTTGCATACGCATGAACTACTCAATCGTGTAGCTCCGCTTTCCCAAACTCCTAGCCTCTCAACCATCACCTGCTGAGTGACGCTACGCAATACTGCATCAGAGTCTCCACCACTCATATTGGAAGGTCCTACTCCATCACCTCCCGCATTCGTGTTACTGTTCCCTGGATCCATCTTGCAAAAAGGGTAACTAATCTCAGCATACAATTACTATCACACAACCTATACACCGCTATAACTCATAAATTACTTTTCTATCCACATCCTTAATCCCCATTTAAGATTCAGTCCTACCACTTAAAAACAAAACCCAGCGATAGTATCCATGGTTTTCCTGAAATTATCACCTTGGAAAAACACATAAACAACCCCGGTACTCCTGCCTCTAGGCCGCAAGATAGAATCATAAATTCTCACCTCATCCTCTAACAATCACTAATTCACATTTCAATCTACCCATCTCCTATTTCCCTCAAAATTCACTCTATACTCTGGTATTGTATTCCGCTGTCTACTAAAGTCTACAGAACCCAGGAACCCAAGCTCTGAAACCAAACAGTGACGCGCCGATTTTCGTACAATTTTTTTTTAAAACATAAACAATAATAAATAAATTACACATCATCGACAACATCTATAAATCGGCCATGTCAACAATCCTACTATCATTCATACAACTCGACCTGCACTGGGTACCGGGTAAAAAGTTATTTTATTTATAAAACCTAACAACGGAAGACAGTATATTTATATCATCTAGAATACAATATCCAGAGTATTAACATACATATTTACGCAATACTGTCTCATACCCAAAAACAATACAACCCTAGGGAATAACACCTCCCTAGTCCAAACTCACCCGGTATATCAAGGTTCCAGCTCCTTATGATCACTGAGCTCTATCACCTGGCCTATCCCTGTTTCTTGAAAAATTTAGATAATTTGCGTGAGACACATCTCAGTAAGAAGGAATAAAATGAGTTCAGTTATAACATGCTTTATTTTTTTTCAAAACAACATTTCATATGAGAAAATACACTGATATTCACATTCTCATAATCATATAGATATACAACACAAGCTTTTATAAGCTTTAAAACCATTTCTCAAGTTTATTCATTTCCAACACACATAATTACTCGCGAAGTTCCTGAGAATAGGGAAGATTTCCCGCCCATACAAGTAGCTTCCCTCTTCCCTAACACGTTATGCTGCCAGGAATGGCCACATCTGATACCTATCAGGGCACTCACCTTACTCAGTAAGCCCTCAGGCAGAGAGTTTCACTTCGCCTCAATTATTTATTTTATAAAACGCACACTCTTTCATTTCTCATAATCATTTCCCATTCTAACTCAATACATATCAATGTATACATAAATTCACATTTATGTACTTTATATAATACAATAGATTACATAATTACAATTCTCAACACATTCACGATTTCTTTACTGAGCATACCTCCCCAACGGCATCAATAGGAACCTCACAACACATTCTATACTGAGCATACCTCCCCAACGACATCAGTAGGAACTTCACCACGCAATTTCCATACTAAGCATACCTCCCCAACGACATTAGTAGGAACTTCATACACACAATCTCCCTACTAAGCATACCTCCCCAACAGCATTAATAGAAACTTCACACACACACAATCTCCATACTGAGCAAACCTCCCCAACAGCATTAGTAGGAAAGGAATACCATCCATCCGCAATTATTGTGCGGTATTGGCATATCATCAATCATATTTCAGTATATCTCAATTCGGTTCAATATAAATATTCTCATCATTTTCTGTGCACTTTCATCATCTCAAAAAAATATATATCATATTTCACGTATTTTCACATTTCCCAAAATACTCATATCAGTCATTTGTACAAACTCATTTTTCATGCAAATAATTTCTACTCCCGTATAAATATCACATCAATCATTTTCATTTCAATATTTTCTATCAGTCATTTGTACAAACTCATTTTTCATGCAAATAATTTCTATTCCCGTATAAATATCACATCAATCATTTTCATTTCAATATTTTCTCAGAAAATACACATCGTTATATTTCACATTTTTCAACACATGTCATATGCCACACAATTTTCATTTAATATTCATAATATATTAATTTCAGACTCCAAAGCATCACAAATTAATATTACTCAAATGCCACACAATTTATCTGATATTTATATCATAATAATTTTCAGGCAAAATACAATATGCTCATTTTCATATATTAATTCAAACGGTAATTCTAAAAATACTACTGTAATTTATTCTACTTGGCTGACTTACTGAGAGTCTCGTTAGGATCAAAATCCTACGCCCTTGGCCCCCGAAATTCAACTCCTGCAATTCGCATTTTCCCCAGATGAAATAATTCATTTCCCCAAAATACTACCCATATAGCCTTCCCTAGGCCTCATGTACTCCAAATTAACATTTAAGTCAATATTTGACACCCCCACTCAATTTTCTAAATTTTGCCTGCGAGTCCCAAAATTACACCCGCAGCGCTCACTCGGGCCCTAAATTCTAAAAATTCTACTTCAACTCTAGATGCTCAATATTTTAGTATTTCTAAATTAATCCTAATTAATTAAAAATAAGCTCCTTAATAACCCCCGTACCCCAAATTTGGGGTTTTACACACGATGACCTCACAAGAATTTTGTCCCGCTAGACTTGTAGAGAATCATCTCTAGATTCTCGTGGTGGTGTCTATTCGTCAATTGGTCTTATAATTTGTAAGAAATTAAAGAAAAATGGGAAATTGGCTTACCCCAGGAGATACGTCTACGCCGCTCCTACCACCGATCTGCTCCGGTAGAAATAACGGCAGTGGAGAATAGGCCTTAATGGTATCTTCTGATTTTTTTTTTTTGGATAAAGCCGAGTGTCTGGGCTTAGCCCGACTAATCCCACGCCAAGAGCAGCTAGCCCATCACATTCTTGAAGGTAAACGCGGATGTGCAGCGCAGCAGCTAGGAATCAATTTGTGCCCACACATCATGAGATGCCAACACCAAGACCGCCCTTTGCCACTACACCATATGACGGGGGGCAAGGTATCTTCTGATTCTTGATTGGCCTAGAATCCGCCACGTAACTAAGGAGAGAGGGAGAGAGAATGAGAGGAGAGAGAGAGAGAGAGAGAGTGTTCAAAGAGAATTGGGGGGGGCGCCAATTCTACACACATCTTGAAGCTGGTTGGATTTTTATATTATAATAATAATAATAATAATAATAATAATAATAATAATAATAATAATAATAATAATATTTAATTAATATTAATAATAATATATTTTATTAATAAAAATAAAATAAAATGTAATTATTATTCTTTTTTATAAATTTAATTAATTAATTAATTTTTTATTTTTTATTTTTTTATTTTAGGAATCACTCCACTAATCTTCTATAGCCCTTTTTGGGGTTATTACAAAGACTCACTAGTACACCAATAGTAAAGGAGTTTACAGATGTCTTTCTAGATAAGTTGCCTGGCTTGCCACCTGATCGGAAGGTAGATTTTTCTATAGATCTGCTTCCAGGTACAGGGCTGATTTCTAAAGTACCTTTGATTACACGTCAAAACTGCGTAATTGGGCATTTAACCCGAGTTTTATGGTTTATATTTTTAATTAAATGTCTAAAATTATCCAATATTTTAATAAAGTGCCAAAATCATCATTCTTGAACTTTATTGCACAATTTATGAAGTTTTGGTAATTTTTTGTCGCAGGAAAATTCCCGGGAATCAAAACCGATACCTGTTCGTATTTCATGCATAACTTTTCCGTCCGAGCTTCGATCGAGACAATTAAAATTTTTGGAGAAAGAGGAAAGGATTATCTACAACTTTCATGTTTTGAGTTTTGCGAGAAAAGGACTCCAGAAGAGCAGAATTTGCAATGAACAGAGAACAAAAAAATATAATAATTCGGGTCCTCTAAATGGGTCAAATCTCTAATCCGGGTCTAGGGCACCCAACGCCTCCTATTTAAGTTCCTCTGTTTCTTCCCCCTACGCAAGCAGCCCACGAGGGCTCCCCCTCTCCCCTTCTCTCTTTTCCCTTCCTCTTTTCTCTTTTCTCTTCCATGGTTTTTCTTTTGACTACTCTCTTTTCATTCCTCAGTTTCTCTCCTTGAACTCTCTCTTGTTCTCTCCTTCCGGCAGTTTTTTCTTTGTCTCTATTTCTCTCTCAACTTTCTCCTCTGGCCATAGCAGTGCTGCCATACCAGCACCATCAACAACACAGAAGACCCCCATCCCACAGCCAACTCCAGCAGCAGCCCCGGCCTCCATCACAGCAACACCAATTGCATTCCTCTACCTCACCTTTGCTGCAGCCACGGCCAGCACAACCAGCCTCCTCCACCATTCTCTGCTGTACCAGCACGCAGCAGCGCCTCCTTACAGGACTCTGGCCCCTCCTTCCTGCTGAAACTCACCTCTACAACCAACCATGCACAGCAACCTCCACAGGAAACCAGCAGATGCAGCAACCATGGCTGGGCTTTTCTCTTTTCTTTCTTATTTCCTTTCCTTTTCTTCTTTTCTTTTCCTTTTATTTTTATGTTAAGTACTGTGGTGTTATTATTCCAACTCTCTCTCTTTCTTCTTTTATTTCTTTCAATATTAAGTTGGATGCTACTATTTTAAATTATTTGCTGAAGTTATTTGGAAAGACAAGATCTTGAATTTTAAATATTTTATTATCATTGTAGTGGTTAATTATTTATTAATGTTTTTTTATTGTTTTCGGTGGTAGATTTAATTATTGTTCGAGTCATTTAGTTAATTTTGTTAAGGTGCGGTTTGGTTATTAAAAAGAAAAAAAAAAGAAAAAATATTGTTTTTGTTTTGAAGTTTCCCAAGTTTTAGTTTTTTTTTAAGCTCGGTTTATTTACGGTCAGATTTATCAAAGTTTGCATTTTTATTGTGTTTCGTTAGTATTTAAATTTAGGTTTTTATTTGTGTTTTTTTTATTTTGGTTCGAGTTCTTGCTTTGTGTTAAAGTCTTGGTTTTTAGTGTGTGCGTTTGAATCTGATTGAGTATCCTTGCCTGTGTGTTTTTAATTCCATGTTCAAAATTATCATCTTTAATTAGCGCGTGTTTTGATATTTCCTTAAGTAGATTAGAGTTTCCATCCTTACTCTTTAATTCGAAGCATGTTAGTTTTAGGACTTTAATTTATGTTTTTATTTAAGTCTCCACAATCTTGAAAAACCCGAATCCGAACTGAGTTCAGTAGAATTTTGTTTTTGATTGGACGAACGTAAATTTTGAGATTAAACGCATTCCCTGAGGAGACGATCTAGCCCTTGGGCTTAATATTACACAACAGAACTCCTATACTTGGGATAGCTCTTGAGCTGCTCATTTTTTGAGTGAGTCAACCTTACCGAATGGCACCAGCAGAGTTAGTAGAATTAAAGAATCAGTTGCAGGATTTTCTTGATAAGAGATTTATCCGACCCTTTATCTCCGTGGGGAGCTCCAGTATTACTTGTGAAGAAGAAAGACAGGTCTATGAGGACGTATATAGATTATAGGGAAATTAATAAGGTGATAATCAAGAACAAATATCCTCTAACCCGTATAGATGATTTATTTGACCAGCTCCAGGGTACATGGGTGTATTATAAGATTAACCTCAGATCAGGCTATCATCAGGTGAAAGTGAAAGCAAAAGATGTATCAAAGACGACATTCAGAACTAGGTATGGACATTACGAGTTCCTTGTTATGCCATTTGGTCTGACAAATGCTCCTACAATATTCATGGATTTAATGAATAGGATATTTCATCCATATTTAGACCAGTTTGTTGTTGTATTCATTGATGATGTACTGGTTTATTCAAGGAATTATGAGGAGCACGAGACTCATTTGAGGTTGGTTTTACAGATGCTCAGGGAAAAGAAGTTATACACCAAGTTCAGTAAGTGTGAATTTGGCTCGAGAAAGTTTTGTTTTTAAGGCACGTCATCTCAGGGGATGGAATTTTGTGGATCATAGTAAGTTTGATGTGATAGTGAATTAGGCTAGACCGAGGAACGTCCAGGAGATTAGGAGTTTCTTGGGGTTAGCTGGGTATTACTGTCATTTCGTTGAGGGATTCTCAGCGCTATCAGGACTACTGACACGACTGACCAGGAAGAACACCATATTTGAATGGGACGATAGCTGTGAATAGAGTTTTCATGAATTGAAGCAGAGACTTGTCACAGCACTAGTATTGATCATCCCGTCAGGGGGTGAGGGTTATGTTATTTACAATTATGCGTCCTTGAAAGGACTTGGTTGTGTACTAATGCAGCATGGTAGACTAGTAGCGTATGCTTCCAAACAGAAGAAGGAATATGAAAAGAACTACCCTACCCACGATCTTGAATTAGCTGCAGTAGTACATGCATTGAAGATTTAGAGGCATTATCTGTATGGCGAGCGATGTAAAATTTTCTCCGACCATAAGAGTCTAAAGTACTTTTTCACCCATAAGGAACTAAACATGAGGCAGAGAAGGTGGTTGGAGCTTATTAAAGATTTTGATTGTACCATCAGTTACCACCTAGGAAAAGCAAACGTGGTAACGGATGCGTTAAGCAGGAAGTCGGTGGGACCAGCGTTGGCAGCTATAAATATCCAGTATCCAATCATGATGATCTGGAGATACTCGGCATAGAGATGGTTGAGAGTGGTTCTTGGGTTTGTATTGCTAGTTTAGTGGTGCAGCCTACGTGTAATGACCTGCTTAATTAACTTAATTTTTTTTTTTTAAAACACCATAACAATTAACATACTCTGATACCACAACATTAACATAAGCAGCAAGAAGCAGAATCATATAAACATATCCATAACCATTACATACAATACCAGAGTTCTGAAATGTTTTCCAATATTTACATATATAACTGTATTCCCAAAATATCCTCAACTGGTAAGGGCTATACAAAATGTTCCCAAAAATGATACTCACTCTCTGATAGGGCACTACGGACGCCCTCTATTTGCGAGCCTGATCTGCTCACCTACCTAGATCACCTAAAAAATGTTTTAACACTGGGATGAGCCAATGCTCAGTAAGAAGAAATATGCTATTACTAGTGTGTGGCAAATGAGCTACTATATATCATGAAATCTGTTTTCATATAAACATGAATAACTGAATACGAAAGTACCGAACAAATAATAAAATACACCACCCATTTTCCCTATTGTTTAACATAATAGTATTATGGTTGTAATTCAAAGTACTTCTAGTGTACATAAGTATGGTCCCTGTTTTTGTAAATCCGTACGTAAGTAATAATAACTGAAACTGTTCCCTGTGACTATCTATGTGTCATGACATGCCCCCTCATGACAAGGTTGTGCGGCTCGTAGGCTGGATTTACCCTGGCTTGCCAACCAGGAATAAATCACTGAACTCCATCAGTCAACCTGCCCACCTTAACCCATATCTGGATGGGGAGCCTAACCTCTTCAAGGGCCTAGGTGGTCGACTTTACCACGTATTATTTGAATAGGTGGTTGCACTCATAAAGTAACATAGTATCTGTAGCAACGGTACCATGCTCTGTAGCTGCAAGTCCAACAAGGTCTGATATCATATAATATATTTCTATACATATCTAACTGATTTACCATGATTCTGAAATACTAAAATAACCATGATGCTACATAAACTGTAACTGTAGTTCATACGTAATACTAAGAACTGTATAATCATAACACTGTCATCTACATAATCATAATACTGAAACTGCATAATCATAATATTGATATTCGTGTAATCATGGTACTGAGATCTGTATAATCATGGTACTAAAATCCATAAAATCATGGTACTGAAATTCGCATAATCATAATACTGAAATTCGTAAAAATCATGAAACTAAATTCGTAAAACGTATATTCGTACCATATTCATATTCACAAGCCACACCATACTAAATACATAATTTTCATAATTAAATAAACTGTATAATGTTTCTAAAAATACCTAGCATAGCATATTTCCCTTACCTGACTATTGGAAAGCCCCTAGGGAATACTAGCCTAACACCCGCAGGGCCTCCTACAAAACACCCTGAAAATAATATATGCCAGAACATAATATTAGTATTTCTCCGCCTACATCATTTTCTATAACTATCATAAGGCCAAAAAGGGACTAAAAGACCTTATCCTGAATTTGGGATGAATTCCAACTCTGTTTTCCTCACGATCTGCTCTGGCAGATTTGTAGAGAACTCCGCTAGGAGCGTCGTGGTAACTTCGGAACATCGATCCGGCGACTGGTGGGGCCGAAAAAGAAGAGAGAAGGGAGAGAGTGACGTAAAGAGAGAGAGGAGAGAGAGAGCTCGATGAAAAATGAATAAAAATTCGATTTTTATCTATTTATAGGGCCAAATTCGTCGACGAGACACGTCACTTCGTCTACGAATCCTTCAGTAAATTCATCGACAAAGCCCTGTATTCGTCAACGAAATTTAGAGAAACCCGAACCATCTCTCGGTATCTTCTCGTCGACGAAACCCTGTATTCGTCGATGAATCCTTAAGGCCTTCGTCAACGAAACCCTATATTCGTCGATGAAGTCTACGGCCTCCTTCTATTTTTGGTTCTATTTCTCTCCCTCTTATTATTGCTAAAATGCTATTATTCTTCGGGTCACTACACTACGCTACAGGAAAAGATTAAAGTTGCTCAGAAAGATGATCCAGAATTAGCATAGGTAATGATCAAAGTACAGAGTGGACAGGGAGAGGAATTTTGTATTACAGATGACGGAGTTTTGCAGTTCCATTCTAGATTATGTGTTCCGATTGATGCTGATATCAAGAGGACCATCCTAGAGGAGACTCACAGATCTTTATATACTATACATCCCGGCAGCACGAAAATGTATAGGGATTTGCAAGAGTCTTTTTGGTGGAGTGGTATGAAGAAGGAGATTGCTGAGTATGTAGCTCAGTGTTTGATGTGCCAGCAGGTTAAGGCTGAACACCAGAGACCAACGGGCCAGTTGCAGTCACTTTTTATCTTAGAGTGGAAATGGGATCACATATCGATGGATTTTGTATTAGGGTTGTCGTCATTGTTGCATGGCCAGAATGCTATTTGGGTGATTCTAGATCATTTGACTAAGACTGCCCATTTTCTTCCTATCAAGATCAGCTACTCCATGGATAGACTTGCAGAGATTTATATTCGAGAGATAGTCCGTTCCCACGGTGTGCCAGTGTCTATAGTGTCAGATCAAGACTCGCGTTTCACGTCACGATTTTGGAGGAGCTTGCAGGAAGCTCTAGGGTCTCAGTTATCTTTCAGCATGATGTTCCATCTTCAGTCAGATGGGCAGACTGAGAGGACGATTCAGATATTAGAAGATATGCTTCGAGCATATGTGCTGGATTTTGGGGGTAGTCGGACCCAATTTATACTACTAGTGGAATTTGCGTACAATAATAATTATCAGACCAGCATTAGCATGACACCATTTGACGAACTCTATGTGTAATGACCCAAAGAATAATGGTATTTAAATATTAAAGAGAGAGGAAAATGGAAATAGAATAGAAGGGGGCACCAAGCGTTCGTCGACGACGTTGTAGTATAAGCTCATCGACGAAGGTGTGTTTCGTTGACGAGAGGATACCGAGAGGATATTTGGGCCTCTTAATTTCGTCGACGAAGGGGAGAGTTCATTGACAAATTTCCTCTTGACCTCGTCGATGAGGTGATGTGGCTGGTCGACGAAGCCCCTTGAATAAATAGCCTAAAACTCAGATGTAAACGCAAAAAAATCAAAAAATCACTCCCTCTCTCTCTCTACCTATGGTTTCTCTCCCCTCTCTCTTTGATTTCGGCTCCGTCGTTCACTGGATCGACGATCTGAGGCCACCACGACGCTCATGGGGAAGTTCTCTCCAAATCTGCTGGAGCTGATCGTTGGTGGGAGTGAGTTGGAATTCATCTCTGATTCAAGGTAAGGCTAAATATTCAGAATTTGGTCTTCCCATAGTTATAGGAAAGGTTATTCATGGAGAAATACTAAAGTTTAGTTCTGTGAGTTGTTGGTTTCAGGGTGTTGCTCGGGGAACCTTGTGGGTGCAGGACGAGTAGATTTTTAGGGGGGGATTTCTTTTCAGTATCAGGTAAGGGAATAAACTAAAGCAGATATTTTCCATGTAAATTACTATTATTTATCAACAAATTAATTTTTAGGAAAACATGTATTATATTTGAATATTATTGAGTAAATGCATATTTGGGAAAATACTGCTGTTATACAGGAATTGCAATTTTAAAATGAAATGTATGCTTTTATTCAGCATTGTGTGGCATGAATATTATTTTTACATGATATGTATTATATTATGGTGATTTTGCAAATAAGCATGTTTTCAAGAATTATGGAATAATACAGTATATAATGATTTTGAAATACATGATTGATGACTTATTTACTCATAATGATATGTATGAAATTTTCGGCACAAGGCCGTGTATGTTATATGTTTCCAGCGTAAGGCCATGTTTATGAAACGTTCGGCGCAAAGCCGTATTTACGAAATGTTCGGCGCAAGGTTGTATTTATGAAAATATAGAAATGCTATCAATCCATTTATATTAAATGCTATATTATCATGTACTATATGTTATCAGAACTCAGATGCTAGTTTAGTTCAGTTTCAAGAGCACGGTATCGTAGCTATATATATCAGATATCTATGTTCAGACTTGTAACCACCCCACAAGGGGGTGGGAGATGGATAGTCGATGTGGCTTTTAGTGTAGAGTTGTAGACGTCCACCTGGCAGTCCAGACCAGGGTGTGGCAGCCCCATCATACTTCAAGACATTTTTTACTCGGTAGTGGTCAGCCAGCCATTGTCGGGTCCCGCCTTCAGGCTGCACAACCCGTCATAGGGGGTAATACATGACATCAGCTAGTTATACATCCTAGGTATGTTTTCAGTATTATCAGTTATACCAGACATTTTATGAATCATATGATTTATTAGAAAATATGAAAGTATTTGATTATTCAGTATGTTATGATGAATGTTCCAAATATATGAAATGTACTGCATATGTATAATTACATTAAATATTCATGTTGCCACACAGCTGTATTTAGTTTATTTTCCCTTACTGAGAAGTGTCTCACCCCCTGAACATTAAATGATTTTCAGGAAACCCAGAAAAATCGGCGGAGCATGACTGTCGTTGAGTCGGTTGTACTACCCTACTAGGAGGGTAAGTTTGGACTAGGATCAGAGAATTTTGGTATGAGGTCCTAGGGATGTTTTGTATTTTTGGGAGATTGTATATGAACACAATATTTTGAAATATACTTGACTCTGGTGTTATGTTTCTTATGGTTATGAGAATGTAATTTATATTTACTGCTGCCTAGGTTCCGCTGTGTATGACAGGTGTCCCTGTTACCTATGGGTTCGGGTTGACTATTTTACTTATTATGCTTTATTATATGATAAGATAAGAAGGTCGTTACACTATGGTAGGAAATGTCGTTCTCCTCTATATTAGGATGAGATGGGTGAACGGCAAGTTGTAGGGCCAGAGTTGGTACAGCAAGCATATGATAAAGTTCGACTCATCAAAGATAGAATCAGTGCATCTCAGAGCCGACAGAAGAGTTACGCTGATAATCGCCGCAGGAAGTTAGAGTTTGATATCAGCGACCATGTGTTTTTGAAGATAGCTCCGTTAAAAGGGGTTATGAGATTTGGAAAAAAAGGTAAACTTAGCCCTAGGTTCAATGGTCCATTTGAGGTTCTAGAGAAAGTAGGGTCAGTTGCCTACAGGTTAGCTTTACCACCTGTATTGTCCAGGATACATGACGTATTTCATGTTTCCATGCTAAGGAAATATGTTCCAGACCCTTCTCATGTAATCAATTATCGTGAACTAGAGTTCAGTGATTCACTTGTTTATGAGGAGGTGCCAGTATAGATTCTAGATAGGAAGGAACAAGAATTACGAAATAAGAAGATTCCACTGGTGAAAGTATTGTGGAGAAATCATGCAATAGAAAAAGTTTCTTGGGAACTCGAGGAATAGATAAGGCAGAAATATCCACAATTGTTCCAAGAGGTTTAGTTATAACTGTAATGACTCGAAGAATAATGGTATTTAAATAATAAAAAGAAAGGGAAATGGAAATCGGAAACAGAAGGAGCCAGTCGACGACATTGCATTTTGGAAAGGATAATCCCGAGAAATTTTTGGCTCCTTGTCAATGAATACAGGGTACTCATCAACAAGGGTATAACAGGAGCTCGTCAACGAGGATAGGATTCGTCGACAAATTTTCTACAGGACTTGTTGACGAGGTGACGTGTCTCGTCGACGAGGAAATGCCGAGAGGGGTTTTGGGCAGTTTGAATTTCGTCGACAAGAAGTGGGTTTGGTTAACGAAATTATTAAAGGACTCGTCGACGAGATGACGTGACTCGTCAATGAATCCAACATTATAAATAGTGAAAAACTCGAATTTTGATGGAAACTTAGCGCAGAACCCTCTTTTTCTCTCCCATTCGGATCCCTCTCTTTCTTTCTTCTATTTCGGGCTGGATTTTTGCCGATTCGAGGATTTGAAGCCACCACGACGCTCCTAGGAAAGTTCTCTACAAGTCTGCCAGAGCGGATCGTCCGTGGGGCTGAGTTGGAAACCATCCCAAATCCAGGGTAAGACTTTCTACTCAGTATTTGGTTATTTGACAGTTGTAGGAAGTGATATACGCATAGAAATACTAAACTTTAGTTCTAGGGAATGTTGTTTCCAGGGTGTTGAGTTGGGAACCCTGCAGGTGCGGGACAAATTTTCTTAGGGGCTTTTCAGGAATCAGGTAAGGGGATAAACTAAGTTAGTTCTTTTTAAGAAAATGTATGTATATATAGCATTTGATTTCATGAAAGTAAATATGTTCGTATATATGATTTATATTTGAGAAAACACTGCTGAAAATGATGGTATGTTGAATATATGAAAAACCTGTTCAGTGTGGCATGAATAGAAATTGTTATGAAATACTGTTTTCTAAAAATGTGTTAATGATACGGATTTTTATAATGAAAAACCGGCGTACAAGCCGAGATTTTTATATGTTTTTCTGGCGTATGGGCTGCACTATGTGTATGATTTGCTAGCGTACGAGCTAAGCTATGATATATTTTTTCGGCATACGGGCCAAGCTATGGATGTGATTTGCCAGCTTACAGGCTATGTTATGCTATGATTTACCGGTGTATGGGCCAAGCTAATGTAAAATGTGAAATACCGGCGTACGGGCCGATGATTTTTCATGATATACGTATATATGCAAAATGATATGATTGATCTAATAATTAATGATGTGAGATATCCATATATATATGTTTTATGATATCAGAACCTGGTTGGCTTGGTCTAGGCTAGCACTTGCACGATACCGTTGCTATGTGTCCATGGTCATCATGATCATGATATTTGTGTTAACGCCGTTGTACGGAATGGTGTGAGATTGGATGGTCGATGTGGTTTTTAAGAAGTGTGTCAGCACCCTTGGTGTACGAACTAGGTCAGGCAGGCCCATCAGACTTACAGACTATATTTTTAACTTGGCAGTGGTCGGCCAACCATTGTTAGGTCCCGCCTTTGGGCCACACAACCCAGTCATGTGGGGGTAACACATGACAACAACCAGTTAACCTACTAGGAATGTTTTTGTATTATTATTATATGAGATGAAATATGTTTATGGAAATACAGTATGTTTTGTCATGTTTTGATGATATATATGTTTTTCCAGATTTGACAAAACAGTTACTGAATATGTTCTGTATAGTATATATATAACACGAAATACTCATGTTGTCAAACACTGGTATTAGTTTATTTCCCTTACTGAGAGGTGTCTCACCCCAAAATTTTATAAATTTTTCAAGAGCCCCAGATAAGAGAGCGGGAAAAGCCCTACTGATCTAGTGTTGTTTGTCTGCCCTTTTTGAAGGGTAAGTTTTAGTAGGGACAGTTGGATTTTGTGGGGAATGTCCCTAGATTTTGTTTTTGGGATGTATATACTGAAATACAGTGGATATAGTGACTCTGGTATTTATGATAATATGATGGATGTTTTCGTATTTATAATATTGTGATTGTATGTTTCCTACTGCTTAGGCTTCCGTTACGGGTCCAGGTGGATTATGATCTACTGAGCTAGGATTCATGATATTGATTTTATTATAAATAAAAAATGTGAAAATCAAGCAAGTCGTCACAATAACTGAGTAAAATGTAAGTAGATAGGTAATATTTCTTTTGCAGGTACATGTAATAGTTTAGTTAGTAAGTAGCTTGTTAATTTTGGGGGAATTTTATTTTATATATGTAATCTCCCAGGACTGGGAATGTAACCACGATATTCCTCCGCCAAGAGTGAGGGTAAGTAATAAAATAAGTAGACCGTTTTGCCTCTAAAGGATGATGAATCATATAAATAGCAAATTTCAAGGACGAAATTTTTATAAGGAGGGGAGAATGTAGTGACCCGAAAAACTATGGTATTTAACTAATAAAAGAAGAAGAAAATGGAAATTGTAAATGGGAGTGACAGCAGGCCTCGTTGACGAAGTGGCTTTTGGGCTCATCGACGAGAAGATACTGAGAGGTTATTTTCCAGCTCTGAATTTCATCGATGAGGAATAGAATTCATCGACAAACTTCCTTCATGACCTCGTCAATGAAGTGACGTGGCTCGTTGACGAAGGCCAGTGTATAAATAGCCTTAAACTCTATTTTTCAGCAGATTTTCACGCAGAATACCCTTCTCTCTCTCTCTCTCTCTCCCCTTTTGGTTTTCCCTTCTTCTCTCTAAGATATCGGGCCGATCTCTTGTCAGTTCGACGATCCGAGACCACCACGACACTCCTGGGAGAGTTCTCTTCAAATCCGCTAGAGTGGATCATTGGTGGGGTTAGTTTGAACTTCATCCCAAATTCAGGTAAGGCTTTTATTTAGTATTCGGCCTTCCCTACAATTGTAAAAAACGTAGTACGCATAGGAATACTGAATTTCTATTATGGGAAATATTATTTTCAGGGTGTTGAACGTGGAACTCTACGGGTGCAGGACTAGTTGTTGTAGGGGCTTTTTAGAAATCAAGTAAGGGGATAAATTAATCTAGTGGTTTTCATGAAAATGTATGTATAATTTTACAGCATTTAATTTCAAGGAAATAGATATTTATATTAGCATTATGTTTGGGAAAATACTTCTGTAAATGATGATATGTTTTAAATATGTATAATATCCATTTTGTGTGGCATGAGTAGAATTTATTATGAATTACTGTTTTCTGGGAAAATGTAAAATGATACAAAGTTTTACTATGAAATAACGGCGTACGGGCTGAGAGTTTTTATATAATATATCGGCGTACGGGTCCAGAGTTTGTATATGATATACCGGCATACGGGCCGAGGGTGTTCTAACATGATATGTCGGCATACGGGCAGCCTTTTATATGATATGCCGGCGTATGGGCCGAGCCTTTTATTTGTTATGATGTTGTATGGGCTGTGAATGATAAAATATGAAATGCCAACGTAAGGGCTGAAGATTTTCATATTATGTTATAAAATGATGTAATGATATTGATTTGATAATTATTATTATGAAATAGTCATGTATCACAATTTGAAAATATGATATATGTTATCAGAACCTGGTTGGCTTGGTTTAGGCTTACACGAGTACAGTACCGTAGTTATGTGATCATGATCATTATGATGTTGTGTTATCGCTGTTGTACGGAGCAGTAAGAGGATGGATAGTCGATGTGGTTTATTGTAGTGTTGGCATCCCTAGTGTACGGACCAGGTCTGGCAGACCCATTGTACTTACAGACTTTACTTTGACTTGGCAGTGGTCATCCAGCCATTGTGAGGTCCCGCCTTCGGGCCACACAACCTAGTCATGGGGGGTAAGACATGACAACAGCCAGCTAACCTTCTAGGGTTGTTTTGTATTATTATTATATGAGATGAATTATGTTTATGGAAATCCAGTATGTTCTACCATGAAATGATTATGTACATGTTTTTCCCAGAAATGATACAGACAGTTTTTACCAAATATGTTTATATACTGTTATATTTATAACATAGGAATACTCATGTTGTCACACACTGGTATTAGTTTATTTTCTCTTACTGAGAGATGTTTTACCCCAAATTATACAAATATTTCAGGAACCACAGGTAAGAGAGTGGATAAAGCTCCATAGCATTAGAGTTCAGCCGTTTTACCCTATCTGAAGAATAAGTCTGTTGCTAGAGTTTGGCGGATTTTTGGGTGGCGACCCTAGGCCACTTTTGGACATTTTTGGGTTATGTGTATTTTTATGATGTATGTAGTAAACTCTGGTATTGTACTGTTTTGGTGTTTTGGTATGTATATGATTTTACGTTTCTTGCTGCTTAGGCTTCCGTATTGCATTTTGGGTATATCCCTGGTACCCATGGGTCCAGGTTGATTACGATTTTCTAGGTTTATTGGTTTTATTATCATGGAAGAAAAAAAATATATGTAAATTGAGCAGGTCGTTACAACTTCGAATTGACAGAAGTTATAGAAGAAGAGGAAGACCGATTTTTCCCTTTCTTGACCCAAATCCTACCGATTTGGAAGCCTGCTGCACATAATAAGCAGAGTTGGAAGATGAGTGGGAAACATATCTTTCAAAAATCTCATGACTCAAAGCTTTCAGAACAATCTCGGCAAAGGAGGGTAGCGGAAGTTGTGACATCATGGTGGTAGAAAAGATTTTGTCTTAGGGTCCCAATGCTCGTAAATACCAATGGACTTTATCTGTGTCGTCAATGGGACAACCAATAGCAGCCAATTGATCATAAAGACCTTTGAAGGTGCGGGAAAACTCAGCAATGGACTGAGAGCCATGTTGCATCAGTTGGAGTTCGTCCTTGGGTTGCAGTTCTCGAGTCTTCGATTGGTGCGAGAATGAGACTTCAAAAGCACGCCAAGCCTCATAAGAATGACATAAATCCAGTACCTCACTCATAGACTCCTCTGTAAGAGAAGAGTAGAGTAAACTGAGTAACATTTGATGATATGCAGCCAAGAAGTGTACCCCGAATTTGGCTTTGTGGTTCCATTAGAGGCACGAATCGTGGTCAAGGGAGCCATGATGGTACCATCCAAATAACCAAAAAGTTATTAACTGGCTAACAGATGAACAAACTGATTTTTCCATAATAGATAATTAGAGGAAGTCAGTTTAATGGTGAGCATATGCACCATGGTGTTGAGCAGAAGAGTAGGAGAGGAAGAAGCCGAATCAGCCATGGTAGAATCAAAGAAAAAACCTTGCTCTAATACCATAAATATGTTTAACAAACAAAGAGTAATGACTGAAGTCCTCCTTGACCATATGGAGGAGATAACGTCTTGTATATGTAAAATAATTACACTTGTGTGTTCTTATAAAATAGGAAAAAATCAAAATACAAATATTAAAAATATATTTACATATATCTACAACTACATCAATGGGATATTGTGGAACCGTATATCTATAGCTATATCAATCGAATATTATGAAACCGAAATTGATTTAGCAAATATCATGGAGAATCTTCAATTCTCCCTTATCACTACTTAAGCGTGTAGTGTTCACAATTCAGTTATTGCAATAGAATATCATTGGTTCTTCATGTTTCAGTTTTTCTTCATGGTATCAAAGCCATTGTGAACACTATGTCAAATAAAATAAAATAAAATAATCCTAGCCCCTGTATTATTCATACACCTCTTGCTTATCTTCTATTTTGTTTTTCTTTCACCATTGTGTACACTATCTCTCAATGCTACATCATAGCATGGCGAAAGTCTGATCATCTCCTTCGAGGGTGGATCAGACCTGTCGGCACCATTTTTTAATTACAAATGTGAAAGTCATCAACAGATCAACTACATTTGGAAATAAGATCACACAACAATAGCCGAACATATCCGCACCTTCAAATGCAGCTCTTTATTATTTTTCGCAACAAATTTTGCCTCCAGTCCCAGCAAAGTTTGTAGGAGGGTGTTAACAATGCACCACAACTCGACACACTCAATGAGAGTAATACCGTCGACGGTTTCAAATAGAATGTAATTTTGAAGCAAACCTACGACGATTACATTTATTTGCTGTAGATTTAAATAACGAAGATTCGAGCAAATCATCACAATAATGACTAAGGAGCATCAAAAATCCAAAGTCAACTATTTGAAGATCATATATGCTAACAAATCAGAGCCTATTTATTAAAAAGGAGAATATATGTCAACAACGCAAATCTTATCTTAGAGTTATTGAGATTTATGATATATCATTTATTGTCTTTTATATTATGTAATTGTGTTTAAACACCCCTGCTTGTATCATCCTTAAGCATGTAGCGTTCACGGTTCATTTATTGCAATAAAATATTATTGATTATTCATATTTCAATTTTTCTTCGCATAGCATGTTGTATTGAAAAAGGTCCTTTGTGGTGACGCAAAGTCATTATAGCATTGTGTTATGACCATTTTTTCAGGATTCTGGTTTTTGAATGGTTCAACACTTGAATTCCATACATTCTTGGCTGCTGTAATGCCCATTGCCCCATTAGCTACCATCTCTGGAGGTTTTTGTTTTCTTCTGGTTGCAAAGACTAACCTTATGAATTCCAATAATAATACTAATAGACTACTAAATATTTTCATTTTATTAAACGTAATCAGATTCAAATCTAGCTTATTTATTAATTAAAATTTAAAATGAGAATTGACTCATTGACTTAATGAACTTTTACCAAGCAACAAAAAAAAAAAAAAAAACAACACTAAAAAAATAGTTTTAATACTAAGCAAGTTGCTCACAAGTGGCTCCACTCATTTACAAATGACACACTACAAAGTGCATAGCACTTCACCAAAAATTAAACCCCCACTACTAGGGGTGAGCAAACGGTCGGTTCGGCCAAATTTGGTTAATTAACCGAATTAACCGAAATTTTCGGTTAATGAATGCTATTAACCAAATCGACCGAACGGCTAGGCCTGACCGAACCGGACCCGACCGAATTATCTTTTCGGGTAATTTGGTTAACCGAATTAATTAATTAATTGAAGTTTGGAATAGAAAATAAGTTATATTTTGTCATGTAATTGGAATAGAAAAGAATTCTTAAAATTCATTGTCATATGAATCATTGTAAGGAAATAGTTCAAGGCAAGAATGCAAAGATGGCATTCATGGCCCTATCCTCTGTCAGAGTTTGATAACAGAACGTCAACAAGAAAAAGACTACAGCAGCAGAGCTTGAAGTGGGCAAATGAAGTATCAACAGAAGAGTTTCAGGTTGGAAGAGTAATTTTGTCAAACAATTGCGACTCAATGTATCGCTGTTATGCGAAAAAGAAAAGAGCTAACAACAAGAAATAGAAGGAAACCAACAGCACAAAAACAAGTGCATGAAGATTACGAATTAGGAGGTGGTGGGTAAATGGGTACTTAACAGATTCTGGTTTACCAATAATCTTGGCAACAGCTTTGGAGACATCTTTAAGAATGTAAGAGGCAACCACAACATCTACTGGGATGTTGGTGTAAAGATTCAAAGTGGGCATTATCTTCTTTCCGTTATTTTCAACTGCTCCCCTTCAATATGCCATTAATGCCATCTCCAATTTTGAATTTCAATCCGATCCTCTCATGGCCACCCACATCCCTTACTCTTCGTTACCCAGTTCAGTTTCAGACTCCAAATTTGTTTCTCTGTGGCACTTCACGAGCAAGCACAGATCCAAGGAAGAAGGAGCTGCCGCCTGCCGCCTTTAACAAATTAATAGATACTAATTTATATTTAAAATTTAATTAATTATTAAATCGATTAATCGGTTAACCGAATTAACATTTCCTATTCACCGAATCGAAACCCGATTCACCGAACTTTAATGAAACATAACCGAACCGACTGAACCGATTTTTTTAACTAAACCGAACTGACCAATTTTGGTCGGTTAATTCGGGTTTCCCCAAATTATGCTCACCCCTACCCACTGCCCTACGGGTTACTTTTTTCAACTAGTGCGTTTTCTTTCTTTCATTCATTTTTGCTCCTTCCTTTTCCTTCTTTTTTTGGGAGGAGATCGACAATGGGTCTAAATTATTATTATTATTATTATTATTATTATTATTATTATTATGACGTGGAAACTCCATAGTCACTGACGAGCCCTTTGGACCTCCTGCGACACCAAACCCATAAGGTAGCGGCCTTTCCCCCTAGTTCGCGACCCAGGTAAATCGGATGCAGCCGCAACTTATTCACACTTGGGTCGGGGTACTTTTCCACGAGTGTGTTTTCTTTCTTTCATTCTTTCCTTCATTTTTGCCCCTTCCTTTTGGGGGAAGATTGACAACATCTAAATTATTATTATTAATTTTTTATGACGTGGAAACTCTACAGCCACTCACGAGCCCTTTGAACCCCTTGCGACACCAATTCCACGAAGTAGCGGCCTTTCCCCTAGTTCGCGATCTAGGTAAATCAGATGCGGCAACAACTTATTCACACTTTGGAGTTTTTCCCTAGTTTATTATTAATTTATAATAATATATTAAATAATATCCTATTCGAAAAAATTATTCCCGAAATGACGCTCACGTAATCTCACTACTTGGTCCAGTGAGATTTAAACAATTCTCACTAGACCAAGTAGCGAGATTTGTCACACGTTAGGATCATGATCAGTTTATTTCCCAGGCAAATCTCGCTGGGCCGTCTAGCAAAATTTGCATGGCACGTCTGTCCCCTGCACCAGCCTACGCTTTGAAGTCGCCAACTCCAGCGGCTACCCCTCTACAGTCTCTGATGTCGGCCTTCACTCCCACGATGTCGTCTCCCTCTCCATCAATAGCTACGTAACGCCCCAGAACAATAATGTAATAACTCAAGAAATTTTTCCAAGCCTCGTCGGCGAATACAGGGGTTTCATCGATGAGGGTTCTTCAGGATCTCGTCGACGAAGACCCGTCTCGTCGACAAGAAGATACCAAGAGAAGATTTTTGGAAGTCTAAAATTCATCGACGAGGGTGCAAGTTCATCGACAAACTTTTTACAGGACTTGTCAACGAGGTGATGTTAAAAGGGGTTATAAGGTTTGGTAAGAAGGGTAAGTTGAGCCCTAGGTTTATTGGCTCATTTGAGATACTCGAGAAGATAGGGTCAGTTGCCTACAGGCTAGCTTTGCCGCCAGCGTTAACTAGAATACACGACGTGTTTCATGTGACTATGTTGAGGAAATATGTCCTAGACCCGTCCCACATAATCAACTATGTAGAAATAGAGCTTAAGGATTCATTAGCTTATGAAGAAGTACCCGTACAGATCTTAGACAGAAAGATACAAGAATTGCGCACCAAAGAAATCCAGCTAGTAAAAGTTTTGTGGAAGAATCATTCTATAAAGGAAGTTTCTTAGGAACTCGAGGAGCAGATGAGACAGAAATACCTGCAGTTGTTCCAAGAGGTTTAGAGATAATCAGGTAAAGTATAATAGCTAGATAGTGTTTCTTTTGCAGGTACATGTATTGATTAGATAAGAGTAGTTATTAGTTCTATATATGTAATTCCCCAGAATTTGGAATGTAACCACGGTATTCCTCCGCCATAAGTGAGGGCAGGTAATAAAATAAGTAGACCATTTGCCTTTATGGGATGATAGAAGGTAATACTGATAGTAAATTTCGAGGACGAAATTTTATAAGGAGAGGAGAATGTAATAACCCAAGAAATTTTTTCAAGCCTCATCGACGAACACTGGGGTTTCGTTAACGAGGGTTCTTTAGGATCTCGTCGACGAAGACCCATCTCGTCGATGAGAAGATACCGAGAGAGGGTTTTTTGAAGTCTAAAATTCATTGACAAGGGTGCAGGTTCGTCGATGAACTTTCTACTCGTCGATGAGGTGACGTGTCTCGTCGATGAATCCAACTCTATAAATAGCTTAAACTCATATTTTTAACAGAATTTTCAACGCAGAAGCCTCTTTTCTCTCTCTTTACGTTTCCCTCCCCTTCTCTCTTCAATTCCGGCTCCATTTCTTGCCGGATTGAAGATCTGAACGACACTCCTGGTAAAGTTCTCTGCAAGTCTGCCAGAGCTGATCGTTGGAGAAGTTGGTTTGGAATTCATCCTAATCTCAGGATAAGGTATTTTATCTAGTTTTACCTTTCCCACAATTATAGGAAATGTAGTACACAAGGAAATAATGATATTTTGTTCTGAGATTTATGGTTTTCAGGGTGTTAAGTGGAGAACCCTGCGGGTGTAGGACCCGTCACAGTAGGGGATTCTAGTAGGAATCAGGTAAGGGAAATATGCTATGCTAGGCATTTTTAGTATGATTTTCAATATAAAATATATATTTTTACCAGATTATTATTCACAATAGAAATTTATATGGTTGATCAAATATGTTTAATATGTTTTAAATTACTGAATGGCATGAGAATATGGATACAGTATAGAATCATGTTTTATAGTATTTATACAAAAACATATTTTACAGTATTTTCAGGATTATGTTTTACAGAATATACAGACAGGGAATATGCTTTACAGTATACCATGATTATACAGTTTTATAGTACCATGACATACAGATTTACAGTTAATATAAAAAATACAATTAATATAGTTACAATTTACTACAGCGTCATGGTTAATACAATTATTATAGAATAATGGTAAAACAGATAGTTGTATATAGAGATGTATTATATAGTATCAGACCCTAATGAAGCATTACAGATACAGTTTACAGAGTGCAGCCACATATTCAGATAATACGTGGTAGATAAGTCGATCGTGCCTAATTGTGGACAGGCTCCCCATCAAATATTGGTTGAGGAGGGCCAATCTAACTGACGGAGTATGGTGGTTTATCCTGGTAGGCCAACCAGTGATAGATCCCGCCTACGGGCCACACAACCCTGTCATGAGGGGTTAAATCATGACGTGCAGTTATCCACAGGGAAAGTTTTTCAGTATTTATGTGTATATATAGTTTATAGAAACAGAGGATGTACTTATGTATATTAGAAGTATTATGAATAGAAAACTTATAAAAGCAGTTATGTTAAACAACGTGAACGTGAACAAGGTAGTATTATATATTATTTGTAACTGTATTCCTATTCTTAGCTATTCATGATTTTATAGAATCAGATTTTTATAAAAAATGTAATTCACTTACCACACACTAGTAATAGCATATTTCGTCTTACTGAGCGTTGTCTCATCCCAATATATTAACATTTTTTTTCCAAGTGATCCAATTAGGCGAGCTAATCAGGCTTGCAGATAGAAGGGGGCTACAGTGTTACCCTGCCAGTAGGGTGAGTGTTTTTGGGAAAGAGGGTATTTTTGTGTAGCCCTAGTTTGGTTATGTATGTATACATTTGGGAGCATTTAGCACTCTGGTATTGTATTGTATATTTATGATTATGGTTATATAAATTAAGCTTCTCGCTGCATAGGTTGATGGTATCGGAGAGGTGGTATTCCATAGTATTTATTATTGGAAAATGATGAAATATTTATAGAATTTAGCAGGTCATTACAAATAATATGAATGGAAGTATAAAAATAAATAAATAAATAAATCTTCTTGAAGGATCTTTTGATCCTTCAAGTGAATGGATACATATATATATATATATATATTATAACATTATATTATATTATATCATTATATTAATATATTATATTATATTATTTAATTAATAATAATTATTTATTTAATTTAATAATTAATTAATTAACCTTTTTTTTACACTTCCATTCATATTATTGTTTTGGGGTGTTACAACCTGTCTCTCCCTCACTCACTCCATCCTCGGCATCACCATTTCTATCGGCGACTTTCCTCGCTCCGAAAACTGCACCAACCTTGTTGCCTCCCACATTGGCACCCTCTAATCCCACATTATCCCCGTCGACAC
This sequence comes from Malania oleifera, assembly GCF_029873635.1. Classification (NCBI taxonomy): domain Eukaryota; kingdom Viridiplantae; phylum Streptophyta; class Magnoliopsida; order Santalales; family Ximeniaceae; genus Malania; species Malania oleifera. The sequence continues at coordinate 109,452,415 of NC_080424.1, forward strand.
CGGCAAGATCCCGTGAGTCTGGCGGGAGCCCGACAAATGTTGTGGTGCCATCTCCGAATTCTTCACGTGCATTCGTGTTTACTCCCGTCATTTTTTAGAATAAATTTATGTAATTCCAAACCATTTCTCCATCTCTAGTCTTTATTACTCCAGCTCTTGCAGGTGGGTATAATTCATTGGAACAAGGTTTTGGAGAAAGCATGTAAAAGCTTCTGTAGAGTTTTTAGAGAAAAATGTCTGACACAATCAAATAATTAATTAAAAACTATAACATTGATTTATATATAATATTATATATGAAGAGAGAGAGATGCCCCGTGCATGCTGCATGCAGTAGTCTTGGAAAAAGGTTTTGAAAAAAGATAATATTAAATTTTTTATCTATGCTAAACCTGCAACCATAAATGACATATTCCTTGTCAAAAACGCAAGCCAGCTTTAATTCATCACGACTTCTCGCAACTTAGTTTGCCAAACCATTTGCAGAATTTGATGAACATTAATGAATATTTTTGACTCCGCGTCTCCATCAATGCCAAAATAAAAATAAACTTGCATGACAAGATTAGCAAGGAACATGCAGGAGCACCGTCGACGCGCCCACAACCATTCCTCCTTCGATACGAAGCTTTAGGCTATTTGCCAAAGCTTGGCCAATTCCAAGAAATAGGGTAACATAGGGAAGAAGAACGCAACGTCGAAGGCGGCTTCCTCGGCGATGACTACTCCCCTGGAAAAGATGGTTTTGATAATTCACCGAAACCGAATCAAAGAGTTCGGAGCCGGAGGATTTGGAGCAAGATACCTCGTCGTCACCGACTATGTCCGATGAGGGTTCTTCCCCTGAATCTGATATCATGTTCTGTTTCTCAGAATGGCCATGGGAAGAGTCTAACAGTTTGATGTTGGAGAAGTATCCATCTGTGGAGATTGACTGAGCATCTATCAGAATTATAGGTTGCAAGAAGAATTCCTCTAATTATTTTTAATGTGACATTTAAAAAAAAAATCAAATCACAAAGATCTTTAATTGATGCTCCAATTGCATCACAGAGAAGCACCTGGTTGTGTAGAACTTAAGAAAACAATTACAAAATTCGAAGAAAGCCAAACCCAACCATCGTTGTCGTCGAATGACTCCTTTTTTTCTTTCTTTTTTTTGCAGTGAGAAGAGTTGTTAATAAAAATACAAGGAAGCTATTGCCGGGGCACCAGGAATATTAATCTTGTAAAGCAAATGAATGGCGTCTCTCAAAAAATCCCCAGTTTTGAGTTCCAATACAAGGAATATGTCATTTGTGGTTGCAGATTTAGCATAGATAAAAAACTTAATATTATCTTTTTTCAAAACCTTTTTCCAAGACTACTGCATGTAGCATGCAGAAGGCTTCTCTCTCTTCATATATAATATTATATATAAATCAATGTTATAGTTTTTATTAATTCAGGTGTAATCCCAAGAGGGGGTGAATTGGGTATTTTAAAATCTTTAAGATTATTTACCACTTAATCCCTATTTATATATTTAACAAATTAATTGCAGGGGTTTGAAATTGATTCAAATTATTATCTCAATAAATTCGATTTTACTCAATTAATTATCAAGTGCGTGTAGGGTTATTCAATGTACACACATGTGAGATAGGTAATGAAATGCATTGCGGAAATTAAAAGAAGTAAAGGGAGAAAGAACGCAAACACAATTTTTACGAGGTTCAGCCAACCCGACCTACATCCTTGCCATGAGCAGCCCACTCAAGGATTCCACTAAATCCCTACTCCTTTAATCGGGACGGAGCTTCCCTTACATCCGTTGCTTACAAAAGGCACAACTTCCTCCTCACCCGCTTCACAACCCGAACCATGATTACAATATAGAATTCAAATCTGCAAAACAACTCAATATTGCTTCTAACAAAGTTAGTCAGTACAATGGAAAACCTAACACATATCCATATGATAAAACTTGAAGCTCAGTATGTATGTAACGATGTAATCCTTATATGAATGATATGCTTCACAAAATTTCCCTTTGATCAAATCTCCCAAAATAATTATATAAGTAAATGCTTTGGAGAACTTAGGGTTTTAATTCAACTTACTAGACGCAAAAATACCGAATGTGATCTTATTAAAAAATTGGTCTTGAATATTATGAAGATCTAAGTTCTTGCTATCAAATAATTTGTGAAGTTGAATCTTTGAATAAATAAAAGACTTTGGGTATTGCAAAGATTTAAACATTACTTGTCACAACAATATTTCTCACAAATGTATATTGAGAACCTTTATACTTTTCAATTAGGTAGATTTCGCAATAACAAAGTATTGAGTCTTTGAATGAAAATAAGAACTTGAAGATCACCAAATATTTGATGTTTAGAAAATCCTTTCACAAATAAATTTATGTGTAACAACACAAGGATTTTTATTTTTCAATAAGAGTAATAGATGTATGAGTATGAGATATGAAAAATCTTCAAGGTATCTATATATTGAAAATGCAAACCAATCCCTTGTTTACAAAACCTCAATCACCAGATCTTGCTTTCAAGATGTGTAAATGAAATCCCTTCGTTTTGCTGAGATGATTTGCCTAAACTTGATGAGTATAAGTTGGAGTGCAGGCAATCGTATTGCAATATGTTCAAGTCTCTCAATTCTATTCCAAAAGTTGGGGCACTATGTAGTGACCCGAAGAATAATAGTATTTAATTAATAACGAGAGAGAGAAATGGAAACAGGAACAGAAGGAGGTAGTAGACTTCGTCGACGAACACGGAGATCGCATTTTGGAGATAATAATAATAATAATTTCAAGGAATTGCCAGGACTCGTCGACGAATACAGAGCTTCGTCGACGAGCACATAAGGAAATTTGTCGACAAAGCTACGTCTCGTCGATGAGAAAATACCGAGCGAAGGATTTAGATTACTCTGAATTTTGTTGACGAAGGGTAAGGTATGATTCCCTAGGTGTTGATTGAAAACGTGCACACATACACACACTAAACATTATATCAGGTCTACTGGCTGTTAGATATAATAGACTTCCAATAATGCCTCTATAGTGCTTTGTGTCTATGGATTTTCCCCTTTCATCTTTGTCTAGGTTGATGGAGGTACTCATAGGCGTGCCTATGGGTTTACTATTTTCCATACCAAATTTTTGTATCATATCTTTTATATATTTTATTTAACTTATAAAAGTCTCATTTTTTGCTTGTTTAATTTGCAGTCCAAGAAAATAGTTTAATTATCCCATCAAGCTCATTTCAAATTCTTCTTGCATACATTTTTCATTTGTAGCACCACATATTATATCATCTACATAGATTTGAACTAAAAGTATATTATTTTCCTCATTTTTAATGAACAAGGTGCTATCAATTTTTCCTCTTAAAAATCCCTTCTCAATTAGAAATCCACAAAGTCTTTCATACCAAGCCCTAGGGGCCTGTTTAAGTCCATACAAAGCCTTAGTTAGTCTAAATACATGGTTAGGATTTTCAATATTCTCAAAACCAGGGGGTTGTTCAACATATACCTCTTCATTGATATATCCATTTAAGAATACACTTTTGACATCCATTTGGTATAACTTAAACTCTTTGTAGGAAGCATAGGCTAACAACATTCTAATAGCTTCCATTCTAGCTACAGGGGCAAAGGTTTCATCATAGTCTATTCCTTCTTCTTGATTATACCCCTTTGCTACAAGTCTAGCTTTGTTTCTAGTGATTATACCATTTTCATCCTTTTTATTTCTAAATACCCATTTAGTTCCTATGATCGAATGATTTTCCGGTTTGGATACTAATTTCCATACTTGACTTCTTTCAAATTGGTTTAATTCTTCTTACATTGCAACTATCCAAGATTCATCCTTAAGGGCTTCTTCAATATTTTTAGGTTCATTTTGGGATAGGAATGCATAATGATTGCAAAGGTTCTTTAGTGAAGATCTAGTAGTCACACCTCTAGATGGTTCACCTATAATTTGTTCTTAAGGGTGATCTTTCTTATATTTCCATTCTTTTGGAAATTCCATATTTTCTATGAGTTCATCTTTTGACTTTTCTTTGATTATTTCATTTTCCTCCTTGATTTCTATCTCATCCTCCTTTTTGAATACATCATCTTTTTCTTCATTTTTAACCTCTCTTGAAAGAGGGCTAGATTTATCAAAGTCTACGTGAATTGATTCAACTATGGTTAGAGTTCTTTTGTTGTAGACTCTATAGGCTTTACTATTTGTGGAGTATCCTAGGAAAATGCCTTCATTCGATTTAGCATCAAATTTTCCTAAGTTGTCTTTGTTATTTAGGACGAAACACTTACATCCAAAAGCATGAAAGTACTTTATGTTAGGCCTTCTTCCTTTCCACAATTCAGTGGGTGTTTTGTTTAGGTTTGATCTAATGGAGACCCTATTAATTATATAATTAGCTGTATTACAGCTTCGGCCCAAAAATATTTGGGTAGGTCATTTTCATTAAGCATGGTCCTTGCCATTTCTTGGAGGGTTCTATTTTTCCTTTCCACAACTCCATTTTGTTGTAGGGTTCTAGGTGCCGAAAAGTTGTGATTTATGTCATATTTATTACAAAAATTTTCAACATTTTGATTCTTAAATTTTCTTCCTTGGTCACTTCTAATATTTGAGACATAATACCCTTTCTCATTTTAAAGCTTCTTACATAAAGTGATGAATGAGTTGCAAGCTTCTTCTTTGTTAGCTAGGAACAACACCCATGTGTATCTTGAGTAGTCATCAACAATTACAAAGGCGTATTGTTTTCCTCCTAAACTTTAGGTTCTAGTAGGACCAAACAATTCTAAGTGTATGAGTTCTAGGGGTCTACTAGTTGATATATGTTTATTCTTTTTGAAAGTTTTCTTGGTTTGTTTTCCTAATTGACAAGCATCACACACTTTATCTTTGACAAATTTTGTTTTAGGCAAGCCTTTAACTAAATTCTTTTTGGAGAGTTTGGATATAAGATCCATGCTAGCATGTCCCAACCTCCTATGCCAAAGCCAACTATTTTCACTCATGGCTGCTAGGCAAGTTATGTCTTAAGAGATTAAACTATCAAAATTTATGTAATAAACATTGTTCATTCTAAGTGCAGTGAATAACGTTTTTTGATTCTTAGAATCTCGTATTATACATTTGTCTCTCTTAAACATTATTTCACATCCTTTGTCGCTAAGTTGAGTAACACTTAGTAAATTTGCTTTAGACCATCAACTAACAAGACATCATCTATAGAAAATGAAGAGTCTTTACCTATTTTACCTATTCCGATGATCTTTTCTTTTGCATTGTCACCGAAGGTTACAAATCCTCCAGCCTTTGGAGTAAGAGAGGTAAACTTAGATTTGTCCCCGTCATATGCCTTGAACATCCGCTATCCAAGTACCATTTATCCTTAGACGGAGTGGTCCTAAAGCAAACCCACAAGAAATAATTCAAGCTGTTACTTTTGGAACCCAAACCTTCTTAATTTTCTTTAAATTTTGTCTATTTTTAGTATTTATCTTCCACTCATCCTTTACTTTAGTATACTTTTTCTTAAGTGGACAATTAAACATTATGTGTCCTTTCTTTTTGCACATGTGGCAAGTGGTGTGCTCATGAATATTTGTTGATGAAGTACTTACATAATATTTAGATTGATTTACAAAATATCCTATATACAAGTTTTTTTTTCTTTTGTTTGAGGCTCCATTATATCCAATTCCTTCTTTGTTGTTTGCCATCCTTTGTTGTCCTACCATATTTTCAAAATTATCCTTTCCTCTGGTAAAGTTGTAGATGACATTTTCTTTCTCTAGAATTTGGTTTTTGAGATCATTCATTTCTTGCATTTTCTTGCTATCTTCATTCTCTTGAGACTTAGCTAGTTTTTGAGATAAATTATCTATTCTCTTCTCAAGTTCTTCAATTTTTAAGTCTTTTTCTTTTTCAACATGTTTTACAGATTCAAGTTGATTTTTAAGTGCCTCGTTTTTTTGTTTCAAGCTAATGTTCCTTTTTGAGACTTTAATAAACTTGTTATATAGAAAGAGTAATTCATTTTGAAGTTCTTTGTAAGAGGACATACTTTCACACGAATTACTACAAGATTCATTACACGAATCTTCAGAGAGGGAATAATAAGAGTTTACATCTTCGATATGCGCCATGAAGCACATGTTTGCTATTTCTCGATCACTTGGTTCACTTTACAATTCACTCGAACTAGTGTCATCCCAAGTTGCCTTCATTGCAGGCTTCTTCTTCTTCTTGTCCTTCTTGAGTTGTGGGCATTCCGATTTGATGTGCCTGACCTTTTTACAATGATAGCAAGTGGGAGGATCATTTTTATTTTTTTATTTCTTTTTATTGCTTTCTCCTTTTTCAGCTTTTGATCCATTAAATTTTCTAGTGATTTTTTGTTTCTTCTTAAGAATTTTCCAAGCCTTTTAGTTATTAGAGCTAAGTCATCGTCTTCTAATTCACTAGATTCATTATCTTTCTCACTTGAATATTCTTTCAAAGCTTTTAGAGCTATAGACTTCTTATTTTTGTTTTCTGTGCTTCTTTTTTTCAACATCATTTCATAGGTTAGAAGAGATCCTATGAGTTCATATAAAGAAGTTGTTTTAAGATTTCTTCCTTCTGTAATGGCTATGGCTTTTGGTTCCCAAATAGATGGGAGTGCTCTTAGAATTTTATGGATCATCTCATGGGTGGAATAATTTTTTCCTAAGGCACTAAGTGAATTTGTGATATGAGTGAATCTAGTGTACATGCTTGTTATACTCTCATCGGAGTTCATTCTAAAGGCTTCATATTCACTGGGTAACATATCGATTCTACTTTCCCTAACATCTATTGTGCTATCATAGGTTACTTCTAATTTATCCCAAATCTCTTTGGCAGTTTTACATGTCATTACTCTGTTGAACTCATTTGCATCAAGTGCACAGTATAAAGCGTTTATTGCACTTGAGTTAATTTGCAACATTTTATAATCTGAGTCATTTAGTTCTTTATCTTCTTTAGGTACTTCTTTTCCATCAACTAGCTTAGTGGGGATTAAATTTCCATTTGTTACAACATTCCATGCCTTCCAGTCCATAGTTTGAAGGTAGATTCTCATTCGTTGCTTCCAGAAAGTATAATTTAATCCACAAAAAATAGGTGGCCTAGTTAAGGATTGACCCTCACCAAAGCGAGCTACTCCTATTTGTGCCATTTAGATCTTTATATAGCTACTTGTTAGGTTTTGCTATAACTGGGCTCTGATACCAATTGAAATTAGGATAGCTTCCCAAGAGAGGGGTGAATTGGGAATTTAAAAACTTTCTTTTTAATTCCTTTTAAGAATATTTAACTTCTTTTATTGTTTAACCAATTCTTTTACTTGTTTGTTTAATTTGTCAAACACACAATAACTTGGTTTCTTTTATACAATCAACAACACAAGCACTTAAACAACTAAATTACCAAACAACCTTTCAATCAACCACACTATCCAAACTAATCAAACACAATTTGAAAGCAAACAACCAAACCAAAATTAAGATATACAATAGTAAGAAATTAGGACGGTTGTTTGTTTATATATGTCTTATAAATATGAATCAAGCCCTGTAGTTGAATGATATGCTTGTTAAAATAAATTTGCTTCTTTTATATGATTTACAACCACACTATCCACACTCTTCCCAAAATTCAGAATTCAAGTAAATTATTAGTTAATTTTCTTTGGGTGTTTTAACCAAATAACGTACTCCCGTATGGTTTCCGCAAAGTATGGTTTAACCAACATACTCCCTTTCGGTTTTTGCAACCCAAATCAAAATTAAACTTTAAGTTTGTTTGATTTCCAAATATACGTAGTGTATATGATTTCAAATTTAAACCATCCACGCAATATAAATATGCTGAAAATAGAATAAGGGAAAGAGAGAGTGAGACACAGAATTTTACGAGGTTCGGCTTCAACACAACCTACATTCTCGCCTTTGACAAAACCACCAAAGGATTCACTAAATCTGTTCCTTTACCAGGTCAAACAATACCTTTACACACTCCTTCAGAAGGCTAGAGCAGCATCCCTCTAAGCGATAATCCCTCGCCTAGCCAACGATCCACAAAACCTAGAATCGTCACAATCTACAAGAATATAATATAAATTCTGCAGACAAAAGATACTCTCAAAATTTAGAGCAAGTTGTACAAATTGAGATGTAAATTGTACTTTAAAAAAACAAAGCAAATAAGAATATATGAAGTTTTAAAGTTTTTAGAAGTCACCAATGGTTCGTTTAAAAGAGAAATGGAATTGCAAACCGGAACCGAGCTTTGAACCAAAATTGTAGAATTTCTCTCCAGCAAAAGATGTGAGCAAAGAAGAACTTCAGGAGAATTTCAGCACAAGATAAATTTCAAATTTTGTCTGATTTCTCTATTTTCTTGTGTTTTCTCTTTCTTGTTTTTTTCATTACCCAAAGAGGTATTTATAGGTTTTTTCAAAGAATAATGTCCTCATTAAATTAGGTAGCATTAAATTACTCAAATAATTTTGAAATTCAAAATTTTTCAAAAAATAATTTTCTCATTTAATTAGGTAGCAATAAATTATTGAATTAATTTTGAAATTTAAATTTTTTCAAAAGAACAATTTCCTCATTTAATTAAATGATTGAATTAATTTTGAAATTCAAAATTTTTCCAAGGAACAATTTCCTCATTTAATTAGGTAGCATTAAATTATTGAATTAACTTTGAAATTCAAAATTTTTCAAAGAACAATTTCCTCATTTAATTAAATTGTTGAATTAAACTCTTCTTTGCTTAATTAATCTTGGAATATTAACTTGTTTAATCTTGAAAAATGTATTCCAAGACTTAAACTAAAGTCTCTAAGTCTCTTTGCCTAATAAGCTTCAAAATAAAGAAAACATATTTTCAGCTCTTTTAACAAGGTGTTTCTTAGTTTCTTTTGACTTATAAGAGCTTCACATATCTAACTAGCATTTGGCTTTGAAGTACTTTCAATAGTTCTTCTAATTATGGTCTTCTTAAATTCTTCAGCCTCTTTCAGCCTTTTGAGGTTCACTTTTGATTCTGGGTTTGCTTGCCCTTAAACTTCTTCATTTGTCATTCATTGCCTTCAACATTCTAAGAAGCTTTCACTAGATTAACATTGAACTTCAACCTATCAACCTTGAGAGTTCTTTTACCTAAAACACATCACTTAATATCATATGTTAAAGCATCCTTCATTTTGTTATCATCAAAATAGGATTGAAAAGCCTAGTTGGGTCAACAAGATATATATTCACAAAGATTATACAGAGAAATTTACATGCATATACAGCTTTTATACGAATAGTTTCATGGAACAGGTATATATATATACATATACATGTATATAGTTTTATTCAGATCAGTATATATATTACAACTTTATACAAAACAGTATGTACAGTGTTATAGCATGTCATGTTTCCTATTACCATAACATACAGAATATATAGACAGAGTATATAGACAGATATACAGAGGTAGCATCAAGATGCTACAGATACAGTATACAGAGATTACAGTATTTACAGTACAGAAAGATAGTGTTATGGTAATTTTGAAAACATGATGAAAACAGTAAAAGAGTATATATGTAAATATGTATATAGTATCAGATCCTTGTGGAAAGATTACAGACAGATACAATATAGATATAGATTATAGAGCATGGTATCGTTGCTATATACAGATAGAGTGCAATCACATATCTCAGATAGTGTGTGGGTACCATCAACCGTGCTCGGAGAGGTTGCAGCTCTCCAGTTCACTGGGTGGAGGGGGTCGGTTTGACGAGGTAGTAGCCAATCCCGAGCTTAGGAGGGGATGCAATTTGGTCGGGCTGAGGTAGTGTAGAGTATATTGACTTATCTAGAGGGCTGACCAGATGAAGTCCCTCTTACGAGCCGCACAACCCTGTCATGTGGGGTCAAATCATGACGTACAGAGTCCCAGGGATAAAGCACAGTTATGTATATGTATACAGTTTTACCGTATATGATGAATATAGTATGATATTATCAGTATGAAAAGTAGAAAATACAGACGATACAGTATATTTTAAATTGAAAAAGAAAGATATGCTTGAAAGATATGCTTTACAGATTACTCATTGCATTACAGTTCAATTGCTATTTTAAAGTATACTTAACTTAGTCGCCACACACTAGTAATAGCATATTTCCACTTACTGAGCGTCGACTCACCCCATTACTTTAACATTTTTCAGGTGAGCCAGTTAGGCGAGCAGATCAGGCTTGTGGATAGAGAGTGGTTGATCACCCTGGTTATAGGGTGAGTTTTTGAAAGAATTGTGTATATTTTTGAGTAGATGATGCTGGAAGGGTTTTTTTGTATGGCTATGGTCTGTATACACTGGATTCTGGTATTGTATAGTATATGTTTGAATGATTATATGAGTTATGTTTCCGCTGCTTAGGTATGGTTGTAAATACACAAATATATATATATATAAGAAGGTATGAATTTTGAGGATGTTACACACTAGGGTTTAAAGGTTGATTATATAGGTAAACTTGCCCTTAGGATAAGTCTTGATCATTGGATCAAATTGATCAAGTGTAAAACCCACGTGTTCTCTCGTTAAAGATTAAATTTTTAAACTTCTCGCAGGTTCAACCGACTGAGGTCTAAGGTTTAGACGTCTGATGTTCATTAAAGCTTTGAAAAAATTGAACTAGACATAGGGTTAGACGTCTGAAGTTGAGGTTCAAACTTCTGAAGTCCCTACTTCAGACGTCTGAAGGTGTTTTCCGTGTTCTGTGTTTCAACAATTAATTCTTCAAATGACTAAACTAATTCTTCAGTCTTCTAAGGAAATTCTTCAGACGTCTGAAGTAAAACTTCAGTCGTCTAAAGTTGCATCTTTAGACGTCTGAGGGTAATCCTCAGTTGTCTGGGCAGTCCAACTACAGTTTTTTTATTTTATTTTCAAAAATCTTTTTTGCTTTCTTGCTTTGCTTCTTCATAAAACATTTTTCGGGGTTTTAAATAGAGTTTCTAAGTCAATGAAGAACCCCTAAAAGATTTTCATGAGATGCATGAGTCCTAAGATCAGTTTAGGGTATATTTTGAGTTTTGAATTAAATCATATTAAATATGTAAATACATTCAGTTCTAAATACTCATTCCCATGACGATCTTGAACTTGCCGCTTGCATCTTCATTCTTCAACTCTTTTAGTTCCATGGTTTGTGCCAAGATGTATATACTTTAATTTTCATGGCTTTCATGACTTTCTAGCCATCCGTGCATGTTAAATGTTATTCATGTTCACAATATCAATGCATAGATCAAATACCAAGTGATTTGTCATTATCAAAACAGAATTGGACTCATAGAGTCAACAATCTCCCCCTTTTTGATGATGACAAATACACGAGCAAAAATATAAAATGGGTTACGCCTAATAAGACTCCCCCTCAAATAATGCACAATCAAATATTCAGCAAATGAAATATGCTCATACATAATTAGTTTTGCCAACTATTTTTGCTATAACCTAATATTCTTCTCCCCCTTTTGACATCAACAAAAAGGTATATAACAAAACATGATCGGACATAACCTTATATTCTTCTCCCCCTTTAAATCTTAAATTTTTTTTTTTAAATTATTCAACCGTCAGATTTCAAAAATTGTACTGTGAAATATGTTTCTGTGTGTTAATTCAATTTACTTCTCCCTTTTGCTAATGCAGAAAGCTGTGTTGTTGAATTAAATTGCAATGTGAAGATACACAATGTGTCAAATTTCATAGACATGGATAAGCAAAAACAGTCACTAAAGTTCAAAGATTATGTAAGGATTAACATGTGTAAGTTAATATGCACTCATCATGATATGAGTTTAATACCAAATGTGAACAAATGTGATACCAAATGGGAACAAATGAGCCGAATTTGAAATTTTTAACCAATTGTGAATATTAAGTAATGTTGCTCCCCCTGAATTATGTTATCTAATATAATTCTAGGCAACCTCTCAACTATGCATCAGGTCTAATTCACGCCTAATTTGGATAAACCTATCCTCCGCAAGTGGTTTCATGAATATGTCTACTCATTGTTCATTTGTGCATACAAACTCAAGTTTCACATCTCTTTTTTGCACATGATCACGAAGAAAATGATGTCTTATTTCTATATGTTTAGTTCGTGAATGTAATATAGGATTCTTTGAGATGTTTATTGCACTCATATTGTCACATCTTATAGGAATTGTGTCATAGCTTAATCCAAAATCCGTCAATTGTTGCTTCATGTATAGTGTTTGAGCACAACAACTTCCTGCCGCTATGTATTCTACCTCAGCTATGGAAAGAGCAACTAAATTCTGCTTCTTGGAAAACCAAAAGACTAACAAATGTCCTAAGAAATGACATGTGCCACTCGTGCTCTTTCTATCCACTTTGCTACCATCAAAATCAGCATATGAGTAGCTGATAATCTTAAAAAATGTATACTTAGGATACCATAACCCAAGTTCAATAGTTCCTATCAGGCATCTAAGTATTCGTTTGACAGCTAACAAATGTGACTCTTTTGGTGCAGCCTAAAATCTTGCGCACAAACATACGCTGAACATTATGTCAGGTCTGCTGGCAGTCAGATATCATAAGTTACCGATCATTCCACGATAAAACTTGACATCTACTAGTATACGTTGTTCATTTTTGTCTAATTTTAAGGAAGTGCTCATAGGTGTCCCTAGTATTTTTCCATCTTCCATATTAAACTTTTTTAGCAAATCTCTAATGTACTTTAATTGATTTATAAAATTTCCATGTTTCGCTTGTTTGATCTGAGGTCCTAGGAAAAAATTTAGTTCACCCATCATGCTCATCTCAAATTCATTTTGCATAGTGCTTGCAAACTCATTGCTCAAGTCTTTATTTGTTGCTCCAAATATGATATCATCTACGTATACTTGAACTAGGAGCATGTCATCGTTCTTAGACTTTATGAAAAGTGTTGTGTCTATCCTCCCTCTGATAAATCCATTATCTAGTAGAGAACCACTTAATCTTTCATACCAAGCTCTAGGAGCTTGGTTAAAACCGTATAAGGCTTTAGTTAGTCTATAAACATGTTTTGGATACTTATGGTTTTCAAAGCGTGAGGGTTGTTCTACATATACCTCTTCACTTATGTAGCCATTTAAAAATGCGCTTTTGACATCCATTTGATACAACTTGAAATCCTTAAAAGCAACATAGGCTAAAAGCATTCGAATGACTTCCATTCTAGCTACAGGTGCAAAGGTTTCTTCAAAACCTATTCCTTCTTCCTGGTTATAACCCTGAGCTACTAGTCTTGCCTTATTTCTAACAATTATCCCATGTTCATCTTTCTTGTTCTTATATATCCATTTTGTTCCAATAATTGTCTTATTCTCAGGTTTAGGAACTAATGTCCATATTTTATTTCTCTCAAATTAGTTTAACTCTTCTTGCATGGACATCACCCAAGATTCATCCTCAATTGCTTCACTCACATTCGTAGGTTCTTCTTAAGACAGAAAGGCAAAATGATTAATCATATTCCTAAGTGAGGATTATGTGGCTACTCCACGTAATGGTTTACCTATTATTTGATCAATGGGATGACTCTTTATGTATTTCCATTCTCTAGGTAGTTCATTAACCTCATTTTCAATTTGATTAGTTTCAGCAGATGGCTCATTAATTTCATTTCTCTTTTCTGAATCATTTTTAATGGATAGTTTTTCAAATTCCTTATTTATCTCAATTTCATCTTTATAAGTCCTTTTAGAGAAGGGATTTGACTCATCGAATACTACATGAATGGATTCTATAACGGTTAATGTTCGTTTATTATATATTCTGTAGGCTTTACTATCTAAGGCATACCCTAGAAAGATACCTTCATCTAATTTCACATCAAACTTTCCTAAATGTTCATTGTCTCTAAGCACAAAACATTTACAGCCAAAGATATGAAAATATGATATATTGGGTCTATGACCATTCCATAATTGGTAAGGAGTCTTATTTAGAGATGGTCTAATCAAAACTCTATTTAGAACATAGCAGGCGGTATTTATTGCCTCAGCCCAGAAGTATTTAGGTAGTTTATATTCGTTAAGCATAGTTCTGTTTATTTCTTGTATAGAACTATTTTTCCTTTCAACTACACCATTCTGCTGTGGTGTTCTAGAAGCCAAAAAATTTTAAGCTATTCCTAATGAGTTATAGTAGTCTTCCATGCTTTGATTTTTAAATTTTGTACCCCTATCACTTCGGATTTTAGTGACATTACAACCCTTTTCATTTTGAATTTTCTTATACAGTTTAATGAATTGTTCACACACTTCATCTTTGTGACCTAAAAATAGTACCCATGTATATCTTGAATAATCATCAACTATGACGAATGCGTATGATTTTCCTTCTAAACTCTGAGTTGGGTTTGGATCAAATAAATCTAAATGTAGCATTTGAAGTGGCCTAGTAGTAGAGATTACTTTCTTCTTCCTAAAGCTCGTTCTTGTTTGTTTTCCTAGTTGGCATGCATCACAGATTTTATCTTTCACGAATTTAGTCTTAAGCAATCCCTAACTAATTCTTCCTTAAGAAGTTTAGATATTAAGTCCATGTTTGCGTGTCTTAATCTCCTATGCCAAATCCAACTAGCCTCATTTATAGTAGAAAAACAAGTAACATGTTGAGAAACAAGGTTGTCAAGGCTAGTGATGTAGACATTTTTATGACGATCAAAAGTACACAATATTTTGTTTTCATATTTGTTCTCTACAGTGCATTTGTCATGTTCAAATGATACTTTATAACCTTTATCACATAGTTGACTTATACTCAATAAGTTATGTTTCAATCCATCAACTAATAACACATTATCAATGACAAGTGAAGGTTCCTTACTAACCTTACCAACTCCAATGATTTTACCTTTAGAGTTATCCCCAAATGTAATGAATCCTCCATCTTTGGATATAATAGATGCGAATTTAGTTTTATCTCCTGTCATATGTCGCGAGCATCCGCTCTACATATACCACTTGTCCTTCGAGGAGGACAATCTTAAGCACATCTGCAGGACATAATCAGATAACTACTTTTGGTACCCAGATTTTTCTTGGGTCCATGAGGATTAGTACTAGATCCTCCTTTGACTTTCTAGACTTTCTTAATTTTGAAATCTTTATTTTTGAAAGGACGGTCAAATTTTATGTGACCCAACCTCTTACATTTAAAACATGTAATATTTCTATGATAGTCTTTAGTTGGAATATACGATTTTGACTCTCTTACAAAATATCTCATGTAGAGATGTCTCTGTTTAGATTCTCCTTCCCATTAAAACCAAAACCTTCCTTATATAGGGAATTTCTTTGAGCTCCTAGGAGTTTTTCAAAATTAGTTTGACCTTCTGTAAATTTACAAATAAGCTTAGATTTATCTTTCAAATTCTTTTCTAATTCCTCAATTTTCAAATCCTTGTCTTTCATGAGAGATGCATGAGATTCATTTTGACTTTCAACTAACTTTGAAAATACTTTCAATTTTAATTTCAAACCAGAATTTTTCTTATTCATTTTCTCAAGCATTTTAAGGGTATACAGATATTATTGACGCAAATACTTTCAATTAACTTCGAAAATACTTTCAATTTTAATTTCAAACCAGAAATTTTCTTTTTCATTTTCTCAAGTATTTTAAGGGTATACAGATATTCCTGATGCAATTCATCATAAGAAAGCATGTTATTTTCATTTTCTGAATCACTTGAATAGTAAGATGAAGGAGAACAAAAAGATTGTACCTCGTGATCATCGTGAGCCATCAGACATGGATTCGCAATCCCGTCATCACTGGATTCAGATTCTGAACTACTGGTACTATGAGTGTCCCAGCCCGCCTTTAGAGCCTTCTTTTTCTTCTTCTTAGACACTTTCTTCAGCTGGGGACAATCTGGCTTGATATGTCCACATTTTCTATAGTTATAACACATGGGGGGATCCTCTTTCTACTTCCTTCTACTTGACTCTCCTTTTTCTGTTTTTGAGCCCTTGAATTTTCTGGTGTATTTCTTGTTCTTTCTTATGAATTCTCCAAATTTCTTAGTGATGAGTGCCATATTTTCATCCGATTATGAATCACTTCCGTCACTGAAGCAGTGAGATAATGCCTTAAGTGTTGTAGCTTTCTTTGCTTAAATTTGCTCATTCTTCCTCTTATTTATATCATGCTCATAGGTGATGAGCGATCCAATTAGTTCATCAACAAACATCTCCTTGAGACTTCTCCCTTCTGCTATTGCAGTAGCTTTGGCTTCCCAAACCGGAGGTAGTCCCCTGTGTATTTTCACGATCAACTCATAAGTAGGGTAAGATTTACCAAAAGCATTTAAAGAATTCGTGATGTGTGTGAATCTAGTGTACATGAATTGAATAGATTCATCAGTCATCATTTTAAATGCCTCATATTCACTGGTAAGCATGTCTATCCTACTATCTTTTACTTCCTTAGTACCTTTATATGTAACTTCTAATTTTTCCAAAATCTCTTTAGCAGTATTACAGGTCATCACCCTATTAAATTCATTTACATCTAGTGCACAGAATAACAAATTCATTGCAGTAGCATTTATTTGCATAGATTTCCAATCTTCTTTAGTATACTCATCTTCAATTTTGGGTACATTTATCTTATCAACTACTTTCATGGGAACATGGTTTCCCTTAGAAATAATTTTCCACACTTTCCAATTGACTCACTCGAAAAATGAGCAGCTCGAAAGCTATCCCAAGTATAGGAGTTACATCATGTAATATTAAGCCCAAGGGCTAGATCGTCTCCTCAGGGAATGCGTTTTAATCTCAATTTCACGTTCATCCAATCGAAAATAAAAATGCACTGAACTCGGTTCAGATTTGGAGTTTTTTCAGAGTTGTTCAATTTTACTTTTGACGAATTAGATGGCACGTAATTTAAAAATCCTAAAACTAACATGTACTAAATAAAAGAAACAAGAATAGAAACCCTAGTTTACTTAAAGAAACATTGGGACACGCGTTAATAAAAACTGGAAACCTAAAACATGGAACTAAAACATGCAAGAATGGAAACTCTAATCTACCTATGGAAACATCGAAACATGCACTAATTAAAAATGGAAACTACAAATAAGGAATTATAACACGCAGGAATGGAAACTCAATCAAACACACACACGCGCGGAATAAAAATCAAATCTTTAACATGAACTAAAAATTACGAACCAAAATCACAATTTAAATGCAGACTAAAAACTGAACTTTTATTACGAACCAAGAACTCGAAACAAAGTTTAACCACCAATTGACTTAAATGAAAATAAAACACAATAAAAACATAAATAAAAGGAACTAAAGGAATGATAAATAAAAAAAGGAGTTAAATTAAATCCATCCAATCTAATAATAACATTAATTAAAAGAAACATAAATAAATAAATATTAAACTCCACTAAAAAAATTAAAATAACTTAACATCTATTCAAATAATCTTTCAAAATTCTAACAAACAACTAAAGGAGAGAAGAAATATATTGTTGCAATTGAAAACAAAAGAAAGAAAAGAAAAGAATAAAGAAGAAAGAGAGAGAGAGAGGGGCGGCCATGGCAGCAGATTGTAGAGGAGCTCGAGATGATGGCCTTTCGCTGGAGAAGAGGAGCTCCACAGCCGGTGTGCTGGAGATGTTGCTGCTGCTCGTGGTTGCTGGTATAGCAGCAAGGGGGCTGCTGTGTTCCTGGTATAGCAGCAGGGGGGCTGCTGTGTTGCTGGTGTTGCAGCTGGAACAAGGAGGCCGATGGTTTGGTTGATTGCTATTGGAGTTGGCTGTGGGATGGGGAAGGTTGAGAGAGAAATAGAGACAAAGAAAGAACTGCCGGAAGGAGAGAACAAGAGAGAGTTCAAGGAGAGAAATAGAGGAATGAAAAGAGAGTAGTCAAGAGAAAAACTATGGAAGAGAAAAGAGAAAAGAGAAAACAGAAAAGAGAAAGGGAAAAGAGAGAAGGTGAGAGGGGGAGCCCTCGTGGGCTGCCTACCTAGGGGGAAGAAATAGAGGAACTTAAATAGGAGGCATTGGGTGCCCTAGACCAGGATGGAAAGGATTGACCCGTATTGATATATTTTTTCCATTTTTTTCATTTTCTATTCATCGCAAATTTGACTCTTCTGGAGTCATTTTCTCACAAAACTCAAAACACAAAAGTTGTAGATAATCCTTTTCTCTTTCTCCAAAAATTTGAATCGTCTCGATCGGAGCTCGAACAGAAAAGTTATGTATGAAATACGAAAAGGTGTTGGTTTTGATTCTCGGGAATTTTCCTGCGACAAAAAATTACCAAAACTTCATAAATTGTGCACTAAAGTTCAAGAATGATGATTTTGGCACTTTATTAAAATATTGGACAATTTTGGACATTTAATTAAAAATATAAATCGTAAAGCCCAGGTTAAGCGTCCAATTACGCAGTTTCGGCGCGTAATCACCAATCCACATTTAAAAGATATATACTCATTCTACGTTTCTAATAGGTGTAATTTACACTGCAGAAAATAGGTGGTCTAGTGGACGAGTGTCCCTCACCAAATGGAGTTACACCGATGTGTGTCATGTGATCTTTTTACAAAATGAACAGTTAACTCTATGTAAACCCGCACTGATACTAAATGTTAATTCAAGTGTAATCCCAAGAGTGGGGAGTGAATTTGGTATTTTAAAAACCTTTAAGATTATTTACCACTTAATCCCTATTTCTATATTTAAAAAATTAATTGCAGGGGTTTGAAATTGATTCAAATTATTATCTCAATAAATTCGATTTTACCCAATTAATTATCAAGTGCATGTGGGGTTATTCAATATACACACATGCGAGATAGGTAATGAAATGTGTTCCGAAAATTAAAAGGAGTAAAGGGAGAGAGAACGCAAACTCAATTTTTACGAGGTTCAGCCAACCCGGCCTACGTCCTCGCCTTGAGCGACCTAATCAAGGATTCCACTAAATCCCTGCTCCTTTAACTAGGACGGAACTTCCCTTACATCCACTACTTACAAGAGGCACAACTTCCTCCTCACCCTGTTCACAACCCGAATCATGATTACAATATGGAATTTCAAATCTGCAAAACAACTCAATATTACTTCTAACAAAGTTAGTGAGTACAATGGAAAACCTACACATATCCATATGATAAAACTTGAAGCTCAGTATGTATGTAACGATGTAATCGTTATATGAATGATATGCTTCACAAAATTTCCCTTTGAACAAATCTCCCAAAATGATTATATAAGTAAATGCTTTGGAGAACTTAGGGTTTTAGTTTAACTTACTAGATGCAAGAATACCGAATGTGATCTTATTAAAGAGTTGGTCTTGAATATTATGAAGATCTAAGTTCTTGCTATCAAATAATTTGTGAAGTTAAATCTTTGAATAAATAAAAGACTTTGAGTATTGTAAAGATTTAAACACTACCTATCACAACAATATTTCTCACAAATGTATATTGAGAACCTTTATACTTTTCAATTAGGTAGATTTTGCAATAACAAAGTATTGAGTCTTTGAATGAAAATAAGAACTTGAAGATCACCAAATATTCGATATTTAGAAAATCCTTTCACAAATAAATTTATATGTAACAACACAAGGATTTTTCTTTTTCAATAAGAGTAATAGATGTATGAGTATGAGAAATGAAAAATCTTCAAGATATCTATATATTGAAAATGCAAACCAATCCCTTGTTTACCAAAACTCAATCACCAGAGCTTGCTTTCAAGATGTGTAAATGAAATCCCTTCGTTTTGTTGAAATGATTTGCCCAAACTTGATGAGTATAAGTTGGAGTGCAGGCAATTGTATTGGAATATGTTCAAGTCTCTCAATTCTATTCCAAATGTTAGGGCACTAGGGTTTAGAGGTTGATTATATAGGTAAACTTGCCCTTAGGATAAGTCTTGACCGTTGGATCAAATTGATCAAGTGTAAAACCCGCGTGTTCTCTTGCTGAAGATTAAATTTTGAAACTTCCTGCAAGTTCAGACGACTAAGGTCTAAGGTTCAGACGTCTGAGGTTCCTTAAAGTTTCGAAAAAATTGAAGTGGACACAGGGTTAGACGTCTGAAGGTGTTCTGTCTGTTATGTGTATCAACAATTAATTCTTTAGACGACTGAACTAATTCTTCAGTCTTCTGAAGTTGCATCTTCAGAGGTATGAGGGTAATCCTCAGTCGTCTGGGTAGTCCAACTTCAGTTATTTTATTTTATTTTCAAAAATCATTTTTGCTTTCTTACTTTCCTTCTTCATAAAATATTTTCTGGGGTTTTAAATAGAGTCTCTAAGTCAATGAAGAACCCCTAAAAGATTTTCATGAGATGCATGAGTCCTAAGATCAGTCTAGGGTATATTTTGAGCTTCGAATTAAATCATATGAAATATGTAAATACACTTAGTTCTAAATACCCATTCCCATGACGATCTTGAACTTGCCGCTTGCATCTTCATTCTTCTACTCTTTTAGTTCTATGGATTGTGCCAAGATGTCACGCCTTGAACCTGGAAATGGGACCTAGGGGTGAAAATGTAATCTAACCAGTCCCTGTATCATATAAAAACATCCAAGATACAGAACAGAGGATTAGGGTCCTACCCCGTGGGGTTCCTAGGTACCCTAAACACATCCAAACAAAACAGAATGTACACAGCGAAATAAGGTCATTCTATATATATACAGTGTCATACCAGGGTCTATAAAAGAGCAGAAACAAGACTCAATCAAAAATGTACAAACGGGTTCCCAAAACATCTCAAAATGGAAACCCACCAAAACACAGTCCTAGCACTTACCCAAGCGCTAATCGCAGTACACCGGTTACTACACTCCCTACACCAGAACGCTAGTTCCGGTTACTCGAAGGACCTATAAAAATATACGTACAGTAGGGGTGAGACACCTCTCAGTAAGGAAGAACACATGCTATATCAGTGTGTGGCATTTGAGTGTTATCATGATGCAACATACACGCAGTTAAATGCAGTCCAGTACTAATTTACATAGTGCATACACGCACACGCACGCATATGCACACCCATGATCTACCCGGTGTCGTCACACCCCTTAGCCTGAAGCCGGTCCGTGACTCACTCGAAAAATGAGCAGCTCGAAAGCTATCCCAAGTATAGGAGTTCTATCGTGTAATATTAAGCCCAAGGGCTAGATCGTCTCCTCAGGGAATGCGTTTAATCTCAGATTTTACGTTCGTCCAATCGAAAACAAAAATGCACTGAACTTGGTTCAGATTCGGGGTTTTTCAAGATTCTTCATTTCACTTTTTATGAATTAAATGACATGTAAATTAAATTCCTAAAACTAACATGCATTGAACTAAAGAACACTAATGGAAATCCTAATTTACTCAAGGAAACTTAACACGCGTTAGTTTAAAAATGGTCACCTAAAACATGGAATTAAAAACACCCAATGGAAACTAAACCCAACACACACACGCGTAATAAAAATCGAATCTTTAACTGAATAAGAGCTCTAAGCAAAACTAATCTAAATTCTTCAAATTTAACAATAACATCAATTAAAAGCCAAATAGATAAGTAAAAATTAAACTTCACTAAAATAAATTAACATCACTTTAACACTCATTCATATAATCTTTTCAAAACTCTAAATAATAACCAAATAAAGAAGAAGAAAAAACAATATCCTGCTGTAATTTAAAATAAAAGAAAGAAAAGAGCAGAGGAAAGAAGAGAGAGAGAGGGCCATGGCAGCAGATGCAGCTGCTGTGTGTGGCTTGGACAGCAGGAAGGAGTTGCTGTTTTGTGGAGCTGCTGCGAACAGGAACTGCTGCTAGTATGGGAGTTTGCGGCTATGCTGGGAGAAGGCCAAGGATGAGCACTGGCCGAGGGATGCTCTGGTGTGGTGCGTGGCAGCAAGGGGCTGCTGTGTTGCTGGCCGTGTGCAGCAGGCTGCTGCAAGAGAGTTGCTGCCAGTGTCGTGCAGGAGCTGCTGGAACAGGGGCAGGTTGCAGTGGGATTTAAGGAAGAAAAGTAGGGAAAGATTGGAGAAGAGAATAGGGAAGAATAATAGGAGAAAACAAAGACAGAACCAAGGAAAAACAAGAAGAGAAAGGGGAAGAAGAGAAGGGAAAAGTAGGAAAGAAAAGAGCAAAGTAGAAATTGAAATAAAATAAAACAAAGAAGAAGAAGAAGAACAGAGGAGTGTGGGCTGGGGCAGCGCCCAACAGCCAGAGAAAGGAAAAAAGGAGAGAATAAAAAGGGGAATTCGGTGCCCTAGGATCCGGATTACCCAACCCGACCCGGCCATGCATGGCCGGGTCATATCAAATACCCATTCATATATATATTTTTTCTCATTTTATTTGTTCTCTATTCGTCGCAAATTCTGCTCTTCTAGAGCCTGTATCTCACAAAACTCAAAACACAAAAGTTGTAGATGATCCTTTCCTCTTTCTCTATAAATTTGAATCGTCTCAATTGGAGCTCGGACGGAAAAGTTATGTACAAAATACGAACAGGTATCGGTTTTGATTCCCCGGGAATTTTCCTACGACAAAAAATTACCAAATTCTCATAAATAGTGCAATAAAGTTCAAGAATGATAATTTTGGAATTTTATTAAAATATCGGACAATTTTAGACATTTAATTAAAATATAAGCCGTAAAACCCGGGTTAAGATGCCAAATTACGCAGTTTCGGTGCGTAATCAGTCCGTGACATTCTGGCATTGGCCCATAGGCAACCCGTGAAGCACAACACCACTGGCACATGGCTAGTCCCAGACTTCCATGGCATCGTACTGGCACTAATTGGTGGATCCACACCCTTCGATGATCAGCCGGTATAGGCTCACGCCCTCGGATATAGAGCCGGACACTCTTACCTACGTGGCAGGTGATAAACACACGCCCTCAGATATAGAGCCGGACACTCTCAGTACCTGGAACAATTTCGGAACCCCGTTCCTACTAGCAATTTAACCAATCACACGCACATGCCTGTTCATATAACCAAACAACTCATACCCATTTAGTAATCTAAAATCATGGTTCTCCAAACATATACAGTTTAAAACAAGTCAAGTCACAGTCATCCCTATAACACAGTAGAAATCAACATATACACTCAGTTTTCAACAAAACTAGGAATGCAACCCGTCGCCTCCTTTTTCCCCAAAATTGTAATCATGAAAATCCCATAGTTTTCCTTGTTAGATTCCCCCAAATGAGTAATCAAAACACACATAGGACTGTGAACCATAGTTCCACCGAGTCCGATTTCGAAAATAACCGATATAAACACAATTCCCCTTACCTTTTCCCCGAATAGCAAATCCCGAACTCTAAGGTCTCTAAACAATGAACCGAGTTCCAAAACCTACAACCAACAGTACAGAATATACTCACAACACCGTTCCCTACAAAACTACCGAATCAAAATTGAAAACCGAGCCTTACCTCGATTTTTTGCCAAAACCCAAAAATCTCCCAAACGAGATTCTAATCCGTAGAACTTGTAAAGAATTCTTCCACGATCCTCGTGGTAACTTCATATCTACGATTCTCGCGAAGAATGACAAAGAAATCTAGAGAGATAGAGAGTAGGGAGAGTTCTAGAGAGATAGAGAGAAGATATTTGAGTTTCTTAGCTTGGAAGTAATGAAAAGTGATATTTATAGCCCTTTGACCTGGGCAAACTCGTTGACGAGATGGTGTCCTTGTCGACAAGGCTATATAGTCTTCTCATCGATGAGACGGTGGATTCATCGACGAATCCTGATATCACCGGTTTCCCAAAACTCCTTGGCTTCTCCTCGTCGACGAGCCTCTGAACTTTGTCGATAGGAGATGCATGGCCTTCGTCGACGAACTCTGGCTTTGTTGACGAAGCCTGTTCAAATTCCAATTTTTTTACCACTCTCTTATTTATTTAAACCTATTTATCACGGTTCGGGTTCTTACAATCTTCCCTCCTTACAAAAATTTCATCCTCGAAATTTGCCATTTCTTATTCACAACCCGCACATACAACTGAATACATACACGCAATAGTAACAAGAAAATGGTGACTACTACAGCGCAACGCCATCATATCCATACACATACATACCCTCACTTATAACGGAGGAATACCGTGGTTCACATACAACCGTCTCAGGATTTCACAATACACACACTCCTAACGACTAACCACC
Source organism: Malania oleifera (assembly GCF_029873635.1). Taxonomy (NCBI): domain Eukaryota; kingdom Viridiplantae; phylum Streptophyta; class Magnoliopsida; order Santalales; family Ximeniaceae; genus Malania; species Malania oleifera. Next base: position 109,476,786 of record NC_080424.1, read on the forward strand.
TATCCCAACCCGAAGTAAGATAATGTACAAGTGCTCAAAACAACTGTGGATACTTCCGGTGTAATTCTGTTTCCAGTTCCCAAGAAGCTTCCTCAATCTCATGGTTTTGCCATAATACCTTCACTAACGGTATCTCTTTAGTACAAAGCTTCTGAACTTTACGGTCCAGAACTTGAACATGTATCTTCTCATACGCTAAAGTATCCCCAATTTCCAACTCATCATAACTGATAACATGTGAAGGATCCAACACGTACCTTCTCAACATGGACACGTGAAACACATTGTGGACCCTCGAGAGTGCTAGAGGTAATGCAATCCTATAGGCTACCGGACCCACTCGCTCAAGAATCTCGAATGGTCCGATATACCTCAGGCTCAACTTGACCTTCCTTCCAAATCTCATCACCCCTTTCATTGGAGCGATACGCAAAAATACCTTACCCCCTACCTCGAACTCTAAATCACGGCAGCGAACATTTGATTAACTCTTTTGCCAACTCTGAGCTGATCAAATCCTCTCCCGGATCAAACCCACCTTCTCAGATGCCTGCTGTACAAGTTCAGGTCCTAACACCTGACGTTCACCAACCTCATCCCAACACAAAGGAGATCGACACCTCCGACCATACAAAGCCTTGAACGGTGCCATCCCGATACTAGACTGGAAGCTGTTATTATAAGCAAACTTTACAGGTGGCATAAACTGTATCCAGCTACCACCGAAGTCTAACACACAAGCTCGCAACATATCTTCCAATATCTGTATCGTCCTCTCCGACTGTCCATCAGTCTAGGGGTGGAACGCTATACTGAAAGTAAGCTTCATCCCCAATACCTCCTACAAACTCGTCTAGAATCAAGAAGTAAACCTCGGATCTCGATCTGATACAATGGACACCAGTACCCCATGCATTTTCACAATCTCATGCACGTACATATTTGCTAGCCTACTCAAAGGATAGCCAACCTTCATCGATATGAAATGAGCAGATTTTGTCAATCTATCCACGATCACCTAGATAGCATTCTGCCCGTGAAGCGCTGGTGGCAAACCAGTCACAAAATCCATGGAAATATGCTCCCATTTCCACATCGGAATAGGCAAAGGCTGCAACGGCCCTGCTGGCCTCTGATGTTCAGCTTTTACCTGCTGACACGTCAGACATTGCTCCACGAACTAAGCAATCTGCCTCTTCATACCAAACCACTAGAAAGTCTCGCGCAAGTCCCGATACATCTTTGTACTACCAAGATGTACCGTATATAAAGAACGATGCACTTCCTCCAGAATCGTCTTTCTGATCTCATCGTCGTTTGAAACACATAGTTTGGTCCCAAACCTCAGCACACCTCCCTCAGAGATGTTAAACTCTGTAACCAGTCCCTGCTGTACCTTTTCCCTAACCTCTGTCAACTCTGCATCACTAGCCTGCGCGACCTTTATGCGCTCAACGAAGGTCAGCTAGACCACCAAACTAGCAAAGAAAGCCTGATGATCACCAGACACCAACTCTATACCTGAGCTCTCCAAATCCCGTCTGATGTGACACTGAGTTACAACCGCAGATACAGCCACAGGTCCCGACTTCCGACTCAACGCATCGACTACCACATTAGCCTTCCCCGGGTGATAACTGATCGTGCAATTGTAGTCCTTAATCAACTCAAGCCACCGTATCTACCTCATATTCAACTCCTTCTGTGTGAAGAAATACCTGAGACTTTTATGGTCAGTGAAGATCTTATATTGCACACCATACAAATAGTGTTGCCAGATCTTCAGTGCATATACAACAGCAGCCAACTCTAGATCATGCGTAGGGTAATTCTTCTTGTACTCCTTCAATTTCTGAGAAGCATACGCTACTACTTTACCCTACTACATAAACACACATCCCAAACCTTTCAGAGACCCATCGCTATAAATCACAAACCTATCATCCCCCGAAGGAATGGTCAACACGGGAGCAGTAACCAGTTGGTGCTTCAATTCCTAAAAGCACTGCTTGCAATCATTGGTCCACTCAAACTGTACTCCCTTCCTGGTCAATCGAGTTAGAGGTCCAGACAATTTAGAAAATCCCTCCACGAACTGACGATAGTAACCCGCCAGTCCTAGAAAACTCCGAACCTCTTGTACATTCTTCGGCCTCACCCAGTCGACCACAACTTCAATCTTGCTAGGATCAACTGATATACCATCTCCAGTAACCACATGGCCTAAGAACGTAATCTGAATCAACCAAAATTCACACTTCTTCAGTTTCGCATACAATTTCTTCTCCCGTAGAATTTGCAATACTGACCTCAAATGGTCTTCGTGCTCTTTCGAACTCCTCGAGTATACCAGAATGTCATCAATGAACACCACCACGAACCGGTCCAGGTACTCATGGAAAACCCTGTTCATCAAATCCATAAACACCACTGGAGCTTCGTCAACCCAAAATGCATGACCAAAAACTCGTAGTGGCCATATCTAGTTTGGAAAGCCGTCTTCGCTACATCCTCAGATCTGACTCTCACCTGATGATATCTTAACCGTAAGTCGATTTTTGAAAAGACCTGCGTCTCCTGTAACTGGTCAAAGAGATCATCTATCCGAGGCAAAGGATAGCGATTCTTCACAGTTATTTTGTTAATCTTATGGTAATCAATGCACATCCGCATCAACCCGTCCTTCTTCTTCACAAACAATACTGGAGCTCCCTAGGGCGAAACACTACGTCGAATGAATCCCCTTTACAGTAATTCCTGCAATTGCTCATTCAACTCTCGAAGTTCAATTGGAGCCATCCGGTATGGAACTTTAGAGATCGGTGCCTTGCCAGGCAGGAACTCTATCACAAACTCCACCTCACGATCTGAAGGTAAACCGAGTAAATCATCTGGAAACACATCCGGGAACTCGCTGACTACCTGAATGTCCTCGAGCCTTAACTCCTTCCGCGGCAGTTCCTGCATACAAGCTAGGAACCCCTGACATCCGTCCAAGAGTAGCCTCCTTGCCTACAATGCCGATAGAATCTGTGGCGTCGAATGCACACACGATCCCACAAATTCATACTTTTGCTCCCTTAGAGGTCTGAAAACTACTACCTTCCTACGACAGTCGATCACATCATAACTGGAGAACAACCAATCCATCCCCATAATGATATCGAACCCCGATATGTCGTATACCACAAGATTCGCCGGTAGCAGCTTCCCCTGAATTACCCCTAGGCAGTCTTCCAATATCTTCTTACAGAAAGATACACTCCTAGATGGCATGGTAACAGATAACACCCCGTTCATGACTTGGGTCTCAAACTCACACCGTCCCACAAAATTCACAGATACAAAAGAATGGGTTGCACCCGAATCAAACAAAACAGAAGCCTTATTCGAAAGCAATAATAAGGTACCTGTCACCATGTTCCCTACATGCTCAGCGTCCACTGGAATAAGAGAGTATACTCTGGCCGGAGCTGTATTCATATGAACGGTTCCCCAAGGTATCTAGTTGCTCCCTCAGTTCACACTAGATGTAAGCACATCTCGCTTCGGTGCCCGACAATCACGAAACATGTGACCTAACTGGCCACAGTTGTAACAGTTACCTCCAAATGACCGGAACTCACCCTCGTGCCATTTGTGGCATCTGGTACAACGTCCACTAGTATGGCTCATCTGAGAATCCTAGCGCTCGGAATTCTGACGGTAGCTCAAGGCCTTGTTCCTCTTCTTCCATGATCCCTGACGAGATCCTGTCTGCGAACCAGAAGGTACCGTCCTCTTCCTCGATTCCTAATCCACCTTATCCTCTCATATACAAGTCTCAATCATCGTGGCTTTATCCACCAACACTGAGAACTCGCGGATCTAAAGCATACCCACTAGTCTACGGATATCCTTCCTCAAACCCTTCTCGAACCTCCGAGTCTTCTCATACTCGCTCGAGATCAAACACGACGCAAACTAGGACAACTCGATATACCGAGCTACATACCCCTACACCGTCATACTCCCCTGTGTCATAACAGAAAACTCATATGCCTTCGCATCACATACTGAAGCTGGGAAGTATCTGTCGAAGAACACCTCCTTGAAATGGCTCCATGACATCTCCTCAGGACCATCCCTCTGCTTCTCCAGCAGATTCACCGCAGTCCAACATCGACTCGCCTCCCCGAATAACTAGAAGGTAGCATAGAGGACTCGCTGCCTATCCATGCAGTGCAGGACCTTAAGATCCTTTTAGTCTTCTCCATCCAATCCTCTGCTATCATTGGGTCAGGTCCCCTAGAGAACATCGGAGAATGCATGTGTGTGAATCTCTCAATGGTGCACCCCGCAATGGTAGGAGAGCACTCGCGTCTCCTCACACTCCACCCGATCTCCCATAACACCTGCCTCGTCAGACCTCGAGGCACAGAATGAGACTCATCACTCGCAGTCTCCTCGGAACCACTTCCTAGGTCATTATCCTTGGGCTCCATACTGTAGCACAATAGTAATCTATCAGTATTCCTACATCACATACAATTAACATAATGATCTACACTAATCGTGTAAACTACTCCCTGCCAGGTCCAGGTCTGTCCTATCACACCGACACGAAAGTCATCAATGATCTGCCCTGCTTTTACTAGAATTGTCATCCCAGGAAAAACATGGAATACCGTCAACAAATCTCGGTCTAGCAACTGAACAACCCTCAACCAACTCTACCCATATCCAACATCCTACACTCTGGTATGTACTCACAGTTATGCCTAACCAAGTCTACAAGACCTAACAACCTGGTTAGCTCTGATACCAAACTGTCACACCCTGAACCCGAAAATGGGACGCAGGGGTGAAAATGTAATTTAACCTGTGACAACCCGAATAAAAATGGAATTTAAATAATAAAGAGGAAGGGAAATTAAAAAAGTAACAGAAGGAGGAAGTCAACTTCGTCGATGACATTGGACTTTGGAAGGAATAACCAAAGGGAATCATCAGGGCTTCATCGACGAATACAGGGGATTTGTCGACAAAGGTTTAAGGGAATTCATCGACGAAGGCTGAATTTCGTTGATGAGAAATTACCGAGAGAGGTTTTGAGCCGACTGAATTTCGTCGACAAAGATTGAATTTCGTCGATGAAATTATTAAAGGATTCGTCGACGAATGACGTGGCTCGTCAACGAATCCCCTGTTCTATAAATATTAAAATCTGGATTTTTACTTCAAGATTAAACTAACTCTCTCCTCTCTCTCTCTCCTCTTCGGCCCTCTCTCTCTCTCTCATCGATTTTGGGCCAGATTTACGCCGAATCGACAATCTGAAGTCACCACGACGCTCCTGGGGAAATTCTCTCCAAATTTGTCGGAGCGGATCATTGGTGAAAGCAAGTTGAAAATCATCCCTAAGTTAAGGTAAGGCTTTTTAAGCCAAATTTGGTCTTATGGTAGTTATAGGAAATGATATACACGCGAAAATATTAAGGTTTAATACTGAAAATTTTCAATTTCAGGGTATTGATCAAGAAATCCTACGGGGGTTAGACCAGGATATTTTTAGGGGCTTTCTCAGTAGTCAGGTAAGGGAATAAACTAAAGTAGTTACTTTCTTGCGAATTATTGTTATTTATGAGAAAATTTATTTTCAGGAAAAGCATACATTATATTTATATAATGCGAAGGAAATGTACATTTGAGAAAATATTATTACTATGTTGAAATGTATATATATATATGTATGAGATGCCAGAAACTGTGATTTTAGAATACAATCTATGGTTTTATATAGCAAATGTGTGGCATGAATATTATTTTATATGGAAGAATATCATGATATGACAAATATACGAATGGAATCGTTTTGAGAAATTCGGAAAGAGTACAATACATTACAATGTTGAAATACATAGTAAATGATTTATTTTCAGAATGATATGTATGATATGTTCGGTGCAAGGCTGTAATTTATGAAATGTTCGGTGCAAAGCCGTGATATATGAAATGTGTGGCACAAGGCCGTGATATATGAAATGTTCGACGCAAGGACGTGATATATGAAAGATTTGGCGCAAGGCCATATTTATGCAATTATGAAAGATGCTATATGATTATGTATTATACGTTATTAGAACCCGGATGTTAGTTTAGTTTAGTTCAGGAGCTCGGTACCGTAGCTATATAGATCAGATATCTATGTTCAGACTTGTGCTAACCACCCCATGAGGGGGTGGGAGATGGATAGTCGATGTGGCTTTCAGTGTAGAGTTGTAGACGTCCACCTGGCAGTTCGGACCAGGGTGTGGCAGGCACATCGTACTTACAGACATTTTTGACTCAGCAGTGGTTGGCCAGCCATTGTCGGGTCCTTCCTTCGGGCTGCACAACCCGTCATGGAGGGTAATACATGACATTAGCTAGCTATTTATCCTGGGTATGTTTTTAGTATTACCAGTTATAACAGATGTTTTATGTACGTTATGATATATTAATAAATGTGAAAGTATATGAGAATTTAGTATGTTATGATGAATGTTTACCGATATATGAAATGTACTGTATATGTATAATTGCATTAAATGTTCATGTTGCCACACAACTGTATTTAGTTTATTTTCCCTTACTGAGAAGTGTCTCACCCCCGAACTTAATTAATTTTTTAGGAGACCCTGAGAGACCGACGGGTCGTGGCCGCCGTTGAGTGAGTTGAGCTTCCCTGCTAATAGGGTAAGCAGTGAACTAGGATTAGAAGATTTTTGTTGTATGATCCTAGTGTTATTTTGACTTTTTGGAGATTGTAAACATATATAGTTTATTGATGATGTAGTAAACTCTGGTATTATGTTTTATGGCTGGATGTATGAAATTTTATACTTGCTGCTGCTTAGGTTTCTACTGTGAATGACAGGTGTCCCTGTTACCCACGGGTTCGGGTTGACCATTTATTTATTATGTTTCATTTTATATTAAGGAAATTGAGGTTGTTACATAACCAGTCCTTGTATTACACAAAAACATCCAAGATACAAAACAGAGGATGAGGGTCTGACCGCGTGGGGTTCCTAGGTGCCCTAAACACATAAAAAAAAAACAGAATGTATGCAACGGAATAAGGTCATTCTATATATATACAGTGCCATACCAGAGTCTATAAAAGAGCAGAAACAAGGCTCTATCAAAAATGTACAAACGAGTGCCCAAAACATCTTAAAATGGCAACCCACCAAAACACAGTCCTAGCACTTACCCAAGCGCTAATTACAGTACACTGGTCACGACGCTCCCTACACCAGGACGCTAGTTCCTGTTACTCGAAGGACCTGTAAAAATGTACGTACAGTAGGGGTGAGACACCTCTCAGTAAGGAAGAACACATGCTATATCGGTGTGTGGCATTTGAGTGTTATCATGATGCAACATACATGCAGTTAAATGTAGTCCAGTACTAATTTACACAGTGCATACACGCACACGCACGCATATGCACACCCATGATCTACCCGGTGTTGTCACACCCCTTAGCTTGAAGCCGATACGTGACATTCTGGCATTGGCCCATAGCTAACCCGCGAAGCACAGTGCCACTAGCACATGGCTAGTCCCAGACTTCCATGGCATTGTATCGGCACTAATTGGTGGATCCACACCCTTCGATGATCAGCCGGTATAGGCTCACGCCCTCGGATATAGAGTCAGACACTCTTGCCTATGTGGCAAGCGATAAACACATGCCCTCGGATATAGAGCCGGACACTCTCAGTACTTGAAACAATTTCGGAACCCCGTTCCTACTAGCAATTTAACTAATCACACGCACATGCATGTTCATATAACCAAACAAACCACACCCATTTGGTAATCTAAAATCATGGTTCTCCAAACATATACAGTTTAAAACAAGTAAAGGCACGACCATCCCTATAACACAGTATAAATCAACATATACGCTCAGTTTTCAACAAAACCAGGAATGCAAACCGTCGTCCCCTTTTTCCCCAAAACTGTAATCATGAAAAACTCATAGTTTTTCCCTTTAGATTCCCCTAAATGAGTAACCAAAACACACACAGGACCGTGAACCACAGTTCCATCAAGTCTGATTTCGAAAATAACCGATATAAACACAATTCCCCTTACCTTTTCCCCGAATAGCAAATCCCGAACTCTAAGGTCCCTAAACAACGAATCAAGTTTCAAAACCTACAACCAACAGTACAGAATATACTCACAACACTGTTCCCTACAAAACTACCGGATCAGAATTGAAAATCGAGCCTTACCTCCATTTTTCGCCAAAACTCGAAAATCTCCGAAATGAGATTCCAATCCGTAGAACTTGTAGAGAATCCTTCCACGATCCTCGTGGTAACTACAGATCTACGATTCTCGTGACGAACAGCGAAGAAATCTAGAGAGATAGAGAGTAGGGAGAGTTCTAGAGAGAAAGAGAGAAGATATTTGAGTTTCTTAGCTTTGAAGTAATGAAAAGTGATATTTATAGCCCTTTGACCCGGGCAAACTCATTGACGAGATGGTGTCCTCATTGACGAGGCTCTATAGTCTTCTCGTCGACGAGACGGTGGATTCGTCGATGAATCCTGATATCACCGGTTTCCCAAAACTCCTCGGCTTCTCCTCATCGACGAGCCTCTGAACTTCGTCAATGAAAGATGCATGGCCTTCGTCGACGAACTCTGGCTTCGTTGTTGACGAAACCTGTTCAAATTCCAATTTTTTTACCCCTCTCTTATTTATTTAAACCCATTTATCACGGTTCGAGTTCTTACACGAGATGTATATACTTTAATCTTCATGGCTTCCATGACTTTCTAGCTTTCCGTGCATGCTAAATATTGTTTTGTTCATAATCTCAATGCACAAATCAAATACCAAATGATTTGTCATTATCAAAACAAGATTGGACTCACAGAGTCAACAGTTTTTAATTAATTATTTGATTGTGTCAGACATCTTTCTCTGAAGCCTTTTGTAGAAGCTTTTACAGGCTTTCTCCAAAACCTTGTTCCAAGGAATTAAACCCACCTGCAAGAGTTGGAGTAATAAAGACTAGAGATGGAGAAATGGTTTGGAATTATAGAAATTTATTATAAAAAACGACGGGAATAAACACGAATGCGCATGAAGAATTTGGAGATGGCGCCACAACATTTGCTGAGCTCCCGCCGGACTTAGGGGAGCTTGCCGGCGTCGATGAGGATGATGTGGGATTGGTGGGTGTCAATGTGGGAGGCAACGGGGTTGGTGCAATTTCCGATGTGGGGAAAGTCGCCGACAGAAATGGTGATGTCGGGGATGGAGCGAGTGAAGGAGGGACAACTATTGATGGAGAGGGAGACATCGTTGGAGACTGTAGAGGGGTAGCCGCCGGAGTTGGCAACTTCGGAGCATAGGCTGGTGTAGGGGATGGACGTGCCATGCAAATCTCACTGGGTGGTCCAACAAGATTTGCTTGGGAAATAAACTAATCCTAATCTTGACACGTGACAAATCTCACAACTTGGTCTAACTAGATTTGTCCTAACGTGTGACAAATCTCGCTACTTGGTCTAATGAGATTTGTCCTAACACGTGGCAAATCTTGCTACTTGGTCTAGTGAGATTTGTTTAAATCTCGCTGGATCAAGTATCGAAATTATGTGAGCGTCATTCCGGGAATAATTTTCTCGAACATGGTATTATTTAATATATTATTATAAATTAATAATAAACTGGGAAAAAACTCCTTTGGGCTGAATATTTGGAGTTTTTTCTCAACTCATTATTAATTTATAATAATATATTAAATAATACCCTTTTTGAGAAAATTATTCCCAGAATGACGCTTGCGTATAAATTTCGTTAGACCAAGTAGCGAGATTTGCCACCCATCAGGACCAGCTTATTTCTTAGACAAATCTCATTAGACCAAGCAGCTAGATGTGCTTGTCACGCGTTAACAATCAATTGAGCTACCATTTAAATCTCGCTGGATGATCCAACGAGATTCGCCTGGGTAATCCGTTTATTTTGCTTTCCCTCCCGGGCGAAACCACTGGCATGCATTAAATGATTTGGGGCTGTCAGGTACATCTCACTGCCTTGGAGCAGCGGCTACTACGCCTCCAAGGTTTCCTACTCTATTGTGCGCTGCGTGTGGGGTTTCCATCCTAAAAAAAAAAAAAAACAATTGAAAATGCAACTGAGCAGTAGAACTACTTTTAGAAAGAATTAGTTGGTTTATAAATTATGCGTGCTCTGCAGTATGGATTATAAAGAGATATACCTCATGGTCATGGAGGAAGTTATGATCCGGTGTTTGTTGAGAAACCATGATGTTAAAGAGGGGGAGGAGGGGAAGATTTGAACGCAGCTAGGTAGCTAGGTTGGATGGGGGCGAGGAGTAGATCTTGATGGACGCATGGATTATAATCAAAACAAGAAACAATGGAGGGCTGGCGCAGGAGCCCTTTATGGAGAAAGTGAAATGGAAAGAAGATGATGAAAGTGAAAAGGAAAAATCAAAAATGAAGGGAAAGAGAAAACTGGTAATGGCGCCAATGGTTGGGGAAGCAAAATGACGGTTATGCCCCTGCAAATTTGAGTGTTTAGTTTCATTTGGTTGTATAAATTCATAAATTAATTAATTACGATGAACACAAAGGACAAGCATTGCTGCTTTTTCTGCCTGCTTGCCCAGACTCCAAACTTTTATTTTTCACAGTTTTTCCAGTTATCTGTCTGTCCGCCTAGAGTCTGGCCGGACCATCCGAAAGATAATTTTTTTTAAAAAAAATAAGGTAATTTTTTTTAATTATTTGAAAAATTTTAACTAACTTTTTGAGAGAAAAAAAGGTTTTCATTTTTTTCCATTTCAAATTTTCAACAATTATTAAAAAGTTGTTATTTTTTTTTCATTTTTAATTCGTTTTGTATTAAATAAATAAATAAATAATAATGAAATTTAAATGTATTAATGCGTTTTGTGAAATTTAATTTAAATTTTAAATAATTAAAAGACACTACCTTATTTTTTTTAATATTTTAAATGTATATTTAAAAAATTTTAAAAATTTTTTTAATTATTTTTTAGATTTCCAACTCTTATTTTGCACCTGAAAGAATCTAAAATATTTTTTATTTTTTAACTTTTTCTATATTTTTAGAAACATTTTATTTTTTATGTTATTTCAAATATTTTCAGATTTTCATTAATCTTTATTATATGTAAAGATAAGAGATGGCGAGAGAGTCAAGTGATGATGGAGAGAGAGAGAGGGAGGACATGATGATGGAGTTTTGTCAGAGTAGCTTATTGAGGATGGGATCATGGGGATGGAAACCCCACACGCGGCGCACAAAAGAGTAGGAAATCTTGGGGGCATAGCTGCCGCTGCTCCGAGTTTACGAGATGTACCTGACAACCCCAAATCATTTAATATATGTCAGTGGTTTCATCCGAAAGGGAAAGCAAAACAGACGTTAAAGTATTTTCCAGGCAAATCTTACTGGATCGTCTAGCAAGATTTATTTAAATCTCGTTAGATGAAGTAACAAGATTACGTGAGCATCATTTTGAGAATAATTTTTTAAATAAAATATTATTAAATATATTATTATAAATTAATAATAAATTAGGAAAAAACTCTCAATATTTGAGATGCAATTTCCCTCCTAGTGGACCCCACTTAACCACGCAGGGGCGGCAAAGCACAACCATGCCCTTGTCTCCGCTTGGAATCGAACCTCTCATACTCCGTAAAGAAACCTCCTGCTTTATCAGTTAACACTGCGCCATCCCCACGAGCGCAACGGGTCTATATTTTTGTTATGCCTTCAAGTGTCAAAAGGGTCAAGACATTCAGAAACAACGCCATTGTTAGGGTTTTAGAAGTGCGAAATCATCTAAATGGAAAAAACGGTCTCCCTCTCTCTCTCTCTCTCTCTCTCTCTCTCCATCTGCCCAGCTCAAGTACAATTGTTTTTCTTGTTCTAATTTTGGTTCATCCTTTCCATGCGTATCTAAATCCGTTATGTTTATTGATACTGCTTTTCAGGAAGAAGAAGAAGAAGAAGTGGTAGCTGTCTTGAGACGGTTGCAAGAGTGCGTAGATTCCCATCCAGATGACCCTTCCCACCATTTTAATCTTGTAAACACGTATACTATATACTTGCTACTTATGTTGATGCAATCCCCAAATTTTCATTTTTGTTTTGAATTTAAATGTTTGTATTATCTACAGCAATAGGTTTTTTAAGCATTTGCGTTTTGCTTGTTCAATTTAGGGGCTGCTCTTGTGGGAAAAAGCTGAAGGCTCGAAGGAGGTCAAGGAAAAAGCAGCGGAGCATTTCGTGATATCCGTGAAGTTAAATCCAAAAAATGGAGCTGCTTTCAGATACTTGGGGCATTATTATAGCAGCGCAGTATCTGCAGATACGCAGAGAGCTCTCAAGTGTTACCAGAGAGCCGTTTCCCTCAACCCGGACGATTCCCTATCGGGGGTGAGTTCATGGTTTCCTTGTACAACAAGCAAAGAGTCTTTTTAGTTCATTTTTTTCAATTCCATTTTTCTTCAGTTTTTAAAATGTTATTATGATTATGATTAAGGAAAAAAAATCATATAGAATTATTCTACTAAGAGATAATTAAATCTGAACCTTTATTTATTTTCTGACCGTTCTGATAGTATGTAGGAGGGAGATGGACACAGTTTGCTGACTCTACAAATCTCAACGATAGAATACGTCTTGAGGATTTTAATCTGATTATGATATATGATTTTTTTCTCAATGATTGTTTGTGAAAATCAGGAAGCCTTGTGTGATTTGTTGGATGAAGGAGGAAAAGAGAGTTTGCAAAATGCAGTGTGCCGGGAGGCTTCAGAGAAGTCCCCAAGAGCTTTCTGGGCTTTTAGGAGATTGGGTTATCTACAGGTATTCTGTTCTCTTCTGTGTTATTTTTTTCCCCCTCTTCTTCTTCTTGATAGAATAGAAGCTTAGTGTCACGGGCCCCCAAATAAAGACACTAATAAGGCCACGCGGCACTCGTTGAGAGCTCTCCCCCCAACCGAGTCAGTCAATGATTATACATTCAAACTTGCAGGCAGGGGCATCACATGAACCTCTTTAACCACATGTTAGTCTTGAATTTATTATTAAAGACAACACAGTTCACATAAGCAAGAGACATTCATATAGAAAACATTCATAGATTAGTAAAGTACATCACAATCCATCATAAGGAAATACAACGATGAAAAGGACCACTTTTTTTATTCAATTAAGATATTAACAATACAAACATCAACACAAATAGTTTGTTTTTATATATAAATCCTTGGAGAGTACATATGAAGTCAATATCTCCCCCTCCATTTACCCCATTGCATTCTCACTCCCTAACATGCTCCCTCACTCATTTTATTGACGTGCTCATCGATTTGCTGCAAAAAGTCTTCATCCTTCCGATTCTAGTATCGTTGTCTTAGAATTCAGGAATTCTTGAATCTTTTGGATGGTATGCTAGAGGTCTTTGGTCATCTCCCAACTATTCTCTTCTTCTCCCAACATTGTCCATGTAACTAGGTACTATTGTTGTTGCCGACTCAGTTTGTGAGGACCTCTTCAACATCTTTGGTTGTAGTCTTCTTTTTGAAGATGATTGATCTCCTTGACTTTTGTTAGTTTGTATGTTCTTCATCAACATGGAATGGTTTTAAGTTGCTGAGGTGAATCATTGGGTGAATTGGTTGCTTGTGAGTCTGTGACTCTTTATCCGCTTTGGTTGTTCAAGTTGGTAAGATGCATGTCTGACTTTTTTTAGCACTTTGATTGGGCCTTCATACCTTCGTAAGAGTCTTTTGTCCTTGCCACAAAGGAATTGAAATATTTTTGGTGGCACTTTTACTAGCACCAGGTCCCCAACTTCAAACTGTTGGTGTCGCCCTTTGCTTGCCCATTTCTTCATGCGCTTTGAGGTTTTTCCAAGCTGAGCTGGAGTTACTTTTATGTTTTGCATCCAAAATTGTTTGTAAATTGGTACGCTTTTGGGCAATTTCCGTTGTATGGACCATCTAGGGTGTGTGGGAGAGTTGATTGTTCACCTGTCACAATCTCAAAAGAACTTTATTAGATGCAAATATTTCATACAATTAAAACAGAATTGTGTTGTATCAAGTTGTAAAACCCAATTTTCCTGGTTGGTGTTCACAAAGTGCCGTAAATATTCTACCAACAACCCATCAAAGTGTTCTTTTTGACCATCTGTTTGTGGGTGGTAGCGTCTAGAAAGATTGAGACTTGATTCCATTAAGAGAGAGCTTTGCCCAAAATCTGCCTGTGAATCTAACATCTCGATCGCTAATTAGGCTCTTTGGGACTCCCCAATACTTCACCACATGCTTGAAGAATAACTGAGTTGTCTTTTTTGTTGAACATGACTTTGAAACAAGCACAAAGGTCGCATACTTTTTGAAACGATCAATCACCACCAACATTATATCATGGTCCTCTACCTTTGGTAAGGAGGAAATAAAATCTAAGGAGACACTCTCCCATGTTCTTATCAGCACTAGTAGTAGCTCTAGTAATCCTTAACCTCCTTTAGTTCTTTTAATGAATTATTGACTTCTTGTTGATTTATCAAATACACAATAAATACTTAAAACAAAATTCAATCTACAACCACAACACAAGTACTTAAACAATCAAGTAACCAATCAATCAACCAAACCAATCAATTTTTTTCAATCAATCACAATATCTAAACTAAGATATAAGATTTAGCTTTTGTTTGTTTGCAGCCCTGTATATATGAAAGTTTGATTCAAGCCTTGTGGTTAATGCAAGCCCTATGATAATGAATTTGCTTTCTCAAAATGAAGTATAATATAAAATCCAATACTCTTTCCAAAAGCTTAGACGTTAAATAGACTTTCAGTTAAAGAATCTTTGGGTGTTTCACCAATCAACGTACTCCCTTACGGTTTTCGCAAAGTATGGATCAACCAATGTACTCCCTTTCGGTTTCCGCAATCTCAAAAACAAATTAAGTTTAAGTTTATTTAATATCTAATCAACGAAGTATATATGATTGAAATTTAAAACATCCATGCAATTTATATATGCTGAAAGTAAAGAGAGTAAGGGAAAGAGAGTGACACCGAGTTTTTACGAGGTTCGGCTTATCCCCAGCCTACGTTCTCGCCTTTGGCAAACCACCAAAGGATTCCACTATACCAGTTTTTTTTTTAGCGGAACAACACCGTTACACACTCCTTCAATAGGTTAGAGCCCACCTCTCCAAGTGATAACCCCTCACTTGGTCACTCCTTCAATTAGGTTAGAGCTACACCTCTCTAAGCGATACCCCACGCTTAGCCAACGATCCAAACACCTTGGAATCGTAAAAAATACTGTAAGAATACAAAAGAGTAGTTGCGTACAAGAATACTCTCAAACAGAGTAGATTAGTACAAATTTAGCACTATGTACTTAAAGAATTTAAATACCAATATGAAATAAAATTGAAGCTCAAGTGTAGAGATCACCAATATTCTTTGTAGATGAGGATTAGAAGTAGGAATAGATTAGGAAGATCAGCTCTTTCAAAAATTCAGCAATAACAGCTGGGCAAGGATTTGAGCAAGAGAGAACAGCCGGTTTGTAAGATAGCTTTCAGCAGATTTTTCAATTCCTTGGCTCTTGATATAGTTTGATTTGTAAAATCATGTATTTTTAGAGGTTTTAGGAAGAGTTTCCTTGTTCCCCATGTTGCTTGGAGTGTCCACCAAGTTTTTATAACGTTCATATTTGAAAAACTGATTTTTAGAAATTTCCCATTAAGTTCAAAAATTCAAATTCCCATAGAGTCAGTTGACTGGATAGGCGATTGGGTAAGCAATTTTCACAGGGTCAGTCGACTGGATAGGCGACTGAGGCCTTTCGGTCTGCTAGAAATTAATTCCATTAAAACATCAGTCGGTTGACTCAACCACGTTCAAAAATGTTTGTCGGCTGGACATTGTCAGTCAGCTGAGTAAGGTCAGTTCTTTTGGTCAGTCGGCTGGGCGGTTTATTTAACCATTGTATTCCTGTCAGTCGACTGAGTAAACCCAGTGTAATTTGGTCAGTCGGTTGACCAGTTCATTTTTCTGGTTTTTCATTTTTAGTTTTCAAAATTAGTTTTGCTCTCATGCTTTGATCCTTCATAAAATATTTTCTAGGTTGTTAAAATAGATCTCTAAGTCCATAAATATCCCCTAAAGAGCTTCAACAATATTTCAAAAGATATTTAAAATATGAAGCACTTACATAAAGACTTCTAGGACTTTGAACATTCTTGGTGCTTGAGTCTTTATGCTTGTCTTTTCTTTGGGCTCTCTTGCTTTTGCTTTCTTTAGCCTCTCTTGTTTTTCTTCAAGCTTTGATATACTTTTAAGTTTTCTCTCATATTCTTCAAGCTTTTAAAATATCATCTTGAAATCCATGCTTTAAGTTTCATATGATCATCCTTCTTTGAAGTATAAGCTTGCATTTTCATGCTTGATCCTTGTGAGTCCTGAAATATCATTACTCAACAAATATGTTAAGTTTCATTTGTTTGTTAGCATCAAAATATGATGTTAAGCCTTGTAAGACCAACAGTATATAAGTTTGTTGCCATCCCGGGTGTCTTGCTCCAATTATCATTAAGAAATTATCTTCCATTCAAGATTGATGTATTTTCCCTTCTTCCACTAATTTTATCAATGCCTTAGCCTGTTGGTCTGTTCCCAAGTGTTTGTTGATAAGTTCCTTCATGGATAGGGTGACTTTGCTTGTTGACAGACAACTTATCAACTTCAATACTACCAATTCTGTTTTTCTGCTCAAAGCATCTATCACTTAATTTGTCCTCCTTGCCTTGTATTTAAAGTGGAAATCGAATTCATCTAGTTTTTCTTGCCAATGGGCTTGCTTCGAAGTTTGTCTTGGTTGTGATAAGAAGTGAGTGACAACCACCTTATCCATCTTTACCACAAACCGAGATCCCAACTTGGAGGCAATATACCACAACTAGGAATTATTTTCCTTGGGCTGTATAGTTTCGCTTAGCACCCGTTAAGTTTCGACTTTCAAAAGCAATTGGACGGTGTTTTTGCAAAAGAACTCCTCCTCACTTTGAAATCAGATGCATCAATCTGGACTTCAAATGGCTTCATTACATTCAAAAGGACTAACACTAGATTCCTTGCAATTTGCTTATTTTCTACTACAATAAGCAAAGAAGACATCTCCTTAACCTCTCTATCATCTAAATCCCTTCTAAATTGGACATCTCAAGAAAAGGGATCCCTCATAGGAGTAAGAAACGAGGTAATCACATCATTGTGGTGAGAAGATAGACAATAAAAGCAAGCAAGGCACTCTTTCTCCCCCCCCCCCAAAAAAAAAAAATCTCTTCCCAAAACCTAATATGAGTACCTCTACCCAATTGAAATGTTGTTAGAAGAAGAAAGGATAAACCTGTGAATGAACCTTCAAATTATTTTTAAAGAGATTCTCAACCCCAAATTAGCATCCGCCTGTACTCTTGCATGCCATATTACACTTTACCACTTCATGCCAAAGGGACTTCACCTCCTAGGAAAACCGCCATAACCATTTAGCCAAAGGGGCAGTGTTTTTAGAGACCAAATTGCCAAGACCCAACCCTCCTTCCTTTTACCTACACGCCTTTCTCATTTAACCAAATGATATCTCTTCTCCTCTTCACCTAACCAAAGAAAATCCCTCATCGCCTTCTCAAGATTTTGAACTACCCCTCCTGAAATCCTGAGATATAAAAAATAAATGCAGAGAGGTAGATGCCTGTACAAGGCTAATTCTACCCCCTAAAGAAAAAGGCTCCTTTCTGACCATCCTACCTTTTGGCTGCCTTGTTATCTTCTGTCTTATTTCCAATTTTGTTTTGATGGGCTCTCTTCTTTTGTATTGTCCATTTTTGATTTTAGTCAATAAATATAAACCATAATTAGTTGTTTTTATCCAATCAATAAAAATAAAATCAATACATACCGAAGATTCTTGCTTCTGAGAAATTGTACCTGTGGTTGGCATGCACTTGGTAGGTCCATCAAAAGAAGTGGTTTGAAGCAGTACAGAGTCTTCAACATGGCATAAGAGGCTATCCTACCTGTGCTGATCTGTGGGAAGTCTGTACCTCTTTTGCTGTCATTTTTATTTGATTTGATTGATTTATCATTCTTTTTAATTTTTCGTTCTATGTTATTTTGTTTTCACTTTATTTAGTTTTGGTTCTCGTTGGCATCTAAAAATCCTGTTTTTTTATATTATATATATATATATATTTATATATATATGTATATATTATAATTTTGCTTAGCCATAATTCTTGTTCTTCTTTCCTGTCATTTTACTTCCCCATTGTAGGCTTTGGGTCTTGCCTACCAGCGATTAGGCATGTTCACTGCAGCTTTAAAGGTAACTCCTTTTTAATTTTTTTTGTAGTGCTTCTCTTCTGTTTTCTTTTCCCTACATTTTAGATTATTTCGGTTAAAAAGTTGCTCTTATTGTAGATTAATGAAACAACTTAGGTCCAAATTTCCTACATCTTTTCTTGCCGAGTTCCTTCAATAGCAGAATACAGTATGCCTTGGCACAGTAAGGTCCTACAGGAATTGGTGTTCTTTTCTCAACTACATGACATGCTGTTCATTGTGTCATCATAATTTATATGTTGAGGATACTTTACTTGGCATAAAACAACAACAACAAACTAAGCCTTAAGTACCACCAGGTGGGGTGGCTATATGAATACTGGCAGGATTTGCATATATTCAGCAGTGGAAAACTGTACAAAAAATAAAATGCACACATCTACAGGAAAAATAACGACCATTTCCAATTACTATTTGCAATTACGAAGGCTTTGTCTTGATTATCCAGGCTCAGTCAACTGAGTCCAGTTTCTCTATTTAATTTGATTTGGGGTGATACAACAACAAAAACCATTAAGTCTAGGAGAGATTGCTACATGAATCCTTTTCTGTTAATATACGTAGTCGATTTTGGGGCGCTGCTGCTGTTAAATTAAAATTTACTAACTCATATTTTTTACTATTTCAGCCTACTTTCATCTGTCAAGTCACTTTTCCTTACCAATCTGCCTGTTGTTAATTGTTGCACACACCAAACCATCTTACAGAATTTAGCTTTTTTTTCTGAAGTTTGTTCTAGTTTTAACTTCTTGTGAATGTGCTCATATCCTTTCTTGTGTTGATAGTAACTCATCTTAGCATTATGTTACGTCTATTCTTTGAACATATTTTTTCTTAATTGCTTAGATCCGTGGAAGATGGCTGGTCTTACTATGTCTTGTAGAATTTTCTTTTCATTCTAAAATATTAGAGGACTTGAGAAGCTATTATCCATTTTAACCATTTTATTGCTACTGCATGTATACATCAATTTCTCCATTTTGGTGGTTAATTGATCTTGCCTAACAAAATCAATTATTTTTAGTTACTCTATAAGCATGTGTTACGGCTTGATATGCATTGTTGGTTCATGACCTTACAGCTTAAGCTTTTAGATAAAAAGGTAATCTAACATGGTATCAGAGCCATGTACCCATGAGGTCATTCTAGTCTTGTTGCCCACATTTATCGTTTGGTTGTTAAAAAATATCTTATTTCTTGTAATGGGTGTTATTTATCATTTTCTATCTCTTGGCATGCAATTGGGCTGCATGGTGGACTTGTTAAGCCGTGATATAAATGGTTGGCCCACAACCTAACAATTTAGGCTTTTAGTTAAAGTGAGAATTAGGGGTGTACAAAAATTACCAAAAAAATTGAAAATTGGACTGGAATACATTTTAGTTCCGTTTTCGTTTTTTCCGGTTCTCGGTTTCATTTTTGGTTTCAGTTTCCAGCTGAAAATCGAACTGCAAAACCAATAAACTGATTAAAAGTTGAATAAATTGTGCATGTTATAATTTAATATAGAATTAATGATTCGTATGTTGTATACTTAGATTCATAAAGGTTTAATCACTTTACCGTAATTAATAATTCCTTCATTTGAATGATAAATATTTATGTTTTCCATTTTAGATACATTTTAACTCAAAATATTAGGAGGTAGAGAGCATGGGACTTGGCCTTTTATACAGGTGGTTAGGCTCCTCCATCTTTTAAATTTTAGATGTGGGACAAGCAGGCAAAGAGGGAATTTCCTGCTGGCCTCTGCAGCAGAAAAAGAGCACAGCCTGGACTGCCAACTGCAATTGCCCATCTGCAGCATCCCTTGTAATTGTCCCACATCAGTTGTGCATGGCAAGGGAATAGATTTCCGTTCCTATAAATACCAACTCCATCCTCCCTGTTTCTACAATTCACATTGTGGGCTTAAGAGCCAAGCCTCTAGCCTAGTTAAGGCCAAGGAAGTTTCTGGTGGATTTAAAGCCCCGACCCAGCTGGGCCATGGATATTTATTATTTGACCTGTTAGTTCAAAATTTAAAAAAACCGAATTTTACCGAACCAAACTGGAAAACTGCCGATTTTTTTTTTTTTTCACTAACCAATGATTTACGGTTCGATTTCGGTTTATAACATTTGAAATTGAGGGGTTTGGTTTGGTAATCAACTTTTCCAATAACTGAACTGTGTAGAACCGATTACAGCCCTTGTGGTAATCTAACAGCATGAATGTCAACTATTCTGTCATTTATTTGCCTAATGTTTTAAAATTTATGTTCCAAATTCTCTATCTTGATTCTGCTTATGTAACCTTCTGATTCTAGAGTTTCTCCCCAAGGTTCTAATTTATAATCAATCCTTACTTTGTGCCATTCCAACTTAATGCCATAGCTCTTGTAATAACTAATGAAAATAATGCATTTCAATCATTTTCTTAACACACCCTTCATAGTAATGTTTACCTCATAATTGATATCCCAACAGTCATATGGGCGAGCCGTTGAATTGGAGGACTCTAGAGTGTTTGCATTGGTTGAAAGTGGAAACATTTTTCTGATGCTTGGTTCCTATAGAAAGGTAATGTTTGTTCATCATGCTCTTGTTTAGTAGTTTGGCTGCACTTTCCTACTTATTGCACTTGTTCTATAGTTACTGACCACCCCATCCCTTCTCCTTTCGCCCCACTTTTTCTTTCGTTGTATTTGTAAGATGCTAAGATATTAATGGTTTCTGTGAGCTATGTTTGGGTGAAAGTTGATGTCATGTTTCTTGTGACAGCTTGAAACATGTAGCCATCAATATTTATTTGAGTTCTGCTGTTTAATTCAATAGTTAATGGCATGATATATGATCTGGTTTGTCTTTTGTTGAGAGAATGCTTCATAAAGATTGTTTGGCCTTCCCCACTTCTTTTATCTTCTCATAAGAAGGATTAGATTGGAGTAAGTGGTCAGATTTTCCCAATCCTGCTAAATAAAATCGAACAGCCTTAGACAACTGAACATAATTCTTTCCATCCAACTTTTCAGCTGTTATCTGTGGCAGCGATGAAGGAAACATGTTTTTGGGATTCATAGACTCCATCTCAACACTGAAACCAGCAGCTGCACAATTGTCAAACAAGAAGAACAATAAAAACTATCCGGGACAACCACGAATCAGGTGAACCACCGAAACAACCACAGACGAGGTGAACCACCTATGAACTGATATAACATTGCTACAGCCTCAAAAATCAACTTATGAACGCTGCCACTGCTCCAAGAGACTCACAATAAGACCTTTACAAATACCGAACAACAACTAATGGATTACCATGAGTGCAAGGTCTAAAAAGGTTGGATATTTGAGCAAAAAGCATGCCCAGTGGTTTGATAATATGGTCTAGGGAAGGAATCAGAACATTCTGGAGGAAAAAATCAGAAAAAGGTGGCTGGAATTACTCTCACTCGCTGGTGTGTGCGGTAGGAACTGTCAGCAGTTGGCGGGCATGTGGGGAGGTTTCTGGTGACAAGATTTTGCAGGGTGATAGTTCAGAGGGTTCTATTTTTGGCTATATGGTTGGTTTTGTGAAATAATGAAGTGTGGTGGTGGTTCTGAGTGTGGGTTGGTGATAGGGATTAGGTTGGATCCTGCTTTAATACCAAGTTGAGATTTTTGATTAAATGAATGACCTAACTCAAAGACAGGTCTCTCCCTCTATTTATAATACAAATGAAATGCATTCAAATTACCATAATACCCTTCTAACTCTCACTAATTAACATAACACTAACACACTTAATAATAATTACTAAAGACTAAAATAACCATTAACAAAAATTAATCTCCTGTGATCCTATCAATGATTTTGGCAAAATGCCAAAATTTCTTCACTCTTATGGTTAAGTTTTGAAAATTTTCTCCAAAAGCTAAACAGGAGTGGGTGAACCATGATTTTTCCAGTTTTTAGACTCACAGTTTCACTGAAACTTGATGTAGTTGAGGCTGCTTGAACGTTAAAAATTTGTTGGGTTCAAGTTCACTACGTTGGGTGTCTTGCACTTGACTTGAGCTAGAGTGTTTTGCACTACAACCAGGCATTTTCTTTCTTTTCATTCTATTTAATCCATTTAATTTATATGCTTATGCATTTAATATTGAGGCAATGAGGCATTACATTGAACAATTTGATTCAATTAATAGTATATTGTTTATTTGAATCTATAGGAATCTATGCATCGGTCTTCACGATTATTTACTTCAACAATTTAGGTTTGATTATGCACTAGCAGATGTACATGCTATAGTTAAATCAAATTGAGAGTAATTAAGATGTAACTCTATGAAATATTGATATGGCTAACCAAATAAATTTCATTGGGAATGTTGAGATTAAGACATTATTCAATTGAACATTATAAATCACTATTGACATGTTGGTCCTGACATTGGATTTAAGTTTTTATTGTCATGTTCTGATACTTCTTTTATATGCACACAGTTTTCTGAAAATGTTGTAATTTGCTTGTCTGCATTCAGGGGGTTGAGCATTTCCAACAAGCATTAGAAATCTGCCCTCTAAGCATATCTGCTTACTATGGGCTTGCTTCAGCACTGCTAGGTTTGTCAAAAGAATGCATCAACTTGGGTGCATTTAGATGGGGAGCATCACTGTTAGAGGTTGGCTATCTAGAAATTTAGAAGACACCTGCCTATGGAATTTTTGAAGTATCAAAATATTAGAATCTGTAAACGATGTTCATAATTGATTGCAGGAGGCATCTAAGGTTGCAGAAGCGAGTACTTCTTTTGCTGGTAATATTTCATGCATTTGGAAGTTGCATGGTGATATCCAGGTATGGTCATCTGAAAGTTTTGTCCTAGATCTCTTTTCATAGTTCGTTTATTCAAAATATTTCGTAGTTGTATGCATTTGTAAATTATCATTCATATAATTTTTTTTTTTGGAAATATTAAGTGGTGTTTCTTTTTTTTTTTTTCTCCTTTCAATGTAAAGATCTATTTTGTGATTTTGGTCTTTGTGACCTGACTGGTTTAACATGAGCTGTATTTCCCTCCATTTTAGCTTACCTATGCAAATTGTTACCCATGGATGGAGGAACGTTGGAATATGGAAATTGAAAGGGAAACTTTTAATGACTCCGTACTTTCCTGGAAAAGGACCTGTTATCTGGCTGCAATGTCTGCCAATAGTTCTTATCAGCGGGCTTTGCACTTGGCACCATGGCAAGCTAATTTGTATACCGACATTGCAGTAGCTTCAGATCTCGTTTGCTCTTTGAAGGGAACTTGTAAACATGACCTCAATGATTGGTAAATCTGTGTTCTCTTTATTTAACAGCCCATATCCACTTTGTTTTTTTTCCACCCCTTATTTAATATCTTTTTGTACCAGGCAGCTTCCAGAGAAGATGTCCTTGGGCAGCTTGTTACTCGAGGGTGATAATAGTGAGTTTTGGGTGGCACTGGGATGTCTTTCTCGTTACAAGGTGTTGAAACAACATGCCTTTATCAGGGGATTGCAATTGGATGTATCCCTTTCTGCTGCTTGGGCATACCTTGGGAAGGTACACTTTTATATCTTTCTCAAGAATTTTTGTAAATCCATCCTATGATAGCCTGTTACATGAACAGCTCCCTGGGAGTAGTGTTGCAGATTGGCTTGAGTTGGACCTCAATTTACCATCTAGAAATACGAATTAATAGGGTAAGCCCTTGGCTAAGGGTTCATGAGCCAAGATTGTGTGGGGGTGAAACTGGCATGGTGCAGGGTGCCTAGGAGCAAGTTTCAAGATGGAAAGCTTGGTTACAGGCTGTAATTTTGGTAATAAAAGTTAACCCTTGCAAGTTGGTTATAAAAGATGGGCTGATTTTTTTTTTTTATCAGTAAAAGGTAAATGTATTGATCAAATTCGTATGTACAGAGTCCACTGGGCATACCCAGGTTACAAAAGAGGCATAAACCTCAATCAAAATTGCATAACAATTCAAAATCCAATCTAGCTAGAAAGCAGTTTCAAAACCAACTAAGCAGTCAACATCAATTACATATCATTGTATATATTAAATTTATCATAAATGACTCTAAAAGTGTACCTTTGAATCACTTCAAGCAGCTCTGGGGGAGAAATCCTTTTACATTCAAACTTCCATTTGTTCTTGAAGTGCCATATAAAGTACACTATGACCGCTAAGCACACCTTCTTGCCACTTGACTGTATTCCTGTGCCTTTTGCTTCCTTATGAAGCCATTTTAAGTGCAGCTTTCAAAGTGGTCATTTGCCTTTTTATACCAAGCCAAGCTCTGGCCCGATCCCAAACTTCTTTAGTGAAACAACATGAGAAAAACAAATGCTCATTGGTTTCCGCTTCAATGTTGCAGAATATACATTCCTGATTTATATCCTCCCCTTTGATCTTATCATTAGTTAATAATTTGCCTTTGATCCCCATCCATAATGCAAATGCATGCTTCGGAATACTACCAGATTTCCATACCTCTTTATGCCATTGTACAGGTCTCCCTTTGCTTCTCCAATAGTCATAAGCTTGTGATGATGAAATCTGTCCCTCAAACTCCCATTGATTTAACATGTTCTCTGCAGCTCTGCTGTCTCCACAATTTTGTCTCAAGTGATTCTTCAACTCCAGAATTTTTTAAATAAAGGAGAGTCATCATGCTTGGCTACTGCTTCCCAGAAGTTAGTTCCTCAAGTAAATTTGATTTACCCATTTGGACCATAAAGAGTCCTTCTTGCTTTGTATGTTCCATAGAGTTCTAGTAAGCAAAGCTTTATTCCAAGCTTTGAGGTCAACAATTCCCAATCCCCCTTCATCTTTTGGAAGGCATATTTCTTTCCAAGCAACCGGGGGTTTTCTCTTTCCACCCCACAAAAAGGTTCTACAAAGTCTCACAATATGATCTAACACAGATTTTGGGATAGGAAAAATCGCCAACCAGAAACATTCTATCCCTTGGATTACAGAGTTTAATAACTCCAGCTTCTCTGCATAGGAGATAGTGTGATTTGGCCATCCACAGAGGAGATCAGATATTCTGTTAATCAAAGGGGCATAGTGCATCTTGTTCAATCTAGAAGCTGCCAGTGGAATCCCCAAATATCTAAATGGAAATCCCCCATCGTGCAAGTCTGTGAGCCTTCTGATTTGTTCCAGTTCCAGTGGTTTAATCCCAGCATGCAATATATTAGATTTCAAATTATTTGCAGACAATCCTGAGCACTTTGAGAATTTTCCAAGACAGTTTAAGAGCAATTCAACAGAGCTGAAATCACCCTCTTGAAAACAAGATCAGATCATCAGCAAATGCCAGATGAGTGATCTTTAACTGTTCACATTTTGGGTGGAATCTGAATTTTGCATTGTTGTCCAATCCCATAAGTAGTCTAGAAAGATACTCCATTCCAATCACAAACAAGAGGGGGGAAAAGAGGATCCCCTTGTCTAAGACCTTTCCTTCCTTCAAAATAGCCATGATATCCCTCATTAATGGATAAGGAGTAGCTGGTAGTAGATATGCATTGTGTAATCCAATTAACCGTGACCCCTGGGAAATTCAGCTTTTCCAACATTTCTTTTATAAATTTCCAAGACATCATATCGTATGCTTTTCTTAGGTCCACCTTTAACATGCATCTGGGTAAAACCCTTTTTCTGGAGTACTTTCTTACAATCTCTTGAACAAGGTAAATGTTTTCCACCATACTTCTCTGTTTGACAAATGCAGGTTGTGCCAGATTCACAATATTTTCAAGAACTGGTTTGATTCTGCCTGCAATAACTTTGGCAATCACCTTGTATATAATGTTGCAGCAAGAAATGGGTCTATAATCTTGAACAGTGTCTGCATGCTTAGATTTTGGAATTAGAGCAATCACTGTATGATTTCTCTGCTTCAATAATTTCCCCGTTTCAAAAACTTTTTGACAGCTAGTGTAAATTCTTTCCCAATTATATTCCAGGACTTCTTGAAGAAACAAGCAGTGTATCCATCAGAGCCAGGTGACTTCATATCCCCTATACTGAATACAGCATTCTTTATCTCTTCATCTGCAATAGGGGCAATCATTTGTGCAGCCTGATTACCATTGATTATCTTCCCTCTCTCAAGAATCAGTGGGTTGATAGCCTCAGTTACCTCCTCTTTACCCAGGAGTTTTTTATAGTATTCTAGAAACTCCTCCACCACTTGCTTCTGGGAAGTAGTTCTATCCCATTTTCTTTCTTAACTACAGCAATATGGGTCCTACTTACTTTCCTCCTCATTAGAGCATGAAAGAAAGAAGTGCTCTTATCACAGTGTCTTAAATATTTAGCTTTTTCCAGTTGAGCCAAGAAAATACTGTTTGCCTCTGTAAGTCTACTAGCTTCCCTTTTCTTCAATACCAATCTACTTTGAAGTTCTTCATCCGTAGGATTATCATGCAACATTTGTTGCATCTCTAGGATTTCATTTAAAGCATTTTCTGTTCTTGATGAGATATGGGAAAAATGTTGAGCATTCAGACTTCTTAAAGGTTGCTTCAGAGCCTGCAGTTTCTTCACAAATCTGAACTGAAGGTGGCCCTGAACTCTCAACTCCCAGCCCTTCCTGATTACTTCCTGATAAACACTGTGATTTACCCACATATTAAAAAATATAAACGGCCTTCTCCCAGATTCCAGTTCCTCAAACACAGAAACATTACACAATGAATGGTCAGAGTACAGTCCTGGAAATTGGAACTGTGTGTGTGTTACAAAACCTGATAAGATCCAGTTGGTATTCACCATAGCTCTGTCCAGTTTGCACCAGACATTACCATTCGTCCAAGTGAGGAAGCTACCAGAGGAGTTAAGGTCAGTAAGCCCAGCCTCCATTATACACTCCTTGATGTCCTTCATTTCGTAATCTGTTAAAGGTACACCATTCTGTTTTTCCTCATTTGAAACCACACTGTTAAAATCTCCCATAACCAACCATGGTTTAGATGTCATCTGGCTGAACTGAATAAGCTCCTGCCACAATGGTCTTCTTGCAACTATAGTGTTAAAACCATAGACAAAACTCACTGCAAAACTGTTAGCTGTAATAGAACAATTAATATGACAGTGCAGTACCTGATCACTCATTCCCAGCACCTGGAGTTGTACCGTGTGAGGATTCCACATCACGAAGATCCTTCCAGCCCTATGAAATTCAAAGTTGTTAACCTGCTTCCACAAACGAAATTTTTTATTCATTAGCTTTTTCAGATTCTCAGATGAAAGCTTAGTTTCTAGAATACCTATAATATCAGTTTTGTTCTTCATGAGGTCAAAGACCCCATTTTGCTTCAGGGGCGTATTAAATCCCCTGATATTCCATGAGGTAATCTTCATGGTGCAGGATGAGGGCCTTGCCCTCCTTTCCTATTCACATTGAATTAGCCCCCATCCTTTTAACTGTCTTTTTGCTCTTCACCTGAATGAACTCCTCATTGTGGCTTTTACCAGCTTGATTGTTACCCTTTTTAACTGCATCAGATTTGTTCCCTCCTTTAGTTGGTAGAGCCCAAATCACTCCCTGGCATAACTCCTGATTTATATTTCCATCTTTTGCCTTTTCCTCTCCACCAGCTATTCTGTTATCTACCTGGTTTTCTGGTTTTTCTAAAATGTTCTTTCTCTGATCTTCCTCATTCCCATCTGTCACCTCAACATGTGAAATTTGTATGTGTTTAACTGAGCTGCTGTCATCTCCCAATCTGATTAAATATTCACAAGTTTTATTAGAAACAGGAATTAGTTGAAATCTGTCAGCCAATACAGCTTCGGGACTTTTCCCTTCTACTTTATTCCCCCATTCAAAATTCTGCTCCTGGTTTTCATGAGACTCATTTACCTCATTCTCCTGTTCAGACAGCTGCTTCATATCTGAAATATTATCTCCAACTCCACCAATTTTGACAGTGTTCACCTCTGAAGTAGAAGGCAATTTCTCACCACCCAGATCCTCTTCCTCTTCCACCCCAGCAAGAGATTTCTCACCCTCTGGACTATCCTTTCTTGTTACTACCTCATTGGGGATCTCAGGTACCTTACCATTGCTATTATTCTTCACAGCATAGACTTTTCAAATAGGAACCCCCTCCTTCTCTTTCTTAGTACTGCAATAGTTAACTGTAAGCCCCACTGACTTGCAGAAAGTACAAAATCTGGGAATGTTTTCATACACAACTTCTTGGATCATCACCTCATCATCTGGTAGCATTACTTTAACATATTTCTTGATCTCTTTTGCTACATCAATCTCCACAAGAACCCTAGCAAAGGAGATCCTGGCCTTCAAAGTTGTCAGTTTATCTGCATGCATTGGCTTCCCTAACTCTGAACATATCCTCCCCAGTGCCATCGGTGTCCACATCTCTATTGGAAGGTTCTTCAATTGAACCCAAACAGGGAGGATGGATCTCTGCTCAGGATCTAATTGAAACCTTTTAGGCATCCTTTTCATCAAGTAAGGTTCTTCCATATATCGCATACGGCCCTTGTTGCAGAATCATACATAGGTCTTCTTCTCCATGGAACTTGAATACAATCCATCCATCATTATGCCTTATATAATTAACTTTCACTTTCCATGAACTCACCAGTATATTCAATGCAGCTCTTCCAGGAAACTTACCTTCAAAGTGGCCGACCAGACATTTGAGATAGGACTCTTCTGGATCAGTCAAATCTGAATGTTGGAGTCGTCTGATTGTACCACAGCAATTGGGATTCCTGTTATTTGCAAAAAGTTCAGACCAGGGGACCTTTTTGTTGTTTCTAATGATGGTCCTTTCTTCCTGATCCTTCTGTTTACTTTCCTTTCCCATTTCATAATCTGTTCCATCTCCAGCAGCCTCTTCCTCCCTAACTTCCTCCATTTCCCCAGTTTCTTTCGACCCTAGAGTTTCTGATACTGAAGGTTCATCATCACCCCACAGCCTTTTCTTTTCCTCTTTCTTTCCACAATCCTTTCCTTCCTTTGGTGCTAAGCCACTCTCCATTAACCCCAGGGCCTCCATAATCTTCTCATTTAAAACCATCGGGGTTGCATGACCAACTTCCATCTTCGATCCAGCAGACGAGCAAGCAATGGTACCCATCTGCTTCTGAAGAAGCTCAAGAAGGGCAGAAGGAGATTGCGTGTCCTTTGATTCCTTAAATTTCTGGTCTACAGCCTTCGATAGCCTCTCGTATTCCTCAAGGATTTCTTGGTCCTTTTTCTTAGCCCAGACTCCTTTGTTACCCCCTTTATACTCGATGAATTTAAGGGCATCTTCAACCTTTCCTTTCATATTATCTTCCCCTCCTGCATTTCCTTGTGCCATAGCCACCGGATTGCGACCCATCGGACACGATGAACTGTGCCAGGATTCAAAAAACCAGTGCGCAGGAAGCCCCTAAACCACACCAGATTTGAATCTCACCACTGAACAAAGAAATTACTCCTTCAGCCAACTACAATCGTACAAGAATATCAACAGATTCCTGCAAATCCAAGCAACAATTGAAGCAAGAAAAAGAAGAACAGCCGTGGACATGCGCTTCTCTCTAGAGAGAAGTGAGTGCATCTCTCTCTAACATTCCTTTCCACTGCATTCTCTTCTTAAGATGGTGAACTGATAGTGGGTGGGTGAACTTGATCTTGGGGTTTATGCTTTTGTATGTTCTCTGGATGACGTTGGCTCTGTAGCTTAGCCTGGGATTCAACCTATAAGGGAATGACTGTTTTATGAGGGCAGCTGGTTTGTTAAAATGTAAAGGGACTACAATATATGGGAGAAATGGTATATTTTCTTGTGTAGTCTAATTGTTAATTTTGAAAACAACTCTGTTTTATGAGGGCAACTGGTTTTTTTTTTTTTGGGGGGGGGGGGGTGTGGGGGTAAGAAGGTGAGCTTCATTGAAACCAAAAGGAAGATACAAGTAGAGATACAATAAAATACCAATCAACAACCTATGCTTTCACAACTACCAGAATTACTTAAGCTAAGCTATTTTCACCTCACTAACAATTTGCAAAACAATATCATTCAAAGTAGGGGGAACTCCAGCAATGATCAGGGAATCTGTTTTGCTAATCTCTCCTTCGAATTACAAAAATTCCTAACCTTCAACATGTTTATACCCATTCAGCAACTGCTCCATCAATTCTTAGGCTAGAACAAGTATTAGAAATAATGTCTTGAATGAAGAGCAATCACAGAACAAATGCATTCTTGCATAATCCGCAATTGTCATCATATAGCTTTCCCCATTTTTTCAGCTTATTCAAAGTAGGCATTCTACTGATTATGTTAAACACAAGATAAATGAATGCCTAGGAATAGCATTCTTAAACAAGACAATTTGAGCCCAATTTAGTTCACTGGTTTTTTCTCTACACTGCTCTTAAGCAGAGACAAAAGAATAAAGACCATTCTTTCTGGATACTATAACATCATATCAGTTGAGATAGAATTTGGAAATACATTAATATGACTTATTAAATCTCTTACAATGTAGGATTTCCTCTTAGGCCATTTTCATTCCCCATCTTGAATGAATCTATAGTATCAAATCTCAAGATCCCAGATCATGCTGAAATTGAGCTTCATAATGAGGAAAAAAGGACTATGACTATGACAATTATCATATGGGAGACGAATGCTAGAACCGGATCCGACCTTGTGATAAATAAGAGGATAAACCGTAGGTCAAATTCTGAGAATTTTCCTCCATAAAAAGTGTTCTGTAGTTTTCTTAATTTTATTTGTATCCAAACTACCCAAAGGAACTGCTTGGAGAAACAAATTTGCTAAAGCTAGGGGTGTACAAAATTTACCAAAAAACCGAAAACCGACCGGAAATTGGACCGAAATAAGTTTCGGTTCAGTCTTTCAGTTTTCGGTTCTTGAAAATAGAAAAATTTCGGTTTTCAGTCAGGTTTCGGTCTCCAACCCAAAATCAAACCGTAAAACCGAAATATCTTATATAAATTAATATATATTAATACTGTCATGCAATATAATATCAAAGGTTAAACTAATATTAATATATTTATAGGTAAGTTCTTTAACTAATAATTTCCAAGTAAATTCCCTTTTAAACAAAATAGTTACATTTCATTTTCTTAGCCTGCCTTTAAATTTTAAACATAGTAGACATCAAATGAAAGAGAGAAACAGTAGCTTTTATAAAGCTGGGAAGACTCCCCTCCCTCGTGAATTTTCGATGTGAGACAGAAAGTGTAGGAGATCCACATGCATGCTGAACGGCTAAAGTCATTGCTTAACGCTCCCCATGTTCTTGTCCCACACCAAATATCGTAGATATGCAAAGTCTCTCCCTCTATAAATATAGGTTGCCCCCCTCCCCTTGACCACCAATCTGGGTAGCTTGCATTTACTGCACTTGGCCTACATTAGACTCCCATGTTGCGGTTGAGTCTCCCCATCAGCTTGTTCACCAATTAGGCTAGGCTTGCATTTAGTGTTACAGATTAGACTCCCCATGTTACAGTCAAGTCCTTGAAATTTAAATATTTCATGACTTGAGAGGCCAAGAATTTTGGAGGCTTCCAAATATCGGTTTATTATCTGAGCCGAACTGTAGAACCAGTAAACCGATCAGAGAGAAAACCGTTGGTTTCGGTTCGGTTTTGGTTCAGTAATTTAAGAAACCAAATAATGCAGTTCAGTGTTCAATATTGGGTAAAACCAAACTGCACCAAACCGAATTCACCCCTAATTAAAGCCACCATATTGTTATCTGAGATTAACTTTAGTTCCAATCCCCATTCATCAACAGGCTTACAAACTTCTTTCCTTTTAACTTTACAAGTATTGATACCCAATCATTGCTTTCCGAACAAAAGCTTTGAGTCTTGATTCAAGATCATTAATAACAAATTGAGGAAAAGTAATAGCATAAGACCAATAGAATTGAATATGAGGTAATACAGACTTTATAAGCTGCAATCTACCTGCATGAGAAAGATATTTTCAAGTCCATTTTTTTTATTTTCCCAGAGATCTTTTCTAACAGTACTTCATAATCAGATCTGCCTAAATCTGTTGGATTTAAATGGAAGACCTATGTATCTCACTGGAAGTTTTTCCTAAAGAGAGAATATGAGCAATCTCTTGTTTTTCAATTTCCTTAAAACCTGAGTGAAACAATTAGATTTTGATGGATTACAATTTGAACTTGTAATTTTGTAAAAGATTTGAAGAGTGAATTTGATGCAAACAGAAGACTTCTTATTTCCATTAGCCAATATCAACATATCATCAGCAAAACATAAGCTAAGCAGATTCAACTTCTTGTGCCTTGGATGAAGACAGCTGCCTTTTTCAGATGCAAAACTTAAGCAATCTTGTTAGAATTTCCATAGTCATGACTCATGACAAAAGGATAGGGGGATAAGGGACTCCTTGTCTGATTCCCTTCATACCCTTGAAAAACCCTTCTGGCTTGCCATTAATCTGAGTAGAAAAATGAGTTGAAATGCATTCCTTTTTCCAGTTGACAAAATTTCTGGGAGTATCTACACACTTTAAAAGTTGAATTAACAGCTTCCTAATGAGCTGAATCAAACGCCTTCATCAAATCCACTTTCATAGCAAATTTTCCAGGCTTTTAAATTTAAATGCTACTTGTTTAACAATTCATGGGCTAAAAGAAAATGATCATGCATTGATCTGCCCTTAATAAGAGCAGCCTGATTTGCGCTAACAAAATCCCCAATACAGATCTGCAGTCTATTTGCTAAAATTTAGTAATGCCCTTATAAAGGAGGTTACAACAAGCAATCTTGAAGTCCTTAGCATGAGAAGGATTATTAGTCTTCAGGACTAAAGTGATGTAAGTGGTATTTGCCAACAATTAGCCAGCAAACTTTAAAGAATTTGGCACTATAACAATTTGGACCAAGGTACTTATCATCTGAAAATAAAAAGATAACATCTTTGATTTCATTATCTGAAATAGGCTTACCGAGTTGTTGCTGCCAAAATTTGTTCGGGAGAATTTGAATCAATCATGACTTCGATTGACTACCAAGAATGAATGAAAAACGGTTTGGAAGAAGGTTGTACTCTGGGAGACTATTCTGATGTCTAAGTCAGGGAATTTGGAAGGATTATATGATCGCATCAATAAAGGAGCGAGTAATAATGAGATGAGATTCCTTACCCTCCTTAGGGGTTCCTTTTTATAGGCATTCGAGATACCTCCCTATTGATTTCCCTACTAATGGATCACAGGGGTTACATTTTGGCTATGGATATGTTACCAGGGAGTAAAGATTGATGTGCTAATCCCTTACTTTAATTATTAGATGTTACCTCCTTTTCATTGATCCCTTAATGTCTATTCATTTTTTGATCTTTTACATAAGTTAATGTCAAGTTTAATGTCGGGGTCTCTTTTAGGTTATATTAGTTACCTCTTACCCTCGAGTCTTAGAGTTACCTTTTTGGCTTGAGAGTACATTGCATTTACTATATCCTTGTATTATCACGAAATTTGGATTAAGTCATCATATGGACATCTTTAGGTCTCATGAGCGATGGTCATCAGATGGGTCAATCGTTTCTTGTTACCTTATAAGTGATGCTCATCAAATGGGTCTATACTTTTGCCGAGTAGTGTATGTCTCTTGTTGCCTCATGAGTGATGCTCATAAAATGCGCATTTTTGGGTCTTATGAGCTGTCTTATGAGCGGTGCTCATCAGATGGGCATTTTTTAGCCTCATGAGTGATGCTCATCAAATGGACCAATTTTTTGTTGAGCAATGCTCGTCTTTTGTTGCCTTATGAGCATTGCTCCTCAGATGGATATTTTTGGGCCTTATGAGCAGTGCTCCTTAGATGGGCCAATTTTTTGTTGAGCAATGTTGATTTTCTAGGTAGATTTTCTCGGCATGATTTGCATCTCACAAAGCTTCGTGGTTCGTGCCACCTCTTTTTCTCCTATAAATAGTCCCTCTCCCCTTCTCTTATTCTACATACTTGGAAAGGAATTCTTTACTAGAGGTATGTTTCCTTACTCTTCCCTCGATGATTTCATCAGCATCTCTAGTATGTTTTCTCTTCATATCCAATCTACTTCTTTTTTGTGGGGATAACTTCCTCTAGGTTGATATATTTGTGGGCTCACGCCATTAGCTCTCCCATATTGGCCTAAGGTTTCTTCCCTATGGAATTCAGGAAGTCACAAGGTTACAGAGGCATTGTCAAGGCAGCTACTATTACTTCGTGGTCTAGGTTTCTGATGCCCAGAATTGCATTTATGAAATGGCGCATGAACTCTTTTAGCCTCTCTTCCTCTCCTTGAACAAGGCTCATAAGGTGGGCCAAAGTCTTTGCCATTTTTTGACTACTAATAAAATGCTCCATAAGTTGCTGCTCCATCTCAGAGAAAGACCCAACCGAGCAAGGCTTCAATGTATGATACCATGCTCTAGCATTTTACTTCAAGGTTGCCACAAATATTTGACACATAATGACATCAGGTGTACCTTGCAATTGCATCAACATTTTGAAGTCTAGGGGATTCGATGATCCATCATATCCTTCTATGTTAGGCATCTTGAATTTACCAGACAGAGGAATCTCTATTATTTCCTTGGAAAAAGGGGGTGGGGGGATCAGAAGATCTAGCTGAGGTTTCCCTTATAAAGGGATGATTGCGAACTTCTTTTACCAACTTTTCCAATTGATAAATTTTCTTAAAGTTTTTCTTCAAATTCCTAAGATCGTTGCTCGATAATGCCCACACTGTTGGATCTTTCTACTTTTTTTTTTTTGACAAATTTGAAATTTTCAAGGCAGCTCATGTGGTACCACTGCATTTCCCTTAGGTGTCTTTTCTGCTTGAACACCCCCTAGGCCATGTTCTATAGGATCTTTTTTCTATTGTAAAATAATGCTAAACATGTCTTCCTCGTTCCTTTGGAAGGCTTGAAATTGGTCTAAAGGCTCAATTTGTCGCGAATTGTCTAGTAGTGGGAAGTGATACAATTGGGGCGATTGATTCCTAACAACAGGTTTGGACTTGGAATTGTGTGATGCAACCCTGATTGAGTTTTAGAAAGAAACCCTTCCAAGTTTCCCATAGACGACGTGAACTATTGCTGCCAAAATTTGTCCGAGAGAATTTGGATCAATCACGTGATGTAGGACGGTTCTAAGTAGCCCTAGTCCTACGGTTGACCCTCTTTGTAGCACACACACAATATCACAATCCATGGGAAGAATTGAACTAATCAAGCATAATGATCACAAGTTGTTGAGATTTTGAAAACATATATGATTTAATTTAAAAGCCCTTAGTTGAGCATTTCATTCAAGTAATCAAGTTCACTTTAAAAGATGTTATATTAGAAGTCTTAGATCACAAGTCATAGCGTACAAATCAAATATCCCTAAGCATGGTACTAGCAAGCATGCTCATGTTGAAAATCTAGGAAGATTCAAAGAGAATGAGCAAGGTTTTTCAATCAAGGGTTCGGGTAGAGTTTCAAGGCTTACAAGGTACCTTTAGGGCTGTTTTAGATGGTCACAAACAAGGAATTGAAACAAGCTTACCAAAAGGTTCGGAATAACAAACACCAAGACACACGAGTACTCGATATCACCACGAACAAGCTTGTTGATCCTTTGGAATCTTTAGACAAGAATGAAGCTTAAGGAAGGTTGTGGCTGTGAGCTATGAAAGAGGAGTGGGCGTGTAGTGTTGATGATGACGTTGATGTTGTCGTGGTCTCTCACCACCCAATCTTCGGGGAGACGGAATGTAGCCTCACACTACTCACTCATAAGGTGAGGAACAAGATTCACAAGTTTAAGCAAAGGCTTCCTTTTTTATTGATAATGCAAAGTTACCTTTTACAATACAAGTGATGGAATATTTATAGCCTTACATAAGCAGGCACATGACTTGCACATGGCTTCTTAAGATATTAAAGAAAATACAAAAGTAAAATGAAACATTTAAAACCTAGGTAATGAAGTTCCTAGGAAATAGTTTGTTATAGGAAATAGGTGCCTAAGAACTAAAATAATTATGATAGTGGAGTCTAGGAACTTAAAATGAAATAAATGCTTCTTGAAAAAACAAGACTCCTTGATTTGCATGACAACTTGCTTCTTGAAAAGCCAAGACTTTTTGACTTGCAAGTTGTCATCCTCTTTCCAAGCTAGCTTTCAAGAGAAGCTTCAATTGTTGCAAATAAAGTTCACATCCAATGGTGGACTTCGAGTGGTTATCCACGTGTCACAATTGTTGGTCAGATTATATCAAGCCATAATTAGCCTATAATTAACCTATAATTAACCTATCTATTTATGACATGATTCTTGTATTATAGTTGTAAATACCATGTAAATTTGATGCAGCCATGTAACTGTCATGTAATTAGTTGCCATGTAACTGCCATGTAATTAGCTCAAACGTTGCTATATAATGAGAAGAACCCTCACAAAGAAGGGATTCAATACAATTGATATGGTATCAAAGCCTAAAACTTGAATTAGGTTTTCTGGGTCAATTTCTTTCGTGATTGTGAGTTGTTGAGTCACCTTAGGCAGTTTTCTTTGGTTTCGGGAATCTCTGGGCATTAGAGGTTCATTGTGGTGTGAGTTTTGTGGTTATCGGTTGTGTCTGGGCATCATTGTGGTGCTACCAAGACATTCTTGGGAGAATTTTGTGGTCAGTAGTTTTTGGGCATAATTGTGGTGGCTGGTTGTGCTGGACAGATTGTATTGCACACACGGTTCCTTCTCTTTCTAGGGCAAGTAATTGTTTTGGGCTTGTTTTCTTTGTGTTGGCTGTTTGGGCTTTGCTGGTTGGACTGGTTTTGACCTGCTTCGAGTGTATTAACTAAGTGGGGTTATTTTAAGTCAATTGTTTTTCGGCTGTATTGGGCTTTGTGGGTTGGGCTGCTTTATGCTTTGCTGGTTGGTGTTTTTCGCATTTTCTGTCTTGTCTTTCATTGTTGTTTTATGGGCATCATGACTACCAACTCAGATTCTTGTGGTGTGCGCTTCACGAGTAAAAATTATGGTACTTGGGAATTTTAATTCTGCGTATTTGTTATAAGGAAGTAGTTATGGGGCTATATTGATGGTAGTGACCCGGCTCCAATTGAGCTTCCTAATTTGGCCCAATGGAAGGTCAAAGATGCTAGAGTAATGTCATGGATCTTAGGATTTGTTGATCCTCAAATTGTTCTATATCTGAGGCCGTACAAGACTGCTAAAAGTATGTGGGATTTTTGAAAACACAGCTCGACGTTTTCAGTTGGAATATGAGATTGCCAATTACACTCAGGGTGATCTCTTCATTCAAGATTATTTTTCTAGGTTTCTAAACTTATGGGGTGAATTTGTTGACATGGTTTATGCTAAGGTGCCAGCTGCATCCCTCTCTGTTGTTCAGGAAGTTCATGAATAGAGCAAGAGAGACCAGTTTTTGATGAAATTACGACCTGAATTTGAGGCAATTCACTCTAATTTGATGAGCCGTGATCCTTCTCCTTCATTGGATGTGTGTTTTGGAGAATTAATTTGAGAGGAGCAGCATCTTGCAACACAAGTCATTTTTCAGCAAGATAAAATGACATCTAATGTCGTTGCGTATGCAGCTTATGGGAAGGGCAAGGGTAGGAATATGCGAACGGTTCAATGCTTCAGTTGCAAGGAGTATGGGCACATTGCAGCTCACTGTTAAAAGAAATCTTGCAATTACTACAAGAAGCTGGGCCATATTATCAAAGAATGCCCTATTCGTCCCCAGAATCGTCAAGCTCATGCCTATCAGGCTGCGGTTAGTCCTCCTTCTTTTGCTGGTTCCCTTACTCTAGAGATGGTTCAGTAGATGATTATGTCAGCCTTTTGTGCCTTAGGGCTCCAAGGTAATGGTACTAAGCATCTCAATCTTAGCTTGTTGATTCTGCTGCATCCAATCATATGACTAGATTGTCCGACACTCTTTGCAATGTTCGCCCTTATCATGGTTCATCCCAGATTCAGATAGTTAATGGGAGTCATTTAGCTATTGATGAAGTTGGGGATATTAATTCTTCTTTCAGAGATGTTTATGTATCTTCTGAACTTTCTACTAGTCTTATCTCAGTTGGCTAGTTAGTTGATAATAACTGTGATGTTCATTTCTCTCGTGATGGTTGTCTTGTGCAGGATTAGGTGTCGGGGAAGGTACTCGCGAAGGGGCCTAAAGTTGGCAGACTTTTTCCATTGCACTTTTCCATTCCTAGTTTATTTTTGGCTTGTATGACAGTTAATTCTTGGAGTGAAATATGACACAAACGTTTGTGTCATCCAAACTCTGTTGTTTTGTCTCATATGTTAAGTTCTGGTTTGTTAGGCAATAAGAAACAAGTTTCTAAAGCTTTGTCATTTGATTGTCCGGTATGCAAACTTGGAAAAAGTAAAACTCTTTCATTTCCTTCTTGTGGTAGTCATGTTGCAAAATGCTTTGATATTGTGCATAGTGATGTTTGGGGTATTTCTCTTGTAATTTCTCATGCTCGATATTAATATTTTGTGACATTCATTGATGATTTCAGTCGATATACTTGGGTATATTTTCTTCGGTCCAAATCTGAGGTCTTGTCTATTTTTCAGATCTTTGTAGCATATATTTGAGACCCAATTTTCTACAGGTATTTAGATTTTGCGGTCTGATTATGGTGGGGAATACATGTCTCACGAGTTTCATGATTTCTTACACCACAAAGGCATTGTGTCTCAACGCTCCTTTCCTAATACCCCACAACAAAATGGGGTGGCCGAACGTAAGAACTGATATCTATTGGCCGTTGTTTGCACCTTATTGCTTGAGTCCTCTATTCCTTCTAAATTCTTGGTTAAGGCATTATCTACCGCAGTTTACTTAATTAATAGAGTGCCTTCTCAGGTCTTGAATTTTGATTCTCCTTATTTTCGTTTGCATCATCAACATCCTAGCTATCTTGATTTGCATGCTTTTGGATGTGTTTGTTTTGTTCATTTACCTTCTCATGAACGTCACAAACTTTCTGCTCAGTCCGTTAAATATGTGTTTATGGGTTATAGTATTTCTCACAAAGGCTATGTTTGCTATGATTCTGGTTCTAACAAATTTTGTACTTCTTGTAATGTTGTTTTCTTTGAAAATCAATATTACTTTTCTACCCATGTTGAGCCCTTGCCTGAGCTTAGTGTTCTTCCATGTTATGATGAATTGCCTCCTCTTCCTGAGCAGTTCAAACCTGAAATTGTGTATACTCGATGTCTACCAACTTTGCCCTCTCTCAAGCTTGAATCTTCCTCCGCATCTGATCCAATGCCATCTCCGCCTCCTGAGCCTGACATGGCTCCTACACCTGGTCCTCGATGCTCTGCATGAGTATAATGCCCTCTTGATCGGTGTGGTTTTAATGCTACTTTAACTTCTATTCCCATTCTTAAATGTTTTTCTGAGGCTGTTAAACATGAATGTTGGCGGAAAGCAATGGATGAGGAACTTAG
This sequence comes from Malania oleifera, assembly GCF_029873635.1. Lineage (NCBI taxonomy): Eukaryota > Viridiplantae > Streptophyta > Magnoliopsida > Santalales > Ximeniaceae > Malania > Malania oleifera. The sequence continues at coordinate 109,516,805 of NC_080424.1, forward strand.
GGCTCTCCAAGATAATGTTACTTGGGACATGGTTCCTTGCCCATCTAATATTAAGGCCATCGGTTGTAAATGGGTTTACTCGATCAAGCTTTGCTCTGATGGAATTTTGGACCGGTATAAGGCATGGTTGGTTGCCCTTGGGAACAAGCAAGAGTATGGGGTGGACTATGCTGGTATTGTTCTTCTTCTGGTTTATTTTGATGATATTGTTGTCACCCGAATCAATTCTGCTTTGATTGATCATCTCCAGCAGCATCTTCACGCCTCTTTTCATATGAAGGGTCTTGGTCCTCTTACGTATTTCTTGGAATTGGAAGTTTACACTGCTCCTTCAGGCATCTTCCTAAATCGACATAAGTATACACAAGATTTAATTACTTTGGCTGGTCTTTTGGATACATCTTCTGTGGATGCTCCTCTAGAAGTTAACACGAAGTATCGTCGTGAGGAGGGTGATCTCCTTTCTGATCCTACTGTGTATCGCCAGCTGGTGGGTAGCTTGAACTACTTGACTATTACTCGACCTAATATTTCCTTTGCTTTCCAGCAGGTTAACCAATTTATGCAGACTCCACGCCATTTGCACTGAGCTGTCATTCATTGTATCATTTGATATCTTCGGAGGTCCCCTAGTCGTGGATTGTTCTTTCCTGTTGGCTCTCCTCTTCATCTCGTTACTTATAGTGATGTTGATTGGGCCGGTTGTCCTGATACTCGTCGTTTTGTCACAGGCTGGTGCGTCTTCCTTGGAGATTCTTTGATTTCTTGGAAGAGTAAAAAGCAGGCTTGTGTTTCGCAATCTTCAACTGAATCTGAATACCGTGTGATGTCTGCTGCTTGTTCTGAGATTAGTTGGCTTCGTGGGCTTCTTGCTGAGCTAGGTTTCTCTTAGCTTGACCCCACTTCTCTCCATGCTAATAACACTAGTGCTATTCAAATTTCTATAGGGATGGAGCTGGGCTCCCTTAATTGTTCTCGATGATTATGCGAGGATGAAATTTAATATTCAATTAGTTTTCACTCGTCCTTTCAAAAATATATTTATCATTTATTCTATCATAATCATCTATGTACAAAATTTTATTTTGGGAAAAATTCTGTCGAAATTTCGGCAGCATGCTGTCTGTAAATCGGATGTTTTTCCATAAAACTTGTACCTGATATCTGGTTGTTTTCAACAGATAGATCATATAAAGCATGCAACAACCTAAAAACCACTACCAACATGCAATTCTCAATATTGCATCAGCCATGTAGTTGGCGTTCCATACAAGCATGCAAGTATATAAATTTCTGCCACAGCCATTCAGATGGCGTTCCATGCAATCCAATATTCTCAATCATTATATTCAAATAATAGTTCATAGTACTAGATAGTCACAAATCACTATCCATCAAAGTGATTTAAGCATTTGATTAAAATATGGATAGTATGCAATAGTGCTGTTGTTATATAGGCATGTGGGCACGAAATATGATTAGGAGAGCATTTAATTAAGTTACAGTCATGAAATACAAATGCTCCCCCTGAGCTAAGCATTCAACTGAATCATGTCTTTTCCTTTTTTTAAAAAAAATTCTTTAGCCAAGTGCCCTAAGATTTTTCAGTGATTTAAACTTGGCGTTGTAAACATAGGCTTATTGGACCAAAAAGTCACAATTAATGTTTTTCAGAATCATAAGCCTACTTTGCCTCTTTTCTTATGAATCTTAATTCGTGAGAGGCACAAGTTCAAATGGCTTTTCATTTTTAAAGTTCGTGCATAGGTTTCTCAGTCATTTGCATTTCCATATATGTTGAAACCTGTAGCAATCATATTAGCCATTCAATTTCATTTAAAGGATATGAAGCTCTAAAGGATTTTATTAAAATTTGAGAGCTTATGAAAGAATTTGAATAAATACTCTTAAAGATTTAATCTCTAGTGACTTCAGAAGAGTATTTTGGAGAAGCAAGACATTATTTAAGATGTTTTTGTGTTAGCGAATATGTCCCAACTATTTTGCCAGAGAGCATTTATGGGTATATGATTATTGTAGAACAGAGCTCTTTGGAGATTAGAAAGTATCCTTTAAATATGATCACTATTTTGAGCAAGGATATGAACCAAGGAATAGATTACTCTTTACCGAATGTGATCATGGTGTGGTAAAGAGTTCCTATGGAGGAGATGAACTAAAATTAAAGGATTTTTATATTTTAAGCTCAAAGGGAATATTTTGATTTACTTAGATGAGGAGCTTGGTTCCCTTAGTGGATGCCTCTAATTTTGATTACGAGGAGGATATCTCTTAATTTGCACTTGTATAATAGGCATTTATGATCATTAGTGCTTAAACCTGGAGTGATGGCTGAATTTTGATCTAGGCTTTTATGACGAACAAGTGAGTTTAGGATTAAATGATATATATAGTGTAAGATGGATCCCCTAAACCGCAAACTTGTGTGATGGACAAAATTATACTTAACTTAAGATGATTATCTTTAAGCATGAATTAAGCATTTGGAAATATTTACTTGGCACAGAAGCCTTGTCCATTTGGGAAGTGAATTTTACTTTAGTATGCTTTTGAGATATTATTTAAGATGTGATTTATGTTTTTCATCTCAGTATTTTAAGGTTCTAGCATTTTAGCTTTAGGCACAAACCACTTCCTAGGCCTTTCAAACATCACAACCCCCTAAATCTTGTCCTAGGGTCTAAGGAAGAATCAACTCATTTAAGTAATATTAATTTAAATCCATTTTTCCTTAGGTCCTACGGGGTTTGCCTTCATGATTACCCACATCATTTCTTTGTCTATGCCTCTGGAACTTCTAAGTCAGATACGCCCTTTCATTTTACAAGATAGGCAAACTTTATAATGTGACAAATTATGCTTACTTGTTTTATTTTTATTTGACGAGGTATGACTGTGGGACTTATAATATGAACCCTTTTTGAAAAATTTATTTCTTTTGAATCTTAAGGGTTTATTATGATTATTCTTTCTATATTCTACTTTGGGTGATATTTTTTCTTTTCTAAGGTGGTATGATAAGCTTTCAATTCTTTTAATTGTTTTGCCACCTTTTTATCCTCATTTTTCAAAAACTTTTTCTTTTCAGATATCCTAACTAGAAACTTATGTATTTTCAATGAAGCTTTTTCTAGTTCTTCATATGCATGCATGTTTTCATTATAGGATTTAACACATGATTCATCACAAAATTTAACACATGATTCATCACAAAATTTAACACAATCATTACATGAATCATTGCATGTGTCATCAGTAGGATTATCACAAAATTCAACAGATGATTCATCAAATAATGTGTTGCAGGAACCAACAAAGGAATCATCACATGCAATATTAACTAAACCAGAAGGTGAGTCATATACCTCCTCGTTGGTTATTGCGGTTAGCTTATGATCTGCCACTACCTGATCATTTGATCTTGGAGCTTCTAGAGTGGCAATCTCCCTTTCCTAGGTCTCTCCATATTTCTTTTCTAGTTCAACCCAGATCTCCCTCGCATTTGTACATGCCATAATCTCAAGAAAAATATTAGAATCTAAAGCGCAGTACAGAAAATCCATGGCATGTAAATTTGCATGCATTAAACTATTATCATTTTCAACTATTGGCATACAAATTCCTTTATCAATCACTTGCCACGTCCACCAGTCCTTTGATTTTATAAAAACGTTCATTCGAATTTTCCAATAGGTGTAATTTACACCCCAAAATGCAGGAGACCTAGAAGGTGACTGTCCCTCACCGAATGAGGATACACCAATATGAGCCATTGTGATTTTTTTGTAAAAACGTTTAAGTCTAGTGCAACGAGGCTCTGATACCAATTGTTGGAATTGGTGTATTCCCAAGAGGGGGGGTTGAATTGGAAATTTAAAATTTATGCCTAGGTCCAATCCAAATTACAGCAGTATTTCACAACCTAGGATCTTTCTAAACATATTCCAATTTCCACAATAAATAAAACAAAGTAGAAATTTAAACAATTAAAGAAATCTCAGTATTTCCCAAGCAATCAAAGTAATCAATAAAAACCATATAAGTGCGGAAATAAAATAGCGTAAGGAAAGAGAAAGCTGGACACAAGATATGATATTGGAGTTGGCCAATTGTGCTTACGTCCCCGCCTCAAGCTCACTGGTAAGAGGATTCCACTAGTTACTCACTTGCGGGTGGAGCGACACCGTTTACAACACCTTATCAGGATAGTGCACCTAGTTTTCTCCTAATCGGGTCTGAACCAGTCCGGTGCTCTCCTAACCGGGTCTGAGTAAGTCCGGGACTATTCACAGGGATAGTCTCCCTCTTCTGATCATACGTCGGGAATACAACAAATATTCAAATGAAATATTTTGTAAAACCATATTGCTTCTAATACAAGCAGATATATACCACTATGCACAATCAATGCACTCAAGTATGATATGAATATAAGCTCAAGTGAGTATGTGTGATTTTTTATCAAAGATATTTTTATGTAAAAATGTGAGAAAATAATAATGTTGATCTTTGATCTAAATACAAGATATTCAATAGGTGTTTTTCAAAAATCTAAAACCCAAATAGTATCTCCTAAAATATTTTGCAAAGTTAAGTGTACGAGATATTTGGGAATGTGCTTACAAAAATATTTATGAAATAAACTCAGTGTAAGCCTTTGAATTTTGCAATGATAATGCAAAGACTCCCAAGCTAAAAGGAGTTTTCTCAAACAAATATTTATCAAGGAAAATAATATGGGAAATGCTTTAAAGAATTACTCTCACAATGATTTTCAAAGATGACGTGTGTATGAGAGTGAATACTTGAAAAGATATGCCCAAAATAAAACTTCTTTTAACAATCTCTCAAGAACAAAGGATTTGCAAGTAAGGGAGTGAAAGAGAAATCAAAAGCTCTCTTAAAATGATTTTCAAAGGAGTATAAGAGAGTTAAAAAATTTTAGCACAAAGAATTTTGGGAGAAATTAAAATCTAAGCAATAGTTTTAAAATTGAGTAATGAGGGGGTATTTATAGACACAGGCCAAAATATGACTGTTAGAGATGCATTAGGAATTTTAGAAAAGTTTAATTAAGAATTTAACCCCAATTACCGCGGTTAAAACAAGTTAACCCGAGAGGTTCGGTCGCCAGGTCCTTAGGGCCGGTCTTCCGAACAGACACAAGTCTATTCTTGGGTTCAGTCGTTCAGGTGATTGAGTGCAAGTTTGGATCGTTGAACGTAGGGCGATTTTTCATTCGTTCGTGACTTCAGGCACCTGGTCCATGGTTCGGGTTGCCAAACTCCTCAATTCAGTCACCCGAGCCTATTTTGAACTAGAAGTTCGGTCACCCGAGGACGGTGGAAAAAGTTACTTAAAGCATTCGGTCGACCATGGAAAGTCGGTTCAAAATGGGTTTGGTCGCCCGAGCCAAGTCAACTTGTTGACTCTTTGCTCATTCAGTTGCCCGAACCATTTTAACACTCTAGGTTCGGTCGCCCGAGGCCCTTTTAAAATTCAAGTTGAGTCCTGATTTTGATTGGAAGTTTCCCCTGATCATATAGGTATAACTTTTAAGATATAGGGGATTTGTTATGAGGTGTTTGGGGATCTAAGGTCAGTCTATGGCCTAGGCTTCTTAATTAAGCCCAAAAACTTGGCGTCGGTTGACTCTATGGTCTTTTGGTTTCCCTATGGTCATTTGAGCTTTCCATTCATATCATGCATGCCATGCATTATTACAAACCAAAATATAAAATTAAATGCTATTACAACATAAAACAAATGTCTTCCTCTTTTGCTCTTGAATCTACATGGAGTACACCAAGAGTATGTGTTTTTTAAGTATTTTCTGGCCTCCATCAAACCTCTCTCATGTGTGTGTTCTGATGGCTATCATAGGGCTCGATTGGTCATATGACACACACATTAGTTCCAAGTGTGTCAGCATCAAAATAGGGATCGGACTTAAAAAATCAACATTTGTTAATCCCGTTTATCATGAGCGCACGAAGCATATTGAGGTGGATTGTCACTCTATTCGGTAAGCACTGGACACTCATGTCATTTCTCTTCCTCACATTTCAACTGACCTCCAAATTGCTAACATCTTTACGAAAGTCATGACTCGTTAGCGCCATCAGTTTCTCATGGGCAAATTGATGCTTCTTGATCGACCCGCAACAATTTGAGGGGGGATGTCAGTCAGATTATATCAAGCCATAATTAGTTTATAATTAACCTATCTATTTATGGCATGATTCTTGTATTATAGCTATAAATACCATGTAATTAGCTGCAGCCACGTAACTGCCATGTAGTTAGCTGCAAGAAGGGATTCAATACAATTGATAACAATATCCGCGAAAGATACTCGAGGTGCATGTTGATCCCCATCATCTCTCCCTAGCCGAAAAGAATTCTCGGAGAATTATTTCGAAAGTACTCAGTATACAGCTTTGGGTTGAGACGAAGGACATCATCTTTAAAAATCCAACTGCTTTCTAATAGTGCCTTCCCTTTCCATTTGACCAGAAACTTTTGGTACGTTCCAACTAGTGTGTTTTTTTTTTTTTAACATCCAGAATGTCTTCAATTTGCTCGAGTTTCTTTGGTAGGACTAATGGTGGTGGTAAAGGTAAATTTGGCTTTTCTGGTGCAACTGGAGTTAGGAATGGAGTAGGTTCATTTGCAGGGTTAGTAGGCCTCGTTCTGCAAAAAGAATTAGCTTCTAGAAAAGGCATTAGATCTTCAACATTAAATACATTACTTATACCAAAATCGGAATATCTAACATATAAGCATTAGAACTTATTTTCTTGAAAACTTTGAATGGTCCCATCTTTTTGGCATGAAGCTTTCTTACCTTTTCTGAAGGAATCCATTCAGAGCGAATTCGAACCATAACCATATCACCTTCTGAAAATTCCTGCAACCTGCATCAGCAATAGATTTATAATACTTATTGCTTAAATTAATTTTCATTCTTATCTAAGAGTGTAAATCATGTATGTGCTTCACAAATGTATCAGCCTGCTCACTCACTTTAGACTCGGGTGGTAATAGAATGAGATCTACAAGCTTCCTAGGACTATATCCTGTAACATCATGAAATGGGCTAAGTCATATGGTCCTATTCACTGAACTATTGAATGCAAACTCGGTCATAGGAAGGCATAAGTCCCAAGCTGTGATGTTCTCACCTACCAAACATCTCAATAGGTCCTCAAGGCTCCTATTTACCACTTCAGTTTGCTCATCAATCTGTGGGTGATATGCACTAGAAAATTTGAGCTCGGTACCTAGTAATGCCCATAAGGTTTTCCAGAAGTAGCTCACAAACTTCACATCTTTATCAAAAACAATGGTTTTGGGAAGACCATGAAGTCTCACTACTTCCCTAAAAAATATAGTGGCAATCCTGTAGGCATCATGTGTCTTATTGCATGGAATAAAATGTGACATTTTTTAAAAATTGTCCACAACAACAAACCCTAAATCATTTCCCCTGGCAATCCTAGGGAGACCTAACACAAAGTCCATACTGATATCTTGCCAGGGATGTGCAGCAACGAGCAAAGGGGTATTCAATCCTGAGTTCTGTTTCCTATCCTTCACTGTTTGACAAGTATGGCATTGTGAAACAATCCTAGCAACATCTCTCTTCAAACTAGGCCAGTAGAACCTATCCTCAATAATAACTATGATCTTATCTCTACCGAAGTGACTTGTAGCACCTCCAGCATGTAATTCCCAAATCAATTGGTCACGTAAAGATGTGGATGGGATACACAGTCTAGCTCCTCTAAAAAGAAATCCATCGTGAATCACAAAGTTTGGGTGAGATCTAGGAACTCCCTGCAGCAAAGCAGAAAATATATCACAAAAGTCTTTACACTGAGAGTACCGTTGCTTGATGCTATCGAAGTCAACAACTTTCACCTGAAGAGTTTGTATGGTGGCTACAACTCGGCTCAAAGCATCAACAACCTTGTTCTCAGCACCAGCTCAGTGTTTGAGTACAAGGTGTACTGTTGTATGTACTCGACTCATTTCATATGTCTGTGCCCTAGCTTCTTTTGAGTATGTAAATACCTAAGGGTCTGGTGGTCTGAGTACAAGACAAACTTCTGTGGAAGGAGGTAGTGTCTCTAGTGTTGCAGTGACTGTACTACAACATAAAATTCCCTGTCATAGGTAGAATACCGTTGTTTTGTCTCATTCAAATTCTCACTAAAGAAAGCTATGGGGTGTCCCTCCTGACTAATTACTCCTCCAATGCCTACACCTGAGGTGTCACATGCAACCTCAAATAATTTTTGGAAATCTGGGAGGTGTAGCAATGGTGCCTTAGTCATTAAATCTTTTATATCCAAAAAGGCTTTTGTTGTAGATTTCGACCGTGTAAATTCTCCTTTCTTGAGGCAGTTTGTAATGGGGGCCATGATGGTGCTAAAGTTCTTAATGAACCTCTTGTAGAATGTGGCTAACCTGTGAAAACTCCTCACATCATGTATGTTTCGGGGAGTAGGCCAATCTCGAATGGCTTTGACCTTATCAAGGTCAACAAAAATGCCATGCTCAGACCTAACAAAACCAAGGAAGATGACGTGTGTAGTCATGAAAGTACACCTCTTTAAATTGGCATACAACTTCTGCTCCCTCAAAACCTCAAACACTCTCCTCAAATGGACTAGGTACTCCTTCCTAGTCTGACTATAGATCAATATATCATCAAAGTAGGCTACAAGGAAGTGTCCAATGAAAGTCCTTAATACCTGAGTCATAACTCTCATGAAAGTGCTCAGTGCGTTAGTTAGCCCCAATGGCATGACTAACCACTGATATAACCCATCCTTCATCTTGAAGGTAGTTTTCCACTCATCTCCCGGTCTAATCCTAATCTAATGGTATCCACTTTTAAGGTCTATCTTTGAAAAAATTTTGGATCCTACCATCTGATCAAGCAGATCATCTAGTTTAGGTATGGGAAACCTATACTTAATGATGATCTTGTTGATTGCTCTACTATCGATGCACATCCTCCCAAGTGCCATCTTTCTTGGGAGTGAGGAGAGCTGGACAGACACATGGATTCATGCTCTCCTGAATAAAGCCTTTTTCCCTCAGTTCATTCACTTGTTTCATCAACTCCTCATGTTCTCTCAGGTTCACTCTATAATGTGGTAAATTAGGCATAGATGAATTAGGAACAAGGTCAATGACATGTTGAATGTCTCTCATGGGATGTAACTCACTAGGTGGCTTAGAGATGACATCCTCAAACTCGAAAAGTATGGGTGATACTTCCAGTGGTGTTTCATGCTCAGGAAGGGGTGCCTTAGTCTCCCTAGTAACAACCACATATGCTATCTGTGTATCTCGACTCTCGTGCTCAGACTGCTTTTTATTCATGATGTTCAATGATTTTCCACTAGTTTTTGTCTTTTCCTTCTTATTTGTCTTAACTTTTGACTCTAGTGGACTCAAAACAATTCTCTTTCCATTACACCTAAAGGAATAAGTGTTGGCATGCCCATTATGTGAGACATCCAAATCATACAACCAAGGTCGTCCTAACAAAATATGGGTAACATCCATAAGAAGGAGGACATCACACCAAATCTCATCCTCATAATCATCAATCTTAGTGGGGACTAGGCATCTATGGCTCATGGGCATGGTAGTGGCATCAACCCAAGCTACCTTATATAGTTGTGGGTGTGGCTCAACTTTCAATCCCAACTTCTCAGCTGCGGATTTAGACACAACATTCATACAACTACCACCATTTATGATCATCTTGCAACTTTTATTCCCACACTTAATGTAAGCATGGAAAATAGAAAAGCGACGCCAATCCTCCTGATCCTTGGTAATGATCATAATGCGTCTCATCACACTCAACTGGGCACTCTCATCTGGCTCACTTGACAACCCATCCTCACTAGGTACAACTTTAGGAACACATACTTGATCCTCCTTAGGTTCTTCCTCACCATCTTCCCTATCAAGTGCCAAGTTCCTGGTGGGGCATTGTTTGGCGAAGTGTCCTTATTTATGGTACCTAAAACACACTACGTTGCCAAAACTCTAGCGAGAGGATCCAGTCATGGGTGCTTTTCCCTTGTCCATATGCTGCTGGACTATGGGATTGCTGCCTCGGGAGGTGACTTGACCTAATTGCGCTGGTTGGGACTTGTCATAATTTTGAACCTTTCGAGAGTATGACTCATTTGAAGAGGCACCAAACCGTTTTCCCATAGGCCCTTTATTCATTTGCTCAAAGCCATGAACTAAATTATAGGTCTGTTCAAGGGAATCAATGTGATGGGGAAACAATTCTCTCCTCAGTTTAGGCTTTAAACTTGTGCGAAATCAGGAGATATGTTGACTAACAGTCTTATAGACAACTCATCGAATTGACTCATGTATTTTGACAATGTCATGCTACCCTGACGCAAACTGTAAAGTTGATTCGTAAGGCGCTATTTATAGTTAAGGGGTACATACTTCTCCCTCAACCTATCCTTCATTAGTTTTCAATGCTCAATAGGCTTATGATCTAACCTCGCCTCTTGTCTCTCAGCATTCAACCAATGGAGCTTGGCTTGACCCGTTAGCCCCATTTTTGCAAATTTAACCCGATGAGGGTCAATCATCCTATACCAGTCAAATTAGGAATCCATCTCAGTTAGCCAATTTTGGAAGACTTTAGGGTCCATCTGTCCATCATAGGTGGGGGCCTCTACCTTCACTTGCCTCATCACATCCTCGTATGGATCACTATGGTCCCTACAGTAAGGTCTCCTACCTTGAAAGTCATCAACGTCATAGTCCTCATCACCCCAATGTTGGGCATAGGGCTCATGACGTGGGGGTCTCCTAACAAAGTTATCTTGGAGATTCACTCGCCTTTGTAGAGGAAGAGGAGGTCTTTCTCTAGGAGGCATAGGTGGCTCTCTAGGCTGTTCATCATCATTGCCTCGCTCAAGGGGCGGCTCTAAATTGTCTTGGGGTGGGTTATGGACTAGTTGGACTACCAACCTAACTAGTCTTTGGCGGGTCTCAACTAGCTCTTGATTCTAGTCATGGACTTGATCTTGAAGGTCATCTATTAAGGCATCTCTCTCAACATCAGTCCTACGACCTTGGTAAGGATTCCCGGCTCGAGTAGACATCCTAGGGGTTGGGGTAGGATTCGGTGACACTAGGGCAGCCCTTTGGAATGGTGTTTGGTCACACAAAGCAGGTTCAAATGTGAACCTAACCTAGGCTCTGATACCAATGTGATGTAGGACGGTTCTAAGTAGCCCTAGTCCTATGGTTGACCCTCTTTGTAGTACACACACAATATCACAATCTATGGGAAGAATTGAACTAACCAAGCATGAACATCACAAACATATTCTAATGATCACAAGTTGTTGAGATTTTGAAAACATATATGATTTAATTTAAAAGCCCTTAGTTGATCATTTCATTCAAGTAATCAAGTTCACTTTAAAAGATTATATTAGAAGTCTTAGATCACAAGTCCTAGTGTACAAATCAAATATCCCTAAGCATGGTACTAGCAAGCATGTTCATGTTATAAATCTAGGAAGATTCAAAGAGAATGAACAAGGTTTTTCAATCAAGGGTTTAGGTAGAGTTTCAAGGCTTACAAGGTACCTTTAGGGCTGTTTTAGATGGACACAAACAAGGAATTAAAACGAGCTTACCAAAAGGTTCGGAATAACAAACACCAAGACACACGAGTACTTGATATCACCACAAACAAGCTTGTTGATCCGTTGGAATCTTGAGACAAAAATGAAGCTTGAGGAAGGTTGTGGCTGTGAGCTATGAAAGAGGAGTGGGCGTGTAGTGTTGATGATAACGTTGATGTTGTCATGGTCTCTCACCACGCAATATTCGGGGAGACGGAACATAGCCTCACACTACTCACTCACAAGGTGAGGAACAAGATTCACAAGTTTAAGCAAAGGCTTCCTTTCTTATTGATAGTGCAAAGATACCTTTTACAATACAAGTGATGGAATATTTATAGCCTTGCATGAGCATGCACATGACTTGCACATGGCTTCTTAAGATATAAAAGGAAATACAAAAGTAAATGAAACATTTAAAACCTAGGTAATGAAGTTCTTTGGAAATAGTTTGTTATAGGAAATAGGTGCCTAAGGACTAAAATAATTATGATAGTGGAGTCTAGGAACTTAAAATGAAATAAATGTTTCTTGAAAAAACAAGACTCCTCGACTTGCATGACAACTTGCTTCTTGAAAAACCAAGATTCTTTGACTTGCAAGTTGTCATCCTCTTTCCAAGCTAGCTTTCAAGAGAAGCTTCAATTGCTACAAATAAAGTTCAAATCCAATGGTGGACTTCGGGTGGTCATTCCCGTGTCACAATATCCTCGAAAGATACTCGAGGTTAATGTTGATCCCCATCATCATGACTTCGATCATTTATCAAGTATGAAAGAAAAACAGCTTGGAGGACTTGGGGTGTACTCCGGAGGACCACTCTGATGCTTAAGTTAGGAAATTTGGAAGGATTATATGATTGCAACAGTAAAAGAGTGAGTAAGAATGAGATGAGATGACGTACCTTCCTCGTCCCTTTTTTAGGCAATCAAGATACCTTCCTATTGATTTCCCTACTAATGGATCACAGGAGTTATATTTTGGCTATGGATATGTTACTAGGGAGTAAAGATTGGTGTGCTAACCCCTTGCTTTAATTAATAGATGTTACCTCATTTCCATTGATCCATTGATGTCTTTTCATTCTTCAGTCTTGCATAAGTTAATGCTAAGTTTAGTGTCGAGGTCTCTTTTAGATTATATTATAAATAAATCTTTTTTGTTTAGGATTCCAAGAGAAACCAATAGTTTCCTTGAGATAATCCCAGTTGCAGTTCAAAACATTTTCATCGGCTTTCCCCAAAGGATTCACATAAATAATTAAAAATTTCAGAGACAATTTCATCATTAGTTTGTAATCTTTTTCCCCCAAGTGCCTTATGTGAGACTTTGTTCTCGTCTTTAATTACTACAGAAAAGAACTTATGATTTTTATCTCCCAACTTTAAGATAACTGATTTGTTAAAATACAAATGGACTGCAAATTATGGGAGAAACAACATATTTTATTTTGTAGTCTGATTGTTAATTTTAAAAACGATGTAGAGATATTAGGAGGTGTATATTTTGTTTTGAAAGTTTGGACAACATAGATCCTCCTCTTAATTACTATTTAGAAAACAAATGTGTTTTATGAGGGCAACTGGTTTGTTAAAATACAAATGGACTGCAATTTATGGGAGAAACAACATATTTTCTTGTGTAGTCTAATTATTAATTTTAAAAACAACCTGGAGATATTAGCAGGTGTATATTTTGTTTTGAAAGTCTGGACAACATAAATCCTCCTTTTAAGTGCCTGAGTCCATGCTTTTGGCAGCTATATCGAAAAGAGGGTATGAAGCAATTGGCCAGGCAAGCATTTGATTGTGCCAGAAGTATTGATCCCTTGCTTGCATTACCATGGGCATGGATGTCAGCTGATACGAATGCTAGGTGAATTATTCCTTCATGTTGTAAACAAAATTTATGTTTTGGTTTTAATTTACTCTGTAAAACTCTTGAGACTTGTTGAGATATACTTAATGCTTCAGGGAGCCTGCAAGTGTAACAGATGAAGCTTATGAAAGCTGTTTAAGGGCTGTACAGATATTGCCAGTAAGTGCTACATTTATATTATGATCTTAATGATGGCACTCTTGTTTTTATTGGGAAAAATTAATATTGGATTGGGAGCATAATAAATTATTTTATGGGTATGCCAGTAGTTCCTGCTGAGCTGTGACTTGGGTCTACTTGATTAGGGTTCCCTTGCACTTCTTCCCCCTAAAAATTTTAGTTAATTTTTTTCTCTGGAGTCTTGATTTTAAAAATCTTCTGGTATCTGCTTGTGTCTTTGACTTTATTATTTTCATTTGTTAAAGCATTTCTCACAGTTGTACTTAGTTATCTCATGTTGCTGTAGCTTGCAGAGTTTCAAATTGGTCTTGCAAAACTTGCTTTGCTTTCAGGTCATCTATCATCTGCACAGGTATGATCACATTGTAAGTAAAAATTGAGGAATCATCCAGTAGAAGAAATATATTAGTCCTTTAGACAAATGAGAGCTTACAAGGTCCATGCTTCTGTCACAGGTATTTGGTGCCATCCAGCAGGCTGTGCAGCAAGCACCTCACTATCCGGAATCACATAATTTGAGCGGTCTTATTTTTGAGTCACAATTTGATTATCAATCTGCTGTTGCTTCTTATCGATTAGCACGCTTTGCAGTCAACGCTTTTGCAGGCACTGCACCAAAATCCCATTTCAGAGATATATCAATTAATCTCGCCAGATCCCTCAGTAGGGTAAACAGTTAGTCATCTGCGTCTTTAAGCTTGTACATGGAAGATGTGTTTAACTTTATTTATTTATTTTTTTTCTATTTTTTGTGAGACATAGTATTAGTAATATAAATATTCATGCATTTCCCCCTATCAGTACATGTTTTCATTTCTGTCTCATTTGCTGTTTTTAGCATTACACTCTGTTTTCTGTGCAGGCAGGGAATGCCCTTGCTGCTGTGCAAGAATGTGAAGATTTAAAGAAGGAAGGTTAGGTTATGGCTTATAATAGCATACGTGCATGCAAGCCCCTTTATTTTTCTAGTTTTCTAATTTGATTGCAAACCCCTATTATGATGAGAAAATATTATTACACTAATATATCCTTAGTTATATCCCTTCAAATTTTAACTGTCCACCTTTTTTGATGATGCAAGGTGAAATTATTGGAGATCAAAAGACAAGTTTATACAAACAAACTTTAGAAGGATTTTTTTAGAAAAAATAAATATTTTACACAAATTTCTAATAATCTCCCCAAAATTTTTAGATCATTATGCAACTGGTTGAAATGGAAATATGGGAAAGCTCTTCAGACTGGCTCCTTGAATCTGGTTTTGGAAATTATATGCTGGATTTTGTCGTACAAATTTGTGTGTTGCTGATGCATTCTCAACTATAATTGATATTCTAGATCATTATGCAACTGGTTGAAATGAAAATACTGGGAAGCTCTTCAGAGTGGCTCCTTGAATCTGGTTTTGGAAATTATATGCTGGATTTTGTTGTACAAATTTGTGTGCTGCTGATGCATTCTCAACTATAATTGATATTCTAGATCATTATGCAACTGGTTGAAATGAAAATACTGGGAAGCTCTTCAGAGTGGCTCCTTTAATCTGGTTTTGGAAATTATATGCTGGATTTTGTTGTACAAATTTGTGTGCTGCTGATGCATTCTCAACTATAATTGATATTCTAGGTCTGCTTGATGCACAAGGTCTGCAAATATATGCCATCTCTTTATGGAAACTGGGCAGAAATGATGCCGCCCTCTCTGTGGTGAGAGATTTGGCAGTGAGTTTTTCATCCATGGAACGGACATCTGGGGCTGTTTCTATTAGTTTCATATGTAGATTGCTGTACTACATTTCCGGCAAGGAATCAGCAGTTAATAGCATTCTGAAAATGCCAAGGGAACTACTTCAGAGTTCAAAAGTTAGCTTTATAACAGCTGCAATTCATGCCTTGGATCTAAAAAATCGGCTTGGTGTAGTTGTTTCAAGCAGTCGTTATGTTGTTGCATCTCAGGAGGAAAACACAGAAATGTATTTTTTAGTTGCACTTGGTAAACTTGTAAGTTTTTGTTTTTGTATTTTTTAAGCATAATTGGGGATCGAAACAGTATATCTCCAAAATCTAGTGGGAAGGATGCATATATCGTGCCATCCTTGGATCCCCAACATGGTGTCGGAGCCTTGTGCACTGGGTGTTTCTTTCTTTTCATTGGTTACTCAAGCATCTGACACCCAACTTTCTTTTTTAATTTTCTTATGTCCATTGATGGAATGTTGTTTATAAAGTTAGTACTGCTCTATTTCCGGTTGTGCAGATCAAGAATGGGTCAAAAAATTGCCTTGGATATCAGAGTGGAGTTGATCACCTTAGAAAAGTTCTTCATCTGTATCCAAATAGTAGTTTAATAAGGTAGAATAATTTTATGACAAGATAATGAGATTTATTGTCAGTGTTTGTTAGGTGCTGTTAACTTTAGAATGCCATCGTATTATTCTAGTTGCAGTTGAACCTGGTGTGCAGGCATTTTCTAAGTTTTCCTGACATAATATCAATTTCTGTCTTATTAAGACCTTTCATGCACTCTATGCCCCAACCATTGCTGCTCTGCTTGCTGAAACTTGATGGTCTGAAGACTTTAAAAGTTAGTCCATATTGCTAGGAGCATGAAATGTTGCTTTTTGTTAGGAAAAAAAAAGTATTTTTCTTAGCAAATTATGATAATTATAGAACACTTAGACTTTATCTAGAAACCAGTGACAAAGTGCACTCCTCTTTTAAATGAAATAAAAAATCATAATTTTCTGCAACTTATTGATGAATATTGGTGAAAAATAACAATATTTAAACTAAAATCCTATACCTATATTGTCTGGGTGTCTTGAGGGGATGCTTCGGGAAACCGTGAGAAAATTATTCATTAGTATATGCATGTATTATATTATGGATACATGTCAAAAAATGGGAACAGAAAAAATTTCATGTTGCTAAAATTGCTGCAGCATTCTAACAGACATCAAAAGATAAACAAAAAACAATATACAGCAATATACACTACAAAATCTTTTTCCGCTTAACATTTAGGAAGGGCAATCTGTTTCAGCATTTTGGCGGTTGAATAAAAGAGAGGGTTTCCCTTCCTCCCCCACCCCTGGCAGATGCACAAAAAAAAAATGATAAAAATATTTAGTTTACTTGACATTCAATAAGAGATTTATTTTAAATATTGTATGCTTTGCAGTCGAACCCTCTTCTCATAAATTTCTTTCATTATTATACTGTTCAATTGTGGTTGGTTTTGTGAATTGAGCTTCTCAAATATTTGAAGATATTGGATGCCTGCAACTTGAATTTGAATGCATCTCAAGTCTAGAAGCTTCGAGACTTGAGCCCCATTTTTCTTTTATAAATTACTTTCATAATTAAACTGTTCAATTGAGGTTGTTTTATAAACTAAGCTTCTTAAATGTTTGAAGCTATTGAAAATACCTGCATCTTGAATTTGAATGCACCTCAAACCTAGCAGCTTCAAGATTTGAGCCATGTTTGTTTTTTTTGTTGCAGTTATTTGGCCTTTGATCCACACGTCCAAACCATCTTATGGAATTTCCCATATTTGTATGCTTTTTTGCATGACCAATAGTTTTGTTTGAAATGCATTATATATTATATAATTTCTTTCCCACCTTACTCCATCTTGACATTTTATATTAGTTATACTTGTGGACTTGTTTTATTGACTAAACATTTTCAGTTTTATGCTCATTTATATGGTTTTCCCTAATATACTTTTTCTGCCCACAGGAACCTGCTCAGCTATCTTTTACTATCAAGTAAAGAGTGGAATAACACTCACAATGCAACTAGGTGCTGCATCTTAGGGCCTTCTGACTGCATCAATAAAGGACTAAAATCAGGAAGTGAGATTCTTGGTGCTGGAACAGTTGCTTGTTATGCTTCCAGCACTGGAGGCCAAAAATTATCTTTCCCAATGTGCAGATACCAGTGCCTGAGTGGACAGCAAGCAATCCAACAACTCCAAAGGTATCTTGATTTGTTCCACCTATGCTCTTTGATTTGAATTCTCTATCCTAAAATGTTGCATTAAACAAAAATTTTTAACATAGTCATACTTTTTGGCTTTCAAAGGAATTAATACTCATTGTTTTTTTTTTATAAGGGTATTGGTTTGTTTCAGAAATTTGTATGTACAATATCAGTGATCATTGACTTTGTAATGTGCAGATGGCTACATCAAGAACCATGGAACCACAAGGCACGGTACTTGCTTATACTTAATTTAATACAGAAGGCACGTGAAGAGAAATTTCCTCAGCATCTTCGTATCATACTTGAGCGGCTGATTTTTGAGGCCCTTTCCAATAAATCATATTCAAAGAACAATGTTTCTAGTCAATATCAAAAGTTCCAGCTTCTACTATGTTCTTCGGAGATCCATTTGCAAGGTGGGGACTATATTGGCTCTATCAATCATGCTAAATCTGCTTCAGCAATTTTGCTACCCAGTGGCTATCTATTTTTTGCACACTTGTTGCTATGCCGTGCCTATGCTGCAAAAAATGATTTTATTAACCTGCAGGAAGAGTATATGAAATGCTTGCAGTGCAAAACAGATTATTGCATTGGCTGGATATGTCTTAAATTTATGAAATCTCAATACAAATTACAAAGTGAGTCAAATACCATAGAATTGAGATTCCAGGAGTGCTTGGAAGAGACCAAGAGTCCATGGAATATGTGGATGGCTGTCTTTTATTTGGTGAAGGGTCTGATTTCTGCACGGAATCAGGATTTCCTTACTGCACAAGAGTTTCTTGCCCAAGCTTGCTCTTTGGCAGGTGCCGAGAGTTGCCTTTTTCTCTGTCATGGTATGTCTGTATTGCTTTGCAGCTTCTTTTTCAGAATGAACCAATTCTAAATTGGCTATTTTTCGAACTTGCTTGGTTTATAAATATCCAATTTTTTGTTATTGAGGGTGCTGGATATGTTTTATAGCCCCTTTGAGACAAGATTCTTCTTTTGCTTTAGTAATCTCCTTTAACCTTCTGTTTGGTGCAGGTGCTATTTGTATGGAGCTAGCCAGACAGCAATATGAGTGCCAGTTTCTGTCACGTGCTATAAAGAGTCTCAACAGGGCTCAAGAGACTTCTCTTGTACCCTTGCCTGTTGTGTCACTGTTGCTTGCTCAAGCTGAAGCAAGCCTTGGTTCCAAAGATAATTGGAGAAAAAACCTCCATCTTGAGTGGTTTTCTTGGCCGCCAGGTTTGTTTTAACTCAGCTGTTGTGCTGTATTTTATAGATCCAATAGTTATGAAGAATTTCTGTAGCATGCCTATTAAATTGGTAGCTGTTCAGAGTCTGAAGAGAACATAGAAGTCCCTTATTGCCTGGCAAAAGGCATTAATTACTATTTCCCCACCAGTGACAGTATTGCTAACTTGTTATATCATGTGAGAAAATATGATGTTCACCATGCTCTTTTCCTCATTATTTATTTATTTATTTGTTAATTTCTTTTTTGTGAAACATTGGTTGGTGAGTAAAAAATGAGAATGGGCATAAATTTGGAACTAGCCTTTGGGTGGATTGATGCGCAGTCATTTGTGGGCCAGAAGGCTGGCATGGAGAGAGAGAGAGGCACAGCTGGCTAAAGGGAGGAGTGTAACAGTTAATTTGGTAGTACATGGTCTAAATATTGCGTCAAAAGCTCAATCCACCATGGCGATTCCTTGATGTAGGGTTAGTTTTTAGTTCCAATGGCGACATTCTGTTGGAGGTGGTGCAAAATTGGAATTGTGATGTTGTCAAGCTGTGATCTTGGGTTGAGACAAGTGACAGCCTCCTTCCCTTGCATGGGGGTTGGGGATGAAAGCCCGACATCTCTCTTCCATGGCCTTTATCATAGATCGAATTAACGTGCGAGGAATTACACACTTTTCATAGTTTTACTTCAAGTTTGATTACATTAGACAATGGGATATTATTAAGTACTAGGATTTGGACTAGTAGTCGTATCTAATTTTGAGGACTGTTGATTGCGAGGACGGGGCATATCATATAGTGAAATTTCTATTTACTTATTTGATATTGGGTGTATTTTATTCTAGAAATGAAGAAAAACTTTTTAATTGATGTACCCGTTGATATTATTGACTACGTTGAAAATGATTTACATCCATGAAATGTTATATAATTTGCAATATTGCATTCGGCATCATTTGCATTTTCCCCTCAAATTGACTAGTTCTGATCGAAAGTTTTACTGGACTGAACATTTCACCTCCTTCCATGGTGACGAACTACTTGTTTACATGTGATGGTCCAGCTATGGATGCTTGATGTACAACTGATTCTAGATTGTGGCAATTGAAGTCTGTATTTTCATTGATGATGGTCGTGAATTGATTTTCTGGCGTGCTTTGTGTTTCTTGCAGAAATGAGGCCTGCAGAACTCTTTTTGCAAATGCATTTGCTTGCTAGGGAATTGAAATCTTGGTCTGAATCTTCATCCAATTTAGGATCCCAGAGCCCAAAGAGATTGATTCTTCAGGCAATCCATTTGAACCCTACTTGCTTGAGATATTGGAGGGTTTTGCAGAAGTTAATTACCAACTGAGTTGTACACCCCCTCAGGCAACGCACATTTCATGGAGCTGAAATGAAAGAAGGGCGTAGGTTGGTGGGGACCATTGAATTTGGTTTATAAATATGAATTTGTCTGGGTGTTAAAAATTTTATTCATTTAATTGACTTGGAATTGGTGTGTGCATACACATGTAAGGTATCATTAACTCCTAACTTTCTGTAAATTGCGTGCCACTCTAGTTTTGGCGTTACCAGTTCTTGGGGTTGTAAGAATAGGACAAATATAGTTATGATACTTTTTTATTTTAGGATTTTCAGAATTTTGCTACCAAAGCAGTTCGTACTTGTAAATAAACAAATTTCACTTATGCATAGCATGTTGTGGATTTCTTAGGGTTGTTTCTTGATGGTTTTTAAAAGCCTGCCCGGCTCCACTTTAATGTTCTTGTATTTTAACACTTGGTTCTATAACCCTGACCCATTGTGATTGTGAGATTTATTAAACAATATTGTGATGTCCAAAGATTGTCGGCAAGCATGCAGTTTGTGACATCATTTCCATTACTAATGAAATTAATCATCACTCAAAGTTGTCATTAAGCTATTGAACTATTTTATCCTGAATTTGCCAACATTATTTTTCTTTAAATTACATTTTGGCTCTACCCCCACCTACCTACCCACCGACCCATCCACAACAAATTATGTAAACATATGGTTGGTGTGCTAACTATTCTGAACAAAGGCAGGCTGCTCCCCTAAAATTTATTGCGTTTGTTTCTTACCTTGCCGCTTCAATAATTCTGAATGCAGGAAATGGCCAGAATATTTTTCAAATTTAAAAAATGGAAAGCATTGTTCTATAATTTTCGTTATAGAACTGCTGCAGATGTCATGGATTTCATCTTTCAAGTCTGGTGGTTTTACTTTTCAATGCATAGCTCGAGGTGCAAATTTAGGGCACAAGTAGCTTTGCTATGGTAGGCAGGCAGTTTAATCATGCAGCGCAAAAATTTGCAGAAATTAGAATGGTTAATTTCAAGAGTATTCAGTTTTAAAAAAAAAAAAAAAAAAAAAGAACTCCCAATCAGTTAGTTTTCAACATACGAAACTTGTGTAACCTGAAAAGAAAGGGCTACACAAAACCTTATGGCTGACGGCAGAGATTTCAGTATACACACGTATGTTTAAAAAAAAAAAAAAAATTGAAGTCAATAATATTTGACAAATTTCCTTTGTTTATGGTCGAGAAGCATCAAACTATTTAAGCTCTTTACATGCCTCAAGGCTGGAGTCACAAAACTATGCGCATGCCTTTCTAAACGATTAAACATTAACCGTTAGTGGCATACATTAACAGAGATGGATGTACAATAGTAACCATTAGCTATCATACATTTAACAGAGATGCAGGCAGGCAGGCAGATGGAAGGAAAGAAGGGGCACTGGTAGGCTTCTGTATTGATCGATTGCAGATGCTAATGACAACGTATATTATAATCATACGTTGCTTCCTGGTGGCGTCTGTTCTTCAATATCATAATATTTATATTATTATTACCCACTAGCGACGCAATTTGCTGCTCCATCCAGGGCCAGGGGAGATGAGATGAGGCATCAGACCGATTCCAAAACCAAATTAAACAGGGACGGTGGGGGCTTATATATAATTTGGTTCACGTTTAATTTAATTGATCTTTATGTAATCCTACCCATCAGAGTCGGTGGGTTGGGTGAGGGAGGCGGAGCGTCGGCGCTCAAGCTCGTCGGACGGATCCCAGTCCAGGGTGGAAGAGAGGAGCCTGGACACAACCGCGAAGGCGTCCGACATTGCGGGTCTTAAATTCAGGTCGTCGGCCACGCATCTCTCCGCCAACTCTGCCAAAGAGTAGGCCATCTCCATCGGGTATTCACCTCCCAACCCACCATCAATAAATCCTCCCAGCTTCTCCCTCACCTTCTCTCCCCCAAACACCTCCCTTATCGACGCCCACAGCGGCAGCTGCTGCCTCCCGACGTCGCCGTCTCCGGAGGAGGCAACTGCCACCGCTTCCCTCCCCGATAGAAGCTCCAACACCACCACCCCAAATGCAAACACGTCCATCTTAGGGGTAACCACCCCGCTGTCGATGTACTCCGGGGGCATATACCCCTGGGTTCCCACCACATGTCTAGTCAGTTGCATTAATATTCCTTCCTGATGATGATGATCCTCCTCCATACTCCTTGCCAGCCCGAAATTCCCAATTTTGGCTCGAAAGTTGGAGTCCAGAAGGACGTTACTGCTGCTCAGGTTCTTGTGGATGTGGGGAGGGTTGGTGAAGTTGTGGAGGTAGTTCAAGGCGTCTGCTATGTCGTAGGCGATCTGAACCCTCTGCTTCCATCCTAGAAAATATTCGTGATGACTACTACTAATATTATAATGATCAGATTTTAGTAAGGAGGCGCAGTTGTTGACTTTGTTGTTGGAATTATGATGAAGCCAGTCGCTGAGGGATCCATTCTCGGCGTACTCGTAAACGAGGTAAGTGTTCCCCTCGTGAACGCAGAACCCAGACAGCCTGATCACCTTGCTGTGGCTCACCTGCTTCAGGATGTTCACCTCGCTGGCGACGTCCCCCTTCGTTATCTTCACGGCAGCGTAGTCGCCGTTGAATAAGCCCCGATAAACCGACCCCTTGATTCTGTTGGACTCGCCGAATAATCCGGTGGCATTCTGTATTTCTTCGAAGTTGTACACCGTCAGGGACCCTACGGCACTCCGAAGCATAAGCCCTCCGCCTGACATGGACCACGACGATTTCCCCTTGCTTACGTCGGCGAAATCCACAGAATGTTCAGTCTGGTGCTTCGCACCTCCTTCTCCAGTGCCGCTCGATGTCAGTTTGCTGCTTTTACGGCCGCGTCGGCGGTAAACGAAGCAAACGAGGAAACCGGAGAGCAGCAGGACCAGCAAACCGGCTCCGATCCCGACGCCGACGAAAACCCACTGCCGTCCAGAGGAGTCGGAGCTGGATTCCCCAGCTGGGACGCCAGGGGAAGGAGGCTGATTAGGAGACGGCGCGGGAGGGGAAGATGTGACTGCCATCCGGATCTTGGTGGGAGCGGTCTTGAGGGGGACGAGGATGGAAGTGAAGGGGTAAATAACGCTGTCGGCGAGGAGCTTATTAGCATCAAGCACGGTTTGGGTGTCGGCGCCGAACATAGCGGCGATGGCGGAGATGGTGTTGCCCCAGGTGACGAGATAGGTTACAAGGTAGTTGAAACCGGCAGCAGTCTGGTTGGGAGAGGGGCAAGCGCAGCGGAGGGGTACGGTGAGTTGGATACCGGGGTAGAGGTGGCGGCTGTCGTTGGAAGGGTTTTGTGCGATGAGGGCTTGACAGGTGGTGAGGCCCTGGTAGGTGTCGTTGGCGAGGAGAAAATAGGTCTCGAAGTCGAGTCGGAGGAGGTAGGAGGCGGAGTACTGGAAGTAGCGTGAGGAGGAACAGGAGCAGTTGAGGGGGACGAGAAGGATGGTGTCTTTGGGGATTTTGTCAAAGACGGTGACGTTGTTGAGAGTGGCGATGGCGGAGGAGTCGGCGCCGAGGAGGTAGCCAATGGAGACAGGAGAGTCGAATGAGGGAGGGGCAGATCGGAAGGTAAGATAGGCGGAGCAGCTGCGGTTGGAGGTGCAGACGTAGCCGTAGGTGCTGGAGTAATTGTTGTAGCAGTCCAGCTGTTTGTTGTCAACATATTCCTGCTGGGCCGTCGACCTCTCCCAGAACAACATCACTGTTGATGCCTGTAGAAGAATTACCAGTGGAAATAAAGAAGGAATCTTCATTATTTCTCTTCTTCTTCTTCTTCTTCTCGGATACTGCTCAAACCAGTTGCAATTAGAAAAGAGAGAAGAGCCTCTCAGCTCCAAATGTACTCTTTCTGATATATATATATATATATATATATAATCATTAATTAGTGCGTAAGAAGTTTGTCTATATTTACCTCACTGTTGAAGTGGACCAAATACAGAGACGAGGGGATGGGACTGGAGGCCGACACACGCGGGAGTTGAATTGGAATTCTCTCATTCAACGCGGACTTAGCTTGACTTCCTCTTTCGTCTGCCTTCGATTTTTCTGCATCTGCTTTCCCCCATCCCCACGGATATTTTATTTGTTAACTAACTATACATGGGTTCTCTTCCAAACCTACCACCGCATGGAACGGGGTAACTGGTTGGATATTGGCCCCTCTCTATTTCTTCTTATTTTTATTACTCCCAACTCTTTATTTTAAAATATTTTTAATATTAAATTTGTTAAAACAAAGAAAAAGGATACATTTATACATTATTACACTTATAGCATCCTAATAAATTTAGCACCTAAAAGAAAGACCACAAAATGTACAAAATTTTATTTTATTGAATAAAATTTAACCATTTAACCTTTAGGTTGAAAAATATTTCATCCCTGTAAATATCAAATTATTAGATAATCAGGCTAATTAGTTGATTTTTAATTTCTATAAATTACTGATGACAAGTTCATAAATACCAACATGACATTAATATAATTTCTTGTGAAAGAAAATGGAGTTGTCACACATTCATAGTCATACCCCGTCATCAGTAGTGGATTCTATTTGCACCTCCACCGTCCTACTCCTAAGTCCTACCCCGCCCCCATTCTGTACGGCTTAAAAATAAACATTGCACTGATGGACTCCCAAATAATTCAATTCTTCAACCCCCTAAATTAATTATGCTAATTTAACTTCACAGGACCTTGCTAGCCGAGCTCCTCTTCCAATTGCACGTCAACAACTCACTCCCTCCACATAACTACTAGTTTACTGCTACAGCTCCACGAGCTTCTTGGCCTCGTGAGTTTCACTTTTAAATTGACTAGAGAAGTGCTTCAGATTACGTGATACGTGACTTTCCTCCAAAAAATATTTACTTGCTTTTTATCCAACACAGCAGGCTCGAAGCTGGCGCCCCCTGGCTGTCAAAACAACCCGACATGCTAAACATCACAGCCATAGTTTTTATGACAAAATTCCCTACATCTCATTGCCAAGTCTGCAAACTAATCATGCCATCCAGATATAAGCCCATTGACAGTTTTTTTTTTTTCCCAAAATAATTATTATTCTAAAAAAAAATCACCTTTGCAACTAGTACACTTTCCTGCGTGTAGTAGTGACCCAGATTCCAGACGGTGTTGATATATACAACCCCTGGCCGCTTGGTCAATCAAACTTGCATTTCTTCTGGCATCGCCTACTGATTAATATTGCGGCCCAAGCAAGTCCTACCAAAGCAAAAAGCAAAGCTGCAATGCAGAAAGGGAAACCGCTAAGTAACAGGAAATATGTAGCCAGTATGCCTTGGGGAAAAATTTAAGCCATTGATGCATAAGATTAACAAGAATAACTGCAGGAGATAACATACTAGCTAATACGCAAAAGAACAGTATGGCCAAGCGGTATCTGACTATCCAAGGCATGGTAACTTCAAGGGTGCAGTGCTGCCCATGTTCTCCAGCTTTGCTGCCGGCCAGAGAGCTTCTGCTGTCAGTCTGCAATTCCAATAGAGAGATATTTACACTTGTTACAGGGTGCCCGTGGACATCCCTAACTTCAATTTTCAAGGTCACTGGAGTTGCGTCCCAATCTATCTCAATAGCTCCAAAATTTGGTTGGCCTATGGGAAACCCATACAATGAAGATCAATAATCTGACAACTTTATGGATAATCCTTACCAGGAGGGTTCATACATGCATTGATAAAGTGATAACAATGCAAGACATACCATATGTACATGATCTATATCTGCAGTTTTGGCCCATTACCCTCATGGTACTTGGTGTCAACCATGCGACAAATCTAACTATGAGATGCAATGGTGGTGGAACTGCCTTTTCAACGGCTTGGGTAAGCCCACTTGACGTAATGTCATAAAGCGGATATCCAGTCGCACAGTCGTATCTGGTAATTTCTCCAAAATGAACGTCTCCACTTATGAAGAAAACCCCATCTCTCTACACAAGAAATAAGGAATTGTAACATGGGAAGTCAGTAAAATTAAATCTAAAATGTAAAGCCAATCAACCTCCAGTCTCAAACCACCCGCCTACATCATGAAATTGAATTTGAACCATAAATGCAAGGTTATCACCTTGCTATCTTTTATCAATTTAAAAAGGTGATCCCTCTCCTTTGGGAAACGTCCCCAAGACTCCATGTAAAACAAGGGACCAGTCACTGCTGAAAGATTTGATATAACCTGAATAGTAGGAAATGAGACCCAATTATGCAAAGTTTAAAGGAATCAAATCTCCAAATAAGAATAAATGTCAACATTCCAGACAATGGATGAGGCCTTAGTTAATCTGCTACTGCTTCAGCACATGTACTAATAGTTCACGCAATGGATAAATTACCCATAAATCATTTCCTACTTATTGGCTTAACTGCAAATTCGTAAACATATATTTATCATTCATGCATCCTAAAATAACTTATCCTTCATCATTGACTTCAGGGAAAAAAATTTTATGCTTTTGGAAGGGAAAAGAGGGGAAGAGGGAACATGACCATCACAAAACCCTTCGAATAAAACCTTTTGACACCTAGACAATATTTTTAAAATACCTGAATAGAAGATACAATTATGGTTAAGGCTGATGCGGGACCATTCAACTCCTTATGTAACCAAGTCCACTGCGAACTCCCCAGGATACTTCCATCACTGAACAAAGGGTCTCTGTGGTACCTAGTATCTAAGAGAATAACCTGAGGAAGATTATTACTCACAATTAGAACAAAATATATGCATGGATATGCACAATAGTTGGTTTGCCAATAAAGGTGAATGCCCACAGATTGAGTATTTTTAAAATAATAAAGAGAAAAACAGTTACTACAAACAAAAAATACCCCCGTGGGAACACCATTTGACTTCAACAGTAAGAGATAAATGTAACTTGTCTGAATTTTCACTTTAATACCTTGATTTGTCTACCCACTGGGCCAATTGTGTATGACGTATAAACACCAGCCTGCTTGCGCCTACAACATTAAACCCATGGTGAGAAGCTCAAAAACAACACTTCTCGAAACAAGCTAGCAATAAATAGGTATGAAAATCTGATATTTAACTGGTTTTTATCCATACCATCACCTAGCATCCGCAGTGGGGAGGGGGGATTAATTGAATTCATCAATGCAAAGAAAAAAGAAAATTTAGCAACAATCATTAATTTAAAGGATATGTAAAAATGATGTTGATAACCCCTAAGTTACAATCCAATGATCTAACAATCATTCCTCACTGTGTGTGTGTGGGGGGGGGGGGGAAGGGGTTTAATTGAGTTCATCAATGCAAGGAAAAAAGAAAATTTAGCAACAATTGTTAGTTTAAAGGATATGTAATAATGATGTTGATAACTCTAAGTTACAATCCAACGATCTAAGAATTATTCCTCACCGTGGGCTATCTTGGGGCTCATCTAAGAAATCTAGAAGCAGTCTTTGGTTAGTGATCTTCGCCCCGAATTCTTTTCCAGCATCGTTTAATCCATAATCATGGTCATCCCATGTGCCAATTACCTACACCATTCATAAGACTATAGGCATTCCAATAAACGAACATATAAAGGCTCCCTGCATAGATTCAAGAGAAGTTCTTAGAGAAGCACCATAGTATTCTCTCGAAGACGAGAATAGCCATTACTAGCTTTAGCTTTCTCATATCTGGATTGCATTTCTTGCTCAGAGGAGGGAATAAACCTTGGAACATTCTTCCATGGTCCAATTGTCCTCTCTTTCCCAATAAATCTAAAAGGGTGTCTAATGTCTCCATAAATGTTGTCACCCATCCAAATAAAAATTTGGGGTTCAAATTTGATTATTGCATTCCATATGGGCTGCAAACAACAATCCAACAGGGAAAAAAAGAACTTCATCAATATGTATTATTGGGTACTAAGGAATAAGCAAAAAGAGATGCAAATGTGTGTATGTGTACATGCATGATGCATGTAAGCAAAGTCAAAACATAAATTAATTAAATCTTTTAAGTAAAATTAGGGTGGAATTAGGAGCAAGCATCAGTTATCCCAATCAAGAAATCCATTTTTTGGGTGGGTGGGGGGGGGGGGGGGGGAAGAGGTGGTTGAAACCCCAACAAATCCATCTTAATTAATGACTTGGGCATGGTAAAATGTTGAAGGCTAGAAAAAAAAATTAAAATTAAAATTAAAAATAATAATAATGTTTTAGTCACTAAGATAATTGAATCCTAAATTTGGCAGAGGATATCACTCCTCATGCATGAATGGATGCATAAAATTGTTACCAAGAAGAATAAATTAACCAACTAAAGTCTAGAGTTAAAAATAGCACTGCTCCCACTCTAAGCTATTGAGCATACATTTAACAATGCAATGAATTTCAAATATTACAACTATGAAGGCAAAATTTAAAAAATATTGGGAAGTAATGGCAAATGGGAAGTCATTTCAGACTCAGAAGCCTGCAGAGGTGACACGGTTAATTCTACAGTTATGCACGCAGATACCATGCTAATTGGAAATCCCCTGGCTTATATTAGAACCAAAAGGGATACAGAGTGCTATACTAATGTGTACAACACATCAGAAGGATACTCCTTGTAGTTTGACACATCAAAGGACAATAGAGAGTTTGAGCACTAAAGAAGAGAATTATCATTTAAAATCATAACATCTGCAGAGACAGGACATGGACAGAAAGTCGTAACATATTACTGAATCCAGTGCAACACTCATGAAGTTAAGAGTGCATATTCATAAAGTTTGTGTAAATGGGTAAGGTTATCCATTACAGCCAAATTTTGACTTGGATTTCAACACCACCCCACCCTACCTCCACCTCCACCTCTTTTATTAAAAAAAAAAAGATGTAGGACAGGAAAGCGGGTGTTTGGATAAATCATTATGACCCAATTTGGAGGGCAATTTCAAAGAATAGAGTCTGTCCTAAACAAAATGTGCTTAGTTAATCAGTAGTTTATTATGTGTGTATAGTTTGCTTACAGTAGGATTATGTGTTTTGGTAGTTTGATTGTAATATTTGTGTATTTAAGGGTTTTTTTATTCTTTTTTTGTAATTTCATGCATCTTTAAGGATTGTGCAATTTCTTATATTTTAGGCTTTCCTAAAAAGTAAAAAGAGTGTTTGAAAGCCATATAAGAATTAAGAGGTGGTTATTGTTGAATTTGGACTGAGAATTGAATGTGTGTTCTTCTCCGCCAATTATATCGCCTTCTTCCTCCTCTCTTCTTCTTTCTTCTTGTTCTTTCCCTCTCCTTCTCTCCTCTATTTCTTCCGAATTCTCTCTCTGTTGTAATTCTTTGATGCTTTCCTACACCATTTGGTATCAAAGCCCAAATTTGATCTTTGTTCTTCCATTTTAACCCCCCATTTTCCCCTCATGTTTATTTTTCTTCTCCCCTTTTTTCTGCCCAGTTCTGCCCTTTATTTTCCCCCTGCAGCAATTAAAATCCTGTAGAAACCTTGATCCTTTTTCTTCCTTCTCTTTCTTTCTTTTCCTCAATATTCTGTGTGTTTCTTTTTCCATAACTGTTCTTAAAACCAACTGAAATTTCCCATAAAAAACACACAAAACCATGGTGCTTGCCCCCTTACATTGCCAGGGAAAAAGTCTGAAATAACAGCTGCTGCCCTCAAATTTTGAACACCAGTTTCCGAGAGTTGTTTGCAACACTAACACAACCATTCAAAACAGAAACTTCCAAAAAACCACTCCCTAAAATATCTCTCCACCCAGTAAGCAGTGTGCCACCTGAAACCCAGCCAACCCTTTTCAAAATCCCTTACTTTTTCAGGCACTTTCTCTTAAAACTGCCACTATCATTAGAGCCACCACGCCTTGACCTACTAACATCCGAAACTTCATCACCAAAGCACCCTTGCTGATGGCACTCCCCACACACATACAACATGCATGTGGAGAACTTCCAGAAACTTTTGCAACTTCCAGACTCACAAGAAATTGGTTTCAGCAAAAAGATTTTGGGATTTCCCCCCATAATTTGATCTACAGTATGATATTTTGATTTTAAACATGATAATTTGCAAGCAAGTGTGATGCTTTGATGTGAAAAGCTAGAAATTGTCACTGCCAGCATCAAGGTTCAGATCTCATTGCTGCATTTTGTGTTTTCTAAGTGAAATTATTTAATTACTGGATGATATTCAAGATTAAATCATTAAAGGATAATAGAAGAGATTTCTTGAAAATCTGGGAATAAGGTTAGTGGTTCTGCATAAATAGACTGAGAATTATTGGTGATTGTGTTAAGTTTCCTTGGTGATAAATAATCAATAGAGTGCGCACGCGCTGTGTGTGTGGGTGGGTGTGTATAAGCAGCATGGTGACTATGGTCTAGCTGTTTGCAAAAGTGGAAATATTGTCTGATAGGGTACAAAACGTAGAGGATGCCTTGGAGGCTATTACTAATGCTTTGAATAAGCTAATTAGTATCCGACAGGGTACAAAAAACATGTCCACATTACAGAGGTCCTGCAAAATAAATAATACATAAATAAATCAAATTCTAAACAATTATAATCACAATCCTATAGTTTTCTACATGTGCTCTTATTCTTATTTAGTGCTGACATGTGGCATTCTCTGATCTATTTACCCATGAGTATAGAGCAGTATAGTGGACGTTTGTTTTGCTTTTTCGGGTTTGCCTTGCGTTTGGTCTCACTAAATCACTGGTTGGACATATTCGAGTTGATTCGAATGGTCACACTAATACTTAAAATCGACTTGATTTGAAAATTTTGAATTTGAAACTCAACTCAGCTTAAAAAAAAATCAACTCAACTGCAAATTCTTAAAACTTGAGTTCCATTCGATTATCCAAGTACTTCTAATTAAACTCTAAATAATAATTATAATAACAATAATATATACACATAATATTAATGATACTCACATAGCCAAATAATGTTAATAATAATAATGATGATGTCTTTTAATAATTATTATTAACAATAATAATAAATAACAACCGGGGAACTTTGTCACAAAATCTTGAACGGCAAAGACATTAATTTGAATTTTAACAAAAAATTAAGATAATATAAATGAGGCTATATTGTAATCTTGTATTATTTTGGATAATATTGAATTCTCAAATAATTCAAAATATATATATAGGCACACATGGTGCTCAAATTCTTGTTTTTTTATGAGTATGTTATCATTTTAGATACTATATTTTTCAAGAAATGCGAATAATATGAATTAGATGTCCCTAAATGATTGTTTGTGCTGGGTCTGTCAATAAGTTAATTTTAAAAATATATTTTTAATAAAAACGTAAATAAAAAATTAAAATGTATTGCAATATAGAAAGATCAATGTATAAATATTTACAAGGATTTACAATTTAAATTTTTTTTTTTTTTTTCTAAAATCTGCAAACTGCAGCTGTCACTGGTGAGAGTTGGACAGTATCAAGGAATTTCTCAATGGATGAACCAAAAATCTTTGCAAAACAATTAAAGATATATATATATATATATATATATTTTTCTGCAGCTATTTCTCTCTGTTTCTAATCTTCCTGTGTTCTGTTTCCTCATTATTTTTCTGTTCTGACATTAACACCCTGTTAACTCCACCTGTGATGCACTTAATGTCCTAATTTTTTTACACACAACAGGTCCCAAGCCCGAGTAAAGGAGGAGGATTGCGTTAGGTAGCTAACAGCCAACGTAAAATCGATCAGATCACTATGATATGAATCCTTACCGAATATTTGCTGGGGCGTCCCCTACGAGTGACACGTTGCACTTGAACCACCCGGGTGTAACGAAAAGTGGGCTAGGGTCACCCCGAAGCGACGTGCCGTGTTGGAGCCTGGGTACGGTGTCAAATATGCGAGAGTCCCTACATCATTCAAGCCGTGGGAAACTAGGATTAGATTAGCAACTTGGAATATAGGGACACTTACGGGTAAAAACATGGAAATTGTGGATACAATGATTAGAAGAAGAATTAATATAATTTGCCTTCAAGAAACTAAGTGGGTGGGGGAGAAAGCTATAGAAATTGATAAATTAGGATTTAAACTTTGGTACACTAAAAAAGAAAAACATAAGAATGGATTAGGCATTATTATAGACAAAAACTTAAAAGATAGCGTTGTGAATGTAACTAGAGTAGGGGATAGAATTATAAAAATCAAAATGGTATTAGGACAAGAGATAATAAACATCATTAGTGCTTATGCTCATCAAGTCGGCTTAGCATAAAATCTTAAGAGACAATTTTGGGAAGATATGGATAATATTATACAAGGCATACCAAGGACTAAGAAAATATTTATAGGAGGAGATTTGAATGGACACGTTGAAAGAGATAATAAAAATTATGAGAAGATACATAGAGGATATGGATATAGAGACAAAAATGAGTTTGGGGAGATGATCTTAGACTTCACTATGTCATATGATTTTAGTATAATGAATACTTGCTTTAAGAAGAGAAAAGAACACTTAATAACCTTTAAAAGTGGACAAAATAGAAGTCAAATATATTTTTTTTTAACTAGGAAGGTAGATCGTTTATCATGCAAGGATTGTAAAATTATTCCAGGTGAAAGCCTAGCCACACAACATAAAGTCTTAGTGTTATGTATTAAAAAATGGAAGAAATAGGATAAAATAAACCAGTGTAAGAGAACTAGATGGTGGAACCTAAAAAGGGAAAATATAATAAAATTTAAAGATAAAATTATCAAAGATGGGGATTGGACCATCAAGGATGGGATTGATACAAATACTCTTTGGAATAGATTAGCTAGCTCTATTAAAAAATAGCAAAAGAGATTTTAGGTGAATCAAGAGGAAGATTTTCGAATAGCAAAGAGAGTTGGTGGTGAGATAAAAATGTACAAAAAATCATAAAGACAAAAAGAATTTGGTATAAAACGTGGCAAAAATGTAGAAACAAAGATAACTTTGAAAAATTATAAGGAGACAAGAAAAGATGCAAAAAAATGCCGTTAGTGAAGCTAAATATAGATCATTTAATAGTTTGTATGCTAGATTAGGTACAAAAGAAGGGGAAAGAGATATATTTAAACTTGCTAAAGCTAGAGAAAGGAAGAGCAAGGACTTAGGAAATGTAAATAGTATAAAAAGTGAGGATGTTGTCTTGGTTAAGGACGAAGACATTTAAGAAAGATGGCGAAGTTACTTTTGTAAGTTGCTTAATGGAAACCAAATAAAAGGCTTAAACTTAGAATTGTCAAATGAGGAAAAAACTAAAAATATAAGATTTATTCGTAAAATTTGAGTTAACGAAGTTAAGTTTGCATTAAAAAAGATGAAAAAAGGGAAAGCCAGATAACATCCCAATTGAAGTTTGAAAATGCTTAGATGATAACAGAATTATATGGTTAACTAGTTTATTTAATACAATTGTAAAAACTAAGAAAACGTCAGATGAATGGAGGAAAAACACTTTAATACCTATATACAAAAATAAAGGAGATATTCAAAATTGTAATAACTATCGTGGAATTAAACTTATGAGTCATACGATGAAACTATGGGAAAGGGTAGTTGAACAAAGATTAAGGCGAGAAACAAAGATCTCAAAAAATCAATTTGGTTTTATGCCTAGAAGATCTACCACAAAAGCTATTTATCTCTACAGAAATTCCTCTAACCTTGACAGGAGGTCACCTGGTCTAACCCCGATTACATTACCATGTGACAACTACGCTACGTCGACCTAGGCCTACTGTGAATCCATTGCAACATACGGTGTAGATCACATCTTCGATGACCAGCCGAACCATACTGGTGATATTTCACACCCTAGATATAGAGCCAGCCACTCTCGGCGTACGGTAATTAGCCGCCACTAGCCGATTTCACAAAACCTGAAATCATTTTGGGAACTCACGTCCCTATACATTTCAACGTACAGTAATAAACTGCCACATAGCTGTTTTACAAATACCTAGGACATTTACATACATACACACATACCACACTTATTTGGTTTACGGCAAATCATATTGTTTACAATTTCAAGTATACAGTTTATACAAATATGGATTACGGTCACCTCAATAATACAGTTTAAACAACATAAACAGTTTTCCAATCAAATAAGAGATGATACCCAAAATCCTCAATTTTCTCGAAAACTATAACCCGAAAATCCCATGTTTTTACCCGATAGATTTCCCCAAATAAGTAGCCAAAACATACATACGATCGTAGCCTATAGGCTTACTGATCTTGATTTCAAAAATAAACTGATATAAACAGAATCCCCTTACCTCAACCCGAAACCAAACCACGAACTCTACGGCTCACAAAACTATGAACCGAGACTCCGAAATCTACAAATCACAATGCTAAACATGCTTATAATCCATACTACTATACATACACCGAATCAGAAATGAAAACCGAGCCTTACCTCGATTTTGGCCCGAAACCCGAAAACGCTCGAACCGAGATTCCGATCCACAAAAGTTGTAGAGAATCCTTCCACGATCCTCGTGGTAACCTCAGATTTCCGATCCTATTAACGACCGGTGAGGAAATCTAGAGAGAGAGAGAGTAGAGAGAGTTTAGAGAGAGAGAGAGAGAGAGAGAGAGACTTAGTGAAGAAGAAACCAAATATCCCCTTTTTAAGCCTTTGACCCGCCCGGTTTTCGTCGACGAAAAGTCAAGGGTTTCGTCGCGGATGTCGGCAGCCTCGTCGACGAAGTCTGATATTTAAAATTTTCCAAACCTCTCAGCTTCTCTTCGTCGACGAACCTCTGAATTTCGTCGACGAAAAGTCTACTACCTTCGTCGACGAAATCTGGCTTCGTCGACGAAATCTGCAGAAATTCCTTTTATATTTTTCGGGTTCTTACACACATGGTTGCTCAAAGCTATCACCGATTCCAACTTTCTTGATGCCTCAGGTATAAGATTCTCCTTGTTCTTTGATTTTGGCTTTCTTGAGTAAACAAGTATCTCCTTGTTATTTTGTTTTTCTGCCTCTCCCCCTGAGTTTAAGTGGTCTTTTGTACACGACAAATCAAGGAATGGTGTAATGACAGTGGTGTTGACAAACTCAGTGTATGAAACAAATTCATCAACAGAGAAATCAAAGAACCAATCTTCACTCCAATTCTCCTCCTAAAGAGAGAGCTTTTGGAAGTAAGGAGTGGTTTCAAAAAACATGACATCAAGGCTAACAAACAATTTTTTTGTGACAGGATCATAACATTTGTAGCCTTTCTGAGTAGGAGAGTAACCAATAAAAACACACTTAATGGCACGAGGTTCTAATTTATCCCTATTGTGAGCATGAACATGTACAAATGCAGTACACCCAAAAATTTTTAAGAAGAGATTGGAGTTGAGTTGAGAGTTGGGAAAACATTCTTGGAATTTTTGTAGAGGAGTGACAAAAGAAAGAACCCGACTAGACATTCTATTAAAGAGATATGTAGCTATGAAAAATGGCATCGCCCCAAAAATATTTTTTCATATTTGTAGTGAACATCAATGCCCAAGCTACTTCAAGAATATGCCTATTTTTGCGTTCGACAACCCCATTTTGTTAAGGGGTATCCACACAGGAACTTTGATGGATGATTCCATTTTCTTGAAAATAATTTCCCAAGATATTATTGAAATATTTTGTACCATTATCAGTACGCAAGATTTGAATGTGAATTTGGAATTGTGTTTGAATCATGGAGTTGAATTTGATAAAAATATAATGGACTTCAGTTTTATCTTTCAACAGGTAAACCCAACAAATACGAGTGTGATCATCAATAAAAGTAACAAACCATTTCGTGTGAGTGTGATTAAGAGAGCACGAGGGCCCCCATAAATCACTGTGAATCATAATAAAAGGTCTGAATGGTTTGCATGTGGATTTTGGAAAGGAATTACGTTGATGTTTTGCAAGTTCACAAATCTCACACTAAAAATTAGAAGACATCTTATTTGAACAAATGGAAGGAAATAAACTTCTTAAGTATTGAAAATTTGGACGACCCATCCTAGAATGCCATAACAAAATTTCACTATCCCTAACAACAGATGCAAAATCACAAATAGCAATTTGACATTGTTCACTCATATTCGCCTCCTCAAAGTAGTAGAGTCCCTCACACTCCTTAGCACTACCAATCGTCTTCCCCGATGATAGGTCCTGAAAAACACAGTGAGAGGAAACGAATTTAGCAGAGCAATTGGAATTTTTGTCAACTGGCTAATGGATAACAAATTGCAAGACAGCCTAGGGACATGTAGGACAAATTCTAGAGTTATAGCGTCAAAGATTCGAATACTCCCTTTGCCTATAACAGATGAGAGTGATCCATCTGCAATTTTAACTTTCAAATTTCCAGCACAAGGTGAATAGGATGAGAACAGATGATAGGAATCGGTCATATGATCAGAGGCACCAGAATCAATTATCCATGGTGATTTGTA
Source organism: Malania oleifera (assembly GCF_029873635.1). NCBI lineage: Eukaryota > Viridiplantae > Streptophyta > Magnoliopsida > Santalales > Ximeniaceae > Malania > Malania oleifera. Next base: position 109,553,656 of record NC_080424.1, read on the forward strand.
ATGAGAGATGGTATTTAAGGCTGTCAAAAAATTACCTTGGTGGGCTAAAGAACCAAAACGAATACATGTGGAAGACTGACCCGATCCTTGAATGGTAGAGAACATTTTATAGAGTTGCTCCAACTGTTCTGGATTGAATGCGCCACTTGAAGTGGAATTATTATTTTTCTCACCTTGTGGTTTCTCGGCCGAGTTATCAATAGCAACTTGGTAGCCACGATTTTTGGGATTCTATCTCAGCTTCCAATTTGCGGGCTTCCCATGTATTTTGCAGCAATTATCTTTTGAGTGGCCCAGCTTGCGGTAGTGCTCACACCAAGGTCTTCCTTTATGCATTTTTTGGCTTGTCCTAGCAGGAGTTCCTCTTGAAATGAGGGCTGACATTTCAGGCCCATTGTTTCTGATCAGAATCGGCTCCTTCAACATCACTTTGCGCCAGTTCTCCTCTCGCCTCACCTCCAAGAAAACTTCCTGAGTTGAAGGCAGAGGACGTCGGCCGAGAATCCTCCCTCACACCTCATCCAAGCCTCGGTTGAGTCCGGCCAAAAATTCGAAGACTCGTTCATTCTCGAGTCTTTTCTTGTATCGGACAGTGTCTCCATGGCATTCCCTTTCTTCCTCAATGCTGAGGTCGAGTTCTTGCCAGAGATTCGTCATCTCCATATAGTAGTCTGTGACTTCTCTTTCTCCTTGCCACATCTGCCATAGCCGAGTTTTGATCTCAAAGATTTGAGAGTAGCTTTCAACGTCTGAGTATGTCTCTCGGACAGCATCCCAGACATCCTTCGCCGACAATAGGAACAAATAGCTCTTGCCGATTGAAGGTTTCATGGAGTTCACCAGCCACGCAGTCACCATGGAGTTCTCAGACTTCCACTTCTGCATAGCTGCAGCGTCTGTTGAGGCGGTCTTCTTCTTCTCGCCAGTAAGGTAGCCTAACTTTCCTTTGTCGTCAATCATGAGTTTGATTAACTAAACCCATTCACAGAAATTCTTTCAGTTCAGTGTCTCCACCGAGAGTGGGAAGGACAAGCTGTCTAGCCCATTTGAATTCAAGGTGAAGGTGGCTTCAATCTCACCGTCGAGAGCTTCAGAGGTGCTCGACCCTCTGCTGTTGACGGCTCCTTCTGCCATCGTTAACTAGGACTATAGAAACCCTAGCTCCGATACCATAAAATCAAAATAAGTTTTATGTATTTCTTGAATGAATTATCTGTACAAGTCGATACATTATACTTATAATACAATCGGGTATGCTAAAGATGGAAACAATCTCCTAAAATAATCTCTCTCAATAATAGACAATTCTCTACATAAATATTCCCTAAATCACTCCAACACACTCGGGATTTCTACAATTCCTCCTACCATTACTAAAATTACATTTCCTATATTCTGTTTTATTTCTACTTATCCTAAAGCCTCTAGATTCCAAAGACTCTCTCCATAATTCTAACTCAGCCTCTACTCCGTCCCTAGTTTTGTCAATTAATACAATATCATCTGCAAACAACATATACCATGCAACCTCCTTTTGAATACTCTTAGTCAGTTAGTCCATCACTAAAGCAAAAAGATAAGGGCTCAAAGCAAATCCTTGATGTACACCTATGATGATTGGAAATTCTCTAGTTTCTCCATCTATAGTCCTTACACTAGTCATTACTCCATTGTACATATCCTTAATAACATCAGTATACCTACTACATACACCATTTTTTTTTAAAACCCACCATAGAACTTCCCTAGGTATCCTATCATATGTTTTTTCTAAGTCTATAAATATCATATGCAAGTCCATCTACTTTTTTCTAAACTTTTCCATTAATCTTCTTAAAAGATACATAGCTTATGCGGTAGATCTCCCAGGCATAAAACCAAATTGAATTTCTGAGACCTTCGTTTCTAACCTTAATCTTTGTTCAATTATCCTTTCCCATAGTTTCATCACATGACTCATAAGTTTAATTCCACGATAGTTATTACAATTTTGAATATCTCCTTTATTTTTGTATATAGGTTTTAAAGTGCTTTTCCTCCATTCATCTGACATTTTCTTAAACATCTCCATATAATTCCGTTATCACTTAAACATTTTCAAACTTCAATTGGGATGTTATCTGGTCCTATAACTTTCTCATTTTTCATTTTTTTGAGTGCAAACTTAACTTCGTTAACTCTAATTTTGCGAATAAATCTCATATTTTTAGTATTTTCCTCATTTGACAATTCTAAGTTTAAGCTTTCTATTTGGTTTTCATTTTACTAAAGTAACTCCGCCATCTTTCTTTAATGTCTTCGTCTTTAACCAAGACAATATCTTCCTCACTTTTTATACATTTTACATTTCCTAAGTCCTTACTCTTCCTTTCTCTAGCTTTAGTAATTTTAAATATATATCCTTCCCCTTCTTTTGTATCTAATCTATCATACAAACTATGAAATGATCTGTGTTTAGCTTCACTAACGGCCTTTTTTGCATCTTTTCTCACCTCCTTATACTTTTCAAAGTTATTCATATCAGTATTTTGAAAGGCGTTTTCAGGGCGCACCCCTCAGGGCGTTTTGGGAGAAAAACGCAACAAGGCGTATGTGCAAAGGCGAAACTCCACGAATGCGTACACCTCAGCCAACAAAGCGTACACCTCAGCCAAAACAACGCCTTTTTTTACGCCTCATATGAAATGCGTACGTCTTTCGGTATCCTGGGTTAAAACACAATTTTATAAGTCCAAACCCAAAACACACTGAAACCCTATCCTCCCTCTTTCTCCCACAAAGCTTCTTCTCCTCTGCTCTGTCAGCAAAGCCTGACGAAGCCTCTGCCCTCTCTTCGAAGCCTCGACAAAGCTCGGCAAAGCCACTGCTCTCTCTTGAAGCCTCGACAAAGCTCAACGATGTGTCTGCTCTCTCTCGAAGCCTCTGCTCTCTTTTACACCTTGAAGAAGCCTCTGCTCAAAGCTCGAAACCTCTGCTCTCTCTCAATGAAGCCTCTGCTCGAAGCGTCTGCTCTCTCGCGACGAAGCCTCTACTCGAAGCTTGAAGCCTCTGCTCTCTCTTACACCTCGACGAAGCCTCTGCTCGAAGCCTCTACTCTCTCTCTCTCTCTCAGTCTCTGTCCGACGAGATATTATTTTTACAATCAACCAGAGTTGACTAAATGAATATTAAAACTGATTCCCATTTTCTCATAATAGTTGGGTTCAAGGCTGGAGTTCAGCCGTCTCCCAAACAACCCCTTAATAGCTGGAGAAATTTGTAATTTGGCTTTTTGTCATCTGTTTGAAAACTTATGGCTTATTTTTAATACTTAAGAATCATATTTTTATTTGTTTATCTATTATTCTAACATTTTTCTCATTTTTATACTATATATAAATTATTTTTTTTATTAATTATTTTTAAAAATACAATCCCAAAATGCTTATGCCTCAACGCCTTGAGGCTTACACCTCGCCTCGCGGAGGGTAAAACGCCTTGCCTTACACCTTCGCCTTTTAAAACACTGATCCATATTTCTATATTTTTGCCACGTTTTATACCAAATTCTTTTTGTCTTTACGGCTTTTTATACATCTTTATCTCACCACCAACTTTCTTTGCTATTCGAAAATCTTCCCCTTGATTCACCTATCTCTTTTGCTATCATTTTAATAGAGCTAGCTAATCCACTCCACAACCTCATTAGCAACCAAAATAGAATCTAAAATTTGCCTACCCACAAAAGCACTCTAAGCCTTAGAAATAGTCCTATCAAGCACCTTACTCAGCCTATTAGCTAACATTTTAATGATGATTTTATAAACACTAGAAACTAAGCTAATAGCTATATAGTCTGAAAGCTTAATAGATTTACTCTTCTTCGACAAGAAAATCATGAAAGCAGAATTGATGCTCTTGCTTAAAATCCCATTCTCGTAAAATTCATTAAAGACCTTAAGCAAATCATCCTTAACCACCTTCCAACAATCTTGGAAGAAAACCATATTAAAATTGTCAAGTCCTAAATCTTTATCCCTCTCCATCCCAAAAACCACGGCTCTCAGTTCCTCTTCCTCGAAATGTATTTCCAACCAACCCACCTCCTCGCAAGATTAAGGGTCCCACTCTAATCCTTCAATCATAGATCTGCTAACATCCTCTTCACAAAACAAATTAGAATAAATTTAGTGATTTCAGCAGCAATTTGACTCTGACTAGTTATAATGACCCACCTATCCACTTCCAACTCCCTGATCAAATTCTTCTTCATTTTACCTATCGCTATCCTATGAAAAAATCTAGAATTACAATCACCATCTCTGATCTATTTAACGTCTTTACCTCCAACTTCTCATTTCCTTGAAAATCACCTCTTCCAAGTCATTCTTCAAAGATACTCTTCTCATCTCTTCCGCCCCCAATAGAGTATTATCTTATTCCTTTCTAACTCAACACCAACTCTCCTAAGATCCTTGCCTTTCTAAACCTTAATCTCCAAACACCTCCCTATTCCACTTTTCAACTTCTCTTTTAACCCTTTAAGTTTTTTCATGAATCTAAAACCTTCCCAACCCCTCTCCACATCCTCATTCCAAGAATTCCTAACTAAGGGTTTAACTGAATCGTGATCCAACCATATATTTCCGAACCTAAATGGAGTAGGTCCCCAGCAATGTTTCTCAATTCCAACAAGATGGGAAAGTAGCTAGAAGTGGGCCTACGTAAAATAGATTGAAAGAGATTAGGGAACACATCCTCCCACTCCCTATAGAAAAGGAATTTATAAAGCCTACTTGCCACCACTCTAGCTGTAACGACCTGCTCCTTTTTCGCATATATTTTTTTTTTATATAAATAAATTATCATCACATCATACATTCCAACTCAGCAGGTCACAATCCACCTGGGCCCGTGGGCACCAGGGATATAACAAAACATACAGCAGAAGCCTACGCAGCAGAAAGTACAAAATCATATACATCTCATCATAATATGCATGACACATACCAGAGTCACTACAATTACTATCTCACAGTATATACATCTTAAAAATGAAATCTAAGGACAATCCCCACAAAACCTAACTGTCCCTACCAAAAACTTACCCTTCCAAAAAGGGCAAACAACTGATCTAGATCAGCGGGGCTTTTCCCGCTCTCCTATTAGGGGCTCCTAAAAAATGTATAAGATTTAGGGGTGAGACACCTCTCAGTAAGGGAAATAAACTAATACCGGTGTGTGACAACATGAGTATTCTGTGTTCTACATATACCATACATAACATGTTCAATACTGTTTATCAAATCTGGAAAAACATATGCATATCAAAACATGGCAGAACATACTGCATTTTCATAAACATTTCTCATCTCATATCATAATAATAATAACATAAAAATAATCCTGGTAGGTTAGCTGGCTGTTGTCATGTATTACCCCCACATGACTGGGTTGTGTGGCCCGAAGGCGAGACCTGACAATGGTTGGCCGACCACTGCCAAGTCAAACAGTAGTCTGATGGGTCTACCCAGACTGGTCCGTACACCAGGGGCGATAACAGCACACTTCTTGAAAATAACCACATCGACCATCCAATCTCACACCACTCCGTACAGCGGCGTTAACACAGATATCATGATCACGAGGACCATGGACACATAGCAACGGTACCGTGCAAGTGCTAGCCTAGACCAAGCCAACCAGGTTCTGATATGATATACATATACTAAAACCGTGATACATAAATATCTCATATCATTTATTTTCACATCAATCATATCATTTCACATATATACGTGTATCATAAAAATCATCGGCCCGTACGCCGGTATTACACATTTTAACATAGTTCGGCCCGTACGCCGGCAAATCACATAGCACAGCCCGTACGCTGGCAAACCACATGGCATGGCCCGTACGCCGGCAAATCACATAGCACAGCCCGTACGCTGGCAAATCACATAGCACGACCCGTACGCCGGCAAATCTCATCCACATAGCACGGCTCATACGCCGGCAAATCACATATACATATAAAAATATCTCGGCCCGTACGCCGGTTTTCCATCATAGAAATCCATATCGTCCTCATTCCAAAAAAAACAGTATTTCACAACATTTTTATACTCATGCCACACTAAACAAATTTTCTACGTATTCAACATATCATCATTTAAACAGTATTTTTCAAATATAAATTATATATATAAATATATTTATTTTTCCTGAAACCGGATGCTATATATATATATATATATACATACATTTTCTCAAAACAAAACTAGCTTAGTTTATCCCCTTACCTGATTCCTGAAAAGCCCCTAAGAAAATCTTCCCCATACCCACAAGGTTCTCAACTCAATACCCTGAAAATGAAAACTCGCAGAATTAAAGTTTAGTATTTTCGTACGTACAACATTTTCTATAACTACCACTAAGTCAAATTCGACTTAAAAAGTCTTACCTCAATTTAGGGATGATTCCCAACGTTCCCAATCAATACCCTGGAACTGAAAATTTCCAGTATTAAAGTTCAGTATTTTTACGCGTATATCATTTTCTTCAACTGTCAAAAATCCAAATATTGAATATAAAGCCTTACCTTGGATTTGGGATAAAATCCAACTTCGTTTCCCTGACGATCCGCTCCGGCAGACTTGTAGAGAACTTTGCCACGAGCGTCGTGGTGGCTTCGGTTTGTCGATCCGGTGTAAAATTAGCCCGGAATCGAAGAGAGAGAGTCGTAGGAGAGAGAGAGAGAGAGCACTTCCAAAAAATATCCAAGTAAGCTTCTTGAAGAAGCTTTCCACTTTCTATATATATATATATATATATATATACCTTTAACCTTTATATTAAATACATATCATAATAACTTACTTATATATATATATATACACACACACACACACATATATATATATACATGCTTCAATATATATATATATATATATTTTCCTTATCATACTATTCATTTTACTTGTTAATTTAATTAATTAATTTTATTTTATTATTTTATTATTATTTTTTTTTTTTAAATTAAATTTTATTATTATTATTTTTTTTTCCCGGTTACTACACTAGCCCCACCCATTGACCACATAAATTAGCATTATCAAGAGGAAGGTATCTCAAACCATACCCTAATAAAAGTATCAAAACTCAGCATAGTAGCAATAACTCTATCACTTCCTTTCTTCTATCGGGGAAACCTCACCGCATTAAAATCACCTCCCACAATCCAATTAGGAGCACAAAATCCTTACACATAACCAAGCTCACTCAAAAAGAGCTCCTACGGGTTGGTCTAGACAGATCATACACCGATGAAACCCACCAATGACCCTGACCTCTCACATCTATTAAAACAAAAAAGGAGAAGAAAACTATTAGACTAGCCAATTAAACAATAAAGCGAGTATCCCACATTATCAAATACCACCCACTGACCCTAGAGACGATACAAAGGCACAATCCTTATTGTGACCTTCCCAAATCCCTCTTAACAACCCCCCCCCCCCATCAACATTCTCAAGCTTGATCTCCTTAATCAAAACCATATTAGGAAAGTATCTAAGCAAGACCTCTTTTATTAACCCCCTCTTTCTATAATCTCCTAGCCCTCTAACATTCAAGTTGACAATTTTCATAACTTCACTCGTTTACCCCCCTTCTTAACTCCTAAGCACTAACCCCAGAAGAAACCTCCCTGCAACAGAAAGTAAAAATATGGAATGACACAATAATTCCATTTTTTACAAACACTAAGGTGGATGAGTGATATAACATTAAAAGATAAAGAAAGGAGCAAACATATCACAATAAGTTAGGCATAACACTAGTAGAAGATAAGATAAAGGAGGGATGACTTAGATGGTTTAGGCATTTGAAACTTAAGACAAGTAGTGCAGTGAGGAGGAGTGAGCTAGTTATTGTCACCGGTATTAGAAGAGGTAAGGATAGACCTAAAATAACATGGACTGAAATAAGGAAGGATTTAACAACTCTTAATCTAGTCGAATCAAAGCCCTCTATCATGTGGTGTGGTAGAAAAATGATTCACATAGCAACCCCACCTCATGGGCCTTAACACTTTTTATTGTTGTTGTTTGTATGTATGTATGTATGTTGTATGCATGTATGTATAAGAAGCATGGTGACTATTGTTGAGTTGTTTGCAAAAGTAGAATTTTATCTGATAGGGTACAAAACATGGAGAATGCCTTGGAGACTATGACTAATGCTTTGAATAAGCTAACTATTAAAATTGCAACCTTAGGTAAAAGGCCCATTGATTACCTACCAAACACAAAGTGGTATAGCTGTTGTCCATCATACTTTTGAGTTGTGTCAAGACCGAATGATCATTTAAGCAAGGGAATTACTAGAAGTTTCAAATTTTAATGGTGATGGTTCTCCTGATGAATTTGTGATTGAGTGTATTCTTTGGAGGATTAAAGGGAATTGCTCAAATTTGGAGGATTAAACAAAATGAAATCTTTAAAAGGACCATGCAAAAGCAATTTGTGCCTTACAATTACCCAATGTGTTCATCTACAACTTTTGATTTGAAGCAAGAAGAAAAGACAGAGATAGTGTACACTAGTAGATTCTTTCATTTGGCTACTTGCGCCAACATATAATAGAAATAGGATGTGATGATAGCTTTGTACATGAAAATCTTGAAGCCTCTAAGCTTGCTACATATCGTCTCATTACAGTTGGGGATGCAGTACAAGTTGCCATTTAGATCAAGGAGGATAGTAGCATAGAGCTACATCAACCCTTCGATTTGGGAAGCATACTAGTTGAGTTGTACAAGTCAATTGGGTACAGGAATTTAGACTAATACCCCTAGGAAGATTCCTAAGTATTTTGGGATAACTTCTAAGGCCCAACCGTCAATCAAGTGCTTCAAATGCCAAGGTTTTAGGGATCAAGTTGCAAAACATCCTAACCAAGTCATGGTTGTTGCAACCCAAAAAAAAAAAAGAAGATAATGATGATAATGGCATTCAAGTAGTTGAAGCTAAAACAGAAGTCGCAAGTGACTTAGATGATGATGGCAATGTGAAAATATGTCTAGTACTCCGACCTATGTCCTCGTCCCACAAGTTAACGAAAAAGAAGATTCAAGATGAACTAACATCTTTCAGACTTAGATGATTATTCATAAGCAACTTTGTACTTTGGTTGTTGATATGATAATTGTACAAATGTGGTATATGAAGAAGTTAAATTTAGAAGTTGAACCTCATCCCAGTCCAAACAAAATTGCTTGGGTTAAGAATACCGACTTGAAGGTCCATGATCATACCTTCGAGATTGGTTTGATAAGATTGGTAGTTGTGGAGACAGTGCAATGCAATATCCTTCCTCTCTAGATTTTTCATATTTTTTTGGGCAGTCCATGGTTATTTGATAAGAGGGTTAAGCATGATTGCTAATAAAATTCTTATTCCTTCTCAATCAACAAGAAGCATAAGTTGGTTCCATCTCAAGCTCTTCCACTCACCAAATTGAAGCGTACCACTAGTACTTTCCCTAAGTCAACTGAGTGGAGTTCTTTTAGAGAGGGGATTGAGGTAGAACAGGAAGTGGGTATTTGGATGGATCATTCTAACCCAATTTGGAGGCCAATTTCAAAGAAAATGGTCAAGGAATGGTGAGCCCTAAACCCAAATGTTCTTAGTTAATTAGTAATTATGTGTGTTAGTTTGCTTGTAGTAGGATTGTGTGTTTTGAAGGTTTGATTGTAATATTTGTGCATTTTAGGGGTTTGTTGGTTATTTCATGTATCTTTAGGGGTATATGTATAATTTCATGTATTTTAGGGGTTTGGACCAGTGTTCTTTCCCCTAGTTGAGTCCCCTTCTTCCTCCTCTCTTGTTCTTCCATCTTCTTTCTTTTTTTTCCTTTCCCACCTCTTTTCTCCTCTATTTCTTCCAAATCCTCTCATTGTCGTAATTCATTGATGTTGTCCTGCATCAAAAGAGACCTAGATCTCTTTGTTGGTGAGAACACAAAGAAGTTGAGTTTGAATCTCAAAATTTGAACCATGTCCTAGTTTCTTATTATCCCTTGTGGTAGTATAGTTTACCAGGCATCAATTAAATTCCTAACTAATTTGAAAAAAATAATAGAAAGTACGGCCTCCAGAATCAAAACAGAGTGGGACGTGAAAGGGTAAGATTTGTGTAACAAGAACGCCGACTATTGAAACAAATGTTTTTGCTTCACTGAGCTAAATCAAGCAGGAAGGTGTTTCAAGAACTTCATCTTAAACTTCAGCCCTAATCACGAAAAAGAACTTTATCTTAAACTTCAGCCCTAATCACGAATAAATTGAGCAGATTAAAACGATCTATTGGAAACAGACAAAGGTCGCGACTCATAAATCTCATTGGGCACAATTGAAACCAAGAAACACAACCTATAGTTAATAATGAGAAAATACAAACATGAATATACGAATGTCAGGGTGGGGGATGGGGCGCATATGAGATCAATGAGAAAGGTTAATTTCGAGAAACAAAATGGAAGGAGAAGCCCTAAACCTGAGGAGCGCTCTGGTTGGAGCAGGATCCGAAGGCAATTCGAGACACAGGAAGCTGTCCTCTTTCGGAAGCGCCCGCACTAGAATAGAACAACACTAGTAAGAAAACACCGTGGACGAGGAACCGTGGCGACAGGACAAACGCAGCGGCCATTACGTCTTCACAATAGAAAAATTATGCAAGAACCGGCTGTGGAGAAGCGAGTGATTCCCTCCTCGATTGTTTGGTGACTTCGGTCGGTCATCCGGCTCCGGAGGTCGCGTGCTCGCGCGCCAAAGCACGCGTCCCCGTTGAGAGGCCCTGCAAAAAACATAGAATAAACTAGCGGCACGCATCGCGCACGGGCTGTGCGACTTTTTCAGAGTTTTTGGCTTACACCACAATATTCATATATTTTAAAATTTTAGTAATAATATTTGATTTTGTGTGATTAATGGATCAATAAATCAGACAAAATTCATATGTTGTAAAACGTATATAACAAAGTGAAAGCTTGTTGTTATTATTGTATATTAATTGGTAATAGTTAAAAGAGATTTAAAATTTATATAAAATTAAATGAAATTCAGGTGACTATTATTTGTGTCTGTTTTGTTATTTTTGAGAAGTTATTATTTAAACACAATTATATATATATATATATATATTTAGAGGTAATAGTTAAAAAAATACTTAATGGATATTATTTATAGAATTATAATACTTAGTTTGAAAAACTATATAATATTAATATAAATATTTTCAAAAAATTTTGTAATTGTGTGACACTCATTTTATAATGCAGTTGCCAAAAAAATCTAAGAAAGTAACATAAAAATAAAAGAATCATAGTGAGATTAATCTTCTTATTTTTAGTGTGAACTAATACCTTGAATATGCATTTACGAATAAGTTTTGAATTAAATGTAAGGGAAATATAAATTATTGTACTACATGTAAGCATGTAGAATCTAAACAATTGTTATAAAATAATAGTCAATAGTGATTGATGATGTTCTAATGACCATTTATTTATACGATTAAAAGTTTGAATAATTTTGTTTACTGAGAAAAAAATTATGTGGTCTCCACTGCTATGCAATATAATTTTTGAATATGTAATTTCTAATTTTTTTTCAACTGCTTTTCATGAATGCAATGTAACTGCATAAATAATAAATATTGAAATTAATTTTAATGTGTAAATGTAAACGATAATTGTTCAAAATATATGGATAATATATATTTAATTCAACAATTAATACCTCGTAATAAAATTGTATAATTCCGTAAACATCCTTATGGTGATTTTCTGTTGAGTTTTGAAAAACTACAACAAAATCACCGAAAAGATAAATAATTAAAAGTATGCAATTACAGTTAATAACTTTTCTAAATAAAATTTTGACGGGATTTAAGTAATTTAATTTGTATGTACAAACCTCTTGAGTGCATATATCTATTTTTGCATGTTTTTCTGACTATTTATAAAATATTCAATGTAAAAATTTATAACATTGTAGATAAGAGTAGTTAGAAGATAGATAATATAAAATTACATAGTATGTACCAGAAGAATCATCAAAAAAAATGTTTTCTTTTGATGTTCCAAAATTTTGTTAACAATATTCCAAAGTTGAGTTTTATCCGCTTTGATGTTAAATCTTCACTCGAAACTATATACTCAAAATTGGTGTATCTACATTAATTGTCAATGTAAGTCCAAAGGATTTTATAAATTATTGTAATTGTTAAATCGTGGGTGCCTCGCAGTGGAAGTATACAATAGAGTCAAAAGCGAGGGTGAATGGACTCTTTCACGTTTTTCAACTTTCTCTACAAAATAAAAACTTTTGGCAAAATTCAAGTGATTATTGTAGCAACCCAAAAATTATATTGCTATAAATATAAAAACGCTCTGATACCAAAACTATACTGACCCGAACCCGAAGTGGGATAATGGGTATACCTGTCCATTATTCATCTAATACAGCAGCGGAAACATATACATAATATCCCAGATACAATACCAGAATTGTAATACCATCAATCATCACATAAATATCTTCCCATAATCGTAATTACAACCCATGGTGTACAAAACATCACTATATACATATCAGTACTCACAGGCACTTACTTTTGACAAAACTATCTTGAACCCGCCCCGGAGTTCTCTAATCTTAGTTTCTCGTATTTCTCGAAATGTTAAGAATATTGGGGTGAGACACCTCTTAGTAAGAATGAATAGTCATTAGTTTGTGGAAATATGAGTTATAGTATATCATAAACATATCTTGTAAATAATTTACTTTAACTGGTAATGTAACGCTCCCGACTCGCCAGGTGGGGCCCGGGGTATTATGTGATCATTCACACGTCTCTGATACCATAATATCAATCACACAGCGAAAAATAATAAATAATTATCTCAAATAAAATACCAGAGTTCTATTTTGTACATCACAAAAAGTGCATCCATTCACTCCACAATACATAACCAGTATTTAAAACATAAAATGTATGTATAACAGTTCTTACAACCACTCACATACACAAAACTAAACCCTACCCCCGAGAGCTTTCTATGCTTGATCACCAGAAGGACCTGAAAAATGAACAATTCGTTGGGATGAGACACTTCTCTGTAAGGATGGAATAAACTATATTTGCGTGTGGCATAAGAGTTTAGTAAATACAAAATATAGTTGCTTGTTAATCAATAGCAACTGAAAAAACACAAGCAAACTGCACTCACAATTTTGCAAACATTATTTATCAGTGAAGGTTCCCAAGCATTGGAGAGATTACACGCCCATACATGTAACGCTCATTTACTCTGATACCATTTGTAACCTTACCCGATTTAATTCGGGTGCGGTTACAACTGATACCTCTTAGGGCACTCACCTTACTCGGTAAGCCCTCGAGTAGAGAGTTTTACCTCACTCTAATTATTTGTGTAATTGAATTCACGAACATAAGCTCACACACATTCGACGTGAAACCTATCACATAATCTACATACATGTCTACCACATCACATCACAGTTACCATACATTCAATTCACATTCATGCACGCACATCCATAATTGAAATGCACATCTCTACGTCGCATCTTTTACTATCCAGCCTCCTTGCTGCGTACTGAGCATCCCTCACTGTCATTCTCAATACGTGGCCCACACAGGACACTACGTACTTCTCAGTACATGACCCACGTAGAGCTACTACGTACTACCCAGTACGTGACCCACACAGGGCTACTGCGTACTTCACAGTACGTGGCCCACACAGAGCTATTGCGTACATCACAGTACGTGCCCCACACGAAGTTACTGTGTACTTCTCACAAAACCTTCACAAACAAACCTCATATGCACATTTATGTTCACAACCAGACAATATTCACCACTAGATAGTATTCACTGCCAAACAGTATTCACCACCAAACAGTATCCACAACCAAACAGTATTACAATTAGTTAATTATGAAAGGTTATTCTTATGCCACACGGTTTTCCCTAAATATGACTTATATTCAAAACCCATCATTTTCAAATGCCTAAACCATTTAGAAAATCATACTATAATTATACAGCTTATATACTCGAAATTAACCGGTTCAAATTTAATAAAAACTTGTTATAACTTATTCCCCTTTACTTGTTTTTCCGAAAACAACCTGAAATGAACGGGAAAATGAAACCCTAACTCTTTGCACTCGCCGCCGAAACTGATCCAACAACCCGAGAGAGAAGAGAGAGGTGATCCGGGAGCGAGGGTAGCTTTGAGTGCATGTAGAAATGAGAGAGAGTCACACGAGGGATGAGAGAGAGAGAGAGAGAGAGAGAGAGAGAGGGAAGTTCGGAGCTGAGCGAGAGAGAGAGAGAGGAAGTGATTTTTCCTAAAAAAAAAAGTGAACTTCTATTTATAGGTAAGCTACCCTGCAGGAAACCGTCGATGATTTTTCTATGCTTGACGAAACCGTCGACTATTTGACTCTTAAAATGCCCTTAGAAGACTAAACCGTCGACGGTTTTTCTGAGAGACCCTCAAATCATCAACGATTTGGTGCTGAACCAAACCATCTCCATCCTTTTTATTATTTTTGCTTTACTTTATTTATTTTCCCTTTTCTTTTATTTATTTTATTTTATTTTATTTTTCGGGTTTGGGTTACTACAGGTAAATCATGTTAATATGTACTTATACATATGTAAGTCTAGTAAATACATATTTTTTAACATAAGCATACTTTATCGTAATAAGTTTCTCTGTATATGTAAATCGTTTGATATATCTGTATAATACTGAAATTTTCCCTTGAATGGATAGTTAGCTGATATCATGTATTTGTAACGACCTATTTAACTCATCACATAATAAACATAATAATAATAATAATATCAACCCGAAATCATGGGTAGCGGGGATAGCTTGACATAAACAGCGGAAACTTAAGCAGCAGTAAAAATAATTTACATTCATCAAACCATTAATTACATAATACTAGAGTCTACTACATTCCCAAAATACAGTATTTGAATACAATCTCCAAAACATCAAAAAAGACCTTAGGATCTTACAACAAAAAATCTCCTGATCCTAGATCAAAGCTTACCCTTCTAGCAGGGAAGCTTAACTCACTCAATGACGGTCACGACCCGCCGGTCTCTCAGGGTCTCCTGAAAAATTAATTAGGTTCGGGGGTAAGATACTTCTCAGTAAGAGAAAATAAACTAAATACAACTGTGTGACAACATAAACATTTAAGGCAATTATACATATACAGTACATTTAATATTTCTGTAAACATTCATCATATCGTACTAAATAATCATATACTTTCATATTTGCTAATAAATCATATCGAACATAAAACATCTGTTATAACTGATAATACTGAAAACATACTCAGGATGAATAGCTAGCTGATGTCATGTATTGCCCTCCATGACGAGTTGCGCAACCCGAAGGTGAGACCCGACAATGGCTGACCCACCACTGCCAAGTCAAAATGTATGTAAGTACGATGGGCCCGTCACACCCCAGTATGGACTGCCAGGTAGATGTCTACAACTCTACACTGAAAGTCACATCGACTATCCATCTCCCACCCCCTTGTGGGGTGATTAGTACAAGTCTGAACATAGATATCTGATCCATATAGCTACGGTACCGTGCTCCTGAACTGAACTAAACTAACATTCGGGTTCTGATAACATATAATACATCATAATATAACATCTTTCATAATTTCATAATATATATACGGCCTCGCACCGAAATCATTTCATAAATATCATTATGAAAATAGATCAATTATCATGTATTTTCAACATCATTTGTACGGTAACATTTCATATTCCTGAAAACATGCTTCATTCATAACAAAGTCATATCGTAATACATTTCACGTAAAGTAATATTCATGTCACACATTTGTTGTATAAAGCCATACATTGTATTCTAAAAATCATGATTTCTGGCATCTCATATATATATATACATTTCAACATAATAGCAGTATTTTCTCAAATGTGCATTTCCTTTGTAATATACAGATACAATACATGCTTTCCTGAAAATAAATTTACTCATACATAATAATAATTTGCATGGAAAATAACTGCTTTAGTTTATTCCCTTACCTGACTACTGAGAAAAGCCCCTATAAATTGTGGACTCATACCTGTAGGATTTCTTAATCAGTATCCTGAAAATGAAAACTCTCATTCCTAAACTTTAGTATTTTCATGTGAATATCATTTCCTATAATTATAGTAGGACCAAATTTGGCATAAAAAGCTTTACCTCAACTCAGGGATGATTTTCAATGGAGTTCCACCGACAATCCGCTTCGACTGATTTGGAGAGAACTTCCCTAGAGCATCGTGGTGGCTTCAGATCCTCGAACTGGCGGAAATCCGGCCTGAAATCGAAGGGAAAAGAGGAGGGAGCCGAAGGGAGAGAGAGAGAGAGTAAGAGATTTCTTAATTTTGAAGTTTAAATCCAGGTTTTTGATATTTGTAGGACTAGATTCGTCGACGAGACACGTCACCTCGTCGACGAGTCCTGTAGAAAGTTCGTCAACGAACCTGCACCTTCGCCGACGAATTTCATACTTCCCCAAAACCCTCTTTCGGTATCTTCTCGTCGACGAATCTTGTCTTCATCAATGAGGTCCTCTTATACCCTCGTCGACGAATCCCCTATGTTTGTCGACGAAGCCCTGCAAATTTCCCTCAGTTATTCCTTCCAAAGTGCAATGTCGTCGACGAAGTCGACTTCCTCCTTCTATTACTGTTTCCATTTTCCACCCTCTTAATCATTATTTAAATACTATTATTTTTTAGGTAATTACAGTATTACCCCAACACGATTGAGTTGTACAGCCCATAGGCGGGACTTAGTTATGACTAGTCTACCATGATAAGTCAAACATAATGCGTCTATAAGTACGATTGGCCACCCCAACCTGGTCTGAACTACTAAAAGGGATATCCTACTTTTCAATGGCCCAATCGACTACCATTCACCAACACTTTATCTAAGAAGTGTGGTGGCACTAATCTAACATAATAGCTACAGCACCGTGCTTTGAATCTGAACTAATCCATCAGGCTTCTGCTACCATATAATACAATTCATATACTATAGTTGTAACATAAATCTCATTTTTTTACAATTTTGTATAAAACTATCATATCATATTTCTATATAAAATCATCATTTCTTAACAGATCACAACATTGAGCCGGTTAAACTGTCATAATATACTGATCATGGCATTAAGTCGTCTAAACTATCATAATATACTGAACATGGCATTAAGCCGACTAAACTGTCATATCGTACTGAACATGACATTAAGCCGACTGAACTGTCATATCATAATTCCATAATATTTATAACATTTTCTGAAATCATTATCATATTGTACTTGTTCTGAATAAACATAAAATATTATAACAAACCCATTTATGCGATAAAAATAATACTCATGCCACACAGTTTGAGTGATAATCCATAATATAATAACTGTTTGAGAAAAATATATTTTTGCTGACAACGAGGGTAGAATTATTTCACCTATTTAATTCAATTACAAAATATTCCCAAAAATCTTATTTAATCAAATCCCTACAATTTGATTTAATTCCAAAATATTCCCCAAAATTCGATTTAATAAAATCCCTGTAGTTTAATTTAACTCAAGCATATTTTTAAAATAAATTTTGAATATAGATATAATTAATTTCACATACTCAATTTAAATCGGGCATATTTTACTTAACATAAATCTAATTAAATTAACGTACTCAAAATTTAATTGGTAATATTTTAAAATAAAAACTTGACATAATCTATTCCCCTTACCTTAGCCTTAGAGTGGTGCTTACGACGCCCCAACAACGAATCCACTCCGGTTAAAATGTTCAGAAGCAAAGTTGGGACCCAAATATGGTGTTCATTTTTTTATTAGGCTGAGAAATGCCGAGAAATTAAAGAGAGAGATAGAGAGAGAGAGAGAGAGAGAGAGTGAGTGATGAGGGAGAGCGCTAAGATAAACGGAGAGAGGGTAAGAGCAGAGAGACGAGAGAGTGAGTTAGGGGGGTTACTTTGGAAATGAATCTGGATGCTTAGAAGCATCCAAATTACTTTATATATATATATATATATATATATATATATATTAAATTATTATATTATATTATATTTGTAACTCCCTGATTTTTTTTTCCTACCATTTTTTTCCCACAATAAACAATAATAAACAAACACCTGCCACGTCACAAACTCCGATACCATATTAACATAACCCGAACCGAAGTGGGGTATCGGGTATTCAAACTATTTCATATAACCATACCTAACAATGGAAGTCAATTTTAACATACCATTCTAAATACAAATACCATAGTACTATATATCTATCATACACATATACATCTCTACAACCCTACAAAATATCCCAATAGATTTCACAAAACTCATTTCCCAACTCAAACACTTACCCTGTCTATCAAGGTACTAGCTCTCATTCTATCTCGGAGCTCTATCCATTGGTCTATCATGATTCCCTTAAAAGTTTAAATATTTGGGTAAGACACCTCTCAATAAGTCGGAATAAATTATTTACAGTGTGTGGTGCATAAGTTAAATTACATCATATTACGTTCCATTTTAATAAATATACTAGCTGGGAAAATATATACAAATATGTACTCATAATCATATGCGTAAAGCATAGTTTCATAAGTTTTCATATCTCATGTCATAGACATACTCTTTCTTTCTCATATCATATACGTACTTATTCATTCTTATACTACTTACATATTTTCTCGTTCCTCATAATTATATTCATATTTATATTTTTTTCATTTCCCATATTCATTTTCACATTTCCTAGCCTGTGGGTGTCCACCAGCATATAGCACGTCATGTCTGAAACCCACGGCTGTACATTTCTTATATCAATTCACATTCTTTCATATCCCATATTCATATTCACATTTTCCAACCCATGAGCGTCCACCAGCATATAGCACGTCATGTCTGTAACCCACAACTGTACTTTTCACTTTCATAGCATTCCCTAGCTCATAAGCATCCACCAATATATTTTACACGTCATGTCTATGACTTATGGCTACCCTGAGGATATTCACATCATTATGTATACACCTCACATGACCGGGTTGTGCGACCCGAAGGCTGGATCTAATCACGGTTGGCCCACCCGGTTATATCAAAACAGTGAACATATCTGTAGTACGATTGGCCTGCCCACACCTGGTCCGGACTCTAGGGAACAACACAACCCTTCTCACTAGCCCAATCGACTGCCACACCACACGCTATACAAGCCACGTGGTTGCACTAACACAATGCTAGCAATAGTATTGTGCTCTCAGAATTACTCTGGTCTATCAGGGTTCTCATTTCCATATTTCAGTATTCACATTCCATTATATCAATATATCTCAACATGCCAGTATAGTTCACATAATTTTTGTATCATTCTATCATTCCTGTATAATTTTCATCATTTATACACAATTCTCATCTCATGCCAGTATATCCCATTTTATCATTTCTCAATGAAAACATATCTATATAACACATTGATCATTACCCATTAAAATACACCACTATTTCACAATTCATCATTTATCAAAAAATACTCATCATTATATCACTTTTATCATTTCTTAGCAAAATACACATGTATATATATATATAACAATACTGGATTTCTCATATTTTCACATTTGAGTAAAACATTTACATACTATAACATAGTATCATTTCTCAGTACAAAACACATTTATCAATTTCTAACACTTTCTCAGTATAAATTTATTATTTAAAAATTCTTCATGCTGCACAATTTTTCACCTGATATTCATATTATAATTATCACAGTGAATATATCGTAATCTCATTTTCACATATTTACTCAACCAGTAATTTTCAAAAATAACTATTATAATTTATTCCCCTTACCAGACTTACTTAGAGTGTAACGACCCAAATAAAAATGAAATTTAAATAATAAAGAAAGGGAAATTGGAAAAAAGGAACAGAAGGAAGCTGCCAAGCTTCGTCGACAAACACCTGTGTTCGTCGACGAAGGCTTTAAGAAATTTCATCGACGAACACAGGGTTTCGTTGACAAAGAAATACCGAGAGGGGTTCTGGAGCTGACTGAATTTCGTTGAGAAATTAGTGAGAATTTGTTGACGAAGGTCGGGCTTGTCAATGAATTCTGCTGTCTATATATATGAAAAATCCGATTTTTTTTCATTTCAAGCTTCCTCTCCACTCTCTCTCTCTCCTATTCGGCCCTCCCACTCTCTCTCTTCGATTTTGGGCCCGCCAGTCACTCGATCGAAGATTTGAGGCTACCACGATGCTCCTGGAGAAGTTCTCTACAAGGTTGCCGAAGCGGATCGTTGGGAAAACAAAATTGGAAATCATCCCTAAGTTGAGGTAAGGCTTTTTAAGCCAAATTAGACTTTATGGTAGTTATAAAAATTGATGTAGGCATAAAAATACTGAACTTTAATACTGGGAATTTTGAATTTCACGGTATTGATCAGGAAGTCATACGGGGGTCAGGCTAGGATATTTTAAGAGCTTTCTCAGTAGCCAGGTAAGGGAATAAACTAAAACAGTTATGTTCCACGCAATTTATTATTAATTATGAGTAAATTTATTTTCAGAAAAACAAATGTTATACTTGTATATTATAGATGAAATGTACGTTTGGGAAATACTGCTATTTTGTTGAAATATATATATGTATGTATGAGATGCCAGAGAATTACGATTTTAGAATTAGAAGTAAGATGTTATACAGTGCATGTGTGGTATGAATATTATTTTATGTGAACATATGATGATATGAAAGATTTTATGAACAAAGTATGATTTCAGGTATTATGAAAAGATATGTTATGTTACGATCATTTTGACGAATGTATGATAAATGAATTATTTTCATAATGTATATACCTGAAATGATTTTGGCGCGAGGCCATGTATTTATGTTATTGGAACGAGGTCGTATTTATGTTATCGGCACGAGGCCGTATATATGATATCGGTGCGAGACCGTATTTATGTATGATTTTGGCACGAGGCCGTAAGTACTATATTTTCGGCATGAGGCCATAATAATGTTATATATATGATCATGTATTATATGTTATCACAACCAGGATGTTAGTTTAGTTCAGTTTATGGCTTGGTACCGTAGCTATATTGTAGATTAGATATCTACTTCAGATTAGTGCTAACCATCCCACGAGAGGATAGGAGATGGATAGTCGATGTGGCTTTCAATTGAGTGTGGACGTCCACCTGGTAGTCTAGACGAGGGTGTAGCGGGTCCATCGTACTTACAGACATATTTGATTCGGCAGTGGTCAGCCAACCATTGTCGGGTCCCGCCTTCGGGCTGCACAACCCGTCATGGGGAGTAATACATGACACCAACTAACTACTCATCCTGAGTTTGTTTACAGTACTACAGTTATAACAGATGTTTTCATCTATGTTATGATGTATTAATAGATGTGAAAATACATGCTTATCCAGTACGATATGATGGATGTTTACAGAATTATGAAATGTACTGTATATGTATATGTACCTTAAATATTCATGTTGCCACACAGCTGTATTTAGTTTATTTTCCCTTACTAAGAAGTGTCTCACCCCCAACATTAATATATTTTTTTCAGGCAACCTAGAGAAACTGGCGGGTCAAGGTTGTCGTTGAGTAAGTGGAGCTTCCCTACTAGAAGGGTAAGCGTTGAACTAGGACTAGGAGATTTTTGTTGTATGGTCCTAGTGTTGTTTTTGAATTTTTCGAGATTGTACATATAAACAGTATATTGATGATGTAGTAACAGTATTTTGGGAATGTAAATAACTCTGGTATTATGTTTCATGGTTGAATGATTGAGATTTTATTTTACTGCTGCTTAGGTTTTCCGCTATGTTTGATAGATATCCCCGTTACCCACGGGTTCAGGTTGACCATTTTATCTATTATGTGACATTTTATATTTAGAAATTGAGGGACGTTACATAGAGGCTTTCTAAAATCCCTAAATCCATGTCCGCGACGTTCGAAATTCAAAACCCTGGAATCACATTTTCCCCAATTCAATTAACTCAACCCCAAAATTACAATTATTTTAACATTTCCTAAGCCTATACACTCTCAATACTAATTAAACTTTAAAAATATTTAATAGATATAATTCCACTATCCTTACCCTAGCCTTGGAGTGGGGTCTAGGAAACTTAAATTAAAAATCTGCTTCGATTAAAATGACAAGGATCGGAGCTAGGACCCCGTGGCGGTGTCTGATTGTCAATTTGGCTAAAGATTTAAGAAAAAATTGATGAGAGAGTGAAAGTTTACCTTATCCCATGAGTGGTGCCTACGACGCCCTAATCACGAATCCATTCCAGTTGAAGTGTTGGTGGTCGAGATAGGAACCAGTAGTATTTTCCATCCTTCAATCGGCCGAGTACTCGTCGAGAAAATGATGAGAGAGAGGGAAGGCAAGGAGAGCGAGAGCGTGAGAGAGCTGGAGAGATGAAACATGAATGGGGGGGATCTCTGATTCTTAAATTAAAATTCAATAGGAAGCTTCTTTAAGCTTCCTATTACTAACCCTTTTTTTAAATTTATTATTTATTATAATAATATTATATTATATACTTATGTATCTATCATTTTATTCATTTAATTAATTCAATTTAATAATACTTAATTAATTCATTCATTAATAATAATAATTTTTTTTAGAATCACTACAATATTAATATATTATTATATTATATTATATTATTTAATTAATAAATTTTTTAAATTAACTAATTAATTAGTTTTAATTTTAATTTTTTTTATCACTACATCCTCCCATTTTTATAAAAAATTCACTATTGAAATTTGCTAACCAACATTTAACCCAACTCTGGAATTCACTAAAATACTTACCCGACTTTAGAAAGAGTCAGCGGCCGCCCTTATAGCTGCCCCATCCCAAATTTATTAATTATCCTTACTTATGGTGAAGGAATACCGTGGTTACATGAACGGTTATGGGAAATTACAAATAACCCAAACAAAAACTCTCCCAAAACCACTCAACATAAAAACTATCACATTTAGATTTACAATTAATTACACTCAACTAATTACCCTGCACAAAACTTGCTTACATACAAACGAATACTTACTTGAACAGTCACACTAAATTGCCTAGGGCTTAGGCCTCATTAATTAATTGCGGATACTTCTAGCGTACCTCCTTTTCTAATTCTCATGAGGCTTTTTCGAGTGCATGATTCTTCCAAAGAACCTTTACCAGCGAAATTTTCTTAGTACGTAATTCTTGCTCTTTCCGATCTAGGATCTGAACTGGCACTTCATCATAGGATAAAGTATCTCCAAGCTCCAGTGCCTCTGTAACGCCCCGAACCCTTAAACCCAGGTCCAGCACGTTAAACCTGATAAAATCCTTGATAAATCATAATTCATAACATACGCAGCGGAAAACATAAACATAATCTCCATATAACATAATACCAAAGTTTACTAATTCTAACTATAGTTCATATTAAATCATCCATCACCTGCATTTCCATAAATCTACATAACTCCTAAAACAATTCAGTATTTTCACAATCATTCCTTACTCAATAGCCTTAAAACATAAAAGCATAAAACATAAATATATATATTCCCTAAAATTAACATAGAAATATACCATTTTCTTTTTCTATTTCCCAATAATGCTATAAAAACCTTGAGCTCTCAAAGCTCGATCTCGAGGAAATCCAAAAAAAAAAAATGAATTCATATTCGGGTGAGACACATTTCAGTAAGGGAAGAAACATTATATTAAAATAGTGTGTGGCCAACATGAGTTTATAATTAACATAATATTTTACATTTAAAAATCATTAACACAATCTTTGAAATCATTATCTAATCCTATTCAAACACATGCAAATGCTTAATCCATGAGATTTCCCGAGAATAGGAGTGATTACCCGCCCATACAAGTAGCACCCCTTTGCTCTGATACATTTAGCAACCCGAAGGTCACAATTTAAGCATACTAGGGCACTCACCTTACTCAGTAAGCCCTCAAGTGTTAAATTGATCTCGTACTCACACAGTTCATACAAAAGTTTACTAGCAAAGGCCCTAAGGATAGGGAAATCTACCCGCTCAAACAAGTAAGTTCCTTCTGCCCTAGTACGTTATGCGGCTACTGCCACATCTGTAGCTACTAGTGCACTCGCCTTACTCAGCAAGCACTCAGGCGAAAGGTACGCCTCGCCCAATCGTAACATGTTCTACGTACATACATACTTCTAATATCATAATACATCATTCTTTCTATCATTATTCAATCATACACATTTGTTCATATTCATGGCTTAACATTGCATTTCATTTCACTTTAAGTGTCTCTTTCCCATTTTACATTGTTCACATTTCATATTTCATTTCCATTTCATTCATTTCCCTTTTCATTTCATTTCATACCCAGCATCTTTCAGTTGTTTTACCCAGCATTTTTCAGCTGTCATACATTTACCCAGCCACTTTCAGCTGTTTCACATTTACCCAACCACTTTCAGCTGTGACACATTTACCCAGCCACTTTCAGCTGTTACATATTTATCTAGTCACTTTTAGCTGTTACACATTTATCCAGCCACTTTTAGCTGTTTTACCCAGTATATTTTAACTGTTTACATGGTTGCATTAACACACACAAGCAACATAGTCCATGTAATGTTTTATTCACAATACATTACTTACTTAACCTGCATCTCATGCATTTAACATATATTTCCACACAACATTCTATTTATTCATGCCACACAATTTAGTAATAAAATTCATACACCGCCTATAAAATAAGCCAACCAACATTTAATGTTTATATACTAAAAATACCTTTCATGTCTTACATTAATATTCTGAAAATATTTTTCCACTTTCATCAGTTCATTTTCACACATACATATCTAATAAACAGCCCTAAACTCAAAAAAAATATAATTTAAACAGTTGGCATTGTACCCATAATGAAACATATATACGTACATATAACACAGTTTATTTTTCTATAAAATTTATAAAAATTATGATTTAATATATATTTTTCCCCTTACCTGGTTTCTTGAACTACGCCAACAGGTACCCCGAAAAGATGCATGCGGCGCTCACCCGGACCCTGAAATTAAATTCCTAATTTTGATAAATTATTCCTGAATAAAATATTTATTTAATACTTCCTAGACCCTTAAATACCCCATAAATAATTATCCCCTTAAATTTAGCCAAATTTCCCAAATCTCACTCTCGCTTTGGAGTAGGGCCTAGAAAATCCCAATTATAAAATTACCTACGTCAAAATGACGACGACGACGACTAGGACCCCGTGGTGGTATCCTATTGTTGATTTAACCGCATATTAACAGTGAAATTGAGAAAATGGAGAAAAATTACCTTTCCCCAAGAGCAGTGCCTAAGCCGTTCCCATGAAAAATTTGCTCCAGTAGAAATGTCGGCAGCAAAGCCAGGAATTGAACGGCACCTTCCATTTCCCAATTCGTTGTAAATTCGTCGAGAAATTGAGAGAAAGAGAGAGATGGAGACAGAGGGGCGCAGCACACATAAAATTTTGCAGGGGGGGTGTGCCTGACTCCGGCTTCTTCTCCTTCTTCTTTCTTCTTCTTCTTTCTTCTTTCTTATTCTTCTGTCGGTTACTTTATATATTTATATATTAAACTTTCTTCTTTCACTTTATATATATATATATATATATATTACTTAACTTATACTTATTTTATATATATATATATATATATATATATTTCTCTTATTTCAATTAGTTTTTTTTAAATCCAATATAAAAATATTTAATTTAATAACTAATTATTTAATTCATCTTAATTTAATTTAATTTCTTTAATTTTAATTTATTTTTCTTCTTTTTCCCATGCCATTCCTTTTATTTATTTATCTATTATTTTATTTATTTATTTATTTTCAAATTATTTTAATCCTTTTAAATTTTCGGGTCTTTACAGCCTCATAACTTATTGCATGTGACGAATCTGGGACGTACTTCTTCAACATAGACATATGAAATACGTTGTGGATCCCGGATAATGCTGGGGTAACGTTAATCTGTAGGCAACTGGACCAATTATTTCTAGTATCTCAAATGACCCAATATACCTAAGGCTTAGCTTGCCTTTCTTCTCAAATCTCATAACTCCTTTCATTGGCACAATTTTCAAGAATACGTTATCTCCTACACCAAACTCCAGCTTCCGACGACAGGTATCTGCATAGCTTTTTTGTCTACTTTGGGTTGTTTTAATTCTTTCCTAAATAAGCCTGATTTTTTCATGAGTCTGGTGTACAATTTTTGGCTTCAAAATTTGCCTTTCACCAACTTCATCCCAATATAGTGGAGTTTGACACCTCTGACTGTATAATGCTTTATACAGTGTCATCCAAATACTAACCTGATAGCTATTATTATAAGCAAACTCTACCATTGATAGATACTGAATCCAACTTCCCCCAAAATCCAACACACAAGCTCGCAATATATCTTCCAGTATCTAAATTGTCTTTTGTGACTGTCCATTGGTCTGGGGGTGAAATGATGTGCTAAATGTCACCTGGGATCCCAAGGCCCTCTGTAAGCTCTTTCAGAACTAGGATGTGAATCGTGGGTCCCCATTTGATATGATAGACATTGGCACGCCATGAAGTCTAATTATCTCCTGAATATACAATTTTGTCAACATATTCATAGAGTAGTTAGCCTTAATTGGAAGAAAATTGGTAGTCTTTGTCAATCGGTCTACTACTACCCAAATGACATTTTACCCATGCAGTGCTGGTGGCAATCCCATGATAAAGTCCATGGAAATGTGTTCCCACTTCCATTTAGGAATGTGAAGTAGTTGCAATAGTCCTGTCGATCTTCGATACTCAGCTTTTACTTGCTGACATGTCAAGCACTGCTCTACATATTGGGAAAATTTTCTTTTTATATTACTCCACTAGAAGGATTCTCGCAGATCCCTATACAACTTAGTGCTATCTAGGTGCACTATGTACAGGAAACGATGCGCGTCTTCCAAAATAATTATTTTAATCTCAGCATCATCGGGTACACAGAATCTGGTACAAAATCTTAAAATTCCATCATCTGAAACATTAAAATCTGCCCTCATTCCACTATGTACCGTACCCATAATTTTTATCAATTCAGTGTCTTTCATTTGAGCAGTCTTAATCCTTTTCAGTAAAGTGGGCTAAATTACCAGACTCGCAATGATTGCTTGATGACTTCCCTTTACTAGTTCCACACCAA
The DNA here is from genome assembly GCF_029873635.1 of Malania oleifera. NCBI lineage: Eukaryota > Viridiplantae > Streptophyta > Magnoliopsida > Santalales > Ximeniaceae > Malania > Malania oleifera. The sequence continues at coordinate 109,581,123 of NC_080424.1, forward strand.
GCCTTTTTATATTTATCATGATCTAATGTCGGATTACCAATGCTGATACTGATGCACTCCCTAACTTTCGGCTCAAGTCATTGACTACCACATTAGCTTTCCCTAGATGATAATTGAAAGTGTAGTCATAGTCCTTAATTAGATCTAGTCATCTTCTCTATCTCATATTCAGCTCCTTCTATGTGGAAAAGTACTTCAAACTTTTATGATTTGTGAAAATTTCACATCTTCCACCATACAGGTAATGCCTTCAGATCTTAACGCATATACCACTATCGCCAATTTCAAATCATGTGCGGGATAGTTCTTGTAACAACCTGATTTTACATGTCATTCTTTTTAAAATTTTATATACTAAATTAACTGTAAAATTTCACTGTTCTGATACCTTTTATATATATCAACATCATCACGGTCCATATAGGACCCGTGGAACCTAAGACATAGTAAACTACCTAAGCAACGAGAAGCAGAATACATACAACCATAACCATATATATACAATACCAGAGTGTCATAATATTTCCCAAAATATACATACAGAACCATTCCCAAAGTATCCTCATTTGGACCTAGGGACTACTAAAAAATGACTACCCAAAATACTCACCCTACTGTTAGGGCAGTACTGTAGTCCCCTCTACCTGCGAGCCTGATCTGCTTGCCTAACTGGGTCACCTAAAAAATATTAAATCACTGGAATGAGACAACGCTCAGTAAGACGAAATATGCTATTACTAGTGTGAATCTGATTTAGAAATACCATAAATAACTGAGTTTGAGAAAACACATATAAATATTACAATATAGCTCATACCTATGTTGCTTAACATAAACTAATTTTCTAAATATTCTATTCATAATACTTCTAGTATTTATAGGTATGCCTACGGTTTCTATAAATCTGAATAATAATAATAATAATAATAATAATAACAACTATTTCCCTGGATGGATAACTAAAAGTCATGATTTAACCCCTCATGACAGGGTTGTGTGGCCCGAAGACAGGACCTATCTTGGCTGGCCGACTAGGATAAGTCAACTGAACTCCGAAAATCAGATCGGCCTCCTTAACCCTAACTGATGGGGAGCCTCTCCACAACATAGGCATGATCGATTGCTGATATCCACATACTATCTGAGTTATGTTGTTGCACTCTGAATCTGAAAATAGCTACTATACCGTGCTTAACTGACTGAATCTGGTCCATCAGGGTCTGATACTATATATGTAACTGAAATATCTATATTATTGTTTTACCATGATTTTGAAACAACCAAAACATTGAAAAACTGATCTGATAATCTGAATAACTGACTGAATATTTAATATCTGTTTATCTAAATATCTGACTGAAATTATGGTCTCAGATAAATTATATAAATCATGGTATTTTGAATATTTTATAAAATTTTCTATCTATATATATACTGAAAATTCATCATCTTATAAAACATATATTTATTCGATGATATTTTCTGTCTAACATACTGTAAAACATGGTATTTGTAAACTATATAAATATTGTACTAGTCTATTCCAAGCTCATGCCACACAATTAGATAATAAGATTCACATGCTCAGGAAACTGTATTTTCTATTATACTAATACTTTATGGTCTAAATAATAATCTGGTATAACATATAATTTATAATGAAACCATACTAAAGTTTCCTAACATAGCATATTTCCCTTACCTAACTATTTGAACCCTAGCTGCTATTTACAGTCTCACAGGTGCGGCATTTATAACTTCTACATCTTGAGATAAAATACATATAATTCCCCAAATCCACGTATGCACAAATCCTAAGCTCTAATCCATATATCATTTTACCTAGGTTCCTGAAATACCACCCACTAGGGTCCTCACCCTTGCCTGTAGGGTCCCAAAATACCCTATTCCTGAAAATATAATACATTGATTTTATTTCATAAAACCTATTTGCATATAATACAGAATTTGGCCTCAAATGAACTAGGTAATACTGAAAATACTCAAATATTCAACTTACCCTGATTTTGGGATGGTTCCCAAACTTCTTAAATCAACATTTCATTCCAGCTATGTTGTAGAGAATCTCAACAGGATCACCGTGGTAGTTTCTGATCGTCGAACTAGGGAGAGATGGAGCCGGAATCTTAGAGAGAAGTGAGAGAAAACATTAGAGAGAGAGAGAGAGAGAATTGTAAAAATGATTTTATTTTGTCAAATCCACTTTAGAGCTATATATAAAACGTTGTCCACGTGGCCTCGTCGACGAGCCACGTCACCTCATCGACGAGTCCAAGTGGTAGTCTTGTCGACGAACACCCACTTGTTGACGAATGCCCACTTGTCGACGAGATTCAGGCCTTGAAAAAGGCCCTATCAGTAGTTTCTTGTCGACGAGACGAATGTCCCCGTCGATGAACCCAATAAGGATGCTCGTCGACGAACGCTCTATGTTCGTTGATGAGACCCTGTGATTCCCTTTTAGAATTTCTCGTTTCTCTATTTTATTTTATTATTTAATTACTATAATTCTTTGGGTCTTTACAGTTCTTCTTGTACTCCTTGAGTTGCCGAGAAGCATAAGCCACCACTTTTCCCTGTTGCATCAAAATACACCCCAATCCCTTCTGAGATGCATCACTATAAATTACAAATCATTATCTCTTGATGAAATAGTCAAAACTTGAGCAGTGACGAGTCGCTACTTTAATTCTTGAAAACTTCGTTCACATTCATCTATCCACTCAAACTTTACATTCTTCCTCGTTAACCATGTTAGAGGACCCAATAGTTTAGAAAATTCCTCCACGAATTGCCAGTAGTATCCTGCTAGACCTAAGAAACTTTTGACCTCCTGAACATTTCTCGGCCTCGCCATTCCACTACTGCCTCTATTTTACTCGGGTCTACGGAAACACCATCCCTAAATATCACGTGTCCAAGGAATGCAACTTTCTCTAGCAAGAATTCACATTTCTTGAGTTTAGTAAAAAACTTCTTTTTCCTTAGCAACTGAAGTACCAGCCTCAAATGATTTTCGTGCTCCTCAGGATTCCTCGAATAAACCAGAATATCATCTATAAACACCACCACAAATTGATCCAGGTATTCATGGAAGACCCTGTTCATTAGGTCCATAAATGCTACGGGGGAATTTGTCAGTCCAAAAGGCATAACCAAAAACTCATAATGGTCATACCTGGTTCGGAAAGCAGTCTTTAAAACATCTTCTACATTGACTTTCACCTGATGATACCTAGATCTAAGGTCAATCTTAGAGTAAACATATGTTCCTTGGAGTTGGTCAAACAAATCATCAATTCGAGGTAGTGGGTATTTATTCTTAATCGTCACTTTATTTATTTCCCGATAGTCGATACACATCCTCATCGACCTGTCCTTTTTTTTAACAAACAAAACTAGTGTGCCCCAGGGTGACACACTAGGTCTAATAAACCCCTTATTCAGTAATTCCTACAATTGCTCGATCAATTCCTTCAACTTTGCCGTAGCCATTCTGTAGGGAGCCTTAGAGATTGGTGCCCTCCCTAGAAATAAGTCAATAGCAAATTCGTTTTCATGGTCAGAAGGCAACCTAGGTAAATCCGCTAGGAATACATATGAGAGCTTCCTTGCCACTGGAATATCTTCAATCTTTAAGTCTCCCCCTGGTGCTTCCTTCACAAGGGCTAAGTACCACTGACATCCCTCCAAGAGTAACCTTCTCGCCTGAATGGCTGACAATATCTATGGTGAGGAGCACACACTCAACCCAACCAACCTGTACTCCTACTCCCTAGAGGTATGAATACTACCTTTTTCTTGTAACAATCAATACTGGCATAGTTGGTGGCTAGCCAGTCAATTCCCAAAACATCAAGCCCATGCATATCAAACACTACTAAATCGGTTGGTAACATTCTTCCTTGAATATTCACTATATAGCCCTTAAGCACCTTCCTACATACCACTATTGTTCCTGTTAGTGTGGCCACAAATAATTCGATGTCTAATAATTGAGTTTCTACCCCACACAGTTTGATAAACCCCAAAGATATGAAAGAATGTGTTGCTCGTGAATCAAACAAAACAACAACTTTAATTGAAAACATAACAATAATACTTGTCACCACGTCACCTGCAGTATCTACATCTTCTAGTGTAAGTGCATAAACCCGTTCCTGGGCGATGTGTAACGACCTGCTTAATAAACTAGTTTATTTATTTATTTTTATACTAGGGTATTTAACATGCTCTGATACTATACTGGATTGAATCTAATCATTAATCTAAGCAGCAAGAAGCGGAAATCAAATAAACATATCCACACATAATTATATACAATACCAGAGTGCTAAGAGGTTTCCCAAAATACACATATTTAACTGTTCCCTCAATATCCTCAACTGGTGAGAGCTATACAAAAATACTCTAAAAAATATACTCACTTTCTCTCTAACAGGGCACTACTGAAGCCCCTCTATCTGCGAGCCTGGTCTCCTCACCTATCTGGATCACCTGAAAAATGGTTCAACACTGAGATGAGCCAACGCTCAGTAAGACGAAATATGCTATTACTAGTGTGTGGCAAATGAGTTACAGTATTATGAAAATATATTTTCATATAAACATGTATAACTGAATATGTAATTACAGTATAAATCATAAAATTCAACCCCTTTCCATGTTGCTTAACATAACAGTATTGTAGGTTACTATTCACAATAATTCTATTATACATTAGTATGTTCCCTGTTTCTGAAATCTATACATACGTAATAGTAACTGAAAGCTTTTTCTGTGGATAACTGTGTGTCATGATTTAACCCCTCATGACAGGGTTGTGTGGCCCGTAGGCGGGATTTACCCTGGCTGGCCAGCCAGGAATAAATCACTATACTCCATCTGTCTGATGTGCCCACCTCAACCCATATCTGATGAGGAGCTTGTCCACGTCAAGGGCCTAGGTGATCGACCTACTATCATGTATTATCTAAATAGGTGGTTGCACTCATAACATAACATAATATCTGTAGCAACGGTACCATGCTCTGTAACTACATAGTCCAACAGGGTCTGATACCATATAACATATTTCTATATACAACTATATGATTTACCATGATTCTGAAATAACTGTAATAATCATGATACTGCATAAACTGTACTGTAATTCATACGTCATAATACTGAGAACTGTATAATCATAACACTAAAACTGCATAATCATAATACTGAAATTCGTATAATCATGGTGCTGAAATTCGTAAAATCATGGTAGTAAAATTCGTATAATTATGGTACTGAAATTCATAAAATATACCCCCGTATTATATTCATATTCTCAAGCCACACTATACTTTAATTCATAATTTTTATAATTAAATAAATTGTATAATATTTCAAAATTTATTAGGATAGTATATTTCCCTTACCTGACTACTAAAAAGCCCCTATGCTTTACTGGCCTAACACCCACAGGGCCTCCTACACAACACCCTAAAAACAATATTTGCCATAACATAATATCAGTATTTCTTCACTTACATCATTTCCTATAACTGTCATAAGGCCAAAAATGGGTTAAAAGATCTTACCCTGAATTTGGGATGAATTCCAACTTCGTTTTTCCGACGATCCTTTGGCAGACTTGTAGAGAACTCTGTCAGGAGCGTCGTGGTAGCCTCATATCTTCGATCCGGTGAGGAACAGGCTTGGAAACGAAGAGAGAAGTGAGAGAGGGATGTGGAGAGAGAGAGAGGAGAGAGAGAGAGAGCGGCGTTGAAAATGGATAAAAATTCGATTTTTAGCTATTTATAGGGCCAGATTCGTCGACGAATCCTTCAGTAAATTCGTCGACAAAACCCTGTATTCGTCAACGAAATTTAGAGTAGCCCAAACTGTCTCTCCGTATTTTCTTGTCGATGAAACCCTGTGTTCGTCAACGAAATCCTGAAGACCTTCGTCGACGAAACCTTGTGTTCGTCGACGAAGTCTACTGCTTCCTTTTGTTTCTGTTTCCATTTTCCTCTCTCTTTATTATTAAAATAATATTATTATTTGGGTCACTACATGGTTGAAATGCCCCGAACCCTTAAACCCAGGTCCGGTGCGTTATACCCGATCATATCCTAATAATCATGATTCATAACATACGCAGTGGAAAATATGAACAAAATCTCCATATAACATAACACCAGAGTTTACTAATTCTAACTATAATCCATATTAAATCATCCAACACCTGAAATCTACATAACTCCCAAAATAATTCAGTATTTTCACAATCATTCCTTACTCAATAGCCTTAAAACATAAAGACATAAAACTTAATTATTTACTTTCTACAAAAACATCATTAAAATGTTTATACCCTTTTTCTTATATCTCCCCAATAATGCTATAAAAACCTCGAGCTCTCTAAGCTCGATCTCAAAGAAATCCTGAAAAAAAAGATAAATTCATATTCGGATGAGACACATCTCAGTAAAAGAAGAAACAATATATTAAAACAGTGTGTGGCCAACATGAGTTTATATATAACACAATATTTAACATTTTAAAATCCTTAACATAATTTCCTGAAACCATTTTCTAATCCCAATCAAACACATACAAATGTTTAACCCACGAGATTACCCAAGGATAGGGGTGATTACCCGCCCATACAAGTAGCACCCCTTCGCTCTGATACTTAGGTAACCCTAAGGTCACAATTAAAACATACCAGAGCACTTACCTTACTCAGTAAGCCCTTACGTGTTAAATTGATCTCGTACTCATGCATTCAACAATAGTTTACCGGCAAAGGCCCTAAGGATAGAGAATTTTACCCGCCCATACAAGTAGGTTCCCTCTACCCTAGTGCGTTATGCAGCCACTGCTACATCTGAAACTACTAGTGCACTCACCTTACTCAGCAAGCCCTCAGGCAAAAGGTACGCCTCGCCCAATCGTAACATGTTCTACATACACACATACTTCTAATATCATAATACATCATTCTTTTCTGTCATTATACATTCATGCACATTCATTCCTGTTCATAACTTAACTTTGCATTCGTTTCACTTTAAGTGGCTTTTTCCCATTTACATCATTTACCTTTGTCATTTCATTTCATTGTCATTTCATTGCATAACATTTCATTTCATTACTTCGTACTACTGGTCTTTAGCCATCATCAGTTAGTCTACGTAGAAACGTGTTAAATCTGCCAACACAGCTCCTTTTAGCTGTCATCAGTTAGTCTACACAGAAGTGTGCTAGATCTGCTAACATGGCTGTCTTTCAGCTGTCTTACATTTACATGGTTGCATTTAACATACACAGGCAACATTGTCCATATCATATTTTATTCTTACTGTTTTACTTACTTAGTCTGTATCTCATACATTTAACATATATTTGCACAGATTCTCATGCCACACAATTTAACAGTAAAATTCATACATTGCCTGTAAAATAAGCCAACCAATATTTAATGTTTATATACTAAAAATACCTTTCATGTCTTACATAAATATTTTGAAAATATTTTTCCACTTTCATCAGTTCATTTTCGCATATACATATCTACTAAACAACCCTAAACTCGAAAAAATATAATTTAAACAGTTGGCATTTTACCTATACCAAAACATATACACGTACATATAACACAATTTATTTTTCCATTAAATTCATAAAAATTTTGATTTAATATACATTTTTCCCCTTACCTGGTTTTTTGAACTACGCCAACAGGGACTCCGAAAAATACCTGCGGCGCTCACCCGGACCCTGAAATTAAATTCCTAGTTCCAATAAATTATTGCTGAATAAAATATTGTTTAAATATTTCCTAAATAAATAATAATACCTTTAAATTTAGCCAAATTGCCAAATTTTTCAAATCCCACTCTCGTTTTGGAGTAGGGCCTAGAAAATCCCAATTGAAAAATTACCTACGTCAAAATGACGATGACGACTACTAGGACCCCGTGGTGGTGTCCGTTCGTCGATTTAACCACACATTAACGGTGAAATTGAGAAAATGGGGAAAAAAAATACCTTTCCTCAGAGCAGTGCCTAAGCCTTTCCCATGAAAAATTCCAATAGAAATGTCGGCAGTGGAACCAGGATTCCAACGGCACCTTCCGTTTCCCGATCCGTCGCAAACTCGCCAAGTAATTGAGAGAAGAGAGACGGAGACGGAGGTGGCTGGCGCGCATAGGAAAATTTCACAGGGGGGGTGGCGCCTGACATCTCTTCTTTCTTCTTCTTCTTTCTTCTTCTTCCTTCTTCTTCTTTCTTCTTTACTTATTCTTCTCTCAGATACTTTACATATATATATATATATATTATATTAACCTACTACATAAGTATATATATATATATATATATATATATATCTCTTATTTCAATTAGTTTTTTTTTAAATCTAATATAAAAATATTTAATTTAATAATTAATTATTTAATTTATCCTAATTTAATTTAATTTCTTTAATCTTAATTTTTTTTCTCCTCACGCCATTCCTTTTATTTATTTATCTGTTATTTTATTTATATATTTTTTCTAAATTATTTTAATCCTTTTAAATTTTCGGGTCTTTACAACGGTTCTCCTCTGCTGGCTGCCTCGGGGTGCTTGGTTATTTCCCTGAATTTGTCTAAGAGTAGGCGCGTAACTAGGCGGCACACGACAGTCTCGTGCTATGTGACCAAGTCTACCACACGAATAACAGATATTCATTCCGGCTCAGCATTCTCCTACGTGCCTCTTATTACATCTAGGGCAAGTATGATAGATTTGATTACCCTGATACACTCACCTCCCTATCTCATGTCTCTACCCCCCATTGTGTCTCTTCTATGGACCTTGACTGGTACTTGCTTGGAATTCAGGAGACGTGGGCCTCTTCCATTGACTCTACACCCCAACATCTCTCTATAGGTTGGTCTCCATTATTGTGGCTTGATCCACCAATTCTGAAAAGTCATAGACCTAGAAAACCACTACATGTCCATAAATACCTCGCCTCAGGCCTCTATCGAATCTCCTCGCCTTCTTCTCCTCATCTAGTACCATATATGGAAAACGGGACAACTTTACAAATTTAGCTGCATACTGCTGAATTGTCAGGTGCCCCTGGGTCAAATTCAAAAATTCCTTTACTTTAACATTCCTAGTAGTAGCGGGAAAATACCGATAAAAAAAATTTACTTAAAACGGCTCCAAGTCAAAGCTATGGGTGTCGGCCCTTGCTTCTCTAATAGCCTCACTAATCTTCACCAGCATTTAGCCTCCCCAGTCATCTTGAAAGTGGGAAATAAGACTTTTTGTTCCTCAGTACAAGGAAGGACTGCTAGTGTTTGTTCAATTTCTTGGACCTAATTTTCTGCAGCAAAAGGGTTGGCTCCCCCCGAGGAAACTGGGGGATTCATTCGAATGAATTGTTTTATGGTACATCCCTGGTGAGCTGGTGGGTGGTTCTGTTCCCCTCAGTTTCTTGCTATCTCTGCCATAACCTGCTGGGCTATACTACGCAACACTGTATCTGAATCACTGCCACCCATGCTGGAAGGCCCCACGTCGCTACTACCTCCAATATTTGCATTGTTATTTCTAGGGTCCATCTTGATATTAGGGCATGATAGTCTTACAATCCCAGTATCATAACACAATCATTGCATTTATCTAATTAAGAAATCATAAAATATCCTCATACAATCAACCAACTTACATCCATGGTCCCAATTTAAGATTTATTCTTACCACTTAGAAACAAGAACCGACGATAGTTTACCATGACTTTCCTGAAACTGTCGTCTCAAGAAAGTCACATAAACTGTCACTGAATTCCTGCCTCAAGGTTGCGAGACAAATCTAATAATGACTTACAAAAATCCTAATCTACCCCATTTCCTACCCTCATCAAGATCCATTCATATACTCTAGAATTGTTATCTGATGAAGTTTATAGAACCTAGCAACTTAGGCTCTGATACCAAACCGTAACGACTCAAAAATCTAATACAATCAAATCCCTATAGTTTAATTTAACTCAGGCATATTTTTAAAATAAATTCTGAATATAGATATAATTAATTTCACATACTATCCGATGAAGTTTACAAAACCTAGCAACCTAAGCTCTGATACCAAACTGCAACGACCCAAAAATCAGATATAATTAAATCCTTGTAGTTTAATTTAATTCAAGCATATTTTTTAAATAAATTCTGAATATAGATACAATTAATTTCACATACTCAATTTAAATCAGACATATTTTACTTAATATAAATCTAATTAAATTAACATACTTAAAATTTAATCGGGAATATTTTAAAATAAAAACCTAACATAATCTATTCCCCTTACCTTAGCCTTGGAGTGGTGCCTACAACGTCCCAACAATGAATCCTGTGATGCCCCGAACTCGTCAAGTGGGACCCGAGTGCCACGTTGTTCAATCCTCTATCTCTGATACCATAATTAACATACACACAGCGGAATATAAATAAATAACCTAAAATAAATACCAGAGTTCTATATAACTTCCCAAAAATGAACACCACAACATCCAAATATTCATATCTACAACCAGCATGTAAAACATAACCCCGTACAAATATATCTGTATATTTACCAGTATCTCATAATACCCTAAAAAGAAAACTACCAAAAACAGTCCTAACCTAGGCCTTTAAGCCCGATTTCTTAAAGAACCTGAAAAGTTGATAATACACTAGGGTGAGACATTTCTCAGTAAGGGTGGAATAAATTATAACAATGTGAGGCAGGTGAGTTTATATATATATATATATATACTGTTTCCCATATAATATCAATAACAACTGAGAAAACGCATTGTAAGGACCCGAATCTGAGCGGGTTCATGCATATAAATTTTTCAGCGGACGCAAATAAATCTAAATTATTTTTATTACCAGAGCATTAATTAGCTTTATTATAAATATATGTCTCAACTATTAAAATGCAAATTTTTAAAATTCTAAAATACAAAAACGCATTCTAAATTGTATTATGCTACTTTTTTTTTTTATTCTACTATGCTCTTTCTATTTCCACTCATGCACTTGCTACGCCAGATTTTTGGTACTCCCTTCAAAATGATATGAAATGTAAAATAATGATTGGGGTGAGACGATGCTCAATAAGTAAATAATATTATTATTAGTGCGTGGCCAAAATGAGCTTTCAAAATATTTTAATTTCGTAAAATAATATTTAATACTATAACTTTAAAATACTTTTAAAATAAATGTAAATTTAAAATTTTCTGCATAAAAACTTTTGCCATCAACTATAATAGTAAAATTTTATAATCATATATTATAACTATTAAATTAAACTTTTGACTTTAAAAACTATAATTATAATTTTTAATTATATACATATATATACTTTTCCTTATACGTTTTCTTTAAATCATCATTTAGGCACAATAATGGTCATGTTCATATAAACTTATACTTTACCTTCAAACCATCAATAACTCTGTACTCGTAATTAAATATGTATATACATATACTGTAAAAATCACCCTTAGGTCTGTTAATCGTAAGTCATGTTTATCCCTATGACTGTGTTGTGCGATCCGAAGATTGGACTTAGCTGGCTGGCCGGCCAAACTAAATCAGCGTACATCATCATTGAGTGAGATTTTCCCTATTAAACTCTGGTCCGACTTAGGTGCGCACTCAGGAGAAATCCATTATCATATAAAACCACTCTACAAATAGCGTGGGTGCACTCTGATCCGTTTAAACTTTAAGTTGCGGTACTGAGGATCTGTAACTTTGAACTTCCTTTGCCATAAGGGGTTTTAAAAATATTTTTATTTTATAATTTGTACAATTAAAACAATATCATGAAAATATCTTTTTTACTCATATTTTCGTAAAATATGCAACGCAAAAAAATCAACTCATGTAATCTTTACTCATATTTTCGTGAAATATGCAACGTATAAATAAACTCATGTCACATAATTTTCGTGTTAAAAATATTTTCTTGAATAGAATATAATGATGTAAAATATCCGAGGGGTTTAAAACATTTCTTAACTCAAAAATAAATGCAAGAATATTAAAGATAAAACTAGTATAATTAAATATGCATTAAAATAAACTCAAGAGAATTTTATAAAATTAACTAACATAATCAAAATTTACTTACAAATAAACTCGGGTATGAATTTTAAATAAAAATCTAACATAATCTAATTTACTTACCTCTTCTTTTACCTTGTACTACGAACACAATGACTATCTCTAAGAAATGAGATCGGAAAGAGTGGGTGACTGAGAATTTACTCAAAAATTATCTTTCCCCCACTAATTCTTTCACTCCATAATCTTTCTTTTCCTTTGGAAATTTTTATGAAAAATGAAGGTTGAGAGTTTCCTATTTATAGGAAAATTTTGGGAACAGAAAATAGAATTTGTAAAAGTGTAAGGAGATGGGTGAAAGTATAATTTTTTTAAAAGTAAAGAATGGACATGGGATGGGTTGGGTATGGGATAGGGATGGAGGTCATGTGGGAGTGCTTGCCACCACTCCCCTTTAATTAATTTTTAATTAATTACTTAACTACTTAATTATTTTATTTATTGATTTTTATTTTTTTAAATCATTATTATTATTATTATCATTGTTATTATTTTTAAGTTATGTTTTAATGTTTTTTTTTAAAGAATTAAGTTCAAATTTCGAAAATTCATGTGGGCCCCATATGGTTTTGCGGGCCTCGCACAACTTTGAGATCCAAGTGGGTCATATGTAACTCCAACAGTCCTCACATGGTTTTATGAGCCATACATAGTTTCGTGACTCATATGGACCCCACAAGACTTCGAGACTCCTGTGGGCCCTACATAGGATACCTATATTATTATTATTATTATTATTATTATTTTACCATGTATTTCTACAAATTATGTGTGTCAAAATACTATTTTATGTATATGTACTTATTTACGTGTACAAACAATGTCTATCTTGTTTATCCTATGAAATTCCTTTTTGACCAGGCCGACCTCTAGGGAGCAACTAAGCCGCAATGGTCTTTGAGCACTCACTAAGACAAGATCTTTCTTAGGCATTAAACATAGAATCAAGGATCTTACTGAAGAACACTTCTGTATTAATATTAACTTAATGAGCATTTTTGTTATTTTATTATTATTATTATTATTATTATTATTATTATTATTATTATGCTTTAATCGTATATATATTTTTGGGTCATCACACGCATCATTATTAACGTCATGACATTTGATATCATACACACATCCAATATGCACAAGTACATAATTTTTATACAGGCGAAAGTCCCTGAGGATAGGGAAGATTACCCCCCTATACAAGTAACTTTCCTCTACTTTGGTATCTAAAATATACCTACTAGAACACTCACCTTATTCAGTAAGCCCTCAAGCGAAGAATTACCTCGCTGCCAGTATACACATCTTTATATCGAACCCATATATATCAAACACAATCAAATCTGCTAGTAGTACTTTCCCTTGAATTTCTATCGGATAGCCCCTAAATACCCTCTAACATCTGATCACTAACCTTGATGGTGTAGCTACTGATAGTGCTATATCTAATGATTGAGTCTCACTCTCAGATAATTTAACATAAGATGCAGAAATGAAAGAATGAGTAGCAGCTGAGTCAAAAAGAATAATAACCGGATATGATAAAACAGTAAATGTACCTGTCACCACATCCGTAGCAGCCTCTGCACCACCCAGCATCAGAGCGTATATTCATGCTGGGGCCACATTCCTTTGCTGGCCACCATGAGGTGTCTGGTATCCTCCCTAAGCTGCTTGATGTCCTCCTTGATAGGGCCTGGGAGCTGGAACTGGTCTGGTTGACCTGGCATTCACGTACCACGTGATCGGGTCTCCCACAACGATAACATACACCTCTGCCTACCTGGCACTCCCCCAAATGATGTCTCGCACACGTCTGACACATTGGGTAAGTCGGAGCACCCTGGCACCCATGAGGTCCGGCCATCTGCCTCTGGTCTCCCTTATCACAACCTCCTCTCCATGGACCCCTACTGGGGCCAGCCTGAAAACCTTGAGGCGCAGGCCTCTTCCTCTGACTCTGAGCTGTTACACCCCTCTAAATACCACTCTCAATGATCGTAGCTCTATCTACAACCTCCGTGAATGTCTGAGCCCTGAAACCAATCACCTGCTTAAACATATTCTACCTCAGTCCCTCTTCAAACTTCCTTGCCTTTTTCTCTTCATCAGGTGCTAGATGTGGAGCAAAACGTGACAACTCGACAAATAAAGCCGCGTACTGGGATATAGTCATCTGCCCCTGTACCAAATGCAAAAACTCTGCTGCCTTCACACTCCGAACGATAGAAGAAAAATATCGCTTGAAGAACAGCTCCTTGTATCAATCCCAAGTCACTGGTACTGGAACCGAGCTCTGCTCCTCTATTAGACGCGCAACTCTCCACCAGCGCTTCACCTCCCCTGTCAACTTAAATGCTACCTTCTGTTCATCCGTACAAGGAAGCACCGCTAGCGTCTCTTCAATGTTCTGGACCTAATTCTCAGCTACAATCGGATCATCTCCTCCAGCAAAGGATGGGGGCTTCATCCGTGTAAATTGCTCAATCGAACAGCCACGATCCCTAGAACTCCTGGCCATCTCAGCCATCACCTACTGAGTAACGCTACGCAGCATAGTGTCTATATCTCCTCCACCTATGCTAGAAGGTCCGGGCCTATCCTCCCCAGCATTCGTGCCATTACTTCCTAGGTCCATCCTGAAAACAAGAAACACACTTAAGCACTTTATCTCCTATACGGACCTATCCTATACCAATTCAAAACTAATTACCTTCCCTGACCTTAACTCAATATCTAGTTCCGTCACCCAGACACACGACCCGACAATAGTTTACTATGGTTTTCATGAAATTGTCACCCCATGAAAAACACAGAAACCACCATGGTAATCTTGTACCCAGACACAAAACAAACCCCAAATCCTTTTCCTATACTCTGGTATTGCTTTTGCTGTACTCTAAAGTCTATAGAACTTAACAACCTAAGCTTTGATACCAAACTATAACAACCTGGTATTTAAATGGAGGTTTTTTTTTATACTATGAAATTTAACATGCTCTGATACCATACTGGGGTAAACCTAATCATCAACCTAAGTAGCAAGAAATAGAAATCAAATAAACATAACCATATGTAATCATATACAATACCAGAGTGCTAACAAGTTTCCCATAATATACACATACGACTGTTCCCAAAATATCCTCAACTGGCTAGGGTTATACAAAAATACTCTCACAATACTCACTTCACTATCAGGGCAATATTGAAGCCCCTCTATCTGCGAGCCTGGTCTGCTCGCCTACCTCGATCACCTTAAAAAAAATGATTCAACACTGGGATGAGCCAGTGTGGCAAATGAGCTACAATATTATGAAAATCTGTTTCTATTTTATCAAGTATAACTGGACTTGTAATACAGTACAAGTAATAAAAATCCACCACCCTTTCCATGTTGCTTAACATAACAGTATTGCAAATTACTATTCAAAATACTTCTAATGTACATAAGTGTATTCCTTGTTTCTGTAAATCTGTATATACGTAATAGTAATAAAAAACTTCCCTTGTGGATAACCGTGTGTCATGATTTAACCCCTCATGACAGGGTTGTGTGGCCCGTAGGCGGGATCTACCCTGGTTGGCCGACCAGGGTTAACCACTATACTCCCCCGGTCTGATCTGCCCTCCTCAACCCATATCTGATGGGGAGCCTGTCCACGTCCCTAGGGCACTATACGATCGACCTACTACCACGTATTATCTAAATAGGTGGTTGCACTCATAACTGAAATATTTGTAGCTACGGTGTCGTACTCTGTAACTGTATGGTCCAACAGGGTCTGATACTATATAATACATCTATATATATACAACTATCTGATTTATCATAATTCTGAAATAGCTGTATTAACCATGACAATGAAATAAACTGTAATGAACTGTAATTGTATCATCTATATCTCTGAACTGAACTATAATCTGTACGCCATGGTACTGAGAACTGTATAATCATAATACTAAAAACTATATAATCTTGGTACTAAAATTTGTATAATCATGATTCTAAAAGTCGTATAATCATGGTTCTGAAAACTGTAAAACATACGTTCATACTATTTTCATATTCTCAAGCCACACAATACTTTAATACATAATATTCATAATTTAATAAACTGTATAATGTCCTGCTGTGAAAAATAAATTGGTAAAAATATACATTTCATACTAAAAATCATTTTAAAATTTCCTAGCATAGCATATTTCCCTTACCTGACTACTGGAAAGCCCCTATGTCCGCAGGGCCTCCAAACAACACCTTGAAAATAACATTTTCCAAAATAGAATATCAATATTTCTTTGCTTACATCATTTCCTACAACGGTCAGAAGGCCAAAAATTGACTAAAAAGTCTTACCCTGAATTTGGGATGAAATCCAACTCAATCCCACCGACGATCCACCCCAACAAACTTGAAGAGAACTTCACCAGTTAAATGTACCTCCACCAGTCTCTCGCCACTGGCCTCCACCACTAGCATATTTCTTCCAAGCGCCCTGCCTTGCCTTGTACCTGAATAAGAACTAGAAGATGTCGGCCTCTTCTTCATGTTCTGAACCTCTGTGTCTTCCTGCAGGCTCTCCTCTGCCACGATGGCTTTATTCACCAGAGTAGCAAAGTCATGAAGCTACAGTATCGACCTCTGCTTCCAGATTTCCTTCTTCAAACCCCTCTCAAACTTCTAGGCTTTTCACACCTCATCTAGTACCATAAACATAGCAAAGCACTTAACTCCATGAATCAGGTGGCATACTACTCAACTGTCAATTGCTTCTAAACTAGGATCATGAACTCCTCCATCTTCACATTCATGACAGTGGCTAGAAAGTATCGCTCAAAGAATATCTCTTTGAAACTGCCCTATGACATCACCACCTATACTAGCCTCTGCTCCTCTAACATCCTCACTAACCACCATCTCTCAGCTTCACCCACCAGCTTATACGTCGCGTAGAGTACCTTCTGCTCATCAATGCAACGTAGAACAACCAATATCTTCTTGATATCTCGAATCCAGCTCTTTGCTCGGATCGGTTTGGTACTCCTTGCAAACCTAAGGGACTTTAGTCTAGTAAACCTTTCGATAGAATCACCCAACTTAGTTATGGGTCGATCCTGCCATCTAGATGTCTGCACCACCTCAGCCATAAGCTGTTGGGCGAAGTCTTGCAGTACCACTGTGGAGTCATTATCAATCTCATGGCCAGCTCCCTTACTACTACTGCCTTTTGCGCTAGCAGTATTATCCCTGGACTCCATCCTGAAAAGATAATTAAGAAAATTGTTTAGAATCTTGGTACCTTACCTATCCACTATCACTACAATTGTAATGACCCGAAGAATAATGGTATTTAAATAATAAAGAGAAAGGGAAATGGAAATAGAAACAGAAGGAGGCAGCAGATTTCATTAATGAACGCTTCGCGTTCGTCAACGACATTGCCCTTTGGGAGTAATA
Organism: Malania oleifera; assembly: GCF_029873635.1. Taxonomy (NCBI): domain Eukaryota; kingdom Viridiplantae; phylum Streptophyta; class Magnoliopsida; order Santalales; family Ximeniaceae; genus Malania; species Malania oleifera. The sequence goes on from NC_080424.1 coordinate 109,598,763, forward strand.
TTTGAGGAAATTTATCAGGTGCTCGTTGACGAACACAGGGGATTCGTCAACGAGGGTACAAGAGAGCGTCGTCGACGAAGACAAGTTTCGTCGACGAGAAGATACTGAGAGAGGATTTTGGGGAAATCTGAAATTCATCGACAAAGGTGTAGCCTTACCTCTACAAGACTTATCGACAAGGTGACATGTCTCGTCGACGAATCCAGCCCTATAAATAACCCAAAATTCGGATTTAAAACACAGAAATTAAGAAAAATCACTCCCTCTCTCTCTCTCCCTTCGATTTCTCTCTCCTCTCTCTTCGATTTTGGCTCTGTTGTTCGTCGGATCAACGATCTAAGGCCACCACGACGCTCCTGGGAAGTTCTCTCCAAATCTATCAGAATGGATCGTTGGTGGAAGCAAGTTGAAATTCATCTCTGGGTTGAGGTAAGACTTTTTATGCCAAATTTGATCTTTTTGCAATTATAGGAAATGATACTTGCGTGAAAATATTGAAGTTTAGTTCAGTGAGTTGTTGGTTTCAGGGTGTTGCTTTGGGAACCCTGCGGGTGCAGAACGAGTAGGTTTTTAGGGGGGGTTTTCTTTTCAGTACCAGGTAAGGGAATAAACTAAAGCAGTTATTTTCCATGCAAATTATTATTATTTATTAGTAAATTAATTTTCAGGAAAGCATGTATTATATCAGTGTATTACGAAGGAAATGCACATTTGGAAAAATACTGCTATTATGTTGAAATGTATATATATATGTATGAGATGCCAGAATTTATGAGTTTAGAATATAAAGTATGGTTTTATACAGCAAATGTGTGGCATGAATATTACTTTACGTGAAAAGTATTATGATATGACAATGTTATGAATGAGGCATGTTTTCAGGAATATGAAATAATACAGTACAAAATGATGTTAAAAATACATGATAATTGATTTATTATTCAGAATGATATGTATAAGATATTCGGCGCAAGGTCATGATTGATAGCCGGCGTGGGGACGTGTTTTACGTATGATTTCGGCACGAGGCCGTATTTATTAAATGTTCGGTGTGAGGCCGTATTTATGAAATGTTCGGCGTGAGGCCGTATTTATAAAATGTTTGGCACGAGGCCGTGTTTATGAAATTATAGAAAATGCTATCAATCCATTTATGTTAAATGCTATATTATCATGTATTATATGTTATCAGAACCCGGATGTTAGTTTAGTTCAGTTTAGAAACATGGTACCATAGCTTATAGATCAGATATCTATGTTCAGATTGGTACTAACCACCCCACGAGGGGGTGAGAGATGGGTAGTCGATGTGGCTTTTAGTGTAAAGTTATAGACGTCCACCTGACAGTCCGGACTAGGGTGTGGCGGGCCTATCGTACTTACAAACATTTTTGACTCGATAGTGGTTGGCTAGCCATTGTCGGGTCCCGCCTTCGGGCTGCACAACCCATCATGGGGGGTAATATATGACATCAGCTAGCTATTCATCCTGGGTACATTTTCAGTATTATTAGATATACCAGAAAGTTATAATTAGTATGATTTATTAGAAATATGAAAGTATACGTTTTTACAGTTATTAAACGATGAATGATTTTTGGTATGAAGATTGTATTGTATATCTATATTATAATTAGGTATTCATGTTGCCACACAACTATATTTAGTTTATTTTCCCTTACTAAGAAGTGTTTCACCCCCGAACATTAAATGATTTTTAGGAAACCCAGAGAGACCGACGGGTCAGGGCCGTCGCTGAGTAAGTTGAGCTTCCCTGCTAGAAGGGTAAGTGTTGATATAGGATCAAGAGATTTTTGTTGTATGATCCTAGGTTTATTTTGATATTTTGGAGATTGTATATAAACACAGTATTTTGGTGATGTAGTAGACTTTGGTATTATGTAATTATTAGTTGATGAATATGATTTACATTTACTACTGCCTAGGTTCCGCTATGTATGACAGGTGTCCCCGCTACCCACAGGTTCGGGTTGACTATTTTATTTATTATATTTTATTATATGTCAAGATAAGTAGGTCCTTACACTTTGGTATTAGAGCCTAGGATACTAGGTTCTGTAGACTCTAGAGTGCAGTAGTAATAATACCAGAGTATAGGATAAGGGGATTTGAGGTCTGGTTTTGTAGTCTAGGTGCAGGACTTCCGTGGTGGTTTGTGTGATTTCCTTGGGGTGACGATTTCAGGAAAGTCATGGTAAACTATCGTCGGGTTGGGTATCTAGGTTGCAGGATTAAACCTTGAATTAAGATCAAGAGAGATGGATTAATTAGGAATATATACTATATTGGTTGGCTGATATGCATAGTGAAGGGGTTTTGAATTAAGTTATTTGTTTTTCAAGATGGACCTTAGTGACAGTAGTGCCCACGCTAGTGGGAATGAGGGTGCTGGACCCTCAGGCGCTGCAGGCGAAGATTCAGATGCAGTTTTACGCAGTGTGGCACAGCAAGTCATGACCAAAATTGCTAGGAGCTCGAGGGAACAAGGTGGTCCATCGATAGGCCATGGTATCTTGATAGAGAAATTCATAAAGATGTATCCTCTGGCTTTCTCAGGAGGGACAGATCCTGTAGTCGCTGAAAATTAGGTGCAGGAGATAGAAAAAATATTTGCGGTGCTACAGTGCTTAGAGGAGCAGCGGGTGCTATTTGCTACCTATAGACTAACTAGGGAGGCCGAAAGATGGTGGTTGGCGGTGAAACTTTTAGAGCAGCAGAGGACGGTACCTATGGAAATGACATGGGAGCAGTTTAAGGAGACATTCTTTGACAGGTATTTTCCAGTCTCTTCCAAGGAAGCAAAGAATGAGGAGTTCCTCAATCTGAAGCAGGGACAGCAGATCGTACAGCAGTACGCGGCGAGGTTTATCGACTTATCTCGCTTCACCCCGTACATCATACTAGATAAAGCAAAGAAGGTACGATAGTTTGATAGAGGTTTGAGGAGAGAAATTTATAAGCAGGTGTCGATACTGAAGTTGCAGGATTTTGCTGAGCTGGTGGATAGAGCCACTATAGCTGAGATTGGGGAGCGGTTGGAGGCTGAGAAGCATAGGCAAAAGAAGAGATCCACACCTTCTGGTTTCCAGCAGGGAGTTGGCCATGGTTCGTGGAAGAGAGGTGGCTATTATAGAGACCAAAGACAGGAGACTAGGAATCACAGTTACCAGGGTATGCAGCCATCTCCAGCTTGTTCGTCTTGCGGGAAGAGACACCTCGGGGTGCCGGGCGAGGTGTCTACTACCGGTGTGGGGAGCCAAGACATATGATGAGGGACTATCAGGCTCAGATTGGTGCTGCTCCTGCTCCTAGACTTGCTCGAGGAGGCTACCAGACGCTATGTGGAGGCCAGCCACGGAATATGGCCCCAGTCAGGGTTTTTGCTCTGACGCCGGGTGATGCTGAGGCAGCTGGTGACGTGGTGACAGGTACGGTTAATATGTTTTCATTTAAAGTTATTGCACTTTTTTACTCGGGGACCACACACTCGTTTGCATTTGTGGAATGTGTTAAATTGTGTGGGGTTGAAACACAATCACTAGATATTGAATTATTAGTGGCTACACCGATCGGGTCAACGGTGAGATGTAGTAGGGTACTCCGTGGTTGTCTAATTGATGTTCAAGGGAGGACTCTATCTGCTGATTTGGTAGTGCTAAACATGCATGGGTTTGATATTATTTTTGGCATGGATTGGCTAGCAGCTAATATTTCCAGTATAGACTGCCATGCGAGAGAAGTAATTTTTAGACCACCAGGAAGACCAGAGTTCAGATTTACAGGGTCACGAGTGCAATTTCTACCTCAGATGATTTTAGCTATTCAGGCGAGGAGACTGCTCTTAAGTGGTTGTCAGGGATTCATGGCCTTTGTGAAGGAAACAATAGGGAATGAAATGAACTCACCAGTACACCAGTAGTAAAGGAGTTTATTGATGTGTTTCTAGAGGAATTACTGGGTTTGCCACCTGATCGTGAGGTAGATTTTCCCATTGATCTACTTCCAAGTACAACACCAATCTCTAAAGCACCGTATCGAATGGCGCCAGCAGAATTGGCAAAACTAAAAGATCAGTTGTAGGATTTACTTGATACGGACTTTATACGACCTAGTGTATCTCTGTGGGGAGCTCCAGTATTATTCGTGAAGAAGAAAGATGGGTCTATGAGGATGTGCATAGACTACAAGGAGATTAATAAAGTGACCATCAAGAACAAGTATCTTCTACCCCGTATCGATGATTTGTTTGACCAGCTCCAGGGTACACGGGTATATTCTAAGATTTACCTCAGGTCAGGCTATCATCAGGTAAAGGTAAGAGCAGAAGATGTATTGAAGACAACTTTCAGGACTAGGTATGGGCATTACGAGTTCCTTATTATGCCATTTGGTCTGACGAATGCTCTTGCGATATTTATGGATTTGATGAATAGGATCTTTCATCCATATTTAGATCAGTTTGTTGTTGTTTTTATTGATGATGTACTCGTCTATACGAGGAGCTATGAGGAGCACGAGATACATTTGAAGCAGGTTTTGCAGATGCTCAAGGAGAAGAAGTTGTATGCAAAGTTCAGTAAATGTGACTTCTGGCTCGAAAAAGTTGTGTTTTTGGGGTATGTTATCTCAGAAGACGGAATTTCCGTGGCCCTGTATGATTGATGCGGTAGTGAATTGGGCTAGATCGAGGAATGTCTAGGAGATTAGGAGTTTCTTGGGGTTAGCTGGTTATTACTGTCATTTCGTTGAGGGATTCTCAGCTTTATTAGGGCCTCTGACACAACTAACTAGAAAGAATGTCAGATTTGAATGGGACGACAGCTGTGAGCAGAGTTTTCAGGAATTGAAGCAGAGGCTAGTCACAGCACCAGTACTGATCACCCCATCTGGGGGTGAGGGTTATACTATCTACAGTGATGCGTCCTTGAAAGGACTTGGCTGTGTATTGATGCAGCATGGCAGGGTGGTGGCATATGCATTCAGACAGTTGAAAAAATATGAAAAGAACTACCCTACCCACGATCTTGAATTGGCTACAGTGATACACGCATTGAAAATTTGGAGGCATTACCTATACGTCGAATAGTGCGAGATTTTCTTTGACCATAAGAGTTTGAAGTATTTCTTCACCTAAAAGGAATTGAATATGAGACAGAGAAGGTGGTTAGAGTTAAATAAAGATTTTGATTGTACTATCAGTTACCATCCAGGGAAAGCAAATGTGGTAGCTGATGCACTGAGCCGAAAGTCTGGGGAATCAGCACTGACGGCTATGGAGATCCAGGGTCTGATCATGATGGATCTAGAGAGACTAGGCATTGAATTAATAGAGAGTAATCCTCCAGTATGTATCGCCAGCCTAGTGGTACAACCTACTCTGCAGGAAAGAATTAAAGCTGCTCAGAAAGAACACCCAGAATTAGTAAAGGTGATGAACAGAGTGTAGAGTGGTCAGGGAGAGGAATTCTGCATTGTAGATGACGAAACTTTACGGTTCTGTTCCAGATTGTGTGTTCCTGCTGATGCTGGGATCAAGATGACTATTTTGGAGGAGGCTCACAGATCATTGTATACTGTTTATCCTGGCAGTACTAAAATGTACAGGGATCTGCGAAAGTTTTATTGGTGGAGTGGTATGAAAAGAGAGATTGTCAATTACGTAGCCAGTGTTTGATGTGCCAGCGAGTAAAAGCTGAGCACCGAAGGCCAGCGGGTCAGTTGCAGCCATTATTTATCCTAGAGTGGAAATTGGATCATATATCCATGAATTTTGTTTCAAGGCTGCCGTCGACATCGCATGGCCAAAATGCGATTTGGGTGATAGTAGACTGGTTGACTAAGATTGCCCATCTTCTCTCTTATCAAGATCAGCTATTCCCTCAACTGTTTAGCGGATATTTACGTCCAGGAGATAGTTTGTTCTCGTGGAGTGCCCGTATCTATTGTGTCAAATCGAGACCCACGTTTCACATCACAATACTGAGAAGCTTGTAGGAAGCTCTCGGGTCTTAGGTATCATTTAGCACGACATTCCATCCTCAGTCAGACGGGCAGACAGAGAGGACGATATAAATACTAGAAGATATGCTCCGAGCATGTGTATTAGATTTTGGGGGTAGTTGGACTTTATTCATACGACTAGTGGAATTCACGTATAATAACAGTTTTCAGGCGAGCATTGGTATGACACCGTTTGAGGCACTGTACGGTAGGAGATGTCAATCTCCTTTATATTGGGATGAGATGGGTGAGCGACGAGTTGTGAGAACAGAGCTATTACACTAAGCGTACGATAAAGTTCGACTCATCAAGGATAGAATCAATGCAGCTCAGAGCCGACAGAAGAGTTATGCTAACAATTGCCGCAGGAATTTGGAGTTCGATATAGGTAATCATGTATTTTTAAAGATAGCTCCGTTAAAAGGAGTTATGAGGTTTGGTAGGAAGGGTAAACTTAGCCCTAAGTTTATCGGTTCGTTTGAGATTTTAGAGAAAGTTGGACCGTTTGCCTACAGGCTAGCTTTGCCACCTACACTTTCCAGGCTACATGACATATTCCACGTATCTATGTTAAGGAAACACGTGCTAGACCCTTCTCATATTATCAGTTATGGTGAGTTAGAGTTCAGTGATTTGCTAGTCTATGAGGAGGTACTAGTGCAGATTCTGGATAGAAAGGAACAGGAACTACGTAATAAGAAGATTCCTCTAATAAAGGTTCTATGGAGGAGTCATGCAGTAAAAGAGACTTCTTAGGAGCTCGAGGAACAGATCAGACAGAAATACCCGCAATTATTCCAAGAAGCACATATGTGATTAAGAAATGTGAGTAAATATGTAATGTTTCTTTTGTAGGTACATGTAATGTTTTAGTTAGTAAGTAGTATTTTAGTTTTGGGGGAAATTTTTTTTTGGTTTATGTAATCTCCTAGGACTTGAAATGTAACCACGATATTCCTCTGCCATAAGTGAGGGCAAGTAATAAAATAAGTAGACCATTTTGCCTATTAAGGGATGATGAATTATATGAATAGTAAATTTCAAGGACAAAATTTTATAAGGAGAGGAGATTGTAATGACCCGAAGAATAATGATATTTAAATAATAAAGAGAGAGAGAAATGGAAACAAAAACAGAAGGAGGCAGCAGACTTCATTGATGAATGCTTCGCGTTTGTCGACGACATTACACTTTGGAAGCAATAACTGAGAAAATTTATCAGGTCCTCGTCGATGAACATAGGGGATTCGTCGACGAGGGTACAAGAGGGCCTCATCGACGAAGACAAGTTTCGTCAACGAGAAGATACGGAGAGAGGATTTTGGGGATATTTGAAATTCGTCGATGAAGGTGCAGGTTCGTTGACGAACTTTCTACAAGACTTGTTGATGAGGTGACGTGTCTCGTCGACAAATCCAGCCCTATAAATAACCCAAACCCGGATTTAAATGCAGAAATTAAGAAAATCACTCCCTCTCTCTCTTCCTTCGATTTCTCTCTCCTGTCTCTTTGATTTCGACTCCGTCATTCACCAGATTGACGATTTGAGGCCACCACGACGCTCCTGGGAAAGTTCTCTCCAAATCTGCCAAAGCGGATCGTTGGTGGAAGCAAGTTGAAATTCATCCCTCGATAAGGCTTTTTATGCCAAATTTGATCTTTTTGTAGTTATAGGAAATGATCTTACGTGAAAATATTGAAGTTTAGTTCAGTGAGTGGTTGGTTTCAGGGTGTTGCTCAGGGAACCCTACGGGTGCAGAACGAGTAGGTTTTTAGGGGGGTTTTCTTTTCAGTACCAGGTAAGGGAATAAACTAAAGAAGTTATTTTCCATGCAAATTATTATTATTTATCAGTAAATTAATTTTCAAGAAAGCATGTATTATATCAGTATATTATGAAGGAAATGCATATTTGAAAAAATACTACTATTATGTTGAAATGTATATATATATGTATGAGATGCTAGAAATTATGATTTTAGAATATGAAGTATGGTTTTATATAGCAAATGTGTGGCATGAATATTACTTTACGTGAAAAGTATTATGATATGATAGTGTTATGAATGAAGTATGTTTTCAGGAATATGAAATAATACAGTACAAAATGATGTTGAAAATACATGATAATTGATTTATTATTCAGAATGATATGTATGAGATATTCGGTGCAAGGCTGTGATTGATAGCCGGCGCGAGGCTATGTTTTATGATTTCGGCGCGAGGCCGTATTTATGAAATGTTCGGCGCGAGGCCGTATCTATAAAATGTTCGGTGCGAGGCCGTGTTTATGAAATTATAGAAAATGCTATCAATCCATTTATGTTAAATGCTATATTATCATGTATTATATGTTATTAGAACCTAGATGTTAGTTTAGTTCAGTTCAGGAGCACAATACCGTAGCTTATAGATCAGATATCTATGTTCAGATTGGTGCTAATCACCCCACGAGGGGGTGGGAGATGGATAGTCGATGTGGCTTTCAGTGTAGAGTTGTAGACGTCCACCGGGTAGTCCAGATTAGGGTGTGACGGGCCCATCATACTTACAGACATTTTTGACTCGACAGTGGTCGGCCAGCCATTGTTAGGTCCCGCCTTCAGGCTGCATAACCCGTCAAAGGGGGTAATACATGACATCAGTTAGCTATTCATCCTGGGTACTTTTTCAGTATTATTAGCTATACCAGACAGTTATGATTAGTATGATTTATTAGAAATATGAAAGAATACGTTTTTGCAGTTATTAAACGATGATTGATTTCTGGTATGAAGATTGTACTATATATCTATATTATCATTAAGTATTCATGTTGCTACACAGCTGTATTTAGTTTATTTTCCCTTACTGAGAAGTGTCTTACCCTCGAACATTAAATGATTTTCAGGAAACCTAGAGAGATCGGCAGGTCAGGACTGCCGCTGAGTGAGTTAAGCTTCCCTACCAGAAGGGTAAGTGTTGATTTAGGATTGGGAGATTTTTGTTGTATGATCCTAGGTTTATTTTGATGTTTTGGAGATTGTATATAAACACAGTATTTTGGTGTGTAGTAGACTCTGGTATTATGTAATTATTGGTTGATGAATATGATTTACATTTACTGCTGCCTAAGTTTTGCTGTGTATGACAGTTGTCCCCGCTACCCACGGGTTCGGGTTGACTATTTTATTTATTATGTTTTATTATATGTTAAGATAAGGAGGTCCTTACAACAATACTTATGAAATTTATCTTAGTAAATTAACGTCCCTAGTGACAACATACTCTGCTAACGTGATACTCTCATTCTAGCCCATGTTCCACTCCTCTACTTGAAAACGAAACCGTCAATGGATTGCCGTGATTTTCTACACCCTTTGACTGATCTAAAAAAACATAGTCCACCAATGGATTTCTGTCTCCAGGCTTATGAAGCCAAACTCGAAAGTCCTATCATGCCCATTCCTATCCTTATCCTACTCAGACTCCTAAACTCTGGTAATGTAGAGACCTAGAAAAAGAAAAGAAAAGAAGAAAACCAGCAGCGGTTTTCGGGAATGAAGATCGGCGACGGTTTTGTGGAGTTACTGCACGCCGGTAACGGGTTAAATGGTAAAATTGGGTCTGTTAAAGAGAAAATTGGTGATGAAATTTTAAGGGGCTGAGAAAACCGGCGATGATTTTCTCTGCAAAGGTGATATAAAGAAAAGTCCTACAAGTATTTCTTAAATGAAATCAAAATTTCCTTTCATTTCTCTCTGAACCCTACGATTCTTCCCTTAATTTTCTTCGATTTTTGCTCCATAAAAGTTTGTGTTTGACAATCTGGAACCATCACAAGGTTCGTGGGATTATTCTCTGCAAGGCTGCTGGAGTAGATCGTTGATTTGGGCTTTTGGGGTACCATTTCAAAATTAGGGTAAGTGAGATATTTTAGAATTTTATTGTTAGATTGAGGTATATGGAACTTAGGAAGTATTAAATGAGTGTTGTTTGAAATTTGTGATAAATTAGTGTTTTTGAATTAGGGTTTGGGTGAGCGCCGTAGACATCTTTTTGGGGTCCCTTCCGACGTATTTCAGGAAAGTGGGTAAGGGGAACATATTAAATCAGGATTTTTATGAAATTAATTGGTAAAAATGGAAATAATAAGTATATATGTTTATGATATCTATGTGAGTTCTGAAAAGCCAACTGCTTAAATGGTAAATTTTTGAGCTTAGGGCTGTTTTACTTGTTATATTTGTGAAAAAGGAAAGATAAAATGGCAGATTTTCTGGATAAATGTGTAAGAAATTAAATGTATATTTTTAGTGTATTAACGATGATTGTGGTTGGCATATTTTCAGTAAATGTATGATTATATGTTGTTAAATTGTGTGCCATGAGTAAAAGGAAGTTTCTGTGCTGAACTATGATATATGTATGAGACGTAGGAAATACTGGAAATGTATTGTTATTTAAAATGGGATATGGTTTATTATGCATGTGTTTGGGATTTATAAATGGCAATGTATGGTTTGAGAACTCTGGTAAACTGGAAATTGGCAAACTGGAAAATGGGCACAGTACTGTTGCGGATATATGTAGCAGAGATAGTGCACCCACACGTCTTAGATAGAGTGTGGAGATGGGATGGTTGATTGTGCTAGAAAGGGCAGTGTCCCCTAGAGTCTAGACCAGTGTGGGAGTAGCCAACCAGAGTTAAGTCCAGCCTTTGGGCCGTACAGCCCGTCATGGGGCGGAAGCATGACTATAATCTTCTATCGGTATAGAGAGTTCTAAACGCATAATTGCTATTTTAACCATGGATAATATGGAAATGGCGGATATGAGAACAACAGATATGGAAATTGGCAAATGAAAATGATATGGACAATAATGAAATGGAAATAAATTATAAGAATATGGAAAGTGAATATGAATGTAATGAATGATATGGAAATAACAGATGTAGGATAAAAAAAGAAATGTATTATATATGGTATTATTACATGTATTTGGGGCTGAGTATACTCTTCGCCCGAGGGCTTGCTAAGAAATGCGAGTGCCCTAATAGGTATCAGATGCAACTGTGGGTTGCATAACGTATTAGGGCAGAAGGAAGCTACTTGTATGGGTGGGTAATTTTCCCTAATCTTGGGAACTTCTACCAGTAAACTTTTGTAAGAATGTGTGAGTAGAAGATAAACTAATCACCTGAGGGCTTACTGAGTAAGGTAAGTGCCCTGATATGCTTCAGATGTGACCGTAGGTTGCTTAAAGTATCAGAGCAAGGGGGTGCTACTTGTATGGGCGGGTAATCATCCTAATCCTTGGGAACTCTCGTTGGTAAAATACTTCGCATGTGTATGATTAGGAGTAGAGGATGGTTTATAATTTTGGTATCATTTGAAAATAATGAATATGTATGTATATTGTACACAAATCTCATGTTGGCCACACACTGCTTTAATGCATTCCATCCTTACTAAGATGTGTCTCACCCAATAGTTGAATTTCATCTTTTCAAGACCTTTACGGGATCGAGCTTAGAGAGCTCGGGGCTATTGTAGCATTTTTGTAGAAGGAGAGGGTATAAACTCTGATTATGTTTTTGGGTTGTAATATGTTTATGTTTTTAGAGTTGTACTATGACGCCCTGATTTTCGTACAATTTTTTTTTCAAAACAATAATAATAAATAAATAATTTATACGTCATCAATAACATCCACAAATCGACCACGTCAACAACCCTACTAACATTCGTAAGACCTGACCCGCATTAGGTATCGGATAAAAAGTCATCTTATTTATAAAACCTAATAGCGGAAGACAGTATATTTATATCATGCAGAATAAAATATCCAGAGCATCCACATACACACATATGCATCATTATCACAAATACAAAAACTACTTAACTCTAGAGGAAATTACACACCCCCTAATCCCAAAACTCACCCTGTGTATTAGGGTCCCAGCTCCATATGATCACGGAGCTCTATCACCTGATCTATCCCCGCTCCCTGAAAAATTTAGATAATTTGGGTGAGACACATCTCAGTAAAACGGAATAAATTATTTACAGTGTGTGGCCATATGAGTTTAGTTATAATACACTTTATGTTTCAAACCATCGTTTCATCTAAGAAAATACACTGATATACACATTCTTATATTTATATAGATATACAACACAAGCTTTTATAAGCTTTAAAACCATTTCTTAAATTCAATAATTTCCAACACATATTTATCGCGAAGTTCCTGAGAATATGGAAGGTTACCCGCCCATACAGGTAGCTTCCCTCTGCCCTAACACGTTATGCTGTTAGGAATGGCTACATCTGATACCTATCAGGGCACTCAACTTACTCAATAAGCCCTCAGGCGGAGAGTTTCACTTCGCCTCAATTATTTATTTTATAAAACACACACTCTTTCATTTCTCATAATCATTACCCATTTTAACTCATTACATATCTATGTATACATAAATTCACATTTATGTACTTTACATAATACATTAGATCACATAATTCCCACTTTCAACATATTCACGATTTCCATACTGAGCATACCTCCCCAATGGTATTTGTAGGAATCTCTCTCTCACACACACACACAGTCTCCATACTGAGCATACCTCCCCAACGACATCAGTAGGAACTTCACGCACACACACACAGTCTCCATACTGAACATACCTCCCCAACGGCATCAGTAGGGACTTCAAATACACACATAGTCTCCATACTGAACATACCTCCCCAACGGCGTCAGTAGGGACTTCACACACACACACAGTCTTTATACTGAGCATACCTCCCCAACGGCATTTGTAGGGACTTCACACACACACACATAGTCTCCATACTAAGCATACCTCCCCAACAGCATCAGTAGGTACTTCACATACACACATAGTCTCCATACTGAGCATACCTCCCCAACGGCATCAGTAGGAACTTCACACACAATTTCCATATTGAGCATACCTCCCCAATGGCATCAGCAGAAACTTCACAACTTAATTTCCATACTGAGCATACCTCCCCAACGGCATCAGTAAGAAAGAAATATCACCCACTCGCAATTATTATGCGGTATTGGCATATCATCAATCATGTTTCAGTAAATCACAATTCAATTCAATATAAATATTCTCATCATTTTCAGTGCGCATTTCATCATCTCATAATAATATATATCATATTTCACATGTTTCCACATTTTCCAAAATACTCATATCAGTAATTTGTATAAACTCATTTTTCATGCAAATAATCTCTATTTACGCATAAATATCACATTTCATTATTTTTCACTAATCACATCAATCATTCTCGTTTCAATATTTTTCTCATAAAATACACATAGTTATATTCCACATTTTTCAATATAAGTCACGCACACGCAGTTTTCATTTAATATTCACAATTTAATATTACTCACGTGCCACACAATTTATCTAATATTTATATCATAATAACTTTAAGGAAAAATACCATATGCTCAATTTCACATATTAATTCACACAGTAATTTTAAAAATGCTGTTATAATTTATTCCCCTTACCTGACTTACTGAAAGTCTCGTTAGAACCCAAAATCTCATGCCCTTGGCGCTCGAAATTTAACTCCTGCAATTTACATTTTCCCCAGATTAATTAATCTATTTCTCCAAAATAATACTCATATAGCCTTCCCTAGGTTCCATATACCTCAAATTAATATTTAAACTATTATTTAACACCCCCACTTGATTTTCTGAATTTTGCCTGTGGGTCCCAAAATTACACCCGCAGCGCTCACCCGAGCCATAAATTCCAAAAATCGTACTTCAGTACTAGATGCTTAATATTTTAGCATTTCTAAATTAATACTAATTTATTAAAAATAAGCCTCTTAATAACCCCCGCATCCCAAATTTGGGGTTTTGGGCTGACACCCTCATAAGAATTCTGTCCCGCTAAACTTGTAGAGAATCATCCCTAGATTCTTGTGGTGGTATCCGTTCGCTAATTGGGCTTATATTTTGAAAAAAAATTAAAGAAAAATAGGGAAATGACTTACCCTAGGGAATACGCCTACGCCGCTCCTACCACCGATCCGCTCCGGTAGAAATGAAGGCAGTGGAGAATGGAGTCTAGTGGTATCTTCGGATTTTCGATCGAGCGAAAATCCATGACAAAATCGAGGAGAGAGGGAGAGAGAATGTGAGGAGAAAGAGAGAGAGAGAGAGAGAGAGTTCAGAGCTGCGTGGAACAAGAAAAGAAAAGAAAAGAAAAGAAAAGAAAATAAGAAGAAGAAGATGATGAAGATGAATGGAAGCCTCCTGAAGCTTTAAGCTTGAGGAGGGTAATAATAATAATAATAATAATAATAATAATATATTTAATTAATATTAATAATAATATATTTTTATTAATAAAAATAAAAAATAAATTTTAATTATTACTTTTTTTTCTTTTCTTTTTTTTAATCCAATTAATTAATGAATTATTATTTTTATTTTTTTTATTTTTTATTTTGGGAATCACTCTACTAATTGTCTATAATCATTTTTGGGATTATTACATGTACAGTTGTGAATACTGGTTGCTAGATGATGGTTTATGTTTTTTGAGATGTAAATAGATATAGAAACTCTAGTATATATTTTTTGAGGATATGTTGTTATTTCTACTGCGTTATTGAGATTATGATGCCAAGTACAGGTGAAATGAACAAGTGGCACTCGGGCCCCACTTAGCGGGTTCGGGGCATTACAGGTAAGACTTTTTGACTTAGTCCACAGAACCTAGCAAACCTAGAGCTCTAAACATTACCAAACCTAAGCAATGTGAATCTCATCATATTTCTGACTGGGAAATGGATTTGATACCATCTGTAATGCCCCGACCCTCTAGGTGGCCCCAGAGTGCTACTAAACATACATACCTTTCGATACCTTACATATACAACCTTCCCTAAACAGGGGAATACGGGTGTCCTTTTAAAATTACGTTAATTGACTTTGAACATCTGTTGCACGTACTGAATCCAATATCTTCTTGACATGATTTTTCAGAACTGCTTAAAACTTCAGAGCTTGAACTTGTTTGTAATTCATTGACGAATTCTTTTTCTATTTCTGATAATGATGTAGTCTCCGAGTTTTCTGATTCACTACTGATTATTAGATTTAACATTTGTTTTTTAAGTTTTTCTCCAATGCTCATTTCTTTGATTTCTTGCTTAACTCTACAATCTCTTGCATTTTGTCCTCTCTTTCCGCATTTGAAACAAGTTTTTTTTTACTTTTGTCTCTACTTTGAGTTTTATCTTTGTTTTGAGTTTTTGGAGTTCTTTCATAATTTTTCTTCTTTTTTCTTTTGTAATAATTTTTATCGTATTTCTTATAATATCCTTTTGACGGTTTGTATTTTTTATATATATGTTTTTTATGATGTTTTTTGGAAGGTGCTTTGATTCTTTCATAACCATATTGAGCACAGAAGTCTCCTAATTCTCCTTTGTTCCTTTTAAATTCACTTTTCATTTGAGATTGAATTTTTAATTTATTGCAGAGTTTTAGACCTTTATAATTTATGACACAAACAATTTGACCATAGGTGATTGGTTCATAATTTGATCCTAAAGTTTTCTTAACTCGATCTCTCTAACTCTTTGAGCAAATAATTTTGGTAATCCACTAATCAATTTTTCTTTCTAGAGTCCAGATCTCCCATTTGGTCTGCCCATTATTTTTGCAATAAAGATATCCTTATACCATTGAAAATTTGATAATTTTGGAGCATGACACTACTTTTTTCGTGTTGATTACTTGCATCTCCAATAAATTGCCTAAAGATTGACCAAATAAGTGCGGGTGCTCTTTGGCCCCATCGACTACTAAAATCAACTTTGGATTCTTACAAGATAAGCGAGCCGACACAAAATACAAAAGACAAAAGTAAAGGTGACAACACATGGACGACTGCATTTGTGTGAAGATTCGCCACCTTTTACTTAAAGTGAAAAAGAAAATTACAACTTTGGCCGAAAGGTGGACAAATGTAAAATAATTACAGACACAAAATACAAGCTGGGCCAAATGGTTGCCAGCTACAAAACTTCTTGAGTAAGCTTTGAATAAGGACATGATGGCCTGTCAAATCTTGGGAGATGGCCGAAGCCTTTGAAGTGATAGCCGCAGTTTTTTAACTTTGATGGCCGAAGCCGACATCAGAGGCGTCAGTTTCAACAATCATAAATGCTTTAGGGTTAGTAAGACTTATACAGGGAAGGGTTTTAACTAGGGCTTTAACTTTGATGACAATTTGAGTACATTCGTCTGTCCAAATAGGAGGATTTTTTTTAAGTCTTTTAAATAATGGTTTAACTAGAATCCTAATATTTGGGATAAAATCTACAACATAATTGAGACATCCTAAGAATCTTTGCAATTGATTTTTATTTCTGATCTCATTTGGAAATTTATCAACAAATTCCAAAGATCTTTGTATTGGAGTGATTTTATTATGATAAATATGATGACCAAGGAATCTAATATTAGTTTGAAATAATTTGATTTTTGGTTGAGAAACAACTAATCCATTTCTTTTGACAATGTTAAAAAAAATATTAAAATGTTTGAAGTGTTGACTTACCAATCCAGAGTATACAAGGACGTCGTCAATGTATACAATAGTGAATTTTGTATAATTATTGAAGATTTCATTCATGATGCATGGTCAGGGCCTCAAGTTAATTATTCAACTATTAAAAAAGAAATTTTATCTATTGTTTTATGCATTCAAAAATTTCAAGACGATTTATTCAATAAAGAATTTTTACTTAGAATTGATTGTGCAAGTGCCAAAAACATTATTGAAAAGGATGTTAAAAATTTGGTTTCGAAACAAATATTTGCAAGATGGCAAGCAATCTTATCTGTGTTTGATTTTCAAATTGAATTTATTAAAGGAACTTCAAACTCTATCCTAGATTTCCTTACAAGAGATTTTTTGACAGGATAAAATGCCAAGAATTACGGCTAAAGATCTTTATTCAAAGCCCGAAGACTCAAAGACTCAAGCTCAACCATTCAGTTCAAAAGCTCATAAAGCCCAAAAGGAAATTCATATTCATAATAGGTTCAACCCTTTATCAAGGCCTCAAACTATTCAAGCCCCTTCATTTAAAGAAGTTATGGAAAGTCAGGCCCAAACCTTTGCGGCCCAAGATCAAAAGGTTTCTGTTACAAAATGTTACTATTCAAAGCACTTCGAAGATCTCATTCCCATTGAACCAGAATGGGATGATTCCACTCCTTTCGAAGTAATAAAAAATTTCTTCTTCACTGGGTGCCATTTTGACACTCCAGACCCGCTAAAGAACATAAATTTTTATGAGTTAATTCTTGTTGAATCAAACTCAGTCGTAATCGATCATAATTATGACTTGCAAGATTCTTCAAAAATTAATTTTTCAAAATTCAAAATTTTAAAAGTCATTTCTCCCTCTGAATGAGGAACTCATCCAAGAAATTCAAAACGTTTCAAGGGAAACTTTATCCCTCAAACATATGATTACAAGACTACATTGATGCCTAGTCAAATGTTCTCTTTCTTCGAAACTACTCACATTCATGGTTTATGCATTTTGATCCAAAAATTTGCAAAACCTTCCCAGCATGGTTTCTTAAATGGTTCAAAAATTTTGGTCCTGAAAAAGAAATTTTTCCAGAAATAATTCAGAGTGATCTTGATCTATTTCAAAAGAATTTTATCCTTCCTCAGGATCAATTCCAACTGTTTTTCAAGCTCCTACAATTTTGTTCGAATTTTGGTATTACTTGGATTTTCTGCTAGGATTACATCTTTGTCTCCCCAGAGGAAAGTACCCTGTGTTTTTCAAAAACAATAAGAAGAATTTTCAAAGTCCGTTGGTGGGAAAAGTTTACCTTACCAGAAGGGCAGGTTCGTTCAGGGTTTGTCCAGTAAGTTTGTCAACCTTCAAATTCACAAGGATCTTTATTAAAATCAAAAGAAAGGCTAAAGGCCTTTGAGGAACTCTTCAAGAAAGTCAAAATCCTCCAAGTGAGGAAAAATGAAGGCCCATTTGATCAAACTCATCAAGCAGCTTGAAGAATCAGACGGTTTAGATTCAGCTGACAACATTGGTTCAAACCATAATCAACCCACGTGCTCCCTAAATATGGGGCAGTAGAAAATTTGAAAAAGGTTCCATCAAATAAAAATTATTTTTAGAATAATACATTTTGTAGGAATGATAAAATGAATTAAGGAATTGTTAATAGTGAAATTTTAATAAGCTAGATTTTTGACTCATTGATAAATTAAATGTTTAAATAATTCAATAAATTTGAGTTCATTTTTGTTAGAATATAGCTATATATTGTTTTTATTTCTACAAATGTAAGTTAATTTTTTTAAAAATAGCACTTAGTTTAATTATTTATTATTTATTCTTTAATAATTCAACAAATATTTATTAAAAATGAAAAAGAAATACAAATATCTTTAGAAAAAATAGAGAAAAGATTAGCAAACTGAAATGGAAAGGATTTACCAAAATAGGATCCAAAAGAAATTTGGAAGATGTCTAGAACAGAAGGTCAAGTCATTAAGCAAAAAGGTGCCCTAAAAGTAGAAGAAGAATACTTAGTCAAAATTGTTAACAAGTCAGTATCATTAGTTACGAATGAAGCCAGACAGCAAAAGATACTTTTAAGTTTAGAAGACCTAGAAACCTTTAGAACTAAGTACGATAGAATTCATATTGGAATGGTCTAGATAGGATTATTTCCATTAACTAGAGCAGGACTTAACAAACCAGTCTGTGTCTTACTTAGAGACGTCAAACATCATGAGTTTAATGATTCCTTATTAGGAATGTTGGAATCAAACATAACAGAAGGTCCGATTTATTTTAAATGTTATCCAAACATTAGGGCAAATCTTCATGATGAATCAATATATAAATTATTAACATTAGATGTCCAAACAAAGAATTATAACATGGATTCAAGATCTTCAAATTTAGAAATGGTTTATAGAGTCTATTATAAAGTAACAACTTCAACAGTTTTCCCAAATGCAATTAAACAAAGTCCAAAAGGTGAAACACTCTTATTACAAGCTAATAATGAAAGAACGTCGTTAGTATCTCAACCAAAGAAACTTCTTTGGCATGAGATTCAAACTGGGGGAGAACGGGAGTTTGATAATCTTAATGAAAATATAGATGAAAAAACTCAAAGTATTAAAAGGACAATTTCTACATGTATTAGCCAAGATCAATATGGAAATGTTAAGACAAATTTTCAAACACCTCTATTAACAAGAAGTAGGAGTATAGGACAATCTTCAAAGTCAAGTATACTAGAAGACTTAGGAAGAAAAAGTATTTCAAGTGTTTATACAAGACCAAATAATTATTATAGATTAAAAGGGGTTGATTTTGAACTAGAAGTTCCTCAAGGATATCATGAAGAAGTTACTTCAAGGATTTAATGGATCATTAAGATCATGGTGGGATAATTATCTTACTCAAAATGAAAAAGTAGAAATTTATACAGCAACTAAAATTATAGAAGACAATGGACAACAAATTCAAACCAGTGATGTTGTTGCAGCATTACTTTGGACAATATTAAAAGCTTACGTAGGAGAACCAAACGAAATAATTGAAAAAAATAGTGTCATACTTGTCAATCTTACTTGTCCAAAATTATTAGACTTTTCTTGGTACAATGATATCTTTTTAGCAAAAGTTTTAAGTAGACCAGATGGAAGAAGTGGATTTTGGAAAGAAAAATTTATAGGAGGATTACCAAAATTGTTTACTTAGAGAGTTCGAGAAAGAATTAAAGATACGTTAGGAATGGATTATGAAAGAATTACTTATGCTCAACTTACAAGTGTTATTAATCATGAAGGTCTTAGACTATGTAATGAATTAAAAATACAATCTCAAATGAAGAATGAATTCAAGAGAAATAAGGGAGAATTAGGAGATTTTTGTACTCAATATGGGTATGAGAAAATCCAAGCCCCTTCAAAAGGACATAAGCATCATAAAAAATATTATAGAAAATTAGCCAAAAGAAACCATAAGAATTATGATAACGAGTACTACAAGAAAAAGAAAAGAAATTATTCAAAACCTACAAAACATTATAAAGGAATTTTACTCATTCTTGGTTTATCCATTTTGATCAAAAAATTATCAAAAATTCTCCTCGTTGGTTTTTTACCTGGTTCAACTTCTTTGGACCAGACCCTGAAATCTTCCCAGAAGCCATTCAAAAGGATTTTGAATTATTTCAAAAGAATTTTAAGTTCTCATCCGGTTATTCAAAAGATTCTTCAAGTCTATTGTTTTTCTACTCAATCTTCATGATTATGTGGATTTCTTGTTGGGACTATATTGTAGTTCCTCCAGAAGAAAGTTCATATCTTTATTTCAAAACTTTACGAAGAATTTTCAAGGTCAGATGGTGGGACAAATTCACCATGCTAGAAGGAAAAGTTTACCGCCTGGTTAGCTCAGTCTCTTACTCCTGAAGCCCTATTATCAAAAGACAAGCAGAAGAAGGCTTACGAATAAGATGATACTATGTCAATAGTATCATCATCATCAAGAAAGTCAAAGTCTTTTGCAAAAAAGAAATTACTCAAGATAATTGCTCAAATGGAATCAGACGACTTTGATTCATCTGATGACCAGGTATCTCCCAAGGCCGTTGATTTCAATTGCCTCGGATCAGACATTGATGCTTGGTATAGGTTTATTGAAAAGGATCAAGAGGAAGTTTCCTCGAAGAAGACTATTAGAAAATGACTTCTCGCTAGAATTATCAAAAGCAGACAAGACTACTTTATTCATTTGTCAAAAGAAGCGGCCACTTTATCAAAATTTTACTCCATCCATCCCTTTATTCAAAAGAGTTTGAAGACTTTTGCGCCTGCACACTATTTGGTGCCAGGATTGTATTTTTTTGAGTCTCTTAAGTAAAGGTGGTGGGTCTCCACACAAATGCAACCATCCATGTACTGTCACCTTTTCTTAAAGTCTTTTGTTTTTTTTGTGTCGGCTCGTCCGTTTGGAAAGATTTCCGTGTTGATTTAGTAGACAATGGGGCCCAAAGAGTACCCGCACTATCTCACCTCGGATTTCAAAGTGTTTGAAGTTCGAGCCCTTGAGTCTATAAATAAGGAGTTCAGTTTCATTTGGAACTCGCACCAATTTGGGAATTCTTTAGTAAGAATCTAAGACGTCTTAAGCTCCACCCAAATATCTCTTCTCCCTTTCCTCTTCTATCCTTCGTCCTTAGGAATTTATGTCATGTAAATAAAGGTTATCTAGAAGTTTTATCAAGTAAGCTTTTAGTTTCTCAAGAATTCAATTATTATTTATTTCAAGTACTTTATAAGTATGTTCTGCAGTTGCGTCCCAATGACGATCCTCTGCATCAGAAATCTTTGTTTATGAATTATACAAATTGTTCTAGATCAATATTGGGTTGTCTAAGCCTTGGCCCGGCCAGTTCTTCAGACATAATAGCGCTTTCCCATCCTACGGAAATATTAGTCATCCCAAAGATCAGAACAATATTATTTAATTAATGATTTATTTGCTTGAATGATTTATAAATTGCTTTATATTATCTTCTGAATTAAACGATAATTAAACGATCAGGGGACAACAAATTTGAGTTCATTTTTGTTAGAATATAGCTATTTATTGTTTTTATTTTTACAAATGTAAGTTAATTTTTTTAAAAATAGCACTTAGTTTAATTATTTATTATTTTCTTCTTTAATAATTCAACAAGTATTTATTAAAAATGAAAAAAAAACATTACCTGTAATTTAAATGGAAAAAACATTACCTATAGTGAAAAAACATTATCTATATCAAATTTGATAAAAATATTAATTGAAAGTTTATTTAGTTATAGTATTTTTAACCCTAGTCACATTGCACTGAACGAATGTTTCTTTTGTAAATAAGATTTGTAGTTTGGAATAAATAAGAGTTACCTTTTTGTTCTTTTCATTATTAGCCTGAACTTTACAAAGGATAACTAGCAGTAGCATGTTCTTTATTCCATAATCCTGGATCGCGAAAGTTTCAACCTGTAATTAAAATGGAAAAAACATTACCTATTGTGAAAAAACATTATCTATATCAAATTTAATAAAAATATTAATTGAAAGTTTATTTAGTTATAGTATTTTTAACCCTAGTCACATTGCACTGAATTAATGTTTCTTTTATAAATAAGATTTGTGGTTTGGAATAAATAAGAGTTACTTTTTTTTTTCTTTTCATTATTAGCTTGAACTTCACAAAGGATAACTAGCAGTAGCATGTTCTTTATTCCATAATCCTTCTTTCCTCCTTCACAAGATTTGGATTGCGAAAGTTTCAACCTGTAATCATTATAATGTTCCTCAAAGATCACTATGAATTCAACTTAAAAATATTGTTAGTTTAATTTGTTTAATGACACCAAAATCCAAATTGTTGGTTAAATTATGATTTTTTATAAGATAAATTTTTCTTAAATGAATTAAAATCATCCTTATTTGAAAGTATAATTTGTTGTTTAGAAAATGGCTATAAACAAAGGTTGTGACAGTGTTTATAACAATATAAATGGTAAAAAATCATATGATAGTATTCTAAAAGGTGAAAGGAAACTACAAATAAATATTGAAAAAATGGTCAACATAATAAAGGAGAAAATTATAGGTCAAGGTGTAAATCTTTTAGACAATTTTATTTTTCAAATAGCAGTACTAAACTTGACTTGATTAAATTTATCTCGTTAGTAAAATGTATCAGAGCCAGTTTTATTCATTGATCTTTTCAAAAGTTTTCTTTACTTGTATGTTTTGATTCTCGCTAAGCGTTGGTAAGGCAGTGAAAATCCGTTGGTCAGCCCGCTGTTGCCAGGAGTGCGTTTAGGGTGGTCCCGGTGCCGTTCCCGATTAGGAAAACTTAAAACATTCAAACTTTTGAAAACTTAGAAAAGAAGATGGATAAACTAGTTCAAAGTATCATGAACAAAGGAAAATTCTTGAAAGAATATAAGAATGAACGAATTGAGACAAGCAAAAGAACTGATAAAAAAGAATTACAAATATCACTTGGCAAAATTGAAAGACGGTTATCAAATTGGAATGGTAAAAGCCTGCCAAGTCAAGATTCAAATAAAATTTGGAAAATGACTAAACATGAAAGCCAAATTATCAAACATAAAGGATCCCTTGAGAAAAAAGAAGAATATTTTGTTAAAATAATTAACAAATCCATTTCATTAACAACCTGTGAAGCAAGACAACAAAAGAGACTTTTTAGTCTTGAAGATTTAGAATCTCTTAGGTCAAAATATGATAGACTTCATATTGGAATGGTCCAAGTAGGACTATTTCCATTAACCAGAGCAGGACTTAACAAACCAGTTTGTGTTATCCTTCGAGATGCCAGGCATCATGAATTCAATGACTCCCTTTTAGGGATGTTAGAATCAAATATTGCTGAAGGTCCAATTTATTTTGAATGTTATCAAAATATTAGGGCAAATCTTAATGATGAATCATTATACAAATTATTAACATTAGACATTCAAACTAAAGGATATAATATGGATTCAAGAAGTTCAAATCTTGAACTTATTTATCAAATTTATTACAAAGCAACAACTTCAACAATATTACCAAACTCACTTCAAACAAGTGAAAAAGGAGAAACTCTTATGTTACAAGCCAATTATAATAGAAAATCCTTTGCCTCTCATCCCAAGAAACTTCTTTGGAATGAGATTCAGGCTGGGGGAGAATGGGAATTTACAAATTTAAACGAAACAGATTACCAAATTACTCCTTAAATACAAAAAACAGTTGCCACAAAAATTATTCAAGATAATGAAGGTAATGTAAAAATTAACTTTCAACCCTTACTCACAAGAAGTCAGAGTCTAGGACAAACTTCTAGACAACCAATTGATTTAGGAAGAAAAAGTATTTCAAGTCTTTATACTTACGTTGAACCAAGTCAAACAAACTTTAAACTTAAAGGAGTTGACTTTGGACCAGAAATACCTCAAGGTTATTATCAAGAAATTCCTGAGTTAAATTCTCCAACAGAATCACAAATTTTAACAGAAGAACAAAGAGAAAATCTTTACGAAGAAAGAAAAAATGTTATGGTTATTAATAAAAAAGAATTTATTCCAAATATGGGAAAAATTGAGAAAGATTACAATCATGAACTTAATGCAAAAAATAGAAAATTATTCCTTAAAAAATATAATAAAGAAGAAAGAGAACAAATTAGAGAAGAATGGTTTAAAAGGATGAATCAAATAAAAGTAGAAATCCCTTTCTTCAAATTTGTCAAAGAAAGACAGACAATTAATGTTATTCAAAATCCAATAAAAAATTGGAAAACTACTGATAATTACTTTGTCAAAGCTGTTCATCCACCAGAAAACTCAATCAAATTTAATTATAAAGGAAACGAAATCTTAGCCTCACCTTACAAAGAATCAAAAGGTAAAGGAGAAATTGATCAAATAATTAGTCAAAATAATTATACAAATCAGATGCTTAAATCAATAGCTTCTCAAACAACAAGAATTGAAGAACAGTTAGAAAACCTTACTGAGATAAAAACTTGCAGTACTTACGAAAAAGGAAAATCAAGTAAATCAAAAGAAAAAATAGAAGAACCAATTGAATTTAACATACTTGATCATAATCTTAAGAATTTTAACTTTGACAAACAAAACGAATTGCTTATTAAAAGAATTGACGAATTAGTTAGCCAAACTTCAAACCTAAAAATTAATACAATAACCAAAGAAGATGCTATTAATGCTTTAGAGTCAAATTTTACGGAAGAAACCTTTGACATAAATAAAATCAAAGATTGGAGAAGTCAAAGTCAAAGAACCTATTATAAAAGGCCTACACCACCAAGTCTTTTATCAGAAGAATCAAATGACTTACTTCCTCAAAGAAATTTTCAAGGAAATGAAATTCATGAATGGAGAATTGATGGTCTTACTGAACATCAACTTCATTCCTTTTTACATCAAATGGCCATGGCAGCAACTGCCTACAAACTACATTCACATAAAGTTTCAGAGGAACAGATTGTTTCTCTTCTTACTCATGGATTCACCGGAACACTTAAAGAATGGTGGGATCACTATCTTACTCCTTTTGAAAAAAGACAAATTTACGAATCAAAGAAAGTTAAAGAAGAAAACGGAATCGCTACACAAGAAAGTGATGCCGTTGCAGCTTTAATTTGGTCAATCTTTAGACAATTCATAGGAGAACAAAGTAGTCAACATGAGAAGAATAGTGTTATTCTTCTTAACCTTACTTGTCCAAAATTATCAGACTTTCAATGGTACAAAGATACATTTATTGCTAAAGTCATGGGGAGACCAGATGGGAGATCTGGTTTTTGGAAAGAAAAATTTATAAGTGGGTTACCAAAACTTTTTGCTCAAAGAGTTAGGGATCGTGTTAAAGAAACATTAGGTACAAATTATGAATCAATCACTTATGGCCAAATTGTTTGCACAATTAATCATGAAGGTCTTAAGTTATGCAATGAACTTAAAATACAATCTCAGATGAAATCTGAATTCAAAAGGAACAAAGGTGAACTAGGAGATTTTTGTGCCCAATACGGGTACGAAAAGATTCAAGCACCTTCAAGAAAACATTTAAAAAAGAATTATAAAAAATATAAACCTTCAAAAAAATATTACAAAAATTACGACAAAAAATATTATAAAAGGAAAAAGAAGAGAACTGAAGAAAATGCAAAAGTTCAAAAGAAGGATAAACCTAAAAAATTTAAGAATCAAAAAACATGCTTCAAATGTGGTAAAAAGGGACATTATGCAAGAGACTGCAGAGTTAAGCAAGAAATAAAAGAACTTAACATAGGAAAGAAATTAAAAAGACAAATGCTAAATCTAATTATCAATAGTAGTTCAGAAGATTCAGAAACCACTTATTCAAGTTCATCTGAAAAAGAATTTATTAATGAAATAAATTCAAGTTCTGAATTATCATCTAATACTTCTTCAGAAGAATCTTGTCAAGAAGATTTAGGATTTTGTTCATGTAATAGATGTTCAAAATCTGTTAATGTTATTTTAAAAACAAATGAAATTATTCTAGAAATGATTGAACATATTCAAGAACCAGAAATTAAGAATAAATACTTACAAAAATTAAAAAGAAATTTAGAAAAAGATAAACTTCCCAAAATTAGTGAAGGTTATAATTTAGAAGAAATAATTAACAAATTTAAAACTAAAGAATTACCAAAAGAAAATTTAACCATACAAGATTTACAAAGAGAGGTAAATCAAACTAAAGAAGAAATTAAAAAGTTAAAAGAACAAGGTGAAGAATTTAAACAAGAAATGTTTATTTTAAATTCAAAACTTGAAAAAATTAACAATAAAGGAAAAGAGAAGATCATTTTAGAAAATGAAGATGATTTTCAAATTAATCAAGGATTTCTTAATTATTTATCAAAGGTTAACATTCACAAATGGTATTCTAACGTTAAAATTGTAATTAACAAAGATTTTATTCTTAAAGGTTGTGCCCTACTTGACACAGGTGCAGATCTTAACTGCATTCAAGAAGGTCTTATTCCTACTTGTTATTTTGAAAAAACAAAAGTTCAATTATTCAGTGCAACAAACTCTACGCTCAAAATACAATACAAAATTTCTAATGCTCATATTTGTAAAGATAACATTTGTCTCAAAACTACCTTTGTACTTGTTAAAAATATGCAACAAGAAATTATTCTTGGAACCCCTTTCTTCACAATGATTTATCCTTTTACGGTTAATGAAAAGGGAATTCTTACTTCCATTTGTAATCAAGAAATTACGTTTGAATTTATTGATAAAATGCATGAAAAAGAAATCAATACTCTCAAAGAATTAGGAACAAGTAAAATTAATCTTATTCAAAATAAACAAAAACATATTAAATCATTATCTAGAGAAATTTATCATAAAAGGATTGAAGAACAAATTCAAGCTCCAGAGGTCAAAAGGCAAATAAGTTTATTACAAGAAAAACTTGAAAAAGAAGTTTGTTCAGATTTACCAAATGCCTTTTGGAATAGAAAAAATCATTCTGTCAAATTACCTTATGCAAAAGATTTTAATGACGATAAAATACCTACAAAAGCTAGACCAATTCAAATGAATAAAGAATTACTTGAGTATTGTAAGAAAGAAATACAAGAATTACTTAACAAAAAACTTATTAGAAGAAGTAAATCTCCTTGGAGTTGCGCAGCCTTCTATGTTCAGAATCAAGCTGAAATAGAGAGGGGTGCTCCAAGACTTGTTATCAATTACAAACCCTTAAACAAAGCCTTACAATGAATTAGGTATCCTATACCTAATAAAAGAGATTTACTCAACAGACTTAATACTGCTGTTATTTATTCAAAGTTTGACATGAAATCGGGATTTTGGCAAATACAAATTGCTGAAGAAGATAAGTATAAGACTGCATTCACAGTACCATTCGGACACTACGAATGGAATGTAATGCCATTCGGTCTTAAAAATGCTCCTTCAGAGTTCCAAAATATTATGAATGAAATTTTTAACAAATATACAAATTTTACTATTGTATACATTGACGACGTCCTTGTATACTCAGAGTCAATTAGTCAACACTTCAAACATCTTAACATATTTTATAATATTATTAAGAAAAATGGTTTAGTTGTCTCTAAACCAAAGATTAAATTATTCCAAACCAATATTAGGTTTCTTGGACATCAAATTTACCAAAATAAAATTACTCCTATTCAAAGATCATTGGAATTTGCTGAAAGATTTCCAAATGAAATTACTAATAAGAATCAATTAGAAAGATTTTTAGGATGTCTCAATTACATCTCAGACTTTATTCCAAATCTTAGAATTCTAATTAAACCTTTATTTAAAAGACTTAAGAAAAATCCCCCAAATTGGAATGAAGAATGTACTCAAATTGTTATTAAAGTCAAAACCCTTGTCAAAAATTTACCATGTCTTAGTCTTCCAGACCCAGAAGCATTTATGATCGTAGAGACAGATGCCTCTAACGAAGGATTTGGAGGTATACTTAAGCAAAGAATTAATTCAAAAGAAACTTTGGTGAGATTTCATTCAGGAGCCTGGTCAAGTCCTCAAGTAAATTACTCCACAATTAAAAAGGAAATGCTCTCAATTGTTTTATGTATTCAAAAGTTTCAAGATGATCTTATCAATAATGAATTTTTACTACGAATTGATTATGCCAGTGCAAAAAATATTATTGAAAAAGATGTTAAAAATCTTGTTTCAAAACAAATTTTTGCAAGATGGCAAGCCATCCTCTCAGTTTTTGACTTCAAAATTGATTTTATTAAAGGGAATGCAAATTCAATTCCAGATTTTTTAACAAGAGAATTTTTACAGGGTAATTATGGCAAGAAGGCAAGTTGCTAGTGACTTTTATTCAAAAGCCTCTTCTTCAAAAGCCTCAGACATTGCTTTAACAAATAGATTCTCCCCACTGGAGAGTCTCCCAAAACCTTCAAACCCAAGCTTCAAAGATGTTATTGAGGGAAAAGCTACTTCTCGATCATCCACTTCATCAAAAGGTCCTCCAAAAGGATATTTTACCAAAAATATTTATGAAGATTTATTTCCGGTTGAACCTGAGTGGGATGCCGTTCAACCTTTTGAAGTTATCAAAAAATGTTTCTTCAGAGGATGTCATTTTGACACTCCTGATATTATCAAAGATAGAAGATTTTACGAATTAATCCTTATTGAAACTAACTCTGTTATCATTGATCATACTTATGATCTTCAAGAACCTCAAAAAATAAATTTTTCAAAAATCAAAATTTTGAAGGTCATTACTCCAGGAGTTTGGGGACAATATCCTCGAGCGTCAAAAGAATTTAAAGGAGTCTTTATTCCTCAAACTTATGACTATCGAGATTATCAAAATGCCTGGTACTATGTTTTTTATATCAGAAATTTTACTCACTCTTGGTTTGTGCATTTTGACCAAAAAATTATCAAAACCTTCCCAAAATGGTTTTTAACCTGGTTCTCTTATTTTGGTGCCGAAGCTGGTATTTTCCCAAAAGAAATTAAAAATGATTTTGATTTATTCAGAAAAAATTTTAAGCTTCCTCTTCACTATTCAAAGGGTCGCTGTGAAGAAGCTGCCAGCCTTATGTTCTTCTGCTCATTATTCATGATCACTTGGATCTTTTGCTGGGACTATGTTATTGTCTCTCCAGAAGATAGTTCATTCGGGCATTCAAGAACTTTACGAAGAATTTTTAAAATTCGTTGGTGGGACAAATTTATTATGCCTAAAGGAAAGGTTCGCGCCTGGCTTTCAAAATCTTCAAGCCCAGAACCAGTTACTCAAAGTCAGAAAAAGAAGATTATCATTGATGAAGAAGATGATACTATGTCAACAGTATCACTTTCTTCAAGAAAGTCAAAGTCTTCAGCGAAAGCAAAGTTACTCAAGATTATTGCCCAGCTTGCATCTGACGAGTCCGGATCCGAACCCGACTCACCTCAGGCTCCGAACTTCAATTTGCTTGGATCCGACATTGAATCTTGGTACAAGTTCATGAACGATCCAGATGAAGACTGTTCCAAATAATTATCAAGATTTTTTGAAAGACAGGCCATCCTGTCACCCTTATTGAGATGCTTATCAAATCAGTTTTCGTCTTGGCATGCGTGGCAGAACAGTCAGTCTGCCATTTTACCATTGTAAATTATGAGTGAGGAGTGTTTTTACACATGTCCACCTTTCGGCCAGGGTTGTATTTATTTTACGATATTTTATTTAAAGGTGGTGGGCCTCCCACACAAATGCAGCCGTCCATGTGCTGTCACCTTTATTTAAAATTTTCGTCGTCTTGTGTCGGCTCGACAGTCTGTAAGGTTTCCGCGTGACTTTTGAGTGGTCGATGGGGCCCAATGAGCACCCGCACTCATTTCCCCGAATTCCAAATTGTGTGAAGTCCGAGCCTGTCTTTCTATAAATAAGCGGTTCAGCCTAGGTTGTTCCTCGCACCAAGTTGAGGGTTTAATTTCTCTTAGAGAAAGCCTGAGTCTTCGAGCTCCACTCAACTTCTCTCTTCTCCCATCCCTCTCTTTCTGTAAGTCCTTCTTAACAATAATTAATAAAGTCTGTGTTACTTAAAATTATTCAATTTTTTTTCAAATAAGTATGCTCTGCACTTGCGACTTTGACCGATCTTGTGCATCAGAAAAATTGTTGCTTTAAATTTACTTTTATTCTCAAGATTGCTCCAAGGTTTTTGGATCGGATATTCGTGTTTGATTCCAAAGTAATAGCAGGTTCGCAAGAACTCGTTAGTCATCCTTGAAATCTGAGAAGAACTGCTTTCAAATTTATCATACTATTTATGATGCTTATGTCCTTTTGCTTGTCAATCGTTTAAACTTTCCTTGTTTTAAGAGTGATCTGGGCGTACGTGGTATCAGAGCCAGTTTTATTCATTGATCTTTTCAAAAGTTTTCTTTACTTGTATGTTTTGATTTTCGCTAAGCGTTGGTAAGGCAGTGAAAATCCGTAGGTCAGCCCGTTGTTGCCAGGAGTGCGTTTAGGGTGGTCCTGGTGCCGTTCCCGATTAGGAAAACTTAAAACATTCAAACTTTTGAAAACTTAGAAAAGAAGATGGATAAACTAGTTCAAAGTATCATGAAATTATAGGTCAAGGTGTAAATCTTTTAGACAATTTTATTTTTCAAATAGCAGTACTAAACTTGACTTGATTAAATTTATCTGTTTGAAAACCTTGTGACTTAGATCGAAAAGTTACATTGGGTTCCTTAATAAACTAAATATATAGGATACTCAATATGACTATGACATATCCAGCCGGGGTTTCGTTGAACCTAATAAACTTGAATTTTTGTATTTGGCCTTTTTGGTAGCACTGATTATGGTTTGGTTTCTAGTTTATTGAACCAAGACCCTCGAACTACTAGTTGAATTGAAGTTTCAATTCTATCAGTTAACGAATGTAAATTCTGTCACCCCTTTTGAAGTATAAGGGGTGAAAGTGTCGTATTAAAAAGTTTAGAGAGCATATGTAATAGATGATATAATTTAGGGGGTGCAAGTATATAT
Organism: Malania oleifera; assembly: GCF_029873635.1. Lineage (NCBI taxonomy): Eukaryota > Viridiplantae > Streptophyta > Magnoliopsida > Santalales > Ximeniaceae > Malania > Malania oleifera. The sequence goes on from NC_080424.1 coordinate 109,629,995, forward strand.
ATATATATATATATATATATATATTTCAATATTTTTATAATGTTATAGACATGTAATTTTAAAAATTCAAACATCAAAATTCAAGCATTAATAAGAAGTCATATAAGTTTATAAATTTTATATTAACATATAACACAAGCTTAAAAGCATCCACCCATTAATTGAATATAAATGAAATGTATAATTCAATTTTTAACTATTGAAAAACAACATAGAAGTAGTGAATTCAACCTCTCAACTATCAAAAAATAAGATCCGATTTAGTTATTAAATATTGTGTAACATGTACTTTCATATATTTATAATATATTATTCTAAGTGATTAATTGATGGTATTAAATGGGTCATACGTTAACCAAAAGAATTGAAAATTCTAGCTCATAATCTGAATGAAACCCAACAAAAAAATTGATTAATCAATTTTCGAGTTTGGTTTAGTTTAATCTTTCAAATTTCATTTAATTTTCATATTTGTTTATTTATCTTAATTAGAAGGACACAACAACATAAACTAAGACAAGAAACTTGTCTTGAGAGCAACACATAGTTTGGCTATGAAAACAACTTTTTAAAAGGAGAAAAAAATTATCATATTGATATTGGAATTTGAGAGAAAAAATGTTTCATCTACATAATAAAATGAGGTTGGAAAAGAATTAAATAAAGTTTTAAGTTGAAAAAAAAAGGAAATGATGTGATAAATTCGATCATATAAGTAACATTTTATTTTATAAATATAATAAATAATAAATTACTGTCGTACATTAAAAATGTCTACTTTCTAAGTGATTTTTTTTTTTTATACTTACTAAAATTCACTTAAAATGATGTTTTCTTCTAAAGCATTTTTAAGAACATGGCACCCAAAAGAACAAAAAAAATCTTTATACAAGCAGGCGAACCGCGGACCGCGGCACTGATCCGCGCGACAGGGCGGTTCGTGCATTGGGAGCTCATATTGGACTGCAGCCATCCAATGCAGACTTCAGTAATATTCGCCGCAAAGCCGCTCTCGGCTCCGATTTGCATCAAATCGCTGCAAAATCCGGCGACCTTCTACAATCCCTCTTCCTCCTCCACTCCCATGGCTGCTCCTAAATGGGCTCAGAAGACTGTATCTCTCCCTCCCCATACCCGAGGCTGTCATCTCGTCACCCCTAAGGTACCCATCTTTCTTTCTCCTCGTTTCCTCTTCTCCTTCTTCCTCTTCTTCGTTCTAAAAATCATTAAAATATTTATTTTATGACCGTTCGATGTTTGCGAATCAGATATTGAAGGAAATCGGGCAAGATTTGTCGGGATTCAAATGCGGTCTTGCTCATTTTTTCCGTAAGCAATTTGAGCCCCTATTGTAATTTCTGGAAACTCCTCCGTGTTCCGCGTTGGATTGTATTTTATCTGACTTTTATTTTAATCTTCAAAACGTTCCAGTGCAGCACACGAGTGCTTCTCTGACCATAAATGAGAATTACGACTCGGATGTACGGGACGATACGGAGACGTTCCTCAACAGGGTAGTTCCAGAGGTAACTTTGTCCCCTTAATTAATTTTTATCTTTTGCAGCGATCCCACTACTTCAAAAAAAGGCTTCACTTGGTGCCCGTATGTTTGTAGGGAAGGTCTGCACCTTGGAAGCATACACTGGAAGGTTAGCATATATTTGTTTCAATTAAAGCGATGATTTAATCTCAGATCCAATGCCTCTGATTTTTTCTTTTAACACTTTAAAACCATCCTCTGGGAGAACTTATTAGCTTATGCTGCCTAACACGGTCACATTTAGATTGTGGGCGGTTTTTAGTTAATAGCCACCCACAACTTTAAAATATGATTGCCAGTCTAAAAAATGATGAGCTTATACAGTATAACCGAATACTATCTCCGTGTATGGTGAATATTGTTACGCTGCATTTGGGAGAATAAATTTTGGGTCTTGGATGGATTTGGGTGGATTTGGATAAAATTTAATATAATTTTGAATACATCTTGGCCAAATCCATGCTATCCAAATTCAAGGCTGTCCCAGACATTTTTTAGCATTATTTACTTTCTAGTTCTTGTATGTGGGTGTGTGGGAATGGGAATGAGTACTTAGTTATTCTTCCAACAAATAGTTTGGGTTCAAGTTTATTAGTGTACTTCACTCCAACATTTTGTCATTGAGTTTCATCTAATGAGATCTATATTTGGGATCTATTGCTGCCCTTTTATGCAATAATGTCCTAATTATGATGGTAATAGCAGACCAGTAGCCCCAGGCAAGGTTTACCTACAAATTTTTAAGTGTTACAATAGAAATAGTTGTTATTGGAGCTGTAAGTACTGTGACTGCTCACTGCTGGCACCAGGCTCATAAAGGCCAGTATTGTTATTATAGTCATTAACTCCCTGTGCCAGGATTGGGGAATTTGTGCACCTGCTGCTTTCCTTGGATCTGCTAGCTGTTTCTCACATTTGTCCTTTAGAACTGAACCCTAATTCTCCATTACGTATGACAAGTACAGTAGGCAACTATCATACTATTGTAAGTTAATAGAACTGAGATTGAAATGATGCGTTGGCGACACAAGGGCTGTATGATTCATTGAGTTATCATAAGTGGAAAAAGCTTGCTTCAACCTGTTATCTAATAAATGCATCCATTTATAAAGTCAGGGTTTGTAGCAAGTATAACTCTAGAGTTACATCGGTTATTTGAGTAGCAAATACCATGAAAAAAATTATAACTGATTGAAGAAGTCATTCATAGCTGCATAGTGTATACTTTTTATCTTTTAAATGCACAAACAAAATCCTTGAGATAATCATATGATTACTATTCTGATTGATTAGATACCACTCCTTGTTGACATTAGCACTGCATGAGCCCAAGGATAAGCTCTAATGCCATTGTTGTACACAGCAAGTGGCAAGCACTAATGTAAGGGCACATTAGAGTGTAAACACCATCCCCATATAAGGTTTTGCATCTGATAGATCATGCAAATCCCCACTTGCCATGAGTGTGGTACACATAAGTAAGGAATAGGTCGAACATATTACTTCAAGGCCCATCTCACCCCTCAAAAAGAGGCGTATGGCAAGGGGGGAGAAAAATTGCTAATAACCTCTTCAATTCGGGCAGGCAACACTGGTGCCAAGAGAATTGTATGAGCCACCAAATTTGCATACCTGCAAACCCCCAAACTTGCACAAATGAACAACCAATCACCCACCATCATGTACCAACTGCACTACAAACTCATGAAATGTACCACAACTTAAGAGGCAACAAAGGCAAACAAATAATATTTAAATGTTAAACAAAAAATTGTTAGAATAGCTTAAATAATTTATTGAATCACGCAATAAATTGAGAAATCCTTGTTAGAGATGATACATCTCTTGCATTGGGTCCTTTGACATTCCTCCCCCAAGATATATCTTCGGCACCACGAGTCACTTGTATGGAGAAGAGGTAGAAGATGAATGAATGTTTTGTTTGCATTATGCATTTGCGTTTAACAAGATATAAGTTTACAAGGGGTGTTGTTAGCTAATTCCTTCAGTGCAAGGGATTATTATGATTAGTTCGTCATGCAGTTAGTGAAACTCTCTAGCATCATCCCAATATCTAACAATTAAGACATGAATAATAGATAGGAAAATATTCCTAAAAATTGTAGTGTCAAAGTTTAATAGAAATTAACACTTACATCACTGTAGGTGTTGCTAGGGGAATTGAGAGGGTCATGAGAGATTTCCTTTGCTTTGGTGTTAGTGAGAAGAAGGATCATTTGGTTAGTTTGAAGGTTCTGTGTAGGACTAAGGAGGGGGGAGGGGTTGGATCTTGGTTATTTGGTGTCTAAAAATATCGCTTTTTTGGATAAATGATTATGGTGGTTTCCTTTAGAGGAAAATTTCCTTTGGCATGAAGTTATTGAAAGCAAATTTGGCAGGAATGGGTGGATTTAAAGATGGGGATAAGGGACTCCTTTGAGAGTTCTTGGAGTTGTATTTCACAACTTTACTTTCTTTTTATCTTGTTTACTAAATTTGCTATTGGCAATGGGTTCATATTTGTTTTTTGGGAAGATATTTGGGTGATTGACTAGGATTTGTTCACTTCTTTCCCTTGTTTTATTACATATCACTTTACAATGGGGTTATCTCCTTCTTCTTGATCATTAATGGGGAAAACTTTTCGTAAGATTCCAATTTCGTCAGTCTCTTAATGAGGTGGATGAACTCTCTGCCTTTGTTAGGTTTGCTCAAGGTTTATGTCTTTCCAATTGGAAGAATACTTGGTTGTGGTCTATTCATTCCTTGGTTGAGTTTCTTTTAAGTCTTTTTTTTTTTTTTTAAATCATTTGATTTGGATAAATGTGTGGTTTGGAGCTTTATGGTTGTATTTGGAAGGCCAAAGTTCCCTCGACAATTGAAGCTGTTATTTGGTTGGTTGTTTAATAGAATTAACACCAACAATATGCTGTAAAGCAAGAGGCCTTCAAAGGCTTTATCTCCGGATATGTGTTCTCTTTGTTTTAATAGTTCAAAATCTGTTTCTCATCTCCTTCTGCACTGCAATTTTTTGTGGACAGTTTGGAATAAGCTTTTGGCATGTTTGGAGAGATTTGGGCGTGTCCTCATTTGGTGGAGGATATGTTGGCTACTTCCTTTCGGGGGTTTGGTAGGAGTGGAGATTGTTTAGAGTTGTGGAAGTGTGGGGGGTTTTTGCCATTTTGTGGGGTATTTAGTTGGAGAGGAATTCTTGTGTATTTATGGGGAATAAGATGTCTGCATCTTTGCTTGGGATAGAATTCAGTATTTGTCTTCACTTTGGGCTCTTGCAGATGTGTGTTTTAAGGGGATGTGTGATGTAGGACAAATATTAGAATTTATATATATAGATAGAAGGAGAGGAGGAGGAGGAGGAGGAGGAAGCTGCAGGAGAGAGAGAGAGAGAGAGGGAGAGAGAAAGAGAGAGAGAGAGAGGGAAACTGCAATTTGATTCAGACAATAACTGTACATTCACTAACATGTCCAGCCCTTAAACCACTAATACAACTAACATATATTTTACAAATATGATCCAACTAAACACATAGCAAATACTAAATGAAGTCTCTAAAAAATACAAAGAGGTCCTCCATACACATCTTTCCTTCTAAATCTTCTTAAACCTACACCTAAGATATGTGCCTAATCAGCGGCCTAAGGGGTAGAGGTGGTCCTTCATCATTCCCCTCAACTGAAAGGAGCTTTGCTCCACAAAGTGGGAGTATAAATATGACTCTAGCAAGTTAGGAGCTCTGTCACGAACATCATCATTGGCAAGCCATGTAGCATCTTACTCCGGGTGACCTCTCCATTGAACCAAGTAGCGATGAAAACCACCATGGGGAGACATCAAGAACTCATTGTCCAAAATAGACTCCAATATTCCTTGTGGTCTAGAAATATAGGGAGGCTGAGAAGCTTTTGAACCTGTATGGGCATCAAATGGCAAACCAAGTGCCTCAGTAAGGTGTCAAAATTGGACTAATGGTCATATGAGTAGGTAAATCAGGTAAATATGCATTAGGTCCAAGTTTCTTAAGGATGATTGAAAGGGCCAATGGCACGACCATGTAACTTTTTAAATGAATTTCTAGGGTAGTTCTTAGGTCTTTTAGGAACCATGACACTATCACTTGTGAAAACTAAGTTGTAGTCCCAAGAGGGGGGGTGAATTGGGTTTATAAAATTCTTTTAAGTCTTTTTATAAATTCAGAATCTTTTGTATACTTAACAAACACACAAGAATGCTTTGATTTTAAATGCTCAATTAAATCAACCACAATCCACACTCAATCTCAACACAAACCAAATACCTTTAATATTAACAATCAATCAACCACACGATACTTAACCAATCGTGAGAGCTGCAACACTTCCTTGATTTAGCATTTGCAAAAACTCAGCTTAGAGTTTTAAATAAAGCCCTGAATGAATGAATATTGATGCCCTTCTTTTAACCAAGATTTCTGCAAACGATTAATCAACGTACTCCCTTTAAGGTTTTCGCAAAAGATTAATCAACGTACTCTCTTAAATTAAAAATTTTCCTAGTCTCAAATTTTCAGCTACTTGCACTTGGAAACACAATTTATATTTGCTGAAACATTAAATAGAAAGGGTAGAGAGTGAGACCGAGTTTTTTACGAGGTTTGACCTATACCCAGCCTACGCCTTCGCCTTAGGCAAGACCACCTAAGGATTCCACTAGAACGTTCCTTTGCAGGGGGAACAAACCGTTTACAATCCCTCCTTTAGGGTGGAGTCCCCTTTCCAAGCGATACCTCACGCTCGGTACAACGATCCAATAACCTGAATCGTCAAAGAAACAAGGAAACGAGAAAGATTTCTTTTGTACAAGAGATGCTCTCAGATAGAGCTGGTTAGTACAGATAAAACTCAGCTAATATACTTCAAAACAAATATCAAAGAAATTGAATTGAAGCTCAAGAATTATTTCACCGGAATTCTTCTCTTGATGTGAATCAGCAACTCAGAGGTTTGAGCTCAGAGAAGATTGATCAGAAACTCAGAATATTTCAGCAATTCTCAGTATGAATGTGTGAGCAAGAGAGCTTTGAGAGAGAAAGAGCAATATGGCTTGAAAGCAGATTTTCAATTTCTTGGTATTGATTTGATTTGATAAATCATGTATTTATAGGCTCAAAAAGTGTTTAATTTGTGTTGCCCAAGTTACTTAGAGTGTTTCCCAAGATTATACAAACTTAAAAAAAAAAAAAAACGTGACAAAAATGTAGAAACTGAGATTACTTTGAAAAAAATAAGGAGGCAAGAAAGATGCAAAAAGGGCCATTAGTGAAGCTAAATATAGATCATTTAATAGTTTGTATGATAGATTAGGTACAAAAGAAGGGGAAAGATGTATTTAAACTTGCTAAAGCTAGAGAAAGGAAGAGCAAGGACTTAGGAAATGTAAAATGTATAAAAAGTGAGGATGATATTGTCTTGGTTAAGGACAAAGATATTAAAGAAAGATGGCGAAGTTACTTTAATAAGTTGTTTAACGAAAACCAAATAGAAGACTTAAACTTAGAATTGTCAAATGAGGAAAAGACTAAAAATATAAGATTTATTCGCAAAATTAGATTTAACGAAGTTAAGTTTGCACTAAAACAGATGAAAAATGGGAAAGCTATGGGACCAGATAACATCCAATTGAAGTTTGGAAATGCTTGGGTGATAACGGAATTATATGGTTAACTAATTTATTTAATACAATTGTAAAAATTAAGAAAATGTCAGATGAATGGAGGAAAAGTACTTTAATACCTATATAAAAAAATAAAGGAGATATTCAAAATTGTAATAACTATCATGGAATTAAACTTATAAGTCATACGATGAAACTATGGGAAAGGGTAGTTGAACAAAGATTAAGGTTAGAAACGAAGATTTCAGAAAATCAATTTGGCTTTATGCCTGGAAGATCTAACATAGAAGCTATTTATCTTTTAAGAAGATTAATGGAATAGTTTAGGGAAAAGAAGAGGGACTTGCATATGATATTTATTGACCTTGAAAAACATATGATAGGATACTAAGGGAAGTTCTATGGTGGGTTTTAGAAAAAAATGGTGTATGTTGTAGGTATACCGATGTCATTAAGGATATGTACGATGGAGTAATGACTAGTGTAAGAACTATAGATGGAGAAACTAGAGAATTTGCAATTACCATAGATGTACATCAAGGATTTGCTTTGAGTCCTTATCTTTTTGCTTTAGTGATGGATCAATTGGCTAAGAATATTCAAAAGGAGGTTCCATGGTGTATGTTGTTTGCAGATGATATTGTATTAATTGACGAAACTAGGGACGGAGTAGAGGTTGAGTTAGAATTATGGAGAGAATCTTTGGAATCTAGAGGCTTTAGGATAAGTAGAAATAAAATAGAATATATGAAATGTAATTTTAGTAATGATAGGAGGAATATTGGAGACAAAGTTAAATTTGATGCTGAAGAAATAAATAGCACTTGTAGATTTCGATACCTTGGATCTATTATGCAAGCTGAAGGAGAAATTGAAGATGATGTAATGTATAAAGTTAAAGCAGCTTGGGTAAAATGGAGAAGTGCTTCAAGTGTGCTATGTGAGCGTAGAATATCCTTAAAATTGAAAGGGAAGTTTTATAGAACAGTTATAAGACCAGCTATGCTATATGGATCAGAATGTTGGGCGACGAAGAAACATAATATCCAAAAAGTAGAAGTTGCTGAGATAAGAATGCTTAGATGGATGAGTGGTATAACATTGAAAGATAAATTAAGGAATGAACATATTCGTGGTAAGTTAGGTGTAGCTCCTATAGAAGATAAGATAAGGGAGGGACGACTCAAATGGTATGGACACTTGCAACATAGGCCTTATAGTGCACCTGTCAGGAAGAGTAACTTAGTTATTGTGGGGGGTAGTATAAGGGGTAAGGGTAGACCTAAAATAACTTGGGAGGAGATAGTGAGTAAGGATTTAATATCCTTGAGTCTATCAAAAGAAATGGTCCATGATCGCATAAATTGGCGGAAAATGATTCATATAACCGACCCCACTTAGTGGGTCTGAGGCTTGGTTTTGTTGTTGTTGTTTAAAAATTATAGCCGTTAACAATGGTTAGGCGCCTGAGGCTTCGGGGTTAGTCGCCTGAACCTTCTGAACACAGTGTATATTTTCAACTTGAAACAGGGTTAGGCGCCTGAGGTTGCAAGGGGCAGGCGCCTGGGCCTACACTGCCTGTTCAGAATTTTTGCAGAAAAAATCTTCTGGCGCCTGAGGTCAAAAGTTCAGTTGCTTGAACAGTTATAAAATCTGTTTTTTTAGTTTAGTTTCAAAAACTCTTAGCCATCTTGCTTTGTTACTTTAAAAAGTTTTTTCTGGCCTTTTCAAAATAAGGTCTCTAAGTCCATATCAACCCTTAATGAGCTTCAAAGCATTTCAAAATGATATCTATGGTGAAGTACTTACATAAGTCATCCTAAAGTCTTAAACAATCTAAGCTTGAAGTCTTTATATATGTCTTTGCTTTGAATCCTCTTAGACTTGAGCTTGAGTCATCTTTAAGCTTCCACATGTTTTGAACATCTTGGTCCTCTTGAGCTTTCTTTTGATCATTATGTTGATGGAATATGGCTTTCTGGTATGTGTGATCTTGAACTCTTTGATCCTTTTGAACTTTGTCATGTAGGGTTGCCTGAAATATCATCACTTAAACAAAACATGTTAAATTAACCTTTATTTGTTATCATCAAAATAAGATTCGAAAGCTATGTTAGGCCAACAATCTCCCCCTTTTTGATGATAACAAATAAGGAGCAAAGATGAAAAAACCTTGATAAGGCTCCCCTTTACAATAAGCATGCCTTTTAACAAATATGAAAAAATGATGATTTCAAATATGAGTAAGTTCAAAACTCAATAAGTCACAATCAATTATATTGCATTATAGCTCATGTCAACATATATGCTTATGATCTCATTCTTCTTATGTTCTCATTTTTCTCATTATGCTTATTTTTGCTTTTACTCCCCCATGCTTTAAGTCATGTCAAGATTATGTGTTTTGCATATTTAGCATGCTCTCATGTTCTCGTGGTTGCTCTCTAAGATACTCTCTTCTCATGTTTGCTCTCCAAAATATCTTTCCCCCTTTGACATCAATCAAAAAGTAATGAGGAGCATAGGCACAAAGAGTCTTAGCACATAAAGAGCATAGTCATATTGCACAAAGTCATAAGCAATAGAGTTACAAGCCAAAGTAAAAGAAAAGAACAAGCAAACAAAAACCACAAAGACTAAGCCAATACATAGATATGAGTTTAACAAATCAAGCATCATCATCATCATCATCATCATCAGCTTCAGCTTCCTCTTCATCACCTTCCTCACTTTCTTCCTCAGATTCTTCATTAAATGAAGCATCACTCCGAGGGGCAGAATTGGTATCCATAAGATCAATACTACGAGATGAGCTAGCCCTATACTGCTCTATGCGAGTTAAGCACTGATCAAGTGACGAACAAGTAGTATGGAGTGAGGACACATTCTCTTGAAGGGATTGAAGACCTGATCGCATATCTTTGCTGAAAGTAGAGAATTCATGATGGAAGGGGATAAACCAAGCAGGTGTGTCAGCTACTGCTGCTGGCCTTTGAGGTCGTCCTCCTTTCAAAAACCAACCCTGATCATGCTTTTCATATCCCATTTGCTTGAGGGTTGTGGAAGTGAAAATGTCATACCTTGAACGTTTGATGAACAGTTCAGTGGGGGTAGTAACGTTGAGTTGAGCAAAGATAAGGTTCAGAACACGACCATACGGAAGAGTGACACGAGTAGCTTCCAATTTAGCCCACATCCATTTCAAAATTAGGCTAGAGAGATCAAGTTTCTTCCCTTTTAGCAGACACCATAACACAAAACAATCTACGTAAGAGAGGTGATCATATGAATCAGCCTTTGGTAGGATGTTGTTTGTGATGATTTTCTGAAGTATTTGGGCTTGAAGATTTAGCTGCTTGTACATAGGAGGATGGCCAAAATAAACAGGTTCCTCTACCCTAATTAGTGGCAAAAATTCTTCCGGTGTGAAACCTTGCTCTAGAATCCATGTTTGAGTAAAAGCAAGACATTCAAATTCACCCGGGGTGATATGCAAAATAGGAGCCAAGATTTGTGGAGTTAAGACGATCTTCTTTCCTCTAACCTCAGTGGTTAGGACATTTTCTTCATGGATCATATTTGCATAAAAAAATTTTACTAAGTTGGGATACAATCCTTTGGCTTGATAAACTACAAAATTCTTCCAGCCAATATTCCTAAACATAGGTAGGATTTCCAGAAATTCTGAATCAAAGAAGGTTGTATCTATGACCTTACCAAAAATTGGGTCTGTAGAACGGAGATGAGATCGATATCGAAGCTTCGATTGAGGAGTGACAAGCCATTTTTTGATGTTATTATCATCTCGCCCAGAAGAAGATCCTCGATTTGCCGTAGTTTTGGTGCGAGACATCTTTTATTTTTGGAGGATGAGACAAATAAGCCAAGTGAAACCTTGGAATCCGTGGGAAAAGGTGTAGGAGAGTGATTGGGAGGATTTGATTCAAGGGATTTTGAGTTAGGAGTCGAGGGAAATCAAAGGTAGGAGCCTCGGGTGAGTGATGGAGCAGGGTTCAATAGCCTGGAGTCTGAAGAGTTAGGGTTTTCACGTTTAAAAATTTATAGAACCCACGAGTTCAGGTACTTGAATATTTGATTTTAGTTGCCTGGAGATTTATGAATGAAATTCTCAGCAGGCAGTAGCACCTTAGTTGCTTGAGCCTCCAAAATACACAGCTCAATCGCCAAACCCCCTTACTCTTTTAAATTTCTCCTTTTACTCAACATGAAATCTTCCTAAATCACTTCCCTACTATGAAACAACCCAAGTTCTCTTCTAATTGATATAAATCTTTCTTCGGGAAGAGGTTTTGTCAAGATATTCGCCTATTGGTCATTTGTATTTATAAATTCAAGTAGTATATCTTCTTTTTGAACGTGATTTTTTAGAAAGTGGTGTCTTATGTCAATGTGTTTAGTTCTTGAGTGTGATATTGGATTTTTGGAGATGTTTATTGCACTTGTGTTATCACACTTAATTGGTATGGCTGAATATTCTAGATTATAGCCCCTTAATTGTTGTTTCATGTACAAGGTTTGTGCACAACAACTCCCAACTGCTACATACTCAGCTTCAGTTGTGGATAAGGCTACGGAGTTTTGTTTCTTAGAAAACCAAGATACTAGGGATCGTTTTAGAAAGTGACAAGTCCCGCTTGTACTTTTTCTATCAATCTTACACCCTGCATAATCGGCATCCGAATAACTAATCATTTTGAATCCGGTGTCCTTAGGATACCAAAATCCTAAATCAATTATACCTATTAAGTACCTTAGGATTCTTTTCACAACTATTTGATGTGATTCTTTAGGTGCTGATTGAAACCGTGCACACATGCATATACTAAACATTATATCCGGCCTACTAGCTGTTAGGTATAACAAACTTCCTATCATACCTTTATAATATTTCATATCTACTGGTTTCCCTTTTTCATCTTTATTGAGGCTTATGGAAGTACTCATGGGGGTACCTATTGACTTACTACTTTCCATGTCGAATTTCTTAAGCATATCTTTTATGTATTTGGATTGATTTATAAAAGTTCCATTCTTTGCTTGTTTGATTTGTAATCCTAGGAAGTAGTTCAATTCTCCCATCATGCTCATTTCAAATTCCTCTTGCATACATTTAGCAAATTCCTTACATAGATTATCATTAGTTGCGCCAAATATGATATCATCTACATAAATTTGGATTATAAGCATGTCATCTTTCTTAGTTTTTGATAAATAAGGTACTATCAACATTTCCTCTAGAAAACCCCTTTTCTAGTAAGAATCCACTAAGTCTTTCATGCCAAGCCCTAGGGGCTTGTTTCAAACCATATAAAGCCTTAGTTAACTTGTACACATAATCAAGTTTCTGAATGTCCTCAAAGCCTTGTGTTTGTGCTACATATACCCCTTCATTTATAAAGCCATTTAAAAAGGCACTCTTTGCATCCATTTGATACAATTTGAATTCCTTATGAGATCCATAAGCTAAAAACATTCTTATTGCTTCCATTCTAGCTACGGGAGCAAATCTCTCATCATAGTCTATTCCTTTTTCTTGGTTGTATCCTTGAGCTACAAGTCTAGCATTATTTTTTACCACAATTCCATTTTTATCTTTTTTATTTCTAAATACCCACTTAGTTCCAATGATTGAGTGGTTACCCGGTTTGGCAACTAATTTCCATACTTTATTTCCTTCAAATTGATTTAATTCTTCTTGCATGACCATTATCCATGAGTCATCTCTTAGAGCTTCTTCAAAATTCTTTGGTTCATCTTGAGATAAAAAAGCATAATGATTACATAGATTTTTCAAAGAAGATCTTGGAGTTATACCTCGTGATGGTTCTCTTGTTATTTGATCTTTCGGATGATTTCTTACATATTTCCATTCTTTGGGTAATTCAGTATTTTCAACAAAATCATTATTTGATTTTACTTCATTTTCTTCTTCTTTTGCTTCTACTATGTCTAATTCTTCTGGTTTTTGAGTAGTTTGAACTTCTTTACCTTTTATTGATTTATTGAATGGATTTTCTTCATCAAATGTTACATGAATTGATTCCAAGATTGTAAGAGTTCTTTTTTTGTATATTCTAAAAGCTTTGCTCTTCAATGCATACCCTAAGAATATACCGTCATTAGCTTTTGCATCAAATTTACCTAAATCATCTTTATCATTTTATACAAAACATTTGCATCCAAAAACATGGAAATAAGAAATGTTAGACCTTCTACCTTTCCAAAGTTCATAGGGAGTTTTATTTAAACTTGATCTTATTGAAACTCTATTTATCACATAGCATGCGACATTTACCGCTTTAGTTCAAAAGTATTTTGGTAGATTATGTTAATTTAGCATCGTTCTTGCCATTTCTTGAAGAGTTCTATTCTTTTTTTCAACAACTCCATTTTGTTATGGAGTTCTAGGTGCTGAAAAATTATGATTAATTCCATATTCATTGCAAAATTTTTCAACATTTTTGTTGTTGAATTCTCTTCCTTGATCACTCCTTATATTTGAAACATTATATCCTTTTTCATTTTGAAGTTTCTTGCATAAATTTATTAACATGTTACAAGCTTCATCCTTGGAGGCTAAAAATAATACCCAAGTAAACCTAAAGTAGTCATCAACTATGACAAAGGCATATTGCTTACCTCCTATGCTTTGAGTTCTAGTAGGACCAAACAAATCTAAATGAATAAGTTTTAAGGGTCTACTAGTAGGGATATGTTTCTTCTTTTGAAAACTTGTTTTAATTTGCTTTCCAATTTGGCAAGCATAAAAATTTTTATCTTTTATGAATTTTGTATTTGGTAAACCTTTGACTAACTTCTTTCTAGATAAGTTTGATAATAGATCCGTGTTTGCATGTCCTAGTCTTCTATGCCAAAGCTAACTGGCTTCATTCATGGCAGCTAAGCATGTTACATCTTGAGAGATTAAGTTTTCAAGGTTTATACAATATGCATTATTTGCTCTATAAGCTGTGAATAGAATTTCATGTTTTCTTGGATTTTGAACTATGCACTTATCTAGCTTAAAGATTATGTCAAACCCTTTGTCACTAAGTTGACTTATGCTTAAAAGGTTATGCTTTAATCCATCAACTAACAAAACATCATCAATTGTAAGTGAGGGTTCTTTACCAACTTCACCAATTCTGACGATTTTACCTTTAGCGTTGTCACCGAAGGTTACATACCCTCCATCTTTTTGAGCTAGGGTGGTGAACTTTGTTCTATCCCCGGTCATATGTCTTGAACACCCGCTGTCCAAGTACCATTTTTCCTTTGATGGAGTGGTCCTAAAGCATACCTACAAGGAAGGATTCTAGGTGTTACTTTTGGAACCTAAACCTTCTTAATTCTTTTTAAGTTATATCTAATTTTGGTGTTCCCTTTTCATTCATTTTTGATTTTGACATACTTCTTTTTAAGTGGACAATTAAACTTTATGTGTCCCTTATTCCTACACAAGTAGCAAGTAGTGTTTTCATGTATATTTTTAGAAGATGTACTTGCACAGTATTTTGCTTCTTTTACAAAGTATCCCCTAAATAAGTTTTTCTTTTTTTTGTTTTCAATTCCATTGTAACCAATTCCTTCTTTGTTACTATTCATCCTTTGTTGTCCAATCATCTTTTCAAAGTTCCCTTTTCCTCTAGTAAAGTTGTAAATGATTTTATCTTTATCTGCAATTTTACTTTAAGATCACTTATTTCTAGGTCTTTCTTGCTTTCACCATTTACTTGTAATTTTACTAACTCTTTAGACGTGTTATTAATTTTTTTCATTAGATCTTTAATATGAGATTCTTTTTCTTTTTCGGCTGTTTTAGAACTTTCTAGTTGATTCTTAAGATTTTTATTTTGTTCTTTCAAGACTATGTTCCTTTTAGACACTTTAATGAACCTATTATGTGAGGTGAATAATTCAGCTTGGATTTCCTTGTATGAAGGCATACTTTCACATGAATCATTACAAGACTCTCCACTAGATTCTTTTGATGAACTATAATAAGAGTTTACCTCAGCATTGTGTACCATAAAGCACGTGTTGGCAACTTCTTGTTCACTTGATTCATCCTTCGATTTGTTTGAGCTTGTATCGTCCCATGTAGCTTTCATTGCCTTCTTTTTCTTCTTATTGTCTTTCTTCAGTCGTGGACAATTAGGTTTAATGTGTCCGACCATCGTACAGTTATAACATGTAGGTGGTTCATTCTTAGTTTCCTTTGTGTTTGTTTCTCCTTTGTTAGTTTTTGATCCTTTAAACTTTCGAGGGAATTTCCTATTCTTTCTGAAAAAATTTCCAACTCTTTTAGTAATAAAGGCTAGTTCTTCATCATCTAATTCGTTGTCCTCATCTTCATCACTAGAACTTTCTTTGCCAGCCTTAAGGGCTATTAATTTCTTATTTTTATTATTGTTTTTTGAAATTCTTTCATTCATCGCTCATATGTGAGAAGGGATCCGATTAACTCATCAAGGGAGGTATTTTTCAGGTTTCTTCCTTCCGTGATTACTGTGGCCTTAGGTTCCCATATTGGAGGAAGTCCTCTAAGGATTTTTCGAATCATTTCATATGTTGAATAATTTTTCCCTAAAGTATTTAAGGAATTTATTATGTGAGTGAACCTAGTATACATGCTAGTGATAGTTTTATCAGGATTCATCTTAAAAGCTTCATACTCACTAGTGAGCATGTCGATTCTACTATCTCTAACATCTATAGTTCCTTCATAGGTTACTTCTAACTTGTCCCAAATTTCTTTGGCTGACTTACATGCCATGACCTTATTAAACTCATTTACGTCTAAGGCACAATACATTGCGTTCATGACACTTGAATTTACTTGCATCATTTTATAGTCATTATCAGTCAAGTCTCGTTCTTCTTTAGAAACTTCTTTACCATCTACTAATTTAGTAGGAATGTAGTCACCATGTGTGACAACTTTCTATGCTTTCCAATCCATAGTTTGAATATATATTCTCATTCTTTGTTTTAAAAAAGTATAATTTAAACCACAGAAAATAGGCAGTCTAGTTGAGGATTGACCTTCAGTAAAAGGGGCTACACCTAGGTGTGCCATTTAGACCTTTATATAGCTTCTAATTAAGATTTGCTATAACTTATCTCTGATACCAATTGAAAACTTTGGTGTAGTGCCAAGAGGGGGGATGAATTGAGTTTATAAAATTCTTGCAAGTCTTTTTACAAATTCACAACCTTTTGTATACTTAACAAACACACAAGAATGTTTTGATTTTAAATGCTCAATTAAATCAACCACAATCCACACTCAATATCAACACAAGCCAAATACCTTTAATATTAACAATCAATCAACCACACGATACTTAACCAATTGTGAGAGCTGCAACACTTCCTTGATTTTGCGTTTGCAAAAACTCAGCTTAGAGTTTTAAATAAAGCCTTGAATGAATGAATATTGATGCACTCCTTTTAACCAAGATTTCCGCAAACGATTAATCAACGTACTCCCTTTAAGGTTTCCGCAAAAGATTAATCAACGTACTCTCTTAAATTAAAAGTTTTCCCAGTCCCAAATTTTCAACTACCTGCACTTGGAAACACAATTTATATATGCTGAAAAATTAAATAGAAAGGGTAGAGAGTGAGACCGAGTTTTTTACGAGGTTCGGCTTATACCCAGCCTACTCTTAGGCAAGACCACCTAAGGATTCCACTAGAACGTTCCTTTGCAGGGGGAACAAACCGTTTACAATCCCTCCCTAAGGGTGGAACCCCCTCTCCAAGCGATACCCCACGCTCGGTACAACAATCCAATAACCTGACCCATCAAAGAAACAAGGAAACAAGAAAGATTTCTTTTGTACAAGAGATGCTCTCAGATAGAGCAGGTTAGTACAAATAAAGCTTAGCTAATATACTTCAAAACAAATATCAAAGAAATTGAATTGAAGCTCAAGAATTATTTCACCAAAATTCTTCTCTTGATATGAATCAGCAACTCAGAGGTTTGAGCTCAGAGAAGATTGATTAGAAACTTAGAATATTTCAGCAATTCTCAGTATGAATGTGTGAGCAAGAGAGCTTTGAGAGAGAGAGCAATATGGCTTGAAAGCAGATTTTCAATTTCTTGGTATTGATTTGATTTGATAAATCATGTATTTATAGGTTCAAAAAGTGTTTAATTCGTGTTGTCCAAGTTATTTGGAGTGTTTCCCAAGTTTATACGAAGTTTGGGGCACAAGCAATATAAATTTGAATTTTAAAACTTTTAAAAATTATAGCCGTTTACAGTGGTCAAGTGCCTGAGGCTTCAGTGTCAGTCGCTTGAACCTTCTGTACACAGTGTATATTTTGAACTCAAAACAGGGTCAGGCGCCTGAGGTTGCAAGGGTCAGGCGCTTGGGCCTACATTGCCTATTCAGAATTTCTTCAGAAAAAATTTTCAGGCGCCTGAGGTCAAAAGTTCAGTCGCATGAACAGTTATTAAATCTGTTTTTTCAGTTCAGTTTCAAAAACTCTTAGCCATCTTGCTTTGTTACTTTAAAAAGTTTTTTTTCTGAGGTTTTCAAAATAAGGTCTCTAAGTCCATATCAACCCCTAATGAGCTTCAAAGCATTACAAAATGATATCTATAATGAAGTACTTACATAAGTCATCCTAAAGTCTTAAACACTCTAAGCTTGAAGTCTTTATATATGTCTTTGCTTCGAATCCTCTTAGACTCGAGCTTGAGTCATCTTTAAGCTTCCACATGTTTTGAACATCTTGGTCCTCTTGAGCTTTCTTTTGACCACTATGTTGATGGAATATGGCTTTATGGTTCGTGTGATCTTGAACTTTCATTTCTTTGATCCTTTTGAACTTTGTCATATAAGGTTTCCTGAAATATCATTACTTAAACAAAACATGTTAAATTAACCTTTTTTTGTTATCATCAAAACAAGATTCAAAAGCCATGTTAGGCCAACAACTTGCATTAAACCCTTTAGCTGTACAATGTACATCTGCAGCAAGTTTATAATCCATATAACTTATAGCAAGTTTTCGCTTAACCTCAGTATGCAGCTCATGAATGTCATGGACAAAGGACTCAGTAGGCTATAAAATACGGGTATTTTGGTTTCAAAGGAACAAGATCAATGGGTGCACGGGGTTTGTAACCGAATACACACTCAATGGACTCTTACCTGTGGACCTATTCACAGAATTATTATAAGCAAACTCAACAGTAGGTAGCACCAAGTTCTAATTTCCCTGTTTTTCTTCCGCATCACACCCAAGTAGGTCACCAAGACTACGATTCACAACCTTAGTTTGGGGGTGGCAAGTAGAAGAAAACAAGAAGTAAGTCCCACACATTTTCCAAAGTGTCTTCCAAAAGTACTTGGAGAACTTGATATCCCTATTAGACACTATTGAGGTTGGAAACCCATGCAATTTGACAACCTCTCTAAAGAAAAATTTAGCTGCATGAGATGCATCAGAAGTTGTATTACATGGAGCAAGATGCGCCATCTTGGAAAATCTGTCAACAACAGCAAATATGGAATCATCTCCTTGGGCTGTTTTTGGGGAGTCCAAGAACAAAATCCATACATAGGTCTCTCCAAGCTATGTGTGGCAATGGTAGAGGCGTATAAAGGCCAATGTTGTGTCTCTTAGCTTTGGTTAATTGACAAGTGTGAAACTAAGGCACTATCCTAGCAACATTCTTCTTTATGGAAGGCCAATAAAACCTATCCTCAACTAAGGCAATGATTTTATCCCTCCCCAGGTGACTAGCTAACCCTTCGGCATGCAATTCCCAAACTACAGACTAAAGAACAAAAGAGAAAAAAACCATCCCGAATTAGCACTCCAACATATAATGCCAATCATGCCGAATATCAGAAAAGCTCATCCCCTTAAAAATCCCTTGTCCCACACACTAAAGAGAAGCTAAATAATGTATCTTTTCCCAAACCACCACCTGAGCCGTCTTCTTCCCTAGAAAAATGCTCGAGTTACGCTCCATCCACAATCCCTAAAAAACTGCAAAAAAAACACATTTCCAAAGCCTTGCCCTTTCCTTTTTCCTATCAAATCCAGAAAAAATCACTGCCAAAAAATCTTCCACTATTGTAGAACTCACCCAACATTTGCCAAAAATGCCAAATAGCTTATTCCATACACTCCAAGCATAGTCACAATGAATGAACAAATGCGATGATGATTCTAAATCATTAAAGCAGATAATAGATATGTACGGGGATATAGCCTTCAAAGGTCTTCTAACCTGCAGCAAGTTATTGGTAATAATTCTATCAAGTACAACCAACTAGATAAAAGCCTTAATTTTAAAGGGGACTTTGGCTTTCCAAATGGAACTATAGAGCGGAAAAGAAAAACTCGTCCTATCCAAAAAATCACAAAAATATTTACGCAAATAAATCCCTGAAGGATCCAGAGAACAAGACCGCCTATTCTCCTTTAAGAAAAACGACAATTATGTAATAAGACTAGCAAAGAGGATAACTCTCCCATCTCCCTATCATTTAACAATCTACGGAAGTGGAAACCCCAGAAGGCAATGGATCACTCGAATCAACAATATAAGAAGATGGACTCATCCTGCCCTGAGCTTAGGCGAAAAAGGCATGGAAAAGAGGCAGACAAAACTACGTTCCCCAGCCAAGAATCTCTCCAAAATCATATATTACTACCTCTACCTTCCAAGAATTTACTATGGGGAATGAAGAGGGAATAACTCCGAGAGATAGCTTTCCACGGACTCTTCGAGGAACATCTAAATCTCAAATTTGTATCCCATCCATTCTCATCTAATCCCTACTCACTCTCCCAGTCATCAAAAGGGCGTCTCTAGGCCACAAGACTCCTCGTTTTGCAAAGGTAGGGGGAGGGCCATCAATGTGTACACAACCTTACCCTTGTTTTTATGTAGGGAGGTTGTTTCCTGAGACTCAAACCTATGACCAACCTGTCAAAAAGGAGCAACCGTACCATTGATCCAAGGCTCGCCCTCACTCTCCTATTCATCATTAAAAAAAAACCTATCCAGCCAACTAGCCCTCTCCCCCTAACCGACTTGAAAACATAGAATTCTCCAGTGGAATATCTCTTAGTCCACAACACATGGGAGGTAAGGTGTAGGTAAGGGAGGTAAAAGAGTTAAATTTTGAAGATCATTAGTTGGAATGTGAAGGGATTGTGGGACTTTAGGAAGAGGGGTCTGATTAGGGAAGTATTGACTAGATACTTTCGATATGTGCTTATTTATGAAATTATGCTTGATAGTTGAAAAAGCATCAAATGTAGGAATAGATTGAATAGGAATGGAAGGATAGCTTCTTTTGACCAAAAGGTTTTCAAATCCTCCAAAGGAACTCGTATCACATCATCATCCAGCCTCCCCTAAACAAAAAAGGATCACCTATCAACTGAAATTAAATTTTGCTCAAAAATAGGGAAAGTGGGCAAAGATCCCTTGGTAGTCAGATCATGTACTTAGAATGGTTATCACCCACTTGTGCATCTTCAGAGATAATTTTAGGACAACTTTATTTAGCTTGCTTCTGTTTTGGCAAAAGGGCATCTCCCATAAGCACATGGTTGTTAGAATCCATGTCAAAAACACACCTTGGTATGTACGACAAAGTATCCTCCCCTTCAGAATCATAATCTATGGACAAACCTGTATTAGAATCATACATACTGCCCAAATCATATTTCGAGTCAAGAGATGAAACATCTTATGATTCGGCATCAGCCAGAGGCCTCTACACATTCTTTTGATCAGACAACAATGTTGAGAAAGCATGACTAATGGAGATGTTTCAGGTTTGGAAAGATCTACCCTGCGATTTTGGACACTATACCTCCCAGAGATCAATGACCCTTTCATTGGAGCATTTCTAAGCACGTTGGCAGAGGACATGCTGATGAGAGCCTTTGAAAGACACTCACCTTTTCACCATGCTCATTGAACTATTGGACGTTCATAGGACACAATTGGAACATCACAAGCTAGGATTTTGGTGATCTGGTCGCCAACTGATTTATCCTTGGCCATGGTCAAGTCCAGCGCACGGAAGAAGAATCGCTAACTGGAAACTTGCTCTTCCTCGAGCATATGAACTTGCTGAATCCTCCCTCCTTCATTAGCCTTCTCTAAACTCAAGAATCTACCCCGTGCATTCGACAATAGTTCAAGACTATTGGAACTCTGGCAGTGCTGGGAACAAAACCCCTAAGACCCACCTCAAAACCTCGACTTTCAAACCACAAGACGCACATCTTCCTTATAACCCATAGGAACTCATCCTTCTTCAACAGGATGAACGATGCATGTCCTTGGGAATTTTGATTTATGAAAAGTCAATAAATCAAGACGATCCAAGTTAAATACCATCAGTTCAACCTTAAATGTAAAATGATCACCCATAAAGCTTTGAAGTTCTTGACGAAAAGTCAATTTCCATAAAAGAATGGTGTTATTTTTAATAGTAAATTTGGATAGTTGAATTTATTTCATCATAGGATTTAATAAAAACTATTCGAAAATTCTTACACAACAACAACAACAACAACCAAGACTAATTCCCACTGGGTGGGATTGGCTACATGAATCCTTGAGATTGTTGAATCCTTACTATCTCATTCCAAATTGTTCTAGGTCAACCTCTACCCTGCCATTGACATTAGCTAGCTTAGTCCCTCTGTGCATTATTTGGCCTACGTTGCATGTGCCCAAGCCATCTCGCCCGTCCCTTATCTTATCTTCTACAAGTATTATGCCTATATTACCACAGATGTCTTCATTCCTTAATTTATCTTTTAGAGTCTATTTTATTTTGACGTTTAGCATTATTATTAATAATTAGAGTTTGGTTTGTAATAAGTGTAAGTAAGGGTATTATGGTCATTCCTATTGTACTCACATATATTATAAATAGAGAGAGCGACCTATTATTGAGTTTAGGTCTTCCATTTTACCCAATTATTCAACATGGTATCGAAGCTAGTTACCAAGAGGTCTTGGGTTCTAGTCTTGTTGCTTGCGTTTACTGTGTGGCATTTAAAAAAAGTTATTATTTTCCCTATCATGGATGCTATTTATTGTGTGTTTATCTCTCCACGTGTTGTCGGGCTGCACGTGTGGGGGAGTGTTTGAAGCTTGATACACATTCTTTGAGTCTACACCATACTACTCCGATTCCTTGAGTTTTATTGACCTTAATAAGTCTCTTCCTCTGCCTTGCCTTCCAGATCCAAACCTAGTAATCTATGCTCAATCCTCCTACATCTTCATCCATTTTGAGTCCTCGTTGCTTGGATCATCCCAATTTGCAAGTATACACACTTCAACTCAAGACGGGGAATTGCCTCCTCCAACTTCTACTACTGTGCCTCTAGTTCCCTCATCGAATGATTTTATTTCTCATGATGTTGATCCTCCTATAGCTGTTCGAAAAGGTAAACACACTTGTACCCAACATCCGGTATCTAATTTTGTTTGTTATGATTTCTTGTCACCCTCTTATTACTGTTTTGTTAGTACTCTGTCTTCCGTTGCTCTTCCAAAGTATACTTCTGAAGCCCTATCCCATTCTGGGTGGAGGACAACAATGGTTAAAGAGATGAATGCACTACATGATAATGATACTTGGGATTTGGTACCTCATCCTCTTGATAAGTTTGTGGTTGGTTGTCGTAGGGTGTATGTGAAAGTCAATCTTGATGGTCCTGTGGCTCCTTTGAAGGACTACCTTGTTGCTAAGGGGTATACTCTGGTGTATGGTTTGGATTATTTAAACACATTCCCTCCAGTCGCTAAACCTGCCTTAATACATTTGTTCATTTCTTTAGTCACCACTTGCATTGGCCTCTACATCAATTAGATGTAAAAAATTCTTTCCTACATGGTGATCTTCATGAGGAGGTATATATGGAGTAGCCACCTGGGTTTGTTGCTCAGGGAAAGTCAGACTTAGTATCTCGACTTAATAGATCATTGTATGGATTAAAACAATCTCCAAGGGCATGGTTTGGCCGTTTTAGTGCTATAGTACTTGAGTTTGGCCTTCTTCGGTGTGTAGTAGATCACTCTGTTTTTTATTGTCATACTCCATCTGGCGGGATTTTGCTCATTGTGTATATGGATAACATTGTGATCACCGGTGATGATGATCGAGGCATCCAAGACCTAAAGCTTTTCCTACAAAGTAAGTTTCAGACCAAGGATTTGGAACCATTGAAGTACTTCTTGGGTATAGAAGTATCGAGATTTCGTACAAGAACTGTATTGTCACCGAGAAAGTATGTTCTTGATCTTTTAGGTGAGATAGGACTGTTGGGATCCAAACTTGTTGATACACCCATGGATCCCAATAGTAAGTTAGTGTCAGACATGGGTGATTTGTTGCTTACCCATGTTCGTATAGGAGACTTGTTGGAAAGTAGAATTATCTCACAGTCACCTGACCAAATATATCCTTCGCAATAGGTATTGTGAGTCAGTTTTTCGTTTTCTCGAGAACAAGTCACTAGGATGCAATAATTTACATTTTGAGATATCTCAAAGATGCACCAGGGAGAGGTCTCTTATATCAGGATCGGGTTCACACTCATATTCAGGGTTATATGGATGCAGATTGGGCCAAGTCACCTTCCAACTAAAGATCCACAATTGGGGATTGTATCTTTGTCTGTGGTAGTTTGGTGTCTTGGATCTTGGAAAAGTAAGAAATAAACTGTGGTGGCCAAGTCGAATGCTGAGTTAGCATACAGGGCTATGGCGCACACTACATGTGAACTTGTTTGGCTGAAGAACATGTTGAAAGAGCTAGATTTTTCACATTCTTAGCCTATGGAGTTGATGTGTGATAATCGAGTTGTTATTCATATTGCCTCCAACGCTGTTTCGAAGTTGATTGCCATTTTATTTAAGAGAAACATGTATGGAAGCTCATTACAACCACTCATGTGAAATCTGAGTTTCAGCTTGCTAATTTGTTCAACAAAGCCTTGGGAGGTGCTCGTTTGAAATTCATTTGTAGAGCATATGATATATATGCTCCAGCTTGAGAGGGAGTGTTAATGGATATTTAGTCATTTAGCATTATTATTAAATGTTAGAGTTTGGTTTGTAATAAGTGTTAGTTATTAAGAGTATTATGGTCATTCCTATTGTGCTTGACATATATTAGAAATAGGGGGAGAGACCTATCATTGAGTTTAGGTCTTCCATTTTACCCAATTATTCAACAGTCATGCTGCTCATCCACTTTAGCATTCTCATATGGGCAACTTTCATTTTTTGGATTTGTTGTTTCTTAGTTGGCAACAACCAATGAATGGTACTCAAAATTTAAATATTCAACATAAATCTAATCATCTAATGTAATGCTGTCTAAAACGATTAATTTCAATAAATCTATTATAATAATATTTTCATAGTAAATGTCATAATTCCAATTGTATAACCCAAAAAAATTTGTTACGCAAAATCTGCTTTTCGGACTACAGTGTTGCATGATTAAGAAGCCTAACATGACGTCCTTCACATAAACTTCATCATATTGTTTTCCCCTTATTATTTCTATTAATGTTGAGTTGATACTTCTCAAACACATCAAATAGCAGTCTTTAATTTTCCATTTCCCCAATCTCAATGCCCCTCCTGGGAAGCATTTTCATCTGTAAGAGGTGATGATTCAGAGTTCTGCATGCTAATGGAAAGTAGCTTCCTTAGTTGAATTTATTAATCAATATTTTTAGGTTTCGTATTTACAATTTTTTTATAAAAAAAAAATTAGATAAAGAGAAGATATGTTAAGAAAGAAAGAGAATACAAACTAAGAGGACAATCCTCAATAAAGAAGACTAAAACAGGGGGAAAAAAAAGCCCAAAACAAAACTTCCTGCCAACCAAAACACCTAACAAAATGCTGCCTAAAAAAACCTCCTTTCAATCCCCTTCCATCATATTTAATAGAGCATTGCAAATTATCCATTTCTCATTGCCCCTTCTTAACCTCCTTTATCCCTTTCCCTCTGGATCAGCTAGCCGCAGACCTTTTGTATCTAGCAGATGTTGAAAGCAGGATACAGGGACAGGCAAAATACTGGCCTCATTCTGTTTAACAGTGTCTCTTTCTCACCTATTCCACCTTTCTCCAAACTGGAAAATTCGCTCTAAATCATCCATGGAGTTGGAGACTGAAAAGACAAAACTCTCTCTAAATCATCCATCAGAGATGAAGACTTAAATAGATCAAAGAACCTTATCCAAACCTGAGTTGTTCATGGACCTCATCTGTAAGTAGCCCATCGTCATAATCAAATTCACCATTCAGCTCATCATCCCCATCTGATACAATCATACATCACCCATTTCTTCTCAGTAGGATTTTCCTCACTAACCTTCTTTTTTTACATCGATTTTTGAACCATTTGAAAGCTCCTTGGTGTAAAAACTGCCTTCTCTATGTCTTTTCAAAAACTTAACTGCATTCATATCTACCTTGATTTGCCTCTTAATTAAGGAGTTGCTTTTTTCCATATTCTTCTGCCTTCATAATTGCTGAATTTTCGGCAGTGCAAGGTTTTGCCATCCCATCCATCTCCACCTTGTCGTTAGTACTCGCATCATGTTGATTCCCGGCCTAATCGGCTAGGGATCTCTCTGGTAAGCTCATCAGTATTCAAGTCATCCCTTCCCCTCTTCTCTTGGCCCACTGGAATAAACTCATGCTGCCCACTTGCACTAACCACTCCTGCTGGAGTGGATGTGCTGCAAAGCTGTTTCTCCACCACCTTCTCACTTTGTCTAAGACCATACCTCCTGCACCCATCCGTTTCAAAACCTTGCACGGTATGAACCTCTCCTACACTTCCATTCTGCTGAGATAACTGCTG
The DNA here is from genome assembly GCF_029873635.1 of Malania oleifera. NCBI lineage: Eukaryota > Viridiplantae > Streptophyta > Magnoliopsida > Santalales > Ximeniaceae > Malania > Malania oleifera. The sequence continues at coordinate 109,656,124 of NC_080424.1, forward strand.
GGTTTGATTTTTATTCAACTGCATCTCCTCACTTTTATGTTGGGCCCCTAGGTGGGCCTGTGAAGAGGCAGTCCCTTTGTGGCCCGAAAAAGCCCCTTGTATAGTAGAGAACCTAAAAACCCCCTGAAAAAGCCCTTTGATTTCAGAATCCCTAGCCGAACTCATTCAAAGCTCACTCCACCCTTGGCTGCACACACGATTGCCCCCTACTCACAAACTCTAGTTTCACAGCTTCACCCAAAGCCTCGTGGACACCAGCCATTGCTGCTCCAACACTCACTGATTGGGAACTTCCTCAGTTCCCGTATTGCCATTGACACTTTGTCGTGTCGGAAATACCAGAATGAACCTCCTTCCAACTCCAGTGATCATGAATCCCTGAAGGTTGAGCCACAACTTTGTCACTTTGCTCATCTTCTCCGATACTACAATTGTTTGCAACTCCTGCAAAAACCTTTGCCAACCTTCCAATCCATGCCTCCTCCAGGGATGAAGATTGAATAACCCTCGCGGATTGTAGATCCTGCTCCAGAAAAAAACCATGCTGATTTGATTTAATCACCACCTAAATATTATCTTGCTTAACTTCTTGTAACAAGTGACCTGCTCCAATCTTGTTAAAAACAAGGGCAGATACTGGAATACCCCACCGTGCAGCTGATGACGTAATCTTTATCTACCTGCTGCGATTCGCAGATTTCTCGTTATGTTGAGCAAAACCCCCTATGCCAACCTTCTTCAGTTGCAGATTGAAAGTTTTTCCTTCAATCTGCATCGATTTGTAGAACTCTTCCATCCTAGTTTTGAACAAATCCATCAAAGCAATCCACAAAACCTAGAGTAGAGAACAAGAATGAGAGCAAATGTACTAGCACAAGTCATTCCCAAATGCAGAAATGAATCATCCATTTCAGCTCAAAACAAACCTAGGAAAGGAACTCCTGAGGAAATCGATATATAATGGGCATGAAGTTATAGTTCAACTTTTCATTTTTAAAGAACGTTAAATTTGCTCTAGTGATGCTGTTTGATTGTGAAAATGCTACTTTTGCAGGCCCAGATGACATGCCAGCTCACATAAAGTCATCAATGTTTGGCTGCTCGCTCACGTGTGGATTTTCATATATTCTTAAAACTATTTATTCATTTTAAAACGTAAAAATTATTATTTTATTTTTTATAGCTTTGTTATTGAAAATGCTATCTACTTGCCTTCATGTTAATGCAGAATTCCAATCACAAATGGGCAGCTCAACATGGGAACTTGGCAGGTAAATCAGACCAAAGTTAATGTATGACGTCTGAATTTATTTGATGTTCATAAAAGTTTTACTGGGTTATATATCATGAATTCAATCCATATTTAAAAATATCAATGCTTCTCTTACTAACCAAGCATGCTCCAAGTACAATTTTTTAATTGAATGATGCTTAGGATCCATAATATTTTAGCTTGGTGATAAAAACTAGAGGTAAAAAAAGATAAGAGTTATGCATCAATGACAGATGAGTTGTTTTAGGACTTGTGGTTTGGCTTGTAGCATCTAAGAAAACAGTGTGTAGCCTACATAAAAATTATTAACAGCGAACATGCTTAGAGAACATTTCTTTGCCTGGAATCGGAATGAAGGAAAGCATTTGGTGCATGCTAGGAACCAAAATAGTTTATAGTGGTCCCATGCCTTTGACCGGAATCAAGTTCCTTTGGCAAAGTGAAGTGGTAATCAAACTGAGGGATGGTGGGGCTTCAATTAATTTTACAAGAACACCCTTTTTCTCTCATATGTAACCTTCTACCCAAATGCTCCTCTCTCATTCGCACCTAGGGTCAAGTTGATTTTTCTTCTTCACTCATGCATACTTTTAGTATTCATGTTAGATTACTTCAATTGAGTTTAGCTATTGTCAAAATGAAATCATTGGCTCAACAAATGGCTTTCTCCCAAAAGTCTAAAATACAGCATTTGGATTATCTCCATTGTGGATCATTTTGCACTCAGGATTTTCTTTTGTTAATGGTTTAACAATATGTTGGAAATATTTATGGTATCTTGCGATTGCATATATTAATGTTTGAACATTAATTAAAGAGGAGCTGGTTTACTGCCTGCCTTATCATCTAATTCTTTTTTTCTTCTTCTTTCTTGTTCTATGGTTTAGGGGATTTGGCTGTGTGAGCACCGTGACTCAGCTACTTCTCGCAAAGTTGTGGTTACTATTAATGGCATATAAGTTGCTAAAGGCAGACATGTCTTTTGCTTTTGTTTGTATGCGATACTACAGCAGACTTGGGGATCAATATCTGCTTCACCTGATTGTGCATGCACTTAATATTCTGATCTTCAATTGCCGTATTGCTTTGTTACTGTAGAGGAGATATGTATTTAAGACGTTCACGATTGTGAATAATATTGTAAAAACATTATGGGAAATGCAACTTTATTAGCTCCACAAAATTTTTTTAAAAATAGACTATATAGAAACAATGTGCCAGTACAAAAATAATGTACATGGAAAAACAAATATATTGTGTGCAACATAAGCATAATGTTAGATTTATGAAGCACCGAATATCAATGTATCTGGGAGAATCCATTTCAATATTATTATTATTATTATTATTTTTTCTCCAGTATAAATGTTTCTTGTTAGTAGCAGAAAAGTGATGTTTGAGAATGAAGCTTGGCGGTTGTTGGATTAGGCATCAGCCTAACATGAGTCAGAACTCTCAGCTTCTCGAAGTTGTGAATGTTGCCCCCATTTAGATCAAACACCTGAATCATGGCCTTGGAATACTCTACCATTGCAAGCTAACCCAATCTAATGCCCCAAAGTAGGCGGTTCCATCCCTTCTGCTACATCCCAAATGCCTATCAATCTCGTTGGTCCTCGCCTCATTCTTTCCCCTACTCATAGTGGTTGTCGTCTCCATCATCATCAACTTCTCAAAACCTCCAATCTCAAGTGTTTCCATTCCTGTTCAACTGCTTTACAACTGCCTTTGCATCCCTCAGGCCTTGGGGACAAGTCCCCACCTCTCACTCCTCTCATTCCCCCACCCCCCTACTTTTTGTTGCCAATATATGTGGTCACCATCCCGTCAAAGAACTAGAGTATGCGCTTCTATTGGACGTGAGCCCTGGAGATGATGAGGATGAGCAGCATCATCCAATATGACTCTGATTGGAAGAAGATAAATTTCCAGTGTTGTATTTCCAGGGTAGAGTCTGAAGACATGCACGGTTTGATTAAATTGAATTGGGCAGTTAGGATGTCCATGCTTTAATTGAATTGAATTGGGCAACCAAGCTTTTGTGGGTGAATTATGTTGGAACATTATTTAGGTGACAGTTGGCTAGCTTGCGTAGAAGTGGCTGCCATGTGAAAGCAAGGTAGATAAGATGGCAGAGGCAAAGCTGAGCGTACTTGCAAACGCAAACACATGCACACAAATGTATATAGGGAGGGCTGCGATGATTGTGATCGATGACTCGAGCGAACATGATTTAGTTTTGACTCTCCCAATATCGGCTAGCAAATGAATTTTGGCAGACATGCGAGAGGGCGCGGAGTCTACTCCAACATCTGTGATGCATGCATGTACATCTTACTAGGGATAAAGCAGTCTTACATTTCCTCAAGATTTTGAAAATAACTAGTAGGAAGGACACGTGCTATGCACGTGCTCGACATATCATACCCAATCAAAGACGGTGAAGAATATGTCATGTTTAAGTAAAGTCAATTTAATTACATTTGTATCAAAACAATAAATTTAGTAACCAGAAAAAAAAAAAAAAAAAAAAAAAAAACCTAAAGCAAGAACATAAAATGTAGTAAGGAATGGTACATGGCACGTATACCCCGCTTATAACAATTTATTGAGAGAAAAAAGAATGTTGGATTTTTTAATCTGTGCTTTGTTTTGAAGCACCACTACCACTTCTACATCTGCACTTTCATGTAGCATGCATTTAGCATTTTAAGGCATTCACCAAACAAGCTGAAGGCACTTACTTTTTGGGTTCGAATTGCAATCTGCCAACTACTATAATTAAAGCCACAAAAATTGAATCCATTAAGAATTTAAAATCCAATGATCTACAATTTTAGAAGTTAAAATTATCAAAGACTCATCTTCACTTAAGGTAATCATACTAAAATTGGTCATTCCATTTCATTTTAGAAGTACTAAGTAAATGAGGTACCAAATAGCAATTTTTTTATGTTCGTAGAGGCAAAGGTATAATCCTGAATCATAATAATAATAATAATAAAAGAAAATAATTGTTCAAGAGGAAATATCAGTGCTATTTTTTAACAAAATAGCACAAGCTTTTGCATGAATAACTATTTCAATAAATTATTATATGCTTATACAATTTTTATTATATTAATAAAAATGAACAATTTGCGAACCAAATATAAACTTAATACTTACCCCCCATTGGATATGTAATATCTCTTTTTTATCATTAAAACAATCTTTTCACATTGTATTGCCGGCTTCACCTAGTTTTTTGTCCTTCATGCATTGAGATTTAGATATATGACATTAAAACATGGAAAGATATTAACTTCCTTATTTTAAATGCAAACTATAAAACATACAATCCATTCCAAATTGAAAATGTGATATTCATTTTAGAATTGTAAAATATTAATCACACAATGCCAATTTTTTTTTTGTCAAAAAAATAATAGTAATAATAAAAGTCACTCATATTGGCTGAAATATCTAAATAATAGAACAAAAGCCCATAAAGGACAAGTAAAAATAGGCCCATTTCTGTTTATTTCACTCTTGTTGAAGTATGTTTACCACCCTCCCTTGCGGGTCGCTTGTATACTTTGCTCGTTTCGCTCAATTAGCTCCAAAGAATGGGAAATTTGGAGAGGTGCAGCTAAAAAACCAAGGAAAGGTGGCCTTACTCCTTTCCTTGATCAGGAATGGTGGTCCTCGATCGGATGCTGGTATCCAATCTCGCTGTTGAGATGTCCAGTAGATTTCTGGGCCGTGACGAATGGCTGACCACCTTTTACATTAGAAGAGAAAAAGACCTCTTGGCTTTTGTTCTTGTGCTCCCTCTCTCTTTTTCAGGTAGGATGATGGGCCTGGAACTTTGGGAGGGCAGTAGGAAGTAGCCTTTTATTCAAGCAGGGCTTTCCCAATAGCCAGAAGCTCGATTTTTTTGTTCGTCCTTCTTTTCTTTTACTTGGAATTTCTATTGATTGACTTTCTTTAACCTAGGAGCCAACCTAGCTAAGGCAATATCCCAAAGTAGGGGTTGCTGATTGTGTAGATAGAAGCTATTTCCTCTTGTGGGAAAGTGACTTCAACTCATTTTTGTGGGCTTAGGTGGAGATCCATGCAATGGTATTTCATTAATAGCAAGAGAAGCATTTGATGGTGAGGGCGCTAAGGAAAGAGCAAAAGGATGAAGAAAAGCCCAAAGTCTCTTGAGCCTTCCACAATAAAAATGGGTGGAGCAAACCCCTCCAGATCCACCAGTTCAACTTGTGAGCATTGTCACAATCCAAGGTATTATTCTGAAGATTTTGTGAACCTAAGTGAAGCAGGAGAGCTTGAGTGCTTTGATGAAGCTACAGTCATTACAAGAAAATAGAACCTATGAGTTGGTATAGATACCAACTATAGGCACAGTTCTTAACCCAAATATAAAGTCAAATTGGTCATCAAAGGATTCAGTCAAAAGAAAGGTATAGATTTTGACGAGACATTTTTACTTGTTGTAAAATTGCCTCCTCTCAAAGTTGTTCTTGGTATAGTTGCAATGTAACGACCTGAATAATAATATTATTTGAATAATAAAGAGAAAGAAAATTTTTCAGGGGCCTCGTCGACGAACACAGGGGATTCGTCGACGAAGGCATAAGAGGATATTGTCGACGAAGACCAGATTTCGTTGACGAGAAAATACGGAGAGAAGAATTTTGGGCTACTCTGAATTTCGTCGACGAAGGGTAAGGTTCGTCTACAAATATCGTTAAGGACTCGTCGACGAGATGACGTGGCTCGTCGACGAATCTCGTAATATAAATAGCCCTAAAATCATTTTAATCACAGAAAATTAGCTGCAGACCCTCTCCTCTCTCTCTCTCTCTCTCTCTCTCTCTCTCTCTCTCTCTCTCTCTCTCTCTCTCTCTCTCTCCTACAACCTCTCCCTCTTCACTCTTCGATTTTGGCCCCGTCAGTCGTCGAATCGACGATCTAAGGCCACCACGACGCTCCTGGCAGAGTTCTCTTCAAATCTGCTGGAGCAGATCGTTGGTGAAACGAAATTGGAATTCATCCCAAATCTAGGGTAAGACCTTTTATTCATTTTTTGGCTTTCTGGCAGTTATAGGAAATGATGTAGGTCAAGAAATTATTGATATTATGTTCTAGAAAATGTTGTTTTCAGGGTGTTGAGTAGAAAGCCCAGCGGGTGTTAGGCCAGTATACCCTAGGGGCTTTCCAATAGTCAGGTAAGGGAAATATGCTATGCTAGGAAATTTTAAAATGATTTTTTAGTATAAAATGTATATTTTTACCAGTTTATTATCCACAACAAGAAATTATACAAATTACTAATTATGAATATTATGTATTAAAGTACTGTGTGGCTTGAGAATATGAAAATAGTACGAAAGTATGTTTTACAGTTTTCAGTACCATGATTATACTAATTTTAGTAACATGATTATACGAATTTCAGTACCATGATTATACGAATTTCAGCACTATGATTATACGAATTTCAGTATTATGATTATACGAATTTCAGTACCATGATTATACGAATTTCAGTATTATGATTATATAGTTCTCAGTACCATGACGTACAGATTACAGTTCAGTTAAGAGATACAGATGATACAATTACAGTTCATTACAGTTTATTTCATTGTCATGGTTAATATAGCTTGTCATGGTTAATACAGCTATTTCAGAATCATGGTAAATAAGATAGTTGTATATATATAGATATATTATATAGTATCAGACCCTGTTGGGCTATACAGTTACACAGCACGGTATTGTAGCTACAGATATTTCAGTTATGAGTGCAACCACCTATTTAGATAATATGTGGTAGTAGGTCGATCGTATAGTACCCTAGACGTGGACAGGCTCCTCATCAAATATGGGTTGAGGAGGGCGGTTCAGACCGAGGGAGTATAATGATTTAATCTGGTCGGCCAGCCAGTGTAGATCCTGCCTACGGGCCGCACAACCCTATCATGAGGGGTTAAATCATGACACACAGTTATCCACAAGGAAAATTACAGTTATTACTATGATTATACAGTTTTACAGAAACAAAAAAAATATATATATGTATATTAGCAGTGTTTTAAGTAGAAACCTAAAGTACAGAAATGTTAAACAACAGGTAAAAGATAAAGATTTATGTTACTGGTATTGTACTTTACATATTCAGTGATACATGACTGTATAGTGATAGATTTTCACAGTATTGTAACTCATTTGCCACACACTAGTAATAGCATATTTCATCTTACTGAGCGTAGGCTCATCCTAATTAATTTAACATTTTTCAGGTGATCCAGGTAGGCGAGCATACCAGACTTGCAGATAGAAGGGCCACAGTTCTACCCTGTCAGTAGAGAGTGAGTATATTTTTGGGAGTATTTTTGTATAGCCCACACCAGTTGAGGATATTAGGGAACAATCATATATGTATATTTTGGGAAACTTGTTAGCACTCTAGTATTGTATATAATTATATATGGTTATGTTTATTTGATTTCTGCTTCTTGCTGCTTAGGTTGATGGATGAGTTTAATCCAGTATGGTATTAGAGCATTTCAATTATTATAGTATAAAAAAAAACCATTTAAATAGCAAGTCGTTACAATTTGGTATCAAAGCCTAAGTTGCTAGACTCTATAGACTTTAAAGTGCAGAAAAAGCAATACCAGAGTATAGGAAAAGGATTTGAGGTTTGTTTAGTTGTCTGGATACAAGATTTTCATGGTGGTTTCTGTGTTTTTTCTAGGGTGACGATTTCAGGAAAACCATAGTAAACTATTGTCGGGTCGTGTGTCTAGGTGACAGAACTGAATATTGAGTTAAGGTTAGGGAAGGTAATTAATTTTGAATTGATACAAGATAGGTCCGTATAGGAGATAAAGTGCTTAAGTGTGTTTCTTGTTTCAGGATGGACCCAGGAAGTAGCAGCACGAATGCTGGGGAGGATAGGCCAGGACCTTTCAGCATAGGTGGAGGAGATACAGATGCTGTACTGTGTAGCGTCACTTAGTAGGTGATGGCTGAGATGGCCAGGAGCTCGGGGGAGCGTGGCTGTTCGATTGAGCAGTTTACGCGGATGAAGTCCCCATTCTTCGCTGGATGAAATGACTCGATTGTAGCTGAGAATTGGTCCAGGACATTGAAGAGACGTTGGTTGTGCTTCCTTGTACGGATGAGCAAAAGGTAGTATTTGCAGCATTTAAGTTGACATGGGAGGTGAAGCGTTGGTGGAGATCAGCGCGACTAATAGAGGAGCAGAGGCCGGTTCTAGTACTAGTGATGTGGGACCTATTCAAGAAGCAGTTCTTCGAGCGGTATTTCCCTGTTATCGTTCGGAGTGCAAAGGCAGCGGAGTTTATGCATCTGGTACAGGGGCAGATGATTGTATCCTAGTACGCCACTCGGTTTATCTAGTTGTCGCGTTTTGCTCTACATCTGGCACCTGATGAAGAGAAAAAGGCAAGGAAGTTTGAAGAGGGATTGAGGCCGAACTTGTTTGAGCTGGTGATTGGTTTTAGGGCTCAGACATTCACAGAGGTTGTAGATAGAGCTGCGATTATTGAGAGTGGTATTCAGAGGGGTGTAGTAGCTCAGAGTCAGAGGAAGAGGCCTGCACCTCAGGGTTTTCAGGTTGGCTCCAGTAGGGGTCTATGGAGAGGAGGTCGCGATAGGGGAGTTTAGAGGCAGATGGCAGGACCTCGAGGGAATCAGGGTACGCCTACTTACCTAGTGTGTCTGACGTGCAGAAGACATCATTTGGGGGAGTTCCGGGTAGGCAGAGGGGTATGTTATCGCTGCGGAAGACCCAGTCACGCGATACACGAATGTCCAGGTCAACCGGATCAGGTCCCAGCTCCCAGGCCCTATCAGGGAGAACATCTGGTAGCTCGAGGAGGATATCAGGCACCTCGTGGTGGCCAGCAAAGGAATGTGGCCCCAGTGCAAGTGTACGCTCTGACGCCGGGTGATGCAGAGGCTGCTACGGATGTGGTGACAAATACATTTATTGTTTTATCACATCCAGTTATCATTCTTTTTGAATTGGGTGCTACTCATTCATTCATTTCTGCATCTTATGTTAAATTATCTGAGAGTGAGACCCAGTCATTAGATATAGTGTTGTCAGTAGCTACACCATCAGGATTAGTGATGAGATGTCAGAAGGTACTTATAGGTTATCCGATAGAAATTCAGGGGAAAGCGTTACCAGCCGATTTAATTGTATTTGATATGTGTGGGTTTGATATAATATTGGGTATGGACTGGTTGGCTGCCAATCACACCAGTATTTACTGTCATTAGAAAGAAGTAATTTTCAGACCCCCTAGAGAGCAGGAATTCAAATTCGTTGGTTCGTGGGTGCGTGCTCCATCACAGCTGGTGTCAGCCATGTAGGCGAGTGGATTACTCTTGGATGGAGGTCAAGGGTTTATAGCATTTGTGAAAAAATTATCTGAAAACGAATTGAAGATTGACAGCACCCCAGTTGTACGAGAATTTCTAGATATTTTTCCAGAGGAGTTACCTGGATTACCGCCTATGCGCGAGGTGGATTTTCCTATAGACTTACCTCTAGGGACCGCGGCTATTTCTAAGGTTTCCTATAATATGGCTCCAGCTGAATTGGGGGAATTAAAGGATCAATTGTAGGATTTGTTGAATAAGGGATTTATACGACCCAGTGTATCACCGTGGGGAGCTCCAGTATTATTTGTAAAGAAGAAAGACGAGTCCATGAGGATGTGTATTGATTATAAGGAGCTAAACAAGGTTACAATTAAGAATAAATATCCTCTACCCCGTATAGATGATTTGTTTGATCAGCTCCAGGGTACATGGGTATATTCCAAGATCGACCTTAGATCTGGGTATCATCAAATGAGAGTAAAAGTAGAGGACGTCGTGAAGACAGCTTTTAGGACCAGGTATGGGCACTACGAGTTCCTCGTTATGTCGTTTGGTCTGACGAATGCCCCAGCTATGTTCATGGACTTGATGAATAGAGTTTTCCACCAGTACCTAGATTAGTTTGTAGTAGTTTTCATTGATGATATACTGGTGTACTCGAGGAGTTTTGAGAATCATGAGGTACATTTGAGGCAGGTGCTGCAGATACTCAGAGAGGAGAAGCTTTACGCTAAGTCTAGTAAGTGTGAGTTCTGGCTTGAGAAAGTTGCATTCTTAGGCCATGTGATCTCAGGAGACGGTATAGTAGTAGATCCTAGCAAGATTGACGTGGTGGTGAATTGGGCCAGGCCGAAGAATGTACAGGAAGTTAGGAGTTTCTTAGGACTGGTAGGTTATTATAAACGATTCGTTGAGGGGTTTTTAGCTTTATCAGGACCTCTCACGCGTTTGACTAGGAAGAATGCTAGATTTCTGTGGGATGAAGAATGTGAGCAGAGCTTTCAGGAATTAAAGCAGTGGCTCGTCGCTGCACCAGTTCTGACGATTCCATCAGGAGGTGATGATTATGTTATCTACAGTGACGCGTCATTGAAAGGGCTCAGTTGTGTACTGATGCAGCATGGTAGGGTGGTGGCATATGCGTCTAGACAGTTGAAAGAATATGAAAAGAACTACCCTACTCACGATCTAGAATTGGCTGCGGTTGTACATGCACTAAAGATCTGGAGACATTCCTTATATGCTGAGAGGTGTGAGATATTCTCTGATCATAAGTGCCTAAAGTTCTTCTTTACACAGAAAGAGTTGAATATGCGCCAGAGGAGATGGTTAGAATTCATTAAGGACTACGACTGCACCATCAGTTACCACCCAGGTAAAGCAAATGTGGTAGCTGATGCACTAAGTCGTAAATCAAGAGACACAGCACAGCTAGCCGCAGTTGTTCAGCACCCAATTCAGATGGACTTGGAAAGACTCGGAGTGGAGTTAGTGGAAGATAATCCTCAGGCGCTTATTGCCAGCTTAGTGATATAGCATGTACTGTATGAAAGAATTAAAGCTGCTCAGAGAGATGATCCAGAGTTAGTGGAGGTGCTTGCCAGGATACAGGATGGTCAGGGAGAGGAATTCAGTATTTCTGACGATGGGGCTCTGAGATTTCGCACCAGATTGTGTGTGCCTGCAAATGATAGCATCAAGAGGACGATTCTAGAGGAGGCACACTGATTTCTATACACTGTTCATCTTGGCAGTACGAAAATGTATAGGGATCTGCGAGAGTATTTCTAGTGGAGTGGCATGAAAAGGGAAATAGCAGAGTTTGTGCAGCAAAGTTTGACGTGCCAGCAGGTTAAGGCTGAGCACCAGAGACCAGCTGGTCAGTTGCAACCACTTTTCATTCCTAAATAGAAGTGGGACCACGTATCCATGGATTTTGTTATTGGGCTGTCGCCAGTGCCACACGGTCAGAATGCCATTTGGGTGGTTGTTGATAGATTAACGAAGATAGCACACTTTCTGTCCATAAAAGTCAGCTACCTTATGAACCGATTAGCAGAGATATATATATATATATCAGAGATTTTTCGACCCCATGGAGTGCCAGTATCCATAGTCTCGGATCGTGATCCACGTTTCACATCACCGTTTTGGAGGAGTTTGACGAGGCATTGGGCACTCAGCTAGCATTTAACACCATTTTCCACCATCAGACCGATGGTCATACTGAGAGAACAATCCAGGTATTAGAAGATATGCTTCGTGCCTGTGTGCTAGACTTTGGTGGTAGCTGGATTCAGTTCTTGCCGCTAGTTGAATTTACTTATAGTAACAGTTATCAAACTAGCATCGGCATAGCACCCTATGAGGCATTGTATGGTAGGAGACGTCGATCTCCTCTTTTCTGGGATGAAGTAGGTGAAAGGCGAGTTTTGGGTCCAAAGATAATTCAGCAAGCGTGTGATAAAGTCTAACTTATTCGAGATAGGATCAGTGCAGCACAGAGTCAGCAGAAAAGCTATGCAGATACTTGCCACCAAGAATTGGAATTTGAAGTGGGTGAGCATGTTTTTCTGAAAATAGCACCATTGAAGGGGATCGTGAGGTTTGGGAAGAAGGGCAAGTTGAGCCCTAGGTTTATTGGTCCATTTAAGATACTTGAGAAGATTGGGTCAGTAGCCTATCGGCTGGTTTTACCACCATCTCTATCCAGGATTCATGACGTGTTTCATGTTTCTATGTTAAAAAAATATGTCCTCGATCCTTCCCATATCATCAGGTATGCAGGCTTGGAACTCAGGGGTGATCTAGCATATGAGGAAGCTCCAGTTCAAATCTTAGACAGAAAAGATCAGGGATTGCGTAACAGGAAGATACCACTAGTAAAAGTTCTATGGAGAAACCACGCGATTGAAGAATCCTCGTGGGAGCTTGAAGGTGAAATCAGATGAAAATATCCCCATTTGTTCGATGAATTATAGTACTAATGTATATGCTAAGATGGTAATTTTATTTTGCTGAGTCTAGTGTATTTGTAATGTAGAGTATAGGATAGGTAGTATTTTGGTTTTGGGAGAATTTTATTTTATGGTTGTAATCTCCTAGAACTACCCATGCAACCACGGTATTCCTCCGCCATAAGTGAGGGAAGGTAATAAAATAAGCAGACTATTTTCTTTTAAGAGATGATGAGTTACGTGAAGAACAAATTTCAAGGACAAAATTTTATAAGGAAGGGAGAATGTAACGACCTGAATAATAATATTATTTGAATAATAAAGAGGAAAAGAATTTTTCAGGGGCCTTGTTGATGAACACAGGGGATTCGTCGACGAAGGCATAAGAGGACCTCATCGATGAAGACAAGATTTCGTCGATGAGAAAATACTAAGAGAAGAATTTTGGGCTACTCTGAATTTCCTCGATGAAGGGTAAGGTTCGTCGACGAATTTCCTTAAGGATTCGTCGACAAGATGACGTGGCTCGTCGACGAATCGTGCATTATAAATAGCCCTAAAATCATTTTAATCACAAAAAATTAGCCGTAGACCCTCTCTCTCTCTCTCTCTTACAGCCTCTCCCTCTTCTCTCTCCAATTATGGCCCCGTCAGTCGCCGGATCGACGATCTGAGGCCACCACGACGCTCCTGGCGGAGTTCTCTTCAAGTTTGCTGGAGCAGATCGTTGGTGAAACGAAGTTAGAATTCATCCCAAATCAAGGGTAAGGCCTTTTATACAGTTTTTGACTTTCTGGAAATTGTAGGAAATGATGTAGGCCAAGAAATATTGATATTATGTTCTGGTAAATGTTTTTTTCAGGGTTTTGGGTAGGAAGCCTTGCGGGATTTAGGCCAGTATACCATAGGGGCTTTCTAGTAGTCAGGTAAGGGAAATATGCTATGCTAGGAAATTTTAAAATGATTTTTTAGTATAAAATGTATATTTTTACCAGTTTATTATTCACAGCAGGACATTATACAGATTATTAGTTATGAATATTATGTATTAAAGTATTGTGTGGCTTGAGAATATGAAAATAGTACGAAAGTATGTTTTACAGTTTTCAGTACCATGATTATACGAATTTCAGTACCATGATTATACAAATTTCAGCACCATGATTATACGAATTTCAATACTATGATTACATGGATTTCAGTACCATGATTATACAAATTTTAGTATTATGATTATATAGTTCTTAGTACCATGACGTACAAATTACAGTTCAGTTCAGTTCAGAGATACAGATGATACAATTACAGTTCATTACAGTTTATTTCATTTTCATGATTAATACACCTATTTCAGAATCATGGTAAATCAGATAGTTGTATATATATAGATATATTATATAGTATCAGACCTTGTTGGACCATATAGTTACAGAGCACGGTACCGTAGCTACAGATATTTCAGTTATGAGTGCAACCACCTATTTAGATAATACGTGGTAGTAGGTCGATCGTATAGTGCCCTAGACGTGGACAAGCTCCCCATCAGATATGGGTTGAGGAGGGTAGATCAGACCGAGGGAGTATAGTTATTTTACCTGGTCGTCCAGCCAGTGTAGATCCTGCCTACGGGCCACACAACCCTGTCATAAGGGGTTAAATCATGACACACAGTTATCCACAGGGAAATTTACAGTTATTACTATGATTATACAGTTTTACAGAAACAGAATATATATATATATATATATATATGTATATTAGCAGTGTTTTGAGTAGAACCCTAAAGTACAGAAATGTTAAACAATAGGTAAAAGATGAAGATTTATATTACTGGTATTGCATTTTACATATTCAGTGATACATGACTGTATAGTGATAGATTTTCACAGTATTGTAACTCATTTGTCACCCACTAGTAATAGCATATTTCGTCTTACTGAGCATAGGCTCATCCTAATTAATTTAACATTTTTTAGGTGATCTAAGTAGGCGAGCAAACCAAGCTCGCTGATAGAGGGGCCACAGTTATGCCCTGTCAGTAGAGAGTGAGTATATTTTTGGGAGTATTTTTGTATAGCCCTCACCAGTTGAGGATATTGGGGAACAGTCATATATGTATATTTTGGGAAACTTGTTAGCACTCTGGTATTGTATATAATTATATATGGTTATGTTTATTTGATTTATGCTTCTTGCTGCTTAGGTTGATGGATGTGTTTAATCCAGTATGGTATCAGAGCATTTCAAATATTATAGTATAAAAAAAAAACCATTTAAATAGCATGTCGTTACATGCAAGTTTGAACTTGGAGATTGAACAACCTGACATAAAAACTACTTTTCTTCACGGTGACTCGGAGAAGGAAATTTTCAAGAAGAAATCAGAAGGTTTCAAAGTAAAACGTAAGGAGAACCTTGTTGCAGACTAAATAAACGCCTTTATAGCCCCAAGCAAGCCTTGAGACAATGGTACAAGAAATTTGAATCCTTAATGGTAGAGAATGGGTACAATAAGACTGCTTTTTGTCACTGTGTGTTCGTTTTTATGACATTTTAATTATTGGACATGATACTAAAAGAATAACTCACTTAAAGGAAAAATTAGGTAATTCCTTTGCAATGAAGGACTTAGGGCCCGCAAAGCATATTCTTTGCATGAAAATATCTTGAGACAAAGAAAAAAAAAGAAAAAGAAATTATGCCTCTCACAAGAAAAATACGTTGAAAAGGTGTTGGAGCGATTCAATATAAGTAATGCCAAGACAGTAAGTTCTCCACTTGCAGTTCACTTCAAGCTGAGTTCAAAACAGTCTCCTATGACTTCAGGTGAAAAAAATACTACATGAAGAAAGTTCCTTATGCATCAATAGTAGGCAACCTAATGAATGGTATGATTTGCACAAGACCAGACATTGCACATGCAGTTGGAGTGTTAAGCTAGCTTCTGTAAAATCCAGGAAAGCAGTATTATGAAGAAGTAAAATGAATTCTTTGGTATCTCAAGGGCACGTCTAACTTTTGTTTATGTTTTGGGAACTGCAAGGCAGAGTTAGTTGGCTATAAAAATGCTAACGTGGTCGATGATCCAAATTCTAGAAAATCCATGTCTAGATATCTAATAAACTTTGCTAGAGGTGCAGTATCTTGCCAACCTAAATTACAGAAATGTGTTGCTTTGTCAACTAGAGAAGAAGAATATATTGCCATCACTGAAGCATCAAAGTAACTGCTGTGGATGAAGAAATTTATGAAGGAGCTGGGACTTAAGTAGAAGAAATATAAATTACACTGTGACAGTCAAAGTGCAATTCATCCTAGTAAAAATTCAACATTTCAATCTAGGTGCAAGCATATTGAGATAAGATATCATTGGATTTGAGATGTATTAGAGATGAATTTTTTGGCACCTTGAAAAGATCCACACTAACGAAAATGGAGCAGACATTATGACAAAGACTTTACCTCAGAGAAAGTTTCAATTTTGCAGAGGGGCAACAAGTCTGTCGAACCTCTCCTTATGAGTCAAGAGGGGGAAAATTGTTGGGTTCTTTCTCAAATGGAGGGGACATATCCATTTGTGAGCAACAATTAAAAAATAAAAGAAAAGGGAAGCATGTGAACATCATCACACCCAACCGACTAAACATCTAACAAAATTATAGCTAGCATCTAAAATACTTAATGCATACGGAAAGGATTGGCAATAAGATTAGCTAGAATAGAAGCAAGATTAGTTCGGGAAGAAGGGGATATTTGCATTTAAAAAGAGGAGAGGTATGCTGGAGATAGCAAAGAAGTGAGCGTTATAAAGAGTGAGCACAATTGAGTGTGTCCATACTCTTTAAATACATAAGTGGGAAGGTAGTAGCCGCTATTCATCATCCAATCAACAGTCAAACGGTATTCGATCGGCTTGATTTTTCATTATATTGTAGATAATATTGTGTGCTATTACTTTAATGGTTTTGATCGTTATGTATTTCTCTCTATTTGTGTAGATCTCGTGAGATCCTTCTTGTACCCTTAACTTGTTGCATTTTCACCACTTGGGTAAAAGTGGTAGATTGAGTTGTTATACCCTTTAATACACAGTGGATTTTGCCTGAACCAAAGCTCCCATGGTTTTTCACATAAAAATTTGGTGTTTTCTTTAAACTTATGTAACGACCCCAAAAGTAATATGCATGGAAATGTAAAATAAAAATAAAAATAAATAATAATAATAATAATAATAATATCATTAATTAATTAATTAATTAATATTATTAATTAAATAATATAATATATATTATATGTAAAGTAAAAATTATATATATATATATATGTAAATTAAAGTTTCCTGAGGATTCAAGAAACTTGAAATTGAAGCTCAGAGAGCTTCTTTGCGCTCTCTCTGTCTCTCTCTCTCTCCTCCACTCGCCTTCCCCCTCTCTCTCCTCATTTTATCGACGAATACTTGGCCGATTGAAGAATGAAAAATATCTCTCGGTTCCTCGTCCACCAACACTTTAACCGGAGTGGATTCGTGATTAGGGTGTCATAGGCACCACTTCTTGGGTAATGTAAACTCTTACTCTCTCTTTTATTTTTCTCAAATCTTTAGCCAAATTGACGATCTGACACCACCACGGGGTCCTAACTCCGATCCTCGTCATTTTAATCGGAGCAGATTTTTAATTTGAGTTTCTTAGACACCACTCCAAGGCTAGGGTAGGATAGCGGAATTATATTCATTAATTATTTTTTTTAAAGTTTAATTAGCTATTGGGAGTGTGTGGGCCTACGAAATATTAAAATAATTATTATTCTGGGAGTTGAATTGATTAATTTGGGGGAAATGTGATTTCAAGGTTTTGAGTTCCGAGCGTCGTGGGTGTGAATTTAGGGTTTTAGGTAAGCTTCTCAGTAAGCAGGTAAGGGGAATAAATTATAACAGTTATTTTTGAAATTACTGATTGAATAAATATGTGAAAATGAGAATATGATATTTTTCCTAAGATTGTTATGATATGAATATTAAATAAAATTTTGTGGCATATGATTTATATTGTAAATGTGTTGAAACTGGGTTATATGAAGAAGCTCCAGTACAAATTTTAGATAGAAAAGAACAAGAATTGTGGAGCAAGAAAATACCATTAGTAAAAGTTCTATGGAGAAACCATGCGATTGAGGAGGTTTCATGGGAGCTTTAAGATGAAATCAGACAGAAATATCCCCACTTGTCTAATGAATTATAATATTGATGTATATGCTAGGATGGTAATTTTATTTTGTTGAGTCCAGTGTAAATGTAATGTAAAGCATAGGTTAGGTAGTAATCTGGTTTTGGGGGAAATTTTCTTTTATGGTTGTAATCTCCCAGGACTACCCATGTAACCACGGTATTCCTCCGCCATAAGTGAGGGCAAGTAATAAAATAAGTAGACCATTTACCTTTGAGGAGGAAGGATCATATGAATAAGTGAATTTCGAGGACAAAATTTTATAAGGAGGGGAGAATGTAGTGACCGAAGAATAATAATATTTAAATAATAAAAAGGGAGAGAAATGGAAAATAGTAATAGAAGGAGGCGGAGCGTTCGTCGACGACATTGCATTTTGAATAGGACAACCCAGGGGATTTTCTCATGGCCTCGTCGACGAACACAGGGGATTCGTCGACGAAGGTACAAGAGGGTCTCGTCGACGAGGGCAAGTTTCGTCAACGAGAAGATACCGAGGGAGGATTTTTGGAAGTCTGAAATTCGTCGACGAGGGTGTAGGTTCGTCGACGAACTTTCTACAAGACTCGTCGACGAGCCACGTCACCTCGTCGACGAGTCCCGCAGTATAAATAGCCCTAAACTGATTTTAATCGCAGAAATTTGGCCGCAGTCTCTCTCTCTCTCTCTCTCTCTCTCCTTTCCCCTACGGTTCCTTCCTCTTCTTTCTTCAATTTTAGCTCCGGCAGTCACCGGATCGACGATCTGAGGCCACCACGACGCTCTTGACGGAATTCAGAAAGAAGGGGAAACTAAGTCCTCGGTATATCGGGCCTTGCGAGATACTAGAAAGGATAAGTTCGGTAGCTTATTGGGTGGCCTTGCCCCCAACATTATCCGGAGTCCATGACGTGTTCCACGTGTCAGTACTGAGGAAGTACATGTCAGATCCATCACACATGCTGAGTTACGAACCTCTAGAGATCAGTAATGTTTTATCGTATGAGGAGGTACTAGTACAGATATAAGATCGAAAAGTTTAGCAGTTATGGACTAAGGAAATACCGCTAGTGAATGTATTGTGGTGGAACCATGTAGTGGAAGAAGCTTCATAGGAGTTAGAAACTGAGATACGTCAGAAGTATCCTCGGTTGTTCAGAGACGGATACGCTAGTCAGGTAAGTGGATGTATGTATGCTAGTATGTTTAGTAAGTAAATATGATCTTCGGAAGAGTTTTGTATGTATATTGTAAGCTCTCGAAGATTTATGTTGTAACCACGGTATTCCTCCACCATAAGTGAGGGTAGGTAATAAATTCGGGGCGGAGCTACTTTATTGGTTAGTGAATTTCGGGGACGAAATTCTTATAAGGAGGGGAGATTGTAGGGACCCGAAACTAGAAAATAAATAAAGAAAAAAGAAGGGAAATTAAAAAGGATAAAACAGCAGAGCTCATCGATGAGGCTCCATTTCTCATCGATGAAGTCTCTTAAGTTGCTCGGCGACGAGACGCAAAGACCCACCCATGAGGAGATATCGTGGGATTTTTAGAGATTCTAAAATCTCAAGCTCATCGACAAGGTCACTTACTCGGCCACGAGCGACCTTCTTCGGCTAGCCGACGAGGCTGGCTGGGTCAACCTAGTTATAAATAGAATATCATTTTCTTCTTTACTAAGTTATTCCATTTTCTTTTTGTCTCTCTCTCTAACATGAACCAACACTCTCTCTTTCTAAGATTTTGTGTTGTCTGTTGCCAAAATCAACAATCCGACCTCACTACATGGATTAGGAGGAGAATCTCTACAATTATAGTGGATTAGATTTTCGGTCGGAGGATTTTTAGGTTTTTCCCTAAAATCGAGTTAAGGATCTGATTTCATTTCTGATTTGGTATTTATGTAGTGGTTGAGATTATAGTGAAGTATTGTTATTTGGTTTTTAGGTTTTGGGGATCCCGTGTCGTTATTTTGGATTGATCCGTTCGTATTTTTATTTTTGGGATTAAGGTAAGGGGAATTGTTTACATCAGTACTTTTAGAAAACTGTACCGCTAGAAAGATGACTTATGCATTTATGTACATTTTGACTGCTTGTCTGCAAAATTTTACCGGGTATAAATGTTGTTTCTTACGGTTTTACGGTTTTACGATTTTTGGCAAAAATAGGGTTTTGGCATATGAACTCCAAATTTTTACAAAACTACTTTAACTGTTTTAAAACTAAAGTAGGAACTGCTTATCACCCATGTTTGCGGTCTAAATGGTATTTTTCGAATTATACACTGACTAAAGCAGTTTTTGACAAAACAAACGTGACGTATGATATGAATTGGAACATACTGAACTGTTATTTTGTGAATGAATTGTGAAAACTGAAATTCTATTCTGTTATCTAAAAACGTGGAAAACAGGTGTCGATTAATCACCGAGCTTTAAAATGTAAAAAAGGTGAACCGAGAGCGTTTGTGCCGGTTAACATCACTGACTGACAAAAAGAAAAATGCACGAAAGATTGCATGATTACAGTTGTGAAAATACTGGAACTGCACAGGTTGTTATGTTTTATTGTAAATTATATATATGATTGATTGGGACCACATCTTGTTACTAAAGGAGTTGAAAGATACTCCAAGTTATTTGAGGCTTTAAATAGCTAGAGATGTGGTTCTGTTGCTGACTGAGGTACAGTGCAACCACACATGTGAATTAGTGTGGGTATCGAGATAGTCGGCTTGCAGGAGTGTATGGGGCTACTGGTGAAATAATAGACCAGGTGAGGCAGCCGTACTATATCTGTGATGCTTGATAGTGCCTGCACGAATAGGGCTCTATTAGAGTTATTAGTGCACAATCTGTGCCAAGGGGTAATTAGGCATATTACTGAAAGTTCCAAAGCTGGTCATTGTCCTAAATTTTCATATACATGATTTAAAAACTGAAATGGGCAAAGTCACAGGGTTGAGTACCATGTGGAGGGAATCGTACAGTGTATGAGCCTGTACCCTACCCTACCCTAACCTCGGGGACTCTCACTTGTAATGATTTCGTATTATGTTTATATATCTTTGATAGTACTGTACTATGTATGTAATAATGTGCAACTGTTTTTAAATGGAATAAAGTCATGTAGTCACGTGTTGTTGTAATATCTTCCACCTTACTTAGAAGTGTCTCACCCCAATCTTACAACCTCTGTTTCAAGTCCTACAGAATGTCGGTCCTAGTTTTTCTAGAGGGACTTTGGCGCGTATAGTCTTGTTAGTAGACGTAAGTTTTTTGTATTAGTAGTGGGTTGTTAGCGTGGTAGAATGTAAGAGGATGTAATATGTTTATGTTTTGGAATTTATATACTGAAAAATATAGATAGAACTCTGGTATATATCTAATAGAACCCCGAATGGGAATGTTTATGTTTTCCGCTGTGCATGATTATAGATATGTTTGAGTTACACCCATTTGCCCCTGTTTAGGGCGGGTTGTTTATATATGCTTATCAGATACAGGTATAAGAGAGTATGTGTAGTAGCACTCTGGGTTGGTATAAAGTACCGGGGCGTTACAGCACCTTGGTCCACTGGCAGGCATCCCTGCTCCCTTGAATTCCGTGCTATCTCAGTCATGACCTGTTGGGCGACACTGCGCAGGACTGTGTTAGAATCGTTACCGCTCTTACAAGAGGGCCCCACATCGTCACCCCCAGCATGAGCATTACTATTTCATGGGTCCATCTGCAAAATAGAATAGAAACAATTTTAGAATCCTATCATTATGACACGTCTAATGCGTTTATCTATATAAGAACCAAAATACACCCTCCTATACCAAT
The DNA here is from genome assembly GCF_029873635.1 of Malania oleifera. Classification (NCBI taxonomy): domain Eukaryota; kingdom Viridiplantae; phylum Streptophyta; class Magnoliopsida; order Santalales; family Ximeniaceae; genus Malania; species Malania oleifera. The sequence continues at coordinate 109,677,800 of NC_080424.1, forward strand.
CATCTTTACATCCTCATTCTTAATTTAAGATTCAGTCTTACCACTAAGAAACAAGAACCGGCGATAGTTTACCATGGCTTTCCTGAAGTCATCACTCGAGGAAAATCACAGAAACCACCACGAAATTTTCTTCCTCCAAATAGTAAGACAAAACCCTAAATTATAGTCTTATTCCTCACCAAAATTCATTCCTATACTCTGGTATTATTATCCGTTGTACCCTATAGTCTGCAGAACCTAACAACCTAGGCTCTGATACCAAACTATAATGCCCTGTTTCTTTTTTTTTTTTTCAGTCAAATACTTCTGATACCATAATAATAATAATAAAGTCCACCCGGACCCAAAGTGGGGGTACTAGGGATACATCTATCCATAACCATATTTTATCTATGCAGCGAAAAACATAACCGAATTAAACATTAAGTATAATACCAGAGTACTACCGTCTCCCAAAAATATGCATATCAACCCCTAAAAATCATCAAATCCTTAGAGTCTATAAAAACATATACTGATGAGTCCCAAAATAAAAACATACCCTCATTAATAGAAATCTACTCCTCCTCTATCTTGGAGCTTGGTCCGCCTGACGTCCCAGACTTCCTGAAATGTTAAGATCTACGGGGTGAGACACGTCTCAGTAAGTGGGAATAAGTTATTATTAGTGTGTGGAAATAAGTTTTTGAGTATCACATCATTTTCATAAAAATATGAATTTAACTGAAGTATCATGGAAATCTGTTCTCAAATCTCTCTCTCTCTCTCTCTCTCTCTCTCTCTCTCTCTCTCTCTCTCTCTATATATATATATATATATATATATATATATATCTATAACCAAATATTTTTCTCAAAGATATAATCATGCTCAACGAATTTTCTTGTGTACAAAGTAACATATCTTTCAAAGTACAATCATATAAGTGTATCGCATTTGTGATGAGGAAACTCATTCATATCATCGTCATGTAATAACCCTACATGACCGGGTTGTGCGGTCCGAACACAGGACTTAACCCTGGTTGGCCTACTAGGTTAATTCAAAATACCTTGTCTATAGTACGATTGGCCCACCACAACCTGATCTGGACCTATGGGCGGTCAACAACCCTCCGTAGGATCAATCGACCTCCATCACCAACATGCTCGTCGAGCAATGTGGTGTACTAACTCAATCATTAGTAAAGGTATCGTGCTCTCATATCATTAACCAATCGGGTTCTCAATTCCATCACTCGTTATACATATATATATTTATTTCCAAAAATTTCCATTTCTCATAAATATGTTCAAGCTCATGAGTATCCATGTGTATGTATCACATCTCGTCTATAACTCATGGCTCATTTCCCACAAACATGCCCAAGCTAATGAGTATCCATGTGTATGTATCACATCTCGTTTGTAACTCATGGTTGTTCATCATAACTAATAAAAATATGTCTGTATAAAATCTCATACCATCATAACTGTGTAAAACATATCTATACATATCTCATATCAACATAACTATTTGCATCATATCTATTTATATCTCAACATAAACCCCATTCATCATATAAAATATTCACAGATTCATTTTTCAGTAATCACAATTATTTCTTATGCCACACGGGTTTTTAATAATATTTAACCATATAATAATTATCCAGTAAAACATCAGATATTTCCAAAATTACCATTTCATATATATATCTGACAAGTCAGAAAATTCACATGTAATATCTTCATATCATACTTCAATTTAATCAATTAAATTTCCCAAAATTTTGACATAGTTTATTCCCTTTACATGCTTATTGAGAGAATTCTCGCGAAGATTGTAAAACCCAAGCCTGCGGCGTTTCGAAGCTCAAAACCCTAAAATCACATTTCCCTAGTTGAATCAACTCAACCCCAGAATTACAATTATTTTAACATTTCCTAGGTCCACATACTCCCAATAACTAATTAAACTTTAAAAATAATTAACTAATATAATTTTATTATCCTTATCTTAACCTTGGAGTGGTACCTAGGAAACCCAAATTAAAAATCTGCTCCTATTAAAATGATGAGGATCAAAGTTACGACACCATGGTGGAGTCTGATCATTGATTTGACTGAAGATTTGAGAAAAATTGAGGAGAGAAAGAGAGTTTATCTTACCCCAGGAGTGGTGTCTATGACGCCCTAATCACTATTTCACTTCGGTTAAAATGTTGGTGACCGAGAATGGAACACAGTGGTATCCATTTTTAGATCAGTCGAGTATTTGTCGAGAAAATAAGGAGAGAGAGAGAGAGAGAGAAAGAGAGTGAGTGATGGCGTAGGGGAGGGGGTCTCTATAGTGCTGAAGGATCCTTCAGTTACATATATATATATATATATATATATATTAATATATTACATTATATTATATTATTTAATTAATAATAATTAAATAATTTTTTTAATTAATTAATTATCTTTTTTTTTTTTGGAACCACTACCATGAGGGAGTAAAGAAATTTTACTATATTTAACTACATGTGTTGTAGTCATCTAAATAATTTTTGAAATTTTTATTTTTTTTATAGCAACTAATGTATAAAATTAATTCAATTGATGGTATATATGAATCAATTTTTTCACCTCTCTTTTTCTTTGTTCCATTTGAAAATGAAGTTATTTGTCAATAAACAAATTTACTCCTTAATGGAATTTCCATGACTCAAATTTGTCTTTACGTACGCATTTGAAGGTCATACAACACAACTACAAATCTTACATACATGAATCTTTCAACATAAAACCTTGATGTCTCAAGTTGTTTCAAATTGATAAGGTCTATTTGGGAATGTGATTTGAAATTATATATTTGAATTTGGGGAATACAAACACAAATAGGTTGTTCGACTTTAGTGTTATAATGGTAAATTTTGAGTTTCATCAAATTTGTTGTGCATTTGAACCTGCCAAAAATATATGGATTTGAATTACTCCTAAACTTATGAATTTCAAGCCCAAATGCATCATAAATTATAATTCCTTACACTTTCGACCCTCCATCCACAAATCGAAGACAAGCGTCATCATCACATTCCTCCACCATAAAGTTCACCCCAAACGATATCCTTCAATTCACACTCTCCCTTTGCAAAACTAGATCAATGACCCACAACAAACACCCTTACTCACATCCCCATTGCACTTTATGAGCTAAAGAGGTGTTGAAAGGTGCCACTGATATTGTTCTTGTTAATTGTTATATTCATGGTCGCTAAATCCCTAATAAATGCCTTGGTGAACACTTTGTAAATTAATGCAGGCATGGAACCAACATTTAAAGGGCAAATTTGTTTTATTTTTTTTGCATATTTTGAGCAATTTGTGCTATAAAAAAGGGTTGATTCGAATAAATTCGTGTTTTTTACCATACATTTAGTGACCATCAATTCTATGTGCGTCCATTGGCCTTTTTTTTTTTTTTCTTTTTTTCTTTTGAGACTTCAATTTTAGCGACTCAATCATTAGCTCTAAGTGAGCTTGTACCCTCAATTTATAGAACACCCTTCACGAATGATCTTTTGGTTACAAACGGAGGCAAGGAAATCAAGAACATATTGCAAATGCCTTTCCAATCGAATGAAATTAGGAATTAGCATATGTTCTTCACCATATTAGATCTCTCGGTTGATTGGATTGAAATAATGTCTACCATGAGTTCACCATTGGTGGTGGTGTGGATGAAAGGGCTATATGGATATTTATTTCAAAAAATTGAGGCAATTTTTTATTTCAAATTTAAATGCAAAAGTTTTTAAGGTATTTAAAGATATCTAAATACATGCACTTTCAATTCATGACCTTTAAATATTAGTTAAAAATGATTTTTTGAGTATATTTTTCAATTATAAGAATTTCAAATTCATAAATTTGAAACAGGCATATCAAAAGTAGGGATGGTAAAATGGGTTGCAATCCGATGAGTAACTCATGACCCATCCGTTTAAACCAGATTCTAACCTGTTTATAAATGGACCAACTTGAAACTAACCCATTTATAAACGGGTCAACCTAGGTTCGGTCGGGTCCTTGCTACCCGGCCAGCACCCAGTCATAGGCTTACAAGTTCAAATGACAATACCCCACACCCACACCACCATTCTTGGAGACAGAGTTGTTTGTCTTTGTCCCTTCAAAATTAAGCGAAAACCCCAAGCCTTTTCATTCACATTGCAAAAACGGGTTTCAAACCCCGCCATATTTGTCTTCTGCTCCTTGCATTTTGGCCTTGATCTTGTCGGAAAACGTCGCCCTCTGTCACCGCCCGACCGCCCCATGTCTTCTTAGCAGCAATGTCTGTGTTGATCGACTTCCAGATGCGTATGAACTCTCCGTCATCTTACTCCCTGTCCTTGCAAAAGCATAAGCTTGAATCTTACCCGTCATCTTTTTTCCATTCGATTAGCATTTCTGAAAAAAAAAAAAAAAAAAATGAGCTCGTCTGCTGCTGAATTTGTAAGGGACTGTAGTGCTGAGGGTGTTTTTTCCTCATCGGCATTTTCGTGATCGGGGAATGAGAAGTTGAATGTATTAGGGGCTCTGGGAAGGTCAAGGCAGAGGATTGTGAAGATGAAGAGACATTTGGGTTCTCAACAAACAAGAAGGGAGACCAGGTGTCACGAGCTAAGCTTGTTCAGGGCATTATGCTTGCCTGTGACCGCTTATCTTGTGTGCTTGGGATAGGTTTCCATCATGTAAATACTAGTATAGGGTTATTTTCTACTAGTAGAGTCTTTGTAGGCCAAATAAGGTAGTACAACTCCTCGTTCACGTTGATGTTTCCTAGTGTGAGGATGATAATTACATAAAAACATCTTTAGGGGAGGGTGAGTGTTCATCAGTCATTGTAAAACTCACTAGCTATTTTTAGCGTGTTAAGCTTACTTGCCTCCCTCGCTAAACACACCATGTCAACGGAGGCGTTGTTAATGAATTACATTTGTTTCAATGTTTACTGCTTACTTGCTGCGACTTTCATGAATTGATTACTGTTTCTACTGCTACTTGAATGCTAATGAAAGTGTTTCGTGGATGGATGTTGGTAAACGATAGGCTGGCTAGTTAAGCAAGAGTGCTTTAGCTAGCGCCGCATGGCCCTTCACATGAGTGCGAAAATAATCAGACCATGACATTTGGTATTAGAGCTAAGTTTGTGACACTTGGCTTCAAAGCCCAAGGTTGAGTTGCTACGTGAATTCAATTACCTTCGTTGTTGAATTTAGAAAGCTTTGGTGAGTGACCATGGCACCAAACAATGCTAAGAGGTTCAACGTGCTGGAAGGACAGGTTAAGACAACAATAAATATTGTGGCCACGGAGGTGGCCCAGATGAGAGAACTTGTTGATGAAGTGATGGGATCACAAAAACATCAATCAGGTTTGACAGGCGACATGTTAGAGGACTTTCACCATACAGTGGAAACTTTGCAGTCGCGGATGGCTGATCTGGATGCAAAGGTGAATCTGATGGTTCTTGCTATGGGGAACTCCAACACTCCGGGAGTTAGCAAGACCAAGGTGCCAGAACCCAGGACGTATGGGGGTGCCCGAGATGCCAAGGAGTTAGAGAACTTATTGCTTGATGTGGAGCAGTACTTTCGCACAGTGAGGATGGCCTCAGAATAGGCAAAGGAAAATACTGTGACCATGTACTTGGTTGGTGATGCTGAACTGTGGTAGCGTACCAAGTACCAAGAGATTGAAAATGGAAGCTATGTAATCAATAATTGTGCAGACTTGAAGAGAGAGCTCAAGGCCTAATTCTTTCTTGAGTAGCCCCCGTATCCACCATAGCGCAGGTACTCTTTCCATTTATCCTCAAGTCCACAAACATTAACCCTTTTGCTCATTTAACTTTCAGTGTCTTTGCCTACTTTTCCAATGCTTTCACTAGCCGCACTGAACCCACCTCGGGGCATGATCCTTTTCCTCCTCGCTTTCCACCCCTTTTCCCGAAGTAGAAGCTTGTTTCGCAGTTGGAAGCATGGAGACTCAACTTCTCCTTAGAGAAGGATATAGGACACATGAAAGCAGTTAACTATGTAGCCCAACCTACTCTGGGAGTAGCCAAGCAAGTGGCTATAAAGCTTGGACAATGGAAAGGTCATGCGAATTTCACAGTGGTGCCATTGGATGACTTTCCAGTCATTCTAGGATTGGAGCTCCTAAGGGGGACGAGGGCAGTGCTGATGCCTTCGGCTGGTTCCCTATATCTGATGGGAGGTCACTCATGCATGGTGCAAGTAGTTACGATGAAAGGAGACGATAGGAAGTCCCTTTCAGCCATACAAATCAATGAGGGATTGGGTCAGGGTGAGCAGACACCTCTAGCCATGGTGGTGGTAGACAAAGAAGTAGGCCAAGAGCTGGAGCCTATGACCATCCAAGCGGTGTTGGATGAGTACAAGGAGGTGTTGCCGGATAAACTGCCTCACAATTTGCCTTCACGACGGACTGTGGAGCATGAGATCGAGTTGTTATCAGGTCGTATCTAGAGGGGTATGGAGAAGGTAAGGATGATTCAAGAACGGAAGATCCCTACGACAGTGAAGGAGTTGCCTTCCTTTCTTGGCCTTACTAAATTTTGTGGGAAGTTCGTTGAGGGGTATTCTTGGAGAATGACTCCAATGATAGGACTACTTGGAAGGTATTATTGGCTGCACATGCGGGATGATGTGGTTGATTATACCAAAACTTGTCTCACTTGCCAACAAGACAAGGGGGAGTGGAAGAAGTATGGTACTTTCATGGCTGCACCTAAGTACTATTCGGAAAAGGAGACGACACAATTGTTCTTTGTAACTTTTGTGAAACATTGGGGTGTTCCCCAAGTTATTATTTGTGACCAAGACTTAATGTTCACTGACAACTTCTTGACAGAGTTTTTCAGGATATTCAGGTCACATTTTGACATCTCTTTGAGCTATCACCGATGGACAGACGGATAGATGAAGAGATTCAAAGAGCTACTAGCTAAGTACTTGTGCCATTGTGTCAACGACAACAAGAAGAATGGCATGCAACTACTTGATGTGACTCCATTCTGTGGCAACGCCTAAAGGCTCTCAACAACCAATAAGAGCTCTTTTGAGCTCGTTACAGGTCAATTGCCGCTGTTACCTCACACAGTGGGTGAGTCGTATAGACGAAAGAGTCCCAGGGCATACATCTTCACTAGAGAATGGAGACAGAATGCAGAGTTTGCCCGAGCCAATCTAGAGAAAGCTTTTAAGAAGATGAAGAAGTGGGCAAATTTGGGGAGAAGATCGCAGTTTCATATCAGCTACCACAAGTCATTCAACGCCAATACCAATAACCTGAGTAAAAGTCAGTCCAACAGAGCAGAGTTGAAGACAGTGCAACCTGACAGACATGACATTGAAGAGATCCTTGCAGACAGAAAGTTCATATCCTCAAGGAAGAAGCGGCAGAAGTTCCTAGTGAAGTGGAAGTGCCTTGATGACAAAGAAATCAGCTGGATTTCTGCGAAAAATTTGAAGTCGTTCGTGGACAAAGTTGAAGTGTACCTACCGCCAAAGTCTACGAGGACGTCGACCGCATAAGTGGGGGTGAATGTCATGAGCTAAGCTTGTTCAGGGCATTATGCTTGCCTATGACCACTTATCTCGTGTGCTTGGGATGAGTTTCCATCATGTAAAAACTAGTGTAGGGTTATTTTCTACTAGTAGAGTTTTTGTAGGTTAAATAAGGCAGTATGACTCCTTGGTCACTTTGATGTTTCCCAGTGTCAAGATGATAATTACATAAAAACCTCTTTAGAGAAGGGTGAGTGTCCATCAATCATTGTATAACTCACTAGCTATTGTCAACATGCTTAGCCTACTTGCCTCCCTCGTTAAACACACCATGTCAACGGAGGTGTTGCTAATGAATTACGTTTGCTTCAATGTTTACTGCTTACTTACCATGACTTTCATGAATTGATTACCATTTCCGCTACTACTTAAATGAATGCGTGCTTCATGGATGGGTGTTGGTAAAAGATAGGCTGGCTAGTTAAGCAAGAGTGCTTTAGCTAGCGCCGCATGGCCCTTGACAAGAGTGTGAAAATAGTTGGACAGTGTAGTGACTCGAAGAATAATAGTATTTTAATAATTAAGGAGGAGGAAAATGGAAAGAGGAACAAAAGGAGGCCGTAGACATCGCACTTTGGAGATAATAACAATTTCAAGAAATTTCTGGGCCTCGCCGACGAATACACGGGTTCGTCAACGAGAGTTCTTCAGGACCTCGTGGACAAGGTCCTATCTCGTCGACGAGAAAATACCGAGAGAAGAATTTATGCTACACTGAATTTCGTCGACGAAGGGTAAGGTTCATCGATGAAATTACTTAAAGACTCATCAACGAGATGACGTGGCTCGTCGACGAAGCCCACAGTATAAATAGCCCTAAACTGATTTTTAATTGCAAAAATTTGCCACAGTCTCTCTTTCTCTCTCTACCCCTATGGCTCCTCCCTCTTCTTCCTTCGATTTCGGCCTCGTCAGTCGCCTAATTGACGATCTGAGGTCACCACGACGTTCCTTGCGGAGTTCTCTTCAAGTCTACCGGAGCGGATCGTCGGTGGGACGAAGTTGGAATTCATCCCAAATCTAGGTTAAGGTCTTTTATTCGGAATTTGAGTTTCCAGTAGTTGTAATAAATGTAATAGACGTGGAAATAGCAATGTTTTGTTATGAGATTTATGGTTTTCAGGGTGTTGAGTGGAGAACCCTGCGGGTGTTGGACCCGTTGTAGTAGGGGATTTTTAGCAGGAAATCAAGTAAGGGAAATATGCTATGTTAGGCAATTTTACTATGTTTCAGTATAAGCTATACGTTTTTATCAGATGATTATTCAAGATAGAAATTTATCCTGATTATCATTTATGTATAATATGTTTAAAATTTTTGTGTGGCTTGAGAATATAGGTATAGTAAAGAAACATGTTTTACGGTATTTTCAGGATATGATTTACAAAATACATAGCTAGTGGTTATGTTTTATAGTAATTATAGTGCCATGATTATACAGTTTTTGGTACCATGACTTACAGATTACAGTTCAGTTTAGAAATACAGATGATACGATTACAGTTTATTACAATGTCATGATTAATACAGTTATTATAAAATCATGGTAAAACAGTTAGTTGTATATAGAAATATATTATATAGTATCAGACCTTGTTGGACCATATAGCAGAGCACGGTACCGTAGCTACATACAGTTTACAAAGTGCAACCACCTATTCAGATAATACGTGGTAGTAGGTCGATCGTATAGTGCCTTGAAGTGGACAGGCTCCCCAAGAGATATGGGTTGAGGAGGGCAGATCAGACCAAGGGAGTATAGTGGTTTACCCTGGTTGGCCACTCAGCGTAAATCCTGCCTATGGGCCGCACAACCTTATCATGAGGGGTTAAACATGACACACATTTATCCACAGGGAAGTTTTCAGTTATTATGTATATACAGATTTACAGAGATAAAGAATATACTTATGTACATTAGAAGTATTTTAAATAGTAATCTAAAATACTGATATGTTAAACAACATGGAAATGGTAGTGGTTTCTATTACATGTACTGTATTTATAGATCTAGTTATACATGATTTTATAATAACATATTCACATAATATTGTAACTCATCTGCCACACACTAGCAATAGCATATTTCATCTTATTGAGCGTTGGCTCATCCCAATTACTTTAACATTTTTCAGGTGATCCAGGTAGGTGAGCAAATCAAGCTCGCAGATAAAGAGGCCTCAATATTGCCCTGATATTAGAGTGAGTATTTTTGTATAGCCCTAGCCAGTTGAGGACATTTCCGAGGGACAATTATATATGTATTTTTTTGGGAAACAATTTAGCACTCTAGTATTGTATGTAATTATATATGGTTATGTTTATTTGATTTCCGCTTCTCGCTACTTAGGTGAATGGTTGGGTAAATCCAGTTTGGTATCAGAGCATTATAAATTTCATAGTATAAAAAAAAAAAACCAGTTAAATAGCAGGTCGTTATAATTTGGTATCAGAGCCTAGGTTACTAGGTTTTATAGACTTTAGAGTGCAGCGGAAGCAATACTAGAGTATAGGAAAGAATTTGAGGATTGTTTTGTGGTCTGGGTGGAGGATTATCGTGGTGGTTTCTGTGTTTTTCTTGGGGTGATGATTTCAGGAAAATCATAGTAAACTATTGTCGGGTCGTGTGTCTAGGTGACAGAACTGGATATTGGGTAAGGTCGGGGAAGGTAATTAATTTTGAATTGGTATAGGATAGGTCTGTATAGGAGATAAGTTGCTTAAATGTGTTTCCTGTTTCAGGATGGATCCAAGAAGCAGTGGCACGAATTTTGGGGAGGATAGGCTAGAACCTTCCAGCATAGGTGGAGGAGATACAGATGATGTACTGCGTAGCGTCACTCAGTAGGTGATGGCTGAGATGGCTAGGAGCTCTGGGAGCGTAGCTGTTCGATCGATTAGTTTATGCGTATGAAGCCCCCATCCTTTATTGGAAGGGATGACCCGATTGTAACTGAAAATTGGGTCCAGGATATCGAAAATACGTTGGTTGTGCTTCCTTGCACAGATGAGCAGAAGGTGGTGTTTGCGGCGTTCAAATTGACAGGGGAGGCGAAGCGCTGGTGGAGATCAGCGCGTCTAATAGAGGAGCAGAGGCTGGTTCCAGTTCCAGTTACGTGGGACTGATTTAAGGAGCTGTTCTTCGAGCAGTATTTCCTTGCTATCGTTCGGAGCGCGAAAGCAGCAGAGTTTATGCATCTGGTACAGGGGCAGATGACGGTATCCTAGTACACAGCTCGGTTTATCGAGTTATCGTGTTTTGCTCCGCATCTAGCACCTGATGAATAGAAAAAGGCAAGGAAGTTTGAGGAGGGACTGAGGCAGAATTTGTTTGAGTAGGTGATTGGTTTCAGGGTTCAGACATTTACAAAGGTTGTTGATAAAGCTGCGATCATTAAGAGTGGTATTCAGAGGAGTTTAGTAGCTCAAAGTCAGAGGAAGAGGCCGGCACCTCGGAGTTTTCAGGCTGGCTCCAGTAGGGGTCCATGGAGAGGAGGTCGTGACATAGGAGATCAGAGGTAGTTGATCGGACCTCGTGGGAATCAGGGTACGTTGACTTACCCGGTATGTCAGACGTGTGGGAGACATCACTTGGGGGAGTGTCGGGTAGGCAGAGGTGTATGTTATTTCTATGGGAGACCCAGCCACATGGTATGTGAATACCAAGGTCAGCTGATCAGGACCTAGGTCCCAGGCCCTATCGGGGAGGATATCATGCAGCTCGGGGAGGATACCAGGCGCCTCGTGGTGGCTAGCAGAGGAATGTGGCCCCAGCGCGAGTGTACGCTCTAACGCCGGGTGATGCAGAGGCTGCTACGGATGTGGTGACAGGTACATTTACTATTTTATCATATCCAGTTATTGTTCTTTTTGACTCGGGTTCTACTCATTCTTTCATTTCTACATCTTATGTTAAATTATCTGAAAGTGAGACTTAGTCATTAGATATAGCATTGTCAGTAGCTAGACCATCAGGGTCAGTGATCAGATGTCAGAGGGTACTTAGAGGCTATCCGATAGAAATTTAGGGGAAAGTGTTACAAGCTGATTTGATTGTATTTGATATGTGTAGGTTTGATATAATATTGGGTATGGACTGGTTGGCTGCCAATCACGCTAGTATTGATTGTCATCAGAAAAAAGTAATTTTCAGACCCCCTAGTATGCAGGAATTCAGATTCGTTGGTTCGCGGGTGCGTGCTCCATTGCAGCTGGTGTCTACCATGTAGGCAAGCAGATTACTCCTGGACGGAGGTCAGGGGTTTATAGCATTTGTGAAAGAAGTACCCAAAAATGAATTAAAGATTGACAGCACCTCAGTGGTACGAGAATTTCCACATGTTTTTCCAGAGGAGTTACCTGAGTTTCCTCCTATTCGCGAGGTGGATTTTTCTACAGATTTACCTTCAGGGACCGCGCCGATCTCTAAGGTTCCCTACCATATGGCTCCAGCTCAATTGGGAGAATTAAAGGAACAGTTGCAAGATTTGCTAAACAAGGGGTTTATACGACCCAGTGCAACGCCGTGGGGAGCTCCAATGTTGTTCGTAAAGAAGAAAGATGGGTCTATGAGGATGTGAATCGATTATAGAGAAATCAACAAGGTTACTATTAAGAATAAATATCCTCTACCCCGAATAAACGATTTGTTTGATCAACTTCAAGGTACACGGGTATATTCCAAGATCGACCTTAGATTCGGGTATCATTAAGTGAGAGTAAAAGCATAGGACGTTGCGAAGACAGCCTTCAGGACCAGGTATAGACACTATGAGTTCCCTGTTATGTCTTTTGGTTTGACGAATGCCCCAGTCGTGTTCATGGACTTGGTGAATAGAGTTTTTCACCAGTATCTAGATCAATTTGTAGTAGTTTTCATTGATGATATACTGGTGTACTTGAGGAGTTTTGAGGATCATGAGGTGCATTTGAGTCCTTATTTTTCAAAAACCAAGGAAAGCAAATTACAGTCCTTGTTTTAATGAAGACAAAACAACTAAAACAATACAACTTAAAAAATAAATTTCTCACAAGAAAGGATTTACAATTCAAGTCACAAGACAAACTCTCAATAAATGAGCAAGATTATGGCTCCAGAGTTTTTCTCTTAAAGATAAGCAAATGAAGCATAAAGAGAGATTGAAAGGGAATGAAAGCAAAAACACTTTATAGATCAACATGTATAGCTTCTCTAATGTTCTAAAGGCTTTGAAGGGTGTGTGTATATATATATAGATAGATATATATTTATGGATGAAAACTAGTTGTTTTCTGTTCATTGGAGCCTTTTTGGGGGTTAGAGTGATCGACCATTTACCAGGGTTCAGTCGATTGTTTACTAATTGTTAAAGAGAGTGATCGACCATTTACCAGGGTTCAGTCGATTGTTTACTAATTGTTAAAGACAGGAAGAAAGTCATTGCAAGTAAAATTTTCTAAACCGGTCAACTGCCTTTGGCTTCTACCTAAGGCTGATTGACTGCCCTGCCCCTTGGCACAAGGCCGGGTTTGGTACACTTCTTGTTCTCTTTTTACCAGTTTTGGTCCATATATGTTATGTCTTATACTTTTCATGATTTTATAAATTAAAGTACAATACAAATGAACCAATTAAAATCTTCAATATCTTCTCTTAATTCTTCAACTTCTTCTCTCAAATTTTCAACTTAATTGCTTTATTCCTACTTAACACAACTTAAACACCAAACCAAAAGTACTCAATAGTTTATTATCATCAAAATCAAGTTAATGAAACCTTAGAGTTAACAATCTCCTCTTTTTTGACGATAACAAATTATTTACAAAAATACCAAGAAATAATAAAATATTTAAATCATACATAAGTTCCTATTTTTCCTATCTCTTTTCCTTTGCCATCATCAAAACCATAATAAGAGAAGACAAAGCTAAATATATTAACATTAAAAACAAAGTTTGAATTATATCAGAAAATATATTTTTCATAAAAGATATACCAATACGCTCTACTTAACAATTTAGCATGGTCAAAAATATGACAATAGACAATACCAAATGTTATCGATCATCAATCAATCAAGTGAAGATTGATACCAATTAACTTATGAACAAACTTTTCATACTTGAAAATTTCTCTCCCTTTGTCAATATCAAAAGGAAAACGATGGAGTGTATGAATTTTGCAAAAAGATTTACAATTTTAAACTTCAAGAAAAAATTTCAAGGTCCAAATCTCACAAAGTTTATATCATTCAAGATTTTCAAAAGTTCATTTACAATCATGCTCATTGTTTCAAAAAGACTTTTCTTTACATATGTTTGCTCCCACTTGGTAAATATCCCAAGGTTTTTAGGAGGGGTTTAAATGTAATCTGTAAAACCATTCATAATGAGGTTTCAATATACTCAATTTCATCATAATGTTCAACCAAATTCAATTTCAACAATGGAGTTCTCATTTACCAATAAGCTCAATAATCACAAGATATAAATTTAAGCTCATATTCTAAAATGACCATCAATCAAATATTTTAATATCAACAACAAAGTATTCACAATAATTATCAACAAGAATTCATTTAAGCTTATCTTTCGCAATACAACTCATTAAACTCAAATTTTCAAAATGATAAGTAAAATATTTATACTTACCATTAATTTAAAATTCAAAATGCTCAAAAAACATGATATTCAATTTTAGCACAACATTTCCAACTCAATATTCAATTAAACATGTTCCCCCTAAATCAAAGTACAAACTCAAGGTTAAGCATTGGGTTTCAACAATTAAAATTTCAATCATAAGAGGAGTTCAAATTTCATCAACAATCTCAACATTCAAAATTTTCATTTTCCCTCTAAATCAAAACAACAAATTAGTATTTCACAAAATTGTCATTTCATAAAATAACAAAATATTTGCACAAAATATAATAAATCATTTTAAGGAAAACATAAAAAACACAATTTTAATCCCTTAGTTAAGAGGAAACTTTGAGTAAAACAATTTGTTTTGAAAAATGCTAAAAGATTTGAAAAAGCCTAAGTTTCATTTTTCAAAGAAAGTCATTCTCACTCAAGTTCCAAATTTAAGGGTATTATGCAATTCATCTTGAAAAAATTCATTCGAGGATAGAGAGCTTACTTTATCTTTGTCCTAAATAGTCACAAGACAAATATTTGCAATTTTTTTTTGTCAAAGTCTGATTCAAAGTCGCTATCTTCGCAAATGACATTGAAAGCCTTCTTCTTGAACATTTCCTTCTTGAGATATGAGCATTCCGTTCATGTCTAACTTCTTTTTTTTGGATCTGTAAATGTGAATTTTGTAGACAAAAAAGGATATGTACATGACATAGACATACCCAAGCATGAGGAGGCAAAACTCCAAAACAAGTTACAGTCAAGCATTACAATCAACCTAAGCATACCCAGGGCCTCAAAGGCAGCAATAACTACAACTCTAAAAAAAAAAAAAAAAAACAAACACAACAAGCCAGCAGACATTTCACAAACTCAAGAACTAGCCATCAAATATAGTCAACAATACCCCAGTCCAACGAGACTAAAGGGAATCTATCATACAACAATCTATAAACATTAATCTAAATCACCCTGAAAGCTCCTTCAGGGGAAATTGCTTTACCTTCAAATCTCTTCCTATTCCTATAATACCAGATGGTATACACTGTTGTAGCCAAGCTGATCCACTTTGCTATTGCTTACACACTAGTGCCCTTGACCTCTTTATGCAGCCATTTAATGACAGCTTCCAAAGTAGTCATGAGTCTATTAATCCCTAACCAATTTCACATAAGTCTCCAAACAGAGTTTGAGAAGCTACACTTGAAGAACAAATGCCCTATAGACTCATCTTCAGTCCCACATAGCAAACAACCATGATCAACAGTGAAACCCTTCAATAAGTCACACATATTAAGCTTACCTTTGATGCCCAGCCAAATAATGAATGCATGTTTAGGAGTGCATCCACTCTTCCAAACTTCTTTATGCCATACCTGTAACGACCTACTTAATTTCCATACATTTTTTTTCCTTTTATAATAAAACCAATATAGTAAATCTAACAGATCATAATCATCCTGAACTCGTGGGTTCTAGGGATATAACAGAAACACAAAACAGAAGCCTATGCAGTAGGAAACATAAAATCATAATAACCCATAATACCCTATATAATATCATCCATCACAGTACCAGAGTTGCTATATCCACTGTATATACAAATATATATACCACCCAAAAGAATCCTAGAGTCATTCCCACAAAATACAATTGACCCTATCACAAAATACATACCCTTTAGAAAGGGCAGATCAGCCATAACTATCACAGCGGAGCTTTACCCTCTCTTCTATCAAGGACTCCTGAAAAGTTCATATAATTCGGGGTGAGACACCTCTCAATAAGGGAAATAAACTAATACTAGTGTGTGGGAACATGAGTATTTCCGTGTTTTATATAAAATCACACATAAACATATCAGTATAACTGTCTATATCATATATGGGAAACATATATTGTCATATCATGGCAAAACATACAAGTTTTTCATAAACATAATTCATTTCATATAATTTAATACAAAAACAATCCTGGTAGGTTAGCTAATTGTTGTCATGTATTACCCTAGCATGACTGGGTTGTATGGCCCGAAGGCGAGACCTGACAATGGTTGGCCAACCACTGCTAAGTCAAAAGGAGAGTCTATAAGTCCGATGGGTCTAGCGGACCTGGTCCGTACACTAGGGGCCCTCACACTTCTTAAAATCACATCGACCATCTAACCTCACGCTACTCCGTACAGTAATGTTAACACAAATATCATGATAAATCATAGACACATAGCATCAGTACCTTGCAAGTGCTAGCCTAGACCAACCCAACCAGGTTCTGATACCATATAGCATATAATCAAACTGCGATACATGGTTATTTCATACTAATATTTGCCACATCAATATCACCACATCATTTTGCATATATGTATATATATATATATATATATATATATCATAAAAATCATCGCCCCGTACGCCGGTATTTCATATTTTACCATAGCTCAGCCCGTACACCGGCACATCATATCCATAGCTCGACCCGTACGCTAGCAAACATATCCATAGCACGGCTTGTACACCAACAAATTATATCAATAGCACGGCCCATACGCCGGCAAACATACCAATAGCACGGCTCGTACACCGGCAAACATATCAATAGCATGTATCATTATCATATTCCCAGAAAACAGTATTTCATTATAAATTTTACTCATGCCACATGGAATAGGTTTTTCGTATATTTAACATACCATCATTTTTCAACAGTATTTCTCAAATATAAAACATATATATATATATATATATATATATATATATATATATTCCTGAAATCAGATGCTGTAATAATATACATACATTTCCATAAAATAACTAACTTAGTTTATCCCCTTACCTGAGTCCTGAAAAGCCCTTAAAGCAAACAGCCCGACACCCGCAGGGTTCCCCGTTCAACACCCTGAAAATGACATTCCCCATAACTAAAGTTTAATATTTCTATGCATACTACACTTCCTACAACTATCAAGAAACCAAATACTAAGTAGAAAGTCTTACCCTAGATTTGGGATGGTTTTCAACTCAGCCCCACCGACGATCCGCTCTGGCAAACTTGCAGAGAACTTTCTCAGGAGCGTCATGGTGGCTTCAGATCGTTAAATTGGCAGAAAATCAGCCCAAGATCTTAGAGAGAAGGGTAAGGAACCGAAGGAGGAGAGAGAGGAGATTTATATGGCCAAAATCCACCAAAAAATGGCGTTTAACACTATTTATACACTGGCCTTCGTCAATGAGCCACGTCACCTCGTTGACGAGGTCATGAAGACAACTCGTCGACGAGGTCATGAAGACAACTCGTCAACGAACCCTCTCCTCATCGACGAAATTCAGAACCTCCCAAAACCACTCTCGATATTTTCTCATCGACGAAATGTACCCTCGTTGACGAGCCCAATTATAACTTCGTCGACAAATGCGAATCTTTCCTTTCCCATTTTTATTTCCTCCCTCTCTATTATCATTTAATTATTATAATTATTCGGGTCACTACAATATCACTTTACTACCTTTTGATCTCCAGTAATGATAAATTTGAGAGGATCTGATCTGATCATCTTCCACCCATTGACCCATTAAATTTACAGCAGTCAACTGGTCCCTGCAATCCTGCAACATCAAGTTCTTCATCTCCAGAATCTTCTTCAAGAGGGGAGAGTCGTCCCTCTTAGAATGAGCCTCCCAGATATTCCCACCTTTCAAATAGACATGATTCACCCATTTGGCCCAAAGGGTATCCTTTCTACTATGAATATCCCAAAGTGCTCTGGTAAGAAGGGCTTTATTCCAAGTAAGAAGGTCAAAAACACCCAAACCACCTTCAACTTTAGGGAAACAAACCTCTTTCCAAGCCACCAAAGGTTTCCTCCCCCCCCCCCTCCCCAAAGAAATGATCTCATAACTTGACAATATGACCCAACACAGCTTTAGGAAGGAGGAAGATGGACAACCAAAAGCATTCAACACCTTGTATAATCGAATTGATTAGCTCAAGCTTGCCTGCAAAGGAAATTGAATTACCCAACCAAGAGCCAAACAAACTAGCTATCTTGTTCACAAGAGGTCCATATTGAGTTGAACTCAGTCTAGAAGAAGCAAGAGGGATGCTAGATATCTGAAGGGAAATTCACCATCAGCAAACCCAGTAATATTCTTGAGATCATCCAATTCAGTACCTTTCACACCAGCAATGTAAAGGTTAGACTTCAAACAATTAGCCTTAAGACCAGAACAACCAGAGCATTTGTTAAGACAATCCATAAGGAATTTAAATGAAGAAAGATCACCTCTAGAAAACAAAATAAGGTCATCAACAAAGGCAAGGTGAGTAATCTTCAACCTTCCACATTTGGGATGATAGTTGAACTCATGGTTTTTCTCCAAGGACTTTAACAACCTTGAAAGGTACTCCAAGCACAACACAAAAAGCAAAGGGGACGAGGGATCACCTTGTCGAATACCCCTTCTACCCTTGAAAAAACCATGAAATCCTCCATTGAAGGATATAGAGTAAGAAGTGGTAGTCACACATTGCATTATCCAATTTACCATAGTAATAGGAAAATTAAGCTTAACAAGCACACCTTCCAAGAAATTCCAGGAAATAGAATCATAGGCTTTCCTTAAGTCCACCTTGAGCATACATATTGGGGAAACCCATTTCCTCGCATACTTCCTTCCCAACTCTTGCACCAAATAATTGTTATCAATCATACTTCTTTGACAAATGAAGGACGATTGAGCAGGATTCACCAAGGTATCTAAACAAGGTCTAATCCTGTTCATAATGATTTTTGAGATGACCTTGTAGATCACATTACAACAGGAAATAGGTCTGTAATCCTGAACTAAAAAAGCATGATTGGATTTAGGATTTAAGGCAATGACAGCATGGTTTATCAGCTTCAGCATCTTACCCTTCTCAAAAAACTCCCTAACCGCAAGGATAAAATCCTTACCAATAATACCCCTGTAATAACCTAGAAAAAAATTAAATTAATTATTAATTAATTAAACATAATTAAATAAATTAATTAAGTAAACAAATAAAAAAGGAATAGTGTGAAATAAAATAATAATAATAAATAAATAATGATTAATTATTAATCAAATAATTAATTAAGCATTATTAAATTAAAATAATTAAATAAATGGTATGATAGATATATATAAGTATACAAATATATATGATAAGTAATATTTAAATATGTATATATATATATATATATATATATATATATATATATGGTTTATTAAAGGAAGTAGAATCCAATTTGAATTTGGATTCTTCATTCTGCAATTCAGTCATGTGCCTCTCCCTTCTCTTAGCTTCCCTTCGTCACTCCTCCGTCTCCATCTCTCTCTCTTCTCAATTTCTCGACGGATGTTCGCCCTATCGAGAAATAGAAGGTACCGTTGGGTTCCTAGCTCAGCTACCGACATTTCTATTGGAGTGGATTTGTCGTGAGAGCGTAGGCACCATTCCTAGGGTAAGACAACTTTTCCCTAATTTCTCAATTTCTCTTTAAATCTGCAGTGAAATCGATGATCAAGCACCACCATTGGATCTTAGTCTTGATCGTCGTCATTTTGATGTGAGTAAGTTTCCAATTGGGATTTTCTAAGCCCCACTCCAAAGCGAGAGTGGAATTTGGGAAATTTAGCAAATTGGCTATATTTATGGCTATAATTATTTATTTAGAATTTATGGCCCTAGGAAATATTAAAATTGTAACGCCCCGAACCCTTAAACCCAGGTCCGGCGTGTTATACCGGATAAAATCCTTGATAATCTATAATTAACATAACATACGCAGCGGAAAATATAAACAAAATCTCCATATAACACAATACCAGAGTTTACTAATTTCTATCTATAATCCAAAGTATCCATCCAACACCTGCATTTCCATATATACATACATCTCCAAAAGCATTTCAGTAGTTTCACAGCCATTCTGTTCTCAACAGGCTTAAAACATAAAAACTTAAAACATAAATATTTACATTCCCCCAAAGTGTTTTGAAAATATACCCTTTCTCTTTAAGTCCCTTAAAATGCTAAATACCCTCGAGCTCCCTAAGCTCGACCTCGAGGATGTCCTGAAAAAGAAATAATCATATTCGGGTGAGACACATCTCAGTAAAGGAAGAAACATACATATTAAAATAGCGTGTGACCAACATGAGATAAATAGATATCATTTTTATTTCATTTGTAAATTATCATATAACATTGAAATCGTTTTCTGAACCTAAACAATCACATGCAAATATTTAACCCATGAGATTACCCAAGGATAGGGGTGATTACCCGCCTATACAAGTAGCACCCCTCTGCTCTAATACTTAGGTAACCCTAAGGTCACAATTAAAACATATCAGAGCACTCACCTTACTTAGTAAGCCCTCAAGTGGTAGATTAATCTCGTACTCACACAGTTCAACAATAGTTTACCGACAAAGGCCCTAAGGATAGGGAATCTTACCCGCCCATATAAGTAGGTTCCCTCTGCCTTAGTGTGTTATGCAGCTACTGCCACATCTGAAGCTACTAGTGCACTCGCCTTACTTAGCAAACCCTCAGGCGAAGAGTATGCCTCGGCCAATCGTAACATGTTCTATGTACATACATACTTCTATTATCATAATACATCATTCTGTTTTGTCATTATACACTCATGCACATTCATTCATGTTCATAACTTAACTTTGCATTTCGTTTCACTTTAAGTGACTCTTTTCCATTTATATCATTTGACTTTGTCATTTCATTTCATTGCCATTTCATCGTCATTTCATGACATAACATTTCATTTCATTACTTCGTACTACAGATAGTCTTTAGCCATCATCAGTTAGTCTACGTAGAAACGTGCTAGATCTACTAACACAGCTCCTTTTAGCTATCATCAGTTAGTCTACACAAAAGTGTACTAGATCTGCTAACATGACTGTCTTTTAGCTGTCTTACATTTACATGGTTGCATTTAACATACAAAGGCAACATTGTCCATATCATATTTTATTTTCATTGCTTTACTTACTTAGCCTGCATCTCATACATTTAACATATACTTGCACAGAATCTCATGCCACACAATTTAGTAATAAAATTCATACACTGCCTGTAAAATAAGCCAACCAATATTTAATGTTTATATACTGAAAATACCTTTCATTTCTTACTTAATTACCATGAAAATATTTCCCACTTTCATCAGTTCATTTTCGCATATACATATCTAATAAACAACCCTAAACTCGAAGGAAATATAATTTAAACAGTTGGCATTTTACCCATACCGAAACATATATACGTACATATAACACAATTTATTTTTCCATTAAATTCATAAAAATTTTGATTTAATATATATTTTTCCCCTTACCTTGTTTCTTGAACTACACCGACAGGAACTCCAGAAAAATACCTGCGGTGCTCACCCGAATCCTGAATCAAAAATTCTAATCCCATGTAACTAATCCCGAATAAAATATTATTTTAATATTTTCTAGGCCCATAAATTCTAAATAAATAAATATATCATTAAATATAGTCAAATTACCAAAATTTCCAAATTAATTAATTCATTTTCCCAAAATACTACCCATCTAGCCTTCCCTAGGCTCCACACACCTCAAATTAACATTTAAACTAATATTTAATACTCCCACTTAATTTTCTAAATTATGCCTATGGGGCTCAAAATTACACCCGCGGCGCTTACCCGAGCGTTGAATCAAAAACCCTAATTTCATTTAAATTATTCTTAAATAACATACTATTTAAATATTTTCTAGGGTCATAATTTTCAATTTACAGTTATACCCGCAAATTTAACTAATTTCCCAAATTTCCCAAATCCCACTTTTGCTTTGGAGTAGGGCCTAGAAAATCCCAATTGAAAAATTACCTACGCCAAAATGACGACGACGACGACTAGGACCCCGTGGTGGTGTCCGTTCGTCGATTTAACCACATATTAATAGCGAAATTGAGAAAATGGGATAAAATTACCTTTCCCTATGAGCAGTGCCTAAGCCGTTCCCATGAAAAATCTACTCCAATAGAAATATCGGCAGCGAAACTAGGATTCCAACGGCACCTTCCGTTTCCCAATCCGTTACCAATTCGCTGAGAAATTGAGAGAAGGAAAGAGACGGAGACGGAGTGGCTGGAGTAGGAATTTTAAAAATTTCAGTGCAGAGGGGGTGGGGCGGCAGTGTTTCTTCTTCCTTTTTCTTCTTCTTCCTTCTTCTTATCTTCTTCTAGTAAAAGTAACTTTACATATATATATATATATATATATATTATAATGTGAACAATGTAAAATAGGAAAGAGTCACTTGAAGTGAAATGAAATGAAATGTTAAAGTTATGAACATGAACATATGTGAATGATTGAATAATGATAGAAAGAACAATGTATTATAATACTAGAAGTATCTATGCTCGTAGAACATGTTACGATGGGGCGGGGCGTACTCTTCGCCTGAGGGCTTGCTGAGAAAGGCGAGTGTGCTAGTAACTTTAGATGTGGCAGTAGCTACATAATATACTAGGACAGAGGGAATTTACTTGTATGGGCAAGTAGATTTCCCTATCCTTGGGGCCTTTGCTGGTAAACCTTTGTTTGAATTGTGAGAGTACGAGATCAATCTAACACTTGAGGGCTTACTGAGTGAGGTGAGTGCCCTGATATGCTTCAGTAGCGACCCTTGGGTTACTAAATGTATCAGAGCAAAGGGGTGCTACTTGTATGGGCGGTAATCACCCCTATCCTTGGGTAATCTCATGGGTTAAATCTTTTGCATGTGATTGTTTAGGTTCAGAGAATGATTTCAGAAATTATATTAACGATTTTCAAATGTTAAATATTATGTTGTTATATAAACTCATGTTAACCACACGCTGTTTTAATATATTGTTTCTTCCCTTAGTGAGATGTGTCTCACCCGAATATGAATTTATCTTTTTTCAGGATTTCCTCGAGATTGATCTAAGAGAGCTCGAGGTTTTATAACATTTTTGTAAAAATAGAAAGAGAAAAGGGTATAGTTTTATGTTAATTTTGAGATGTATATTTTATGTTTTATGTTTTAAGTCTTTTGAAAAATGGATGATTGTGAAACATACTGGTTTTTGTGAATACTGGAAGTGTAGGTTATGTTTTGGAGATATGTATATACGTGAATACAGGTAGATGTATGATTTATATTAGAATGTAGATGGACGTAAAAAACTCTGGTATTATATTTGTTGGAAGATTATAGTTATATTTTTCGCTGCATAAATTATATTAGAATGTGGATTATCAGGTAAATTATAAATTATAGTAGTACTCTGGGCCCACGTATGGGGTCGGGGCGTTACAACCCCACGCCTTTTTAAAGAAACATGAGGTATAACCATCTGTGTAATGATCCCAATAAATAAATAAATAAATAATTAAATTAAACTAAAATAAAATTAAATTTAAAAAAATTAATTAGATTAATTAAATATTTATTATTAATAATTAAATAATATTATATTATATTACATTATAATATAATATTATATATATATATGTAAACCTCTTGGAGGATAAGATCCTTCAGGTGATATTCATCCAGAGAGGTCGCCACCCCCCCTAAGTTTTGAGAGTCCAGCGCCCCCCTTTGTAACTCATGCCACTCCTCCGTTCCTGTCTTTCTCTCTCCTCATTTTCTCGATGAATATTCGGTTGATCGGGAAACGGAATGTACCGCTGGGTTTCTAGCTCCGCCATTGACATTTTTACTGGAGCGGATTTGTTGTGGGAGTGGCGTAGACACCATTCTTGGGGTAAGGCAACATTTCCCTATTTTCTCAATTTCTCCTTAAATCTGTCTCTAAATCGACGATCGGGCACCACCACATGGTCCTAGTTGCAATCGTCGTTATTTTGGTTGGAGTAAATTTTCAATTTGAGTTTCCTAGGCACCACTATAAAGTGAGAGTGGGATTTGGGGAATTAAGTAAATTGGTTATATTTAATGGTACAATTATATATTTGAAATTTATAGGCCTAGCAAATATTAAAATAGTATTTTATCTTGGGTTGATTTAATTGAACTAGAATTATTGAATCAAGGTTCGGGTGAGCGCCGTAGGTATCTTTTCGAGGTGCCTGTTGGTGTAGTTCAAGAAACCAGATAAGGGGAAAAATATATATTAAACCAGAATTTTTATGAATTTAATGAAAAATAAATTGTGTTATATATACGTGTATATGTTTCGGTATGAGTTTAAAATGCCAACCATGTAAATTATGTTTTCCAAGCTTAGGTTGTTTATTAGATACGTATACTCGAAAATGAACTGATAAAAGTGAAAGATATTTTAAGGATAATTATGTAAGATAAGGAAGGTATATTTTGAGTATATGAATGTTAAATGCATGTTGGCTTATTTTATGGGGAGTACATATATATGAATTTTACTGCTAAATAGTGTGGCAAGAGTAAATTGAACCTTGTATGAGACTATGTTATATGTATGAAATGCATGTTATGTAGGAAATGCACTAAAATGAAATGTTATATGGAATATGTTGCATGTGTTTGTTAATGCAATCATATATACGACAACCGAAAGGGAGCTGTGGATCACGTTTATGACAACCAAAAGGGAGTTGTGGATCACGTTTATGACAGCCAAAAGGGAGCTGTGGATCACGTTTATGATAGCCAAAAGGGTGCTGTGGATTATGCTCATGATAGCCAAAAGGGAGCTGTAGATCATGTTAATGACAGTTAAAAGAAAGCTGTAGAAATAATAGCCAAAAGGGAGCTGTTGTAATTAAAAGACAATGAGAATGATAAGAAAATATGAAATGCGAACAATGTAAAATGGAATGAGCCATGTAAAGTGAAATGCTATGAAATATTTAAGCTAAGAACATGAACAGTTGAATTACAGGATAACGACAGGCAGAATAATGTATTATGATATCATCAGTATGTATGCTAGTATAACATGTTACGTTTGGGAGGGGCAAACTCTTTGACCAAGGGCTTGCTGAGAAAGGTGAGTGCCCTGGTAAGTATCATATGTGGCACTAGGTTGCATAACGTGTTAGAGTAGAGGGAAACTATTTGTATAGGCGGGTAGACTTCCTTATTTTTGGGGCCTTCGCTGGTAAACCTTTCTATGAATTGTGTGAGTACGAGATTACATGACTATCTATGGCTTACTGAGTAAGGTGAGTGCTCTAGTATACTTTAGTTGTGACCTTTGGGTTACCTAAAGTATCAGAGTAGAGGGGCGTTACTTGTATGGGCGGGTAATCACCCCTATCCTTAAGTAATCTTGAGGGTAAAATGTATTGCATGTGTTTGATTAGGAACAAGAAATGGTTTCAGAAATTATGCTAATGATTTGCAAATGATGAAAATTTATACTTATATTATTTACAAACCTCATGTTAGTCACACGCTATTTTAATATATTGTTTCTTCCCTTACTGAGATGTGTTTCACCTGAAAATGAACTTATCTTTTTTAGGACCTCCACTAGATCGAGCTTAGAGAGCTCAAGGTGTTTGTAGCATTTTTGGGATATAGAAAAGAAAGGGTATATACTTAACTAATATTTTGGGTTGTATGTAAGTTATGTTTTATGTTTTAAGTTTTAAATCTTTTGAGATATGGATGGTTGTGAAATATACTGGTGCTTATGAATACTGAATGTTTTTGGAGATATGTGTATATATGAAAATACAAGTGATGAATAATTTTTTTGGATTATAGATAGAAATAGAAAACTCTAGTATTATATTTGTGGATATTATATTATGTTTTCCTTTGCGTACATGATATTAGAATGTGAATTATCAGGTAAATGAATGGATTAGTAACACTCCTAGCCCACTGAGAGGGTCGGGATGTCACAATCTGGGCCAGGTGACTTCTCTTCACCAATGCTGAATAAGGCTACTCTAATCTCTTCATCTTCAATGTCTTTAACCATCTGTTCAGCTTGGCCATCACCAAAAATCTAACCATTAGCAATAATGAGTGGATCAATATCATCACACTCCTCCTAAACTCCCAACAGATCGTTATAATAGCCTACAAATTCATCAGCAACATGTTGAAGAGATGTAGTAGACTCCCCATTACTCCTTGTCAGTGTCGTAATTTGATTCCTGCACATCTGCCTTTTCATTAAGGAATGAAAGAAAGTAGTGCTTCTATCATTGTCTTTGAGGTATCTGTGCTTAGCTTGCTGGACCAGGAACAACCTATTAGCCTCCTCAAGTCTGGTAGCCTCAGCTTTCTTTGCCTTAACCCCATTCTGCAAGCTTTCCTCATATGGGTTATCATGGAGTTTTTTTTGTTGACTCCACAAGCTTTTCATTAGCCTTAGTAGCCCTAACACTGATGTGAGAAAAGTTGAGGGCATTAAGTTTCCTCAAAGATCTCTTAAGACTCTGCAGCTTTTTAACCACTCTGTACAATCTGCAACCCTGAATTCCAACCCTCCAACCCTCCCTAACAATCTCTTGAAATATGTTATGGTTAGCCCACATATTAAAAAAATTCAAAAGGCCTTCTACCAAGGCAAACTTCATCTGCTAGGGACATCACACAAAGGGAATGGTCAGAGAGATGGCCAGGCATCTGAAAATCAACATGGACATTCCAGCCTACCTGAGTCCACTTGGAGTTGATTAAAGCCCTGTCCAGCTTGCACCGGACCCTTCCATTAGTCCAAGTTAAAAAACACCCTGAAGATCTCATATCAGTCAAACCAGCATTCATAAAGCACTCTCTAATATCACTCATTTCGTAAGCAGAAATAGTAGATCCGTTTCTCCTTTCCTCACTGTTAAAGTCTCCCATCACCATCCAAGGATCCGCGTAAAAAGAATAATCTTCTCCTTTGAGAATAATCAAAAATGGAAAGTGTTCAATTGGAACATGAAAACGTGACTGAATTGGTCCTAGTTACTCTTCGGGCCGGCTCAGAGTAAGCTTTGCTAAACTGCACCAGATTCACCCACAAAGCCCTTCTAGCAACAACAGAGTTAAAATCATACACAAAACTAACATTGAAACATGTTGAATAAATCAAACATTTAAGGGAGTAGTGGATCACCTGAGCATTGCACTCGATAGCCTGAACAATCACCATTTGGGGATCCGAAAGCACCAAAATTCTCTCAGCACCATGGCAGTTATAATTGCTAACCTGCCTAAAGTTCTTAAACTTCTTTTTCATGAAGCCTTCCAATTTATCCATTGACGATTTAGTTTCAACGATACCAAAAGCATCCAGGTTATTTCTTCTAATGGAGTTAAACACCCCATCTTGTTAAAGGGGCTTATTGAGACCCCTTATGTTCAATATTCATTTCAAGGTATGAGGGGCTTTACCCCCCTTCATAACTGCTTGTTGTGGAATGAAACCTTAGGGCTAACATAGGAATCATGTTTTATATTAGTTTGTAGATTGGTTTAAAATCAGCATTGTGCTTATGAGTGAAATAAGAAGATAAGAGTTTAAGTGAAAGAAACCCAAAAACCCTAATATTATATTTGGTTTGTGAAATATTTATATAAAAGTTTATAGAAAGATGAATTATCATCCTAAATCAAATGACAATGTATTTTTTTTTTATTAATTCACAACATGGTGCAAATATGAAATAACTATTCTCAATTTTTATTTTGAGAATATCTATTAATATCATGTTTTAGGACGGATAAAATAATATAAGTTTTTGCATGAGCTATTTTTTCTAAATTAATTTATATGCAATTTTCATTAAATTTTTGCCTTATTTTATTCTTAGAAATAGAATTTATAAAAAAGCAAGGGCAGTCTAAATTATAGAAATTAAAATTTATATTTTATTATTGAATATTATTTTGTTTATTGAATTTAGCAATATAGAGAAGAAGGAAGTCATGCTTAAAAGTAAAATCAAGAGCTTAAAAAAAATTTACAGATAGTTAGGGGATGTGTGAGTTGTGAAAAAACAGTCTTTGTTTTTAATATTTAATTTTAAAACTTTTTAAAAAAATTATCAAAATGCCATATTGTTTTTAATTTTTTAAATTATATATAAACAATTTAAAGACAACAAAAAGTTGGTCAAAAGCATTTTTCAATTGTTTTTAGTAAGAGTTGCCAAACTGCTGCAACCATTAAATTATATAAACTTTGACGTTAGTTAAATTTTTTTTGTTTTTTTTTTTCTGTGAGGACTATTTAAAAAAATACAACAATAAAAGGATTACAATAACCGTCATATTATGATTTTGTCTTATAAAAGAAAAAGACAAAAGAGGACAACAACACTAACTTCTCTTCAAGTTAGTCGACTTCAAAAGATCAATGAATATTTTTGAGATTTGATAAATAGGCGTGACTTCACTTTATTTAAAGGTTTGAAAATTTCATAAATCTCTTCTAACATTTAATAATTAGCACACTTGTGCAATCTCTTCGAATTTAATTTTTTCTAAATATAAGGAAAAATTTATGTCTTTTTGTCAAAACTCAAGAAAAATGTATGATATTTTTTAAAAGAGTAAAAGTCACTTACCTTCCTTTAGGTTTTAAAAACTTAAGAACCTCATCTAAATTTTTAAAAATTCCACATACCTTTATTAAAATTTGTCAAGAAAACATATTCCTCCTATTATATTTGGCAAGATTAATTTTTTGATAGATGTAAATGACTAAAAAAAAAATGTAAGGAAAAATTTATGAAAATTTTGAAATTTCACAAGCAGTTTATGAGTTTTTTGAAGATTTTGAAGAGAATTTTTATCTTATTTTTATTCTTTTTTAAAATAACTAATTTTAAGGGATAAGTATCATCCAAAATAATTAATTTTAAGAATAAAATGTAAACTTTTTAAAGGACGTATCTAATGTCTAGCACACGTTTTATTAATTTAAATGGATTAAAAAAAAAAATGAAATAAAATACAATGGTCAGTTAAATTTCAAAAGGAAAAATAGAAAAGAAAAGAAAAGAAAAAACAAGCAGCGATAAAGAAAGAATCTGGTACTCCACTGGCCAAAAAGTTGAGGGGCTCAGCTCAGCTCATCCTGCTCTGCGGCTCTGCCTCATTTCTGCGCCCCCATTTTTAATTCCTGCACACAGACGCGCAGAGTATGGCTGCCTCGGCCTCTCGTGTGGCCGTTACTGCCCCTCAAATCTGGTGCTCGCCCACTGTAAGAGACGATTCATGCGGCAGAAGTCGCCCAAATCTCATCTCGCCTCGTCCTTCGTCTGGCGGTCGCGTTTCACCAGTAGGATTTGATGCTCTGACGCTTCACTCCGGTTTTTCTCATCCATGGTAAGACCTTGCTGTCTGTTCACTGACTCTTTACTTTATTGAATTCCAAGTTTAGGGCTTCTATTCTGCGATTTTTTCTGTTGATTTATCTGGTCGTACGTCAATTCTTTATCAAACTTTAGTTCGTTCAGTACTTCAAATCCCCTTCGATTGCCTTATGCATTCGATTTTGAGAACGGCCATCTCATAGAATCTTGAAAGGGGAACTACTGAAAAGTTGTTTAATTCGTTGGTTTGGCGTAACTGAATGTTTTAATTCACCGTACCAATCAAAGGATTCAAGTTCAAAGCATTAGAAGTACATCTCTTCGAAACGGGGAACAAATTACACAAGCTCATGGCATATTCAAAAAAGAAGTCCCTTTGATTTACTCATGTGTTCCGACCTTCTTTGCTTATATGCATAGCCCCCCAGACCCCACATGCACGTATGTAATGCTACATTTATCATTGATCGGAAATCATATCCTTTTATATTTCTATATTTCTGGTTAATATTAATTTTATTGGGTCCTTGTGGATGGAAGGTGGTCATGTAAAGTGGGAAGTGCTGGCTTAGGATCTCACAGGAGAAAGAGCAATACATGGAAACAATATAGTCCTGTGCTGCGTGAACGAGGAATCGTGTTGTCAAGTCAATATCAGTGCACATCTTGCTCTCGTAATCACTGCAAAAGGATTTCTGGATTCAAAAGATTTACGTCAAGAATCTTTCTTGATAAATCTACTTTTCAGATAACCAACAATGTCATTGTAAGTAAGCGACTCCAAATTCCTTCTCTAGAGTTTAGGCATTCTGCTTCCAGTTTTTTTACTTATTAGTTGCTCTGTCTTTCATAAGTTATTTTTATTATGAATTTTATCTATATTTGGGTGGATCATTTTGCTAAAGATTATCTGCAGCAGAGTTGAAATGAGTGACCATTTGAAACATGGCTTGCTTATCATCTTTTTCTTCTTTATTTTTAATAAGTTTTTTTGAATAAAAGATTAAATTACCATACGAAAGAGAAGAAGAATTCGGAGGATAATGCATCCGCCACTAAATAGAAAAGCAGAACCCTTGAAACACAAAGGAGACAAAACATGAGCAAAAAGAACTAGTGAAGCAAAGCTCGCTACTGTCTTTGCATTTAGTAAGAGAAATTAAACCATTTGCTAGACACTGGAGTGAAGTTAGAAAAAATTACCCATCCTGCTCTATAGAAGACTAGATGAAGTGATAGATGAGATGAGTGACAGAACCCCTAGAAGTTCTAGTGTTTGAGCTCCAATGCAAAGACACCATATCCCCACATCATTGCACAAGTAGTGCACTTACAAAGTGACGCAGCTGCCTCAAAGGTTGCCTGTGATTTAGTATTTGTCTAGCATAACAATTTCAGCTTTCACATAACTGTAGCAGGGTACCATCTGTGCTACTTTAACAACTTATTCATTTTAGAGCCTTTTTGGTCACTAGATCTTTTCTTGGGGTTATTTTTCATAGTCTTTTTTATGTAGTCATGTGACTTTTTAAATAAATGAAGGGTTGATGTGAAAAGCTTTCAAGCGAGACAAAGGGTTATTATAAAATCCTTCTGTGAGGGCTCTTGCATCTGTTTACTCCTGATATATGTATTTTGATAACATTTCATATTTAATTTATTTCTTTGGGTGATAGGGAGGTTTTGGAGCTTGCCTCCTTATTAAGCTTGTTGGATGGTAGGCTTCTTTCCCAAAGGAGAGACTGTTGTTCTTGAATGCTTGATTCTTTTGAGGAGAATTAATGTAAATCTTTTTTTGAGCATTTAACCAACAAAAGCATGTCTTTCATGCTTCATAGATCGATTTGGAAGGCTAAAGTTCCCTCTAAGATTAAGGCTTTTGTTTGGTTGGTTGTTCTTAATAGCATTAAAACTAATAATCTGTTTCAAAGTAGGAGGCATTTGAAGGCTTTATCGCCGGATGTTTGTTCTTTTTGTTTTCAAAATTCAGGATTTTATTTTCACCTTTTCCTTCATTTTTCCTTTTCTTGGAGAATGTGGAACAACTTTTTTGGTCTATTTGGAGAGAATTGGGTGTGCCAAGAGTCGGTGGAAGATTTGCTGGCTGTCCATTTTTCCGGTTTTGGAAGGACTAAGGATGCTTCGGCCTATTTTTGCAGTTGTGGTGGATTTGGTTGGAACAGGATGCTCACATTTCTTGTGGGGAAGAAGATGTCTTCGGTTGCGCTTTGGGATAGGATTTATTATTTGGCCTCCTTGTAGGTTTTTGCAGCTGGGTGTTTCAAAGGGTTTACATTTTCTGATTTACAGCGTAATGGTTGGTTGTGCTGTCTTGATTTATTTTGATTTTGTTTTGTATCTTTTATGGAGGATAATTTAAGCTCCTTGTTGCACTTCTTCTTCTCAATAAATCTTCATTTTCGATAAAAAAGTTATTTTTTGGGTAATAAATCCTAGAAACTCAACTATTCTACTTTCCTATTTAATTCCTTCACATTCTTGGGTGGATGTTTTTTTTTTCCCTGTTTTATTGCTGCTTGAATCTTTTGTTCAATAGCTGGACAACTTCTTTTACTGCTTAAATATCTTAAGTGGTATTGAAGTGAAAGATCCTGAATTGTGTGAGGGGGTTGCAGTGTAGGAGGCTACCTGAACTAGAAAGTGGAGTTGGCGGGGATACGACATCTGATTGAAGATTTGTCACAAATGTTGCAGATGTCCAGTGGTTAGAATGCATGGAAGCACAAATGGAGCTTCCAGAAGATGACTGCTAACCTTTGTACATACCAAAAGATGTAGAAAGTGAAAACCCCTTCATTTTTTGGAGGATGTCTTATCCTCATTCCTTGTAACTATTTCTTTTCTCAATTGATTTGTTTTCTTATCTAAAAATATTTCATAATCAAATGTAGATTGGAGGAAAGGTTTGTGTATGCACTTGATTTTAATGAGGGAATTTTGGTGAAGTTGCTGACTTTTGTGGTATAATGTCTTTAGATGATTATTTGAACAAGTTGATTGGCTTGAAAACTCATTGCAACTGGAAACTCAGAGCTAAATAGTTCTATTAGGGAGTGTGGTCTTTGAGATTTTGCCATTGGTCAATGCTATTGTTAATGATTATTTGGTCATTTAGCGTTATTAATATTTGTTAGAATTATGTTAGTAAGTGTCAGTTACTAAGGGTATTATTGTCACTGGTATTGTACTTGATATATATTATAAAAATAGGGGGAGAGCTATCAGTGTGGTTAGGTCTTCCATTTTATGCAATTATTCAACATGGTACCAGAGCATGATTCTGAGACTTAAACCCTAATTGTTAAAACAACCATCAAAACCAAAGCCTAAACCCTGAATCCGCTGCATTTCTACCATCATAGAAGAATTTCAAGCAACACTATAGCCCTAGAAAAGAGCCAGCAGCTGCCGGAAGTCAGACCAGTGCTGGAAATTTCCTGGGCATGCACTGCCAGTTCAGGAACACAAAATCTACTATAGATTTTGCAAAAACAACACTATAGTCACCCAAAGACACTGCTGATCTACCCACACTGAAATCCCATCCCCAAACAGTGCCTCACGTGCTGGTCAAAGGCTGCCAGGGCTCGAATCCCTCTATAAACATGTTTGTGAAGTTTTTCATGATTTTTTTTTTGGGTCCAAAGATCTCAACTTTTTTAATTGCTCATGTGCGGAATCAAGGAATGGTTTGATGCTTCCCGAACCTGTTTGTCAATGGTTATTGAGTTTATTGGGTCTGAAACAGTGGTATTTGCTGTGTTTTTGATTCAATGTTCTAATTCTTTCCATAGACCATAATATCAAGCTGTCGGGCATGTGTTCTGCTCAAAGATCCAGTTTTTTTTGACCATGCACTTGTGGTAATTCATTAGTTGTTGTTTGGTATTAGTACAGGCCATTGGTGACTTGGAGCAATGACAATGTTCGTAAGCTGCTTTTGTGAGGCTGTGGCAGTATTTGTAAGTTTGTTGGTGGCTTGTTTGTGGTAGTCTCGGTGCTTCACCTTGTTTCTGGTTTTTCCAATTGTTCTGGTGCTCTGTGCTGGTTTCTTGGGGCTGTGTTTAAGTTTTTTGGTGCTGTGGCTGCCTTGTACTAATTTATTTTGTGAGTTGTTCATGGTGGATCACCTTGTTTGTGGTTGCTCCGATTGTTCCAGCGCTATGTGTTGGTTTCTTGGGGCTGTGTGTAAGTTTCTTGTGCTGTGGCAGCCTTGTGACTAAGTTTTTTGTCTCCGCTAATGTCATCTTTTTTGAGTCTATACCATACTACTATGATTCCTTAAGTTCTATGGACCTTGATGTGTCCCTTCCTCTACCTTGCTTTCTATATGCCGACTTACTATTTGTGCCAAGTCCTTCTACACTTCATCAAGTTTGTGTCCTTTTCGTTGCTTGGATCATCCCAATTTGTATTCACATGATGACTCTAGGGAGGAGAGCACCTCCAACTTCTACTTTTGCTCCTGATCTACTGTTTCGTTAGTACTTTGTTTTCTGTTGCTCTTCTAAAATTTATTTTTGAAGCCTTATCCCATTATAGGTGGATGACAACAATGGTTGAAGAGATGCTTGTGCTACATGATAATGATACTCAGAATTTTGGCACCTCTTCCCTTTGATAAGTCTTTGGTTGGTTGTCGTTAGGTGTATAATGTGAAAGTCAATCTTGATGGTTCTGTGACTTGTTTGAAGGCCCGCCTTGTTGTTAAGGGATATACTTAGCTGTATGGTTTGGATTATTTGGACACACTCTCCTGTCGCTTAACTTGCCTTAGTACGTTTGTTCATCTCCTAACCCACTACTTGTCATTGACCTCTACATAAGTTAGATATGAAGAATGCTTTCCTACATGGTGATCTTTAGGAGGTGGTCTATATAAAGCAACCACTTGGTTTTTTTGCTCAGGGGGTAGTCAAGTTAGTGTGTCGGTTAAATAAATCATTATATGGATTAAAACAATTGTATAGAGCATGGTTTGACTGATTGAGTGTTGTTGTACTTGAGTTTGGCCGTCAACAGTGTGCAGTAGATCACTTTGTATTTTATCGTCATACTCCATCCAACAAGATTTTTTTTATTGTGTATGTGGATGACATTGCGATCATTGGTGACAATGATCAAGGCATATTGGACCTAAAACTTTTCTTACAAAGTAAGTTTTAGACCAAGGACTTGGGGCCATTGAGCCATTGGGATCTAAACCTATTGATAACGCCCATGAATCCCAATAATAAGTTAGTGCTAGATATGGGTGACTTGTTGCCTAGCCCAGGGCGGTAACAGAAACTTGTTGGAAAGTTGAATGATCTCAGTCACTTGACTAGATATATCCTTTGCAACAAGTGTTATGAGTCAGCTTATCAATTCCCTAAGAATGAGCCATGGGACTGTAGACCTGGCAAAATGGATAAAAATCCATTAATTCGACTCGCATCCGACCCGTTTTAACCGACTTATAATCAAACGCTTGCTAAATGAGTTGAATATGATTTTCCATTTTCATATCTGCGTCCTTAGCGGGTTGAGTCGGGTTTATCTAGTGGATATTCGTCAACCCGCGTATTTTTTTTTTTAAGAACAATGATATTTTTATTCAAATAACTGAGCTGTGAACAATACGTGCTTT
Source organism: Malania oleifera (assembly GCF_029873635.1). Taxonomy (NCBI): domain Eukaryota; kingdom Viridiplantae; phylum Streptophyta; class Magnoliopsida; order Santalales; family Ximeniaceae; genus Malania; species Malania oleifera. The sequence goes on from NC_080424.1 coordinate 109,713,020, forward strand.
AGAGAGGATACAAGAAGGGGTATTTAAACATGATTACATGATATAGGTAATAATAAATAAGATATCATAGATTCAATGATTTGAGATAAAATTTGCATTGTTGACATATAAACTCCTTTTAAATCAATAGACTCTGATTTGTTAGCATATATGATCCTCAGACAATTGACTTTGAATCTTTGACGTTCCTTAGTTTTTGTTGTGATGTTTTGTCTCAGATCTTTGTCATTTGAATCTGCAGCGGACAAATATAACCGCCAACAGTTTGATGAACAATTAGTTTTAATACTTACATTTTTACTTACATGAATAAGGAGTTATTAATTAGTATAAACGATTGAATAATTGATATAGTTACTAGAAAAGTTAATACACAAACTAATCGAAAGTTGTCGTGTACAACTTAAATTATTATGACACAAAATAAATTATTAATAAAATTATATTTGAGAATGATAGATTATCTGCCCATCCGCCATGAATTATCCGACCCGAAACCACCTAATCCGCCACTTAAACGAGTCGAATATGGATTATGATTTCTTTACCCGATAATCTACCTTATCCGCCACGGATTATCTAACCCGATTTGCTTTGCTAGGTCTACACGGGAGTAGTGATTTGCATTTTTAGATATATCAAAGGTGCACCAGGAAGAGGTCTCTTGTATCAAGATGGGGGGTCACACTTATATCCAGGGATATATTGATGCATATTGGGCTAGATTGCCTTCCGACTGCGGATCTACGACTAAGTACTGCATCTTTGTTGATGGTAATTTGGTGTCTTAGAAGAGTAAGAAACAAATTGTGATGGCCATGTCAAGTGCTGAGTCAGAGTATTGGGTTATGGCAGTTGGCGCACACTATATGTGAACTTGTTTGATTGAAGAACATGTTGGAAGAACTGGGTTTTCTGCGTTCTCAGCCTATAGATTTGATGTGTGATATTTGAGCTACTATTCATATTGCCTCCAACCTGGTCTTCCATGAGCTAACAAAGCACACTGAAGTTGATTGCCACTTTGTTCAAGAGAAACTTGTACAAAAGCTCATTACAACCACTTATGTGAAGTCTTATTTCATCTTGCTGATTTGTTCACTAAAGCCTTGGGAGGTGCTTTAGTGAAACTTGTTTGTAATGAGTGAGAATATGATATATATGGTTTAGCTTAAGTGGGAGGGTTTATGGTTATTTGGTCATTTAGAAGTATATGTTAGAGTTATGCTAGTAAGTGTGAGTTAGTAAGGGTATATGGTCATTGATATTGTCCGTGACATATATTATAGATTGAGGGAGAGACTTATCATTATGGTTAGGTCTTTCATTCAACAAGTATGTTGGTTCACCAACATCCTTGGCAGGAGGTGACTGGTCTATTTTATGTTTTATTGAGTGGGAGGATGCCTTCCTTAGAATTTCTCAAGAGATTTATGTTGGGCTAATTTCGGCTCATTTTCCCTTTATTCAGATTCTTCTAGTGTCAAGTGGGACCGCTCACCATTTTGTTTTAAAAACATGTGACTTCCTCATCCTCCTTTTGTGTTCTTTTGTTGAGGGAATCTTGTAGTAATAGCTTAGTGAAGGTTTTGGGCATGAAGAGTTTAAAAGATCTAAAAGTAGTTTTGAAGCAGAGGAACAAGGAAGTCTTTGGTGACTTGAGGAATAAGAAGGCTTGTACTTTTAAGGAGATTGAGAATATCGATCATTTGGAAGAGTTGGGTAGTATTTTGGAGGACTAAGCTTGTAGGATGGTTTCGAAGAACAAATTTGAGGCTTTATTGTCGGAGGAGGAAATGAGTTGGAGGCAAAAGGTTCAATTTAAGTGGTCTTTGGGGGGGGGGGGGGGACTGTAGGATTAGGATTTTTAATAGAATGAGTGAAGGTAGATATAGGAGGAGTGTGGTTAAAAGAATTGGAATCTGATTGGTTGATGTGGTTAGGGATCCAATTGTTATTTTAGAAGAAAGTATTGGGTTCTTTAGGAATATATGCAAGGAGTAGAACCTTTGTTGGCCTATGAGAGGGGTTGGATGGGTGTCCTATTTTTAATGTTTTGTTGGGTTGATTGGAGAGACCTTTTGAGGAAGAGGATAAGTGGTCAATGTTTAGTACGGATAGGGAGAAAGCTTTAGATTCAGATGGGGTTAATTTAGCCCTTTTCAATTGTTGGGATGTGAGTGGGGCGGACCTATTAAAGTTAGGAGTTCATACTAGTGTGGTGGCCCCCAAGTGTATTAATCTACTCCTATCACCTTAGTTCTCACCATTATATTAATTAGAGCTAGTGACTTTCATCCCACCTAAGGTTGCTTGATTCTTTTTGTTATTCTTGCCGTGGGAATGTTAGGGTATGGTGCTTGGATAATTCAGGTATTTTCTCTTGTAAATCAATCATTCTATGCTCATCTAAACATGCCTTCTCATTCTCTTTTTCTTGCCAATGGATTGTGGAGCTAAAGTTCCTTAAAAGATAAAGGCTTTTGTGTGGATTGCCATTCTAAATAGAGGCCTGCACCAATGATCTGTCGCAGGTTTGAAGACATACATGGCTCTATCTCTAGATATATTTGTTCTCTGTCATGGTAGTAGTTAGGATCATGGTCATTTAGTTTTGTAATGCCCTCTTGTGTGCTGTTTATGGAACAAACTTTCTGATTTCTTGAGATAATGTTGGGTGAGTCCCTATTCTTTAGAGGTTTTCTTGATGGTTGATTTCAGAGGTTTTGGAAGGCATAAAAGCGTAAGGATTTTGCGGAGGTAATCTTTTTTTTTTGTTCTTTTTGGATTGTATAGAGACAAATGCCCGGATTTTTTGAAATCTTGGGTCTTCTATGGAGTTCATCTGAGACAGGATTTTCTTTCTAAGTCCATGTGGGCATTCACTATAGGGTGTTCTGGCAATACAACTTTTTCTGATATTCAACGTGATTGGCTGGCTCTTTTGACTTACTCTTGGGTTTCTTATCATATTCTTCTTTTTCTTTTCCATTTGTTAAGGAATCCTTTTCCTCTTTGTACATTCTTATTTTTTAATACGGTTCTTTTTCAATTAAAAAAAAACTGTTCGTGAGGAACATTGATCTTGATAAGAATTTGCTGGATGTCAGCCTTGTGGGAGTATATGAAATTGAAACTATGTAAACAACTTTTGCTAGTTAGTTATATAGTTGGGGTAGTATGAGTAAGGACGACCATTAAAACAAAGAGAAATGATCTTGGAGGAGTCTGCTTACTCGATCAACAATCTCTCTTTTAGTATTGGTTTAAGTGAGCCTAACAAGCAAATGATGCCTTGTTAACTTGCTGGGTTAATCAATCAATTAGAGATTAGATGGGAGTGGCATATTTATTCAAGATGCTCCTTTGTCTAGAAGGAGTGCGGATGCAGAATGACTGAGGTTCTATTCGAGGTGACTTAGATGGATAAAAAAAAATTAAAAATGGTGGTCCCTGAAAGCTACTATAACTAACAATATAGGGGGTGGTAGGCATGTTGCTAATGTTGACTAGTGCAAGAAGGAAAAAGAAATAATGAGGTATAGCACCAGAAACCCCTCTTGTTCAAACCCCATAAGGATGGAAAGCTAGTTACAATTGCGTTGCTTTGTTTTGGTGGAGAGAAAGGATATACATGCCATGCAAGTCCATAATGGAAAATGAATTTGGCAGAATATTGAAGGGAAGGAAGAAGTCTTTGTTTCCAGATCCAAGTTTAATAAATGTTCTTAAGATTATGAGTACAATATGGTTTAGCATGGTGGTGGTCACTGTAGAACCATATATGATCAACCAAGTGGGGAACAGGGACAATGTTTACTTTTGGTACGATGTCTGGTCTGACCTAAAGGCCCTAAGTGCTAAATTTCCTTCCATCTTTAGCTTGGCTCGTGACAAGGATGCCGTCATCAAGCAGCAGTCAACATCGTCAGATCTCAGACCAGAGGATCCTTTGCAACATTCCCTTTGTTAGAAATGTTGCAGATTGGAAACTTTATCATGTCATTGACTTTTACTGAAGTTTGTACGAATTCTGTTATTAAAACACCACTAACACCAATGAACCAAAAAGAATCCTGGATAGTAACAGTAGGTTCAGTGTCAGATCTTTTTACAGGAAACTTTCCACAATGGTAACAGATTGCAGCGATCTCCCTTGGAATCACAACATTTGGAAGGGAGCAGCCCCTACAACGTCTACTTTTCTTGCTTGGGAGGCAATGCACTGAAAGATTTTAATCTTTAACCCTTGACAACCTGAAGAAGAGGGGGATGGCCTTGGTCAACAGGTGTTTTCTATGTATGGTTGATGCTGGATCAGTTGATCAGAGGGGGATGGCCTTGGTCAACAGGTGTTTTCTATGTATGGTTGATGCTGGATCAGTTGATCACATCCTCCTGCACTGCCTCTGGACCAGGAAGCTTTGGAGCATGGCCTTCTCCTTGACCAGGCTGCAGTTGGTCACTGCAAGCTATGTGGATGGGAGTTTGGGTTTGGAAAGGTAATGAACCACCAATGAGAAGAGGAATGCCTTGACTTTCATCCCTCTTGCCATCTTTTGGTGCGCTTGGAAGGAAAGAAACAGGAGAGTCTTCGAAGGATTAGTTATGCTCCTTCAGATTAGTGAAGATTAGTTGGTTGCTATTGTTACCAGCTGGCACAATGGGCAGTTTTTGAATGATCATTGTCGGATTTCTAGGGAATAAATTAGGAAATTTGATTTTTTGAATAAAATCTGAAATTACTATTTCAGATTGTAGTAGTTTCAGTTTCCTGTTTTCTAGGCTAGAGATCTGCTGATTTGATTTACTGATTTTATGGTGATTTGATTTGCTGATTTTTAGGCCTTCCTGTTTTAGTGGTTTTCCTCTACTATTTATCTTGTAATCTTGTCTCTTGAAATTCAATAAGAATGGTTGTTCTTCTTCTAAAAAATCCTTCATGGTATCAGAGCCTCGTGCTCTTTTCTATTTTATTCTTTTTTCTGATGACGTCGTATAAGCCGGCGATGATCGGCGCCCAAAGAAATCCTACCGACTCTTCCGGTACTTCCGAGACCATTCCGCCCAATCCCAGTATTTCTCCCAAGTCTGTATCTGCTGATTACTATTCCTAGAATTCAGCCCTTTATCTCACGGTTACAAAACTCAATGGGCGTAAGAAACCATGGTGTGAGCATTGCAAAAAACCGTGGCATACGAAGGAGACGTGTTGGAAGCTTCATGGTAAACCAGCAAATTGGAAGCCAAAATCCAAACGTGACAGTCACGTCTACCAAGCCACTGCTGAAGAGACTCAGGAGCCTTCTACCAACTCGGATGCAGTCCCTTTTACCAAGGAGCAATTAGAGCACCTGTACAAATTGTTTCAATTTCCAAAACTGTCCTTAACTCTGTCTTGTTCTTTGGTACAGAAGGGTAACTCTCTTGTTACTGCGTTTTTAGGTGTTATTCCTAATTCTGTTCATTCTTGGATAATTGATTCTAGCGCAACTGATCATATGACTGGTTGCTCCAAATTGTTCTCATCCTAAAGTCCATGCCCAGGCAAGACAAAGGTCAAAATTGCAGATGGTTCACTCTCGGTAATTGCTGGGATAGGAACTATCAAACTCACTTCGTTGTTAACTCTCCATGATGTGCTCCACGTTCCAAATTTGTCTTGCAATTTGTTGTCCATCAGGAAAATTACCTCTGATCATCAATGTCAAGCTAATTTCTACTCTTCTTATTGTGAGCTTTAGGAATTGAGCACGGGGAGGATGATTGGCAGTGCTAAGGAAAAAGATGGACTTTATTATTTTGACGATGGATCTAGCTCGAGTAGACAATGTCAAAGTACTTGCTTAAATTCTGTTTCTATTTTCAAAGATAATGATATCATGTTATGACATTATAGGTTAGGCCATCCTTGTTTTCAATATTTAAAATACTTGTTTCCCAATTTATTTCGAAATAAAAGTCCATCTTCTTTTCAATGTGAAGTTTGTTAGTTTGTTAAACATCATTTTGCATCCTTTTCCCCCCAACCCTACAAACCAACTACACCATTTACTGTGATTCATAGTGATATCTGGGGCCCATGTATGTATTCTGGCAAAAAATGGTTTGTGACCTTTATTGATGATCACATGAGATTAAGTTGGGTTTATTTGATAAAGGAAAAATCTGAAGTGGAAACAATTTTCAAAAATTTTTACACCATGGTACAAACACAATTTCAAAAAAATATTCAAATATTACAGAGTGATAATAGTCGAGAATATTTCAGAAACATTTTGGGCCAATTTTTTCTTGAAAAAGGAATTGTTCATCAAAACTCTTGTGTCGACACTCCACAACAAAATGGTTTGGTTGAAAGAAAAAACAAACACTTATTGGAAGTAGCTTGGGCATTGCTTTTTACCAATCAGGTACCTAAATATCTTTGGGGTGAAGTCGTTGTTACTGCTACATATCTCATAAATAGAACGCCTAATAAGGTAAGGTTTTAAGCTTTGAAACACCTTTTGATGTTTTTCATAAGTTTTATCTTACAATCGACTGTCTTCTTCTTTGCCACTAAAGATATTTGGTTGTAACGCTTTTGTTCATATTCATAGTCATAATCGAGGAAAACTTGAGCCTCGAGCCACAAAATGTGTGTTTGTTGGTTATGCTCCCACTTAAAAGTGGTATAAATGTTTTGAACCCATTTCCAAAAAAAATTTTTGTTACCAAGGATGTTACATTCTTTGAATTACATCCCTATTTTATGCCTCATCTTCAGGGTTGGAACCAAAACAAAGATTTGGCTGTGTTTCATGATTTTTTCCAAACTAAAGACTCGCGAAATGATCCTACTCCAACTTTGATTATTCAACCTGAAAACCCAAGCTTTATTATACCAGGAGAAGTGAGTCGAGTTTTCTAGATACTGAAAAGGCAGGTCTTCCTACATTGCCATCTCATGATGTTCATGATCCTATAATGACTAACAAAGGAGAAACAGAAAAAAACACCACAGCGTTGGTACCATTTGACATTGTCTACTCGCGATAGAGGACAACTCAAAAGAAAGGGTCTTCCAATCCTTTACATTGTCTAGAATCCATAAACCCTTCAGGTAATGTCCTCATCAAGCCTTTACCTCATGTTCAGTCCATTTCATCTTCGAGTTCTGAGTCCTCTAGTTCTGAACCCGAGTTTAGTTCTAATCCTGAGTTCAATGATTTTGAACTTCCCATTGTTGTCTGGAAGAGTGTGAGGCCTTGCACCCAACATCCATTGTCCAACTATGTGTCATATGAAAAACTCTCAGCTGTTTTTTGTGCTTTTACCTCACAATTGTCTTGTATGTGGATTCCTAATACTGTGCAGGATGCTCAAGATAGTTCCTGAGTGGAAGGAGGATGTCTTTGAGGAGATGAAAGCTCTTGAAAAAGATGGCACGTGGGAATTAGTTGATCTACCAAGAGGAAAGACAAATGTAGGGTGCAAATGGGTGTTTACAGTCAAGTATAAATCTAATGGTTCTCTAGAACAGTATAAAGCTCGATTGGTCGCCAAGGGATTCACTCATACCTATGGCATTGATTACTTGGACATTCGCCCCAGTCGCAAAGCTAATACTGTAAGAGTTCTTTTGTCACTTGCAACTAATCGTGATTGGCCCCTGCAATAGTTGGACATAAAAAATGCATTTCTTAATGGAGACCTAAAGGAAGAAGTGTACATGGATGCACCTCCAAGATTTGGTGAAAAGTTTGGCACAAAGGTGTGTAAACTGAAGAAGTCCTTATATGGGTTAAAACAATCACCAAGAGCTTGGTTTGAGAAATTCACTTAGTTTGTTAAAAGTTAGTGGTATACTCAAGGGCAAGGTGACTATATGATGTTTATAAGACATTCACAGGATGGGAAGATAGCGATAGTGATTGTGTATGTCGACAATATAATTCTCACTGGAGATGATGTACTTGAGATGAACCGATTGAAGACTTCCCTCGCATCAACATCTGAGATTAGGGACTTAGGGTCTCTGAGGTATTTCCTTGGAATGGAGTTTGCTCGGTCGAAGAAAGTGATTGTTTTCTCCCAGCAAAAGTATGTCCTTGACCTCCTTAAGGAGACTGGAATGAACGGTTGTAGGCCAGCAAACACTCCAATGGATCCCAATCAGAAACTTGGAGATGACAAGGAAGGTGATCCAGTGAATACAACTCGATATCAAAAGTTGGTGGGAAAGTTAATTTACTTATCACATACTAGACCCGATACTGCTTTTGTTGTGAGTTTGGTAAGCCAGTTTATGCATTCACCCTATGAGAAACATCTTGAAGCAGTTTATCAGATTCTCAGATACTTGAAAAGTACACCAGACAAGGGTTTACTCTTCCAGAAGACCACACAGCAGAACATAGAGGCATACACTTATGCAGATTGGGTAGGCCCAGTTATTGACAGGGTATCCACGTCAGGATACTGTACTTATGTTTGGGGATATATGGTCACATGGTGAAGCAGGAAACAGAATGTGGTTGCAAGGAGCATTGCCAAGGCAGAATGTAGGGGTCTGGCTGATGGAGTTTGTGAGATGCTATGGCTGAAGAGAATTTATGAAGAGCTGCGAATGCCAGTGAACATGCCAATGAAGTTGTATTGTGACAACAAAGCTGCTATAAGTATTGCTCAAAATCCAGTACAACATGATCGCATGAAGCATGTAGAGAATGACAGACACTTCATAAAAGAGAAGATTGATAGTGGAGCTGTTTGCATGCCTTTTGTTCCTACTACTCAACAAATAGCCGATATCTTCATCAAAGGACTTTTCAGACCTAGTTTTGAGCTCTTTGTAAGCAAGTTGGGCATGATAGATATCTACGGTCCAACTTGAGGGGGGGTGTTGGATTTCTAGGGAATGATTTAGGAAATTCTATTTTTTGAATAAAATCTGAAATTACTATTTCAGATTCTAGTAGTTTCAGTTTCCTGTTTTCTAGCCTAGAGATCTGCTGATTTGACTTGCTGATTTTGTGGTGGTTTGATTTGCTGATTTTTTGGCTTTCCTAATTTGGTGGTCTTCTTCTACTATTTATCTTGTATGGTGTCTCTTGAAATTCAATAAGAATGGTTATTCTTCTTCGAAAAAATCCTTCAATCATAGTGTAATTCTTGATTTTTGTGATACCCTGCAGGGTGGTTGATCTTGGTTCTGTTTGTATACCAGGTTGGCATCCCCTTGATGCTTTGTTAATAAAGTTATTTTTGCTGATGAAAAATTGTATTGAATCAATCAAAGATCAACCAAACAGTGAGATCATTCAATTCTCTTTTGATTTTAATGATCAAATGGTTGAAGATATTGAAGACCAAGGCCTGTTGAGACAAAGGCTGTTGATTTTTGTATTAAGAATTGGTTTTAGCCAAGTTCAACCCCTAATTTACAGGGATTGATCAATGTTTCCTGCTATTGTAATCTATTGCTTCATCTTATCTTATCTTTTCCTGTTTTATTGAGGTCTGTTGTAGCTCAGCAGAATGTGTACGACTTTTTGTTGGTGAATTTTTGGGGTTTTGGGAAGAGTAAAAAAGTGAGGATTTTTGGAATTGTGCTAACTTTGCTATTTTGTGGGTTCTTCAGCTTGAAAGGAACGCAAGGATCTTTAGAGATCAGAAGACTTCTTTGCTTTTTCTTGGGAGAAGTCGCATTTTTTTTTATCTTCTTTTGGGAACATTCGTTTGATAGCAAAAGAAGATGAATTCATTAGAAGAGGAAGAATATACAAGAGGGTGGGCCTTGGTTCAATGGTAAAGTTACTCCTTTGTGACCACTTGGTCATGAGTTCAAGTCCAAGGAAACGACCTCTTTGTATCAAAGCAAGGTAAGGCTGTGTATGCTGTGACGATCCTCCTGCCACCCTTGCAAAGCGAGGAGCCTTGTGGCTTGGGGACGCCCTTTTTAGGAAGAATGTACAAGAAGGAGAAAAAGAAATTCTCATCAACAAAAGGACGGAAAGAAAAAGAATAAAAATTAAACAAAAAGAAAAAATAAGAAGCAACAATTAGACTAACAAAGCCAACCAATACCAGTGGATATCTGAAAATCTAAGTCCTTTAAAGCAATAAAGCACACAAAAGCGAGGCAAAATGATGAATTTTTTTCCCACAACAAAGATTAGTTCAGCTTTTTCCCAATAAATACATGAGTATTTCATTCGAGCTATAAATCCCAGAGACAGCGAAAACCACACAAGCCTACAAAGCATGTGCATCCTTCCTTTTACCAAAACCAGAAAATGAAGTGACTAGCAAATCCTCCACCAACTCTTAACAAATAATGAAGTTGTTTTGCTATGAAAAATTTAAAAAATACAATTAGCTGTCATTTGGAATTTATGTCGAGTAGTTTCTTGCAAGATATTGGAAACAATTAGCTATCATTTGGAATTTATGTTGAGTAGTTTCTTGCAAGCTATTGGAAACTATTGCAACTGTTGATATTTATTTTGCATGAGTGGTTCATTAGAATGTCAATAGGAGACCAATACAATTTGTATCACGTTGAGTTGGATGCTCAGATGGGAAGCCAATTTTCACCCCATCATTATAACAGCCAATGTCTAAAATTGGAAAAAAATTGCTTTCATAGATTAGAGAAGGATGGGATGAACGGACTAGTTGGACAAATATGTCAATTCAAAATTTGAGGACAAGTTTTTCCTGCCAACTTAAGGGAGTTTTATTCAATAGAATATTGGAGTTCATGATAGGGTAGCAAGTTTTCTGTTCATGTTGATTTGGCATGGTTATATATGGCTCTTAACCCCCATAACCAATACAAGAAAAGGGGGGAGAGAGGGGTCTCCTTGCCTCAAACTTTGTGGAGATATGAAAATCTTCATTGGGTAGCTATCAATATACAGAGGGAATGGTGCAGTAGAAATACACTGACCCAATTGTGCCAAATTTCCCTAAAACCCATCCTTCGGAGGATATAAGGCAGACAATTCCAATTCACATGGTCAAAGGCCTTTTCCATATCCGATTTACAAACTAAACCTCCTTTTCGTCCCTTTAAATAGGTTTCGATGACTTTGTTTGCAATAAGGGCAGCATCCATGATCTGTGTGCCTGCCACAACGGCATGCTGATGCTTCCCAACCACTTCTGAAAATTGCCAATTTGAGCTTGGCTACTACAACTTTGTACAAGCTACCAACCAGGCTGTTTAAAGAGGTCCCTGCGCTTTTGAAAGAAACTGTCAGGTCCAGGGGCCTTGTCCCCAGTGCAGCTGTTAAGAGCTGAAGCAATTTCTTCTTACTTAAAGGGTCTCTCTAGCCATTGAGCTGGCGAAGTTGAGATTTTTGAAAGAGATACCATTAACAGTTGGTCTCCAAGATTCTTTCTTAGTATACAGATTTTTGAAGAAATTGCAAATGCCCCTTTTAATATCTCCCTCCTCCTTATGGAGCGCACCATTCACTTCCACTTTTGACAACAAATTATATCTACCATGCACATTAGCCGTGTGGTGGAAAAAGCTGGTGCTCTTATCTCTCCTTTTGTTTTATCTTCATCATTTAGGCTCCTTTTAAGCTTTTGGTCGTTGAGCTCCTTTATGTCATTCAGAATGTCATTTTTCCTTGTTGCCAAAGATATTTTTCTTCCACCACATAATGGAAGAAAAATAAAGGCCTTCCCTTCAATCTGCATTTTAAGCCACCAATTCTTAATCAAATCACCACAAACCTTCGTGGTTAAGCCACATGTTCCTAGAACAAAGGGTGGTTGGCCCCACTTGGTTCCTCTTGAATCAAGTAAGATGGAAAAGGGATCTGAAATAAGCTGAGGGGGTAAAGATTGTATTTCTTTTGGGAAGTGATCCTCCCAATTAGAGGAGATAAGGTATTTATCGATCCTTTAGTGATAGAGGTACCCTCTTGAACCTGACCACATGAAAGAGATGCTAAAATCATTGGCGAAGTCATGACACTCTTTCATATTGGAGTTTGAGGAACTCCCACTCCTTTCATGAGGATACAAAACCAAGTTGATATCCCCCTCAATAACCAATGGGGCCTACCGTTTTTTTCTAATATCAATGAGCTTATTCAAAAAGAGATGCTTGGAAGTGAAAGGAAAAAGGACCTTCACTAAGGGCCATAAACCTGGGTGATTGTCTTTCAAGGTCTTGAATTGGTAGGACACTGAGAAAGAATTACTGGAATGGTCTAGTAATTCCACAGCCAATTTGTTCCGTATGATAAGATTTCCTCTTGCTGTGCTGCAGCCTTTAACGCAATCTATTTACCAGTTTTTGAACCCCATAAGCTATTTGTCAACCAGTGGTTTAGAGATTTGACCTTGGTTTCCCTGAAAACAGATGACGTGCCCTCTCCAATCTTTAAGAAATAATCTAATAATTGCTCTTTTGTTCTTGTCGTTTAGTCAGCTCACATTCCAAGAAATTATTTTTCTCAACTGGGCCTGTTTGGTATTGTTTTTGTTTTCTATTTTCTATTTTCATTTTTGTGCAGAGAAGAAATAGATTATGTAAATGCATTTTTTTGCGTACCTAGTTTTCTATTTCCCTTGTCAGTTTTTGTACTATTGTTTTAATTATATATATTTTTAATTGTTATTTGATTCAAGGGCAAAATTGAGCATTTGTTTTAACCAAGTTTTTGATTTTTTTACTTTTACAAATATTATCCAAATAGGTTATTGATTTTCATTTTTTAGTTTCTGTTCCTGATTTTTAGTTTTTTTTTTTTGGTTTTTGTTTTCATAATTTTTAACTGATAGCAAATGGCCGCTAAGTTCCCAAAAGTCCCGCTGATACTAGCAGATACTATGTCTGAAACTCTTTATATTTTTCATAATTAATAGAGAATTCTAATATTTTCAGCTTCCTATATGCGCCTTTCTTGTAGCTGAGGTCCAGAACCATTATAGAAAAAGGCTCCTCATTAGGGATTATGCCAGCTTTTCCTCCTGAAGCCCATGCAGCGAAGGCTTCTCCATTGGGTGGTTTTTGGACAAGTTAGAAGTTGTAGGGGAAGGATGTAGATGATGAGGGGTAGGGACCAAAACAAAGCTTGGGGGCTTCGCCATTGGTTGGGCCAGCAAGAGGGAAAGGGGTGAAGGATTTGGGCTTAGGAGGAGTTGTGGGGAGGAGGGCCAGCTAGGAGGTAGCTCAAAATTAAAACAAGGAGAGTTGGGAATGATAGGGCCTACTGAAAGGCAAGTACTAGCTTCTATGAAGCAAGCAAAACCATTTGGGTCTAGGAAAAAAAGGCCTAGGAGATTCAAAATTTTTTGATTGCAAGTTGGCTGGTGACTCGCTACGAACAACACTCACCAAGGAGCACGTGTCTCCACTAGTCTTCTCCGATGCCTGCAACTTGGAGATGGAAAAGCTCAGGCAGCTGCTGCAACGAGGGTAGGCATAGGAGGCTGACAGCGTTGGGCAAGAGGGATGACCTGTAAATCTGACTAGTGAGGAAGCTCAATTGATACCTTTGACTTCTCCAAATTGGACCTGGAGTGAGCAGGGGTGGCTGGGGAGATTCTTCTGCCTAGTTCTGACATGGCAATGAAGAGTTTGAATCACTTTTTAGAGCCAAAGTCCTCTGGGAAGGCCACTATCCTCCATCCTCCATCATTCGTCTTTGTTAGGGATAGAAATCTCCCAAATTTGTTCTTGTAGAGTTCGGGTAGAATCCCATTTGTTCTGTTACATCTCTTCCAAGAATAGGGAAGACACCCCTCTTTGCAGCTATCCAAGAAATTCTCGAGCACTGAGAGGAGCCATGTGTCATGGGCCGACTATTTTTACACCTTTGTCAAAGGACCGTGCGGCGCTAGCTAAAGCACTCTTGCTTAACTAGCCAGCCTATTGTTTACCACAATTCATCCACGAAATACTTTCATTATCATTCAATCAAATAACAGCGGAAGCAGTAAGCAATTATGAAAGCAGTGACAAGCAAGCAATAAACATTGAAGCAACACAATTCATTAACAACACCTCCATTAACATTGTGTGTTTAGTGAGGGAGGCAAGTAGGCTAAACACGTTGACAATAACTAATGAGTTTTACAAGATTGATGAACATTCGCCCTCCCTTAAAGAGCTTTATATGCAAAAATCATCCTGGATCTAGGAAACATCAAAGTGAGTGAGGAGTCATACTGCCTTATTTGGCATACAGAGAAACACCTAGTAGAAAATAAACCTACACTAGTATTTACATGATGGAAACCCATCCCAAATGCACAAAACAAGTGGTCATAGGCAAGAATAATGTTTTCAACAAGCTTGGCTCATAACTCTCCCCCACTTATGTGGTCGACGCCCTTGTAGACTTTGACGCTAGGTACACATCAACTTTGTCCACGAACGATTTCATATCTTTCTACAAAAATCCAACTGATTTCTTCATCACCAAGACCTTTCCACTTTACTAAGAACTCCTACTGCTTCTTCCTTGAGGATATGAACTCTCTGTCTTCAAGGATATCTTCAACTTCACGTCTGTCAGGTAGCACTGTCTTCAATTCTACTTTGTTTAACTGACTTCTACTCGGATCATTGGTGTCGGTGTTGAATAGCTTGAGGTAGCTGACGTGAAACATAAGATGTACTTTCATCCAAGTCAGAGGGTCGATTCTGTAAGAGGCCTTCCTGACTTTGGCCAAGATGGGGTCTGATCCTTCATATTTGCGAAGTAGCCTCTTATCTCGTCCTCGTAGTGACCTGATCTACCCACGTCTTCATCCGCTTAGAAGCTTTCTTCAGATAGGCTTGGGCAATCTCTGCATTCTGTCTCCATTCTCTGGTGAAGATGTACGCCCTGAGACTCATTCCTCTGTACGACTCATCCACTGTGTGAGTTAACAATGACTGCTAGCCTATAACAAGCTCAAAAGGGCTCTTGTTGGTTGTTGAGCTCTTTTGGGCGTTGAAATAGAACTAAGCCACATCAAGTAGTTGCACCCAATTCTTCTGGTAGGCATTGACAAAATGGCGCAAGTACTCTTCCAGTAGCCCATTGAATCTCTCCGTTTGTCCGTCTGTTTGTGGATGGTAACTCGAAGAGATTTCAAGTTGTGAATCGAGGATTCTGAAAAGTTTTGTCCTGAAGTTGCCGGTGAATCTTGAGTCTCGATCACTAACAATGTCTTAGGGAACACCCCAATATTTCACAATATTTGTGAAAAACAATTGCGCTGTCTCCTCTGCCGAACAGTACTTTGGTGCGGGTATAAACGTACCATACTTCGAAAACCTGTATATTACCACAAGTATAGACCCCACATCTCCCACTTTGGGGAGGTTGGTGATGAAGTCCAGTGTGACACTTTACCACGGTTTGGATGGTACTGGTAGGGGCTCCAGTAGCCTTGCGATCTTCCTCCGCTCCACCCATTCTTGTTGGCAAGTGAGACAAATTAAGGTATAATCAACCACATTATCCCGCATATGTGGCTAATAATACCTTTGCTTCAGTAATGCCAAAGTGCGCTGCCATCCTGAATGTCCGGCCCACATGGTATCATGACACTCTCTCAACAGTGTCTTCCTCATATCACCAACTTGTGGCACAAAGATCCGACTACCATGGGTCATCGGCAATTCGTCTTCCATTTAGAACTGCCATGCTTTCCCCTCTTCGGTCAGCTTTATTAGGTTTTGCTCAACTGAATCTTTGGCTAAGTTCTCTTTGATGTGCTTTCGCATCGTCATGGTAACAACACTCATAGTCAAGTGTGCTACCATCTGCAAGGCCGCCAGCTCGGCCTTCCTACTCAGTGCGTCTGCGACTTGGTTCAAACGCCCCGCCTTGTGCTCAAAGGAGAAATCAAATTCTGCCAAGAATTCCTGCCATTGGCCCTGCTTGGGTGTCAACTTTGGTTGTGTGAAGAAATGGCTAACTCCCGAGTTATCTCTTTTCACCACAAACCTTGACCCAAGTTAGTAATGCTCCACACGCGAAGACAATGTATCACCGCTAGCATCTCCTTCTCTTGAGCTGTGTACTTCCGCTCTGCTTCACTAAGCTTACGACTCTCGTATGTAACAGTATGTCCCTTCTGTAACAAGACTCCTCCAAGGGCGAAGTCTGATGCATTTGTCTGTACCTCGAAGGGTCTCATGACGTTCGGAAGAGCAAGTATCGGATCTCTCATCATGACATCCTTCAAGTCCTCAAAGGCTCCCTAGCATTTCTCAGTCCAATTCCACCCATGACCATTCTTCAGTAGTTCTGTTATAGGAGCCATTCTCTGCGAATACCCCTCTACAAACTTCCTGTAATAGTTGGCAAGGCCACGAAAGGAACGCAGCTCCTTAACTGTGGTTGGGATCTTCCATTCTTGAATTGCTCTTACCTTCTCCATATCCATCCGGATATAACCTTGCTCAATCACATGACTAAGGAATTTGATGCTCCGCTGAGAAAAAGAGCACTTCTCTTTCTTCACATACAGACTGTTCCCCCTGAACCTATCGAACACCTTCTGTAGATGCTCTTCATGTTCCTCCAAAGTGGAATTGTAGACAACAATATCATATAGGTACACCACGACAAACTTGTTGAAGTACTCACGAAATATCTGGTTCATCAAGGTACAAAATGTCGCAGGCGCATTCGTCAACTCGAATGGCATCACCAAGAATTCATATGCCCTATACCGCATCACACGAGTAGTCTTTGGCTCATCCCCATTAGCAATCCTTACCTAATAGTAGCTTGACCTCAAGTCAAGTTTAGTGAAGTACTTGGCATGATTTAACTGATCCAAAAAATCAGCAATCAACGGAATATGATACTTGTTGTGCACTGTCACCTTGTTGAGCGTGCGGTAGTCTAGCGTGCGGTAGTCTACACACATGCGCATGCTCCCATCATGTTTCTTCTGAAACAACACCGGTGCTCCGAACGGTGCTTTGGAAGGGCGAACATATCCCGCTTCCAATAACTCATCAAGTTGTTTCCTCAACTCTGCTAACTCTGGAGGTGCCATCCGATATGTCCCTTTAGCAGGTGGTTTCACTCCTGACAACAACTCGATCTCATGCTCCACACCACGTCGTGGAGGCAATTTGTGAGGTAGCTTATCCGGCATCACCTCCTTTTACTCATCCAACATCGCTTGGATGGTCGTAGGCACCAGCTCTTGGCCTACTTCATCTACCACTACCGTGGTTAGATATGTTGCTCACCCTTTCTCAACCCCTTTTTGAGTTGCATAGTTGAAAAGAACTTCCCATTCTCTCCTTTCGTTGCAACGACTTGCACCATGTAAGGGTGATTTCCCATCAGACACAGGGAACCAGCAGAAGGGATCAACATTGCCTTCGTCCCCCTGAAGAACTCCATTCCCAAAATGATTGGAAAGTCATCCAATGGCACCGCTGTGAAATTCGCATGACCTTCCCACTGTCCAAGCTTCACAATCACTTGCTTGGCTACTCCAAGAGTAGGCTGGGCTTTAGAATTTACCGCTTTCATGCGTTCTGTATCCTTTTCCAAGGATAAGTTGAGTCTTCATGCTTCCGACTGCGAAACAAAATTATGAGTAGCCCTGGTATCCACCATAGCGCGGGTACTCTTCCCATTGATCCTCAAGTCCACAAACATCAATCTTTTTGCTTGTGTAACTTTCGGTGCTTTTGCCTGCATTTTCAATGAGTTCACCTGCTGCATTGCACCCATCCTCAAGGTATCATCCTCTTCTCCATCGCTTTCCACTATCTGCTCTGCAGTGGAAGCCTGTAAGACATTAAGTGTTGCTTTGTGAGGGCACTTAAAAACTCTATGAGGACCTCGACACAAGTAGCATGAAATTTTACCCTTTCCATCAGGTGTGTTGAACCCTCGAGATGATGAAGCTTCCTTTGAAGTTGATGCTTTACAATCGACTCCCTCACTTTTGGGTTTGCCCTTCTTGAAAGACTTTCCACTGTTTCCCCCTCCGCAAAACTCTTTGGGCGAAGCGGGGTTATCAGCAACATAGTTAGTCAAGCATTCTGCGGCAGCTTGTGCGGTAGACAAATCTTGAACTCTTTGCCTATGAAGCTCAATTCTTGCCCACGGCTTCAACCCCTCAAGAAAATAGAATAGTTTATCCTTTTCTGACATGTCCCGAATATCCAACATCAAAGCAAAAAATGGTTTCACGTATTCCCTGATTGACCTAGTATGCTTGAGGTCTCTTAGCTTTTTCCTAGCATTGTACTCAACATTTTCAGGAAAGAATTGGGCATTGAGCTCTCTCTTCAAGTCTGCCCAATTATCCACTACACAACATCCATTTTCAATTTCATTGTACTTGGTACGCCACCACAGTTTGGCATCGCCAACCAAGTACATGGTCGCAGTATCCACTTTCACCTGTTCTGAGGCCGTCCTCATACCACGAAAATACTGTTCCATATCAAACAAGAAGTTCTCAAACTCCTTGGCATTATGGGCATCCCCCATACGTCCTGAGTTCTGGTACCTTGGTCTTGCCAAACCCTGGAGTGTTAAGAGTTTCCCATAGCAAGAACCATCAGATTCATCTTTGCATCCATATCAACTATTTGAGATAGCAAAGTTTCCCTAGTATATGAAAGTCCTCTGACATTTCACCTATCAAACTTGCTTGATTATTTTGTGATTCCATCACTTCATCAACAAGTTCCCTCATTCACCTTATATTTACATTTCCTTTTTTCTTTCCAATTCTTCTAGTGTGCCAACTATTTTCACACCTTTGTGAAAGGACCGTGCGGCGCTAGCTAAAGCACTCATGCTTAACAAGCCAACCTATCGTTTACCACAATTCATCCACGAAACACTTTCATTATCATTCAATCATATGACAGCGGAAGCAGTAAGCAATTATGAAAGTAGTGGCAAGCAAGTAGTAAACCTTGAAGTAACGCAATTCATTAACACTACCTCCGTTAACATTTTGTGTTTAGTGAGGGAGGCAAGTAGGCTAAACACGTTGACAATAGCTAGTGAGTTTTACAAGATTGATGAACACTCACCCTCCCCTAAAGGGCTTTATATGCAAATATCATCCTGACACTAGGAAACATCAAAGTGACCGAGGAGTCATACTGCCTTATTTGGCATACAGAGAAACAACTATTAGAAAATAAACCTACACTAGTATTTACATGATGGAAACTCATCCCAAACGCACGAGACAAGCAGTCACAGGGAAGCATAATGCTCTGAACAAGCTTGGCTTGTGATGCAACTTCCCCTTCTCTAGGTAGATGGAAGTTCTTCTTCCTTTTCGACTCTCAATAATCCAGAGGAGATTAACTATATCCCCTTTGATCACAAAGCCTTATGACTTCCGCTCGGTGAATACAGTGGTTCTCCCATCTCTTATGGCGGCATCATTGATCACGACGGTGATGGCTGCCCTCTAACAGGAGGTGTTCAACAGGAGGTGAGAGATGAACACCAGCAAAATTTTGTTATAGTTAGTAGTGGGTATAAACACTGTTCTTGTAAGTTATTTGGACACTATTTGATTGACTCAGATTTCCAGAAAACTGTTTCATTATCCCTTTCATGCAGCTGTCTCCCTCTTCCCCTTCTTCTTCCTCCTCCTTTCTTTTTCTTCCATCTTCTTCCCTCCTCCTTCTGCTCTCTCTTTCTCTCTGCTTATACTATGTTTGTCCTGTTCAATGCCGTCTCTGCCTCTCTTCTCCTTCTTCCTTCTTCTTCACCCTCCTTTCCTTTTCTTTCTGTTCTATTCTGTTCCCTCTGCTGCCTGCAGCCTATTTTCCTTCTTTTCTTCTCTATTCTTTTTCTCCTCCTCTTATTTTTTCTACCTCTCTTCTGTAATTCTTTCAATTCTCTCTCCATTTCTGATATTCAGTTACTGTCCTACGTCACCTCAGTGTACAACATTTTAACTATTTTTCTTTTAGTTATAGCAGACAATCACTTTTTCTGAGAGATCAGTTAATCGCCTTCTGCATTGGCCATTACTGTTATAATTTTTATGTCATGCTTAGAAGGCTCTTATAACATGATATGTTTAGGTGAAAATTATATTGGGTAATTTCCTTCTCTTTCTTCCCTTATTTGGCCAAAATGCATATTATAGGCTTATAGCCAGTTGATTGTTCTGCCTCTTTTTTAAAGGGTTTTTTGGAATAATTTAGTTTGTACCTCAATCTTTATTACCCTTGCAGATATTTTTCATCTGATAGACTGTGGTCTCTATGTTTTTTAGGTGAAGCAGCTTCATGTTCCACTTGCAACTGTGGGCCCAGATGAGCCACATGCAGCGAGCACAACCTGGCCAGATGGTATTTTAGAGAAACAAGGTTCAGGTTTATTGGATCTTGAAGTAGAAAGCACAGAGTTGGAGGGGTTTTTAGGTTCCAAACTTCTGTCACATCCAAAGCTATATCGAGGACAACTGAAAAATGGGCTCCGTTATCTCATTTTACCTAATAAAGTTCCACAAAACAGGTACGGGTAATCCATTGCTACGTGTTCTTTGCTTTGAAAGGCAAGGATGTTTGATGACAATGAAACAAATTTACTGATATACCTAAAAATATACACACTTTTGTTACCCTTCTCCAATAGATAATGTTGCACAAGAGAAATGGTAAAATTCTTTAAAATATTCTATTGTATGATATATGGCACATAAATAAATTATCAATGTATGTTGGAACAATTGGTACAGATATTCTGACTATTAAATTTAATAAAGATAAATTTGCTTACATGAGTTTCATTTATTTATTTTTAATTTTAAACGTAAGTTGAGGCATGTGCAAACTAATAAACATGGGAAACAATATTACAACTTTTTGGTTGAGCTTACGATGCACAAACAAAAGAAAGAAGAGAGAAAGTGTTGAATCAACTGCGCGACTGGGTATCCAGAAATCAAGAATAGTGTACAGCCCAGTAAACCAACTTGTAAGAGTTGTAAGCCATCTGTCCTCAAGGATCATGAGAAAAAGAGTTGCTCCTTCAAAATTTCTAGCATTTTTCTCTCTCCATGCTATGCGGAAAATAATGAGTGGGATCAAGGGCTAAGAAATTTTTTTTTTTTTCATTTTATGCCATTCCTTGCCCATATTTCGTTTCCCACTGTTTCAGCAGTCCCAGTGCTGCCCTAGTTGGTGAAGTAGCCAGATTCCAAAAAATAATGGTCCAGTGGCAGTGAAGCAGTAAATGGTCCATAGGTTCAGCATCTTCTTTGCATTGTTGACCTTGTCCAAAGTGAAACCCCTTTTCTGATGGTTATGAAGAGCTAGGATCTCCCCCAAGGTTACCTTCTAGGAAATCAACTTTGGTTGGCATGAAAGTTCTTCAAATAGCTTTGTAGAGGAAATTAAAACCTGGCTTCAGATGGACTGTCCTTGTATAAGGAACTGACCATAAAGAAGCTGTTTTGTTGAGTTTCCATATTGGCACATTTAGACTGCTCCATCTGGGGATCTTTCTATATATGCAGCCGTCAAAATTAGTGAAAGAATCAAGCTCCCTATCGTGGGCATTCCTCAAGTAGCGGATTTTCTGAACTATCCCATTTTTGCAGTTGTCAACATACATGTCCTCAGGAGCATCTTTGTTGCAGGCTAGATTGAAAATAGCAGGAAATGGGAAAAGTAAGGGGATGAACCATGCAAGATGTGATGCCTAAAGAAGATGTCCCCATTTTTTACCCACTTTCAAACACATAACCCATATAATTGATTGGGCGCTTAGTATTCTTGCTCATTGTGATCAAGGATGTACTTGAAGGCAATAATCTTTCTCCATTATAATTCTCTCCTGTTTATGAATCTCCAAAGCCATTTACCAAGGAGGGTCTTATTGAAAAGCCCGAGAGATTCGAGGCCCAAGTCACCTCTAGGAGTTGATTGCCAAACAACTTCCCATATAACTGATTGCAATTTGAAAATAGGAAAAGAAAAAACAAAACAAAAAACCAAGCCTTAAGTCCTGCTAGGTGGAGTTGGTTACATGAATCCTTTTATGCTAATTTACATGATCTTGAGCAAATAATTAGTTTGGATTTATATCATAGAGATCTAACAAGTTTTCCATTGGCTGTCAACTACTCAATGCAACCACCCTCCTTGAGAAAAGAATTAGGGCATTGATTGCATGATTGTATCATAGTCGGAATTAAGTGGAATTTGAAAAAAATTCCCTATATTTCCTCAAATAATCTTTCTTTTTTTTTATTATTATTTTAAAATGGACGTTTCCTGTTTTCGGCTAAGAGCAAGGAATGGGGAAGTGGGACATGAGGCAAATTGGGAAGTTGGTGAGAGTGCTTTATATGGGAGTGAGTCTTCCACCTTTAAAGAGAGTGTTTTGCTTCCAACCAGCCAACTTCTTTTCATATATTTCAATAATAGGTTTCTAGGTGAAGAGCAAGGAATGGTTTGAAAATCGGTTTGGATTAGATAACCGAATGGAACTATCTGTTAACTGGACCATTGGTTAACCAAAGGGTTTGGATTGGTTTCGGTTTACAAAAACACTGAATCAAAAACTTTGGTTCGATTTCTAGAGGTTTGGTTAAGATAATCAGACCATGAACACCCCTAGCCACAAGGATAGCATCCCCTATCTGCCTGCGCTCCCATAAACGCACTTTGGGTACTAGATATAGTGTTAGCAAGCACATCATTGAACTTATTAGCTAAAGCCTATTAATTATCTTGTACACACTAGAAACAAGACTAATAGGTCTAAAGTCCTCAACCTTAAAATATCTAGATTTTTTAGGTCCAAGGCTATAAAGGAGTTAATGCTTTTGGTCAAAGTCTCATTCCCAAAGAATTTAGTAAAAAATTTCAACAAGTCACTCTTAACAACCTCACAACAATCTTGGAAAAAAGGCATTGTTGAAGCCATCTGGACATGGGGCCTTATCCCTTTTCATCCCAAAAGCCACCCTTCTGGCTTCCTCCTCAAATGATCTCTTAACCAACTTTTTTGATCACTAGTAGTGGGGGTTCCAATCCAGCCCCTCTAACATTGGTCTATGGTTGTTGTCCTTCGAATACAAGTTCTGAAAGAAATTAGTAAAAATGGAAGTGATCTGATGAAGGTTATTAGATACTCCCCCATTATCATCCTTTAAATACAAATTCTGAAAGAAATTAGTAATAATGGAAGTGATTTGATGAAGGTCAATTGATACTCTCCCAACCTCATTTCTAACTCCCTAGTCAAATTCTTACTCCTCTTACCATTGGCTAGCCGATGAAAAAAAGGAGTTACAATCACCATCTTTTACCTATTTAAATTTGGTCGTTAGTCTCCAACTCCTCAATTTCTGGAATATAACATCTTCGAACTTATAGTTCAAGGAAACTCTCCTACTCTCTCCTTGCTAACTGAAAGACTAACCTCCTCCTCCTTCTTATTCAAGGATTCCAACTCAACCATAAGTCTTGACTTTGTAATTCTACCATCCCCAAACTCCTCCTTGTTCCAAACTTTTAGCTTCTCCTTCAAACATATCAATTTTCTCATAAATCTAAAACTTCTCCACCTCCTATCCATTTCCTCTTCCCACAACTCCTTAACCAAAGATTTGAAAGTCGCATTATCCAGCCACATATTTTCGAACCTAAAAGGAGTAGGTCCCTATGCCACCATATTCGATTTAACAAAATAGGGAAGTGAGTAAGGTCCCTAGGGAGAGTACTATGAGTAAGGTTTGGAAACTCGTCTTCCCATTAAACCTCTGACATTCTAACTATCCTTCCTCATAATTTGACATGTTTCCTCCCTTTTCTGCCCTCGTAATTTATTGACAAGACCAAGTTTTTAAGCATCTTTTGAACTTTATTTTTCCTCGCTTCATATGTCTTAGGGTTCAAACTCACCCTCACCGAATTCCCATTAGGGTTGAGTAATTCCAAGCCTAGGTCTGCAAAGAGTTTTGTTGGTCTATGTTGTTTCTCTCACTGCCCTCAAAGCTTAAGCCATTCCTATGGCATATAGTTTCTAAAGAAAGAATATGTTGATTAGGAAGAGGAAGAATTCCTTTATTGATGAGAGATGTACCAGGAACCTCCATGAGAAAATCACCCTTCCCAGACTCCCCCCCCCCCCCCCCCCCCCCCCAAAAAAAAAAACTTGCACACACAAAACAGAAAAAGGAGGAGTAACTGGATACTAGTATGAGAGATATTGAGCCCAAGCCTAGGGTCGTAAGAAAAATGCCCCTCATGATTTAAAGCTGACACATGATCAATATTATGATCGTAAAACTTCTAACTGCTTGAGCATTCCCAAGATCTGGCCGAAGACAATCTTTGCTTGATTCTTTTGAGATAAATGTTTCTGAACCATCACTTTCACATTGCTTTTTCCCCTCAAACTCCCTGTTATTGCCTTCAATGAGCTGTTTTAAAACCTCCTTGTTTGCATATTCAAAGTCTGCTCTCATGTGATCAACTAATAATTCCTTTTCAGATTCGGCAATGCTGCCCAATTCTTCTTCCGAGTCATAAGACAAATCATCTTCAACTTCCCCCTTTTGTCCCATTGTATCTTCTTTCTCGACACCAATAATAAAGGAGAGAACTGGTTGCTATTTTCAGTTTGGTCCCTGCTGTTTTCAATCTTATCCGTGCTGGCTGTGAGGAACTCTACTTCATTGCAAGCGCCCTTGTTGGCCATTGCCAGCCATAATGAACTCTGCCCAACCGAATTACCTGAGTTTGCAGATTCTGTACTGGCTCTTCCCACCTCAGCTGCAGGCCCAACATGCTGAATTTCTTGAGTTGAAGTCTTATCAGCACCCTTAATTGGGCCCGTGCTCTGTTTTTTGATAACATAAATTGTCTTTAGTTTTTTAATCCCATTTAAATTGGGTCTTTGTGTGGCTGGTCCAACCTTATCCATATGGGATTGTTTACACTCACTTTTCCACCACATTCTTGTAAGGAAAAGAACCTTCTCTACTCCCGAGACTTCAAATGATTGCCTTTTCTGATTCATTCCCTACCGTTGGGACTTCTTGGGCTACATCGGCAAAGGAGATATTTGGTGTGGTTCTCTGGAAAACACTTCTTCTGTCTGCAATTTCCTCTTACCTAACATTTGATGAGCCACAATTGACACATCTCCAGCTGCCAATGTTAATTTTGCTAGGTCTGGTCACGAGCTATGAGAATTCTAGCAATGCAGCTAGCAAGGTCCTCCACGTGCTTTTATGTACTCCTTCAGGGATGTGCACTGCATTGATTTTTCCTTTATTTTCCTTCCTCCAACAAATGTATCTAACTCTTACCATTTTTTAAAATCTTGAGACTAACTCTACTACCTACTTTTGCTGAGGATAATTCTCCTTTGGCCTCCTTCGTCTTTTAAAATCT
The DNA here is from genome assembly GCF_029873635.1 of Malania oleifera. NCBI lineage: Eukaryota > Viridiplantae > Streptophyta > Magnoliopsida > Santalales > Ximeniaceae > Malania > Malania oleifera. The sequence goes on from NC_080424.1 coordinate 109,738,392, forward strand.
TGAGACTAACTATACTACCTACTTTTGCTGAGGATAATTCTCCTTTGGCCTCCTCTGGTCCCTTTGATAGCTTCACAGATCATCACTGTCAGTTTTGTAGCTCATACAAGCTCTTCTTTTTCCATCTCAATAAAGGAAACATATTTCCCTACAAATTCCGTGATATGTTATGTTGAGGAGGCCAAAATAACTAAAGAGACCACCTTCCTTTCAATTTTGAAAGTTGCACAACCTCCTGTCTTTACTGCCATAATGAGCCAGGTGACCAGGGTTCAGTTACTGAGAGAATATTGGGAGGTTATTCTAGAAAGGTGAAGGTGATCTGGATAGGAAGAGACCTGTGATATAGGTTACAGGTGCTGTGGGGGTCTTTGGAAGTACAAAGGTGAGAAGAGCAAAGGTTAAGATTCTTAAATGGGCGAGTGAGGTTGTTTTGATGGTAATCGAGGGTTCATAGAGGTTCAAGATATGGTGGGTGGTGAGGTTTTGATGATTATCAAGGGTTACTAGAGTGCTTGATATCGCACAATGGTTGCCTCTGTATTCAGGGTTCAGAACTTGTAAGCGTAGTTGTTTTTGAGGGTTTCAAAGGTGCTTGGCGAACAAAGGAAGATGATGAAGTTCTGTAGATTGTTGAGGAGTTTCTAGGTTTCACGATTGTTCAAACCAGTTTCAGGTTGATGAGGAAAGTAAGTGCAAGACTGAACAAGTTGTTTTTGGAGGATGGCTGAATTTGAGGGAAGGATTTAGAAGAGAGGGGTTGGGGAGAGAGGAGATGGGGAGGTCGTGATGTTCACTTTATCACAGAGAAGCTCGATGGGAAGAGTTGCCATGTTCGCGTAGTCACCATCGTGGGCTGTATCAGTGTATGTGTGCTTTGTTTATTTTTGTTGGTTTGGGAGAGGATCTACTATTTGGCTTCTCATTTGTGTGTGGGTAATTGGAACTTCAAGGGGGTATGCTTTTCAGATATTTTGTGCGATTGGCATTCCTTGTTGACTTGTTAGGGTATGCTGATTATTTTGGGTAGTTTTTAGTGCTTTTTGGTTTTCATTTTTCACTTTATCTGGGGTAACCTAGAGTTTGGAAAGGATGTCTTATTCCCCTGTTAGTACATTCTTAATCTATCAATGAATTTCTTTTGTTACAAAAAAAATATTTTTCTAGAAAATTATATTTTAAGTTTTACTATTCAAAATAACAATGGGTCAATCACTACGTATAAAAATTTAGGCCATTAGGGGTTAGGGAATTTAGGCCCATTAAGGAAAATAATACTAAATAGGTAGTAGTTTCATTGTATTTAATACCTAATACTTGCATATTATTTTGTATTTTCTAACAATTTTATGTTATATAAAATTATTTTTTTAACAATTTTCATTTTAAATTATAATATTCAAAAAATCAGTAACTAAACATAGCGATCTAGGCCTATGAAGCAAATTAGTTAGTTAATCTAAAGCTTGGCAAATTAGCAATTAAAAGCGTAACTGTGTAAGTAACTAAGTACTAAGTGGTAAGTGGAAATAGTTGAGCTATAAGCATGGCATAAACTGAAGCTATAAGTAGTTAATTGGTTAATTAAGCCCTCAAGCTATGAGCATTGTTTAAGCTTAGGCTATAAGCAGCAAATTAATTAGTTAAGCAGTTAAGATAATAAGCTGCTTAACTTGCTTTAGCCAAAAAAAATGAAAAAAAGAAGGGGATGGGATAAATTACACTTGCTGGTAGTGGGCAAGCCCACAAACTGGAAGTTGGGACTCAGGAACTCTAGAACCTGAGGCGCCTCCTACTCCCGAACTCTCTTCAAAGCTCGAAGCCTCAAACCCTCTTTGGATCTACCCAAATCCCAAATTTATAGCTTGATTTCTTACTCATATCTACCCTTATCACTTCCAAATGACAACAAATTTCTTCCCAAATGGATTAAATTTCAGATAGAGGGAAAAGGAAGCTGTAGATCACCTTTAGATGGTGATTGCAAACACAAATTTCTGTTTGGCAGCTATAGATTAATCTATGCTGGACGACCTTGGGGAGAGTGAAATGCAGCAGAACTCAGAAAAATCAGGAACAGACAAGGTATTTTTCGGTAGATAGGGCTGTTGGCAGGGAACAATGGTGCAAATGGTGTAATGGAGCGTAATGACAATTACAGCCCATAACAGAAGCATAATGCCTGTTACGGAAGCTTAACAGCCATTATGGCCATGATTTTTTTTGTGGTTCAAATCAGTATTGGGGCCTTGACATTCCATTTTATAATGGCTGTTTTGCTACATAAGGGTTGCTATTAATACCATGCCATATTTTCAATCTGCGATGCATTTTGGCAGGGTTTGAGGCTGTCTCGGGCTTGAAAGTAAATCTTGGAAAAAGTGAAGTTATTCTGATTGGTGATGGACCAGGAGGGCCTTTCCTTGCTGGTCTTTTGGGTTGTAGAATCGGAACTTCCCCTATAAACTTGGGCTCCCTCTTGGTGCTAAATTCTAACATAAAGGAGTGTGGGACCCCATTGTTGAAAAGTTCGAAAGCTGGCAGGATGATAAGGAACTTTTTGTTAGAAGGTGGTAGACTCACTCTTATTAGAAGCACCTTGACAAACCTTCCCATCTATTTCATGTCCCTCCTTCTACCACCGGCTTTTGTTTTCAAGAGGCTTGAGGGAACTCAATGGAGGTTCCTTTGGGGGAGCTTCGGGGCGGAATTCAAATTCAACCTTGTCAAATGTGGCATAATGAAGCAACTTATTTGTTGAGGAGATTTGGGGTTGAAATCCCTCCACACTTTCAACAAAGCCCTTCTTGGGAAAAGTTTGTGGAGGTTCATGATAGAGAAAGATTACCTTTGGTGAGAAATCATTGCTTTGAAATATGGGCTAGAGCATAATGATTGGAACTCTCAGGCTGGTATAAGACAATATGGTATAGGGATGTGGAAATTCATCAGGAAAGGGTGGAATGAATTCTTTCCTTTTATTAGATTCCAAGTAAAGATTGGGGACAACATTTACTTTTGGCATGATGTGTGGAGAGACCAGGAGGCTCTTAGCCTCTTATTTCCAGCCATTTACAACATGTCCTGTGACGAAGATGCCCTCATGAGTCACCACCTTCAAACTTCAGATCAGTGGGTCTTCTGGAACTTCCCCGTCTTTAGAAATGTGGCAAATTGGGAATTTTATCAGTTCACCAATTTTACAGCAATCTCTACAACTTCTGGCCCCAGTAAACTTCCAATAGCCCTGTTTGGACCTTAGATAAGAATGGGGTCTTTACTGGAAACTCTTTTCTTTTGGAGTCAAACAGCAGGAGTTCCCCTTGGACTTGGACTTGCATCTAGAAGACAGCTGCCCCTACGAAGGTTGCTTTTTTATTTTTTGCTTGGGAGGCAACGCATGGAAATATCTCGACTTGGGATAAGTTGTAGAGAAGGTGGCTGACTGTCACTAACAGGTGCTGCCTTTGCATGGTGGATGCAGAATCAGCTGAGAACATCTTCCTTTTCTGCCATGGACCAGGAGCCTTTGGAATATTGTTCTGGCCTTGATTGGGCAATGATGGGTTACTGCCAGCTCTGTGGGAGGGGAGCTCTGAGCCTGGAGAGGGATTTAGGTAACCAAGGAGAAAAAGTCTTTATCTCTCATCCCTCTTGCAATTTTTTGGTGCGCCTGAAAAGTAAGGAATGGGAGAATGTCTAAAAGTTCGATCACACCGCATCAGATTAGCAAAGAGCGGTGGATTACTGTGGTTTCCAGCTGTCATAGTAGGCTTCTAGTGAATGGGTACAATGTAATTCTTGATTTTTGCTACACCCTAAAGGGTGGTTAGCTATCTGAACTGTGGTTGGTATACTCTTGATGCCCTTTTTAATAAATTTCCTTTACTGATCAAAAACAAAAATAGACTTGCAAGTATATGTATGTGTGTATTCCTGTTGTTCATTTTGGGAGCAATGAGAGGGGGGAAGGAATTACTTTTTGTTTAGGGGGTGGAGGGGTGAGGTTCGGGGTTTGTGGTAAAAGAAATTGAAAATAGTTGGTTTCTGTCATGAGATACTGTATCAGTATAATCAACATAGATTGGTACACATACAAGTCTGACCTTGTACTCATTTCTTTATGATTTTAACACTGCCAGTAAAGTTAATTGTCAATTGTGGAAAATGATGTACATGGATATGAACATGCCACCAGATTAACACTTTGAATATGATATAAATACAGCCTAGTTTTGTATGAACAGATTTTGTTGTTCAGGCATGACTTATGAGTCCAGGCTTCAGATGCATTATCATCTTTTTAACCCACTATAGTGTCCAATTATACTTTCAAGATGAAATTAATTTGGAATATATAAGACAGGTTATAGTTGGTATTCAATGGAGAAAACAAACCATTTACTTTTCTTTCTGGCACTTGTTTTCCAACTAAGGATCATCTGAATTCTGAACTGATGATTTGCACTTCTGATATCATGCAGCTACTTCCCTTGGAGTTTATCATGATTCTAGATTGCTTAGAGCCAAGACACTCAAAATCAAAAGGGATGCACCACGTATTTTTTTTGAAAAAGTTTGCCTTTTTATTATAGTTCCTGTTTTATAAAATAAAAAAGTTAAAAAAAAAAATGGAAGCCCTACTCAACCTACTTGCCGTTGCTATTAGGGCAACCAGACTACCTGAGCAGCTTATTCAGAAAAGGTATGGGGTCAAAAATATGGAAAATTCAGAGATATTCCATAGCGACCTGCTATTTTCTCTAGAATTTAGTTGTTCTGGAAGGTTATGCTATTTTTCCTCCTTCGTCAAGTTCATCTATACTATTAGAGAAAGGTTACCTCTTTTGGTATTCTCTTTTTCCTTTTCAAACCTGTGAAATATGTAGACGTCTTTATATATCATGTAGAACAAAATGACCTGAATCATAATTGTAAAACTTAGAATAAAACTACTAAAACATCTTTCCAACAACTCACATTCCATGTTTCACAGCTTCTGCTCTTTGTCAATTTCATTGTGGGAATTGCTTGTAAACTACATCCAGTGTATAAGGAAATCTCTTTATAAATCTTTACAGCCTGTCTACATTTTAAATGAGCAATTTGGTTCTTGTTAATGTTATAGTTCTTGTTTTGTGTGTCATATCAAGCACGACTCTCTCTATACACACACGCACAATATTTACTGTGAATGGAGTGGTATTGTAGGATTTGGCATTTTTGATTTGAGTGCTCTTTATACCTTTGCTAGGATGGTGGGTTGTGGCGTTTTGAGTTAGCCCATTACTCACTAGGTGTTTCTTTATGTGGCAACCCCACTGAATCTTCTTTTCGGGATCTACTTTATGAGAAAGTTGCTCAGAGACTGAATGGGTGGAAATGGTCTTTCTTAACTCAGAATCAGGGGTTCTATTTCATGGTGGTATTTGTCCCTTTTTATGATTCTTGTGGAGGTGGCATGGAGATTAGATAAATCAGTGAGGGATTCCTTGTGATTGAGAGTTGGGATAAATCAATGAGGGATTCCTTGTGATTGAGAGTTGGGAGTTGGCGAGAGGTTAGAGATAATTTTGTAGGGTGGGCTATGAGCAGATCTGTAGATCTAAGAGGGAGCTAGGTTCTTATCTGGGTAATTTGGTGTCAGAAAACATTTCTTTAATGGGGAAGTGGTTATGGTGTTTTCCTTTAGAAGCGAACTCTTTTTGGCTGGCAGTTTGTAGTAAATTTGGATTTCAATTCTATGGGTGGGATGCTGAAGTTGGAGGTTTGGAGCTAACATTAGTCTTGGAAATTTGTATCATAGATTTATCATATTTTCTCCCCTAATGTTCAATATAATTTGGTAATAGGGAGAGAGTTTGTTTTGAGAATATTATTGGATTGGGGAGGCTCATGTGGCTCTGGTTATCAACTCTTCATGATACTCTTATTTCTGATTTCCTCTCTTTGCTTGAGGGTGTATATTTCCCAGATTTTCGATTTGTGAGGAATCTTAACGAGATGGAGAAGAACGATCATGCCCTTTTGTTGAATGTGCTTGCTTCTTTTCATATTCATCTGGGCAGATTTGGAGAATTTGGAATCTATATTTTTTTTTTCTCATTCGGTTCATGCTCGTATACTAATCCTTTTTCCCTATATTTTTTCATTTGGAAAGCTAGAGTTCCTTCAAAGATAAAAGACTTTTACTTGGACTGTGATCGTTAATAAAACCAATGCTAATGACTTTTTTCATAAAGGAAGACCAAATAAGGCCTTGTCACTGGATGTTTGTGTCCTTTGCTTTACAAGTGGGGAAATTTGTTCTCATCTGCTCTTGTATGGTCCTTTTACTTGGATTCTGTGGAACTTTTTGTTTGGAATTTTTGGTGAGAATCATGTTTGTCCCTCATCTTTGGGGAATATTTGCTTTTATTTTTAGAGGTTTTGGAAGGGGGAAGGAGAGGAAAGCTTTGTGGCAGTAGCACTGCTTTTTGCCATCATTTGGTGTATTTTGATTGGAGAGAAATGCTGGATTTTTTAGGGTGCTGCTACTTCTCATTTGATTAGGAACAGTGTGTTTTTTTGTGCGCCCCTTTGCTGCTGTGTGAGTTTTGCCTTTTGTTGTTGGAGGATACCTTGTTCATTGGATATTTTTCTTTCTTTTGTTATGGTTCTTTGCTTTTGAATCTTTAGCATTATTCTTTGTTTATCAAAAAAAATGTTTACTAGCAACAGTTCTAGGATTTCGTCAATAGTTCAAACTAGCCCTCGAAGTAAAAATAGCTTTAGGCCTTGTCCACTTGCATATGATTGGATGTGATCTCTCTCTCCTTGTCGTGTACATTAATTTTAGTCTTCCATCATAAGAGCTTAAGAAATGCCTTATAGCACTTGGGCAAACATTGTTTGTGAGGATAATATAATTAGTATTGCCCTTGAGACCTGACCTAGGTGGTTAAGGGTTGGGTTGGGATAAGAAGATCCATGGTTAAAATGTTACTGAAAGGATTAAAAAAGAAAAGAAAAGAAAAGAAAATCTACTACATATTCTGATAATTGCTAAAGTTGGTTTTTCCCTGTTGTTTGGACTTTGTTTGAACTGGTTTCTCGTTAGTCAGCATTACTCTTTACAGTCTTAAAGACTCTTTTATTATTGTATGAAGTTTCTAATTATTTTTTGAAGCTCCCTATTAATGAAATTTAGATTGCGTTATTTATTTTATTCACACAAATTTGAATAGTTCTTTATTAGATCCACCAGAAAAGGATATGAGTCTCTCTCTCTCTCTCTCTCTCTTTCTTAATGAGTATGCTATGTTATTCAATTTTAGGTTTGAAGCACACATGGAAGTTCATGTGGGATCCATTGATGAGGAGGATGATGAGCAAGGAATTGCACATATGATTGAACACGTAGCATTTCTTGGAAGTAAGAAGCGTGAGCGGCTTCTTGGTACAGGGGCCCGTTCTAATGCTTATACAGATTTCCACCATACGGTTTTCCACATTCATTCACCCACTAGGACAAAGGTTTGATATTTTTTATTTTTTCAGCTCCCTGTTTATAGATGCTGTGCTGTGGCTTGTTTGGTTTGTTTGTTTACCTCGTCTATTCGTTTTGTATGTCTAGATTTTTATTGTTTCTTTATTTTCTCTACATTTTTTGGTTGCATTTTTTTAGCACTTTTTAAAATCCAAATATCCTTCTGCAAATAAAATCTTAAACTAATCATAAGAATGACCTGTTCCCATTTTTATGCTGGGGCAGCCTATGATACAAACCCAGTTTTCAATTATTATATATTCTGTTTGTGTGTTTTTTTTTGTTTTAGTTTCTTAGTTAGGTTTTTCTCTGTTACATTTTTCATGAGGTTTGCTTTTCCTCTTTTAGGTTTGTAATCTCTTTTCCTATCTTAATACTCCTTTTTTTTTAATAAAAAAATTATCATATATTCTATTGTACTATTTTTTTTATTCAATAGGGATGATTCCCTTCTCTTAGTGGACCCAGCTTCGAGACCATGAGCATGGCAAAATCCATTTTGACCTCCATCCAAAGTATCTCCCAAATCTCATGCAGCAGCAATCGTCTCCTTGTGCTGGTTTCTGGATCAAAAGTGAACCCTTGTCCTATACCTTTTTGAGCACTTCACATAGGATCTACTATTATTCCCTTCCCAAGTAGCAGACTCCCTCCTTGCATCGACAACTTTCCTTCCATCTTCTTATCGCCCCCATCTACTTCGACAACCTAAATCTCGACCTAAACCTCGCTCACCATTGGAAAATGCAAATCACCAGAATCCTTACTTGCATCGACGGCTTCCCCCATCTTCTTACAGCCTCTGTCTACCTGAATCTCAACAAAAATCTTGCAAATCTTGCACTGTACCCTTATCAGTATCAACTAGTTCTTGCCCTGTAACCTAGTGATGTATGACAGTTTGCGAATTCTGAGATATAGAGAGAGAATTGATAGAATTTGAAAACAGAAGAAGAGAAGCAGCAGCAGCACCACCAGGAAGACAGAACAGACAGAGAAGAGAAGCAGAATTAGAAGAGAGAAGAACACATATGAGAGAGGAAGAAGAAGAAGGTAGGAACCTGCAGGAGAGAGAGACAGAGAGGGAAACTGCTGTAGTCTGAATTCAAATCAATAACTGTACAATTATACAACTACTAATACTAATACTAATACTAATACATATTTACATAAAAACCCCAATAAACAAGGAATTAAAAAATAACCCGTAAGTACTTAAATACACAAAATAAACCTAAAATAATCAAACTTATAAAACAACCATAAATATCCCAACGTAAAACAAAAAGTACTAGCTACTAAATAAACATCTAAAATTTTCCATTCATGGTTCTTCATCACCTAGCATCCCTTGTAAAGTTGTAATCACATTCTGGCCCTTTGAAACACAAAGCGTCTTGCTCACACTCGAAGCAGTCATGGATGAATATGCAACCGTGAAAAGTGAGAGGAAGGTGATTACCATCAGCTGGCTGGATGCTTTGACCTATTGCATCACAGAATTTGCAGGAAAATTTGTTTCCTACATTCTGTTGGTGAAGGAAGAGCTCGTGTGGGTGCTGAAGCTGACAGGGGTGCTATGTGCTGCCAATGAAGGGGATATAGCAAACTGCCGTGGAGTCATTTATTGAAAGGCAGACAACAGTGTGGCAATGGATGTTCTTTAAAATGGCATAAGCAGGTTCATTCGCTTGAAGAAGGGCAATAGCATGGTTGTTAAAATTGCGTATTGAATTGTATAATCGTATGATTCTATGATTCGAAATAACCCTGACGATACAGCTCCCATGGAAAATCGCATTTCAGTAGAATCATACCTGAATCGGTGGAATTGGAATTGTGAGTAGAATTGTAACGATTCTACAATTCTGCCTGGTATGGGTCTTTGTCCTCTTTGGGCTTGAATTGTGAGGCACATTATGTGTTTTTACTGTAAAAGAGGGCCCAAAGTTTTTACATTAAGCCCAAAATCTTGGAATCTAGGGCAAAATTGCTCCCAGAAGCTCTGTTAAACAGTTTCGGTGTTTGATTCTTCAATCAGCAGCAAGGCAGCAACCAGCGAACTCCCCCCTTCAAGCACTCTCGTCTCCCTCTGACTCTCTTCTACTCTAGTCGACTACTCCTGTAAGGCTGTAACAGTTCTGTTTGTGTTCGACGTGCAATTCAGCACTCGCAAGCAGCTCTGTTTGACAGCTGAGGTGTTTGAGACTTTGATCAGCAGCAAGGCAGCAACCAGCGAACCCTTCAAACACTCTCGTCTCTTCCGACTCTCTTCTATTCTAGTTGACTAGTCCTGTAAGGCTTCGATGTGCAGTTCAGCACTCGACAGTCAACTCTTCTGTTGGCACTAAGTTCCGATTGTTCTTTGGTGGTCGACTCCTTTCTTCAGTCCTCTTCTCTTTATCGAACACCTCAGCAGCCAGCAGAGTTAGCACTCTTCTCTCTATTAACTCCTTTCTTCCTCTTCTTTTTGCAGCTGTGCTTATTAAGCTTATACTCGTAAGAGTTGTCATAAAATTCCATATACATTTATTTTAAATATTTTTTAATTAAGCCTATTAATTGACTTATTAATTAATCTTATTATTGACTTATTAATTAAGCTTACAGTCTTAAGAATGTCATAAAATTCCATTTACATTTATTTTAAATATTTTTTTACACTGAAGGTAGAATCTAATGATTCTCGATCGATTCTACAATCCAATCCTGCAGACCCCTCCAACAATCCTACGTAGAATTTCGATTTTGACAACCTTGGGCGATAGAAAGAACTCCATTAACATAAGTATCCTTTAAGGAGACTGGAAGAAAGGGTGGAGGGATTTCCTTGCTGCGCTGCTGGAGCTATTGTCAACCTCGACAAGACATTCCACATTCAGTGTCCAAGCGTCTAGCTGGGTGGAAGGGAGCTCTTTTTTCCTTGGGAGGTAGGATTACTCTAATCTTGGCTTGTGTTTCTAGTATCCTGTTGTATTTCCTGTCTATTTTTAAAATTCCAATGGTGTTGCTAGTAAGATCAATAGGATTATGAGAGATTTTCTTTGGTCAGGGGTTGGGGGTTTTAGGGATCATTTGGTGAGTTGGGAGGTAGTTTTTAGGTCTAAACAGGAGGTTGGGTCTTGGAGGTTTGGTGTCTAAAAACACAACTCTCTTGGCCAAATAGATTTGGTGGTTCCCTTTGGAGGATTCTTCTTTGTGGCATAAAGTTATTAAAAGCAAGTTTAGACTTGACGGGAATGGGTGGGGGATACCAATTGGTTCTATATGTTCTTTGAAAAGCCCGTGGAAAGCTATTTCTCAGTTTTACCCTCTTTATTCTCCATACTAAATTTGTGTTTGGTAAGGGTTGTAGTATTTGTTTTTGGAAAGACCTTTGGTTGGGGAATATTGTCTTGTCCACCTTTTTTCCTCGCCTATTTCGATTGAACTCAGGACAAAATGATTTCATTTCCTCTTTCCTTGTTGATTCGAATGGTCATTTACCTTGGAATTTTCATTTTAGGAGATCTTTGAACGATAGGGAAACAAATGAGTTATCTTCATTATTGGTCCTATTGAATAATTGTTGGGTATTCTCAGAAGCTGATAGCCAATCTTGGCTCTTGGACACCTTGGATTCTTGCAAATCTTTTTGTGAATTCATTGGTGAGCACTAGATTTTCCTCCCCTCTACAAAACTGTTTGGAAGGCCAAAATCCCCCCTAAAATCAAAGCTTTTATTTGGTTTGTTGTGCTTAATAGGATAGATACCAACAACTTGCTGCAGTTTAGGAGGCTTTTAAAGGACCTCTTTCTATATTTATGCATGCTTTGCTTTAATTGCTCAGAATCTTCTCTGAATCTTTTGTTGCATTGTGATTTTGTATAGAAGTTTTGGAACAAGTTATTCAGTTATTTTGGAGAAAGTTGGATTTGTCCAAGGATAGTGGAGGAGTTTTTAGCTGTGTCGTTTGTTGGGTTTGGTAGGAAGAAGGAAGGAAAGGCGCTCTGGATTAGTGCTTTATTTGCAGTATTTTGGGGTTTGTGGAACGTAACTCACGTGTGTTTTTAGGGAAGAAACTAGCATTTTTGTTGGTGGGAGAATTTTCATTTTCTAGCATCTCTATGTTGTGTGGTTAATGGTAATTTCACGGGGACAGTCTTCTCGTATATTCACAGTCTTCTCGTATATTCAACAGGATTGGCTTTGTCTGTTGGCTTCTTAGGATGTGCTGATTTCTTTGGGCTGCTTTTTACATCTTTTGGTATTCTTATTTTGTTTTCCTTGGGGTTTCTCAGACTTAAGGAGGTGTCTCTTCTCCTGATCGTACATTCTTATTTTATCTAATGAATTTTTTTGCTCTAAAAAAAACCGACATTCATCAGTGGTAGGTGGCTTTGCTCCGACTGTGGACGTCTTTTGCTGACATGATCAAAAGAACTCCAGCAACAAGAGTGGATACTAGGAAGGAAATACCCCACAATCAAAGCGATTGGGGAGGTCTTTTGTCAAATACTGATCCTAGTCCCATGACTGGCGAGGATGGGGCCAGAAGGAAAGTTTTCGAATTTGCTGGGGAAGCCTCTATGGGGCTAAGAGGATCGCTTGAATTTTGGCAGGAAACTCAGAGGCCCAAGTCATCTGGGTAGAAAAAAACAAACTTTGTATGGGTTAGTAAATTAAGGGCCCCAATATTGGGAAGGATGGTGTTAAGAATTGAAGCTCAGAACCAATGTAGGCCTGCCTTTAAGATGGAGGAGGGACAACCAGAACAAGCTAAAATGGATGTGTTGGTTGGGCAGAGATCAGAGAACAGCCTGAAACTAGAAGGACCAGTGGCAGGGTGCTCTTTTAAAGAGGCTTATATAATCAACAAAGAACGAGATCTTAATTGCAAACAAGATAATCCTTTAAATGCAGCTCCTACAGAGGCGACAAACATTTTTTTCGAAATGGAAAATGGAAGATTATCTGCTGTATGATTCAGAAGTCATGGGAAGTATATGCAATTTAGAGAAGGAGCTCCTGGTTGATAAGATGAGAGCCTATTTTGAAAAGGAAGGCTTGGATCAATTGTTTGAAAGTTTTGACGGTGATCTTGAAGAGGATAAGGGAGAAAAAGGAGGCAATTTTGGTAGAGAAAGCTTTCTTTTGGATTCGGATCTTGCTTAAGCAGGTATTAATTCTTCTAAGCACAACCGTGACTTGGTTAAAGCTTTAAATAATGAGGGATCTTTGTCTTCCGACCTTGGCCATGGGCTCAATCGTACCTTGCATCTAATTCTGTTTTTTTTTTTTTTTTTCTGTAAATATATATGGAGTTGGAGGAAAATTGATTTTCTTATGCCTTCTCTAGTAACTCTATACCATAGGGAGGATTTTACTAGGGGAGGGCTGTGATTCTAGCTTTAAGGGAGGTGAGAGAGACAACGTAGACTTGCATAAACTCCTTGAGAACATGGGTTTGGAATTGTTAGATCTTGTTGGACACCTGGTTAGGTTTGAGTCCTAAGATATATGAGAGAAGGTGGAAGAAAGTCCAGAAAGTGCTCGAAAATTTCGTGTTGAGTATTAATTATGGGGAAAAGGTTTCGAGAATGGTGGTAAGTGCTTTAGATTATGAAGATGGTTGGAATCTTTGAGGTTTATGGGGCTTGAGGAAAAGAGGAGTTTGATAAAGGAGGTATTGGACAAGAATTCCCCTGATATCATTCTTATCCAGGAAACTAAGCTGGAATAGATTGATGGGTGTGTAGTCAAGACTATGTGGGGGTGGACACTGTATAGATTGGGAATTTGAACCTTTATTTGGCGCTTCAGGGGGTATCCTTGTCATATAGGATTCTCGCTCAATTTCTAAAGTTGAAAGTCTGAAGGGGTTTTTTTCTCTTTCAGTTTCATTCGAAGTGAGAGAGAGGGCAGCACCTTCTGAACCTCTTTGAGGAGTTTCTTTCTTCTTTTTTTTTTTTTTTGGGAAGAACTTTGTTCTATCTTTGGCTTTTGCTCTATTAGGTTGATCTTGGGAGGTGATTTTAACGTGATTAGGTTTCCTAGAGAGGAGGGGAGGGGGTGGAATTACCATGAGTATGCCCAAGTTTAATTCGTTAATTAGGGATTGTAGTTTGAAAAATATCCCTTTGGGAATGCTTCATTCACTTGGTCGGAGGGGGGGCATGAGCAGTAGTTGGTAGGCTGGATAGATTTTATTTTGTAGTGAGTGGGAGGATGAATTCCCCAATCTTTCCCAAATTGCCGTTCCTAGAACTACATATGATCACTTCCCCATTTTTTGGAGTCAAGTAAGGTGTCATAGGGTCCCACCCTTTCAAATTTGAGAATATGTGGTTGAACCATGGGACGTATAAGCCTTTGATTAGGGATTCTTGAGGAGAGGATGCGGAAATAGGTTGACAAGGTTTTAGATTCATGAGGAAATTGAAACAGTTGAAAAAGAAATTGAAAATTTGGAATAAGGTGGAGTTTGGAGACGTTAGAATTTGAAAATCTAAACTGTTTGGCGAGTTAAGAGGTCTTGGGTAAAGAAGAGGAGGTTATCCTTTCGGATAGTGAGGAGGCAAGAAGAGTTTCAATAAAAATGAGTTGGTAGAGGTAATTTTCTAGTAAATGAGGTGTTAGAAGCAAAAAACCAAATTCAAATGGGTTAAAGATGGTGACTTTCAACACATTTCGATGACTCACCTCTACCATGGTGAATCTTTGAACGGCCTCAACATGGATGGCGAACTCAAAATGAGAAATTGGTATTGGGGGATGAGATGTGGGTTAATGATATGTCAATGGTGTTGCCACAAACCTACTTTGTCCTTGGTGAGGTTAGGATTCCTATTTAATTACTACCGATTAATTTGGTCAACTAGCTATTTCTAGTGTCCAAACAATCGACAGTTAAAAGTCTACAAACCAAAGCCCAACTTCAAGAGTACATTTATGTGAAAGGTCCTAGCACCCCCTACGCACTTGTTCTATGAATGGTACCTACAAGGTTTCATATGATCATCGATCCATCGTCATTGTCCTTCATTTTATTGTGATTACCTTGCCATTAAATATTATTTCACCTTGCATTCCCACATTATTCTCATTAGAATCCAAGGCTTCCCTCACCTTAAAAAAAAACTGATGGGAAGTGTTACTGTGCCCCCCCTATGGCATCCATCATCAGATTATTTAGTTAAGATGTCTCTCATATTTTCATTCATCCAAACCATTCAAGATTCAGCTCAAGATTAAAAAAAAAAACAAAAACAAAATGTTTCACCAAAGATTCAATCACATTAGATGCATAACGACTCCGCATATCATTGAAGCAAGTTCACACAGTTCGAACTAGTAAGCACACCTCTAACCAAATAAAACATGATTGCTTTTTCATGTAAATTAATTGAACTTAAGCCCAATTTTAACATTTCATGCTTATGGATGGAGAATTCATGCAAAACAAATACCGAAGTGCACTCAAAATTCACTGTTTGCTGTGTTTTTGCCTTACATACTTAAATTAATGAATGAACAAGGTCCAAAAACACTTCAAAAAAAAAAAATAAAACATATTGGAAATTATTTTGTAAATTTTTGGTAATTTATGGAATTTTTTTGATTCTTCTTACAATTTATAAAGACCAAAAATAAGAGAAAATATACAAAAAATTCACTAAAATATCTTATAAAGGGCTAAAAACCCTAAAAAAGAACTAAACCTTAGGAATAATTCCTCTAAAACTTTAATGTAGCAAACCTTTGAGAATTTAAAAGAAAACCAATTTTGAAATTAAAAGAGTTAAAAAAAAGAAAGTACAAAATAAATAATAAATAAATAAAATAATTTTAAAAAGGGCTCTAAAAAAAGATTTTTTTTTGAGCTATCCTCAATTTTTGAGGAATCTATTGCAATTAAAAACTATTTTTGCCTATTTTTAAAACTAAAAACAGATTTATCAAAATAAGGGTGAAAAAGTTGACCTGTCTACATGGACTGGTTAACTGCTTTGGCACGGCCAACATGCATGCCTCGTCTTCCATCTTCTCCGGTGACTTGCCGAAGAGACACTGAAAACCTAGAGCTTCAAATGCATTTTCCGGCCTCTCCTGATGTCAAAACTGGGCTCCGTCAACGTTGTTGGACTCCTCTTGTGGTGGGGATTCATCTCCAATCCTCAGTGGTCAGAAATCTACAAAAAACAGAGGGCTCTTAAACGTGGCTGCCCATCACCAGTGACCATGGTGGCAGCTGGATTTTCTGCTCTTTTTGGGTTTTTCTATTGCCTAGAGGCATATTTGGGGTCCTTTAACCATGCTAAAATCCTTTGGACCACCTAAAACCTACCATGCACGTTCAAACTACCTCAACTCTCTCTCTCTCTCTCTCTCTCTCTCTCTCTCTCTCTCTTTTTGGGCTATTCTTGATCCTCTCTAGTCTAAAACCCGCCTCATTTGATCATGGTTGGGATCTATAGTCCTAAAACTAGCCAACTAGTTGATGATTTGTTCAAGAACACATGGAAACACCCAAACATGATAAAATTAAGGCCTTTTGATTTAAAATGCCCTAAAAAATTCAACCTTTAACGTGTTATAATGCAGAAAATTTTGAATCTTTAATTCTCATACCAAGAACACTATGAAAGCAATAATTTGGACGTACACAAAAAGGGTTATTGCATTTTAAATATTCATGCATGCTCACCTCATGATTCATGCAAAAATAAGAAGATTTGAAGTTGACCTTGTTCCTTTTGCTTTGATTCTTCCAAACCCAAGGTAGCTTTGTGTTTTCCTCCGGCTTGAATCTCCTATCTTCAAGATTCAAGCTTTCTTTTCCAATCTTATTCTCTTGCTCTCTTTCTTTTCCTTTCTTCTCTTTCTCTCCTCCTCTCTTGCTCTCCTTCTCTTCTCTCTTGGAGTGAACGTACACTCCACTTTAGAATTCAACGCATGCCCCCTTTTGTGCTCAACATATCCCCCTCTAGCAAGGGCTGTAGCTTCCTTCTTATAAAAAAGGAAAGGAGCTTGCCCTAACTTATCAATTCCAAAATGCCCTTTTAGAACAAAGGAAACCTCTTCCTTGTCATGAATGGGCTTTTGGCAACAAGAATTAGCTCCTCCAAGGGTAGAAGCTTATCCTTATCTAGGATAACTCCTAATTAAAGCTCAATTAAGTCTTTAAAAGATCAGTTGAAGACCCAAAGTTGAATTATACCAAGAATAGTTTGGGGCAAAAGCAGAGAGACTTCCATTAGACTTTCCTATTCTCCAATTAATTTCAATCCAGAAAAATTAAGTGTTTACAATGACTATAATTCCTCTTTTTTTCCATAGGCTAGCTAATGGGAACAAAAGTAAAAACCTGATTGGGGAGTTGGATATGAGGGATGTGAGGGTTACTAATTTATTAGTGTTTGATTGCATCTATCACCATTGAATGTTTTTTTTTGTAATTTGTACTTTGAGAAGAACCACAATAGGCTGATGATTTAGGGGTTAGATTGGGATCCTATTAACGATGATGAGATGCACTGGTTAGAGAGAACATTTGATGAGGAGGAAGTCAGAGAGGTGGTCTTGGGGATGGATAGAGATAAGGCATTGGGCTTGGATGGTTTTAATATTGCTTTCTTCCAAGATTGTTGGGAGATTGTTAAGGGCAATTCTTTTAAACTGTTCACTTATTTTTTTATGGGCATGGAATTCTGAGTAAGTGTATCAATTCCTCTTCTATAGCCTTTGATGCCAAAAAAAGATAGATCTTCCAAGGTTATGGATTTTAGACCTATTTGTCTTATCTCTAGAGTGTATAAGATTATTACTAAAATGTTAGCTAATAGGTTGAGTGCAGTGCTCAATGAAACTATTTCAAGTGCTTATAGATTCTACTGCCTTTGATGCCAAAAAAAGATAGATCTTCCAAGGTTGTGGATTTTAGACCTATTTGTCTCATCACTGGAGTGTATAAGATTATTACTAAAAGGTTAGCTAATAGGTTGAGTGCGGTGCTCAATGAAACTATTTCAAGTGCTTATAGTGCATTTGTAGGGTGGGGGGATGGGACAAATAGTGGACACTTTTTTGGTGGCCAATGAGGTGGAGGATGCTTATAGGAAAAAGAAGAGGGGGTTCATTTTCAAATTAGATTTTTGAGAAAGCTTAAGATGGAGTGGACTGGAGCTTCCAAGATAAGGTCTTTGTGAAAAGAGTTTTGGTGAGCGTTGGCACAGGTGGATTAAGGACTATTTGTCTAATGTGTTGTTCTTAGTTGTGAACCCAAATCTTGGTTTATTGCTTCGAAAGGCATTAGACAAGGATATCTGTTATCTCCCTTTTTGTTTGTCCTTGCAACTGATATCTTGAGTTGGATGGCGGATAGGGTGGCTGATAGGGGTTGGTGAAACAGTTAGGTATGGGGAGGGAGGGAGGTAGGTGGTGGTTTCTCATCTTCAATTTGCTGATGATACCATTTTCTTTCTTGAAGATCATAAGCCTTCACTTAGGAGAATTTTTGGGTATTCGTCAAGTTTTTGAGAGAGTTTCTAGGCTGAAAATTAATATAGGGAAGAGTGAGTCAACAACCTTAAATGTACCAATCAAGAGAACTAGTGATTGGGCTATAGACACGTGGGGTGTGGTCTATTGGGTTGACCCTTGACTTATTTAGGGGTTCTTTGATAGGGACCTAGAGTGGCGGATCTCTAGAATCCGGTAGTGGAAAAGGTGACGAAGAGATTAGATGGTTGGAAGGGGGCCTTTTTCTCTCTTGGGGGCACTTATTCAGACCTGTCATTCTTGCATTCCGCTGTAGTTTATGTTTGTTTTTGAGATTCCAGTGGGGATTGCTAGTAAGCTTGAGAGAATCGTAAGACTTGGTAATTTGGTGTCTAAAAACACTGTTCTTTGAGCTAAATGATTATGGCATTCCCCTTTAGAAGATAATTCCCTGTGGTATAGAGTTTTATGAACTAAGTTGAGTTGGATAAGAATGGGTGGGATGCCAATGTTGGTTAGTGATGTTCCTTGGGGGGTCTGTGGAAGTCTGTTTCCAAGATTTAGTCTATTTTCACCCCTTACACTAAATTTGAGGTGGGGAGGGCTTCTGGATTCCTTTTTGGGAAGACCCATGGCTTGGGGATATTCCTTTCTCCACTTCTTTTTCCTCGCCTTTTTAGATTGTGTTCTGAGCTGAATAGAGTTATTTCTTTTTTTGTTGACAATCTAAGTAGCTCTTTGGTCTCTTGGAATCTCCATCTCAGAAGATCTCTAAACAATAGGGAGATTCTGGAGTTGTCTTGTTGTCATTATTGAATAATTGCGACTTATCTTTGGAAAGGATGTTTGTTCTTGGTCTTTGGATGAATCAAGGGTGTTTACTTGTGAATCATTCGATGAATTCTTGGCCTAATCCAATTCTCCTTTTCCTCTCTATCCTATTGGAAGGTCAAAGTTTCCCCAAATATAAAAGCTTTTACTTGGTTGGTTGTGCTTAACAAAATTAATACCAATTACTTGTGGCAGATATGGAGACTTTTGAAGGCTCTCTCTCCAGATGTTTGCATGCTCTATTATAGGAATTCTGAGGCAGCATCCTATCTCTTTTTACATATAGGAAAGAGAGTGAACAACATGTTTGGTTTTATGGAAGAAAGTTGGGTTTGCCCAATTTTAGTGTGAATGACTTGTTAGCCGTCTCATTCACTGGCTTTGGAAGAAGGAAGGATAGGGCAGCACTGTGGAAGAGTGGGAAATTTGCAGTGTATATGGCTGGATCGTAGCACATGGATATTTTCTGGGAAGAAGTTAGACTGGCCACTGGTGTGGGAAAAGATTCTGTATTAGCTTCTTTTTGGTGTGGTGGGTTTGGAATTTTTAGGGAAGCTGTTTTTCAGGATTTAAATAGGGATTGGAGAAACAGGTTGGTTTAGATTTGTGTTGTTTTTAATTTTCTCTATTTTTTTTTTTCCTGGTTTGAACCAGATTTTCTTCGGGAGATATCTTATTCTCCTTCCTTGTAACTTCCTTCCCTATTAATGAAATTTCTTTTTCTATAAACTTTTTTTATTCAATTATCAAATAGTTTAGTCTGTTGTTGCACTTTTTTTTTTGTTTATTAAATTTAATGTAAGTTTCCTATTGCAAATAAATCACAAAGTTAAAACTGTTTACAAAAATGACTCATTTCTCTCTTCACTTTTATGCTTGAGGAACCTATGGAACTAATCCAATTTTCAAATATTATAGGTAAATATAATCTAATTAGTATTGCATGCCCTTTGAAAGCACATATGAACATCCTTCCTTAGGTGTCTTATTGCACTATGAATGCATCAGTATTGACAATTTTTTTTCTGAGTTTTTGCCTAATTGATTGGCTTAAAAGTTACAACTGGTGTATTTGTATGCATACTGATGGCTAATGGTATAATGTTTTATAGGACTCTGATGGAGATTTGCTTCCATTTGTATTGGACGCACTGAATGAGGTATGGATATCTGTTGAATTGATTAGTAAGGACTTTTCGTTAACTGCCTCTATTGGTGCTCTTTCTGTTTCCACAGGCATGGTGTCTGCAAGTCAATGGTCATGTTATATTGTCTTGAGGGTGATTTATTTAAATATATTTTTTAAAGCATACAATTATTTGCTGCATTGATATTGTCTCATCTGATGCGTTTTTGAAATGCTGCATTACAATTTTTTTGTATTGGAAGATGATACATCAAATATGTCTCATCTCTTTTAATATGTACAGATAGCTTTCCACCCAAAATTCCTAGCTTCTCGAGTAGAAAAAGAAAGGCGGGCTATACTGTCAGAATTACAGATGATGAACACCATTGAGTACCGTGTCGATTGCCAGGTTGTTGGGAATAACAGTCTTCATAGAAAAATACATTTAATTATTATTATTAATTTTGGTTAGTCATTGCATTCTCATTGCTGGTAATATCTTACCTTCTATGTTTTTTTTATGAGTGCAGTTGCTACAGTATTTGCATTCTGAAAATAAGCTGAGTAAAAGGTTTCCAATTGGATTAGAAGAGCAAATTAAGAAGTGGGATGTAGATAAAATCAGGAAGTTTCATGAGCGTTGGTACTTCCCTGCAAATGCGACTTTGTACATTGTGGGGAATATTGATAACATTTCAAAGACAGTTCATCAGATTGAAGTATGCAGAAAATACACTTAATTTATCTATTTCATATATTTGGCATGTGTATGTCTAATTTATCTATTTCATATATTTGGCATGTGTATGTCTAATTTATCTATTTCATATATTTGCATGTGTATGTCTAGCTTTGAAATTCTGTTATAGGATTAATTTACATAGCCAGTATCATGCAGGCTGTCTTTGGGCAAACTGCGACAGAAAATGAGACTGTTGCTGCGCCAAGCCCTAATGCATTTGGAGCAATGACCAGCTTTCTTGTTCCTAAGCTCTCACTTGGGCTGGTGGGAAGTTTATCTCAGGAAAAATCATCTATTTCTGTGGATCAATCTAAAATAATTAAAAAGGAGAGGCATGCTATTCGTCCCCCTGTTGAGCATAATTGGTCCATCCCTGGACACAATGAGGGTGTCAAATCTCCGCATATATTTCAACATGAATTGCTACAGAATTTCTCAATTAACATGTTCTGCAAGGTATCATGGGAGCTTAGTTAATTTTTATTTGTCTGTTACTAAATTAAGGAGGCATTCGTTTTTTGTGAAAACCTTTATTTTTTGTTGTATTTCTGAATTCCTTGCTGTTTGTTAATGATTCCGTAGTCTGCTTACAAAGTTCTAGCTTCTCAACAAAATTATGCACAAAAGAATCATTTTACTTATGATCATATTTTTAGCAGTGGCATCCAGTGATAATGACTTACAACCCAACATGTTTTGAATCCAAATGCTGAGCTTATAAGATCATGAGTGATCTCCCTATTTATGGTATGTGATTGCCTGTGACTCCGTTTGAAATCCTATGGAAGCACTGTACCCAGGAAACAATTAGTTTTGCGAAAATTGCCCTTTTAAGTGCAAGTAATGAACCAAAGGAGAATGAACATTTAGAAGATGTTTATAGGCGTATGTTCCATAATATAACCAAAAGAAGATTGCCCAGTGTCGGTGGAGTGAATGTTGTCTATTTCTTTTGAGGGTTTTGGAAGTAAGGAGAGGGCTGCACTTTGGAAATGCGGTATTGTCATAGTGTTGGGGGGGATTATGCTTGGAGTGTAATGCAAGGATATTTTCAGGGAAACAATTGAATTGGCAGCTGGTAAGGGAGAAGATTCTATATTGTCCTAAATCTATTTACTCATAGCCATTCCCGAGCCCGGATAAAGGAGCAGGGTTGCATTAGATAGCTGACAGCCAGCATAAAACTTGTAATATCTTTCTTAACATTAATCCTTACCAAAATTTCACTGGTGCGTCCCCTACAAGCGACACGTTGCACTTATACTAGGACTGCTGCCTGCTGCCTGCTGCTGATTGAACACTAGTCACCAGATGGACGGCTTTCCAGTGGTGGAACAAAAGAGAAATTCAGGTGTTGGGCTGCTAAACTTCAAAGAGGAGTAGGGGACTGAGGTGTCAAACTCCAGGGAAGTAAGGTGCAGATCCTGCTGAATCTGCTCATAGATGGGAGGCTGGGAGTTGTTTTGCCTCAATTTTTTAAGACTTTGGGCCAAACGTAAAACTTTTGGGGCCTTCAGAGTTAGAACCAATAAAAATTTGTATTGGGCCTTACTATTAAAGCCCCCCCTCGCAAAAAAAAAAAAGAAAACAAAACCAATCCAGGTAACAAAGAAGGATTGATACGATGCTTCTTATGATTCTATGATTCTGATTCTATTATTTTACCGATTCTTTTTTGATTCTACTTGATTCTGATTTTTGTTGCGACTTGGTTCGTTTGGGTGAATCTGAACCGCATAATAGTATTCTATGATCTGGATCGTGATTGTAATAGCTATGGAGGCAAGAAAAAATACGAAAGAGGCAATTAGTTAAGCTAAACATAGAGCTTATGATACTTTATATACTATACTAGATACTAAAGAAGGAGAAAGAGACATTTATAAACCTGTCAGAGCTGGAGAAAGAAAATGCAAATATTTAGTTGATGTAAAATGTGAAGGGACAAAAAATGATATTATCTTAACTAAAGAAGACGACATAAAAGAGAGAGGTGGCAGAAATACTTCAATAAGTTATTTAGTGAAAACCAAGCTAAAAGCTTGAACTTGGAAGCAACAAATGGGGAAAAGACTAAAAACAAAGAGATGTATTTGCAAAATTAGAGTTGTTGAAGTTAAGTTGGCTTTAAAAAATGATGAAAAGCAGGAAATCTATAGGAATGGATAACATGCCAATTGAAGTTTTTGGAAATGTTTAGGGAATAAAGGAAGTATATGGTTAACTAATCTGTTTTGACGCTATTATAAAAACCTATAAAATGTTGGAGAAATGGAGGAAAACATGTTAATACCTTTATATAAACACGAAGGCAGTATTCAAAATTGTAATTACTATTGCGGAATTAAGATTATTAATCATATAATGAATCTGTGAGAAAGGGTAATTGAACAAAGAATAGTACTAGAAAAGAGGGTTTTAAAGAATCAAATTTGTTTTATGCCTAGGAGGTCGACAACAGAAACTGTTTATCTTTCAAGAAGATAAATGGGAAATTTTAGGTTAAAGAAGAGGGACTTGCATATGGTTTTTATTGGCCTAGGAAAAGCATATGATAGAGTACTTAAGGAAGTTCTTTGGTGGGGTTTAGAATATGACAAGTTTGCGGTCAATATACTGAAGTCATTAAGGTGTACATCAAGGTTCTACTTTGAACCCGTGTATTTTTTGCTTTAGTCATTGATGAACTAACTAGGAATATCCAAAATGAGATCTCTTGGTGTATGTTGTTTGCAGATCATATTGTCTAGTTGTCTTGATTGATGGAAGTAGGAGAGGGGTGGAATCTAAGTTTGAACTTTGGAGAACCACTTTAGAGTCTAAAGGTTTTAGGATAAGTAGAAATAAGACATAATATATGTATTGTAATTTTGGTAACGTAAGGAGTATTGGAGATAAGGCTAAACTTGATATTCAAGAAATTAATAGCACTAATAGATTTCATATTCTTGGATTTATCATGCAAGCGAAAGCAGAAACTGAAAAGGATGTGATACATATAGTTAAAGCAGGATGAGTGAAATGGAGGAGTGTGTCAAGTGTGTTGTGTGATCGTTGAATACCATTAAATTAAAAGGAAAGTTATATAAGACAGCTATAAGACCAACCATGCTGTATGGATTAGACTGTTGGGCAATTAACAAATAACGTATACAAAAAGTAAAAATTGTTGAAAAGCGAATGTTAAGGTGGATGAGTGGTATAACATTAAAAGGTAAATTAAGTAACGGAAGTTGAAGGCAAGATACGGAAGGGGCCACTTAGATGGTTTGGGCATTTGAAACATAGGCTAAGTAGTACACTGGTGAGATGGAGTGAGTTAACTGCTCTTAAGCTAGCGGAGGAAATTATCCTTGATTGGGTGAACTGGCAGAAAATGATTCATGTAATTGACCCCACCTAGTGGGACTCGGGGCTCGTTGTTGTTGTTATTGTTGTTGTAGGTAGCCTTCCTAAAATTCTAACGTATAAAATCTAGTAACTAATCATGTCACTGTTTACAGTAGTGAGTTGAGGCCTGCTATCCTAACCCTGTACAAGTAAAAAGAAAAAAAAAAAAAAATCTTTTTATACCTTTCATTATTTGTGGCGTCTTATTTTACGCTCTTTATTTTTATTTTTATTTTTATTTTTATTTTTATTTTTTTTATATGTATTTGTTTATAACTCCTTTTATGATTTGGTTTTAGTGTAAATGTTAACCTTTGACAAGTGGGATCATATGGAGGCTACAATTTAATGGTTATCAATTGTGATATTTTCTGCAGATTCCTGTGAACCAAGTTCAAACATACAGTGACTTGCGAAATGTTCTAATGAAGAGAATATTTCTATCTGCTTTGCACTTTCGGATTAATACAAGATACAAGGTGTATTGCTATTGCCATAAATATATTTTCAGTTTTGTCATGAGTAGAGTTGATTTGATTGTTGCAAGTCATGTTTAGTTGTTCTTGAAATGAGATTGTTTATTGCTATGGCAATCCTCCCTTTTTAACTGGTTGTGGACCCATATGAAGCATGGAATAAATTAACTCAAAAATAGATGAAGCATGGAAATATGGTGATCAGATTTCTTTTGTTTTTCAAGGTTTCATTTGTTAGTAACCTTAGAAATTTAAAATGTATCACATTTAATTTTTTTTAGCTAAAATTAAATGTGATGAAGCATTAAAATATGAGCTGTGCCGCTGCCTGGTTCCATTCTTTTAGTTTTTTTTTAGGGGGAGGGGGAGTGTGTGCCGCTGCCTGATCTTGTTAGGGATTAGCATATTGTAATTTTTTGGTTATTTTATTTTATTTTTTTAAATTTATTTTGATCTTTGTAGGACATCTTGTTGTACCCTCTTGGATGATTGTTAATATATTTTTTCTCATCCAAAAATATATGACGTTTGACTGAGACTAAGCTACACTGGCATATAGTGCACCAGTGAGAAAGAGTGAGTTAGTTACTGTGGGGGGCAGTAGAAGGAGTAGGGGTAGACCTAAAATAACTTCGGAGGAGATAGTGAGTAAGGAGTTAATATCCTTGAATTTGTCAAAAGAAATGGTCTATGATCACATAAATTGGTGGAAAATGATTCATATAACCAACCCTACCTAGTGGGACCATGGTTTTAAATTGCAGTAGTGGGTAGCGTAACGTGACAGTAACAGGTGTAATGGGAAGCGGGAGTAGCGGATGTTACATAATGGGAAGCGGGTGTAACGGCCGTGAATTTTTTTGAAGCATGCACAACCTTGTGCATATTAGTATACTTGCATGTTTTAAGCTTTTAGCCCGCTTTAGAAAGAGTTTTAGGGTATTTTGGATCCTTTAGTTTGAGTAACTAAGTTATATGGTAAGGGCAACAAGTTTACATTTGTTTTAAACCACCATTGATAGAAAAATTATGTGTGTGCATATTTATACTTCTTATTGTTCTTATCTGCGATAAATTCTTATGTGTGCTAAATTAATTAATAAAAAAAATACATTATACACTCCATTAATCTATTAGACATATAAGACATGCGAATAATACAAATAAAAATAGCTAGAAAAGAAAGAAGATATATAACATAAATATCACATTACTAATATTACCAAAATAAAATATTTTCCTAACAAGTTAGTATTTTTAAATTGTTAATTAATGCATCTGTTATGAGTATTTAAAGAAATGGTAAATTTTGTATCATTGCCATCCTCATTATAATCTTTTTCCCCTCTCGCCACATGGTATATGATTTATGAAACAAAGGGAAAAAGTGAGAAGAAAAAGTAAAAAATGAAATAATTTTTTTGGTGTAACATTGTTGCGGTTACGTAACGACCGTAGTGGCCTTTGCGTAACGGTCGCAGTCCGTAACAGCCGCTACAACCGTGATTTTTCTTCCTAGCGATTTCGCGGTTTGTAACGGTATCGGTAACCCAAAAAACCGTTACGTAATGGTCGCGAACATTATTTAAAACCATGAGTGGGACTTAAGGCTTGGTTTTGTTGTTGTTGTTGACTGAGACTAAACTTTAAATAAGTTTTTTCTAAAAAAATATGCATAAAAAATTATTTAAAGACAGCTGGCATTTTCCTTCATATACATGAACAAATATTCAGAAAATAATATATGATTAGTGAACTCATACAAATGATATGTCCTTGATCAAATACTCGCATCATTTTGATATCAGTATATGGAGTATATACTGTCTAATCATTTTTATGTCAGTTTAACTTCTTTTCAGAAAATATTCATGCATACGCTCCAACCATAAACACCGTATGACTACAAAGCTGCCTACTTCCACAAAGCTGCCCTCTTCTTCCTTCTTCCAAAACATGCAAAGGAGATGGCTAAAAAATCTTCCACTGAAGAAATACAAACCCAACTCTCTTCCATGATACCAAACAGTTTGTTCCAAATCTTCCAAGCAAATTCGCAATGCAAAAGAAGCTGGGATGCTGTCTTAGAATTCCTATAATGAAGCATGCAAACATCTAGAAAAGAGAGCCTTCAAAGGTCTTCTATTCTGCTGGAAGTTATTGGTATTAATTTTTCTAAGCACAACAAACCATGTAAAAGCTTTGATTTTAGGGGTTACTTTGACCTTCCAAATAACAGGATAGAAAGGAAAAGAAGAGTTGAACTAGGTGAAGAATTCAAAGAATGATTTGCAATAAACACCCCCGATTGATCCAAAGACCAAGAACAAGCATCCCTTCCCAAGGACAGGTTGTAGTTATTCAATAAGGACGACAGTGATGACAGCTCCGCAATCTCCCTACCATTGAGAGATCTCCTAAACCTAGAGTGGAGATTCCAAGAAACCAAAGAGCTACTCAAATTGCAAACAAAGAATGAAGTTACTCTATTCAGCTAAGATTTCAATCTAAAAAACAAGGGAAAGTAGTGGAAAAGAAGCACTCCCAAGCCATGGGTCTTTCCAAAAACAAATTC
The DNA here is from genome assembly GCF_029873635.1 of Malania oleifera. NCBI lineage: Eukaryota > Viridiplantae > Streptophyta > Magnoliopsida > Santalales > Ximeniaceae > Malania > Malania oleifera. Next base: position 109,765,543 of record NC_080424.1, read on the forward strand.
GGGAACCCCTCCCCACCTCAATTTTAGTGTGAGGAGTGAATAGAATAAATCTAAGAAATATACCTTTATGGACTCCCCAAAGAACATGTCAAAGTAGCATTAGTGTCCCACCCCTTCTCATCCAACCCAAACTTACTTCATATAACTCTATGCCACAAGGAAGTTTCTTCTAAGGGGAAACACCATAACCATTTAGCTAAAAGGGTGATGTTTTTAGACACCAAATTACCAAGACTCTGCCTCCCGTCCTTTTTAGACCTATAAAGCTCTACCTAGTCCACTAAATGGTCCCTACGACTCCCTACACCAGACCACAAGAAATCTCATGATTCTCTCAAGCTTACTAGCAATCTCCATTGGAATCTTAAAAACAGAAAAGAAATACAACAGAATGCTAGAAAGACAGGCCTATATAAGCGTTATTCTACCCCCAAAAGAGAAAAGGACCCCCTTCCAACTATCTAATCATTTTGATGTCAGAAAATATCTGTACATAGAGTATATTGAAATTTAGTCATATTGTCAAAACAATAATTATTTTGCAACAAAGATGCATACAAATCAGAAGATGTATTTAGAACTTTAACGTTTCTTGCTCTAGCAATTTTCTATTAATATATTTTTTCATGTAAAACATTTTTTTTTTCTGCTGAAAGAATTGAAATTGTGATTCAAAAAATGAAAAAAAAACTGGGAATTTTTTTTTAGTTTTCGCTCATTTTCCTTAATTTTCTCAATAACCAAACACATAACAACAGATGAAAAATTAAAATAAAAAGATTACCAACAAATTGACTTATCTAATGTATTTTGGATTGACTTCTAGAGGTAATCTTGAACAAAATTACTAGGACACTCTCCTCTCATCTTTATCTTTGTGCATCTATTCAAAATGATTGAATGATTCAAAAACACACTATAACTCCAAAATGGAAGCACAATTCTACAGTATTTGATTTTATAGCAAAGATTATACCTTTGTGGCAACCTTGGATAAAATATGGCTTGGGACATTTAACAAGTACTAGGGCTTCAAATTTCCTATTTAGAGAAAGAGAGAGGATGATTTGGTTGGGCAATACAACAAGCATTAGCAACGGGGAGGAAGACAAAGTGATGGGCTGTTCAACTAACAAAGAGACAAAGGATTAGCTTATTCATTTGACCTAATAATCGAAAGCAATCATTTAGGAAGAACAAAAGGCATGGGGAGAAACAAGAGGCATAGAATAAAATAGATTGTTTTGGAGAAAATATCCTTCTCAGCTCTTACAATTGACACATGGCACAGCAATGACTTATTCTCAATCCACTTCTCAATTCCTTACTGTGTTTTTTTATTTTGTGCTGTCGCACTGTGTTAAATATTTTGCAGATGTGGAAACTTCTTATCAGAGTCACTTGTCAGGCTGAAACTTATATATATATATATATAAGTTGCCTGCAGTAGAGTGAGCGGCAGTCTTCAACCTATATTTTACTCACTGTTATATCCTTTCATGCACTTCTGTTTAATAAATCATTAGTGTTGCCTTTGGCTTTTCTCTGAAACATCCTTGGATGCTTTAAAAGATCAATGTTTTGCTTGCCAAGATAATTGTTGCCCATCTTTTGTGAACTTATCCAGGTTGATAAATAGATTTGTGTTTCCATTGGTTTCTTTCAGAGAGAATGCTAACTTTTGCATTTTTGGCATTACATGGTACCAAGTTATGCCCATCTTTCTGAATTTGACCATGTCTCTTCGTACACCTCAACCAGCAGTTCAATTATTTGGAACTTCTTAACTGATCTAATGCTTGGAATGCAGCTATCGGCTTGTTAATTGTTTGATGCCTGTGTGCGTGTGCATGTACGAGAGAGTTTACTTGTTGTAGAGGATTGTGGCATTTGTTACTTGTATGTATTCTCTTAAGGATTAATCACTAACTAAAGAAAAAATCAGAGTTCAGATCCTCCATTTACTTCAATTGAATTGGATCATAGTGATTCTGGAAGGGAAGGCTGCACCGTCACTACTCTCACAGTGACCGCAGAGCCTAAGAACTGGCAAAGTGCAATTAAAGTTGCTGTTCATGAGGTTGGTTTGTTTGTTTTTTTTTTTTTTTCCTGTTTCACTCTGCCTTTACCAACACATGTTACATGTGAAGTTCTTAATTGGATAGGATGTTTTTGTTATCTAGCATGTTGTGTTTGATTCAGGTTCGAAGGCTTAAAGAGTTCGGTGTTACCAAGGGTGAATTAGCTCGCTATATGGATGCGCTACTAAAAGATAGTGAACAGTTGGCAGCTATGATTGAAAATGTGTCATCTGTGGATAATTTGGATTTTATTATGGAAAGCGATGCCCTAGGCCATATGGTGATGGATCAAAGACAGGGACATGAGAGTTTAGTTGCTGTCGCTGGAACAGTGACTCTTGAAGAAGTAATTTTTGTTCTTGTTTAGATTTGAAAAATTATCAAAAGTTCTACTGTATTTGTGTTCTACATTTTCAGTTTTTCATTTTGAATTGGCAGTATCTTTATTCCTTGGTCATGGGTTATTCTCTAATATGCTCATGATTGTTAAGAGGTCCCAATTTTGTATCAATTGCATCTTATTTTTTTTAAAATACTAACTTTCATGAATATTGAATGCCACAATTGACTGCTCATTAGTTTTTCCAGGATTGGAAAAATCTATACTGTTCTCGACAAAATACATGGATTTGTTTTTCAATGATACTGGTGAATTTGATGACATGCACGATTACTACCTTTTTATTAGTTTTCTCCAGAGGATTTTTCTCCCACATTTCTTTTGTAAATATTTATAGGATTGTTTTCCAATGTTGATGCTAAAGGGTACTGGATCAACAACTCACTTTTAACTATCAGATCTGTTGACTTCTTCATCTGGGCATGGTATTTGGTAGATCTGTATTTTGTAAACTGTAGCCAATATTTCCTATAATTTTTAATATTTTGGGTTGTAGGTCAATTCTACGGGAGCAAAAGTGTTGGAATTTATCTCTGATTTTGGAAAAACTACGGCACCTCTTCCCGCAGCAATTGTTGCTTGTGTTCCAAAGAAAGTGCATATTGATGGTGCGAGTGAAACAGAGTTCAAAATATTGCCAAGTGAGATTACTGCTGCAATAAAATCTGGCTTGGAGGAACCGATTTTTCCTGAGCCTGAGGTGTTGAGACCTTTTCTGCTTTCTCCTTGAACATTTATTACTTGGTATTTATATAAACTCATCTAATGGAAGTAGAAATGGTCACTGATATTATGCTTCGTTGCACAGCTTGAGGTGCCAAAAGAATTAATACCTTCATCTCAGCTGCAAGAATTGAAGCTGCAGTGCAAGCCTTTCTTTGTTCCTCTAAATTCAGAATTAAATGTCTCCAAAGTTTATGACCATGAAACAGGAATCACTCAGCGCCGTCTTTCAAATGGAATTCCTGTTAACTACAAGGTATGTCTAATTGTGCCTGCGTTATGCTGTCTACAGTGCAAGAATATTAAAATTCTGAGGTGTATTTTTCCTGAATGAGGCATTTTTGTTTCAAATTTTCACTTCCCCAGGGAAAAAAGAAAAAGATATTTTGTTCATCTTTATATATAATGAATGAAGTATGATAGTAGAAATGATGAAAATTTGTTTAAGACATCTAATTGCTGATAAAAGGGGAGCCTTATACGCAAACCTCCCCCCTATGGGGGTCTAGGGAAGGGGTGGAAGACGATGGGTCTGTGGTACCCAAATTTATCTTGCATTTTCAAGAGGCTGTTTTCATGCCTCGAACCTGTGACCATGGTCTTAAATTTCCACGAAATTGTCAAAATTTTTGTCAAAATTTATGGTCTATCACCCTCAAATCAAAATGGCAGTCGATTTCCGTCTTGCTGATTTCCATCCAAATTTCAATGAGTCATCCGAAATTTCTCAAAATCTAGAAATTTTAGCGAAACTTGTCAAAATTTTAACTATACAATGAAATTTCCTTGAAATTCAAAAGAGTTTCAGAAGTGAAGTGAAATTTCTCTTGTAATTCGATTTTTATATAGAAACAAAAGATTATTATGAGGGCTTTTGAAATTATATGAAAAACAAAACTTACAACAACCTTTTATTTAGCTATCCATCTCTAAATTATCATTATTTGTATAATAAATAATATTTAAATGATTTATGAATTTCATTTGTATTAATTGAACATGTTTAATGCACATTATCTTGCAAATATGTTTGATACAGATTATGTTACCAATTTTCCTCCTCATATAGAATATAGATGTATTTAACTTGTAATATTAGTCCTAAACTTACATTATTATGTTTATTAACCATTTGTAAGTTTTCATAAAAAAATTCCATGCTTTACTACTAATTTCCATTATTTTTTCAAATCAACATCAAAATTGAAATTTCCGTACTTTTGGAGCTTTGAAATTTGAGTCGAAATCGGAATTTAAGATCTTTCCCATTACGTCCAAGTCACATGGCGACAACCAAGGTATTAAAATTCGATTTCAACTCAAATTTCGAAGCTCCAAAAGTACAAAAATTTCAATTTCATTGTTAATTTTGATTTCAATTTGGAAAAATAATGGAAATCAGTAGTAAAGCATGCAATTGTTTTATGAAGCTTTGGAAATGATTAATAGACATAATAATGCAAGTTTTAGGACTAATATATGACAAGTAAATGCATCTACGCTGTGTATGAGGTGAAGTTGTAATTTAGTATGTGCATCGGACATATTTGTATGATAATGTACATGAAACATATTTAGTGAATCAATTAATACAAATGAACATGCATCGTTTAAATATTATTTATTATACAAATAATGATAATTTAGACATCCATGGTTAAAAAAAATGTTGTTGTAGGTTTATTTTTTCATATAATTTCAAAAGCACTTGTAATATTCTTTTGTTTCGATAAAAATAAATAAAATAATATAAGAAGAAATTTCACTTCACTCATAATCTCTCATTTGAATTCCGAGGAAATTTCATTGCATGGTTCAAATTTCAACAAGTTTCGCTAAAATTTCGAGATTTCAATAAATTTCGAATGGTTTGTTGAGATTTCAATGGAAATTATGCTAGATGGAAACTGACTGCCATTTTGATTTTGAGCTTCACATAAATCAGAAATTTCAACGGAAATTTTGACAATTTCGTGGAAATTTAAGACCATGGCGACAACTCTACAGCTGTGCCAAGGCTCGCCTTCATCTATTTGCTGATGATGCACTAATTTCCTACATTAGAGGGACTTGCTTGTGCTCTGCATGCTCTCTCTCTCTCTCTCTCTTGCTACAAGTTTCCTTATCTTGTTTCTATTTTTTATTTTTATAATATTTGAAACACCTTGGTAAATTAATTATACTATTGTAATGTTGAGAAGATCTCAAGAAGTGAAGCCCGGGGAGGTGTGATGCGGCTTGTAGTTGGTGGCGGACGAGCTGTTGAAAGTTCTGAGGCTAAGGGAGCTGTTGTTGTTGGTGTTCGAACTCTTAGTGAGGGTGGTCGTGTTGGCAACTTTTCAAGAGAGCAGGTAAACAAATAGACATTCTTTTATTAGATTTCTCTTGGTACTTCTTTTTCAGGTGAACAAATATATTCTTTCGTTGGGTTAATTGACATATCCAAATGAGGTTTCTTTGTGTGTCTTGTTTATAAATAACATTCTCTTGATGGATATAACTAAAGATAAACTTCCCCAAATATTCCCTATATATATATTTTTAATCAGCCAAGAAAATTTAATAAAAGGGCATCAAGGGGATTCCACCCGAGTACTAACAAATAATAGGAATTCACCCACATTCCTGGGTGTCAAAAAAGTCAAGAATGTCTGGAGTATCAGTAAAAAAAGATCCACTCCGCCAACTGGTAGTCCAGTCTTTAATAACATGTAAGGGCGTAGACGATCCTTTGAAGGCTATCCCATTTCCTTCCCTCAAAACAATCCAAAAGACGGCAAGGGGAATGAGGGACAAAGCTTTCCTCTTTCCTTGCTTCAGCAGGTGCCTCTTCAAACCCAAGTTCTTCCACTGTTCTGTTGTAACCCTCTGCTGCCCGATCAGAGAAGTGGCCAAGTTCCAAAAATTTCTGGTCCAGGAGCGGCAGAAGAGGATGTGATCAAGAGATTCAGAATTTTCTGAACACATGAAGCACCTGTTAACTAGGAACAGCCTCCTTTTCTGCAGGTTATCAGAAAAAAGAATCTTTCCATGAGTTGACTCCCATGCGATGAAAACAACCATTGTAGGGGCTGCTTTTTACCAGATGGGCTCCCAGAGGAAGTTGTTGCTGGTTGCAGCTAGAGTAGTATTTATGTAATAACCTATTGTTTTTATCCAAGATTAGCTTGGTATCATCCACAGGAATTGTTCAAATATTGGATTTTGTACAAGCTTGAAGCTACCATAAGATTTTAAACTCGAACACCATGTGCTTCTTTGAAGATCATATTTTGAGCAGTGATTCCCATCCAAAGATGGTCCTTGCCTTTCATGGATCTCCAAAGCCATTTCCAATGAGGCCTTTATTGATCTTGACTTGTTCTTTTCTTATGTTTAAAGATGTGTTAGTGTGTGTCTAATTGCTATCTATTTGGTTCAAGGAATCAGCGTGGAAATCCTATTCCTAAGCATAGGATGCCCTTCCCATGGGAATCTAGATTACTAAAAACAAAGATGGGAATGTTTTGAGGAGTAAGTAGTTCTCAGGAAACCCAACTCTCGCCATGCAGCATTCCTGCAATGAACCAAATGCCAGCATTAAGGATTCCCAACTCACGTTCGTGGGGGAATTGTCAAGGATTCTTTGAACCAAACACTTAGTTAGGGTGATCTCCTTGATGAAAGGATGACTTGTGTTTATTTAAATGAGGTAGGACTGTATATTCAAATAATTTCAACTTCTTTTTCCTTCCTTTCTCAAACAAGTTTCATATCTTCCTATTGTTATTTTTTGGGCATTGATTCACATTTCATTCTGCTCCTCTATGAATGTGTTGACAAAAATATACTGCTGTGCGCAAATCTAGGTTTCATCTTGGAGTAGAATCTAAGCTAGAAGCCCAGAACTATTGAATGAAGCCTTGGAATCGAGAGGTTTCAAGACATGAAATAAAATCTTAGTAATCCTAGGAGGACAAATGAAGAAAATTTTAAACATGATGGTCAAGAAATTAGTATTAGTAGATTTTGTCACCTTGGATGTATTTTTTTAATAATAATAATAAAAAAAATGGCAGCTTGGTGCACAAAAAAACAAGCAGGGACTAGAAGTCCACCAAAAAAACAAAAAGAAAAGAAGAAGAAAAAAACAAAAACAAAAAATCGAACATCACACCATGAACCTAGGCAAAATTGACCAAGAAAATCCCTTTTCAGACCCTTTCCATCATAATTTAGCGAGCTCTTCAAATTCTCTAATTCCCTTGGACCCTTCAATTTACGACTTTAGCCACCATCCATGCGAACCTCCTCTCCTCCAATATTACTGAACTTTAAATCCAACTTATCCAAAAAATCTTGAGCCTCTAAGTGCTCCTTCGGAATTTTCTTTATAGGAGTTGGCAATATTCCATCCCTTCGCTGTAAATTGTTGACCAAAGCATCATATTCAAAAATACACACTTACTGCAAACCTTCCAATGGTGCAGGTTGAATGTATGATAAATCCCCTACATCGTCGCAAGAATAAAAAATGTACCCATATTGTTTTCGAGTCTCATCCAACAACCACCGTATAGAGCCATATTCATTAAAATCATCACTTTCTGAGTCTAAAAAAAATCCCCCATTTCTTTACTTTCTTTTTTTTTTTCTTTCAATGCTACACCCGACCACCTCCTTTGTTGGAGAGTCTTCCACTATTTTAAGTTCTTCTCCAGGGTCTCTCCTTAAAAATTGTCCCTATCACATTAGAATTTTCTCCTCATCAAACACCTTCCTCATCTTGGCACCTATACAAGCTCTCTAATAGTACCCGCATCAGGAAGTGTGCATCGTACACCGAATCGTACCCGACATTGAAAAACGTGAACCAAATATCGAACTGTACTCGCATCGGGAAACGCGCACTATACATCAAAAAGTGTGCCACACATCGAACCGTACTTGACATCGGAAAACGTGCACCGTACTTAAAATCGCATATTAGGAAATGTGCATCGCACAGTGAACCATACCTGACATCAGGAAACGCGCACCGTACATCGAGAAAACATGCACTGCATTGAAAAACGTGAACCGGACATTGAACCATACTTGACATTGAGAAACGTGCACTATACATCGAACTGTTCTTAACATCGAGTTACGTGCGTCGTACATCGAATCGTACCCAACATCAAGAAATGTGCATCGTACACTGAAGCACACATTGAGAAGCGCGCATCGAACATCAAATCGTACCCGACATCGAGAAATGCGCACCGCACATAAAATCATAGTTGACACCATATAATGCGAATCGGACATCAAATCATACTCAGCCTCAGGAAACCTGCGCCGTACATTGAATTGCATGTTGAGAAATGCCCAACGCATACCGAATCGTACCTGACAGAAGGAAACGTGTGCCGTACAACGAATCAAACCTTACATCGAAATACGTGCATTGTACATCAGGAAACACGCACAGTACATCGAATCATACCCAATATTGAGAGAACATGCACAGACATCGAAAAACATGAACCGGGGATCAAACCATACTCATCCTCGGGAAACGTGCACCGCACATCGAATTGCACATCCAAAGATGCGCAACGCATACCAAATCGTACCGACATCGAGAAAAATGCGCTGTACCTCAAACCGAATTCGACATCGGGAAATGTGCGCTGTACATTGAATTTGACTTGACATCAAAATACATGCATCGTACATTGAGAAACGTGCATCATACATCGAATTGTACCCGGCATCGAGAAAACATTCACCAACATCGAAAAACATAAACCGGGCATCGAACCGTACCTGACCTCAGGAAATGTGCACCATACATCGAATTGCACATTGGGAAATGCGCAACGTGTACCGAACCGTACTTGGGGTCGAGAAAGGATCGAGCTCGACATCGAGAAATGTGCGCATCAACAAACGTATGCATTGGGAAATGTGCACTTTTGGAAAACGCGTGCATCGGGAAGCGTGCACTTTGGGAAATGTGTACGTTGAGATACATGCACCACGACTTGAGAAGCGTGTGTATAGGGAAACATGCACATTGGTAAATGTGCACATTGGAAAACATGCATTTAAAGAAGCATGTGCATGGGGAAACATGCGCATTGGGTATCGTGCAGCTTGGGAAATGTGCACATTGGGAAGCGTGCGCTTTGGGGGAATGCATGCCTTTGGAAGCGTACACATAGGGAAACGTGCACATCGAGGAATGTGCACATTAGGAGGCGTGCGCATTGGGAAGCACTCGGCTAGTAAACGTGCGCATTGGGAGTGTGCACATCGAGAAACACACACCATGACGCGGGAAGTGTGTGCGCTGGGAAGCATGCGCATGGGGAAATGTGCACCTTGGGAAGTGTGCGCTTTGGGAAACATGTGCAATGGAAAATGTGCACCTCGAGAGGCATGCGCATTGGGAAACATGTGTGCATCGGGAAGCATGCACTTCAGCAAACGTGTGCATCAAGAAATATCCACCTCGAGAAGCGTGTGCCTTGGGAAACGTGCCCCTCGGGAAGGTTTTTTTTTGTGTTTACCTTTGGGGGTGTAGTTTTTTTTAGGAGTTAAAGGGTACAAATCTAGAGGTAACACTAGTTTAACTTTTTGGGTTCACCTTTTAAGGTGTAATTTTGTTTAAGAATTTAAGGGTACGAAGCTAAGGTAACACCAGTTTATCTTTTTGGGTTCACCTTTAAGGATGTAGTTTTGTTTAAGAGTTTAAGGGTACAAATCTAGTGGTAACACCTGTTTAACTTTTTGGGTTCACCTTTTAGGGTGTAGTTTTTTTTAAGAGTTTAAGGGCACAAATCTTGAGGTAACACCAGTTTATTTTTTTGGGTTCACCTTTTAGCCTTTTCTAAAATGGATCACTCTAATGACCAGTTTCATATTTTAAATGATGTTTCTAAAGCCCAGGAGGGAGATGGGCATTATAATGAAGGCCAAGGGGTTTCTTGTAGCAGCTATTTAAGGGTAGAGGAACCCGAGAACATACATGAGAAAAATGTGAGGACAAGTGGGGTGGTTGTGTTGAGAAAGGAAAATTTTGCCAAAGAGCAGATTGAGGAAAATCTTATTAATGGTTCAGGCCAAGAGGTAAATACTTATGGGAATTTACTTAATGGAAATGAATGTAAGTCAGTTACGGTTATGAAGGTTTACAAGTGCTGATCAGCTAGGAAGTAGGGGAAAGATAAGAAAAATCTGCTTGTAAACAATTCTATGAATTCAAACTTACGGGGAGGGAAAATTCTTAAAAATAGATGATGAGGGAATTTTTATGTTGTGGAAACTCAAAAATGTTCTGTGGTTGATATGGAGAAAAGTGTGAATAAAATTTGGGGGGAGAAAATATGGGAGGTTATCTCAAATAAGGATGGTGATTTTGAAAGTTAATTGTTGGACGAGATACACAAAGATCTAGATTATGGGTTGGATTCATCTGATGTTTTGGTGGATATTACTTATGTGCCCCCTTCTCTGCTTGAAGGTTTAGAGGATGTTTTTATCTTGAGGGGTAGCTGGATGAGAGTTTGGTTATGAGTAATCAGTGTAAGGATGGGGTACTATCTATTCCTGTGGAGAAGATTAGTGAGAAGAATGTTGCTATGAATAATCAGCGTATTGATGGGATACTACCTCCTCCTGTGGGGAAGATCAGTGGACAAGATGTTGTTGTTCAAAGTATTTTGGATAAAATGGGATTGTGGATGACTGGTCATGGACGGAATGAAGTTCGATTGGATGGAGCTAAATGTAAATCTAATAAAGTTCAACAGGAATTAGTAAGGCTCCAAAGTTCTGTCAATTACAAAGGGAAGGGTTTTAAGAGGGCTTTTCTTAATTAGGATTTTTTTTTTTGTTTTTTTTGTTTTTAATTATTTTTTCCTAGGCTTTTTAACTTATATTTTTCATTCTTTGTTTTTGGGTTTTGAGGATCTCTTGTCCTCCCTTAGCTTTGTAACTATCTTTATTCTCATTCTTAATATGTTTCTTTTGCTATCGAAAAAAAGAGAGAAAGATTGTTGTGATGTAGAATAACTTCAAAATTAAAAGAAAAATTCTATAAGATGGTGACTAAACCATGTGATAATTTTAGAACATTGGATGACTAAAAACAACATATCCAAATTGTAGATGTGTTTGAAATGAGAATGTATAGATCTGCAATAGGCTAGGTGCAGTGCTTGGAGAAGATTAAGGATTGGCAGTTGAGATGGTTTGGGCACTTGCTACGTAGTCAAGTAATACTCCAGTGGGAGTGATTTAGTTAGAGGTTGTAGGAGTGGTAGGGGTAGACCTAGAATAACTTGGACTAACAGAGGAAGAAAGATTTTGACAATGCTTCAAATTTTTGAGGATGTTTTCCATGGATCGTGCAGAATTACAGAAAATTATTTCTTGTAGCTGAACCCATCTAGTGAGACTTAAACTTCGTTGTTGTGCCTTTTTTTTATATTTTTGGGTGTATATTATTCTCTTCTGCAGATTCTTCTATGGTGTTCATTTATGAAGCAAATTGGATATCATAAATTTTGATTATTTCCCATTACCTATGTTATTAGAGAAATTCAAGGTCAATATGTAATAGCTTCAAAATATGGTAATTAGTTTCCCATTCAAATCTTTTGTGTTTCACGATTTATAAATGTTGCCTATGTTGTGAGCGACATTCAAGTTCTAGACATATTATGCTTTGAAACATGTTACTTTCACATTCACATTTTTTCCCCAGTTTGGTTTGGTTACTGCACTGCTATTTCAGCATGTAGTTATTACTAGCTAATTAAATGTTTATTCTTCATTGTTGGAATAGTTCCCTGGCTGGTTATGCTGGTGGTGACTCACATGTTAATATGCTTCTCCAGGTAGAGCTTTTCTGCGTGAATCACCTGATAAATTGCTCTTTGGAGTCCACTGAGGAATTCATATGTATGGAGTTTCGTTTTACTCTAAGGGATAATGGAATGCGTGCTGCATTCCAGTTGCTTCATATGGTACTTGAGGTAACAAAATTCTCTTACTTATCCTTTCTAGCAATCTAGTTTATTTATTTATATCTAATTGACATAATTAACCAAAACCTAATTGCTGCTATAATGTGCAGCATAGTGTTTGGCTAGATGATGCATTTGATAGAGCAAGACAGTTATATTTGTCATATTACCGTTCCATACCTAAAAGCTTGGAGCGTTCAACTGCTCACAAGCTTATGTTAGCAATGTTGCATGGAGATGAGCGGTTTGTTGAACCCACACCAAAATCACTGCAAAGCTTAACTCTGCAGTCTGTAAAAAATGCAGTGATGAATCAGTTTGTTGGTGATAACATGGAGGTGTGCAATTTTCATTTGTTCATTTTTCTGATGAACATCGTGTGTGCATGTTAGGTTTCTTATCATATTAAGGCTGCATTTATCTACTCTTAGGTAAGTATTGTCGGGGACTTCTCAGAAGAGGATATCGAGTCTTGCATTCTTGATTACCTGGGAACCGTGACACCCGAAAGGGTTCGTAAGACAGAGGATGGATCCAGCCCCATTACTTTTCGACCTACTCCATCAGATTTGCAGTTTCAGCAGGTGAAAAACTCTTACTATTGATACTCTGATAGTTGGCGTTTGTCTTTTGGCATCATAAAAATTGGCTTGTCTAAGTGTTTTGGTTCTGTTCCTTGAACCATGTAAACTATCTAAATGATTTGCTTTTTGACAGGTTTTCTTGAAGGACACTGATGAAAGAGCATGTGCATATATTTCAGGCCCTGCACCTAATCGTTGGGGTTTTACTATTGAAGGAAAAGACCTGTTTCAGTCTATTAATAATCTCTCAACAGTGGATTGTGAGTTTCTGAATCGTAATTTATTGTGGTTTTCTAGTTATTTGAAAAAAAAAAAACTCATAATTTATTTTTGTTGATCCATTGTTATTAAAATTATACAAGAATTATACAACTTGATTTGATTCACTAGTTTACAGATTTGCCTATAGTGGGCTAGTGAAAGTAAGCAATTGAACCATGAATCGTACAGTCCTCGATGCAAATCTTACCTTTCACAATTCGGTAAACAGCTGAGTTAGACCTAGATCCAGCAGATCCAATTGATTCCTAGTCAAATTCAACTATCCAAGCCATTATTTTCATAATCAAAGGCCTTGCAATCATTTTTGAATGGCCTCTACAATTTGAATGAACAAAATCCACTTACCTTTGAATTTGTTCCAATAATTTAGGTTCAGGGTTTCTGATGCGTAAGTTTAAAAATCCAATTAGGTCATCATTTGTTTGATTCTATTTGACAATAGTTCACTTGGAAGCTAGTGTTTGGATGTAAAGGTTTTTTATATTTCAAAGGCATATTATTTTTTTTATTTTAACTTTCTACTACATATAGATAATATTTTACAAGGGATACTAACATCTGAAAAAACGTCCATAGAGCTGATTTAAATGGACACATTGGGAAGGATAATATAGGTTATGACGGGACACAGTGGACATGGGACATGGAGATAAAAATGAGGCCGATGATAAAATTTTAGAATTTTCCATGTTTTACAATTTATTTATATTGAATACTTGCTTTATAAAAAGAGGAGCACTTAATAACTTTCAAAAGTGGGCAATATAAAAGCCAAATAGATTTCTTCTTAACTAGCAAGGGGGATTGTCTATCTTGTAAGGATTGTATAGCTATTCCGAGTGAAAGTTTGGTTACACAGCATAGAGTCCTAATATTAGATATACATAATAAAAAATGGAAGAAAAGAGTATAGTAAATCAATACAAGAGGACTAGGTGGTGGGACTTGAAAGGAGAAAATATAGTAAAATTCAAAGATAAAATGATCGAAGAGTGTGATTAGACAGTAGGAGGTAAGGTAGATGCGAATACTGTTAGGAATAAGATGGCTAACTCTATCATAAAGATAGAGAAAGAGGTTTTAGGTGAGTTTAAAGGAAGATATTTGGATGGTAAAGAAAGTTGGTAGTGGGATCAAAAAGTCCAAAAAGCTGTTGAGATTGAAAAAAACAAAAAAAAAAAAAACGAAAACTAGTTTAAAATTTGGAAAAGTTGTAGAAATATAGAAAGCCTTGAAAAGTATAAAAGGCAAGAAAAAATGCAAAGAAGACCATTAGTGAGCTAAAAATAGAGCTTATGATATCTTATATAATAGATTAGATACAAAAAGAGAAAGAGGCATCTTATAAACTTGCTAAAGCTAGAAAGAGAATGCATAGATTTAGGTAATGTAAAATGTATAAAGGATGAGAATGACAGATTTAGGTAATGTAAAATGTATAAAGGATAAGAATGATTATGTCTTAACTAGAGAATAAGACATAAAAGAGAGGTGGCGGAGATATTTTGATAATTTGTTTAATGAAAAACAAAATGAAAAGTTGAACTTGGAAGTGACAGATAAGGAAAAATCTAGAAATATGAGATTTATTTGTAAAATTAGAGTCATTGAAGTTAAGATGGCTTTGAAAAAGATAAAAAATAGGAAATCAATCGGAGCAAATAGTATACTAGTTGAAGTTTGGAAATATTTAGGGGACAAAGGAAGTATATGGTTAACTTATCTATTCAACATTATTCTAAGAACCAAGAAATGCCGGAGGAATTGAGGAAAAACACGTTAATACCTTAATACAAAAGCAAAGGCGATATTCAAAATTGTAATAACTATTGTGGAATTATTGTGAGTCATACAATGAAACTTTGGGAAAGGCTAATTGAACAAAGAATAAGACTAAAAACGAGGGTTTCGAATAATCAATTTGGTTTTATGCATGGGACTTTGGCAGATCGAAAATTGAGCCTATTTATTTTTTAAGAAAATTATTGGAAAAGTTTAGAGAAAAGAAGAAATACTTGCTTATGGTTTTTATTAACCTTGAGAAAGCATATGATAGAGTAGTTAGGGAAGTTCTTTGGTGGGTCTTAGAAAAGAAAGGGGTATGTGGTAGATTTACTAAGGTCGTTAAGGACATGTATGATAGAGCGATGAACAACATTACTTCTAGGAAGGGAATATAGAGATTTTCCAATCAAAATTGGTGTACATCATGGTTCTACTTTGAGTCCTTATCTTTTTACTTTAGTGATTGACGAACTCACTAAGAATATCCAAAATGAGATCCCTTGGTGTATGTTGTTTGCAGATGATATTGTCTTGATTGATGAAAGTAGAAGTGGAGTAGAATCTAAGTTAGAACATTGGAGAATCACTTTAGAGTCTAAAAGTTTTAGGATAAGTGGAAATAAGATAGAATATATGAAATGTAATTTTAATAATGTAAGGAGTAGTGGAGAGAAGATTAAAATTGATAATCAAGAAATTAATAACACTTAACATGTTTTGTTGTTTTGCATCTATTATACAAGCGGAAGGGGAAATTGAAGAGGATGTAATGGAGGAGTGCGTTAGGCATGCTTTATGATTGTAGAATACCCTTAAAATTAGAAGTTATATAAGATGGCTATGAGGACAGCTATGCTCTATGGTTCAAAATGTTGGGAAACTAAGAAACAACATGTATAAAAGGTAAAAGTTTCTGAAATGCGAATAGAAAGTGGATGAGTGGTATAACATTAAAAAATAAATTAAGAAATGAGCATATATGCAATAATCTAGGCATAGCACTGATCAAAGATAAGATAAAGTAGAGGCTGCTTAGTTGGTTTGGGCATTTGAGACACAAGCCTAGTAATGCACCTATGAGGAGGAGTGAGTTTGTTGTTGTTTTTGACATGAAATGGGGTAGGGGGTTAGCCTAAAATAACTTGAAATGAGAGAGTGAAGAAGGATTTAATAGCTCTTAATCTAGTAGAGGAAAATGCTCTTGATTGGGTGAATCGGCGGCAAAGGATTCATGTAGCCGACTCCACCTAGAAGGACTTAAGACTTCTTGTTGTGTGTGTGTGTATATATATTTAACATATATGGATATGCAGCTTGTAGGCATAGCACCGTAGAAGATAAGATAAGAGAGGCACAACTTAGATGGTTTGAGCATTTGAAACATAGGCCAAGTAGTGCTCTAGTGAGGAAGAATGAGAAAGAATCTAATAGCTCTTAAGCAAGGAAAATGCCTTGGATCATGTGAATTGACAGAAAAGGATTCATGTAGCCGACCCCATCTAGTGGGACTTAAGGCTTCTTCTTCTTCTTCTTCTTCTTCTTCTTCTTCTTGTATATGCATGTAACTTGCAACTGATTTTAGAATTTGTGCTGAATCTTACAATTAGACTCAATATTGGTTCTCAACTTACAAAAATTAAGATTTCAATGCATGATTCATATCTCAATTGGACAACTATGGGTCGTCTTTCTCTAAAAAATGGTAAATAGCTGTATTTTCTTGTCTCTAGTAAATTGTAGTCCCTTTTTTTTTGACAGTGGAAACACCCATGGTTTGACTGATGTAAATTTTTTTTTAGAATTTTCTACGCACAAAGAATCAAGTTCTTACAAGGTATAAATGAAGAAAAAATGAAAAAAAAAGAAAGATTTTTTTCAAATGTTTTTCTTGTCAAAAAAAAAAAAGGTATATTAAAAAATGAAGGAAACACAATCAAGGGAGGACAAGAAATCCTCGGCAAGAAAAATAAAAAAAACAAAACCACAACAAAGAGTGGGGGAGAGGCAGTTAAAAAAAATAACGGAAGCTAACAAAGATATCCCCTTTTCAACCCCTTGCCAATCATTAATAGAGCACTGCAAATTCCCTAATTCACGCTGTTCCTTCTTTCCGTTATTTTTAAAACCGACCTTACGTGCTTCTTTGCCTGTTGGGTTGAACAACAAACCCATTCATCCAATAGTTCTTGTTCCTCTAAATCCTTCTCATTAGACCACAGAAGAACCAGGGGTGGGGAAAATACCAGCTTTGGTCTGTTAATTCATCCATCTTTCCTTGCTTGTTCCGTCATCTTCAAATATAGAAACACCCTATATACCGTGTGGAGGAGATGGAGGTACATAAGAAATATCACTAAATAAATCAAAAGAATCTGATGATGCTTACCCACATTGGTCACGAAATTCATCTAAAAGATCTCATCTTCAATGGTATCTTCATAGGGTCTAATTTGACTTACAATTGCAGATGCTCTAGTGAAAAATTCGTGTACATCTTTTTCTTTCATGGCTAATCATCACAAGTAAAATTGCTTTCTGATATAATTTCATTATCAGATGCATTGCTCCATTCCTTTTTCTCCTATTAGAATTTTCCTAAGTTCTATCTATAAAAATTACCATGGCCATCTCTTCTCAACCACTTATTTACCTGCCCGCCTGCTCTGTTGTCAGCAGAAGAATTTCTTTTTTTCATGCCCTTCTTTCCCAGCATCCTGTGAGAGTAAATCGTGGAATATGCTGACATTCCCTTAACAAGAGCTTTTGCCAACTCATCCAACCCAACCATGCTAGCTCGTCCAGCTGCCTGATCAACAACAATGTTTACCTCCATCAGTCCATCTGTCCTTCCTGCTTTTCTTGAACTTCTGCTTGACCTCCAACCTTTAAAGAAAATCCTTTAAAATCCTCAATAGCATGCAAAACATCCTTTGTACCTTTAGTTGGCACACTCAACAAAATTTCATGAATACCATTCGAACCCTTGTCGTCTGCACAATTTCCTCTCCATCTGCACAGTGTCTGATGCTGGAGCTGCCGCACTCACTCCCTTTGAATCCCTTCACCCTATCTGCCTTCACTGAATCCTGCTTAAGAGATTTTTCTGAAATCCCTTTCCCATCCCCTTGTTGCAAATCCTATTCAAAAGTCCCCTTCCCGTTACCCTGTAGCAAACCATCTTGTGCCTTTGAAAGATCCTTGACATTTGCCTCAAATTTATGTTTTGAAGAATGAGCCATACAATTAATAACAGTTGTGGGCTGACCCATAATTGTGGCCCATCCTGCTCATTTACAGCCATATAATCTGCTAATAGAACCATGCCCGACCTAATCCAAGCCTCGCACCAATCTTGGGCTCTTGTACACCTCCTGCCATCTTTGCACAAATCATTATTTCTAATCTTTTCTGCATTGTGGCTTATTAACAGGCTTTCAAAAATTTTGATGACAATTGGAAAGTTCAATTACTAAATAAAAAAGTTCTGACAATCCCCAAACTACTAATATTAATCAACTGAAGTCACATATGGAAAACCTGATGTGTTACCTTACTCTACTGAGTCATCTGAAATTTTTTTTATTATCTTGCTCCTGAGAACATTTTAGGATCAATTAATTCTCTAGAATGTTTGAAGTGTTAAATCTTTTCAATCTTCTTTAACTCTTGGACCCCTTCTTTAGTTTTGTTGTTTTGTTTTTTGGGCAATTGAAGGGGCTGTTTCTCAATTTGAAATTTTCAAGGCTAAACCTATTTTAAATGTGTAGGGCTAGACTTCTAGATAAGTTGGCTTAGTCATGAGTGCTTGCAAAATTATGTGCCAATGCTAGCGTGATTTGCAGATGAGCAATCTATACAAAAGGAATCACATATGGAGAAGAAGGATGTTGGAAATGATATGCACAGGAAGCTACACCGCCATCCACTTTTCTTTGGCATCACATTGGGGTTGTTGGCCGAGATAATAAATTCTAGGTACCTTTTCCTGTACCAATTTTGTGAGCCATCACATACGTGCAAAATTGCCATGTAGAAATTGTTTCACCGTATTTGTTGTTGCTAATTGTACCTTGTAATGAGGTTCTGATAGTTAGTTATGAAACCTTTTGAGTTATACATCATGCACTCCTGTTCTTTTTTCTTACAGAAGATGGAATTATGCATTCTTCTTGTTGGCATGTATTATATTTTGTACTTAGTGATTGGGCATTTTTTGGGTTTTCTTTCACTTAAAAGATAACGTAATGTGGATATGTGAGAATGGGGGCGGCTCATCCTACATTTTTGCACTAGAAGTTGACTCTTTAATTTAGTCTCTCTCTTAAAAACTGGTTTGTGCTTTGGAGGGCCCATTGGACTGGGGATGGGCTCGTTACATCTTATCAGTGAGAATATACTTCATTTTAATCCATAGTTATTAGGAAATGATAATACCTTACTGAATTGCAAATTGGTACAAATGTCCTGAAACATGGTACATTTTCATTCCAAAACACCAAAGTCAGCAGTCCATAGTTTCGACTGAATATTTTCCATGTGGCTTGTACATTTTTATTAGTGAGAATGGAGCATTTCGCATTATAATTTTCTATTTGTTAAACTACTTTAATAAATAAAATTTCTTTAAATTTAGAAATAGCTCACAAAGTCTTCTTTTAATTGTATATATGACATTGAATTTTCTTAGCTAGCTATTTTAATCAGATCTTCTTCTTTTGTTGTTTTTGGATTTTCTTGCGGATTTCTTGTCCTTATATTGTAATCTCTTCTCCTTTCTTAATAAAATTCTTTTGTTGTTGAACAAAAATATTCTGTTATGCCCATATATAAGCGTGCCTTAGCATATTGCATTTTAGAACGTGTTGTACTGCGGTTCCTTTCTCATTGCTCTAAATGGAATGTTCCACATTCTAGGCAGCATTTGCCGGATCATAAGATTTTCATTGGATTCCAATCTAAAATGTATCATTGCTATTAGTTTTAGTTTCTACTGATATAAGCACTTGGATTTTTAAAGATATTATTGCATATATATTTTATTTATGTAGGTTCATACTCTTTTGTATCCACTATTGAGTATTCCACGTCAACTTGTTCTATTTTATGTGCTGAAGGATGTTAAAGGCCCATATTTTACGCACTGAGGGATGGTGGATAAAGATGTTCTCTCTCACTTAAAAGTTTTTGATAGAAAGGTTATAAGAGAAGAAAAAGGACTTGCACATGTTGTTCAGTTATAAGGCTCAAATCTTTACAATTTTTGAGTTGTATTGATTTATTTTTCTTGATTGTTGACGACCTTTTGGACTTGAATGGCTAAAACTGTCCATCTTGCATTTCTGTTCCCCGTTAGTTTGGATTTAAGGCTTTGTTGAATTTTAAAGTTAAGTAATGAAGGAAGAGCAGATCCCCAACCTGCCTGTGGTAGTTCATTTGAGATTAGTCAATTTAAAATGCTTTATTGATCTTTGTGCAGGCTTTTTACAACTGTCAGGGATTCTCTTGGATTAACGTACGATGTTTCATTTGAATTAAGCCTATTTGACAGGCTTAAGTTTGGGTGGTACGTGATTTCAGTGACATCAACTCCAAGCAAGGTTTGTTCAGCTTTTACATATTTCCATATGGTGCATGTGTAATGCCAGCTGCTTTACTAATTGTAGACCAATACACATTCAGGTTTATAAGGCTGTTGATGCTTGCAAGAATGTTCTTCGAGGTTTGCATAGCAACAAGGTTGCACAAAGAGAATTGGATAGGGTTAGTATTTTCAAGAATATCAAAATACTGTGTTAACTTCAGTTTTAAAGGTTTACTTAATTGACAGGATTCTGGTTATGTCATATTTCAATTTTTTTGTTTGTTATTCATTCACTAAATGATTTATATTCTTTTCAAAGAAAAATGCTTGTGTGTGTGTATGTTCTAAAGCTCTTTCAATGCATTTTTTGATAATGTTAGGCAAAACGAACATTGCTAATGAGACATGAAGCTGAAACAAAGTCAAATGCCTATTGGCTTGGATTATTAGCACACTTACAAGCTTCTTCAGTTCCTAGGAAGGTAAACTGGAATTCACTTGAATCTTAACCTCTCATTATTGAGTCTAGTTCCTTTTCTTCTTCTTTTTCTCTTTAAACTTCGATTTTCTTGCCAATGTTTCCTTATAATTTTTTTTTTTTCTCTTTAAATGACTCTGGTGGGATCAGGACATATCATGCATCAAAGATCTTACGTTGCTATATGAAGCGGCTACAATTGACGACATATATCTAGCTTATGAACAGTTAAAGATTGATGAGAATTCTTTATATTCATGCATTGGGATTGCAGGGATGCAGGCTGGTGAAGAAATTTCTGGTAAGATCATGTCTTTTGAATTAGGGATTTGAATGTTATTACACGGCCTCTCATCTGATAACTTTGGACAAGCAAAAATGAAGATTGGAAATTTGGAATGAAAGGGGGGAAATTTTGCTTTTGTATCTGGCTACCAAAGTTGAAACATTATTAAACTCAAGTGAATTTTATGAACAAATCAACCAAATTTCCAGACGAGCTTTGGGGTGAATTGAACTTCAGTTTTACTATGATAATCTTGATCTTTTTTGGGGCCATCCTGTTTGCATCTGGTTTGGAATATCAAATGCTCGACTTTGAATTGATGTGCGCTTTTTTGAGGATGTCTGATAGATTCATCTTATGAGACTTTAGATGCCTCGTCATTTAAGAGTACTAGTTTTATAATCAATTTTTTATGTTCTAAAATTTTACTCTTTTTACGTAGCAGCTTCCTTGGAAGAGGAAGAATCAGGTGAAGGCCTTCCAGGAGTTATTCCTGTGGGACGGGGATTATCCACTATGACACGGCCAACAACATGACCACCTTGGAAAACCATTATTATTGTTTTCGCTACTATTATTTTTGTGCAGTAAAGAGACATTGAACACTATGAGGTACGCTTCTTGTTAGCATTAATAAAAAATGACTGAATATGATGTGCTTCTAACATTGATTTCATTTTATATAAGCTAAACTAAGTATTTAGAATTACAGCTGTGTAATGTTGGTTATTTTTGTTGCTTCTAGTGGCAAGTTACTAATTTAATCTTGGGCACCTTCATGCCTTAAAAAAACTCAGACTTAAGAAACTTAGACTACTGATCAAGCCAATGTATGTTTGCCATCAGTTTAGCTTTGTAATTTTCTAGAACACAAAAGCTTAGTAAATTTTAAACTGAACGTTGGGAAAAGAAACACACACACACACACACTCAAGGCAGAGGATTGATGCTGTAAAAAGAAAGCTGTAAACATGTTCTAGTGGTTGAGAATCCAACCCTGACCCCCCCTCCCAAATTTGTAGTGTTTTTTTTCTTGTCTACCTATTGTATATTTTGCATGCATGCATATTTTTATTTAAATGTGTGAAACATTGCACTGTATAAACTGTTGTCAATAGCTATCAATTGGCACGTAGATCTTGGAAGTCAGAACTATGGCCTGAACGCTTTCTTTACCTAAAAGCATCATTCCTCCAAAAACTTACTACTATTTTTAGAAAACACCTGTTTCCACCTAACAAAACGCTCAAGTGATACATATTAGCAACAGCCAAACACAACTTCAAGTAGTCTGAACGTGTGTTTTTAATGCCCAAGCACAAACCAAAAAAGCATTAATACATCATATGTACTTTTATAATTTTGAGAAAAAATGTTTCTTATGGTGATCAAATTTTCCATTTTAGTATCAAATGGTAGTAGTCTGCATATTTTTTCCTTGATTATAGCATTTGTGATGAATATCAATCAACTCTATAGTCTACTGTGTCTAGCAGTTGTGATGTAGGACAAGAAGCTGGACCATAAGCATACCCTTGTTGGGGACTCATCTGGAAGAATTGGGACAAGGGATTGTTGGGTTTAGATAATAGTTTATTATGTGTTTCGTTAATTAGTATAGGATTATGTGTATTTGGGGGCTTGTTTGTAATGTTTGTGTATTTTCAGGGGATTGTTTGTAATTTCATGTAGTTTTAGGGATAGTGTTAGATGCTTTCTTATAAATAATGCGTGAAAATCATGTAGGAGGAGTTTTTGATGAATTTTAATTGAGAAGTTAATGTGAGATTTCCCCTTGTAGCCCTCCTCTCTTCTCTTCTCTCTTCCCTTTCCCTCTTCTTCTTCCCGTCTCCTCCCCTACATGGCTACATCCTCTCATGGCTGTAGATCCTTGATGCTGCCCTGCATCAGTTGGCATCAGAGCCCAAAATTGATTTGCATTCTTCCTCTTCATATCTTCCTCTCTTCATTCTTGTCCTTCACTTCTCTGTTTTGTCTCTAATTCCCTCTCTTTTTTTTTCTTTTCTGTTCTTTCTTCCTTTTCCTTCTCCTTCTCCTTCTCCTTCTATATTCTTTTGTCTCTTCTTATTTCTATGCTTATCACTTGCCCCTATATCCCTATATCTCTTTGATTCTAATTTCTTGTTATCTATTCTGAAACTTCTGTCTTTAGAAAAATCAAAAATCAAAAATCAAAAATCAAAAATCGAAGAGTAGTTCTGAACTTCCTCAAAAATTCCAGTCAGGTCCCCATTTTTTTGAAGACCCTTTTTCTTGAAGATTTTGGCAACACCTCTCAAAGTTACACCCCCCCCGAAACACCCTCTGAAATTTCATCGCCGTCCAACTACCAGTGATGCCCCACACGCTGACCAAACATTTCCCAATTGACGGCCCTTCAAAAATCCTGACCTCCTATGCTATTCTCATAACGTCACCATTGTAATCCCACCCCTTGATCTCCCTTTTCCTGAAATCTCATCGTTGAAGGCTCACAACTAGCTATGCGCTAGGAACCTAGCCAATTTGTTTGGGTTAAATGCACGCATGGTTTCTCAACTACTGACTAAAATCTTTGAGATTACTGAACTTTTTTTTTTGGTGCGCCAAGGTCGCTCATATTCCAAATCATTGCAATCTTCCTATTTTCCATGCAAAACTGATGGACCCTCATTAAAATTGTTTACGTGGAGGGTCAACGTCATTTTTTTCCTTTTTAATAATAATAATAATAACAACAACGAGCCTTAACTCTCACTAAGTGGAGTCGGCTATATGAATCATTTTTTGATAATTCACACGATCAAGGACATGTTCAACAACTAATTTAAGAATTGTTAAATCCTTCCTGACAAGCTCATTCCAAGTTATTTTAGGACACCCCTACCTCTTCTAGTATGATTACAATAACTAGCTCACTCCTCCTCACTGGTGCACTACTAAGCCTTTGTTTCAAATGCTCAAATCATCCAAGCCACCACTCCCTTATCTTATCTTCAATCGATGTTGTTCCTAGGTTGTTGCAAATATGTTCATTTTTTAATTCATCCTTTAATGTTTTACCTCCCATCCATCTTAGAATTTGCATTTCGGCAACTTTTATTTTTTGAATATGGGTTTCTTAGTTGCCTAGCATTCTAATCCATAAATCATGGCTGCTCTTATAGCCAACCTATAGAACTTTTCTTTTAATCTTAACGGTATCCTACAACTATACAACACGCCTGAAGCACTTCTCCATTTTACCCATCCTACTTAAATTTTATGCACTACATCCTCTTCATTTTCTCCTTCTACTTGCATAATAGATCTAGGATGCCGAAATCTATTAGTGTTGTTGATTTCGTGATTATCAAGTTTTGTCTTATCTTCAACATTCCTCCTTACATGGTTGAATTTACATTTCATAATTTAGTCTTGTTTCTACTTATCCTAAAATTTCTAAACTCTAAAGTTGTTTTCCAAAGTTGTAACTTAAATTCTACCCAGCTTCTACTTTCATCAATTAGAACAATATCATTTATGACTGACACACAACATGAGAACTCTTGTTTTGGATATTCCTAGTAAGTTTATCAATTGATAAAGCAAATACATAAGGGCTCAAAGTAGAACCTTGGTGTACACCTATTGTGATTGCAAATTCTCTTAGACTCTCCACTTGCAGTCCTAACATTAGTCGGTTACTCTATCATACATATCCTTAATAACATCAGTATACATACTGCATACCCTAATCTTTTCTAGAACCTACCAAAGCACTTTCCTAGGTATTCTATCATATGCTTTCTCTGAATCGATAAAAATCAAATGTAAGTCCCTTTTCTTTTCCCTGAACTTTTCCATTAACGTTCTTAGAAGATAAATTGTTTTTGTTTTAGATGTCCAAGCATAAAACTAAATTGATTCTTCGAGACCCTCATTTTTATATTATTTTTTATTCAATTACCCTTTCCCATGGTTTTGTTGTATGACTCATAAGTTCTACAATAGTGATTATATTTTTGAATGTCACTTTTGTTTTTGTATATAGGTATAATGCGCTTTTCTTCCACTCGATATTTTCTTGATTTTTATAATAGTATTGAGAAGATTAATTAATCATATACTTTCTTTAACCTGTAGACATTTCCAAGCTTCAATTGGGATGTTATCTGGTCCTATAGATTTCTTGCTTTTCACCTTTTTCAAAGCCATCTTGAATTTAGTGACTCTAATTTTGCGAATAAATCCCAAATTTTAGTATTTTTCTTATTTGTCACTTGTAGGTTTAAGCTTTTAACTTGGTCTTCATAATAATAATAATAATAATAATAATAAATTTTAATGACGGAGGTATCTTAATTTTTTTTTCCTTCCCTTTCTTTTTCAGCACCACCGTTAATGGTGCCTACCGATGTGTGTTTTTGTTTGACCCACTCCTTGACAAACCCTAAACTATTCTTGTGTAGGGGTGTGTTCATAGATGCCACTTATTCAATGTTCACGACAATGTCTTGATGTATAGATGTGTCGACGTTGGATTCTATCTGGTGCTAATAAAGGATTTCTGCACGATGATCCCCAAACAAGAAGAATTTAAGGGAAAGGAAAACTCTAACTAAGATAGACATGATGATTAAGAAGCGGAGTTGCCACCTGTTTTTATTAAGAAGGAAAATTTTGAAAAAAAAAATCCTAAAAAAACTGCAAAATAGAGAATATGTTTGGAAGTGCAATTGTGCATAGGGAAAATGGTTGACTAGCCATTCTATGGGAAATTAGTCATCTAGCGTCACTATCGACACCTGTTTTAAGAACAATTACCGTTGTATAATGTGTACGCATGCCTTAAACAAGAAGGATAAAAAAATAAGAAAAAAATCCTTTTCAATTGTCCAATGAGATATCATTGTCAAAGAGCTAAAGAGATTGGGGTGGAAATGGGGTGGCCTCATAAAACCCTAAGTTTTGAATTGTTTGAAAAAGATGGAAGGATATAAGTTATGATTTACTTAGGATCGATTAATTAAAAGAGAATCAAATTTGAAATCGATATCTTTTGGAATGATTGAAACATTGGAAAGGATTTGATTTGAAATCAACTGAGAAAGGCAGCGATTTGAAAGGGTAATATTTGATGAGATTTGAAACCAACTGAAAAGAGGGAACAATTTGAATTAGAAGTTAATGAGATTTGGAATCGATTGAAAGAGGCAAGGATTTCAAATGTAAGAATTATTCAAAGTGGAAAAGTTTTTGAAAAAAGATCTAAGGTTTCATCATCAGCCAGTTGGAGAAAGATTTTGAAAGTACTTGTCTTTTTTAAAGATTTGAAAATCGAATTTTGAAGATGAAAAATTAGTACATTTTTTTCCCTCCATGGCTCATTCATGTTAGTGAGAGTACCTTCTTTGATCGAGCATCCAGCCTTAAGAAAGAGTTGTCACTGTGCCTAAGGAGGGATGAGAGAAAGCACCATCCGGGTCACATGGAAGGTGAGCATGTTGGACACCTAAATTTCTAGGATGACATGAGTAAGGACTACTTAAATATCTAAAATAACCTAACAAACCCAAAAAATAAATAAATAAATTCAAAGACACAAGGAAGCAATTTGATTAATCATGCATACAATCTACAAAATGGAAATTCTCTTTTAAAACAAAATAATTTCTTTTTTTTTTTTTTTACTTTCCTCGGCCTTTTTTTTGGATTTTTATAAAATTTTCTAGATTTTTAAGCATTTATTTGAAATTTTAGATTTTTGGCTTTTTTCCTCAAATAAAATTAACTAAAATAAAAAGGAAACCTAAAATGCCACAAAAATGAAAAACTTTTTATTCATTTTTATCATTTATTTACTTTTTTCTTAGAAATTTGATTTTTTATGCATTTTTCAATTTAAACTAATAAAAAGCAGGGAAGGAAAAAAATAAAACCAAAATAGAAAATAAAAGAATGAGCTAGTCTAGATGAATTGGACCAGACCGTTTCAAGTTTCTTAACATGCACATGGGGGGGTGGCATGTGCACTACCTATTCACCTTCTTTCCCCCATGAGCCCTCTAGGGCTTTAGCGCATTTCTACGGCCACCTCTCGTCATTTCATTGAACCCTTCTCCCTCTCTTTTTTCTAACCCTATCTATCTGTCTTTAAACTTTTTTTCTTCAAACTCTCTGCAGCTTGTGCTTGGGAACTGCTGTGGCAACGATGGTGCCGCTATGGTAGTACCAACCTCTTTTTCTCCTTCTTTCTCAAGTCCCTCTATCTAATTCTCTCTTTACACACATTCAAAAAATCAAATCATAAAACACAATCGGAAGAGATAAGATTACAAAGAGTTGGATTTCAAAAGATGACTTTTTGCACTTACAATGATTCAAGCAGACAAAATGAAACCACTCAGTTAGCAATGCGTGAAAAGAACATGATCCTAAAGCAAATCAAGGAGAAAATATAAACGTTGTTTACCTAGGGGTTCTCCTTCAAGAGATTGATCGTGACTTTCCTCCCCTCTCTTCCTCTATTTCATTTCTCTTCCTTCAAGTTTTCAACGTACGTTCTCTCTAAGAAGCAATCTCTCCCCCTCTTTAGTGAGCATACGTTTCCCACTCTCCTCCCCATTTTTATTTTTTTTTTGAGTCCCTTCTATTTATTAAAAAAAAAGGGGGTAGGCTAAGGTTTAACAAAATTCCTCTTTCAAGAGTACCCTTAGAGGTGAGAAGAATTGTGATGTAGGACAAGAAACAAGACCTTGGGAAGATCTTTGTTGGAGAATACTTAAAAAAGAATTGGATCAAGGATCGTTGGGTTTAGTTAATAGTTTATTATGTGTTTAGTTTAATTAGTAAAGTAGTATGTGTATTTGGGGCCGTGTTTAAAATATTTGTGTAAACTAGGGGTATGTTTGTTATCCAATGTAATTTTAGGCGTATTTGTGTAATTTTATTTGTTTAGAGGCTTTCTTATAAAGAGCATGTGAAAGCCATTATGTAGGCAGTTATGGATGAATTTGAATTGAATTGAACTTGAGTTTTCCCCCTGGTATCTCCTCTCTCCTCCCTTCCTCTTCCTTCCTCTCTTCTAATTTCTCCATGGCTGCGGAACCTTGATGTTGCCCCTACATCAAATTGTCACCTTGTCTCCTAGTTTTTGGGATCCAACGTAACCTTGTTCTAAGTATATAATACTTGGATTAAGCTAAGGATGGCTAATTAAACATAGTCATAGTCCTTATTCCATAAATCATGGAATTAAGGCCACAAATGACACAAAAATGCACCTCATTCTCTCTCATAAGCACAAAAGCCTAGGGTTACCCCAATAGTTGAGAAAAAAATTAAACTGAAAGAACACCCGGTCAAAAATGGGTATCGTCAAGATGAAAACTGGGGTTTTTGAAGTTGGGCAAGCACTTCTTTGAAAGTGAAGATTTGAAGGTGGAAAAGGATTATAAATAGAACATGAAATGAAAAACACCTTGAGCATAGAAAATCTGGTTTTAGCCTTGGGTACAGCAACAACAAGCTTCAAGTCTCACTATGTGGGGTCTTTTTTTGTTAGTTCACCCAATCGAGGGCATTTTCCTCTACTAACTTAAGAGCTATTAATTTTTTCCTCATAACCTCATTTCAGGTTATTTTTGGTCCACTCTCACCCCTTTTAATACCAGCGACAATAACTCACTCCTCAAACGGGCGCTGCTTGATTTGCATTTCAAATGCCCAAACCATCTAAGTTGGCCCTCCTTTATCTTATCCTCGAGCAGTGTTGTGCCTAGTTTATTGTGTATATGTTTGTTCCTTAATTTATCTTTTATTGTCATACTAGTCATCCACCTTAACATTCGCATTTCGAAAAATTTTATTTTTTGAAGTGTTATTTCTTAGTTGCTCAACATTTTGATTCATAAAGCATGGTCGGCCTTATAGTCATCTTTTAGAACTTTTAATCGTAAGGGTATTCTACATTCACACAACACGCCTTACACACTCCTCCATTTTACTCATCCTGCTTAATTCTATGTATTACATCCTCATCAAATTTTTTTCTTCGCTTGCATAATAGATCCAAGATGAAGAAATCTACTGGTGTTATTAATTTTTTGATTATCAAGTTTAACCCTATCTCGAATAATTAATAAAATTGCATTTTCTATCTTATTTCTACTTATCCTAAAATCTTTAGAATGTAAAGTGGTTTTCCAAAGTTCTAACTTAGATTCAACTCCACTCCTTTTATCCATCAAGACAATGTCATTGTCAAACAACATACACTAAAGGATCTTGATTGGATGTTCCTAGTGAGTTCATGAATCGCTAAAGCAAAAAGATATGGTCTCAAGGTAGAACCTTAATGTATATCTATTGTGATTGGAAAATTTCTAAACTCCTCTCGTATAATCCTAACACTAGTCATTATTCTATCATACAAATCCTCAATGACGTTAGTATATCTATTGCATATTCCCTTCTTTTCTAAAACCCACTAAAAAAACTTCTCGAGGTACTCTATAATAGGATTTCTCTAGGTCAATAAAAATCTGATGCCAGTACTCCTTTTCATTGAATTTTCTCATCAATCTTCTTAAAAGATAAATGGTTTTTGTTGTCAATCTTCCAGGCATGAAACCAAATTGATTCTCTAAAACACTAGCCTTATTTTCTTTGTTCAATTACCATTTCCTATAATTTTTGTATGATTCATAATCTTAATTTCACAATAGTTATTACAATTTTGAACCTTTGTTTTTGTATAAAGGTATAATGTGATTTTCCTCCATGCGTTTTGAATTTTCTTGATTTTTATAATGGTGTTGAATATATTAGTTGACCATCTACTTCCTTTATCCCTTCTGTATGTTATTTGGTTCTATAGATTTCCCACTTTTCATTTTTTTAAAGCCTTCTTAAATTCAATGACTCTCATTTTGTGAATAAATCTCTTACTTTTAGTCTTTTACTCATTTGTGGCTTCCAAGTTCAAGTTTTACAGCTCAGTTTTCATTATCTCTGTCCTTTATACATTTTACTTTACCTAAATATTTTTGCATTTTCTTTCTCTAGCTCTAGCAAGTTTATAATGTCTCTTTCTATTTTTTAGAATTTCGTCTAGCATTCTAAGTATCATAAGCTCTATGTTTAGCTTCATTAATGGCATTTTTTGCTTTTTTTATTGCCTTTTTTTTTTTTTTACTTTTTAAGGTTTCCTATATTCCTATGACTTTGTCATGCTTTATACCAGTTTTTTTGTGTCTCAAGGGCTTTTAGACACTTGATCCCACCACCAACTTTCTTTATTGCCTGAGTATCTTCCTTTGGATTCACCTAAAACCTCTTTTGTTTTCTTTATGATGAAGTTAGTCATTTTATTTCAAACAATGATCATGTCTACCTTATCCCCTATTGTCCAATCACTTTCATTGATCATTTGATCCTTGAATTTTACTAAATTTTCTCCCTTCAAGCTCCACTACCTAGTTTGCATTTATTCGTAAAATTATCAGAGGGGTCAAAATATCATGGAAGAAAACCCAAGATATCATGGTTGGAGCAATATCTTGTGAGGCTGGAAATATGTAACAGATTGGGTTTAAATGCGCCCATGGTCACTCAATTGTTGACAAAAATCATTGATGCCACTAAACTTTTTTTTGTGCGCTGAGTTCACTCATCTACCAACTCTTTGCAATCTCGCTCTGTCCTCTCGACCTAACGAACATTTGATAAAAGTGCTTACTTGGAAGGTCATTTTTGTGTGCGTGGCAGACTGGCAGCTAGGGTCCCACCTTGACCGACTTCAATACCTTCCCTTCCAAAAAATGTTATATGACTCTTTCAGCCATCACTTTCCTTTTTTAGGGAACTCCTAATTTTAGAGCTTTGGCGACCTCCTTTGCAAATATTGGCACAAATAGGCTGAGTGTCCTAACGGTGGTGTCCTTTTTGTCCTTGCCGTAATTTGACGAAATAGAGGACCTTGTTGCTTCCACTGCCAAACCTTGACAAAGTCATCCACCTATTCAGTGAACGCTAAATTTTGCAGTTGAAATTTGGCGAAGGTCTGGAGTCAAATAAAATAATCAAAACCATTTTAGGTTCTAGCCTTTTGTGCCTTTTGCTGCAGAGAGAGAGAGAAGGCACAGCAAAGGAGAGAGAGAGACGCTTGGTGAGAGGTGGCTTCTTCCCTTTCATACCTCAATAGCATAAACCAACCAAGAAAATTTCAATTCTAAGAAGCAATAATTGAAGTCTGCGTGGAGTTTAAAGACCACTCAGAATGTGTAAAAGATAAAGCATATATATATATATATAATGCAAACATAGAACTTTTATTACTTTATATGCTAGACTAAAAACAAAAGGAGAAAGAAACATTTATAAACTTGCTAGAGCTAGAGAAAGAAAATGCTAAGATTTAAGTAATGTAGTATATATATAAAGGTTGAGAATGATAATGTTTTAATCAAAGAAGAAGACATAACTGAGAGGTGGCAGAGTTACTTTAATAAATTGTTTAATGAAAATCGAACTGAAAGCTTAAACTTGGAGGTGACAAATGAGAAAACAACTAAAAATAGGAGATTTATTCACAAAATTAGAGTTGTTGAAGTTAACATGTATTTAAAAAAGATGAAGTGGGAAATCTATAGGTCCAGACAGTGGCGGATCTAGAAATCACAGCTCAGGGGGTCCTATATATATATATATATATATATATAAAATAACCGTTTTAGCTAAACTATCTACTATAGTAACATTAATGAATAACAAAAAGAAAAGTTTCATTAAATAGAATAATGAATAATTACATCCCACCAATATTACAAGAGTGAAAAATTATTAGTACAGTGTAATGGTGTATACAAAGAAAAAAAAATACATTGTTAAAAGATTTAACTTTAAACTAATAATCCAACTTGAATAACAATCCTATTATTGTACTCATCGCTCCTTCGTTGATTAAAATTTAATTGTGTAAACTTTAAAAAAAAATAACACAAACTTATATTGATTTTATCCAGATCCACAAATTTAAATTCAAGGGTTAGAATGCACTCCCAAATACAACGTCGAATATTTTACAGAGAACATAATGGATGGTTTGGAAAGTAGATATTTGAAATCTCAACTTCAAAATTTAGATGTGTAAAATTAGGGGAAAAATTGCAACACAAACTTATATTGATTGTCATCTAAATTTATAAAATTTTAAATTCAAGACTTAAATTTGTTCTTAAATACAATGTTCAAATAAATTTTACATGAGAACATATATACTAGCATAGGAAATTTTGCCATAAACCAAATAAATTTTAGGCTTAAGACTTGTATTGATTTTAGCCCTTATTTTAAGTTCAAAAATAATAATAATAAAGAGGGAGAAGGGGCCAGATCTGGTTGGGGTGGGGAGCAATGGGATTCCCACTACATTTAAAAATAATAATAAATTCAAAAAGCATTGTTGTGGGAGGGGGAAGCAGCAGCCCCTGCCAGCCTCCCCTTACATCCGCCACTGGGTTCGGATAACATACTAATTGAGGTTTGAAATTGTTTAGGGAATAAGGGAAGTATATTGTCAACTAATTTATTCAACACTATTATAAAAATCAAGAAAATATTAGAGGAATGGAGGAAAAACACATTAATACCTTGAAACAAAAACAAAGGTGATACCCAAAATTGTAATAACTATCCTAAAATTAAAATTGTAAGTCATACAATGAAACTATGGGAAAGGGTAATTGAACAAAGAATAAGACTAGAAGCGAAGGTATCAGAGAAACAATTTGGTTTTATACCTAGTAGATTGACAACATAAACTATCTATCTCTAAGAAAATTAATGAAAAAGTTTAGGAAAAAGAAGAGAGACTTGCATATGGTTTTTATTGACCTAGAGAAAGCATGAGGTTTCCTAGGGAAGTCCAAGCATATAAGAGTGCCTAGGGAAGTTCTTTGGTGGGTTTTAGAAAAGAAAAGAGTATGCAATGGATATACTGAGGTTTTTAAGGATATATACGATAGAGTAATGACTAGCGTTAGGATTGTAGGAGGAGAGTTTAGAGGATTTCCAATGACAATAGGTGTACATCAAGCTTCTAATTGAGCCTCTATCTTTTTTTCAGAGATTGATGAACTCATTAGGAGTATCCAAAACAAGATCCCTTGGTGCATTTTGTTTGCAAATGATATCATCTTGATTGATGAAAGTAAGAGTGTATAGGAAGAAAATGAAGAGGATATGATATACAAAGTTTAAGCAGAATGGGTAAAATGGAAGAGTGTGTCAGGTGTGTTGTGTGACTGTAGAATACCCTTAAAATTAAAAGGTAGGTTCTATAAATGGCTATAAGGCCAGCCATGGTTTATGGATAAAGATGTCGGACAACTAAGAAATAACATGTACAAAAAGTTAAAAAGTTTCCAAAATGCGAATGTTAAGGTGGATGAGTGGGACAACATTGAAATATAAGGAACAAACAAATACACAGTTAACTAGGCATTGCACCAATTAAAGAAAAGATAAGGGAAGAGCAGTTTAGATGGTTTGGGCATTAGAAACGCAAGCCAAGTAGCACATCTGTGAAGAGGAGTGAGTCGGTTATTGTTTTTATTATTAGAAGGGTAGAGGTAGGTTTGAAATAACTTGGAATGAGATAGTGAGAAAGGATTCATGTTGGCTAACCTGACCTAGTGAGACTTCAGGCTTGTTTTTGCTGTTTTACTTGATTACGTTTTAGGCCTTGGGGAGAAAAGGGCTATTTTTCAAAGTCGAATATTTTTTTTCCCCTTTTTTCCTGTTTGTTGTACTTTTTTTTCCATCGAGAAGCAACCTAGGCTGTCAGTTTCTTGTCATTAGCGTGTGACAGTGGTCCATCTTATGTTCAATGTTTGTGTGATGGTTAATGTTAGAACTATTCATTGTCCTTGTACAATACCCCATCAAATAGGGTTGTGGAAATAGTTTCTCCATCACTATCAAGCAATTGAATCCATTCACTGGTAGCTCATATTTGCGCTTACCATAGGCCACCTAAGCTTTAGAATCTAAATTTCATTATGTTTTCATGAACTGGGTGTTTCATTATGTTGAATAGGCACAAGCAATTTTTTCTATATTTTAAAAAAAGACGTCTAAAATGTTCCATTTGTTTTGACAAGAAAAAAGCGCCTAAAAAAGTATTACTTCATATCATTTTTCCCCCTCCCAGAAGGCCTCAATTATTTTGATTTTTATTTTGCCATGGAACCTGGGAAAGGCATGAGGTTTCTTTGTTTTTTGTTTGGACTAAATATTTTCTTTATGCTTGTAATTTTTCCCCAGGTCTCCTTAGCCTTGGGAGACTCTGGAAAGAACCTCAGTTGTGGTCTAGAAAGAACTAAATAGAACTTATCCTTTTATCTATATAGTTCTTCAATTCCAAGGAACAAAAGCATTCTTTTCAACTTGTCTGTGTAGATGATTGTGAGATAGAGGAGCTTGCTGCCCAGACACTAATTTGGCCATAGAGATGTTGGGGAGTGAAGCGGATAGAACATCACAGCCAGAACTACAGGGTCTAACAGTTTTTGCATGTGATTTGGTTTATCCAAGCTACCATCTTAGTACTTGCTAGGGCCTCCAGTGTTACTTGCATCCTATACGAATGGGGTCTGAATAGCAATATTCTTTTCTATTTATTATGGTTCATCGTTCCACCCTTACTACAGTTCGTGACATTTTATGTGTGCGTATGTCATGTATTAACTGTGACGGGCACTCAAATTCCAGTCGTATTCAACACGTAAGCAAGCAATTGTGGTTGGCTGCAAGTAGAGGATTTCTTCTTGCAAAGCTCTAGGCGTAGTGGTATCCAAAGCTGCAGCAGAAGAAAAATAATCAGTCCCTGGTTTTCTGCACTTCTTGGATTTGTCATATATACCAGAAGGTTGACTTAGCTGTTTGGGGTGTTAACCCATGCCCAGCGTTTTTTTTAAGATTGTCGTTAACAATCTTGGTGGTAATTCTTTAAATTGCGAGATGTGTAGTGATGCTTGTCCTGTCTGTTTTCGTTATTTATTAAATTCATTGTAACAATCAAGAATAAAATTGTATCATCTAGTAGAAATGGTCAAATGACTTATTTTTGTTATTTAGCGGCTATCTGATATTAGTTTTGTTTTATGTTTTCTGTTTTCTGTTTTCATTGCAGTGCAGTGAAAAAACATGTGATGACGTTGGTGTTTGTCTACATTGTTAGTTTTTATTTATATATATATATATATATATATATATATATATATATATATTTTTGTTGCCAATTTTTACTTGTTTTGGCAATATTACTTCCGCTGTTGTTGATTAGATCATTATATACATAATTTTTAGTAAAAAAATTTAAATAAAATGTTTAAATATAATTAAAATAAAGATATTCACAAATGTTTTTAAATACTATCATTGTCAAATACATAAGAATGTTTTTTAGAGTACTAAAAAGGGTGTGTATAAACATAATAATTATGTAGATAATTAAATTAGTTTTTATTTTTTTTCTTCTGCATTTTTGTTATTTTGATCATATACTATTTAATTGAAGGACAAAAATGAACATATATTTAATTAATTTGCAAATTTCTTTTGTATTTGACAATATTAGCCAAATTGGTGGTTTTTAATTATAAAATTAATTAATTCTTTAGTTTTTATTTGATTATTTAATTGTTTTTATGTTGAGCAGTATCTCTATTCTTTGAATTTTTGTGAGTTATTGAATGAAATATGATGAATTATTATAAATTTTCCAAAATTTTAGAATTTATATAACATATTTAGGGCGTATGTTAAAAAAATAAATACTAAAGACAGTTTGCAATTTACACGTCATTAGTTATGAGTTGACACTTGAATATTTATGTGGTAGTTGTAAGTTGTGTAGTAATTTTACCATTCATGCATGCCGCTTTCTTTATATAATCATTTATTTTTATTTTTATTATTTTATTGACTTAGTAAATTTACTTTTTCAGGAAAAAGAAAAGAGTTTTGCATATGGTGGCTGCAAGTAATATTATTTTGATTGATAAAATTTGAGGTGACATTAAATTTAAGTTGGAATTATAAATAGAAGTGTGGAAGAATTACCTTTGAATCATTGGACACACGATGGATGTATGTTTTGTTTATATATTGGCCATTTTGTTGACTTTGTAAAATCATTTAAAATATCATTAACATTGATTTCAATAGATTAATGGAAAATTTTAAGAAAAAGAAAAAGAGTTTTGCATATGATCTTTATTGACCTTAATAAAGTTAATGATAATAAAGTTTGATTTGCAGAATGAAATTGGATTAGAAATGAAATCAAGAGAGGAATGGAATTAAAGTAAGGCTAGAATTGTTTTTTAAATACAATTATTGTATTGGGTTAGTAATATGGAATGATGGTAGGAATTCGATCCAATTTTTTTTGAAACATATAGTATTTGTCAATGCTTCTATAATAGAATGAAAAAAATAAGTCATTTCTTTTAAAAGAAAATTCCTAATACATAGTTAGTTGCTTTTATTTTTTTTATAATAATTATTATCCTCAAAATAATAAATTATTATTATTATTATTATTATTGCCTTTTTATAATTAGTATTGCTCTTGTTGCTATTATTTATATTATAATTGTTATTAATTATTATTATTATTATAATAGTAATAGTAACTAGTATTATTAGTGCTTGTTTTTAAAATATTTTTATTATAAAATGAGTCTAATTCAATGGAATGAACATTAATTCCGACCCATCTAGACTGGAATCATGATTATCCCATTCGTAGGAATCATATTTTTGGTCGCCCTTGATTTCGTAAACCAAATTGGAGCAATTTATTCCATTACATGTGACAGGCAGATTTGGGGTGAGAAGTATGAAGAAGTCGTCTCCTCAATATTAAGACAAGTTTTATCTGAAAAGGATATCCCATTAGAGCATGGATGAGAATAGATCCAAGACAACTCTAAAATCCTTTGGTTAGGATCCTAAATTACGACTAGCCCAATATTATATAGTATGTGAAACAATCCGAAACTTGTTGCCACCTTGCCCTCAAAAGCAACCCATTCTTTCCCTTCCTCCTCTCCATAACTCTCTATGTTTGGACCAATCTTAACTATGTATTGAAACTTGTGAAGGAAATTTTTCAAAAAGAATACATAATTTTGAGCTCATTTGCATTTCAAGATTTAAATTTACACAAGTTTGTGCTAATCCTTGTTTATCATTAAAAATAAAAAATAAAAAGTGACTCAAGTCGAGCAATCACATTATTCCTCAGATGGAGTAGAAGGTAGTGAAGAAAATGAGTATTCTAGGCCACATCTCTGAGTACAATGAGACAATCCAATTAAAGAAATCTTCAAAATAGGAAGGCATCAACGCGAAAAGTTAAGAAAACTAACAAATCAATTCAAGCAATTGAAGTATTTAAGGTGGTTAAAGTAGAATGACCAATTGGTTAAAGGCATGAAGACAACTCGCTACTAAAAATGGAGATCCATAAAGGGACTTATTGACTTTCTTACTTTTAAAATTTGTCTCACCCCTTTCAATCATTCTAGGCAATGCAATGTGCATGTAAGTCTTGCTACCCTTTAGCTATTCCATCTAATGCGCATCGCCCATGAGGCTCAAAGATTCCCATTTGATGACTTAAACCAAGTCTCGTGATAATAAAAAGGCTTATAGTAAATCTGATATACTCTCAAGCCAAAAAGGTAACTCTAAAGACTCAAGAGTAGAGGGGCAACTGATTTAACCTAAAAAAGACCTTGGCATTAAACTTGCCATTAACTTATGTAAGACCAAAAATTGAAAAAATATTGAGGAATTAATGGAAAGAAGGTAACGTTCATTAATGAAAGCAGGGGGTTAGCATACCAATCTTTACTACTTAGTAACCTAAATCCAGAATGTAACCCCTGCAATCTATTAGTAGGGAAATCAATAGAGGGTATCCAAATGCTTATAAAAAGGCCGCCCTAAGGAGGTAAGACATATCTTATCTCATTCTCATCCATACTTTTATTGTTGCAAACATACAATCCTTTCAGGTTCCCTAACTTTGGCATTAGAGTGATCTCTTGGAGTACACCCCAAGTCCTCAAAGTCACTTTTCTTTTACTCTTGACAAGTGATCAAGGTTGTGATTGATAAAAATTCTCTCAAATAAATTTTCACAGTAACATATATATATATATATATATATATATATATATATATATATATATGTACCCGTAAAAAATAAGAAAAGGATAAAAGGGGAATTTGTAGGCTTTGTCGACGAAGCAAATGTTCTCGTTGACAAATGCCCATTATTGCTTTGTCGCCAAAATTCAGAGTCTTGTCGACGAAGAGATCCCGACCAACAGGAAAAATATCAAGTTTAGGTTCGTCAATGAGGGAGGAGGTTCGGCGACGAACAACCTCCTATGGCTCATCGACGAGGGACCAATTCGTCGACGAGTTTGATTGGGTCAAAAGGCCTAT
Organism: Malania oleifera; assembly: GCF_029873635.1. Classification (NCBI taxonomy): domain Eukaryota; kingdom Viridiplantae; phylum Streptophyta; class Magnoliopsida; order Santalales; family Ximeniaceae; genus Malania; species Malania oleifera. The sequence continues at coordinate 109,804,247 of NC_080424.1, forward strand.
AAATAGGATTTTTCATTGCTTAAGGGTTAAGAAACCCAAAATTATCTCTCTCTCTCTCTCTAGAACCAGCGAGTTCACTCTCTCTCTCTCTCTCTATATTGTTCTTCGTCGTTCGTCGCCTGTTTCGATGATCGAAAGTTACTGCGAGGATCAGGGAGTTAGGATCTACAGTTCTAGAGGATTAGATTTTTGATTTGGTGAAAAGGGTCGGGATTTAGTTTTCGAGCATTTCAGTTTTCGAGCATTTCAGTTTCTGTTTCGAAATTAGGTAAGGGGATTATGTTTAATGTAGTGTTTTATCATTTTTTATTCGATGGAACTAGTTATGGAATAGAGTATTTATGTTTTCAGTTATTCTTTTGAAAACCAACCGTTTGAAATGCTTGTTTTCGAACCTAGGATATACTGTATAATATTTTGTATAAAAATGAACGGTGAAAAGTTCAGTTTGATCCTACAAACCATTTATTCAATGTTTTCCATGGTTGCCTATGGGCTATGTTTTAAATATGGAAAATTGTGTGGCATATGGATATTCTTGCGTAATACTGAATTGTTTGCAAAAATGCTGGAATTGTTTTGAGAAATGCAGGAACTTATGAAAGGGCCGAGGTCAAGTTTGTATTAAATGACCGAGGCCAGGATTTATAAATAACAAAGTTTCTTTTGAGGCTAGACTTTGTATTAAATGGCCAAGTTGTAACAGAGGGGTCAAGGCCTAAGATTTGTACTTTATGAGAGGGCAGAGGCTCAAGTGGTGTTAAATTGCAAGTGGTCGGGTTTTGTGAAATGAGTTTTAAAGTATAGTTTTATTTACTTAAATTGCACGATATGCTTTAGGAAACCTATAAACCCAGTGTTGCGAGCGCGGTACCATTGCTAGAGAGAAAGTTTCACCATTTGACCGCGTGCGCCCACATTTACGAGCGTGTGGTGTTGGGTGGTCCTAGCTAATTGCCCTTGGTAGAGGAAGTACCCTTCTAGGAAGTGGTGGAGCAATCAGACCCGCAAGTGATTGCGGAAGCCTGCTGTCGGCGTAATGCAGGGAGTGAGTTGACTTGGCTTGGGTTGATCCCTCGGGTTTTTGTCCAGCCTTTGGGCCGCAAAACCCTGACTACGGGGGTTTATACATGGCAAGTAGTTCCAAGGTGTATCATTTATGCATATTTGTATATTTATGTAATGATGTAAATGTTTTTCCAGTATTTATTTATGTTATGAGAAATGTGAAATGAGTATACCTACTATATTCAGTAAAAGAGAGAGGTATGATTCTAGTATACACTAAAAAAACATGTTGCCACACACTGTCATTAACGTAATCTTCCTTACTGAGAGATGTTGTCTTACCCCGTTGTATAACATATCTTTTCAGGGAATTCCAGAGATCGAGTTTAGCGGGATCCAAGGGGTGGAGACTAGTTTAATTACTTTTTGTGAGTGTCTTCAAGAACTCAGATATGAGTAGATTTTGTAGTATGCCTTCCGGCTTGTATTTATGGTCGTGTGGATCGAGTTTGTGGATTTATTAGATTGAGATGTAATATGAGTATGGAAAGAACCTTCGTATATATGTTGATTTAGACTCTAGTAATAGTATGTTGAGATAGTTTCATTATTCCTCTACATATCTTATCTGTTGAGATGGTATCAGGTACACAGACGTCACTAAAGTAGCACCCTGGGCCTATGTGTCAGGTCAGGGTGCTACAGGTGGTATCAAAGCCATGGTTTTCTAGGTTCTGCAGACTTTAATGGTTAGTGCTAATTACTACAGTATAGGTTAAAATAGGTTAAGAAGGAGAAATGGTAAGATAGGTCGGGTTTTAGTCTAGAGGCTTGGAAACGAAATTATGTCGACAGTCTTCTGTGCTTTTGCTGGAATGACGATTTCAGGAAAACCATGGTAAATCCGTTGATGGTTTTGGTTCTAGGTTGAAGGACTGGACTCGAAAAGTAGGTGCGTCGTGTTATCATATGTCTAGGGTCGGATATTTTGGAAGTTTTGTAGTAGAAATGTACATGTGGGTCCTTTAAACTGCAAACTTATGTATTCTATCTGTTAGTCGTTCCATATTTGTTTAACCATGATAAATGTGGAATTTCTAAATTGGGTCATATCCTATCTTCAGGATGGATTTTAGGGGAAAGGGAGTTATGATTAGAGGGGACAATCACATTGATACCTCCAGCAATAATGATGTTGAGGCTTTGTCTATACTGCGTAGTAAAGCATGGCAGGCCAAGAGGGAGTCTCAGAGAGATTCCAGGGAACGGAGTAAGCCGGTGGCTGATAGAGGCTGCACGTTCCAGCAGTTCTCGCAGATGAATCTGCCAACATTCTCGGGAGGACCGAACCCTATTGCGGTGGAGAACTGGGTCCAGGAGATGGAGGAGCTATTGGAAGTGCTAGAGTGCACGGAGGAACAAAAGGTACGATTTGCCGCCTTCAAACTAGTAGGGGAGGCAAAGAGATGGTGGTGATCTGCAAAGCTAGTGGAGGAGTAGCGTCCAGGGTACGTATCGGTTACCTAGAGCCGGTTTAGGGAGGTCTTCTTCAGCAGATACTTCCCCATTGCCACTAGAGAGGTAAAGGTGGAGGAGTTCCTACATTGGACACAGGGATCCATGGCCGTGCAGTAGTATGCGGCTAGATTTGTGGAGCTATCTCAATTTGCTCCACATATGGTCTTGGATGAGCCGAGGAAGACTTGTATGTTCGAGAGAGGACTAAGACACGCCATACGCACGTAGGTGGCGGCATTGATGGTCCAGGGCTTTATGGAGCTGGTGAATAGAGCCATGATGACTGAAGCCAGTATATAGGAAGGGGAGAGAGAGGCAAGTCAGAAGAAGAGGCCTTTATCTCAGAGTTATCAGTCCAGTACTAGTCAGAGTTACCGGAAGCGGCTAGGTAGTTCGTTGGGCCGGCAAGAGGTGTTAAGACCTCAAATTCCTTAGGGGAATTCCCAGCAACCTAACTGCCCTAAATGTAATAGGCTGTACACATGCAAGTGTGGGACTTGTTTTAGAGGCCGTTACTAATGTGGTGGTACGGGACATTGGATACGGGACTGTCGCGCGGTACTGAACTACGCGACTTCGCAGCAACAGTATGGAGGAAGTAGTCAGGCGACTAGAGGAGGTCACCAAAGGGGCACCGTGCGAGCACAAGTGTACTCTTTGACGCCAAGCGATACAGAGAACTCTGGTAATGTGGTGATAGGTACGATTTCATTTATGTCACATAATGCTATTGTACTATTCAACTCGGGTGCGACCCACTTATTTGTATCTCGGAGATTTGCTAGAGTATGTGGTGTTGAGACCCAGTTGTTAGGGGTTGAGTTAGGAGTGGTTACGCCGATGGGGTCAGTTATTGTGTGCAGTAAGGTGGTTAAAGACCATCTGATAGAGATTCAGGGGAGGAAGTTGTCTACCAGTATCATTGTTCTGGAGATGCAGGGAACCGATATGATCTTAGGGATAGAATGGTTAGCATCCAGCTATGCGAGCATAGAATGTCGGAAGAAGAAGGTAGTGTTTAGACCTCTGGGGGAGGAAGAGTTTAAATTTGTAGGGTTGTGTGTGCACTCTGCACCATAGATTCTCTCAGCTGCTAGGGGTATCTGGCATGTGTGAAATCAGTACCCAAGGAAGGACTGAAGTTGGCAGATTTTCCAGTGATATGAGATTTTCCCGATGTCTTTCTCGAGGACTTACCAGGGTTGCCTCCAGATCAGGAAGTGGAGTTTGCTATTGAGTTAGCACCAGGGACGACACCAATTTCCAAGACGCCTTATAGAATGGCTCCAATAGGACTAAAGGAGTTAAAGGGGCAACTGTAGGAATTCCTAGATAACGGTTTCATTAGACTGAGTGTATCACCTTGGGGAGCGTCGGTGTTGTTCATAAGGAAGAAGGATGGGTTGATAAGGATGTGCATCGACTACAGAGAGATAAACAAGGTAACTATAAAGAACAAATACTCGTTACCACATATTGATGACCTGTTTGACAACCTAAAGGGAACTCAGGCTTTCTCTAAGATCGATCTGCGATTCGAGTATCACCAACTGAAGGTGAAGTTAGATGACATATCAAAGATGACCTTTCGAACCTGATATTGCCATTATGAAATTTTTGTTATGCCATTTGAGTTGACGAATGTGCCTGTTGACTCACTCGAAAAATGAGCAGCTCGGAAACTATCCCAAGTATAGGAGTTCTGTCGCGTAATATTTAGCCCAAGGGTCAGATTGTCTCCTCAGAGAATGCAGTTTAACTCCAAATCTCACGTAATTCCAATCAGAAAATAAGAAACAAAAGGGCATTGAATGCAGTTCAAATTCGGATTTTCTGGCTTGTTTAAGATTTCTTTTGACGAATTAACATAACGTGCAATTTAAATTCTAAATCCTAACTTGCACTAAATTAACATTGGGAAACGGAAATCCTACATCTAATGGCTATGTAGGAATTGAAACACGCATTGAGCTTCGGAAAGAGATTAAAAGCGATAACTTTAATACGTAATTAAGACATGCAATTCTAAAAACTCAATCAATCACAATTTTTTAAAAAAAACAAATTTTTAATGCAATCAAGAACTTGAATCAAAATTACGTGTTTAACAACTAGGCAATAAACTAAACACGCTAAAAATTCCAACTCTAATTAAACTGAAGTTAAAATAAACGGACATCAACAAAATTTAAATCCTAAAGAAAATTTTATTTCTTTTTGTATTTTATTTCTTTTGTTTTTTTTTTTCTTTTAAGAAGCACAACCGAACTTCAATCAATAAAGAAAAATAACTCAAGAAAAATAATAAATCTAATCCTAGTAACAAATAAGAAGAGAAAAATAATAAATAACTTCAATGATAATATCCACACAAGATTAAAAAATTAAAACCTTAATTAAATTTCTACCAAAAAAATAACAACGATTCAAATTTCTTTAAAAAAAAAAAAAGAGCAACAAAAACTAAAGAGAGAAAAAAAAAAAAAAAAGGGAAAGAGAAAGAAGATAAGTTGGCCTTGTTGTTGGAGTAGCAACAGTGTGGTGGCCATGGACAATAGGGGAAGGAGTTCCTCGGGTTGGGGCCTCCAGCAGCAGCCATACAACAACAGGGGAGCTCGGGTACAACAAAGAAGAAGATGGACGAAGCAGTAGCGGCTATGGCAGCAGGTCATGGTGCAACAGCAGGTACATGCACACGAAGAGGAAGAAGAAGAAGCAGCAGGCTTCTCGGGCAGCAATAGGTGCAAGCAGAGCATAGCCGAGAGGGAGAGATAAGGGAGAAGAAAGGAAAGGAAAAGAGAAGAGAAGAGAGGGAAGTGGAGAGAGTTAAAGAGGAAGAGAGAGTTGGTGAGCAAGGAGGTAGGTTGTGCATGAGGAAGAAGAGAGTTAGAGAGACAAAGGAGAGAAAGGAGAGTTGAGAGTGAGAGAGGGCTGGGGTTATGTTCGAGAGCTGCGAGAAGGGGAAAGAAGAGAAGGAGAGAAAGGAGAAGAGAGGATGGGAGAGAGTCCAAGAGTGGGATAGAGAAGAGAGGAGAGTAAGAGGGGAGCTCTGGCTGTGAAGAGAAAAGAAAGAATAAATAAGAGGGAGAGACCTACCTAGCAAATGTCATGCCCCGAACCCGGCAATGGGCCCCAGGATGTGATGTAGTAACCCAACCTGTCCCTGTATCATACAAAATACAAATGATACTATAAGGAATGAGGCTCCGACCCCGTGGGGTTCTCGTACACCCTATACCCATTCACATACATGACATATACGCAGCGAAAAAGTTCATTCCATACATACATAGTTCCATACCAGAGTCTACAAAAATAGTGTCTAAACTCCATAATACAAAACATAACCCAGGGTGCCAACAATAACCCAAAACGACAACCCTGTTACAGCCCAAGTACTTACACAAGTACCCTATACAGTGAACCGACCACCACGCTCCCCACACTAGGACGCTAGTTCCGGTTACTCGAAGGACCTGAAAACATATATGTATAATAGGGGTGAGACACATCTCAGTAAGGCAGAATCAGGTTATATCGGTGTGTGGCATATGAGTGTTATCATAACATAAAACATACACAGTTCAGTTCTAGTATTTTCACAAAACAGCTCCAATATAATTCTCAACACACACACATGATCTAGCAACCCTATGTCATCACACCCTTCGGCACAAAGCTGGCCCACATTACACGACATACCCGGCATATGGAGTAGCCCTAGGCTCCCATGGCATCGTACCTGTACATCTGGTGGATCCACACCCTTTGGTGATCAACCGGTAAGAGGTGATATTTCACACCCTCAGATATAGAGCCAGACACTCTTGCCACTGGCAGGTGGTATTTCACACCCTTGGATATAGAGCCAGATACTCTTTCATAACCTTGAACAATTCGGAACACATGTTCCTATATCTCATTTCAACAAATCACAACTCAATGCATATTTATATAACAATTCATTCCACACTTATTTGGTAATCACAAAATCATGATTTTCAAAAATACAGTTTAAAACAAGTCAAGGCACGACCATCTCCATAACACAATATATTCAACAATATATCCACGGTTTTCCAACGAAACCATAGATGCAACCCAATGCTCCCTTTTTCCCAAAACTGTAATATGAAAATTCTATAATTTTTACCTATTAGATTTCACTAAATAAGTAACCAAAACACACACAGGATCATGAACTACAGTTCTACCGAATCCGATTTTAAAAATAACCGATATAAACAGAATCTCCTTACCTTTCCCCAAAAATCTACACCTAAACTCTATGGCTCCTAAACAGTGAACCGAGTTCCCAAAACCTATAAATCATAGTACGATAATTACTTACAATCTTACACTCTACAGATCTACCAAAATGAAAATGAAAGTCGAGCCTTACCTCGATTTTTGGGTCAAAACCCGAAGACCTCAAAACAAAGATCCGTTCCACAGAACATGTAGAGATTCGTTCCCTGATCCCCGCAGTAACTTCGGTTAGTCCATTCTAACAACAAACGGTGAAGAAATCTAGGGAGAGAGAGAGTGGAGCTTCGAGTTCTGGAGAGAGAGAGAGAGAGAGAAAGAGAGAGGGAGAATTCTGATAACTTAGCCTCAAAGCAACCTAAAAGGATATTTATAGCACCTTTGACTCAGCCAATCTCATTGATGAGGCAGTGTCTTCGTCAACGAGTCGAGGAAGGAAATTAGTCAACGGCGCGGTGGCCTCGATGACGAGCCTGAGATTTCAGGATTTCCAAAAATCTCTCGGCTTCTCCTTGCCAATGAACCTCTACATTTCGTTGCCAAACAATAAAAGAGCCTTTGTCGACGAAAACAATGACTTCATCGACGAGGCCTGCTCAAATTACTATTTTACCCTTTTCTCATTTATTTATTCCATATCTCACGGGTCGGGTTCTTACAACCTCCCCTCCTTACAAAAATTTCATCCTTGAAATTTGTAATCTCTTATTTACAACTCATCCACACAACCAAATACACAAACCCGAGTCTAGGAAGAGCCAACGGCCACTTACGACGCAACCCTGTCACAATACATACATACTCTCGCTTATGGCGGAGGAATACCGTGGTTACATACATATGTCATCTTGAGAGTTCACAATAACACATACTCTCAAATTCTAACCACCTATCACAATACAATAACAACATTATTCACACGTACTCAACTGTCTCTACTATCCAAACTACTACTCAGAACAACTGTGGATATTTTCGGCATATCTTCGCTTCCAATTCCCAAGAAGCTTCCTCAACCTCGTGATTCCGCCACAATACCTTCACTAGCGGTATTTCCTTGGTACGTAGCTTATGAACTTTACGGTGTAGAGCTTGAATGGGTACCTCCTCATATGCTAAAGCATCCCCAATTTTCAAGTTTTCATAACTAATAACATGCGACGGAACCGACACATACCTCCTCAATATGGATACGTGGAACACGTGTGGACCCTCAAGAGCGCTGGGGGTAGTGCAATCCTGTAGGCTACCGGACCCACTCGCTCAAGAATCTCGAATGGTCCGATATACCTTAGGCTCAGCTTACCCTTCTTCCCAAATCTCATCACCACTTTCATCGGAGCGATTCTTAGGAATATCTTACCCCCCCCCCCCAACCTCGAACTCTAACTCACAACAGTGAACATTCGCGTAACTCTTCTACCGACTCTGAGCCGATTTAATCCTATTTCGGATCAAACCCATACAAAACCGATACAAAACCTCAAACGGCGGCATTCCAATACCAGCCTGGAAGCTATTGTTATAGGCAAACTCTACTAGTGATAGAAACTACATCCAACCAGCACTAAAATCTAACACGCAAGCCCATAACATATCCTCCAAGATCTGTATTGTTCTCTCCGACTGTGTATCATTCTGGGGGTGGAATGTTGTACTAAAAGTAAGTTTCGTCCCCAGTGCTTCCTGCAAGCTCTTCCAAAATCGAGAGGTAAACCTTGGGTCTGGATCTGACACGATGGACACTGGTATCCCATGCATTCTGACTATCTCATGCACGTACAGGTCCGCTAGCCTACTCAAAGGGTAGCTAGCCTTCATTGGTACAAAGTGAGCTAATTTCATCAACCTGTCCACTATTACCCAAATGGTATTCTACCCGTGAAGCGTTGGCGGCAATCCAGTAACAAAGTCCATATAAATGTACTCCCATTTCCACTCTGTAATAGCTAAAGGTTGCAATGGCCCTGCTGGCCTCTGATGCTCAACTTTCACCTGTTGACACATCAGATACTGCTCTACGTACTGAGCAATCTCCCTTTTCATACCACTCCACCAGAAGGACTCGCGCAAATCTCGATACGTCTTTGTGCTACTAGGATGTACCGTATACAAAGAACGATGCGCTTCCTCTAGAATCGTCCTTCTGATCTCTTTGTCATTTGGAACACACAACCTGATTCCAAACCTCAACACACCTCCCTTAGAGATGTTAAAATCCGCAGCCAACCCCTGCTGCACTTTCTCCACAGTCTCAACTAACTCCGTATCACTAGCTTGCGCGACTTTAATACGCTCAAACAAAGTTGGCTGGATCACCAAGCTAGCATTGAAAGTCTGATGATCTCCAGCCACCAACTCAATGCCAAGGCTTTCCAAATCTCATCTGATATGATGTTAAGCTATAGCTGCAGATATTGCCGCATGCTTTGACTTCCGACTCCCGACTTAACGCATCAACTACCACATTAGCTTTCCCCGGGTGATAACTGATGGTGCAATAGTAGTCTTTGATCAAATCAAGCCACCTTCTCTGCCTCATGTTCAACTCCTTATATGTGAAAAAAGTACCTGAGGCTTTTGTAGTCAGTGAAAATCTCACACTGAACACCATACAGGTAGTGTCGCCAGATCTTCAGCCCATAAACTACAGCAGCCAATTCCAGATCATGCATAAGGTAATTATTTTCGTATTCCTTGAGTTTTCAAGAAGCATAAACATTTACCTTACCTTATTGCATAAGCACACATCCCAAACCCTTCAGATATGCGTCGCTATAGATCATAAAACCGCCATCCCCAGAAGGAATGGTCAAGATCGGAGCAATAACCAATTGTTGTTTCAACTCCTGAAAACACCGCTCACAATATTCGGTCCAATAAAACTTTATACCCTTCTTAGTCAATCGTGTCAAAGGCCCAGACAACTTAGAGAATTCCTCCACGACCCGACGATAATAAACCGCCAGTCCTAAGAAACTCCGAACCTCCTACACACTCTTCGATCTCACCTAGTTGACCAAAGCTTCAATCTTGCTAGGATCAACTGAGATACAGCCCTTAGACACCACATGGCCTAAAAATGCGACCTGATTCAACCATAACTCACATATCTTCAGCTTGGCATACAACTTCCTCTCTCGCAGAATCTGTAGCACCAACCTGAGATGATTTTCATGCTCTTTCAGACTCCTCAAGTATACTAGAATATCGTCTATAAATACCACTACAAACTGGTCCAGGTACTCATGGAAAACCCTGTTCATCAGATCCATGAACACTGTTGGAGCATTAGTCAACCCAAAAGGCATGACTAAGAACTCGTAATGGCCGTATTTGGTTCAGAAAGTTATCTTCGCAACATCCTCAAATCTAACCCTCACCTGATGATACCCTAACCGTAGGTCGATTTTAAAAAGACCTGCGTCCCCTGTAGCTGGTCAAAGAGATCATTGATACAAGGCAACGGGTGATGGTTCTTCACAATCACCTTGTTGACCTCACTGTAATCAATGCACATGCGCATCGACCCATCCTTCTTCTTCACAAACAAAACTGGAGCTCCTCGGGGTGAAACACTAGGTCAGATAAAGCCTTTTTCCAATAATTCCTGCAACTGCTCCTTCAACTCCTGAAGTTTTGCTAGAGCCATCCGGTACAGAGCTTTAGAGATCGGTGCCTTGTCAAGCAGCAACTTTATCGCAAACTCCACCTCGCGATCCAAAGGTAAACCAGGTAAGTCTTCTGGAAACACATCCGGGAACTCTTTAACCACTTTAATATCCTCGAGCTTCAACTTATCCTGCGGTGGTTCCTTCACCCAAGATAGGTACCCCTAACATCTGTCCAATAGTAACCTTCTCGCCTGTAATGCCGATAGAATATATGGCATCGAATGCATACATGATCCTACAAACTCATACTCTTGTTCCCCAGGAGGTCTAAACACTACTACCTTTCCACAACAATCAATCACAACATAACTGTAGGATAACCAATCCATCCCTAGTATGGCATCAAAACCAGACATATCACACACCACAAGATTCGCCGATAGCAGCCTTCCCTGAATTTTCACTGGGCAGCCTCCTAACATCCTCCTACATAACATTACACTCCTAGACGGTGTAGCTACAAATAACCCCTTATTCATAACTTGAGTCTCAACCCCACACGGCTTTACGAAGCTCACAGATACAAAAGAATGGATTGCACCCAAATCAAATAAAATAATAGTTCTATTTGAAAGCAATAACAAGGTACCTGTCACTACATTCCTCACACGGTGAGCATCCGCTAGAGTAAAAGAATATACCCTCACCAGAGCTGTGTTTGCCTGGATGGTTCCCCAAAGTATCTGATTGCTACCCCAATTCACACTGGATGCAGGCGTGTCTCTCTTCGGTGCGCGGCATCACAAGCCATGTGGCCTGGTTTTCCACAATTGTAATAGTTACCCCCAAATGACTAGCATTCACCTTCATGCCATTTGTGGCACCTAATACAACGATCACGCGATTGATCCACCTGAGAACCCTAACGCTTGGTATTCTGGCAGTAACCCGAGCCATTGTTCCTCTTCTTCCATGATCCCTGACGAGAACTAGATGACACTGGCCTCTTCTTCGGTTCTTGATCCACCTCATCCTCCCAGAATACCAGTCTCGATCATAGTGGCCTTATCCACCAAAACCAAAAACTTATGGATCTACAGCATACCCACTAATCTGCAGATGTCTTTCCTCACGCCCTTCTCGAACCTCCGAGTCTTCTCGTACTTGTTCGAAATCAAGCACGGCGTGAAACGGGATAGCTCTATATATCAAGAAGCATACCCCTACATCGTCATATCTCCCTATGTCAAAACAAAGAACTCATCTGCCTTAGCATCACAGGTGGAGGCCGAGAAGTATCTCTCAAAGAACACTTCCTTGAAGCGGCTCCATGTCATCTCTATTGGACCGACTCTTTATTTCTCCAGCAGACTCATGCAGTCCACCATCGCCCAGCCTCCTCAGACAGCTGGAAAGGTGGTGTAAAGGACTCTCTACTTATCTGTGCAATGTAGGACCTCCAGAATCTTTTCTGTCTTCTCGACCCAGTCCTCCACTATCATCGGATCGGGTTCTCTTGAAAACATCGGAGGGTGCATATGTGTGAACCTCTCGATGGTACACCCCACAGCAGTAGGAGAATGTTCTCGTCTCCTAACACTCTACCCGATCTCCCACATAACCTGCCTCATCAACCCACGAGGCATAGAAGGAGACTCATCATTCGCAGTCCCCTCGGAGCCACTATCCAAGTTGTTATCCTTGGGCTTCATTCTGAAAATAGAATAGGAATCGGTTAGAATTCCTATATCGTACACAGTTAACATAATCATTAGAACTAATTATGTCAACTACCAATCTCAAGGGTTTAGGTCTGTCCTATCACACCGACATGAAACCATCAATGGTTTGCCATGATTTACTGAAATTGTCATCTCAGGAAAAACACAGAACACCGCCAACAAGTCCCTGTCTAACAACAAAACAACCCTCGACCTATTCTACCCATCTCCTACATCTTATACTCTGGTATGTACACACATTAATGCCTAATCAAGTATACAAGACCTAGCAAACTGGTTAGCTCTGATACCAAGTTGTCACGCCCCGAACCCGGCAATGGGCCCCAGGATGATGTAGTAACCTAACCTGTCCCTGTATCATACAAAACAAAAATGATTCTATAAGGAATGAGGGTCCAACCCCGTGGGGTTCCCGTACACCCTATACCCATTCACATACATGACATATATGTAGTGAAAAAAGTTCATTCCATATATACATAGTACCATACTATAGTCTATACAAATAGTGTCTAAGCTCCATAATACAAAACATAACCTAGGGTGCCAGCAATACCCCAAAAGGACAAGTTAAAGTCCAAGTACTTACACAAGTACCCTACGCAGTAAACCGACCACCACGCTCGCCACACTAGGTCGCTAGTTTTGGTTACTCGAAGGACCAAAAAAAATGTATGTACTATAGGGGTGAGACACATCTCAATGAGGCAGAATCAGGTTATATCGGTGTGTGGCATATAAGTGTTATCATGACATAAAATATACACAGTTTAGTTCTAGTATTTTTACAAAACAGTTCCAATATAGTTCTCAACACACACACATATGATCAAGCTACCTGGTGTTGTCACACCCTTCGGCACGAAGTCGGCCCGCATTACATGGTGTCCCTGGCACATGGCGTAGCCCCAGACTCCCATGGCATCGTACTAGTACATCTAGTGGATCCACACCCTTCGGTGATCAGCCGGTAAGAGGCGATATTTCACGCCTTTGGATATAGAGTCGAACACTTTTTCACGACCTAGAACAATTCGGAACACACGTTCCTATATCTCATTTCAGCAAATCACAACTCAATGCATATTCATATAACAGTTCATTCCACACTTATTTGGTAATCACAAAATCATGATTTTCAAAAATATAGTTTAAAAAAAGTCAAGGCACAGCCATCTCCATAACACAATATATTCAACAATATATCTACGGTTTTCCAACGAAACCAAAGATGCAACTCAACGCCCCCTTTTTCCCAAAACTGTGATATGAAAACTCCGTAATTTTTACCTATTAGATTTCCCTAAATAAGTAACCAAAACACACACAGGATCGTGAACTACAATTCTACTGAATTCGATTTCAAAAATAACTGATATAAATAGAATCCTTTTACCTTTCCCTAAAAATCCAAACTCAAACTCTATGGCTCCTAAACAGTGAACCGAGTTCCCAAAACCTATAAATCATAGTACAATAATTACTTACAATCTTACTCTCTACAGATCTACCAAAATGGAAATGAAAACCGAGCCTTGCCTCAATTTTTGAATCAAAACCCGAACACCTCAAAATGAATATCCATTCCACAGAACACATAAAGATTCCTTCCCTGATCCTCGCAGTAACTCTGATTAGTCGATTCTAACAACGAACGACAAAGAAATCTAGAGAGAGAGAGTGGAGCTTCGAGTTTTAGAGAGAGAGAGAGAGGGAGGATTCTAATAACTTAGCCTCAAAGCAACCCAAAAGGATATTTATAGCACCTTTGACTCAACCAACCTCGTCGACGAGGCAGCGTCTTCATTGGCGAGTCAATGAAGGAAATTCATCGACGTCACAGTGGCCTTGTCGATGAGCCTGAGATTTTTGGATTTCCCAAAATCTCTCGGTGTCTTCTCGTCGAACGAACCTCTACATTTCATTGCCATACAATAAAAGGACCTTCGTCAACGAAAACACTGGCTTTGTCAACGAAACTTGCTCAAATTACTGTTTTACCCTTTTCTCATTTATTTATTTCATATCTAACGGGACGAGTTCTTACAGCAAACCTACCCAGAGCACCATGAAGGACCCGACTGCATGGCCTGATCAAATCAATTTTTTTTTCTATATCTTGTTTCTTCTTTTTGCTTCTTAACGAACAAGGGAAATTTTGACCGTCCTAGAGCCCGTATCTCTCGAAGCTTAAAACACGAAAGTTATAAATAATTTTCTTAGATTTTCACAGCATTTCAAATCGTCTCAAATCATCTTGATTGGAACTCAAACGAAAAAAATATGCACAAATCACGAAGTAGTGTTGATTTTAGCTTCCAATAATTACCCTGTGATAAAAAAATACCAAAAAGTCATAAATTACTCAATAAAATCCAAATATTATAAATAGGACACAATGTTCAAATATTGAGAGTAATCACGTATTTAATTAAAAATATAAGTCTCAATGCATGAATTAAAATACCTAATTATGCAATTTAAGCGCGTAATCACACCCCCCAACTAACATTTTGCTAATCTTTAGCAAATAACGTGAATGAATTCTAGGGTGGTACCCATAAATACTAACTCCGACAAACATGAAACGACTGCACATGCGACTCCACCACGTGAATGTGTCTATTCAGTCTCTTGAGATACCATGTAAATACTAGAGTTTATATAGCCAAATTAACACGAGTGCACTACCAATCAATTCTTCATGGAGTTATAAAGTCATATAAAGAGAAACTACACATAAATGACTAGAGTGTGTAATTCTTAGGTTATATGCAACTATGTGAAGGGTATAAGTCAGTGTTAATCGTGACATAATCTTCTATCCTCAATACTCTTTATTTCTTCTTCCTTTTTTTTAATTAATACAAAACTTAGCAAGTGGACGTGCACAGTATCACATGCAAATTCTCACCCCCCTAACTAAAGTGGAACATTGTCCTTAATGTGAAAGTATAAGGGAAATAGAAAAACTGTGCACAAGGGAAATAGAGCGTACTTGGGTGGAGAAGTAAGGGAAACTAACAATTGAAACTACAAAAAAATGCACCTAAAAATAAAGCAAGGTAAAACAAAATGAAAAGAAGGGAAAGAAAAACATTATAGTCTGTCTAGTGGAGGCTCTGAAGGAATTTCATCTTGTGAGTGCAGGTCTAAAAATTGAACCAGTAAGTCTTCAAATTTGAGTCACCACAATGAATCAGTTTTGTTACCTGCACAAAAGTTAGCTTCAAATAAATCAATACGTTCTAAGGTACAAGACAAAATATGTGCAGATTGCATTCCTTGTTTTAACAAGAAAGGATCTTTATTCAGTATATTTTTCAGAAAATTCACTTCTTTAAGAACCGGTCTTTGAAGCAAAGTTGTCAGAGTAGTTACCTTTGGTTCTTTAGAAACATCAACATAAAAAATTTTACCTGGTTCTTGGAAAGTTAAATTCTCACCAATCTGCTCACCCTCTTTATCAGGTGTACCCATCACCTTACCAGTGCGGGGATTCGCTTTGACATTGCACTCCTTGACATTTACTCTAGTTGGGAATGATGGTTTCCACAACTGTCAATCTCTGAGGGCAAGGTACCACAGGTTGGTACTCTTTACTGGTCTCGGTCTCCATGTTAACTGACTTCTTCAATTTTAGGCTCGCTTCCTCTGATTTTTCTTTGACCTCATCTATCTCAGTTGTAACTTCAAGTGTCGGGAGAACTGTTGGTCTATCGATGAGTATCTCAGGTTGGGAAACTTATTTTCCACTTCTCAAAATAATAACAGCCTTCGCTATCTCAAAAGAAACATTATGTATTTGTTGCTGTTGGTACTGATATTCTTGAGGATTAGGCTGAGATTCTACCAAAATTTTCCTTTTTTCTAAGATTCTCAACTGCGTGCTCATATCATTAATGGTGTCCCTCAATTCATGTATGGCATGAGTGTACTAATTATTAGTTGTGACTTGAATCTATATAAACTGCTGAAGAACATCCTCAAGAGACTTCTCCAGTGGAGCAGGTGTTGCATTAGATTGAAATCCTGAAGGTGCATAACTTTGAGAGATTTTTTGTGGCTGATATTGATGCTGAAAGGCAGTCTAATGATATGACGATTGATAAGGGGGTGCATAGGACTGGAAGGGTTGATTCCAAAGTTGCTCTGTATTGTTCTCCTTTTCCATCTCCATAGCCTCCACTCTTTTAGTGAGTTTAGCCAGACATGCCTCAACCTCAAAATCATCTTTCAATTCATACCACTCTCCACCATGTATTACTCTCAATGGTTGAGCTGCAATTGGTCTTCTGTCAATCCTAGTGTTCCACTGCTGAGCATAGTCAGCTAAATGATTCAGAAAATCTAATGCCTCATCAGGCTCCTTGTCGAAGAAATATCCTAAACACATAGTATGAATGAACTGTTAACTAAATCATGGTAGGGACACATGTTAACTAAATCACTAAATCTCTCCTAACTTTCATGAAATGTCTCATCAACTCCTTGCATGAATCGACTGATCTATTCTTGCAAAAATTGAGTTCTCTGTAAGGGAAAAAATTTATGCAAAAATTCATTTTGCATATTAGCCTAACTAGAGATAGAATTAGGCATAAAAGAATTAAACCACATCTTAGCCTTATCTTTCAATGAGAAAGGAAATAGATGCAATCTAATTATTTGATTAGTAGCAGCCCCATCTATAAATGTAACACATGTAAGCTCAAAATTAGTTAAATGCTGAAACAAATTTTCACTCCATCCCATAAAATTGAGGTATCACAGATATCATTTCAGGCTTAATGTTAAAGTTCCGTGCATTCTCAGGCAATATGATGCAAGATGGTTGTGGGGTTCGTGTGGGCTGTTAAAAATCCATAAACGTGTGTGGTGCAGGTGTAGCCATATTTTTTTTTCAAAACTCAATTTTTTCTTCTTCTTTCTTTTTCTTTTTATATTTCTTTTTCATGAGAAAAAATAAAATAACCAGAAAAACATTAGTTTGAAACTAAAACTGACATTCCCGGTCAACGACGCCAAAAACTTGACTCACTCGAAAAATGAGTAGCTCGGAAGCTACCTCAAGTATAGGAGTTCTGTTGCGTAATATTTAGCCAAAGGGCTAGATCATCTCCTTAGAGAATGCAAATGCAATTTAACTCCAAATTTCATGTAATTCCAATTAGAAAATAAGAAACAAAAGGGCTGAACAAAGTTCAAATTTGGGTTTTTTTATTTTTTTGAGATTTTTTTTTGACGAATTAAAATAACGTGCAATTTAAATTCTAAATGCTAACATGCACTAAATTAACACTGAGAAATGGAAATCCTACGTCTAATGGCTAACCAGGAATTGAAACACGCATTGAGCTTCGGAAAGAGATTAAAAGCGATAACTTTAATACGTAATTAAGACATGCAATTCTAAAAACTCAATCAATCACAATTTTTTTAAAAAAAATAACAAATTTTTAATGCAATCAAGAACTTGAATCAAAATTACGGGTTTAACAACTAGGCAATAAATTAAACAAGCTAAAAATTCCAACTCTAATTAAACTGAAGTTAAAATAAATGGATGTCAACAAAATTTAAATCCTAAAAAAGAAATTTTTTTTTTCTTTTTTTTGTATTTTATTTCTTTTGTTTTTTTTTTTTTTTTTCCTTTCAAGAAGCCAAACCGAACTTCAATCAATAAAGAAAAATAACTCAAGCAAAACAATAAATCCAATCCTAATAAGGGGATGGCAGTTTTGTGATCTATAGCAACGCATCTCGGAAAGGTTTAGGATGTGTGTTTATGCAACAGGGTAAGGTAATAGTTTATGCTTCTTGGCAACTCAAAGAATATGAGAAGAATTACCTTACGCATGATCTAGAATTGGCTACTATAGTTTACGCACTGAAGATCTGGCGACACTACTTGTATGGTGTTCCGTGTGAGATTTTCACTGACCACAAAAGTCTCAGGTACTTTTTCACACAGAAGGAGTTAAACATGAGGTAGAGAAGGTGGCTTGAGCTGATCAAAAACTACGATTGCACCATCAGTTATCACTCGGAGAAAGCTAACGTGGTAGCTGATGCGTTACAGTATCTGCAGTTGTAGCTCAGCATCATATGAGATGGGATTTGGAAAGCCTTGGAATAAAGTTGGTGGCCGAAGATCATCAGGCTTTCATTGCTAGCTTGGTGATCCAGTCGACTTTGTTTGAGCGTATTAAAGTCGCGTAGGCTAGTGATGCGGGGTTAGTTGAGACTGTGGAAAAAGTGCAGCAGGGGTTGGCTGCGGATTTTAACATCTCTGAGGGAGGTGCGTTGAGATTTGGAACCAGGCTATGTATTCCAAATGACGATGAGATCAGAATGATGATTCTAGAGGAAGCGCATCATTCTTTGTATGGTGGAGTGGTATGAAAAGAGAGATTGCTCGGTTCGTAAAGCAGTGTCTGACGTGTCAATAGGTGAAAGTTAAGCATCAGAGATCGGTAGGGCCGCTACAGCCCCTAGCTATTTCGAAGTAGAAATGAGAGCAAATTTTATGAACTTTGTTACCGGATTGCCGATAGCGCTTCACGAGCAGAATGTCATTTGGGTAATTGTGGACAGGTGGACGAAATCTGCTCACTTTGTACCGATGAAAGTTAGCTACTTTTTGAGTAGGCTAGCAGACCTGTACGTGCATGAGATAATCAGAATGCACGAAGCACTTGAGTCCATTGTGTCAGATCGAGACCCGAGGTTTACCTCTCATTTCTGGAAGAGTTTGCAGGAAGCACTAAGGACGAAGCTTACCTTCAGTACAATATTTCACCCCCAAACTGATGGACAGTCAGAGAGAACAATACAGATCTTGGAGGATTTGTTACGATCTTGTGTGTTAGACTTTGGTGGTGGTTGGATGCAGTTTATACCACTAGTAGAGTTTGCCTATAATAATAGCTTCCAGGCTAATTTTGGGATGACACCGTTTTAGGTTCTGTATGGTCGGAGGTGTCGGTCTCCTCTGTATTGGGATGAGGTTGGTGAACGTCAGGTTTTAGGACCTGAACTCGTGTAGCAGGCATCTAAGAATGTGCGTTTGATCTAGGATAGGATTAAATCGGCTCAGATTCGGCAGAAGAGTTATGCAGATGTTCGCCATCGTGAGTTGCAATTCAAGGAGGGGGACAAGATATTCCTGAGAATCACTCCGATGAAAGGGGTGATGAGATTCAGGAAGAAGGGCAAGCTGAGCCCGAGGTATATCAGACCATTCGAGGTTCTTGAGCGAGTGGGTATGGTAGCCTACAGGATTGCACTACCCCCAGCGCTCTCGAGGATCCACGATGTATTCCATGTATCTATGTTAAGGAGGTACGTGTCGGATCCGTCACATGTTATGAGTTACGAGAACTTGGAAATTGGCGATGTTTTAGCGTATGAGGAGGTACCCGTTCAGGTTTTGGACTGTAAAGTTCAGAAGCTACGTACCAAGGATATACTGCTAGTGAAGGTATTGTGGCAGAATCACAAGGTTGAAAAAGCTTCTTGGGAATTGAAAGCGGAGATACGTCGGAAGTATCCATAGTTGTTCTGAGAGGTAGTTTGGATAGTAGAGTTAGTTAAGCACATATGAATAATACTGCTATTGTATTGTGATAGGTGGTTAGTCTCTGGGAGTATGTGTTATTGTGTTCTCCCGAGACAGTATATGTATCTAACCACGGTATTCCTCCGCCATAAGCGAGGGTATGTATGTATTATGATGGGGCTACATTGTAAGTGGCCACCGGCTCTTCCTAGAGTCGGGTATGTATATTCGGTTGTGTGGATGAGTTTGTAAATGGGAGATTACAAATTTCGAGGACGAAATTTTTGTAAGGAGTGGAGGTTGTAAGAACCCGACCCGTGAGATATGAAATAAATAAATAAGAAAAGGGTAAAATAGTAAATTGACTAAGCTTCGTCGACGAAGCCATAGTTTCATCGACGAAGGCCCTTCTATTGTTTAGTGACGAAATGCAGAGGTTCGTTGATGAGGAGAAGTTAAGAGATTTTGGGAAATCCTAAAATCTTAGGCTCATCGACGAGGCCACCGCGACTTCGACGAATTTCTTTCGCTGGCTCATTGACGAAACGCCACCTCGTCGATGAGGTTGGCTGAGTCAAAGGTGTTATAAATATCCATTTGGGTTGCTTAGAAGCTAAGTTATCAAAATTCTCTCTCTCTCTCTCTCTCTCTCTCTCTCTCTCTCTCTCTCTCTCTCTCTCTCTCTCTCTTTCTCTAATTCGGAGCATCTCTTCTTCTCTTTAGATTTATTTTCCGTTCGTCGTTAGAATCGACGATCCGACTTTACTGTGGGGATCAGGGATGGAATCTCTACGTGGAACGGATCTTCGTTTTGAGGTCTTCAAGTTTTGACCCAAAAATCGAGGTAAGGCTCGATTTTTATTTCCGTTTTGGTAGATCTGTAGAGAGTAAGATTGTAAGTAATAATCGTACTGTGCTTTGTTGGTTTTGGGAACTCAATTCACTGTTTAAGAGCCGTAGAGTTCAGGGTTGGATTTTTGGGGAAAGGTAAGAGGATTCTATTTATATCGGTTATTTTTTAAATCGGATTCAGTAGAACTGTGATTCACGATCCTATGTGTGTTTTGGCTACTTATTTGGGGAAATCTAACGGGTAAAAATTACGGGGTTTTCATGTTACAGTTTTGGGAAAAAAGGGGGCATCGGGTTGTATCTTTGATTTCATTGGAAAATCATGGATATATTGTTGAATATATTGTGTTATGGAGATGGTCGTGCCTTGAGTTGTTTTAAACTATATTTTGAAAATCATGATTTTGTGATTACCAAATAAGTGAGGAATGAACTGTTATATGAATATGCATTGAATTGTGATTTGCTGAAATAAGATATAGGAACGTGTGTTCCGAATTGTTCTAGGTTGTGAAAGAGTGTCCGACTCTATATCCGAGGGTGTGAATTATCACCTGCCATTAGTAAGAGTGTCTGGCTCTATATCCGAAGGCATGAAATATCGCCTCTTACCGACTGATCACCGACGGGTGTGGATCCACCAGATGTACCAGTACGATGCCATGGGAGCTTGGGGCTACGCCATATGTCGGGGACACCGTGTAATGCGGGCCGGCTTTATGCCGAAGGGTGTGACGACACCGGGTTGCTTGATCATGTGTGTGTTGAGAACTATACTAGAATTATTTTGTGGAAATACCGGAATTGAACTGTGTATATTTTATATGATGATAACATTCATATGCCACACATCGATATAACCTATTCTGCCTTACTGAGATGTGTCTCACCCCTATCGTATGTACATGTTTCCAAGTCCTTTGAGTAACCGGAACTAGCATCCTAGTGTTGGGAGCATGGTGGTCGGTTTACTGGGTAATGTACTTGTATAAGTACTTAAACTGTAACATGGTTGTCGTTTTGGGTATTGCTGGCACCCTAAGTTATGTTTTGTATTATGGAGCTTAGACTCTATTTGTATAGACTCTAGTATGGTACTATGTATGTATAGAATGAACTTTTCTGCTACGTATATGTCATGTATGTGAATGTGTATAGGGCATACGAGAACCCCATGGGGTCGAACCCTCATTCATTGTAGTATTATTTATATTTTGTATGATACAGGGACAAGTTAGGTTACTACATCACACCCTAGGTCCCATTGCCGGGTTCGGGGCGTGATAATAACCCTCTCGGCTGCCTTCCAATGATCCAAGCCTGGGTTACTCAAATATCTGCCTGAAATTCCAACTATGTATGCCAAATCCAGACGCGTACATACTTGAGCATACATAAGACTCCCTACAGTTGACGCATAAGGAATCTTCAGAGCATGTGTATTTAAATATTTAATTGTGTAGCATGAGCTCGTAACAGATTAGTACGATATTATACAATTTACAAATACCATGTTTTACAGTATATTAGCAGGAAATATCATGGAATATACATGTTTTATAGAATGATGAATTTTTTAGTATACATACAAATAGAAATTTTACAAAATATTCAGAAACATGATTTATAGTATTTCCAAGATTCCATGATTTACAATATATGTACAGAAATATATATTTTTAGCATTTTCAGAATACCATGATTTCAGAACCATAACACCCAGATACTCAGATATTCAGACAGATATTCAGATACATAGATATTAAATATTCAGTCAGTTATTAAGATTTTTAGATTATTCAAATCAGTTTTACTATGTTATGGTTATTTCAAAATCATGGTAAAACAGTAATATAGAAATATCAAATACATATATAGTGTTAAACCCTGAAGGACCAGATTCAGTCAGTAGAGCATGGTACGGTAGCTATTTTCAATTCAAAGTGCAACCATATAACTCAGATAGTATGTGGATTTTCAGCAGTCAATTGTGCCTATGTTTTGGACAGGCTCCCTGTCAGTTAGGGTTGAGGAGGCCAATCTAACTTTCGGAGTTCAGTTGACTTATCCTGGTCGGCCAGCCAGTGATAGGTCCCGCCTATGGGCCGCACAACCCTATCATGAGGGGTTAAATCATGACTTTCAGTTATCCATCCAAGGAATTTTCTCAGTTATTATGTATTCTACTTTCCGCTGCATAGGTAGTTTATTGAGTTCCAGATTCCATAGTCCCTATCTGGTCCGTGATGATGGTTTGATTTTTATTAGAAGGTGTCAGAGTAGTGGAATTTTATAGTTATTTATATAAAGGAAAAAAATGAATGGCATGATAAATCAGATCATTACAGTTTAGTATCAGAGCCTAGATTACTAGGTTATGTAGACTTTAGAGTGCAGCGGAAGTAATAATAGAGTATAGGAAAGGATTTGAGATTTATTCTATGATCTAGGTACAGGATTTCCGTGGTGGTTTCTGTGTCTTTCCTAGGGTGACGATTTCAGGAAAGTCATAATAAACTATTGTCGAGTCGTGTGTCTAGGTTACAAGATTGGATTTTAAATTAAAATCAGGGAGGATAGTTAAACGTGAATATGAGAATTCAGTTAGAAGAAATAAATTAGATCTCTACGGGAGATAGGGTCCTTAAATTGTGTTGTTTGTCTTTTCAGGATGGACCTAGGAAGTAGTGGTACGAATGCTAGAGGTGATGGAGAAGGACCTTTCAGTATGGGAGGTGGAGATACTGATGCGCTATTGCGCAGCATCACCCAATAGGTGATGGTTGAGATGGCTAGGAGCTCGAAGGAGCGTAACTGCACGATCAAGCAGCTTACACAGATGAAGCCCCCATCTTTTGCTAGAAGAGCTGACCTGACTATGTTTGACAATTGGGTTTAGGATATTGAGGAGACGTTTGTAGTGCTTCCATGTATAGACGAATAGAAGGTAGTATTTGTGATGTTCAAACTGACAGGAGAAGCAAAACGCTGGTGGAGATCAGCAAGTTTGATTGATGAGCAGAGGCCAGATCCAGTGCCAGTGACGTGGAGTCAATTCAAGGAACTATTCTTCGAGCGAGATTTCCCTGCTATAGTTTGAAAAGCAAAGGTAGCAAAGTTCATGCACTTAGCTCAGGGGTAGATAACAGTATCACATTATGCAACTCGATTTATTGAGTTGTCTCAGTTTGCCTCACATTTTACACTAGACGAGGAGAAAAAGGTAAGAAAGTTTGAAAAAGGTCTGAGACGAAATCTATTTGAGCAAGTTATTGGTTTTCAATCTTAGACATTTGCGGAGGTTGTGGATAAAACTGCAGTTATTAAGAGTGGCATACAGAGAGGCACCGCAGCTCAGAGTCAGAGAAAGAGGCCCATGCCTCAAGGTTTTCAGGCAAGTTCTAGTCAGGGCCCATGGAGAGGAGACAGTTATAGTGGTGGTCAGAGGCAGTTGACGAGACCTTTTGAAAATCAGGGTGTGCAAACCTACCTTGTGCATCAAACATGTGGAGGAGACATCTAGGAGAGTGCCAAGTACGGAGAGACATCTATTATCGTTGTGGGAGACCCAGCCACATGGCACGAGCATGCCTAGGACCGCCGATCCATGTCCCAGCTCCTAAATCCTACCGAGGAGGTTATCAGGCGCCCTATGGAGGCTAGCAGGGGAAAGTAGCCCCGACAAGGGTTTATGCTTTGACTCCGGGAGACGTTGAGACTGCCGCAATTGTAGTGACAGGTACCTTTACTGTTTTACCATATCAAGTTATTGTCTTATTTAATTCAGGTGCCACCCATTCTTTTGTGTCTGCAGCCTATGTTAAATTGTCTACAAACAAGACCCAATTATTAGATGTAGAATTATTAGTAGCTACACCGTCAAGATCAGTGATGAAGTGTCAATGAGTGCTCAGGGGTTATCCAGAAGAAATTTATGGAAGGGTGTTACCAGCTGACCTGATTGTGCTAGATATATATGGATTTGATGTAATACTGGGGATGGATTGGTTGACAGTTAATTATGCTAATATTGACTGTTGTATGAAAGAGGTGATATTCAAACCACCAAGCAAGAATTTAAATTTTTGGGATCGCAGGTGTGTTCCCTGTCTCAATTAGTGTCAGTCATATAGGCGAGAAGATTGCTTTTGGATGGATGTTAAGGGTTTATGGCCTTTGTAAAGGAGGTGTCGAAAAATGAATCGAAGCTTGACAGTACACCAGTGGTAAGGGAATTTCCAGATGTTTTTCTAGAAGAGCTACCTGGGTTGCCTCCCGATCGTGAGATAGATTTTGCTATAGATTTACCTCCAGGGGTAGCGCTGATCTCTAGGGCTCCTTACTATATGGCTCCAGCTAAATTAGGAGAATTAAAGGACTAGTTGTAAGATATAATGAATAAAGGGTTTATCAGACCTAGCGTGTCGCCCTGGGGAGTGACAGTGCTATTCGTAAAGAAGAAAAACATATCTATGAAGATGTGCATAGATTATAGAGAAATAAACAAGGTAACCATTAAGAACAGATATACTATACCCCATATAGATGATTTATTTGATCAGTTTCAGGGTACGCGAGTCTATTCCGAGATCGATCTTAAATCAGGTTATCACTAAGTGAAATTCAAGGCAGAGGACATATCAAAGACAACATTTTGAATCAGATATGAGCACTACGAGTTTTTGGTGATGCCGTTCGGGTTGACTAATGTACCAACAGTATTTATGGATTTAATGAATCGGGTGTTTCATCAATATCTAAACCAGTTTGTTGTGGTTTTCATTGATGATATACTGGTATACTCGAGGAGTTTTGAGGAGTATGAGGCACACTTACAGCTGGTACTTCAGACACTCAGGGAAAATAAATTGTATGCCAAGTTTAACAAATGTGAATTATGGTTAGAGAAAGTGACATTTCTGGGGCATGTTATATCAGGGGATGGAATTTTAGTGGATCCCAATAAGATAGAGGCAATGGTAAATTGGGGAAGGTCGAGGAATGTTCAAGAGATTATAAGTTTCTTGGGACTGGTGGGATATTACCGTCGGTTTGTAGAGGGTTTCTCAGGATTATCAGGGCTTTTGACCTGAGTAACCAGGAAAAATACCATATTTGCATGGGATGAGGAGTGCGAGCACAGTTTCCAGGAATTAAAACAGCGGCTCGTCACTACACCAGTACTAACAGTTCCATTCAAAGGTAATGGCTATGTAATTTACAATGATGCGTCGTTAAAAGGGCTTGGTTGTGTTTTGATGCAGCATGGTAAGGTCGTAGCTTATGCCTCCCGATAGTTGAAAGAATATGAAAATAACTACCCTACCCACGATCTGAAATTGGCTACAGTGGCACGCGCACTAAAGATTTGGAGGCATTACTTGTACGGTGAGAGATGTGAGATATTCTCTAATCACAAAACTTTAAAGTACTTCTTTACACAAAAAGAGTTGAATATGCGGCAAAGGAGATGGTTAAAGCTCATCAAGGATTATGATTGCACTATCAGCTACCACCCAGGTAAAGCAAATGTTGTGGCTAATACACTGAGCCGTAAATCAGAGGGTACAGCGTAGTTAGCAGCAGTAATTCAACACCTAATTCAAATGGACTTGGAAAGGCTCGACGTGGAGTTAGTGGAGGATGGTCACTAGGAATTTATTGTCATCCTGGTTGTGTAGCCTACGCTATATGAAAAGATTAAAGTCGCTCAGGGAAATGACACAGAATTAGCAGAGCTGATAACCAGAGTACAGGACAGTCAGGGAGAGGAGTTTAGTATTTCAGATGACGGAGCTCTGAAGTTTCACACCAAATTGTGTGTTCCTGTAGATGATGATATTAGGACAATGATTCTAGAGGAGGCTCACAAATCTCTATACACAGATCATCTCAACAGTACTAAAATGTATAGGGATCTGCGAGAGTATTTCTGGTGGAGTGGCATGAAGAGGGAGATTGTCGAATTTGTGCATCAGTGCTTGAGGTGCCAGCAGGTTAAAGTTGAACACCAAAGGTCGGCAGGGCAGTTGTAGTGTAACGACCTACTTTACAATAATATTCTACATGCTCTGATACCATGCTGGGGGTAAACCCAATCATAAACTTAAGCAGTAAGAAGCAGAAACTGAATAAACATATTCATATGTAAATATATACAATACAAAACCAATACCAGAGTACTACATGTTCCCCAAAATATACACATATCACTATTTTCCCAAAATACCCAACCATGCTGAGATATACAAAAATACTCCAAAAATATACTCACTCTCTGACAGGGCACTACTGAAGCCCCTCTATCTGTGAGCCTGGTCTGCTCGCTTACTTGGATCACTTGAAAAATGTTTCAACTGGGATGAGCCAACGCTCAGTAAAAAGAAATATGCTATTACTAGTGTGTGGCAAATGAGCTACAATATATCATGAAATCTGTTTTCATATAAACATGAATAACTGGATACAAAAGTACAGACAAATAATAAAATACACCACCCATTTCCATGTTGCTCAACATAGCAGTATTATAAGTTATAATTTCAAGTACTTCTAGTGTACATAAGTATGGTCCCTGTTTCTGTAAATCTATACGTATGTAATAGTAACTAAAACTGTGCCCTGTGACTATCTGTATGTCATGACTTACACCCTCATGACAGGGTTGTGCAGCGGCCCGTAGGCTGGATTTACTCTGTCTGGCCAGCCAGGCATATCTGGATTGGGAGCCTAACCTCTTCAAGGGCCTAGGTGATCGACCTTACCACGAATTATCTAAATAGGTGGTTGCACTCATAAAGTAACATAATATCTGTAGCAACGGTACCGTGCTCTATAGCTGCAAGTCCAACAGGGTCTGATACTATAAAATATATTTCTATAGACAACTATCTGAATTACCATCATTCTGAAATAATCATAATAACCATGATGCTGCATAACTGTACTGTAATTCATACATCGTAGTACTGAGAACTGTATAATCATAATACTAAAACTGCAAAATCATAATGTTGATAATCGTGTAATCATGGTACTGAGATTCATAAAATCATGGTACTGAAATTCATAAAATCATGGTACTGAAATATCGTAAAATCAGAATACTAAAATATCGTAAAACATATATTCGTACTATATTCATATTCAAAAGCCACACGATACTGTAATACATAATTTTCATCATTTAATAAACTGTATAATATTTTAAAAATACCTAACATAGCATATTTCCCTTACCTGACTACTGGAAAACCCCTATGGAATACTAGCCTAACACCCATAGGGCCTCGTACAAAACACCCTAAAACCAACATATGTCAGAACAAAATATCAGTATTTTTCTGCCTATATCATTTCCTATAACTGTCATAAGGCCAAAAATAAACTAAAAGGTCTTACCCTGAATTTGGGATGAAATCCAACTTCGTTTCCACCATGATCCGCTTCGGCAAACTTGTAGAGAATTTCGCCGGGAGCGTCATGGTAGCCTCAAATCTTCGATCCAGCGACTGGCAGGCCAGAAACAAAGAGAGAAAGGAGAGGAAATTCAGAGCAGCCCGAACCGTCTCTCGGTATTTTCTCGTCGACGAAATCCTTAAGACCTTCGTTAACAAAACCCTGTGTTCGTTGACGAAGTTTGGCAATTTCCTAAAATTATTATTATCCCCAAAATGCAATGTCCATATTCGTCAACGAAGTCTACGGCCTCCTTCTGTTTCTGTTTCTATTTCTTTCCCTCTTATTATTTTAAATACTATTATTTTTCGGGTCACTACATGTAGTCACTTTATATCCCTGAGTGGAAGTGAGACCACATATCCATGGATTTCGTCACTAGGCTACCGTTGGCGCCACATAGTCAGAACGCCATCTGAGTAGTTGTTGATTGGCTGACGAAAACAGCTCACTTTCTACCTATTAAAGTTAACTACCCTATGAATAGATTGGCAGAGATCTATATTCAGAAGATTGTTTGACCCCATGGAGTGCTAGTATCTATAGTCTTAGAGGTGACCCACATTTTACATCATGGTTTTGGAAGAGCTTGCAGGAGGCTTTAGGGTCTCAGTTAGCATTCAGCACCGTTTTTCATCCTCAAATAAATGGTCAGACAGAGAGGAAAATCTAGGTACTTAAGGATATGCTGCAAGCGTGCATATTGGATTTTGGGGGTAGCTGGACCCAGTATTTGCCGCTAGTTGAATTTGCCTACAATAACAGCTATTAGGCCAGCATCGACATGGCACCTTACGAGGCGCTTTATGGTAGGAGGTGTCATTATCCTCCATACTAGGATGAGTTAGGTAAAAGGCTAGTTTTGGGGTCAGAAATAGTGTAGCGGGCATTCGATAAAATCCAACTTATTTTAGATAGAATCAGTACAACTCAGAGTCAGTAGAGAAGCTACGCAAATACTCACCGTCGGTAATTGGAATTTAAAGTAGGTGACTACGTGTTTTTGAAAATAACACCATTGAAGGGAGTTATGAGGTTTGGGAAGAAGGATAAATTGAGTCCTAGGTTTATTGGCTCGTTTGAGATACTTGAAAAGGTCGGGTCAGTTTCCTATCGGCTAATTTTACCACCATTTTGTTCAGAATACATGACTTATTTCACGCTTCTATGCTCAGGAAATACATCTCAAATCCTTCCCATGTCATCAGTTACATAGAATTAGAATTTAGTGATGCTCTAGCATATAAGGAAGCTCCAATACAAATCTTAGACAGGAAGGAACAAGAATTGTGCAATAAGAAAATACCACTAGTAAAAGTCCTGTGGAGGAATCACGTGGTGGAAGAAGCTTCATAAGAGCTTGAGGAAGAAATCAGATAGAAATACTCACACCTGTTTAGTAGGGTACAGTAGTGATCTGTAAAGTTCAAATAATGACAATTTTATTTTGTTTGGTACATAGTGACGAATGTATAGTTGTAATTTAGAATATAGGATAGGTAGTGTTTTTTTTTTGTTTTGGGAGAATTTTCTTTTATAAGTATATTTATAATCTCCCAGAACTGCTTATGTAACCACGGTATTCCTCCGCCATAAGTGGGGGTTAGTAATAAAATAAGTAACCCATTTTATGCTAAGAAAGGTGTTCAATACAGATAGCAAATTTCAAGGACAACATTTTATAAAGAGGGGAGAATGTAGAGACCCAGAGAGAATTTATAGCAACTAAATAATAAGAGGGGAGCATAGTAGGTCCTCGTCGACGAACGTAGAGCGCTCATCGACAAACAGTCTTTTAAGGCTCATCGACGTGGACGCGTTTCTCGTCGATGAGAGTTTACCGAGGGGCTATTTTCAGGGTCTAAAACTCATCAACGACGGGTACGTGCTTGTCGACGAACTCCCTTATTGAACTCATCGACGAGGTGACGTGGCTCTTCGACAAGGCCACATGGTCAGCCACCTATATATAGCAAAAAAATCATTTTTCAGCGCAGAATTTCGTCCAATTTACTTTCTCTTTCTAAAATTCAGTGCTCCCTACTTCTCTCTAAGTTTTTAGCTTTGATTTTCTCGGTTCGACGATCATAAGCTACCACGGTAATCCTGGGGAGATTCTCTACAACATAGTCGAAGTGAAATGTTGATTTGAGAAGTTTGGGTACAATCTCAAAACCAAGGTAAGCAGATTATTTGGGTATTGTTAGTATTACCAAGTTTATTTGAGCCTAGATTTTGTATTATATGAGAAGATACTAGAGTTTTGTGAAGTAAAATCAGGGTATTATATTTTCAGGAATAGGGTGTTTTGGGGACCCCAATGGGTGATATTTCAGGAGCCCAGGTAAAATGATAACATGGTTTAGAGCCTAGAAAATTGTGCATATGTGGATTTGGGGAAATAGGTATATGATTATTATTTAGGTGAATTCATTTGTTTGATTGAGAAATTATATATGTATTATCTTAGAATGTTGAAATTATAAATGCCGCACGCGTGAGATTGTAAATAATAGTTAGTGCTTAGATAGTCAGGTAAGGGAAATATGTTATGCTAAGAAATTTTAGTATGGTTATTAGTAAAAATTTCATGTTTTACCATATTATTATTCAGATCATAAAATATTAGTATAACAGAAAATACAGACTTCAGAGCATGTGTATTTAAATATTTAATTGTGTGGCATGAACTAGTAACAAATTAGTACAATATTATACAGTTTACAAATACCATGTTTTACAGTATAATAGCAGGAAATATCATGGAATATACATGTTATATAGAATGATGAATTTTTTAGTATACATACAAATAGAAATTTTATAGAATATTCAGAAACATGATTTATAGTATTTCCAAGATTCCTTGATTTACAGTGTACGTACAAAAATATATATTTTTAGCATTTTCAGAATACCATGATTTCAGAACCATAACACCCAGATACTCAGATATTCAGACAGATATTCAGATATACAAATATTAAATAGTCAGTCAGTTATTCAAATTTTCAGATTATTCAAATCAGTTTTACTGTGTTATGGTTATTTCAAAATCATGGTAAAACAGTAATATAGAAATATCAGTTACATATACAGTGTCAGACCCTGATGGACCAGATTTAATCAGTAGAGCACGGTACCGTAGCTATTTTCAATTCAGAGTGCAATCATATAACTCAGATAGTATGTGAATTTTCAGCAGTCGATCATGTCTATGTTGTGGACAGGCTCCCTGTTAGTTAGGGTTGAGGAGGTCGATCTGACTTTTGGAGTTCAGTTGACTTATCCTGGTTAGCCATCCAGTGATAGGTCCTGCCTGTGGGCTGTGTAACCTTATCATGAGGGGTTAAATCATGACTTTCAGTTAACCATCAAAGGAATTTTCTCAGTTATTATATATATATATCCAGATTTACAGAAAATGTAGACATACCTATAAATATTAGAAGTATTATGAATAGAATATTCAGAAATTAGTTTATGTTAAGCAACATAGGAATGAGCTATACTGTGTAATATTATATGTTTTTTTCTCAGACTCAATTATTTATGGTGCTTCTAAATCAGATTTTACAATTATGTAAACTCATTTGCCATACACTAGCAATAGCATATTTCGTCTTATTGAGTGATGTCTCATCCCAGTGATTTAACATTTTTCAGGTGATCCAACTAGGCGAGTAGATCAAGCTCACAGATAGAAGGGACTACAGTACTACCCTGTCTATAGGGTGAGTGTTTTTGGGAAATCATTCTTTTTGAGTAGTCCCTAGGTTTAAATGAGGGCATTTTGGGGAATGACTATGTGTGCATATTTTGGGAAAAATTCTAACACTCTGGTATTATATATATTGATGTGGTTATATGTATTTTGTTTTATGCTGCACAGGTAGTTTATTGAGTTCCAAATTCCACGGTCCCTATATGGTCCATGATGATGGTTTGGTTTTTTCTTAGAAGGTATCAGAGCAATGGAATTTTATAGTTATTTATATAAAGGAAAAAAAAATGAATGGCATGATAAATCAGGTCGTTACAACATGTCATCGACATACATAACCAAGAATATAACCTTACTCCCACCGATCTTATGGTATACACAATCATTAACCAAATTTACCTTAAAATAATATAAGATGATTACTTGATGAAACTTGTGATACCATTGACGGGAAGCCTGCTTGAGCCCATAGATGGATTTCTTTAATTTGCAGACTATATTTTTTGGATTTCCAGAAATATCAGGTTGCACCATATAAATTGTTTTATCAATGTCACCGTTGAGAAACGATGTCTTTACATCCATCTAATGAAGCTCTAAGTCCAATTGAGCCACCAATGCCATTATAATCCTAAAAGAGTCTTTGAATGAAACCGGAGAGAAAGTCTCTTTATAATTAATGTCTTCCTTCTGAGTGGATCCCTTAACAACTAGACATGCCTTATATCTCTCAATATTACCCCTTGAATCCCTCTTGGTCTTAAAAATCCATTTGCAACCAATGGGCTTCACACCTTTGGGTAATTTGATGAGATCCTAAACGTCATTTGCTTTCATGGAATTCATCTCATCATTCATGGCATCAATCCACTTCTGAGAATTAGAACTTTGTTTGACTTTATGGAAGTTGGTTGGATCATCTTCCACCACACCTATGTCAAACCCATGTTCTTGGAGAAAGACAATATAATCATTCGAAATCGCACTTCTCCTTTCTCTATTGGATCTCCTTAATGGCGTTACTTCTTGAGATTGTTGAGTTTGCTCTTCTGGAGCAATTGTAATAACCTCCTTATAAAGGTAAATTCTCTACTACTTTAAATTAAAAAAAATTCCTACACAACGGAAAGCAGATAATATGAAACACAACCTCATATATATACAATACCAGAGTGTCTAAAAATTTCACAAATATTACATATTATACTGTACTCTCAAGAACTGCTCTTACTAATACCAAGGTTAACAAAATTGAACCCCAAAACACTCACCCTCAAAAAGGGGAGACTAACAACTCCTCTATCTGTGAGCTTGCTCCGCTCACTCAACTGGCTCACCTGAAAAATAATTCAACATTGGTATGAGCCAAAGCTCAGTAAGACGAAACATGTTATCACTAGTGTGTGGCTACTAAGATGTAGATCTGTAAAAATTAATCCGAGCTAAGAGTAGTACAAATAACTAAAATTGAAAATGTTGATACTGCATAACATATTATAAAACCTTTAACTACATAATTTAACATGTCAAACTATATGAAATTCCTTTTCATAATAATACTACTATTTCAGAAAATCTGATAATACTATAATGTCTAAGAATATTTCCCTGGATGGCTGTATGTCATGATTTAACCCCTCATGACAGGGTTG
This sequence comes from Malania oleifera, assembly GCF_029873635.1. Lineage (NCBI taxonomy): Eukaryota > Viridiplantae > Streptophyta > Magnoliopsida > Santalales > Ximeniaceae > Malania > Malania oleifera. Next base: position 109,837,642 of record NC_080424.1, read on the forward strand.
TGTGGCTCGAAGGCTGGATCTATCCTAGTTGGCCTACTTGAGTAAACCACTCTACTCCTCGGTCAAATCAGCCCTCCTCATCCCATATCTGATAGAGAGCCTATCCACAACTAGGCACGATTGACCTCATATCACTTACTATCTGAGTTAAGTGGTTGCACTTTGAACTGAATATTTGTGTATCTGTAGCTACGGTACTGTGCTCTACTATCTAATCCATCAGGGTCTGATACTACATAATACGTTTCTATATACAACTAATTGTTTTACCATGATTCTGTAATAATTGTATCTTTCTGAGATAAACTGTAAATGTACCGGTTATGGTGTTGTAAAACTGTAAAATCATGGTATTCTGAAAGATACTGTAAACGCATTTCATTTTCTATATGTTTTGTAAAATATATTCCTGAAAATACTATATAAACAAGTTTCTATACTGTATTCATACTCTCATGCCACACAATAATTTAAAATATTTTAACCTCAATAATAAATTGCATAAATTTTTGCTCCGAATAATAATCTGGTACAAACATAACTTCATATTGAAATCATACTAGGTTTCCCTAGCATAGCATGTTTCCCTTACCTAACTGTCGAAAAGCCCCTATCGTATATTGGTCCTACACCCGCAAGGCTTCCTATTCCACACCCTGAAAACCACATTTTCTAGAACAGAATATCAATATTTCTTGACCTACATCATTTCCTACAACTTCCAGAAGGCCAAAAATTGAATAAAAGACTTTACCCTGATTCTGGGGAGAAATTCGACTCAATCCCACCGACGATCTGTCCCAGCAGATTTGAAGAAAACTCCACCAGGAGCATCATGGTGGCCTCAAATCGTCGATCTGGCGATTGACGAGGCCAAAATCAAAGAGAGATGGAGGAAGAACCGTCTAGGAGAGAAAGAGGAGAGATTTTCGTCGATTTTCTACGATTAAAATCAATTTAAGGCTATTTATACTGCAGGATTTGTCGACAAGCCACGTCACCTCGTTGGCGAGTCCTATAGAAAGTTCGTCAACGAACCTGCCCCCTCGTCGACGAATTTCAAACTTCCCAATAATTCTCTCTCAGTATCTTCTCGTCGGCGAGATCTTGAAGATCCCTCGTCAACGAAACCCCTGTGTTCGTCAACGAGTGCTTGGGAAATTTCTGAGGTTATTATATCCAAAATGCAATGTAATCGACGAACGCTTGCTGCCTCCTTCTGTTCCTATTTCCATTTCCCTCCCTCTTTATTATTTAAATGACATTATTCTTCGAGTCGTTACAGCAATATCCTCATTTTTTCTAGGGAGTACAATGATATTGTCTTGTATTGTTTCTTGAACAAGTTCAATAGCAATACGAGGAAGAGAAATAAATTCCTCCTCAAAGACAATATCCCTAACCTTATCTCCCCCACAAACTCAACTTCCTCAAGAAACCTGGCGTTTCCCGTCTCAAAGAAGGTCCTTGTCGAGGAATCATAAAATTTATAATCCCTTGATCTTTTAGCGTACCCAAAAAAGTAGCAGCTAATTGTCCTTAGGTCCAATTTCTTTTCATTAGGCCTATAAGGCCTAGCCTCGGCCGGACAACCCCAAATGTGTAAATGCCTAATACTTGGCTTTTTGCCAGTCCAAAGTTCATAAGGAGTTTTAGCTACTGCCTTAATTGGCACCCTATTCAATATATATGTTGTCGTCTTTAGTGCTTCTCCCCAAAGAGATTCTAGTAAAGAAGAATGACTAATCATACTTCTTACCATGTCATTAAGGGTCCTATTTCGTCTCTCAGCAACACCATTCATGTTAGGTTTCCCTGGCATGGTGTACTATGGAACGATACTGCATTCCTCTAGGAATTTAGCAAAGGGTCTTGGACGTTGTTCTCCTAATCGATCATATCTACCATAGTATTCACCACCACGGTCAAATTTGACGACCTTAATTTTCTTGCCTAGTTTATTCTCAACTTCGGCTTTAAAAGCCTTGAACACGTCCAAAGATTGTGACTTCTTATGTATCAAATAAAGGTACCCATAGGGTGAGTAATCGTCTATGAACATGATAAAATACTGTTGTCCATTCCAAGAAACTGTAAGGAATAGACCATATATATCAGTATGTATCAATTCTAAGACACTTAAGGCTCTATTGGCACCTAAATTTCTTTTGTCTGTTAGTTTCCCCTTAATATATTCCACACAAACTTTAAAGTCCGTTAAGTTAAGCGGTCCTAGGATTCCATCTGACACAAGCCTTTCCATTCTATGTTTAGAGATATGTCCTAACCGTCTGTGCCATAAGGTGGCGGAATCCTCCTCAATTAATTTGTGTTAAGTACCTCGTGAACTAACATGCAAGGACTCATTATTAGAGGCAATAGTATCCAACATATATAAATTGTCAACCAAAGATCCCGTTGCAACCATATTTGAATATTGAAAAAGACAAAATTTATTATTTCTAAAAGAACAAGAATAACCAATTTTTTCCAATACAAAAATTGAAACCAAATTTCGTCTTAAAGACGGTACCAAATCCAAAATACAACCGGATTTAAATTACAATCTAAATGTCCTAATTGCCTCAACCTCAACTTTACTGTCGTCACCTACGTAGATGAATCTTTCAGCATCAATCGGCTTTCAGCTTCCTAGGCAGCCCTGCATTGACACACTTATGTGAGTAGTAGCACCCGAATCTACCCACCAAGTATGTAAACGTACTATAGCCAAATTAACTTCAGAACAAACTAAAATTAGAAGTGTACCTTTCTTTTCCCTCCAAGCGGCGTAACTAGGACAATCCCTCTTGAGGTGTCCTCCCTTCCTGCAAAAGATGCAGACAAATTCTTGGTCTGATTTCTTTTTCTGTTTTCCTTATGATGTCCCAAATGCAGCATCCTTATCCTTCTTTCTTTTGTTATCCTTAGAGGAAGTTGCTAAGTAAGCCCTTTCTGTCTTCTCTCGCTTAATCCTTTCCTCTTCTTGCACACAATGAGCAATGAGCTCATTCAAAGTCCACTTATCCTTTTGAGTGTTATAACCCACAGTGAACTGACTGTATTGTGCAGGAAGGGAAATCAAAACTAAGTGCACGAGCAAGTCATCAGACAACTCTAACTTAAGTGTCTTTAGTTTTGAAGTGATGTTAGACATTTCCATAATATATTCCCTGATATGACATTTTCCTTTTTACCTCATTGAAACAATACTAGCCAAAAGGTTGCTTGTTTTAGCATTTTCGTTTTTTTGCAAAATGTTTCTGTAGTTCCTCAAGGAATACCTTAGCATCATCCTCATCATACATTGCACCCCTAAATGCTTATGAAACAGAGTGTTTCATAATTGTTAGGCTCATGCGATTAGAACGCTCCCACCTCTCCAAGTCTCTCTTCATTTCAGAGGTACTTGTATCTGTAACGGTGGGAGGTCGTTATGTCCGTAGCGTAAGGTCCAGATCCATACAGCCTAGAACAATCATGACGTTCTCCTTCTAATTCTTAAAGTTGGAGCCATTAAGCACCAAAATGGAATTTATATTGGCAAAAATTGTAGTAGAAGATGCAGTAACTGAATGCAAAACAAAAAATTAAACAACATGCTCAGTCATAATATACAATTCATATTAAATTCCTAAATCAATTCCATATATACATGACAAGTATATTAATAAATAAAAGTAGGCCCCATCTGAAGATACCTAGTACAACACTAATATTCTATCTTTGGACAGAAATATTAACTTGTTAGTTGTATCCTTCATGTAGTGATCAAATACTTACAATAAATCCTATCAAACAACAAGTATTTCTTTGGACCGACTTATTATTCACATGGATAACCTAACAATTGTAACGTATTTATCACCGCAAGTATACAAGTTATTTGGCCTAACAATGACCTTCCTTTGGGCCAATCATTACTCACACAAATAACACACATACGTTCCTAATGTTTCAATATAAATGCATCTACATAATAGAGGTTACTTTGACAACTTTTTACTTCAATATACTTATACTGAAATAGTAGACATACACAAATTACCTCAGAAAGATAAAAATTAAAAAAAAAAAAATTTCTTATATGCCAGACCATGGATAATTTATCAACATTTCAGAAATAACATTTTTACTTTCTAAAACTTATGTCAAAGCACTTTATACCCTCACAGTAAAAGTACTTCAAACATGCTGATCCTAACATGTTATCATGTCCACACATGTTATTAGATTCATAGACAAAGTATAGCACCAAAGAAATAGATATATATATATATATATATATATATCATATCTATTCAAGGAAAACCATAATAGCTTTCAATGATGCAAGCAACCCAGCATTAAAAATGATTGGTTGGTGGAAGAAGATAAATGAAGAAAAGATTTTCACTGAAGACAAAAAGATGTTAGCTTTTTCCTCTGGAACACTTGCAGCACAACATTAAGATGTGAAAAAAGAAACGGCAATCAAGTGAATTAATGCCGCACAGAATTTTTTCTTTTTTTTTTCTAGAACGAAATCCCGTGCTTGCATGTAAATCCAAAACTGCCAAGCACAAATACTGCCATAGGTCCATAACCGCAGGCGACAATACAAAATACCAAAAATATTAACCACACTCGCCACCAAAATTGATTTTATGAACAATTAATCCACAACATTTTCAATCTAGGTTTTCTTTAAATTTTATCATATAAAACCTAGATCTAACATTTTAATACAATTAATATCATTCCAGATCATGCACAATGTAATGACCTTTCTATTTTACCATTTTTTTTAATTAATAAATCTTACAGATCATAATCCACCTGTAACCGTGGGTACCAGGGACATATCAAAAATACAATGTGGAAGTCTAGGCAGCAGGAAAATATAAAATCATATACATCCTAAAATATCATTAAATACAAAACCAGAGTTTACTATATCCATAATACAACTCCCAAAATCTCCAAAGACCAGTCCTAGGGTCATTTTCCACAACATCCATCTGACCCTACCAAAAAGACTTACCCTTCAGAAAAGGGTAGACCAGTGATATCTATCTCAGTAGAGCTTTTTCTGCTCTCTTATCTGAGGCTTCTGAAATAATCAAATAATTTGGGGTGAGACACCTCTCAATAAGGAAAAATAAACTAATACCAGTGTGGCAACATGAGTATTCCGTGTTATACATAAGAGCACACATAAACATATTTAGTAAAATTGTCAATATTATTTTTAGGAAAACATGTATATTCATAGCATAACCGAACATTCTGAGTTTCCATAAGCATAACCTGTCTTTTATAATGATAATAATACGAAAGCAATCCTGGTAGGTTAGATGGCTAATGTCATGTATTACCCCCACATGATTGGGTTGTGTGGCCCGAAGGCGACACCTGATAATGGTTGTTTGACCATTGCCAAGTCAAAATAAATGTTTATAAGTACGATGGGTCTGCCAAACTAGTCCGTACACCAGGATGCCAACACTTCAATAACCACATCGACTATCCATTCTCACGTTGCCCCGTACAACAGCGATAACACAAATATCACGATAAACGTGACCACATAACTACAATACCGTGTCTAGTGTAAGCCTAAACCAAGCCAATCAAGTTCTAATACTATATATCATATTCCAAACCGTGATACATCATTATTCCATAGTAATAATTGTCAATTCACTATCATCATATCACATTTCATATAACTTCCCCAGTCAACTTAAACGTCGAAAACAACACCTTCTACTCATCTGTATACAGAAGAACTACCAACATGTCCTTTATATCCTAGACCCAATTCTCAGCCACAAGTGGGTCAGCTCCTCCAGAGAACGATGGGGGTCTTATACGCGTCAACTGCTCAATTGTGCAGCTCCGATCCCCTGAACCTCTAGCCATCTCCGCCATCACCTACTGACTGACACTACGTAACACTGCATCGGGATCTTCGCCACCCATACTGGAAGGTTCTGCATCATCACCTCCAGCATGTGCAATGCTACTTCCAAGCTCCATCCTAAAAATAATACCAAACAGTCTTAGAACTCTGTCATCATAGCACCACTAATACATTCAACAACTAAAGTTCATAAAATACTCTTATATAATCATCCATCTCCAATATCCTTGATACCAATTTAAAATTCAGTCCTACCACTCAGAAACAAGAACTGGCGATGGTATCCATGGCTTTCTTGAAGTCATTACTCCAGAAAAACTACAGAAACAATCACAGAATTTCCTACCTCCAAGTCGCAAGATAGGACCTTAAATTTCAATCTCATCCTCTAACAATAACTGACTCATATTTCAATCTACCCATCCCCTATCCTCCTCACAATCCATTCCTATACTCTAGTATTGTATTCCGCTGTTTACTAAAGTCTGCAGAACCTAACAACCTAAACTCTAATACAAAACTATGATGCCTCGATTTTCATAAAATTTTTTTTTTCAATAAATATTAATCAATAATACTCAAACATCAACCATATCAAAAATTCTAACACCATTTAACATAACCCGACCCGAAGTAGATATCAAGTAAATTGTAAATCTCATATTCACAAGCCTAACAGTGGAAGTCAATATATGCAAATCATCCAGAATACAAATACCCATAGTAATATACATCCACATATATACAGGTCTAACCCATTTCCAAAACAACAAAACGCCCTAGGGGTAACATACATCCCTAACTCAAAACACTCACCCTGTCTATTAGGGTGTAGGCTCCCCACTATCTCAAAACTCTATCTCCTGGTTTGTCACAGTTCCCTAAAATATATTTAGATATTTGGGTGAGACACATCTCAGTAAAACCGAATAAATTATTTACAGTATGTGGCAATAAGAGTTTCATTCTATCATAATATTCTCATTTCAATGATAAGACCATATGAGAAAAATATACCAATTATACTCATAATCATATAGATATAAACACAAGCTTTTATAATCTTTAATTCCATTTTTCAACTCATTCACATGCAACCCATATTTATCAGCAAAAGTTCCCGAGGATAGAGGAAATTACATGCCCATACATGTAACTCCCCTCTGTTCTGATATCGTTTGTAACCTTACCCGATTAACTCGAGTGAGGCTACAACTGATACTTACCAGGGCACTCACCTTACTCAGTAAGCCCTCAGGCGGAGAGTTTTACTTTGCCTTACTTATTTATGTTATTAAACTCACACTCTTTCTTTCCTCTTTCATTTCCATTTCAACATCTAGCACATGAGTGTTCTCGGTAACCAATACATGCGCGTCTGTAACTCATGGCTGCCCTGAGGATATTCTCCATGCCATGCTTCCCCCCATGGTCAAGGTTGTGCGGACTGAAGGTTGGATCTAAACCGCAGTTGGCCTACCAGGTTAGATCAAAATAAACAATCCATATACCCGTCTGTAGTACGAATGACCTGCCTAACCCTGGTCTGAACTCCATAGGGCAAAACCACCCTTCTCACTGGCTCATTCGACTGCCACACAGTACTCTCTACGAGACCGTGTGGTTGCACTTATCATCCGCTAGCAACAGTACCGTGCTTTTTATCAACAATCCGTCTGTCGAGGTTCTCATTTCCACATTTCATCATTCACATTTCAATATTCACATTTCGTACTCATATTGCAGTATTCACATTAGAATATTCACATATCCATATTCACAATTCTAGTATTCACATTTCAACTTTCGCAATTGCAGTATTCACATTGCAATATTCACATTTTCACATTCACATTTCAGTATTCATATTTTCATATTCATATTCCAATATTCACATTTCAATATTCACATTCTCATATTCACATTTTCAGTATTCATATTTCATCTCATAATGGTATATATCACATTTTAGTATTCTCATCATTTTCAGTTTCTTTCCCATCTTTTTAATTCACATTTCATTCTCATAGTAGTATATATATTTCATTTCGTGTATTTCAACATTTCTCAATAAAACATATCGTCATTCATATTTCCCCCTTTATCATAGAAAACATTTCTATATTCATACTTCACATTCCATCACTTCCCAGTAAAATACACATTGATATAACATAATTCATCATTTCATATATTCAAATCCCAAAACATTATAATTCGATATTACTCATATGCCACACAATTTTATCTTATATTCATATTATAATATTTTGAGGCAAAATATCATATTCTCATTTTCACGTATTAATTCAACCAGTAGTTTTCAAAATGACTGTTATAATTTATTCCCCTTACCTAACTTACTGAGAGATCCGTAAAAAGCTCAAACCCTACACCTGCGGCGTTCAAAACTCAAAACCCTGAAATTCACATTTTCCCTAAATAAATCAACTCAACCTCCAAAATATTTTCATTTAGTATTCCTTAGGCCCCAAATAGTCCAATTTAACAATTAAAACCAATATTTAACACCCTTACCTCAGTTTTGGAGTGGTGCCCCAGAACCCCAAATCGTGATTTTGTTTCGGTTAACTTAAAGAGAATCCTTCCTAGATCCTCGTGGTGGTTCTTGATCATTGATGCTGGCTAAAATAAAGCCAAAATCGAAGAGAGAAGGGAAGGGGTGCCGTAGGGTTTGAAAAAGAGAGAAAAGGAATTTTGTTTTTTTAACAAAATCACACTCACGGAACTTTCTTATATTCAGCACTATAGAGAAAACCGTCGACAATTTTTTGCACCCTTCACAAAACCGTTGTTGGTTTGGACTCTTAACCCCGTTGTTTTATCGTTTTACCTATTACCGACCTGCAGTAAAAAGAAAACTGTCAACGGTTTTCTGCGCCCCTCACCAAACTATCGACGGTTTGGTCTTCACCAAACCAAAAATACTCATTTTCCAATTATTTTTATTATTATATTTTCTGTGTCTTTACATTAGAGATTAATAAATTGATAATAACTAAATTAGGTAGGCAAATAATAGATTGGTGACAACTAGAGTCATTCAAAATATTTGAAAGATTATTTGTTTGGTTTGATTTTGGTTCATTCTTTTTACAATTTTCATCTATCAGTTTGGTTTTGATTTTTAATGTTCATGAATTGATGGTTACCCAAACCAAACCAATATATATACTTTGTTGATTAAGGTGTAGTCCCAAGAGGGGGGTGAATTGGGTATTTTTAAATTCTTTGAACATATTTACTACTAAATCCCTATTTGTATATTTACCAAATCGGTTGCTGGGATTTATAACTAACTTAAATTGATTTTATCAATAAGTTCTTTTTACCCAATTAATTGTGGGCAAAGTAATTCAACATCCACATGCAATGCAAACAATATAATGTAGTGCGGAAAGTAAAGAGTTAAGGGAAGAGAGAGGACAAATACAATTTTTATGAGGTTCAGCCAACTCGGCCAACGTCCTCGCCTTTAGCAACCCACTCAAGGATTTTACTAAAATTCATGCTCCTTAAATTGGGACAAAGCTTCCCTTACAATCCGCTGCTTACAATAGGTACAACTCCCTCCTACTCCACTGCTTACAAGAGGTACAGCTACCTCCTAATCTGCTGCTTATAAGAGATACAGCTCTCTCCTCAAACCCGGTTCACAAACCAAACCTTGAACATAATTTAATCTGTAAAAAAACTCAAAAATGCTTCCAAAAAAAAACTCACGGGTACAATTCAAATTCCTAATACATTAACATATGATATAACTTGAAGCTCAGAATGTATGGAAACGATACAATCATTTTATGAATGATTATGCTTCTGCACACAAAATCTTTTTTTATCAAAAACACCCAAGTAAAATATATTTGAAACGTTTTGGAGTATATTGGGGTTCTACTTCACTTTGTAAAGATGCACAAATATATCTAATGTGAACTTATCAAAAGCTCTATCTTGAATATTATATTAATCAAAATCAAAACGCTTTCTTTCAAATATTCAATCATAACACGATCTTTGTAATATGCAAATATATATATATATGATATGTATACCAAAGATCAAAGCCCTAATGTAATATATTTCAGAGAATATCCTTCAATAATATATCGTTATGAACACCTAGAATATCCAAATAAGTAGATTTGTAATATTAAAAATATCAAGTTTTTAAATGAAAACTCACTTGAACCAAAAGTTTTTAATCAACAACTAGAGCTCTTTTCAAGTGGTAAATTCTCAAAAATGATTAACTATATGCACACTCAAGATCAACTTCTTAACAAATATTCCAAAGTAGATTTTTCAATGATAAGCTTTATGAAAAGTATATATATACTCTTGAATCAAGAAACTAGTCAACCAATAGCTAAAACTTTCTCAAGTAATGATCTTATCAAAAGAAATCTTTATATGTATATGCATACTCAAGATCAATTTTTCTAACGATATTCAATAACAAGTGATGAAATGAGAAACTCTTGAAAATATTAACTTGAATGATCAAACCTCAATACTAGAATGAAAAACCAGATGAGTAAACGAGTTCCTTTAGAGATTCTAAGTTGATTTGCCCAAGCTCGATGAGTAGAAGTTGAAGTGTAGGCAATCGTATAGCAATAAGAGCAAGTTTCTCAATATTCTTTCAATAATATGTATTCTTCTCTTTATGTTGATCTTCTCTTTTGTCTTAACTCACACTAGGGTTTAGACGATGTATATATAGGTGTTTTACCCTTAGAATTGATCTCAACCGTTGGATCAAAGAGATAGCTCATGAGTCCTTTTAATAAAAATCTTATTTTTAAACTTTCCCACAAGTTCAAGCTACTAAAGTTGAGTTCAAGCTCCTAAAGTTCCAATTTAGGCTACCGAAGTGCCTCAGCCAAGTTCTATTTTTCACCATTAAATCTTCAGGCTACTGAACTTAATCTTCCAGCTCCTAAAGAAATTCTTCAGGCGATTGAAGTTGAATTCAGGCTACAGAAGTGCCCTTTTTCTCAATTTTCCCTTTCTAACTTAAAAATTTGCTTTGCTTTCTTTCTTTGCTCTTTTATAAAAACATTTTCCAAGGTTTTAACAATATTTCTAAGTCCATGAATGTCCCCTAATGATGTTCATGAAATGCATGAATCCTAAAGACATTCTAAGGTATATGTTGAGTCTCAAATTAAATCATACGAAAATGTAAATACATGAGTTCTAAGTACCCATTCCCAATATGTTCTTGAACTTTGCCGCTTGCATCTTGATTCTCATACTCTTTGAGTTCCATGGATCTTGCCAAGATATGTATGCTTTACTTTAAGGCTTCTATGACTCGTTATCCTTCCATGTATGCTTAATATAGTTCCTGCTCACAAACTCAATGCACAGATCAAATACCAAGTGTTTTATCATTATCAAAACCGGATTGAACTCGTAGAGTCAACAATCTCCCACTTTTTAATGATGACAAATACACGAGCAAAATATATATATATATATATATATATATATATATATATATATATATATATATAATGGGTTAGGCCTAACAAGGCTCTCCCTCAATTAATGCATCAAATATTCAATGAATGACAATATGCTCATGTTCATACACAAAGTGTTTAGCCTGAATCCAAATGAAATATGAAATATGCTCATAATGAATATGCTTATTGATATGCTCATGATATTTCAACCATGACATCAACAATAGTTTCTCCCCCTTCGTATATCTCACCCTTTGCATAACTTCAATAACAATTTTTGCTCCCGATTTTTCTCCCCCTTTTGACATCAACAAAAAAGTGTATAATAATAAGAAATGAATGGACATACCTTTATGTTCTTCTCCCCTTTGAAATTTTAAAGTTTTAATCTTTTTCAACCATTAGATTTTTAACAGACTTTACTTCTCCCCTTTTTACATCAACCATCCCCCTTGCTAATGCATAAGTTTCAACGATTATGTGAAGATACCAAATATTGATTGATGTGATATCAAATGTGGACTAATGTTATATCAAATGAAAACAAAATGTTGATTAATTTGATACCAAATGTGAATTAATGCAAAACTAAAAGTAGTGATTACATCTTAAGTGAAGTTGCTCCCCCTGAATTATGTTATCTAATATAATTCTAGGCAACCATGTTTATTTTAGCTTAGAAAAGCTCTCCCATGTTTACTTCCTTAAGCTCAAACACATTATGGATTATGCAATTTAAAAAAATCTCTCCCGCTTTAGTTCTCATTAGAAATTTACTCTGGTATATATCTCTCACCTTTTCGGATCTTCAAAACAAGTTTTGCTATAGATATTTGCTTTAAGTACATTCCGAAAAGAATTGTAACTAGATAGACTAACCATACAGATCCTCATTGTCTCAATGCATTTCAAAACAATATCATATGGTTAACTCATGGAGTTTTTGGCAAAATAATATACTTTTCAATTAGAGTATTCAATTGAATCATCATAATTAAGAGCATGCTATAGAAAATTCACTGCACATCTAAGCACAAGAAATATGAGTAAGCATAATAAGATAGGAAATCATTTCAAGATGCTTCCCCTATGAATTTTAATACTTGCATAGATAAGATGAAAAACTTATACTTATCAAGGATTAATTTCACTACTAGTTCAAAGCCATATAAGCAATCATTGTAAACTATTTTAGACCAATCATAGCGATACTATGGTGCACATGAGTTCTCTATGCTCTTTCTCTGGGAATGGAGCTCAGCTCCCTTAAGTATTTTCAAGCATGTAACAAGATTAGTTTAGTATAGTTTTAAACAGAAATCATGTGGTTTACATATTGTATCAAATATATGCACAAGAAACATACCATTCATGATTTGATGCCAGATGTACATACAAAATATGATACTAAATGTGATCATGCTTATGTTTCAGGGCCATAAAATTTCAAGCTAATTTGCTCCCCTTCAGTTATGCACTTATCATATTCTTATGTCTTTTTTTCTTATAATCATTCTTCACCAATTTAGTCGAGTGTTCTAAGATTTTGAATGATTTTTACTTGACTTTACCAACTTTAGCTTAGAGGACCAACAAGTCATAAACAATTCTACGACAAGGTCATATGCCTATATTGCCTCTTTTCTTATGGATTTTAATGCATAGGTCTCCTAGTCATTTGCATTATCATATAGATTGAAACCTATAGCATATAACTTAGCCATTTGACACATTCAAACTCTTCTAATGAATTTGACTTAAAGTTTGAGAGCTTGTGAGGTAAGATTTTGCAAATACTCTTAACAATTTGATTATCATTGTGTGTGGACAATATTCAAAATATTTTTGTGGAAGCGAATATATCAAACTACATAGGCCAAAGAGAAATTTTGAATGATATTAATTTTGGAGTACTGCTCTTTAGGTATTTCTAATTATCCAATTATTGGACGGTACCTTATAAGTATGTCTTCAATATTAAGCAAGGGTACTACCCTATAATGGATGAATCTTTACCGGATATGACCATGGTATGGTAAAGATTTCTTGGGGAGGATACTGCTTAATCACATATCAAACTAAGATATTTTTACATTTTAAGCGCTAAGGGAATATTTGTTAAGAATGTCTTTGTAAACAAGTTTATTCCCTTAGAGAATGCCCCTGATTTGATTATAACAGGATGTCTTTTAATAAGCACTTGATATATATCCGGAATTTATGATTATTAGTGCTTGTGGCTAGAATGATGACAAATTTTACCCTTTGAACCTCCAAGAATGAGTTTAGGATTAGATGATTTTTAATATATGATTTATTCCTAAAGGCTCAGTCTTATGCAATGGACATGATCTGCTTAACTTTGGATTTTAATATTTAAGCATGTGTTAAGCACTAAGAGTTATTCGTTAAACAGCAATGCTTTAATCCATTTGGAAGTGGATTTATTCTTCAATATTATGATTTTTGTTACTCGTTGCAGGGATATTAGGTTCTTGATATTTTGACAATTAATCTTTCAACCTTCACTTTTAATACATCAAGATTTGCATGCTATTCAATATTTCAAAATTTTACCCAATCACTACGATATAAAAGCATTAGGTAATTAGATTGGATATCTTGCTTAGAGAATCATATTGATTTAACTTTTTCGTAGGATTCTTAGTATAATGATACACATACTAAGATTTACATTCTAAGCATATACTAATCCCAAGCCTATTAGTCCTCATGATCCTCTTTTGTTTATGTGACTGATTTCACTAAATTCTCAAACTTAAGTCTAACAAAGGAGTTTTTGGGATTTGTTTGGTACTCATTTTTCTTCGACTCGCCAAACTTGTTTGAGTTTCACACCTTTCCTTTTAAATGGACAATCAAATTTAATGTGTCCTTTATTTTTACATAATATGCAGGTGGTGTGAGCATACGGACCGTAGGAGGTACTAGCATAGAATTTTGACGCTTTACGAAAATACCCCATATATAGGTTCTTTCTTCTCCTATTTTTAATTCCATTGTAACCTATACCTTCTTTTTCTAAGGTCATCTTTTGGAAACCTAAAAGCTTGTCAAAATTTTCTTTTCCCTTAGTAAATGTGTGAATGATCTTAGCTTGATCTTTTATCTTTCTTTCTAGGTCTTGAATTTTTGGATTATTTAAGCCTTTGCAAACAACTTGTAACTTTACCAATTTATCGGTCACTTTGTTTGCTTTGCATTCAAGTTCAGAGATTTTAAGATCTTTTGCATTATCACTCGAAATTTTGGATCTTAACTCTTTCAGCTCTTTTGCCATCATATCATGCTTGTTTTCTAATTTCAAGATTTTCAAATCCTTTTCTTTTTCAACACTAATTTTTGATTCTAAATCTTTTAGTAATGCCTCATTCTTGGTTACTAATCTCTTAATTTCTAATTCCTTTTCAGCCTTTTCTTTTTCCCAAGAAGTATGAGACTCTCAAAACTCTTCTAACTATTTTGCAAAGTCTTTATTTTCACTTTTCAACATTATTTTCTTTTTGGACATCTTTGTTAACATTTTAAGAGCCTTAGCAAATCCCTTTTGTAATTCCTTATAAGATGGCATGTTATCATTATCAGATTCATCATAATATTCACTACCAGAAGTATCACAAGATGTATCACAGTCATTGCATAAATCATTTTGAGAATTTGAATAAGAAGTAGAATGAGTAAAGTGTACCTCTTCATCAACCAATGCAACTAAGCCATAGTTTTCTACTACCTTATCATTTGAGTATGGATCTTCCCAAGTAGAGGCTGTCTTTCCTTTGGTCTCTCCAAATCTCTTATTGAGTTCTTCCCATATCTCCTTGGCACTTTGACATGACTTGATTTCATGAAAAACATTAGTATCTAAACCAAGTAAAAGAATATTCATAGCACCAAAATTTATTTGCATTAATTTCATGTCATTCTCATTCAGCTCATATTCATATTTAGGGATTTCAACATTATCAATAATTTTCATAGGAACTAAGTTTCTTTGATCAATTACTCTCCAAGTTCTCCAATCCATGGATTTGATAAAAATAGTCATTCTTGTTTTCCACTCTGTGAAATTTTCACCATAAAACATTGGAGGTGTTGCAGAGATTTGTTCCACACCAATTGGAGATACACCAAAATAATCCATCGTGATCTTTTTACAAATTAACAATTAAATTTAGGTAAACCCTCTCTGATACCAAATGTTGATTAAGGTGTAGTCCCAAGAGGGGGGGTGAATTGGGTATTTTAAAATTCTTTGAACCTATTTACCACTTAATCCCTATTTGTATATTTACAAAATCAATTGTTGGGATTTATAACTAACTTAAATTGATTTTATCAATAAGTTCTTTTTACCCGATTAATTGTATGCAAAGTAATTCAACATCCACATACAATGCAAACAATATAATGTAGTACGGAAAGTAAAGAGTTAAGGGAAGAGAGAGGACAAACGAAAATTTTACGAGGTTCAGCCAACTCGGCCTACATCCTCGCTTTTAGCAACCCACTCAAGGATTTCACTAAAATCCCTACTCCTTAAATTGGGACGGAACTTCCCTTACAATCCACTGCTTACAATAGGTACAACTCTCTCCTACTCCACTGCTTACAAGAGGTACAACGTCATCTTAATCCGCTGCTTATAAGAAATACAGCTCTCTCCTCAAACCCGATTAACAAACCGAACCTTGAATACAATTTAATCTATAAAAAAACTCAAAAATGCTTCCAAAAAAAAGCTCGTGAGTACAATTCAAATTCCTAATACATTAACATATGATATAACTTGAAGCTCAGAATGTACGGAAACGATATAATCGTTTTATGAATGATTATGCTTCCGCACACAAAATCCTTTTTGTGAAAAATGCCCAAGTAAAGATATATTTGAAACGCTTTGGAGTATATTGGGGTTCTACTTCACTTTGTAAAATGCACAAATATATCTAATGTGAACTTATCAAAAACTAAATCAAAACGCTTTCTTTCAAATATTCAATCATAACACGATCTTTGTAATATGCAAATATATATATATATATATATATATATATATATATATATATGATATGTATACCAAAGATCAAAGCCCTAATGTAATATATTTCAGAGAATATCTTTCAATAATATATTGTTATGAACACCTAGAATATCCAAATAAGTAGATTTGTAATATTAAAAATATCAAGTTTTTGAATGAAAACTCACTTGAACTAAAAGTATTGAATCAACAACTAGAGCTCTTTTCAAGTGGTAAATTCTCAAAAATGATTAACTATATGCATACTCAAGATCAACTTCTTAACAAATATTCCAAAGTAGATTTTGCAATGATAAGCTCTATGAAAAGTATATATATACTCTTGAATCAAGAAACTAGTCAACCAATAGTTAAAACTTTCTCAAGTAATGATCTTATCAAAAGAAATCTTTATATGTATATGCACACTTAAGATCAATTTTTCTGACGATATTTATTAACAAGTGATGAGATGAGAAACTCTTGAAAATATTAACTTGAATGATCAGATCTCAATACTAGAATGGAAAAACCAAATGAGTAAACGAGTTCCCTTCGAGATTCTGAGTTGATTTGCCTAAGCTCGATGAGTAGAAGTTGAAGTGTAGGCAATCGTATAACAATAAGAGCAAGTTTCTCAATATTCTTTCAATAATATCTATTCTTCTCTTTACGTTGATCTTCTCTTTTGTCTTAACTCACACTAGGGTTTAGATGATGTATATATAGGTGTTTTACCCTTAGAATTGATCTCAACCGTTAGGTCAAAGAGATAGCTCACGAGTCCTTTTAATAAAAATCTGATTTTTAAACTTTCCCACAAGTTTATACTACTAAAGTTAAGTTCAGGCTCCTAAAGTGCCAGTTCAGGCTATCGAAGTGCCCTTTTTCTCAATTTTTCCTTTCTAACTTAAAAATCTGTTTTGTTTTCTTTTTTGGTTCTTTTATAAAAACATTTTCCAATATTTTAACAATATTTTTAAGTCCATGAATGTCCCCTAATGATGGTCATGAAATACATGAGTCCTAAAAACATTCTAAGGTATATGTTGAGCCTCAAATTAAATCATACGAAAATGTAAATACATGAGTTCTAAGTACTCATTCCCAAGATGTTCTTGAACTTTGCCGCTTGCATTTTGATTCTCACACTCTAAGTTCCATGGATCTTGCCAAGATATATATGCTTTACTTTAAGGTTTCCATGACTCGTTATCCTTCTGTGCATGCTTAATATAGTTCCTACTCACAAACTCAATGCACAAATCAAATACCAAGTGATTTGTCATTATCAAAATTGGATTAAACTCGTAGAGTCAACATACTTATTTTACAATATATTTCATTTATATTGATATATTATTTTATTATATATATATATATATATATATATTATACTATAAAGTTACAAAGTAGTATGCACATATATTTTGGGTAATTAATTTAAATAAAATATATATATTATGGCTTGAGAATCAGTTTTGGATCATATCACTAAGTTGGTTAACTGATGGATTCAAATCAATTTTGGTTCATAAAATACCAAACTAAAACATTCAATTTGATTCAATTTCTGGAGTTTTAGTTTGGTTTGCCAAAACTACCAACACCTCTAATAGTCACTCCATTGGATTACATATTAAAATTCTCCTCTACGCTTTGCATATGATCTGAACTTCCCGTGAGTCGGGAATGGCCTAGACCGGACCTTCTGGCAGTAAACTCAAATGATGAAATGACGAATATTGGCCTTATGATTTTTGTGCTAAGCTACTGAAGCACTTCGTTGAAACAGAACCCTGGCTGTCAGCGACTCGTATTGAACCATTTAAGAGCATTCTCTTTTTCCCTTTTCTTTTTTCTTTTTTTTTTTGGCTCATTATGATTTAAAGGTAAGGTTGTGACCTGGTGGTCAAAAATTCAAGGTGTGAAAACAGTCTTACAAAAATATAAAGTAAGACTGCATACTATAAACCTATTATGATTCGCCCATTTCCTAGACCCCACATACAAGAGCTTTGTACACCAGTATTTTATATATATATATATATATAATTGGAACGTGAAAGTACAGGGATCTCCAAGGAAAATAAAACCAAAATCAACATAAAATGCTCCCATTCACATGAAACATCAACCCTCATACACAGCCGGCGCTAGCAATCATACAGAAGACTACGTAAATGGATGAGTTGTAACGCCACATTCCAACCAATTTAAGAGCCACTGCATTATCCCATAATTTGGAGAGGAGCAGAGTAAAATATAGAGACAATACATTCATCGTCAGTTAGGAGATTAGGTCAAACACCAGATATAGAGGTTAGATCATTAAGTTAGATCATTCCACCTATCACACAAAACAGAGAACCGTGTGGAGGAAAAACAAAGAAAATTGACAAATTGACACATGAGAAACAATTGCCATATTTTCGGCTCTTGTGGACTACACACGCCAAGCAAAATCTCCTTTGCCTTCTCTCAAGCTTCTTCCTCTCCTATAGTCAATTTCTGCATCAGAGCTCGATAAACCAAGATGATATTTCCTGCTCATTCTGGATGCTCCCATCTTGGAAAATACCTCCTCTTCACCAGGTGAACTCCACCCAGAAACATCTCCTGGTTGCTTCTTTGAGCTAAGATCTGCATCACATAAGATGACAACATTATTGCAGAAAGGAAACCAGATGCCACGGGACAGGAGCCAATGATGGAGAACTAGTTGCCTCAAGGATAATAGAGTAAATATCAATTGCCTCAAAAGTATAATCAAGCAAGAGAACTAATATAGTATACTAGGAATTATATTATTTTCAGTACTTACATTAGATCAGAAAGGGAATACTAACACAAAGTAATCATTCTATACACATGCCCGTTTGGTTTCTGAAATAGAACGAGAAATGAAATTGGGAATCTTAAAATTGGATGGGGTTCAAGTGGCCGATGCAAGAATCCTAACTTCCAATTCTGATTCACAGTTTCTTAGCAATCAAATTATGCAGCAGAATATTTTAAATCAAGTAATGAAAGTAAACCTTTCAATCCATTGCATGTAGCTGGCACTTCACAGCAAATTTCTGCATCAACATGATCTGGCTCTGATTTATCCTGATGCAGCAAATCTGTCGGCATTTCCCGTGTTTTTTGTCCTTCATTGGCTAACATAGGTTCCATAATTTCTTCCATGTGTAGTTTTGTGGAGGTAAAAGGAGTCATGGTAAAGGAATCCTCCATAATATCAGAAATCTCCACATAATGAGGGGTGGTGATTATTTCATCTGCACTGAACCCAAAGGATGCTCTGTAAGCTTCTATTTCTTCCACTTCCTGCTTGGGATTTTTATTGTGCCTGTTTTGATGCCCATTCCCGCCACCAGAGTAAACATCTGATTCTCTGGAAACACTGAGCCTCCCACCAGAATGTGGAAATGGCGGGTGGTCCAAATAAAATTGTGCATATGTAGCAGGGCAGAAAAAATTTGTATCTTGGGAGGCACCAGCTGCATCGAGCCCAAATAACCTGCCTGATCCAGTCCTTGTGTATTTGGCATCTTGGGGAGAAGCTGAACAGTCCCAATGTGGAGGGAATCCCCTTTCAGGAAAAGAAGAGGACAAACAGTCCCCTGAAGTCCTTGACACAGGTGATATGAGACTACTGGCAGGACTTCCAGGATAAAGTGGATATGTTACTTGAAGATCACTAGAAACAACGTAATTGGTCTTCTCAGTGCTTTTCAGATCCTTGGAAGATGAAAGAAACTGAGCATAAGGCACATCTGGGGAAGAGGGAGTAGTTAAGTGAGCTAACTCTGGTGGGGGAGTAAGAGGAGCAGTAGACGGCTCTGTTGTGAAGGTTGAGAAAACAGGAGGTGAAACCAGTTGTGTCTCATGGGCGTATGGTCCAGTTGCAAACATGGTGGATGAAGGACCTCCAGGTGAATTGGCAGACAATGACAAGAAACAACTGGGTGACTGAGCTGTTGAAGGTAGGGCAGAATTTGAGAAGGATGCTGGTGAAGAAGGTGGAGCTAAAAGAGAAGGAGTTGTAGCCTGGTTGGTCATCCCGACAGCTTGAGGTCCATTTGGCTGGGGCACTGATGCATTGCTCTCTGGAATGCGAGATTGAGGTACAATACGCTTCCCCCCTTTCGGTGTGCCAAAGCAAGATAATCCACCCCAACATCCACCCCATCTTTTCCGCTGTCAATACAAGCAAGCATTACAAGTTACATCCCAGATTCCCCCCAAAAGTAAACTAATTACAGAGAAGTACACTTACAAACATAACCTCACATCCCCTTTTACAAAATTCAGCAAAGACTTAATCAAGAACAGTTTGTTTGGCTAAATAAGTTTAAAGAAAACCATTTCACATGAATAAACTGGCATGCCTCAAAAAAACATTTTATCTCCAAATATGTATCAAATGGAAAAAATACTAGATCAGAGTCGCATATTTAAAAACTCATTGACCAAAGGCCAATAGTAAATCTTTGTCAACAATGGAGGAGGTGTGGGGACATGAGCCAAGAAACGCTTACATGAAGGCTGAAATCAGTGAATGCACCAACATTAAGTGCCTTGACTCAAGTTGAAAGAACAAATATATGAAATTTTTATATTTAGTCATAAGAAGCTAGAGCTTGCACGAATTTAGAACAAGATGAGGGAAAGTCAACTGAGCTGGTTTGGTTGTGTGAATGGAAACCAATGAATGCACCAACTAGCAGTGCCATGACTCAAGTTTTATGAGCTATGAGGGCACAAGGCAGGCTGAAAATAACACAGCCTGAAACAATGAAAAAAGACAAGTGTGATGATTTGGTGTATTGTTCACAGGAATGAAGAATTTTCAAAACTCATTGTCAGCCTGGGCGCTTAACTAGGGGCAAGGTGGCCTTTTTGGCTCCTTTGCATTCTTCATATTTTAAAATTTTTTTGTGCACCATTTTCTTTAAGGCCCCATTTAGTAAAATTTGGAGATTGCAAATGATAGAATGACAAATGATGAAATATAAGGGGATATGTTAATTGCAACAACAACAAACCAAGCTTTAAGTCCCACTAAGTGGTGTCCACTACATGAATCCTTCTCCACCAATTTATGTGATCATGAACAATTTCCTTCAACAAATTTAAGGCTACTAAATCTTTACTCACTATCTCATTCCAAGTTATTGTAGGTCTACTCCTACTACTACCCATCACAGTAACTAATTCACTCTTCCTCACTAATGCACTATGCGGCCTATGTTGCAAGTGCTCAAATCATCTAAGTCGTCCCTCTCTTATCTTATCTTCTATAGGAGCCCCTAAACGCGAATATGTTCATTTCTAATTTTATCTTTTAACGTTATACCGCTCAACCATCTTAGCATTCTCGCCTCGACAACTTTTACTTTTTGATTATGTTGTTTCTTAGTCGCCTAACATTCTGATCCATATACCATAGTTGGTCTAACAATCATTCTATAAAACTTCCTTTTTAATTTTAAGGAAATTTTATGATCACACAGCACACTCGAAGCACTTCTCCATTTTACCCAAGTTTCTTTAACTCTATGCATTATATCTTCTTCAATTTCTCCTTCAATTTGCATAATAGATCCAAGGTAACAAAATCTACCAGTGCTAGCTATCAAAATCATCAACTGTCTCCAATATTCCTCCTACTATGACTAAAATTACATTTCATATATTCTATCTTATTTCTACTTATTTTAAAGTCTCTAAATTATAAAATTTCTCTCCATAATTCTAAATTAGATTCTACTCCACCCCTAGTTTCATCAAACAAGACAATATCATCTGCAAACAACATACACCATGGTACCTCATTTTGGATACTCCCAATTAGTTCATCCATCACTAAAGCAAAAAGATAAGGACTCAAAGTAGATCATCAATGTACACCTATTGTGATTGGAGATTCTTTAGTCTCTCCATCTATAATCCTAACACTAGTCATTACTCCATCATACATATCCTTAATACCTACTACATAAACCATTTTTTTTTCTAAAATCTACCATAGAACTTCCCTAGGTACCCTATCATACACTCTCTAAATCGATAAATACCATCTGCAATTCCTTCTTTACCCTAAACTTTTCCATTAATCTTCTTAAAAGAAATGTAACTTTTGTAGTAGATCTTGTAGGCATAAAACTAAATTTATTTTCTAAGACCTTTATTTCTAATCTTAACCTTTGTTTAACTACCATTTCCCACTATTTCATTGTATGACTCATAAGTTTAATTCCATGATAGTTATTACAGTTTTGAATATCTCCTTTATTTTTGTATATTGGTATTAAAGTGTTTTTTCCTCCATTCATCGAGCATTTTCTTACTTTTTTTATAATTGTGTTAAATAAATTAGTCAACCTTATAATTTCATTATCACCTAAGCATTTCCAAACTTCAATTGGAATGTTATCTGGTTCTATAACGTTTCCAGTTTTCATCTTTTTCAGTGCAAACTTAGCTTTGTTAACTTAAATTTTATACTTTTCAAGGTTTTCCATGTTTCTACATTTCTGCCATGTTTACAACAATTTTTTTTTTTTTTATCTTTATAGCTTTTTGGACATCTAGATCCCACCACCAACTTTCTTTGCTATTCAAGAATCATGCTCTTGATTCACCTAAAATCTATTTTGCTATCTTTTTAATAAAGCTAGTTATCCTACTTCAAAGAGTGTTTGTGTCTATACCCATCCTCGCCCATTTTTCGCTAAACTTGGATGGTATAAGTGCAACGCATTGCTCGTATGGGATGCCCCAGCAAATAATCGATAAGGAAACATATCATACTGATTTGACAAATTTTATATTAGCTGTCAACTACCTAACGAAACCCTCCTCCTTTACCCAAGCTTGGGACCGACTATATGAAAAGATTAGGACATTAAGTGCATTACAAGCAGAGTTTAGCATGAATAACTAATGGAATACTTAATGAACCATCTCATCCTATATTTGGTGCAACACTAGATAACTATTTTATCCCATATATATATATATATATATATATATATATAAATGGGATAAGGAGTAGGCCCCACATACCATCTCACCTAACCAAATGTTAGGAATCCCCAATCAATTGGGATTTCTAATTAATGTGTTCGGATTCCCAAATTAGTTTGGATTTTCTATTTAATGATAGGATTCCCAAAACAATTGGGATTCCTAATTAATGTGTTATAATTCTCAAATCAATTGGGATTATATTTAATGTTATGATTATTTAATGTTGGGATTTTTATTCAATGTGTTAGGATTCCCAAATCATTTGGGATTGGGATATTTTACATTCCTAATAGGAGTAAGTTTCCCTACCCCATATATATATATATATAACCCTATGGGACTTTTCCATTCAAGCAACAATATAATTCATAGCCTTTGGATAATTTGGACGCAAATCTTGGATGTTAACCCGCCAACAAAAGTAAGATCTTGGAATTTTTAATCTTTGCTCATACGCAATGGCCTCAAAATATTCAGCAGTCCCAGATGGAAGTGAGGCTAAAGGCTAAACTTAGCAATATGTTGAAGTCTCAATTTGAAGAGATCTAGGCATCACCATGGTCTTAAATTTCCACGAAATTGTTAGAAATTTCTGGTTTCCATGACCCTCGAAATTGAAATGCTAGTCATTTCCTTCTCGCATAATTTCCACCCAAATCTCAACAAATCATCCGAAATTTAACAAAATCTCGAAATTTTGGCAAAACTTGTCGAAATTTGAACTATGCAATGAAATTTCCTCGGAATTCAAATGAGAGATTTAGGAGTGAAGTGAAATTTCTCTCTTAAATTATTTTATTTATTTTTATCAAAACAAAAGATTATTACAAGTGCTTTTGAAATTATATAAAAAAATAAACCTACAACAACATTTTATTTAACCATTCATGTCTAAATTATCATTATTTGTATAATAAATAATATTTAAATGATTTATGAATTTCATTTGTATTAACTGATTCACTAAATATGTTTAATGTACATTGTCTTACAAATATGTTTGATGCACATATTATATTACAACTTCTCCACCTCATACACAGCGTAGATGTATTTACTTTTAATATATTAGTCTTAAAACTTCTTATATTTTTATGTCTATTAATCATTTATCTTTTCATAAAAGAATTCCATGTTTTACTACTGATTTCCATTATTTTTCCAAATCGAAATCGAAATCAAAATTCCATCGAAATTCCCGTACTTTGGGAGCTTCGAAATTTGAGCCAAAATCGAAATTTAAGACCTTGGGCATCACTCTCTAAACTACTCATTACATCTTCCCATAAAGAGAGAGAATATGATGCTCTATATCAGCTAATCATAGGGAGCAGCCATATATGCGCGAAGGAGGTAACCAAGAAGAGCATGATCATGATCATTCTCGTATGAAGGTGGAATTTCCTCGATAGGACAATGATAACCCTACCGATTGGGTTTCTAGAGCTGAAAAATGCTTTTGCTTTCACTGCAGTCCAGAAACATCTAAAATTGAGATTGCTTATATTGATTTGGATGACGATGCTATACAATGGTATGATTGGTTCAAAGCTCCTTATGGAATGCCTTCACAGGCAAAATTTGTTTCTCGATTACTTGTCCAATTTGGGCCCACTAGATATAAGAGTATCACTGGAGAGGTTGCCAAAATACGCCAAACTAGCACTATCATGGAGTACCAAACACAATTTGAACAAACTAAAGATTGGAATGGCCAACTCACCAATATTTTATTGATGGTCTACTACCTGACATTCGGCATGAGGTCAAAGTGCGTTGGCCACGAACTAACTGTTGTAATTTCCTTTGCACAACTAGAAGAGGAAAGTTGGGAGAAGAACGGCATCACTCCAACAAGACCATTAGCAAGCAGAATGTCAATAGCACTATCACACCACTTGCTCCTCGCAATCCTCCTGCCAAACGATTGACTTAAGAGGAACTTAAAGAGCAAATGACAAAAGGTTTGTACAAATATTGTGATGAAAAGAGGCATAGAAGGCACCACTGCAAAACAAGGACTACTCTTGATGATTGAACTAGTGGAGGAGCCAAAAGGGATCGAGGATGACCCCCTTTATTCAAATCAGGAAGGTAGGAAATCTAATAATAATGATGAATCTTTCACTTCCTCAGTTCATGCTTTAGCTGGTTATGCTAATCCTTAAACCATGAAAATTTTTGGCTTTCTAAAATGCAAAGCTATTGCTATCTTAACTGATATGGGAAACATTAATAATTTCATGGCCACTGAAATTGCTAAATGGCTAGCCTATCCTGTAGAGCAATGTGAAAAGTTTGATGTGAAGATTGCAAACAAAAGTACCTAGACATGTCGTAACAAGTGTTTGAAGCTTAAACTTACTATGCAAAACCATGGGTTATATGTTAATTTCTTTTTATTGCCACTAGAAAACTATGAAGAGGTTTCGGGTATTGAATGGTTTAGAACTTTAGGTGACATAGCATAGAATTTCTCTAAACTTCTTATGAAGCTCGTCGCGAATGGCTAGAAAGGGACTCTTAAAGGCAAACGTTGTGGTAATGCCACTGCAATTTCAAGTCAATGTATGAAGAAACTCCTTAAAAAGGAGCAACATGGCTACATGAACAACTTCAAACATCAAAGGAGCTACAACATCAATCTGGCCAAGATGAATGGCTAGAATCTCCTATTTCAAAATATTCTGACCTATATGCAGAGCCACAGGGATTGCCACCTCAGTGAACACATGATTACTACATTCCTATATTGCCAGGTAGTGACCCCACTAACATCCGTCCTTATCATTATCCTTATTTTCAAAAAGTAGAAATAGAAAAGATAGTGAAAGAAATGTTAGAAGCTAGCATAATTCAACCAAGTGTCGGTCCATGTTCTTCTCCTGTCTTACTGGTGAAGAAAATGGATAGCTCTTGGCAGATATGGGTGTTGATTATCGAGCACTAAACAAGAACTCTGTGAAGGATAACTATCCTATCCCTTTTGTGGATGAATTGTTAGATGAGTTGGGAGGTGCCCAGCAGTTCACCAAACTCAACTTGTGATCAGGCTATCACCAGATTACACAAGGATGACAGTCATAAGACAGCATTCAGAACTCTTGATGGCCATTATAAGTCCTTTATTATGCCTCTTGTGCTAACCAAGGCGCCTTCGACCTTCAAAGTCTCATGTATGACATTTTTCGACATCACCTACATCAATTTGTTCTCATATTTTTTGATGATATCCTAATATAAAGTTCATCTCTTGAACATCATTTACGTCATTTGCAAATTGTACTCACCCACTCCTTGTGAGCATCATTTCTTTGTCAAGAAATATCTAAATGCAATTTTGCTCAACCACATGTGGTACCTTGGTCATATTGTGTCCAAAGAATGTGTTTTAGTTGACCCTACTAAAATACAAGTGATGACAAACTTGCCTATCCACAAACAATCAAAGTGCTATGAGAACTTTTGGGGTTGACAGATTACTACGGCAAGTTTATCAAGGATAATGGGAAGATTAGCGTTCCACTAATTGCTCTATTGAAAAAGGATGCATTCAAATGGAATGTGGAAGCTAAACAAGCCTCTGTCAAGCTTAAGCACGCAATGTCCACCACACTAGTTCTCGCCTTGCCAAATTTCAACAAGGTGTTCATCATTGAGTCTAATGCATCTGGAGTTGGCATTGGTGTGGTTTTAATGCAGGCAGACGTCCCATTTCTTTTACCAATAAGGCTCTTTCTCCACCCCACATCAGCATATCTATTTATGATTGTTAGATTATCACTTTACCTAAAAGCTTAAGTTATTAGGTTGTGGGCCAACAATATCAAGCTTTAACACTCCCCCGCACATGCAGCCCGATGGCACATGGAGAGATAAACACACAATAAATAACACCCATGATGGGTAACACAATAATATTTTTTAAACGCACACAATAAACGCAAGCAACAAGACTAGAACCCAGGACCTCCTGGTAACCAGCTCTAAAATACCATGTTAGATTACCACTTTACCTAAAAGCTCAAGCTATTTGGTTGTGGGCTAACAATGTATATCAAGCTTTAACAATGACAAAGAGATGCCAGCCCTTATGCATGCAATAACAAAGTGGAGACCGCATTTAATTAGTCGGCATTTCCAAATCCGAACTGATCACAAGAGCCTAAAATATTTTTTGGAGCAACGAATCTCTTCCATGGAACAACAGAAGTGAGTTACTAAGTTGTTGGACTGACTTTGAGATAATTTACAAGAAAGGGACCGAGAATGTGCAAGTAGATGCACTCTCACGACTTACCAAACAAGTTGAACTTATAGCTATTTCTGTTGTGCATGTACTACTCTTGAAAATGGTGGCAAAATCTAGAGATGAGAAGTATCATCCAAAAGCTACAAAAAGAGCCAACTTCAGTCCCTCCTTACTTTTGGGACTCTTTACACTAACCATATAAAGGGAGAATTTTATTAGTGCCTAATTCAGCCCACAAACAAACCATATTGCAAGAATTACACTCATCACCGCCTGCAAGTCACTTTGGTTTTCTCAAAATCTACAAATGCATTTCTCATGAATTTTATAGGAAGGGAATGAAGGGTGAAATCAAAAAATTTGTGGCAGAATGTGATGTTTGTCAACAATAGAAAAGAAAAACTATGGTGAGTCCAAGCTTTCTACAGCCTCTTCCTATTCCAGAAGAAGCTTGGACTGATGTCTTCATGGATTTCATGGAGGGACTACCATCTTCTGATGGTAAGTCTAGTATTTATGTTGTTGTGGACCGTCATTTTTGTGCCATAACTCACTCTTATACTGCTATAAGTGTCGCTCATACTTTCATTGAAAATATTGTCAAGTTGCATGGAATTCCTCAGTCTATTGTCAATGATCGTGACAAAGTCTTTACTAGCAACTTTTGGAAGGAGCTTTTCTAATTGCAAGGAACACAATTAAATATGAGCACTACATATCATCCACAATCAGATGGGCAAACGAAAGCTGTTAACAGGTGCTTGGAAACTTAGCTTTGTTGCTTTGCTAGCGACAAACCGCAAGATTGGGTGTGATGGCTCCCATAGGCAGAATGATGGTATACCACTTATCATTCCTCCATCAAATTGACTCCATTTGAGGTTTTTTATGGTCGATCTCATCCTATTCTTGTTAAGTATTCAGCTGGATCATCTAGAATGATCAAATTGAGAAGGAGTTACAAGATCGAGCAAAGTGTTTCAACTACTCAAGGAAAATCTTGTTGCAACTCAAACCCATCTGAAATAGCAACCTGATAAGCATTCTAGTGAAAGGGAATTCTCAGTGAAAGATTGGGTATTTCTCAAGCTACAACCCTATAGACAAATATCTATGACTGTTCATTTTTCAATGAAGTTGTCACCTCGGCTCTATGGGTCTTATGAGATCCTGAAGTGTATAACTCCTATTGCTTATCATCTTGACTTACCAACAGGTTCCAAAGTACATCCAATTTTTCACTTCTCTTGCCTCAAAAAGAAGTTAGGGGAGCAAGTTACCATGCAGTGCCACTTGCCTGATGTTGCAACTACTAGTGAGGTTCAAGTGCAGCCACAACCAATTCTAGATCACTAAGTGGACAATTGTAGAAGTCGAAATATCATAGAAGTTTTAGTTCACTAGTCTCACTTACCATCTAAAGATGCAGCTTGAGAAACTTATCACTCCTTGAAGGAGATATTCCCAGAGTTTACTGCCGCTCAACCTTGAGGACAAGGCTGATTTGAAGGAGACGAGAATTTTAGGATTTCCCAATAACTGGGATTTCCAATTAATGTGTCAAGATTCCAAAATCAATTGGGATTTTCTATTTAATGTTATGATTCCCAAATAAATTGGGATTTCTAGTTAATGTGCTATGATTCCCAAATTAATCGGGATTCTATTAATGTGAGGATTATTTAAAGTTGGGGCTTTTATTGAACGTGTTAGGATTCCCAAATCAATTGGGATTGAGTCCCTTAAGCACTTGGATTGGGATATTTTACATTCCTAATAGGAGTAAGCTTCTCTACCCAATATATATGTAACCCTACAGGGTACTTTTCCATACAAGCAATAACATAATTCAAAGCCTTTGGCTAATTTGGAGGCAGATCCCCTCGAAGTGATCAAACCCTATTTTTTCTTACTATTTTCCCTTCAAAAAATTTCCTAAATTTTTTTACAAAAAAACCCTAAGGTCTTATCACCATCCTCATCGTAAGACATACCACCTCAACACCTCCCACATGGGATTAGCAACAGGCATAGGAATAAGAGAAGAAAATTATATAGAAGATAAAAGAAATTTACGGAATAAGAAGCTTCAATTTTTTTTTCTTTTTTCGTAAAAGTGAAAACAAACAATAACGGGAGATAGATGCAATTCACTACATAGCTATTAAAATCAAGATCTAGAATGTCTACTTAAATGATCTAGATCCTACATCGCAAATTTGTATGATTGTAGTAGGGTATGTGGGATTAGTAAGATCTTGAGATCCAAATTTTATGTTTCTCTCTTTCTAAATTGCTTGAACCATAGACTTGGTCTACTCATATACAACTTGTACAAGAAAGAGAGAAGCTAGAAAATGATTTTGTCCATTTAATATTACTGAAATTATGAACTCAGAATTTCGGTAGTGTCCAACAGATGCTTCAAACATTAAAGTTGATATTTGAGCCAAAAATTAGTACATAGACATATTTGATGATAATAAAGGCAATGGCAATGATGATCTCAATGATACTGACGAAGCAAATCATGGATTAAATGATGACATTATCATGGAGGAGCTGGATTGATAGTTTGGCATTTGTTATTTGTTTGATTAAACAACTGTTTGATTTTTGTTGTTCTCGCCATATGGTTGTGTGCTGACTTATTTGTGTTAAAGATTGTGCTTTTTTTTTTAAGTATTCACTCCATTATAAGTTGATTTAATGAAGATAGGAATTCAACAATTTAAACCTTGTTATCGCTGTTATAGAAGGCTACCGTTTGAGCTGTCTGTGATTTCTTTGTATTGAACATTTTCTAACCAATTTTCTACGTTTATACAATTGAAAATTTTGAAAAATAACCTCTACGGGCATTTTTAGACTAATTCTATATGAATGAAAAAATCTCACAATCCTTTGATCCAATATTGCTAACCCTCGTATTGATCCTTTAATGGAGGATGCTGATTTTAACAACCACAACTAATTCCCAATGTATGCTTGTTTGGTTTTTTTTTTTTTTTATCAGCAAGGGATTGGTGTTTAGAAATTCATCATCAACAATTGAATGATTTTTTTCCCTGGTCAGTTTTCAAGTGAGGAGTACAGACAACATTTTGTTTTGGCACGATATTCAGTGTGGCCAAGTGCCCCTCTGTGCAAATTCCCTTCCATTTTCAGTTTGCTTTGTCTTTTTTTTTTGGGGAGGGGCGGTTCCTAATAACCTCTTAACAGTTGGTATTTTGTCAAAATAGTATTTCAAAAGTCATTACTACTTCTCTCCTCTAACAATCGTTTAAATAATTTATTTAATTTTATCAAAATGGTTGACTGTTTATGTGACAGTTGTTATTAAACGTTCATGTGAACATTTTGTGACTGCTGTTAATAAGCGTTTATGTGACAGCTTTGTAACTGTTGTTATTAAACATTTTATGACCATTGTTGACTGTTTTTCAGTAGTTATCTGTGTGTGTGTGTATCATGGTAGATATGTTCTAAGAATGTGATTTGCTACATATTTCTTCTTCCTCCTAGCAAAATTCACCTCTTTGAAAAAAAATTTTGTTGCCAATCTGATGATAATTATTTTTTTTGTGGTCATTGTTACGATGTGTCTAGGTTAACCAAGTCGTGCTATTACTATCTCCCGATTGGTGGATGTATGCCCTTGTCGTATCCTAAGGGTAGATGCCAACCATAAGTTTCTATCACTATCTACACTATATTGGAGGGACAAAATATCCCCTAAAGACAATGCTAGACATCCCTTAACCGATAAGTTTCTCAATTTTATTTTTCGCATCTTGTTTTCATATACGCAATAATTTAGGCATAGCACCGGATCAAAATAAGATAAGGGAGGGGCGACTTAGATGGTTTGAGCATTTGAAATGCAGGCCTGGTAGGGCACATGTGCGGAGAAGTGAATTAGTTATTGTTTCTAGCATGAAAAGGGGTATGGGTAGGCCTAAAATAACTTGGAATGAGGTAGTCAGGAAAGATTTAATAGCCCTTAATCTCATAGACGAAAATGCTCTCGATCAGGTGAATTGGCGAAAAAAGGCACATGTAGCCAACCCCACCTAGTGGGACTTCAGGCTTCTCCTCCTTGTTGTTGTTGCATCTTGTTTTCATATTCATTTTTCCAACAGGGCCAGTCTCTATTTTGTACAGCAATTAGTGCATTGGCCCATTTGATTGTCTTTAAAGGGCCAATCAGCCCCTCTTGTTCTTCCAATATTTAATTTATACTTATTTGTTCAGTGTCCTTGTTTCTGCCATATTTGCTTTGCCCAACAAGTCTCAAAAACTTCCAAAGTCAGGGCTTTTGTTCAACGAAGACTGTATTCGGAAGCCTTACAATTATACTACAGCAAACCCTTTTCCCTTTACCCAGCCACCAGCAAATCTGTCTTCCCTTTCTCTTATCAAAGCCCATGCTGCCCTCTCAGATCTTCTCCATAGACAATCCAACCATTCCACCATTGTTAGAATGGGGCCTCCACTCCATGGATGGATGAGATCATGGCCAACTATGAGAAGGATGAGATAGATGCAATCCATGGCCGCAATTCTGGTGAGAGGTGGCAGTGATCTATGGAGATTGTAGGTAAAAAGCAGTGATTCATGATTGAAGCAGCAGATAAATGGCCAGCCATGGAGTTGCTGGCAGCAACAACAATAGATCCATGGTTGGCCACAATGTGTTTTTGGAATACCTAGTTTTGCTGCAATCTAACTAACCTATAAATCTTATTGTAATCAGTGTATGGTTATTGGTTTGTTAAGGGGTTGACTGAAAATCATGAGAAGAAGAAGAAAAAAGAAAAAGAAGAAGAAGAGGAATAAATAGAACAATAAGGCATGGCCATTTCTTTTCTCTAATATTTTCTCAATCTTTTGCAATATGTAATATACATGTTTTCATGTTCTCTGATATTTTCTTCTTGTGTTTAAGACTTGAAATTTTGTTTCCTTATATTTCAAATAATTTTCAATTTTTTTATATAGGATGAAAGATGTGCATTATGGTTTCTATAATATGAACCTGCATTTTCTTCCAGTAATTTTTTTTGTAAAATTTTTATGATCTGATGGGAGGCACTTTTCTCCCAATTATTATGCATGTTCTTTAATGCAAAATTTTTTTGTGTTTCAGATGATTTTCATTTTTTATAATATGAGGGATGCGTTTTCAAAAGACAATTTTTTGGGGGTATTTTCATGTTCTCAAATAATCAATTAGATCACAAATTTCATATTTTAATTTCTCAAATAATCAAATGATTAATGAGGTCACATAGTATATATATATTCAGACACCTAAATAACACAACCTAAAGACAGCTTCACTTGACATCCCTTCCAGATGCTTTTGAAGTCTCATTTATTTAATCCATTTATTTTTATTGAGTGAAAGATGTGCTCTGTTAAAGAAAGTCGCTTGCTTTAGAAGCCAAGCAATAAAATCAATCAATATTCTTCATTTACAAAAAAAAAAAAAGAAATAGCAATAAAACAATTAATAGTATTTTGACCCAAAGATAAGCACGCTACGCCCAAACATGAAGGCCCGAACCCACGAGATGTCAGAGAAACAGCCTCTCAAATGCAAAGGTGATGTTGCATACCAGAGACTGATATGGCATGGCAGTCTCATGGAGTGGATGGCAAAAATTTTTGTCACTCAATCAAGAAGATATAGAAAATGAAATCAATTAGCCAACCCTATTTTTCTAAAATAACATTAATATATTAATTGATGCACTTAATGTCCTAATCTTTTTACACATCGGTCCTAAGTAGCTGATAGCCAACGTAAAACTTATCAAATCACTATGATATGAATCCTTACCGATTATTCGCTGAGGCATCACCTATGAGCAATGTATTGCACTTTTTTTTATAATAAAAGAAGATTTCATTAATAGATAAAGAATTCACATGAGCGAGAATGAGACATCTCCCAAGAAAAAATGGGACAATTTATAAACAAACAAATAAAAACAACAAAAAGCAGAGATCGTCAAGTTAGCAAGTTCCTCCAATCTCTTTGAAACTCCTGAAAGCTTGCCCCTCTAAAAAATTAATAACCACCACACCACAATAAGACCAAGTACTGATTTTTTTCCCAAACCAACATCCAATTTTTTCCCAGAAAATATCCAAGCATTAACTTCCATCCACATTCCCCATAAAATCAAGAAAAAAAAAATCACACACACACTTCCATAAAGATGCCCTATCCTTCCTTCTACCAAAGCCTATGAAAGAGATGGCTAACAAGTCTTCTACTAAAGGACATACCCAGCTTTCTCCCATAATACAAAAAAGCATATTCCAAATTCTCCAAGCAAATTCACATTGCAAAAGAAGATGAAAAGCGGTCTCAGAGTTCTTGTAACAGAGCACAGATACACTGATAGAGAGGGCCTTCAAACGTCTCGTAACTTGTAGCAATTTATTAGCATTTATCTTATTAAGCACAGTGAAAGCCTTTACTTTTGAGGGAGCCAAGTAGAATAGAATGGGAAAGAAAAGTGGAATGGATCAAAAATGCCAAAAAAAAAATATTAGAAAGAATACACTTCTGATTTTGACCTAAAGACCAAGAACGAACATCACTCACTGGAGAAAAGTTACTCCCATTCAATAAAAATAACAAAGATGACAAGCCACCATCTCCCTATCATTCACTTTAATAGATTTGAACTTTTTAGGCACCAAGGCTATAAAAGAAAAGTTGATGCTCTTGCTAAAATTTCCATTTTCAAAGAACTTAGTAAAAACTTTCAACAAATCATCCTTTATTACTTCCCAACAATCTTGGAAGAAAGCAAAGTTGAATCCATTCGAACTTGGACCCTTATTCCTCTCCATCCAAAAAACCAACTCCCCCTCCTTACTTCCTTATCAAAAGGTCCCTTTAATCAACGCAGTTGATCAATAGTTGTAGGGTTCCCGTCTGAGCCCTCTATCATCGGTCTATGTGTTCCTCCTCCGAATACAAAATTTGGAAAAAGTTTTTAATAACAAACGCATTGCACTTATACCAACTGGGTGTGGTAAAAGTGGGTGAGTGGGATAGTTCGGCACCTAAGTACAGTGTCAAATATGTGAGGGCTCCCACACCATTATAGACATGGGCAAATAAAGAAGTTAATTCAAGAGACTAGAATTAGATTAACAACTTGGAATGTAGGGACACTTGTAGGTACAAGAATGGACATAGTGGACACTATTGATTAGGAGAAAAAAATAATGTAATTTACCTTCAAGAAACTAAGTGGGTAGGGGAGAAAGCAAAATAAATTAAAAATTTAGGATTCAAACTTTGGTACACTGGAAAAGAAAAATATAAGAATGGAGTGGGAATCATTATAAACAAATACTTGAAAGAGAGTACTGTAGATGTCGAAAGAGTAGAGAATAGAATTATAAAAATCATGATAGTCTTAGTGCAAGAGATAATAAATGTTATTAGTGCTTATGCTCTTCAAATAGGCTTATCAAAAAACCTTAAGAGACAATTTGGAAGGATATGGATAGTATTATACAAAAGATATTAGGGATTGAGAAAATATTCATAGGAATAGATTTGAATGGACACATTGGAAAGGATAATAATGGTTATGAGAGGATATATGAGGAACATGAATATGGAGATAAAAATTGAGTACAGGGATATGATCTTTGACCATATGATTTTATTACAACGAGAACTTGGTTTAAGAAGAGAGAAAATCACTTAATAACCTTCAAGAGTGGACAAAATGAAAGACAAATATATTCTTTCTTAACTAAAAAGGAATAGATTGTTTGCATTGTAAGGATTGTTAAAGTTGTCTCAGGTAAAAGCTTAACCACGCACAGAGTTTTAGTGTTAGATAATGTATTTAAAAATGGAAAAGAAAGGATAATATAAATCAATGCAAGAGAACTTGACGGAGGAACCCAAAGGAAAAAAATACAATAAAATTTAAAGATAAAATGATCAAAGATGGTACTTGACAATAGAGGATGGTACGCAAGCACTCTTTGGAGAAAGAAAGCTAGTTCTATTAAAAATATAACAAAAAAGATTTTAGGTGAATTACAAGGAAGATTCTTGAATAGAAAGAAAGTTGGTGGTGGGATCAAGATGCCTAAAAAGTTGCAAAGACAAAAAATGAATTTAGTACAAAACATGGCAAAAATGTAGAAAATGAAAAACTTCAAAAGTACAAAGAAACAAGAAAAGATGCAAAAAAGGTCGTTAGTGAAGCTAAGTATAATTCATATGCTAGATTAGATACAAAAGAAGGGGAATGAGAGATATTTAAACTTGCTAAAGCTAGAGAAAGAAAGATCAAGGACTTATGTACTGTAAAATGTATAAAAAGTAAGGATGATATTGTCTTGGTTAAGGAAAAAGACATAAAAGAAAGAAAGTGAAGTTACTTTAATAAACTATTTAATGCAATCCAAGTAGAATGCTTAAACTTAAAATTGACAAATGAGGACAAAATTAAAAATATAAAATTTATTCGCAAAACTAGAATTAATGAAGTTATGTTTGCGTTAAAAAATATGAAAAATGAAAAGCTATGGGATCAGATAACATCCTAATTGAAGTTTGGAAATGCCTAAGTAACAACAAAGTTATATGGTTAACTAATTTTTTAACACAATTATAAAAATTAAGAAAATGCCAAACGAACAAAGGAAAAACACTTAAATACCTATATACAAGATTATAATAATTATCGTGGAATTAAACTTATTGAGCCATACAATGAATAAACCATGGAAAAGGGCAGTTGAACAAAGATTAAAGTTAGAAATAAGGGCATCAAAAATCAATTTGGTCCACAAACTTCTTTCTCCTCATTTTGATATGCCTTGAGCTAGGCAATGTTCACCTACTTAC
This sequence comes from Malania oleifera, assembly GCF_029873635.1. Classification (NCBI taxonomy): domain Eukaryota; kingdom Viridiplantae; phylum Streptophyta; class Magnoliopsida; order Santalales; family Ximeniaceae; genus Malania; species Malania oleifera. The sequence continues at coordinate 109,874,272 of NC_080424.1, forward strand.
CTAGTGGTCTACCAAAAGTCACTCATTGTCACACCTAGCACAACAAATCCAACCTCTAACCAACATCCACAATACCAATGCACCTACCATTCCTCAAATTTCAAAATCTGGCATGTACAATTGCCTACAATTTGAAATATACTTGCACCTATCATTTCTCCCATTTCAAAATCTGACATGTATAATTGCCTACAATTTAACATAAACTTGCACATTGGAAGGGTGTCATTTTCTCTTTGGGGGTAGAATTACACTTATCTAAGCTTGTCTCTCTAGCATTCCGGTATATTCTTTTATCTATTTTTAGAATTCCAGTGGGAGTCACTAGCAAGCTTGACAGAATTATGAGAGATTTTTTGTGGTCTAGTTTCAGGGGGTTGTAGAGATCTTCTAGTAAGCTACACGGAGGTTTGTAAGTCTAAAAAGGAGGGGGGGAGCTGGGTCTTGGTAAACTGGTGTCTAAAAACACCACTCTTTTAGCTAAATGGTTGTGGCGCTTCCCCTTACAAGATGATTCCCTATGGCATAGAGTTTTCCTAGTACATTTGGGTTGAATGAGAATGGGTGAGATACAATGCTAGCTTGTGGTGTTCTTTGTGGAATCCGTGGAGGTCTATTTCCCAAATTTACTCTATTTTCACCCTTCACACCAAATTTGCAGCAGGGAGGGGTTTGCGTATTTATTTTTGGAAAGACCCATGGCTCAGGAATGATTATTTTTCCACTTTTTTCTCTCATCTTTATAGATTGTGCTCTAAGCCAAACAAAATTATCCCTTTTTTTGTGGATAATAGGATTGGCTTTCCGGTCTCTTGGAATCGGCATTTAAGGAGACATCTAAATGATAAGGAGATGGTGAAGTTGTATTCCTTGCTGTCTGTATTGAACAATTATAAATTATCCCTAGGTAGGGATGTTCATTCTGGGCGTCTAGATCATTTGGGGGTGTTTTCTTGTAAATCATTTTTGAGTTTTTGAACTATTCAAACCCTCCCTTTCCTTTTTATCCCGTTATTTGGAAGGTTAAAGTTCCCCCAAAATTTAAAGCATTTACTTGGTTGGTTGTCCTTAATATAATTAATACCCATAACTTGTTGCAGATTAGGATCCCTTTGAAGGCTCCCTCTCCAGATGTTTGCATGCTCTGTATAGGAATTCCAAAACAGCCTCTCATTTCTTTTTGCATAGTGATTTGGTATGGAGGATTTGGAATAAATTGTTCAATTTTATGGAAAAGAGTTGGGTTTGCCCCTGTTCCGCGGAACACTTACTAATCACTTATTACGCAGGCTTTGGAAGAAGGAAGGATAGGGCAGCTTTATGGAAATGTAGCAAGTATGCAGTTTTATGGGGTCCATGGTTGGAAAGTAATGCATCGATTTTTTTCTTGGAAGAAGTTAAATTCATATTTGGTCTGGGAAAAGTTTCAGTTCTTGACTTCTTTATGGTGTATCAGGTTTGGAATTTTCAGGGAAGATAGCATTCAGGATTTAAATAGGGATTGGAAGAACTGGTTGAATTGATTTCTGCTTTTGGTTGTTTTAGTTTTCTCTGGTTTGTTCCAGATTTTTTTTGGAGATGTCTTTTCTCCCCCTTTTTAAATTCCTTCCCTCTTAATGAACTTTCTTTTGCTATCAAAAAAAAAAATGAAAAAACAATTGCAAAACTACTAAGACCCATAAAAAAAACACTGAAATATAAGAGCTATTTGAAGAATACTTATATGCTAAAAATAGAAGACACCATATGAAGGCTTAGTTGTATACACTAAAATATTTCAAACATTTTAAATTATTTGTTGCATCATGCAGTGACAACTGGTTGCAACTTCAAAGTGGTCAACTACATAACTGAATTAATCACCGCCTCATAATTCAAAGAACATTATTCACCTACAACAAAAACAATTCAATAATGCAAAACAATATGCAAGACACCCACACCATATTGGGGATCTAGGAAGATCATGATGTACACAGCGCCTTACCTCCACATTCGGTGAAGCTAAATTTGTGCCTTGAACCTATGACCACAAACTCGAATTCAAATTCTTCAGCTCTAATCAGAACCTTCAAATATACTATAATGACTTTTTGGTCACTATGGCCAGATTTGGTGTTGTCCAACTTGTTAGAAGCTTTTTTTGCTTAATTCCTCGAGGAAAAAAAGGATGCAAACAAGTCATGGAAGTGTGCAATTTCTGCTGTTTTTTTGGAGCATTTGGCTGGAAAGGAATGTAGGATTTTCAATGGACATCCTTTGAATATCCAATAGCTTTGGGATTGAATTGGCTTCTTTGCTTCTTTTTAACTGCTTCAAGGGAATTTGCTTTTCAGATTTCCAAACTTCCAGTAGTATTTGCAGGCATCGTTGTTTTATTATTTTTCTGATTTCAAGTGGCATTGGCAGGCATCGTTGGTTTGATGTTTTTTTCTTTTTCTATGTCATTTATTCTTTTTTCTTCCTTCTTCCCCTTTATATATTTATTTTCATTTTTTTTAGGAAGATACCTTGTTCTCCATCTTGCATCTCCTTCTCTCTTAGCGAATTTTTTTCTTCAATCACCCAAAAAAAAAAATCATCCACAAAGATGCAAGCATTTTGGAGTCCCTAAAAAGATGCATAATTCAACAATGTTCCTCAAACTTGAAATTGAAATGCTTCACTATCTACTCTCAACCATACATGATTCCATGCTAAGATGGAAAACTGAACTTTGACTGCTACTTAGATTGCACAATGGTAGACAGACATGTCCCGCCTTTTATCTCTTAAGTATGCATCATTATACGAACATCACCTAAAGATCAATCCTATCCCCTAATTGCAGTCTATAGAACATCCTTCCTTCTACTTCATCTTCATTCCAATTCCTTTTTTTGTGAAAGCAACTTTTCCAGTGCATAACAAAACTTAAATTAATCATGTCCTAAAACCATGCGACTACCATACAATTTTATATAGTTATATAGTTGATAAGCACCTGATCCATAGTACAACAGGTCCTCAAGTTTTAAACCACGTAATTCTTTACACTACTTCTCTTGATTTCATTTTCGTCATCAAAAAAAATTCGCAATTTCAGTAGTCATTCAACCAGTCAACCCTTGATCTTAAGAACAAGAAGGTTGGTCACCCTGGAATTCAAAATAAAATAAAATAAAACAAGATTGGTCACACTGGAATTGACAAAAGAAGGACAAGTAACATCGCCCAATTGTATAAATAGCAATTGATCAAGGTCATCATGGATGAGATGGAACTTGGTGATTGATGTAGGGAACATCTTAGGGATTGTTCGTCGTTTGAAGAATTCTTTGTTCTAGTGAACGGAGATTCCAAAACTTTACTTAGGTGCTCCAAGCGTGTGCAAAAAGGTGATTTTTTGTACCATTTTTTGTTATCTCATGGCAGAGTTATGGAAACTTTGTTCGGGGCCTTGGGGCTGCAAGTTTAGACACTGCAATGTCTCACTTGAACTTTGCCTACAATATCATTTTCATTTTGTACTCAGTCTAAGTTTCATATTTTCAAATAATTCGTATGTCCAAGGGTGGCCTAACTTGCAACCATTAAGCTTCTAGGACTTTTTCTATTTATTTTTTTTTCAGTTAGGTGTAAGATTCAAGTGTGGTCATCAACTTGTTTAGGGATTTCTCTTGAGGGGCAATCCATGCTCCATACCTTTTTGGAACGCATGGTTAAGGTCTCTAAACTTTTAGATGGATGGAAAGGAATTATTTTATCTTTTAGAAGGGGATAATCCAAAAATGCTTGTCTAGTATGTCTGGTACTGTTTTTGTCTATTTCTGATTCCTGTTGAGATGGCTAAGAAAAATGCACGGATGGTGAGAGGCAGGCAACCAAGAAGGATTATTTGGTGAGCTGGAGAGAAGGTTATGATGTCTAAGGGAAGTTTAGGTCTCAACAAGGTGATGCCTTAAAACACTACCCCTATAGAAAAATGGTTATGGTGATTTCCCTTAGAGCCAAACTCATAAGGTGATTAAGAGTTACTTTAGCATTCACTCACAAAGTTGGGATGCTAACTCGAAGTCAATATTAGTCATGCAAGTCCTTCGAGATTAATTTTCCAGCCTTCCCTTTCTTTTTCTGTTTCCAAGAGGTTCTCATATTTGTTTTTAGCCCTTTAAGAATATTTGTATACAAAAAAAAAAAAAGGAATAAAATTTTGGTCATATTCAGTCTCTACTCTAGTCTTCATAATGACCATTTCCAACATTTAGACCTGAGATGGGGATATAACCATAAAATTTTAATCAAAAGAAAAGACAATTTTTCCCTTAATTCTTTTGATTCTCTTCATTTATTGGCTCTCACTTAAGTCCTTTTCGAATCATCTCATTTGCAATTTTAACATCACTCACTTTCACTGAGCCAATCATGTTTCAAAAGCTAAGGTTCACAAGGTTAAGGCTTTTATTTGGTTTGAAATTCTTAACAAAAGCAACTGCCACAATTGTAATTGGGAAGCTTTCGTGATTTATATAAATTTGACAACGGCTTCTAATGAAGTGCATTAAATCCCCCCCCCCCCCCCCCCGCAAATAAATATTATTAAGTAAATTCACACAAAATAATGCTTAAAAAGCCTCTTTTTTAATTATTCACTTTTCAATGTCTCTTATAGTCTCTATCAAAACATTTGATTCCATCTCAGCACAACCTTGCTAGTTGGGTTAAAACAATCTCAACTGTCCCAATCATTTAACTTTTTATAGATGTGAAACGAGTATTCCAAAACAAACCTAGGAAACACAATACTCCTAAGAGGCCAAAATGTCGATATCTAACACGTGTGGGACACAAACAAGCAACTAACATGGCCCAATATGTATCAAAAATTATTTTATTTTTGAACATGTCTTGGACACATTGTGACACATCATAGACACATCTAGGACACTTCTACAATAAAAGACTCTGTTTTGTTTTCTTCAGTCCCTTTATACAAAAACCAAAATAAAAAATAAAAATACAATATCGTATTTAAGTTTATAAAGCACAAACACGATTTAATGTGTAAATTTAGATAAAATTTAATATCAAATGTGGTCAAATTAGCCTAAATATATATAACTTTAAATTCAAATTTCTATTATATTTGTCATCAAAAAGTACCAACAGCAAAATTGTTCTAGAGGATCATACGCAATATCTTGAAATTGTGACAAATTCAAATTTCTATTATATTTGACTTCAAAAGGTACAACTGCAAAATCATTTTAGACGTTCATATGCAATATCTTGGAATTGTGACCAAGTCTCCAAAAAGAAACAAAGCTAATGGTACAAAACAACAACAACAACAAAACCAAGCCTTAGTCCCACTAAGTGAGGTCGGCTATATGAATCCTTTTCCGCCAATTTATGCGATCATGAACCATTTCTTTTGATAGATTCAAAGACATTAAATCCTTACTCACTATCTCCTCCCAAGTTATTTTAGGTCTACCCCTACCCCTTCTACTGCCCCCCACAGTAACTAAGTCACTCTTCCTCACAAGTGCACTATAAGGCCTACGTTACCATCTGAGTCGTCCTTCCCTTATCTTATCTTCTATAGGAACTACACCTAACTTACCACGAATATGTTCATTCCTTAATTTATCTTTTAATGTTATACCACTCATCCATCTAAGCATCCTCATCTCAGCAACTTTTACTTTTTGGTTATTATGTTTCTTCGTCGCCCAACATTCTGATCCATATACCATAGCTGGTCTTATAGCTGTCCTATAAAACTTCCCTTTCAATTTTAAGGGTATTCTACGATCACATAGAACACTTGAAGAACTTCTCCATTTTACCCAACCTGCTTTAACTTTATGCATTACATCATCTTCAATTTCTCCTTCAGCTTGCATAATAGATCCAAGGTATAGAAATCTAATGGTAAATTTTCAAAATGTTATGGTGAAGAGGAGAGGCGAACTTCAAAAGTCAAGATTCCTCCCAAATTCAAAGCCCTAGGTCGAGATCTTTATCCTTGCTACTAGAACCCCCAAACTATTTTGCCAAAGACATCCATTCCTCTTCCTTGCTCAAAACATGCTATTTTGTTCTTGCTTGACTTCTATCAAAGCATCAAACACTCAAACACCATTCCTACTTGGCTTCTATCAAGCCTTGAACGCCAACAATCATTGAATCCTCTCAAGCACTATGCTTCTTCTTGGTTTATTCTTGATCATCAGTGAGAGAGGGAGAGACGAAGAGAGAGAGATAGGTTTTGACAGATGGGCAAAAAGGGGACAATGAAGGGGTATTTTGGATATGGTTATGTGGGTCTCAATGGGGTTTTTTTTCTAAGAGAGAGAGAGAGGCAGCACATGGAGTAAGCTAGTGGAGGGAAATAGGGAGTATTGTGTTTCAATGTTTCTATTTTTATTTTTATTTTTTTCCCTTTTTTCCTGGTCAAGCTTATGATATATATAAGTGTGTATAAATGATGTTTATATTTCAATTTAAATTTAAATTACCTCAATATTTGTCATATAAAGAAAGGTGTGTGTGTGTATCTGAGTGCGCGCGCGCGCGCGTGTGTGCGTATATGTAATTAATACTTATGTTGACTAATTAACGCATCCCTGACCATGTAGTATCCTCATTTTTCCAAAATCACTGTATCCCCAAATTGGTATTGTATCTATATCCTGTATCAGTATCCATGCCTCCTGGAAAGAAACTAAATATTGCAACAACCATCTCTTTTTAAAGAATTCAACAATACACAAGTTACCAGACCATGTGGAAACCTGCACATGTTCTTTTCCTGTGCACATATACTTGTGTATATTTTGCCCCCGCTGAAGAAATTTTCTTGGTCCGTCACTGGAGAAAAGTGATACATATAGAGGGAAGGAAATAAGAAATATGAAATGATCCATGGATAAACAATCACACCATTTTCAAATAAGTTGTGATGAGCCATAACCGAATTTAATTCCCCCTCCTCCCGCCAAAAAGAAAAAAGAAAAACCGAAAAAAGAACAATGTGTTGGCGGGTGACAGAGTGAAGGCAAAAGCCATACATCTAGACATTGAGATCTAAAGAAAAATGAAACTCGGCCTAAACGGGGAAAAAAAAATTTAGAAAAAATTGATGAGATTACAAACGAGTGAGGGATCGATCGTATCTACCAGTTATAGTTCAAATCAAGTAAACATAATAAAAGATAATAAGGGAAAGATCAGAATATTCGTGTTACCATGGTAAAAAAAATATCCAAGAAGAAGATGCCGCTTTGCTCTACAGTTTGCCTTCAGTTCTTCTCCTTCTGGTTTATCCTCATTGTAAGAAAATCCTCAATTTGCTCATCCAAATTTCAGGGAAGAAAAATAGCCACAAGTGTTTGGAAGGCTCGGAAATACCTGGGTTATCAGCTGCGCTCTACGGCGGCGAGTTCGACGGACTTCAGGCGGGTGATTGATCGGCAGTTGTGGGAGAGAGACGTCGGGATCGATTGCAATTTTGCAACAAGAAATCGATCAGCCCTAGCACCAGTAGCAGCATCGGCAATGGGAGTGAACATTGGTGCACTCGGAGTATATGAGAAGTGGTGGTCCAGGGGTACCTAAGCAATTTTGGCAATTTTAAAAATGGCTATAAACTTTCTATAATTTTCAAATGACCCTGACAAAATAATTTTTTACTTGAACTTGAATCTTTTGGCAAATTATTTATATTAATGAGTGAAAGTTATTTCACAAAATAATAAATAAAATTAAAAAGGTTTGACATGCATCTCAGTCTAATTAATACTAATATTTAAGAGTCATACAATTGTTTAAAATATATATAATCAATTTTAATCTATATTTTTCAAATATCCCTGATAAATATAACTTTTTACTTGAACTTAAAGGCTCTACTCTTATTTTTAACTTACTAATATGGCAGCAAATTATTTATATTAATGAGTAAAAGTTGTTTCACAAAATAATAAATAAAATTAAAGAGGTATGACATGCATCTCAGTTTAATTAATATTCGTATTTAATAGTTATACAGTTATTTTAAATAGATATAATCAATTTTATATGTATCTCAAGTAATTCAAGCACAACATATATTTATTTTATTTCATAGTTCTCTGCTTAAATCTACTTTTTAATTACAAATAGTGGGTCCTCTACCAATATATAACTATATTAAAAAGGAAATAATAAATAAAATAAAAACTTGAATGACTTATTTCGCAATAAATAAATAATAATATCTAGTAATTAAAATTTGAAGGAGCTCACACTTGATTGCAATGAAAAGGATACCTTTAGTTGTGTAGGTCATATCCAATCAATTTTATAACTAACCAAAAATAAAAAAATTAAAAAGTAGCGTGGATAGGAGTAAAGAATGATGAATAATGTACATACTATAAAATATTCCACCAATTAGAGTTTGGAATTAGGAAGTCTCGAGTTTAAACTTTGAGAAGGGGTACGACGTATGATACGGGAAATTGGATACCTTTTATTGTGTAGTTTAGGCTCACACAAGGCAAAAAAAAAAAAAGCTATACTTTCATAAATCATTGTTGTTATTTCTAAGATATTGACACATTCCCAATTTAGTACATATTTAAAATTAAAAAAATAGTAAGTTATTTCTTAATTCTTAACAATGTGACAATAAAATGTTACAATGGTAATGAAATACTATTAACATTTTATATTGTTTCTTGATCACAAAACACCTACTTGATGGGTACGTAAGATTCTATGACTCAATAGTGCTCGAGAGTTAAAATTGGTAAATTTTAAAAATAAAGGACAACTTGAAAATGGGATGTTATTCTCAAAAAAAACAAAAAAAATAAATAAACAAAAAAAAAAAGAGCAATCATCCCAAAACCCCATGTCCTCAATAGAGTCATTTTTTGGAACTCAATTAGATTAAAAGCAAATATTTTTTAGATAAAGTATATTATTGGCATATTAAATGTAAATGAAGTACTTTTAGCTTATTATTTATGGTAAAATTGTACACATGTATACATTTTGTTCCTTATACTTGATAAGACTACTAAAAGATTTTTTAGTATTATGATTGTGATTGTGGTTGATGATTGTTCACTATTGCACTTGTTGGTTGTTGCTATTATTCGCAGTTGCAATTTCCTGTTGCTATTGGAAGTTTTGGTTGAAAATAAGACAAGTGACATGAGATTTTGCAAAAAATAAAAAACTATTTTTTTGAATTTGTTACCTACCAATAAAAAAAATTAAACCATTTTCAAATACTTTTAAAAAAATCAACAATTTAATTTTCACTAATTGCTAATAATTACCAAATTTTAAATTACAAAATATTAACTACAACCTTAAAAAAAAAAATCATGATGCTAAACCAAACACAAATTAAATATATAATTTTAAGAACTACATACAGGGGTAAGCATTCAGTCAACACAAGTAATTTGGTTAATTAATCAAACAAACCAAAAATTTTCAATTAAGGAATCATGTTAACTGGGTTTAACCAAAGATTCAATGTTAACTGAATACCAAACCAATCAAATCAAATTTCAATTAAATTGGTTTACCAACTTAAATCTATTTTAAAATCCTAATGTTATCATTCATATAACTAATTTGTATGGTTTCAAACTATTTGTTTTTTTCATCATTTATATTCCATCATTTATGTTGGCCTAACAAGGCTTAAGAATCTTATTTTGATGATAACAAATCAAGAGAACTTAATATATTTGGTTAAGTGATGATGTTTCAGGTAACTCAAGTATCAAGATCAAGTGACTCAAGTGACCAATATCAAAGTGTTTGACAAAGTCTGTTAAAAGCTCGAATCAAATGTTACAAGATCTTATGAAGTTAAACACGGTTAAAGCTTAAAGTCAATCTAAATAGGCCTGGCAAAACAGGCGGGCGGGCCGGGTTTGGGCAAGTCACTAACGGGCCGGGTCATAAACAAACCGGCTCATAAACGGGTCGATGTTAAACGGATCACACACATGCCAACCCTAACCCGCCCATTTAATAAACGGGCGGGTAACGGGTCACCCGTTTAAAAATATATACTTTTTTTATTTTAAAATTTCATATAAAATGACTTTTTTTTATAAAAAAAAAAAAATTGCATTTTATTTATTAAGTTCTAAATAAAAAGAATATAAAATGTAAAAAACAATACATCCCTTTAATGAATACATTTTTAAAAAAATGTAAAATTAAAAAAAACACACACCTCTAAAAATATTAAATATGCATAAAATATTTATATATAAATCTAAATTTAAATGCTCCACCTCCTGTAGTTGTCGGCTGCCAGCTGGTCCTCTGCGGGCTGCCGGCTGGTCCTCTGCAGAGCTGGGGGGGTAGAAGTGGACTATGGAGCTGGGGGGGAAGATGACTGGCAAGTCCGGCACGGCGGCACGTAGCAGCGCACCAGTCACCAGAGGAGAGGAAAGACTGCCGGACTGGAGAGGAGAGCTGGAGAGGATTGATTGAGAATCTGAGAGACAAAGAGAGTGAGAGCTAAGAGCTGACTGCTGAGAGCCGAGAGGTCAGAGATGACCCAGACGGCCAGACGAGGAGACTGGAGACTAGAGTGGAGAGGCGCGGCGCGGGTTAGGGACTTAGGGTTAGGGAGTCGGGAAGGGGAACATTACTTAGCCTTAGGTTTTTTTTTTTAAGTGTGTGTGATTTTGATTCGTGAAGTGTGAATCGTGAGGGTGAGGCGTTCACGTGTGAGAAGAACTGAAGATTGGAGAAGCACTGCTGCGGCGCTGCCTGCACTGAACTGAAATTAATGGGTGACCCGCCCAAACCCACTTAACCCGTTTATAAACGAGTTAACCCGTGACCCGCCCAATTATTAAATGGGTTAACTTTCTTAAACCCGGACCCGTTTTAAACGGGCGGGTCTGGGTGACCCAACGGGTTATGACCCGTTTTGCCAGGCCTAAATCTAAACATGAAGAATAGAAGCTATACATGAAGACTTAGTGAATAGAAGTGTCATAGTTGTTTAAAATTCTCATGTAAGTATTTCGCATATTTTCAATATAAGTTTTCGAAGCTCTTTTGAATTTTTATTGACTTAGAGACCCATTTTTTAAAACCCTGAATTTTTTTTTAAAAAAAATCTCAACTAAGTTTTACAATATAAAAAATTTAAAGTTTAAAAATTGAAAATTTGAAAATATTGCAACTTCAGGCGACTAACTATAATTAATCAATTGACTGATAATTTTATGCTAGTGAATATTAAACAGATAGAATAGAATCAGGCGACTGACCTGTTGACCTGATAGGTCACACCCAGTTTTGATTATGACAAATACTTTTGGTACTGATGGTTGTACTAAGGCTTGCATGCAAGTTTACTATGCACGTGTATTTGGACTAAAAGATATATCATGATGGCGTGTGGTGTTCGTGCCGATGAATGAAGAAATTTGTATTGTCTTTGTAATTATTATTTCATTTATTCGTTCTGTGATGTAAATTTAATTATAGACTGTGCACTCCTATGACTTGTAATAATTTGCATCATGCATGGTAGATACGTATGCTCAAATCGACCCTAGTTGAACTTTAGGTACCTACACAGACCTAAGAAAGACCTTAGGGATCACCCTTTGGTCGACCTTCGGTCAACCGATGCCAGATTTTTCCAGTAGGATAGAAAGTCCTTAAGTCCCTAAACAAATGCACAAAAAGTCCCCCACATCACTTTTCATATCAGGGGAATCAATTTAGGCTAAAAATGAACTAAATGAAAAATATTGAGAGGGTTCGGGCGACCGAACCTATGCCATGTAAAACAACTCAGGCGACCGAACCAGTCAATATGTTGACTTGGTGTTCGGGCACCCGAACCTGATTTGAGTGTATCTCCCTTAGGCACCCGAACCTATGTCGAGCACTTTTCAACTATCCGGGCGATCGAATGATCACATTCAAATTGGGCTCGGGCGACCCAAGTGGTTAGTTTGGTTAATCGAACTTGGAACCAGGCACCCAAACTAACAAACATTTGGCTACTGACTTTTATTCAGCCACCAGAGCATAATTTCAGGCGACCAAACTGTTTTAAAATGAATTTTTGACTGTCTGTTCGGGCACCCGAACCTCTGACCAGGCACCCAAACCTTGCGGGTTAAAATAATTTTTACCGATTTTTTAATGGGGTAAACTGGGTTAATTTTCTTAATGACTTTTGAAACAATTTTAATTATACCCATTGTATCCCCAATGGTTAAAAAATCCTCCTTGCCTATAAATACCAATTCATTTGTCATAATTAGCAAGGATTAGCATTTTGATTAAGGCAAAAATTCTCTCAACTTTCAAAACCTAATTTTAGCCTATACTACTCCCATACACTCAAAAGCTTCATTTTTCTTGATTATCCAAGAGTTGTGAGTGTATTTAGATTGCTTGTGTTTCATTCTCTATTTGCTTAAATACTCTCATTTGCTTGATTGTTGATTGATTTTAACATTAAGAGTAAAGCTTAAGTTCTCCCATTGATTTTATTTAATAGATCTTGTGTGGGAAAACTTAGAGGCTTGTGATTTTTGCATTGTCATTACAAGTTACCTTAGCCCTTATTTTTGTGTGCAAAAATTGTTTTTCAAAGCTTGCATTCAAACACTCCTTGTGCTTAGTATATTGAGAACATCTTACTGAGTTCGTTTGAATCAACTTGCTAGCATATTTGAAACTTTGATCTGATATTGTGATATTCAAATATAGTGTTTCAAATCTTGCTTAGATACACACTCGAGATCTTGATTGATTATCATACTTTATTGAGTGTTTAGCACACATTAAAGCACTGAGTATATTTACATATCAATCATGCTTGCAATATTGATTGAGCTATATTTGTAAGAACCTGATCAGTTATATGTAGAGTTGATTTTGTAAAAGAGGGGTAAAATGGAAATTTTGCAAGCTTCTTCGACGAAGCTAGAATTCGTCGACGAAGGTAGTAGTATTTTCGTCGACGAAATTCATAGGTTCGTCGATGAAGGAAAGTCGAGAGGCGAAAAATTGGAAATATCAGACTTGTCGACGACGACGCCGACTGCTCGACGAAATGCAGGATTTTTTGTCGATGAAGACATTTTTCGTCGACGAAGTCCATCGGGTCAAAGGTCTATAAAAGGGATATTTTGGCTTTCTTCATTGTTAAGTTATGGAAATACTCTCTCTCTCTCTCTATAACTCTCCCTCCACTCTCTCTCTCTCTCTCTCTAGCTTTGGTTGCCGATTGTTGCCCGGATTCACAAATCCAAAGTTATAGTGAGGATCAGTGAAGGATTCTCTATGTTTTTGGTGGATTGGAATCTCAGTTCGAGCGTTTTCGGGTTTCGGGCCAAAATCGAGGTAAGGCTCAGTTTTCGTTTCTAATTTGGTATATGTATAGTAGTACGGATTATAAGCATGTTTAGTACTGTGATTTGTAGATTTCGGAGTCTCAGTTCGTAGTTTTGAGGACTGTAGAGTTCGTGGTATGGTTTCGGGTTGAGGTAAGAGGATTCTGTTTATATTAGTTCATTTTTGAAATCAGGATCGGTAAGCCTGTAGGCTACGATCGTATGTACGTTTTGGCTACTTATTTGGGAAAATCTGTCAAGTAAAAACACGAGATTTTCAGGTTACAGTTTTCGGGAAAAATTGGGGATTTCGGGTATCATCTCTTATTTGATTGGAAAACCGTTTATGTTATTTAAACTGTATTATTGAGGTGACTGTAATCCATATTTGCATAAACTGTATACTTGAAATTGTAAACGATATGATTTGCCGTAAACCAAATAAGTGTGGTATGTGTGTATGTATGTACGTTGTTCTCAATATTTGTGAAATAGCTATGTGGCAGCTAATTACCGTACGCCGAGAGTGGTCGGCTCTATATCCGAGGTGTGAAATATCACCAGTATGATTCGGCTGGTCACCAAAGGTGTGATCTACATCGTATGTAGCAATGGATTCACAGTGGGCCTAGGTTGTCGCAGCGTAGTTTGACACATGGCAATGTAATTGGGGTGAGACTAGGTGACCTTGTGTAGTTGCGTATGTAGCAATGGATTCACTATTGGGCCTGAGTCGTAGATCTTCGTAGTTGCATGTGTAGAAACGTAACCGCTGTGATACTAGGTGACCTTGTGTAGTTGCGTATGTAGCAATGGATTCACCATTGGGCCTCAGTCGTCACAGTGTAGTTGCATGTGTAGCAATGTAATCGCTGTGAGTCTGTGGTGACCTAGTGTAGTTGCGAATAGTGTGTCGACACTGACCGTATGTATGTATGCACGTATGTATTTGAGTATGGTATGGATGAGCTGGAATGGGTTTTTGTGAAAATACTGTAACTGTATGGAAATGTATGGAACTTGTTTTGAAACTGTACGTATTGTTTCAAACTGTATCGTATGAATGTGTTATAAAGTATGAAAATGACACTGGTATGCCACACACTGATATAACCTATTTTCTCCTTTACTGAGAGGTGTCTCACCCCGAATATATTCAAATGTTTTTCAGGTCCTTCGAGTAGCCGAAACTAGCATCCTAGCATTCGGAAGCAGGGGTGTGGTTTAGCTACTGCTAGTGCCTGATAGGTACGAGTTTTGTAACCGGGTTGTCGTGATGGATTTTGTAGATGCCTGTAGTATGTACGGTATGTGTAGAGATGTATAACCTTGTATGGTATAGACTCTGGTATGGTACAGTGTTATGTATAGAAAGAATGTATTCCGCTGCGTATTTTGATGAGTATGGAGGATTGTATGTATGTATGTAGGGCTTCCGTTCACCCCACGGGGTTGGACCCTCTTTATATAAGGTATCATGTATGTTTTAATTGATACAGAGACAAGTTAGGTTACTTAAATTCACCCCTGGGTCCCATTCCCGGGTTCGGGGCATGACAATATTGGGGCACATATCTGCTTGTCTAGAAGCAAATTTTCGCGTACAAACTTTATACACATTGGTTGTATTCCAGGCGCAGGCCTAGAGAGGGAGATTAACCCTGTGGAATAGTCCCGGACTGGCTTAGACCCGGTTAGGAAAGCTAGGTGCGTCATCCTGTTAAGGCGTGTTGGTTAAGGTCAACCCCTTGAATTGACCTGGTTTGTTTAGGTCTCGCTCCACCCGTTTAAGTGAGCATTATAGTGGTAATCCTTGTGTTAGTGTGACCAAGGCGGGGACGTAGGCAATTTGGCTGAACCTCGATAACATATTGTGTGTACTGTTTACTTTTTCGCACTTTACTTTTATTGCACATGTATGATTATTTGTTAAACGCATAGATTAACCCTAGGTTTGTGTGATACTGCCGTTAAACCTATTAACCTAGATGATAAATTTTAAATACCCAATTCACCCCCCTCTTGGGGTTGCACCAAAGCTAACATGACCTCTTAGGATCAAGCGACTGACCCCATTTTGAGTTTGATATTTCGCCAAAATATAAAGGATCAAGCGACTGACCCTGTAAAGCACAGTCGACTGACTTTCGGTTATTTAAATTTAAAACGGCAAAGAAAAGTTTCCAAAATTGATTACTTGGTCCACAAATCTTGTGAAAACTTGGGAAACACTCCAAGTAACTTGGGGAATACGAAAATTAAGTTTTTCTATATATAAATACATGTGAAACCTTAAGATTAATCACACCTACAAGCAGCAATCAAGCTAAACTCTATCTATTCTCCAAAGCTCTCTTGCTAATAACTTTTGTTGAAGTACCTATTATGATTTTGCTGATAAAAGTTCACGGTTCTTAGCTCTTCTAATTGAGATTTTTCTTATCTAAAGAACCCTAGTGATATTTACTTTGAGCTTCATCTCTTTATATTGATTATTTGCTGAAGTACATTGTGCTTTTAACTTGTACAAATCTGCTCTAACTAAGATTGTTCATTGTACGGCAACAAAGTTTGCTTTTCTTGTTATTTTGTTTTTGACGGTTCAGGGTTGTTGAATCATTGGACTAACGAGAAGGGGTATTCTTGTTAGAGAGGGATCTCCACTTGAGAAGGAGAGAGGTTGTAACTTGGCCTATAAATAAATTGGAAATGAAAATCCTCACAGAGGTTGCTTGAGGCAAGGACATAGGCCGTTGGCCAAACCTTGGAAAAATCCAGTGTGCAACGACCCAAAAATCTATTTCATTTTTTTTTTACTTTACTATATACTGAAACTTAATTTACTCTGATACCCTTGGATTATCTACTATAACATCTCAGGCCCTAATGAGCACTGAGGAAAACCTGTTCATTTTGCACACCTACGTAGCGGGAAAACATAAAACTGTACATCCATATTTACAATACCAGAATTCAATAATTCCTTAAAATACACATACACAAAGACACATCTCCCAGTAACATCCACCAAAAATCCTGGAAAAATACCCAAAAACACATCTCCCTAAAAACACTTACCCCACGATTAGGGCAATACAATGACCCCTCTATCGACGAGCCTGATCTACTCATCTAACTAGATCACTTAAAAAATGTTAAATCACTAGGATGAGACAACGCTCTGTAAAAGGAAATATCCTATTACTAGTGTGTGGCGATTGAGTTCTATAAATAATATACTGATGAATATCTAAAACTATAAAAGCTGGTAAAACAATATATACAGTACATCATGCATCTATTACAGTTTAATATACAACTGTAATATCTAAGTTTTCTATTTTTCATACTTCTAATATCATAATATATTTACCGATATTCTGTAAATCTCTCTCTATATATATATATACATAACTGTGATATTTTCCCTAAAAAATTGTACGTCATGATTTAACCACTCATGACAGGGTTGTGCAGCCCATAGGCGGGACTTAACTCTGGTTGGCCTACCAGGACAAGTCAACTGTTACTCTTCTAATGCTTAGCCCGGCCATCTACAATCTCTCCAAGGCACAGTACTTGTAACGACCTGCTAATTTAATTTAATTTAATTTTTTTATATATATCTATATATATTAAGTTAAGCTGCGCTGATAACTCCTGAGCGGGAAGCTAAATCCATACAACTGAAACCATATATATACAATACAATACCAGAGTGCTAACATACTCCCATAGTATAAATACATAGCAGAATCTCTCAAAATATACCTCATCTGAGACTATAACTATACATGGAAAACCTTCCCCAAAATACCCACTTTAACAACAGGCAGCACTGAAACCCCTCTATCTACGAGCCTGATCTGCTCGCCTCGCTGGATCACCTGAAAAATATAAGTTAAATGGGATGAGGTGACGCTCAGTAAGAAGAAACATGCTATTACTAGGGTGTAGCAAGTGAGTCATATACTTGGAAAATCTGATCTAAAATAATATACCATATATAACAAACTGAGAAAACTTGTATACCTGTTATCATATAAAACATACTTCTGTAGCTTAACATAAACTAATTATTCAGAATGTTCTATTCATAATACTGAAAATACTTATAGGTATAACTGTCGTCTGTAAATCTGATCATAATATGTATAAATAATAACTGTGAAAACTCCCTAGATGGATATCTGAAGTCATGAATTAACCCTTCATGACAGGGTTGTGCAGCCCAAAGGTGGGACCTAACCTAGCTGGTCGACTAGGGTAAGTTAACTGAATTCCGACAGTCAGATCAGCCCCCTCAACCCATATCTGATGGGGAGCCTGTCCACAACATAGGCACGATCGACTTCTGAATACCACCTATTATCTGAATAGGGGTTGCACTTTGAACTGAATATAGCTACGGTACCGTGCTCTACTGCTAAATATGGTCCATCAAGTTCTGATACTATATACATAACTGATATTTCTAAATATTGTTTTTATCATGATTTTGTAATAGCTGAAATAACCATAACATAATAAATACTGAGCTGAATAAACTGTAATAACTGGATATATGATATGTCTGCATAATTGAATAACTGAATAACTGAATTTTTTGATTGACTCTATAAATTAAACGTTATGGTTTTGAAATGGCTATATCTTAATATTCTTGAGAAATACTGTAAAATACGAGTTTCTGTGCGTGTGCTGAAAATCATGGTATTCTGAAAATTATGGAAACTTTGTACTAGCTAATAATAAACTTATGCCACACAATTAAACATTAATATTATCAAGCTATGGAACTCCATAAATAATCTGAATAATAATTTGTTGAAAAACATATAATTTATACTGAATCAAAGCAGGTTTTCCTAGCATAGTATATTTCCCTTACCTGATTATGGCTAAAACCCCCTATTGTATCGGGTTTTACACCCGCAGGGCTTCCCACTCAACACACTGAAAATCATATATCCCAGAACAAAATATTACTATTTCTACGTCTATTGCATATCTTACAACCGCTGGAAATCCAAATTTCAACAAAAAGGCCTTATCCGAAATCTGAGATGAAATCCAACTCTGTCCCACCGACGATCCGCTCCGGAAGACTTGGAGAGAACTTCCCTAGGAGCATCGTGGTGGCCTCAGATCATCGATCTGACAACTAATGGGGCCGACATCGAAGAGGAGGGAGAGACCATAGAGAGAGAAGAGAGAGAGTTTCTGTGAATTTTTCTACGTAAAAATCCGAGCTTAACACTATTTATACTGTGGCCTTTGTCAAAGAGCCACGTCACTTCGTCGACAAGTTCAAGAGGAAATTCGTCAATGAGCTCTCCCCTTCATCGACGAAATTCAGAGTTGCCCAGAACATCCTCTCGGTTTCTTCTCGTCGACGAGGCACACCCTTGTCGACGAGCCCCTATGTTATCTTCATCGACGAATCCCCAGTATTCGTTGACGAGTCCTTAATTAAATTCCTGGGGTATTACACTCAAAGTACAACGTCGTTGACGAACGCTGCCTCCTTCTATTTCTGTTTCCATTTCCTTCCCTTTTTATTATTTAAATACCATTATTCTTCAGGTCGTCACAGTATTGGTATCTACCTCATCAAACCGGCCACCTCAACCCAATCTTCCAGGGAGCCTACATGTAACGACCTGATTTTACATGCCATTTTTTAAAAAAACTATAAAATATTATAAAATTTCACTGCTCTGATACCTTATAATATAAACCAACATCATGGTCCAAATAGGTCCAGTGGAATTTGAGACACAATAAACTACCTAAGCAGAAAGAAGCAGAATACATACAACCATAACCATATATATACAATACCAGAGTGTCATAATATTTTCCAAATTATATATACACAACCATTCCCAAAATATCGTCATTTCGACCTAGGGACTACTAAAAAATGACTACCCAAAATACTCACCCTACTGTCAAGGCAGTACGGTAGTCCCCTCTACTTGCGAGCATAATCGACTCGCCTAACTGGATCACCTGAAAAATGTTAAATCACTAGGATGAGACAACGCATAGTAAGACGAAATATGCTATTGCTAGTGTGTGGCAGGTGAGTTTACATATTTGTAAAATCTGGTTTAGGAATACCATAAATAACAAAGTCTAAGAAAACACATATAAATAATACAATATAGCTTATACCTATGTTGCTTAACATAAACTGATTTTCTGAATATTCTATTCATAATACTTCTAGTATTTATAGGTATGTCTACGGTTTCTGTAAAACTGGATATATGCATATAATAATAACTAAGAAAATTTCCCTGGATGGATAACTAAAAGTCATGATTTAACCCCTCATGACAAGGTTGTGCGGCCCAAAGGTGGGACCTATCCTAGCTGGCCGACCAGGATAAGTCAACTGATCTCTGAAAGTTAGATCGACCTCCTCAACCCTAACTGATGGGGAGCTTGTCCACAACATAGGCATGATCGACTGCTGATATCCACATACTATCTGAGTTATGTGGTTGCACTCTAAACTAATAATAGCTACGGTGTCATGCTCTGCTGACTGAATCTGGTCCATCAAGGTCTAATACTATATAGGTAATTGTTATTTCTATATTACTGTTTTACCATGATTTTGAAATAACCATAACCCTGTAAAACTGATATGATAATCTGAATAACTGACTGAATGTTTAATATCTGTATATCTGAATATCTGACTGAAATCATGGTATTCTAAAAATGCTGTAAATATATGTTTCAATACATATACTGTAAATCATGGTATCATGGAATATAAATAAATCATGGTATTCTGAATATTCTATAAATTTTTTATTTGTATGTATACTGAAAATTCATCATTTTATAGAACATATATTAATTTTGTGATATATGCTGTCTAGAATACTGTAAAACATGGTACTTGTAAACTGTATAAATATTGTACTAGTCTGTTCCAAGCTCATGCCACACAATTAAATAATAAGATTTATATGTTCAGAAAATTGTATTTTCTATTATACTAATATTTTCTGGTCTGAATAATAATCTAGTATAACATATAATTTATACTGAAACCATACTAAAATTTCCTAGCATAGCATATTTCCCTTACCTGACTATCTGAGCACTAAGTGCTATTACAATCTCACGCATGTAGCATTTATAATTCCAACATCCTGAGATAATACACATATAATTTCCTAATCAAACAACTAAATTATCCTAAAAATTACCGCATAAATATTTCCCCAAATCCACATATGCACAAATCCTAAACTATAATTCATATATCATTTTACCTGCGTTCTTGAAATACCACCCACTGGAGTCCTCAACCCTTGCCTACAAGGTCCCAAAACACCCTATTCCTGAAAATAAAATACTCTGATTTTACTTCACAAAAGTAGATTCTCATATAATACAAAATCTAGGCTCAAATAAACTTGGTAATACTAACAATGCCCAAATAATCTGCTTATCCTGGTTTTGGGATGGTTCCCAAGTTGGCATAACCAATAAATTACTCCAGTAGATTTGAAGAGAATCTTCCTAGGAGTAACGTGGCGGCTTCATATCGTTGAATCGCCAAAGAACGGGGCCAAAATTCTAGAGAGAAGGGGAGGGAGACGAAGCTAGTAAGAGAAAGAATCCTGCAAGTTAATTTTGCTCTCAGAAAGGAAATTTTTGGCTACTTGTACTCCTAGCTTCGTCGACGAGATAGGTCATTTCGTCGATGAGGCCAAGAGGCAAGTTCGTTGATGAACACCCTACCCTCGTTGACAAAATTCAGGGCCTAGAAACAGCCTCTTGGTAATTTCTCGTCGACAAGACGAATGTCCCCGTCAACGAACCCAATAAGGATGCTCGTCGACGAACACCTTGTGCCGACGAGACTCTATGATTCCCTTTTGAATTTTCCTATTTCTCTATTTTCTTTATTATTTAATTACTATAATTCTTCGGGTCTCTACATTCTCCCCTCCTTATAAAAATTTCGTCCTCGAAATTTTACTATCTGTATTGTACACCATCCTTAGCATAAAACGAGATACTTATTTTATTACTAACCCTCACTTATGGTAGAGGAATATTGTGATTACATAAGCAGTTCTGGGTGATTACAGATATATTCATAAAAGAAAATTCTCCCAAAACCAAAACACTACCTATCTTATATATTAAATTACAATTACACCATACTAAACAAAATAAAACTGCTATTATTTAAACTTACAAATCACTACCGTACCCCACTAACAGATGTGGGTATTTCTGTTTGATTTCTTCCTCAAGCTCCCAAGAAGCTTCCTCCATCATGTGATTCCTCTACATGACTTTTACTAATGGTATTTTCTTACTATGCAATTCCTATTCTTTCCTATCCAAGATTTGTACTGGAATTTCCTTCCAAGCTAGAGCATCACTGAATTCTAATTCTGCATAGCTGATGACATGGGAAGGATTTGGGACGTATTTTCTTAACATAGAAACATGAAATACGTCATGTCTTCTGAACAGAGCTGCTGGTAAAGCTAGCCGATAGGCAACTATCCTAATCTTCTCAAGTATCTCAAACAAGCCAATAAACCTAGGGCTCAACTTACCCTTCTTCCCAAATCTCATGACTTCCTTCAGTGGTGCTATTGTCAAAAACACATGGTCACCCACTTTAAATTTTAATTTCCGGTGGTGAGTATTTGCGTAGCTTTTCTACCGACTCTGTGTTGCTCTAATTCTATCTCGAATAAGTCAGACTTTATCATACTTTTGCTGCACTATTTCTAGCCCCAAAAACTCGCCTCTCACCTAGCTCATCCTAGTATAAAGGAGAACGACACCTCCTACTATAAAATGCCTCATGCGATGCCATGCTGATGTTGATCTGATAGCTGTTATCGTAGGCAAATTCAACCAACGGCAAATACTGGCTCCAACTACCCCCAAAATCTAATACACACGCTCACAGCATATCCTCGAGTACTTGAATTGTCCTCTCTGTCTGACCATCTATCTGAGGATGGAAAGCGGTACTGAATGCTAACTGAGACCCCAGAGCCTCCTGCAAGCTCTTCCAAAATCGTGATGTAAAGCGTGGGTCACAGTCCGAGACTATAGATACTGGCACTCCATGGGGTCGAACAATCTCCTAAATGTAGCCTCTAGTGCTCAACTTTAACTTAATGGCATGTCAAGCATTGCGATCTCCTTCTTCATGCCACTCCACCAAAAATACTCTCGCAGATCCCTATACATTTTAGTACTGCCAGGATGAACCGTGTATAGAGATCTGTGAGCCTCCTCTAAAATCGTTCTCCTAATATTATCATCTGCAGGCACACACAACTTGGAACAGAACCTCAAAGCCCCGCCATAAAAAATACTGAACTCCTCTCCCTGACCCACCTATACTTTGGTTATTACCTCTGCTAATTCTGGGTTCTCTTTCTGAGTAGCTTTAAATTTTTATATAGCGTAGGCTACACAACTAGGCTAGTAATAAATATCTGAGGGTCATCTTCCACCAACTCCACATCAAGCCTTTCCAAGTCCATCTGAATTGGGTGTTGAATTACTATTGCTAATTGCGTTGTACCCTCTAATTTATGGCTTAGTGCATTAGCCACTACATTTGCTTTACTTGGGTGGCAGCTGATGGTGCAATCATAATCTTTGATGAGCTCTAACTATCTCCTTTGCCGTATATTCAACTCTTTTTGCGTGAAGAAGTACTTTAAACTTTTGTGATCAAAGAATATCTCTCATTTCTCTTCGTACAAGTAATGCCTCCAAATCTTTAGTGCGTGTACCACTATAGCCAATTTTAGATCGTGGGCAGAGTAGTTCTTTTCATATTCTTTTAACTGTCGGGAGGCATAAGCTACAACCTTACCATGTTGTATCAATAAACAACCAAGCTCTTTTAAAGACGCGTCACTGTAAATTACATAGCCATCACCCCCCAGAAGGAATCATCAGTACTGGTGCAATGACGATACGTTGTTTTAACTCCTGGAAGCTCTGTTCACATTCATCATCCCATACAAATCTGACATTCTTCCTAGTCAATCACGGCAAAGGCCTTGATAATCCTGAGAATCCCTCTACAAATCGACAGTAATATCCTGCCAGTCCTAAGAAACTCTTATTCTCTTGAACATTCCTTGGCCTTTCCCAATTTACCACTGCCTGTATCTTATTGGAATCCGCTGAAATTCCATCCCCTGATATAACATGCCCTAGAAATGCAACTTTCTCTAACTAGAATTCACATTTGCTAAATTTGGCAAACAATCTCTTTTCCTTGAGCGTCTGAAGTACTAGTCATAAATGTACCTCATGTTCCTCAAAATTCCTGGAGTAGACTAGTATATCATCAATGAAAATCACAACAAACTGGTCTAAATATTGATGAAACACCCGATTCATTAAATCCATAAATACTACTGGTGCATTAGTAAACCCAAACGGCATCACCAAAAACTCATAGTGCCCGTATCTAGTTTGAAATGCTATCTTTGATATGTGATCTGCCTTAACTTTCACCTGGTGATAACCTGATCTGAGATCGATCTTAGAATAGACTCGCGTGCCTTGAAGCTGATCAAATAAATCATCTATACGAGGTAGAGGATATTTGCTCTTATTGGTTACCTTACTTATTTCTCTATAATCTATGCACATCCTCACAGACCCGTCTTTCTTCTTTACAAACAGTACTGGTGCTCCCCAGAGTGATATGCTAGGTCTGATAAATCCTTTATTCAATAGATCATTTAACTAATCATTTAATTCTCCCAATTCAGTTGGAGCCATACGGTAAGGAGCCTTAGAGATCGGCGTTGTCCTTGGAGGTAAATCTATAGCAAAATCTACCTCGCGATTAGGAAGCAACCCTAGTAGCTTTTCTAGAAAAATATCTGAAAATTCCCTTACCACTGGTGTATTATCAAGCTCCAATTCATTTTCTGACACTTCCTTTACAAAATCCATAAGCCTCTAACCTCCATCTAGAAGCAGTCTGCTCACCTGCATGGCTGACACTAACTGTGGCGAGGCATGCACACGTGAACCAATAAATTTGTATTCTTGCTCACTAGGGGGGTCTAAAAATTACTTCTTTTTTATGGCAATTAATACTGGCGTAATTAGCTGCCAGCCAATCCATACCCAATATTACATCAAACCCCTACATGTCTAATATCACAAGATCAGTTAGTAATACTTTCCCTTGAATGGCCACTAGAAAACTCCTAAGTTCCTTCCTAAATCTCACAGTAGATTTAGTCGGCATGGCTACACCCAACTCAACATCTAACAATTGTGCTTCAATCCCAACTAACTTAGCATGCCTTGAGGATACAAAAGAATGGATGGCACCTGTGTCAAATAAAACAACAACTTGATATGGAAAAGAAGTAAAGATACCTATGACGACGTCTCCAGCTACCTTAGCGTCTCCTAGCATCAACGCATAAACCCTCGTCGGAGTTACATTCCTCTGCTGGCCTCCACAAGGCGCCTAATAACCTCCCCGGTAAGGTCTGGGAGCTGGAACCTGGATTGGTGGTCCTGGGCATGCTCATGCCATATCGTCGGGTCTTCCATAATGATAATAGACATATTTCCCAACTTGACACTGTAACACCTCAACCCCGAAGGGTCTGAGATATTTACTTTTTACTAGTGATTTACAGGGGAAGCAAATAAACTCAATTTTTATTAAACCAGAGCGCTAATTATCCATATTACAATCATTTATTTCAAAAAAGAAAATTTTCACAAACATAAATATCTGGCATCATACTAATATTTATAATCAATCTTTATTTTTCTATTCCCACCCATGTACTTGCTAAGCTTGATTTCCGACATGCTCTTCAGAGTCATCTAAAATAAAAATATGATTGGAGTGAGACGACGCTTAGTAAGTAAATAAGATTATTATTAGTGTGTGGCCAAAATGAGCTTTTAAAAAATTTTGTAAAACAATATTTAATACTATAACTTCAAAACTGCTTTTAGAATAAATATAAATTTAAAATTTATTGCATAAAACTTTTACCATCAATTACAACAGTAAAATTTTATAATCATATACTATAACTGTTAAATTAAACTTTTAACTTTAAAACTGTAAAAATATTTAATGATAAACATACATATACTTTTCCTTATACATTTTCCTTAGATCGTCATTTAAGTACTAGAATGATCATTTTCATGTAAACTTACACTTTTCCTTCAAATTATCAGTAACTTTGTACACGTAATTAAATATGTATAAACACATATTGTAAAAACCACCCTTAGGCCTATTTGTCGTAAGTCATGTTTACCCCCATGACTGGGTTGTGCGGTTCGAAGACTGGACTTAGCTGGTTGGCTGACCAAACTAAATCATCGTACGTAAACATTAAGTGAGATTTTCCTTATTAAGTCCTGGTCTGGAATCAGGTGTACACTCAGGAGAAATCCACTAACATAAAGAACCACTCTGTAAACAGTGTGGGTACACTCTGATCCATTTAACTTTAAGCTGCGGTACCGAGCATATGTAACTTTGAACTTGCTTTGCCATAAGGGGTTTTAAAATTATCTTATTATAATTTATACAATTTAAAATAATCTCATGAAAATCTCATCTTTACTCATATATTCATGAATAATACAACATAAAAATAAACTCATGCCACACAATTTTTGTGTTAAAAATATATATAATTTTTTTTTTGAATAGAAAGAAATGCTGAAAATTTACCCGAGGAGATTAGAACATTTCTTAACCCAAAAATAAATGCAAGTATATTAAAGATAGAACTGATATAATTAAATATACATAAAAATAAACTCATGAAAATTTTATAGAACTAAGTAATATAATTGAAATTTACTTATAAAATAAACTTGAGTATGAATTTTAAATAAAAAAAAGAAACTAACATAATCAAATTTACTTACCTTTTTCCTTACGAACACTGTAACTATCTCTAAGAAATGAGATCGGAAAGAGTGGGTAAGTGAGAACTTACTCAAAAATTCTCTCTCCACCACAAATTCTTTCACTCATTAATCCTTATCTTCCTTGGAAAAATTGTTGTAAAAAATGAAGGTTGAGAACTTCCTATTTATAGGAAAATTTTGGGGAAGAAATGGAATTTATAAAAGTGTGGAGAGATGGGTGAAATTATAATTTTTAAAAATTAAAGAATGGGCAAGGAATGGGTAAGGTATGAGTTGAGTATGAGATGGGGATGGAGGCCATGTGGGAGTGCTTGCCACCATTCCCATTAAATAAATTTTTAATTAATTACTTACCTAATTAATCAATTAGTTAATTAATTATTTTATTATTTCATTATTTTTCTTAATCATTATTATCATTGTTATTACTTTTAAACTATTTTTAGTATTTATTTATTTTATTTTTTGAATAAGAATTAAATTTGAATTTTGAAAACTCATGTGGGCCCCACATGGTCTTGTGGGCCCCACACAACTTCGGGACCCAAATGGATCCTACGTAACTCGAATAACTCTCATACGATTTTATGCATCCTACATAACTTTGAGACTCGTGTAAACCTCCATACGGCTTCGAGACTCATGTGAGTCCCATACAGTCTTGTGGGCCCCGCATAGGATACCTATATTATTATTATTTTATCATATATTTCTACAAATTATATCAGTCAAAACATTATTTTACGTACTTATTTATGTATATAAACAGTGTCTTGTGGCTCCGGGACTCATGTGGACCCCACATAGTCTTGTGGGCCCCACATATGATACCTATATTACTATCATCTTATTATGTATTTCTACAAATTATGTCCGTCAAAATACTATTTTATATATATATATATACTTATTTACGTGTACAAACAGTGTCTATCCTGTTTATCCTTTGAAATTCCATTTTGACCAGGCCGGCCTCGAGGGAGCAACAAAGCCGCAATGGTCTCTGAGCACTCTCTTAGACAAGATCTTTCTTAGGCATCAAACATGGAATCAAGGATCCTATAGAAAAAAACACTTCTATATTGATATTAACTTAATGACCAATTTTATTATTTTATTATTATTGTGCTATAATTGTATATATATTTTTGGGTCATCACAGACACTCTCCCAGATGTCATCTCTCGCACGTCTGACACACAAGGTAGGTATGCACACCCTAATTCTCACGAGGTCCCGTAATCTGCCTCTAACCTCCCCTATAACAGTCTCCTCTCCATAGGCCCTGACTGGAACCTGCCTGAAAAGTCTAAGGCGCAAGCCTCTTTCTCTGAATTTGAGCTGCAATGCCTCTCTATATGCCACTCTTAATAACTGCAACCCTATCCATGACCTCTGCGAATGTCTGAGCCCAAAATCCGATAACCTATTCAAACAAGTTCTGCCTCAGGCCTTCTTATAACTTTCTCGCCTTCTTCTCTTCGTCTGGTGCCAAATGCGGGGCAAATCGAGACAACTTAATAAATTGAGCTGTGTACTGGGATACTGTCATTTGCCCCTGAACTAAATGCTTAAACTCTACTACCTTTGCGCTCCGAACGATAGCAGAGAAATATCGCTCGAAGAACATATCCTTGAATCAACTCCATGTCACTGACACTGGATCCAGCCTCTGCTCCTCAATCAACCTTACTAATCTCCACCAGCGTTTTGCCTCTCCAGTCAGCTTGAACATCGCAAATACTACCTTCTGTTCATCTGTACATGGAAGCACTGCCAACGTCTTCTCAATGTCTTGGACCCAATTTTCAGCGATAATCAGGTTAGTTCCTCTAGAAAAATATGGGGGCTTCATCCACATAAACTTCTCGATTGTGTAGCTACGCTCCCCTGAGCTCCTGGCCATCTTAGCCATCACCTGTTGGGTGACACTGCGCAATACTGCATCAGTATCTCCACCTTCCATACTGGAAGGTCCTGCTCTATCACCTCCAACATTCATACCACTACTCCCTGGGTCCATCCTGAAAAGAAAAAAGAACACTATTTAAGGACCCTATCTCCCGTACAAATCTAATTTATTTCATTCAACTAAAATATCATATTTACTATTAACCACCCCCTGTTCTAAATTCAAAATCAAATCCTATAACCTAGACACACAACCCGACAATAGTTTACTATGGTATTATTGAAATCATCACCCTAGGAAAAACACAGAAACCACCACGGAAATCTTGTACCCAAACTACAAAGCAAAACCTCATATCCTTTCCTATACTTTAGTATTGCTTCCACTTCACTCTAAAGTCTACAAAACCTAGCAACCTAGGCTCTGATACCAAACTGTAATGACCTGATTTTACATGCCATTTTTTTTAAAACTATAAAATATTATAAAATTTCACTAGTCTGATACCTTCTAATATAAACCAACATCACGGTCCAGATAGGTCCCGTGGAATCTGAGACACAATAAACTACCTAAGCAGCGAGAAGTAGAATACATACAACCATAACCATATATATACAATACCAGTGTTATGACTCGAAGAATAATGGTATTTAAATAATAAAAAGAAAGGGAATTGGAAACAAGAACAGAATGAGGCAGTCGATGGCGTTGCATTTTGGATGGGATAATCTAGAGAAATTTTCTAGGCCTCGTCGACGAACACAAGGGTTTCGTTGACGAGGGTTCTTCAGGATCTCGTCGACTAGAAGATACCGAGAGAGAATTTTTGGAAGCCTAAATTCGTCGACAAGGGTTGAGGTTCGTCGATGAACTTTCTACAGTACTCATCGACGAGGCGACGGGGCTCGTCGATGAATCCCGCAATATAAATAGGGTTAAACGTGATTTTTCAGTTCATTTTCTGCGCAGAACCTCTCTCTCTCTCTCTCTCTCTCTCTCTCTCTCTCTCTCTCTAATCCTTCGGTTTCTCCTCTTTCTCTTTAAGTTTTTGGGCTGAATTTCCACCAATTCGATGATCTGAAGCCACCACGACGTTCATGGAAAAGTTCTCTACAAATCTGCCGGAGCGGATCGTCGGTGGGGCTGAGTTGGAAACCATCCCAAATACAGGGTAAGACTTTCTACTCAGTATTTGCCTATTTGACAGTTGTAGAAAGTGTTGTATGCGTAGAAATACTAAACTTTAGTTATGAGGAATGTTGTTTATAAGGTGTTGAACAGGGAATCCTGCGGGTACAAGAGTGTTTGATTTAAGGGCTTTTCAGGACATAGGTAAGGGGATAAACTAAGCTAGTATTTTATGAAAAGTATGCATAATATTATAGCATTTGATTTTAGGGAAATAAATATATTTATATAAGATTCATATTTAGGAAAATACTGTTGAAAATGATGGTATGTTAAATATACGAAAAACCTATTTAGTGTGGCATGAGTAGAAATTGTAATGGAAAACTGTTTTCTGGGAATGTGTTAATGATACGGATTTTATAATTGAAAATCGGCGTATGGGCCGAGATTTTGATATATTTGTCGATGTACGAGCCAAGCTATGTGTATGATTTGCCATCGTACGGGTTGAGCTATGGATATGATTTATTGGCATACGAGCTGTGCTATGTATATGATTTACTGGCATACGGGCCAAGCTATGGATGTGATTTACCAGAGTACAAGCTGAGCTATGGATATGATTTGCCAACGTACAGGCCGAGCTATGGTAAAATGTAAAATACCGGCGTACGAGCCGATGACTTTCATGATATACGTATATATGCAAAATGATATGATTGATTTGATAGTTAATGATATGAAATATCTATGTATCACAGTTTTAGTATATGTTATATGATATCAGAACCTGATTGGTTTGGTCTAGGCTAGCACTTGCACAGTACCGCTGCTATGTGTCCATGATTATCATGATCATGATATTTGTGTTAACGTCGCTGTACGGAGTCGTGTGAGATTGGATGGTCGATGTGGTTTTTAAGAAGTGTGTGAGCGCCCCTGGTGTACGGACCAGGTCTGGCAGACCAATTAGACTTACAGATTGTACTTTTGACTTGGCAGTGGTCGGCCAACCATTGTCAAGTCCCGCCTTCGGGCCACATAACCCAATCATGTGGGGATAATACATGACAACATCCAGCTGACCTACCAGGATTATTTTCATATTATTATTTATATAAGATGAATTATGCTATGGAAACCATTATGTTCTACCATGTTTGATTATACGTGTTTTCCTAGAAATGATGTATATACAATTTTACTGGTTACGTTTATGATTATATGTATATCATAGAAATGCTCATGTTGCCACACACTAGTATTAGTTTATTACCTTTACTAAGAGGTGTCTCATCCTGAATTTTATAAACATTTCAGGAGCCCCTGATAGGAGGGCAGGTAAAGCCCCGCTGATCTAGTACGGTTGATTTGCCCTTTCAAGAGGGTAAGTGTTTTGATAGGGTCGGATGTATTTTGTGGAAATGGCCCTAAGATATCTTTTGGGTTGTGTATTGAGTATATATATACATTGATTGTAGTAACTCTGGTATTGCGATGTATGGTATAATGAGATGTGTATGATTGTATGTTTCTAGCTGCTTAGGCTTTTGCATTGTGTTTCTGATGTATCCCTAGTACCCCACGGGTACAGGTGGGTTATGATCTGCTAAGCTTTGTGATATTGTAATATGAAAAAAAATGTGGAAATTAAGTAGGTCATCACAATCAGAGTGTCATAATATTTTCCAAATTATACATACACAAGCATTCCCAAAATATCCTTATCTGGACCTAGGGACTACTAAAAAATGACTGCCCAAAATACTCACCCTATTGTCAGGGTAGTACCATAGTCCCCTCTACTAGTGAGCCTGATCTGCTCGCCTAGTTGGATCACCTGAAAAATGTTAAATCACTAGGATGAGACAACGCTTCGTAAGACGAAATAAGCTATTGCTAGTGTGTGGCAAGTGAGTTTATATATTTGTAAAATCTGGTTTAGGAATACCATAAATAATTAAGTCACCACAGATCCTCTTAGTGGTGCAGGCAAGGAAGTTACTTCTGGATGGCTGCTAGGGGTATCTGGCATGTGTCAAAGCATTACCAAATGAAGGACTGAAGCTGGCGGATATTCAAGTGATATGGGAGTTTCCCGATATCTTTCTCGGGGACTTACCAGGGTTGCCTACAAATCGAGAAGTGGAGTTCGCTATTGAGTTAGCACAAGGGACGACACTAATATATAAGGCGCTGTATAGAATGGCTCCAGCAGTGCTAAAAGAGTTAAAGAAGCAACTGTAGGAACTTCTAAGTAACGGTTTCATTAGGCCGAGCATATCACCTTAGGGAGCACCAGTATTGTTCATAAAGAAGAAGGGTAGGTCGATATGGATGTGCATCGACTACAAAGAGATAAACAAGGAAACTATAAAGAACAAATACCTATTACCACGTATTGATGACCTATTTGACCAACTGAAAGGTACTCAGGTTTTCTCTAAGATCGATCTGCGATCCGGGTATCACCAACTGAAGGTGAAGTCAGATGATGTATCAAAGACAACCTTTTGAACCTGGTATGGCCATTATGAATTTTTGGTAATGTCGTTTGGTTTGACGAATGCGCCTGCAGCATTCATGGACCTAATGAACTGGATATTCCATGAGTACATGGATCGGTTTGTAATAGTATTTATAGATGACATCCTGATCTATTCAAGGAGTCCCCTAGAGCATGAGACTCATCTGAGGCTAGTACTTCAGATACTTAAAGAGAAGAAGTTGTTTGCTAAATTAAGGAAATGCTAATTCTAGCTTGAGCAGGTTGCATTTTTGGGACATGTAGTGTCCAAAGAAGGATTATCATAGACCCATCCAAAGAAGAGGCAGTAGTAAACTGGGTGAGACTGAAGAACGTTCATGAGGTTAGAAGTTTCTTAGGTCTGGCAGGGAACTACCGTCATTTTATCGAGGGTTTTTCTAGGCTATCAGGTCCATTGATACAGCTTACGAAAAAGAATAGTAAGTTTGACTGGACTTGTGATTGTGAGCAAAGCTTTTAGAAGTTGAAGCAACATTTGGTCATGGCTCCAGTGTTGACCATTCCATTAGGGGATGGTAGTTACGTGATTTATAGTGACGCATCCTAGAAAGGACTCGGGTGTGTTTTGATGCAGCAGGGTAAAGTTAGCGCTTATGCTTCTCTCCAACTCAAGGAGTACAAGAAGAACTACCCTACGCATAATTTAGAATTGGCAGCAGTGGTGTTTGCATTGAAGATCTAGCGGCACTACCTTTACGATGAAAAGTGCGAGATCTTTACTAACCATAAGAGCCTCAAAATACTTTTTCACCTAGAAAGAGTTGAATATGAGGCAACATAGATGGTTCAAGCTGATTAAGGAGTATGACTGCATCATTAGTTACCACCTAAGAAAACCTAATGTGGTGGTTGACGCTTTGAGCCGAAAGTCAATGAGCGCATCGGTTGTTGTAGTTGTACTACAGCATCAGATCGTGATGGATCTGGAGAGGTTGGGGGTAGAGATAGTGGACAAAGATCCACACGCATTTGTTGCTAGTTTAGTTGTTTAGCCAACCTTGCGAGAGAGAATCAAGACAGCTCAGAAATAAGACGCAGAGCTGGTAGAGGTCAGGGAAGGAGTGTAGAATGGATTGAAGCCGGATTTCAATGTCTCTGTTGATGGGATGTTGAGATTCCATACCCAGATTTGTCTACCAAATGATGCCGATATTAAATGGGTCATTCTATAGGAGGATCATCGCTCTCTCTCTATACTGTTCATCCAAGAAGTACAAAGATGTATAGAGACTTGCGAGAATCATTCTGGTGGAGTAACATGAAGAGGGAAATTGCTAGATTTCTGGAGCAATGCCTGAAATGTCAGCAGGTTAAGGCAGAACACCAGAGGCCAGCAGTACCACTACAGCCACTTGACATTCCCAAATGGAAGTGGGAGCACATCTCGATGGACTTTGTATCGGGGTTACCTACAGCGCATCATGGGCAGAATGCCATCTGGGTTATAGTGGATTGACTGACGAAAACCGCACATTTCATTCCTATTAGAGTCAGTTATTCCATGAATAGGCTAGCAGAGTTATATGTGCAAGAGATAGTGCGGCTTCATGATGTCCCTATTTCTATAGTTTCAGACCGAGACCCACGATTTACATCTCGGTTCTAGAAGGGTTTGCAGGATGCCTTGGGATCGCAACTCACTTAGCATCACATTTCACTTGCAGACGAATGGACAATCAGAGAGGACCATTCAGACCTTAGAAGATATGTTGCAAGCATGTGTGCTAGATTTTGGGGATAGTTGGGTTCGGTATCTACCACTTATGGAGTTTGCATATAATAATAGCTACCAGGAAAATATAGAGATGGCACCATATGAAGCATTGTATGGTCGCCAATTTCGATCTCCGTTATACTTGGATGAGGTAGGAGAGCGGCATGTGTTGGGGCTGGAACTGATCCACCAAGCCTCCGTAAAGGTCATCAGATTAATGGTTAGAGCAGCTCAGAATTAGCAAAAGAGTTATGCAAATACTCACTGACGAGAGTTAGAGTTTGAGATTGGGGATAAATTATTCCTGAAAATTGCCCCGATGAAAGGGGTGATGAGATTTGGGAAGAAAGGGAAGCTGAGCCCTTGGTACATCGGGCCATTTGAGATCCTGGAGAGGATAGGTCCAGTTGCTTACCAGGTAGCGTTATCCCCAGCACTATCCAAAGTTCATGACGTGTTTCACGTACCCGTGCTGAGGAAGAACGTGCCAGACCCTTCGCACATGCTCAGTTATGAACCTCTGGTGATCAGAGACGCATTATCATATGAGGAGGTACCAGTTCAGATTCTAGACCAGAAGGTACATCAGTTGCATACTAAGGAGATACCTTTAGTGAAAGTACTGTGGCGGAACCACACAATAGAGGAGGCTTCTTAGGAGTTGGAAGCTGAGACACGCCATAAGTACCCACAACTCTTCGGAGAGGCTTAACTTCAGACAGGTAGGGTAGGTTGTGTAGTCACCAGTTATTTTCATGTATTTGAGAGAGAGGTTAGTATAAGAGTGTGATGTAATGAGACTTAATGTTGTATCCACGGTATTCCTCCACCATAAGCGAGGGTATATAATAAACTTCGGCCGGAGCCATTATGTGGGTGGCTATCGACTTTTCTGTAGAGCTAAGTTGTAAGTTAAAGTGCGTTTTGTATCAGTTAGCAAATTACGAGGACGAAATTCTTATAGGGATGGGAGATTGTAGAGATCCAAACTAGTAAAAAATAAGAAAAGTATAAAAAAAAGGAGATTTTGCCAACTTCGAAGATAAAGCCAATGTTCTCATCGACGAATGCCCTTTAGTGCTTTTTCGCTGA
This sequence comes from Malania oleifera, assembly GCF_029873635.1. Classification (NCBI taxonomy): domain Eukaryota; kingdom Viridiplantae; phylum Streptophyta; class Magnoliopsida; order Santalales; family Ximeniaceae; genus Malania; species Malania oleifera. Next base: position 109,909,005 of record NC_080424.1, read on the forward strand.
AATTCAGAGTCTTTTCAACGAAGAGATCCTGACCGACATGAAAAATATAAGGCTTGGGTTAGTCGACGAAGGAGGAGATTCGGCGATGAATAGCCTTTTATGGCTCGTCGATGAGGGACCAATTTGTCAACGAGTTGGACTGCGTCAAAAAGCCTATAAATATCATTTTTCATTGCTTAAGGGTTAATAAACCCAAATTTTTTTTTTCTCTCTCTCTCTCTACAGTTCTTTGTCGTTCGTCGCCCGTTTCGATAATTGAAAGTTACTGCGAGGATCAAGGAGCTAGGATCTACAATTCTAGCATATTAGATTTTCAATTTGGTGATAAAGGTCGGGATTTGGTTTCCGAGTGTTTTGGTTTCTGTTTCGAAATCAGGTAAGGGGATTATGTTTAATGCAGTGTTTTATCATTTTTGAACCGATAAAAATGTTTGTGGGGTGAGTATGTTACGTTTTCAATTGAGATTTCTAAAAACCAACCATTCAAAAGGCTTGTTTTCGAGCCTAGGATATACTTTATGATATTTTTAGTACAAATGAGCGGTGGAAAGTTCGATTTGATCCTACGAACCATTTATACAGTGTTTTCATGGTTGCCTACGGGCTATGTTTTTAATATGGAAAACTGTATGGCAGGTGGATGTTATTTTGAGAATTATGGAAATACCAGGATGAATATGTTTGTGTAATACTGAACTGTTTATGAAAATACTAGAATTGTTTTGAAAAATGCAGGAACTTATGCGAGGGCCAAGGTCGAGTTTGTATTAAATGACCAAGGTTAGGTTTTATAAGTAACATAGCTTATTTTGAGGCTAGAGTTTGTATTAAACGGCCAAGTTGTAACAGAGGGGCCGAGGCCTGAAATTGTACTATATAAGAGGGCAGAGGCCCAAGTGGTGTTAAACGGCGAGTGGCCGGATTTTGTGAAATGAATTTTAAAGTACACTTTTATTTACTTAAATTGCACGATATGCTTTAGGAAACATGTGAACCCAGTGTTGTGAGCATGGTACCGTTACTAGAGAGAGTTTCACTAGTTGACTGCGTGCGCCCACATCTACGAGTGTGCGGTGTTGGGTGGTCCAAGCCGATTGACCTAGACACAATCGAACCCGTAAGTGAGCTTGAAGAAACCTGCTGACGTATATAGCAGGGAGTTGACTTGGCTTGGGTTGATCCCCCGGGTTTTTGTCCAGCTTTTAGGCCACACAACCCTAACCACGGGGGTTTATACATGGCAAGTAGTTCCATGGTGTATCTTTTATGCATATCTATATATTTATGTAATGATGTAAATGTTTTCCTAGTATTGATTTATGTTATGAGAAATGAGAAATGAGTATGCATACTATGTTTAGTAAAAGAGAGAGGTATGATTCTAGTATACACTGAAAAACATGTTGCCATACACTGTCATTAACTTAATCTTCCTTACTAAGAGGTGTCTCACCCTATTGTACAACATATCTTTTCAGGGAATCCCAAAGATCAAGTCTAGAGGGATCCAGCGGGTCGAGACTAGTTTAGTTACTTTTTATGAATGTCTTCAAGAACTCAGATATGACTAGTTTATGTAGTATGCCTTCGGGCTTGTATCGCTGGTCATATGGACCGAGTATGTGAACTCGTTTTTGGGATGTAATATGTGTATGGACAGAACCTTGATATATATGTTGATTTAGACTCTAGTAGTACTATGTTGATATTATTTCATTTATTCCGCTGCATATCATGTATGATATGATGGTATCAGCTACTCAGACGTCACTAAAGTAGCACCCTGGGCCCACGTGTCGGGTCAGGGTGCTACAAACCTGCTGAAAATCCTAAACCACGCCTGCGACGTTCAATACTCCAAACCCTAAAATCGCATCCCCCATTCAATCAACTCAACCCCAGTATATTTATCATCTAACACATTTCCTGGGTCTATGTATTCCAAATAATCATTTAAACCCTAAAATAACTTACTTGCCCTGATTTTGGGGTGGTGCCCAAGGACTCCAGATCAATAATCCGTTCTGATCAACTTGCAGAGAATCACCCCTAGATCATCGTGGTGGTTCCTGATTGTTGAAACGGGCTAAAATGGAGCCAAAATCAAAGAGAGAAGGGGGAGGAGTCGTAACCTAGAGAGAGAGAGAGAGAGAGAGAGGGAAGAGAAAATAAATTTTCTCACTAAAATATGATTTTAGCATATATATATATATATACTACTGGTGACGTGTACTGTAGAAACGCGAACCTAGAAAACAAAGAAATAAATAAGAAAAAGAAATTTTAAAACGGAATTTCAGCAGGCTTCGTCGACCAATCCCCAATTTTTGTCGATGAACCTTCTGTGGTTCGTCGACGAAGTTCAGGGTGTCATCGATGAAGAAATCCCGAACGACTAAAATTTCAGGCTTAGAGTTCATTGACGAAGGTCTTCTTTCATCGATGAACGTTCTTCTACAATTCGTCTATGAAGGTGTCATTTCGTCAACAAATGTGACCGGGTCAACGACTTATATATAGGATTTTTAGTTGCTTAGTGATTAAGAAACTCAAATTCTCTCTCTCTAACCCACGCCTTCACTCTCTCTCTACGATTTCTCATCGTTCATTGCCAAATTCGATGATCAGAAGTTACCATGAATTATAATATAGTTTTTATTATGTAAACTGTCATATATGATTCTAGAACACTGTGAATTTGCGATATGTGATAATGTGACCACAATACCGTAGCTATATGTGATAGTGAGTGCAATCACATGGGCATGGAGGTGTGATAAGTCGATTGGAGACCTAGGCCGCAGTACTACTTCGAGGTTTCTATTGAGGGCCCCATATGTGGTATACCGGGTGACCATAGGCGCAATCGTACTTGTGATGATAGTTTGACTCAGCTGCAGAACCTCCGGCTGTGAGTTGAGTCCAGCCTTTGGGCCGCACAACCCGTCATGTGGGGAAGCATGTCGTATGAATATGTGATAGCGTGACGATGCTACTTTTGCAATCCAGGTTGTGTCTTTTATGCATATATGGGTAGATTTACTATCAATAGGCTATATTGAGCCGACCATTATTACTGGTAAATTAGGTATCTTCTGTTATACAGTATAGTATAGTTTTTCTTTAATAATGCCATTTTTATGTACAGTTAAATGATGAAATTTTATTTCACACGAGAACCCATGCTAGTCACACACTGATGCTAATATAATCTGTCTTACTGAGAAGTGTCTCACCCCATTATACAAATGATTTTCCTGGTCCTTCAGGGAACTGTTCCTTGCTTGCCTCGTGGCAAGAATTAGATTTTTTGGAGAAGTTATCAGTTCTGGTAAGATACCAATTATCCTATTTTATTGTTTTGAGGATTGTAACATGTACTCGTCAACGAGACACGTGTACTCGTTGACGAATCACAAAAGGGCGTTCGTCGACAAAGAATGGGTTCGTTGACGATCCACAGAAGGCCGCTTGTCGATGAAGATAAAGAGTTCATCAATGAACTCTTAATGGACTGAAATTTTCTGCTCTCGGTATCTCCTTATCAACGAGACACGTGTACTCATTGATGAGACCAAGAAGGATATTCGTCGATGAAGACAATGGGTTCGTCAACGAGTCCCTGTTAATGCCCCCTTTTCAATTGCTTTTCCCCTTCTTTTGCTTTCTCTTTCCTTTCCTTTTTCTTTTATTATTTTCATTGTTATTATTTTTTTTTTTCGGGTCTCTACATCCTGGGCATCCCTTGAAGGCGAGGATCCAACAGTTGTGTAGAGAGCTCGGTGCTTTTGCGTGTATTAATTGTAAGGGAGATGAAGCTGGCATGTGTCGCCTCGGAGCATAGGCACGTGCAGGTAAGGGCTGAAGGCATCATTATTGAGGTTGTAACGCATGATCTCAACCGTTGATGAAGGTTGGGGATCTAACGGCTTGGAGAAGAGGCGCTTCCCAGCATTGATGGCGAGGGGAAACAGGCTCGCCACATGTCACTCGGAGGAGCAGGTCATCATCAATGCTTCTGACGCGAGGAGATCCAAGCCTTTGATAGGGGAGCATGATCTGACGGTAGAAGTAGGACGTTCACAAATTGCTGAGATGGACTTGATCCTTACCATTGCCAAACTTCCACGTGGCAAAATCATGTTGCTTTGAGGCACGAGATTTTTAAACTGAAATTTTATTTCTTCCTTATTTTCTTTGACTTCTCATTTGCTGAACCCCTCTCTCTCCCTATTCTCTCCCCCCTCTCTCTCTCTCTCTCTCTCTCTCTTCTCCTTTCTTTCTGCGAACAGGGATTCCCCTAAAACCCTAGACTATGCCCTTGTAACTTCTCCGACAGAGAAACCTAGCTCACGACCCTAAGTCTCTGGCTCTGCCTCTCTTCTCCCTTCTCCTTTTTGTTGAATTAAAAAAAAACCCCAACACTTCACCCTCTGCTTCTATTCTTCAATGAGGGTTCTAAGAAACCCAAACTCTTCTTTCTGTTCGTTCGAGTTTTTGATCTCTCTCTGATTCTCTCCTTTTTCTCTTACCTTTTGTTTCTATTTATCTCACCCTTTAACCTCCAACCGAAACCCTAGTTCCCTTCTTCCTTCCTCCTTTCCCTTTCCCGAGACTTAACAACTCCCTCAAACTCCCCAGTGCTCTTTTCATTCCAGTTTCCTCTAACCGAAAGCCTTAGCCAGTTCTCTAACCTAATTATGAAAATCTGAAGACTTCCCACCCATGGTGAGGCCAGCTGGGAGATCAGAGCTCTCATTGAGCTTGAGAGGGTCCAAACCTCAGGGGTGAGGATTTGCCTAACCCTCGAATGTGACCACATAGATAAGTCCCCTTCTATTTCTTCTTTCATGTTGATTTTTCCTACGTTTTTTTTTGGGTCATTTTGTTTTTGCCATATGATATGTATGATGTGTGCCCTGCAGATTGAATACTGGTGTTTGGGGTTTTCTGATGTGGTGCTTGGGGGTTTAGGGTCTCTGGTTCATCCAGTTAGGACTCCTAGTCTCAAATTCAAGGAGAAGAAGCAACTCATCTCTAACTCAACCCCAGTGTGTGTGCAGACTCGAGCAGGCCCTAGTAGTGGTCACGTGACCTTAGTCACGTGGGTTGGGCTTGGGCTAGTTATTTAGAGGCTTGGGCCGATTAAAATTTAAAAGGCATAGGCCTCAGGTTCAAACTTTCAAAACATGGCCCTTTAAATTTTTTTTACGAATAGGCCTCAGGTTATAATTTCAAAATAGGACCCATTTAAAATTTTAAAAGGGTCGACCCATTTTATTTTTCAAATCAGGGTCTAGGATAAATTTTAAAAGGGATGGCCCAGTTTTGATTTTAAAATAGGAGGGGCCTAAGTTAGTTTTCAAAAACGAGGTGGGCTAAGTTTGTTTTAAATCAGAGTTGGGACGGTTTTAAAATTTGAACTGGGCTTAGGGATTATTTTAAAAATAGAATGGGCTTGACTTGTTGAACCAATGGGGCTTTGGTTCGGGTAAGTCAGACCCGAACTAGGCCATGAGTCTGGTGACTTCAAAGGGTAATGGTTCAGTTTTAGGGTGGTGGGTTCAATTCGGGTTAAAGATCCGAACCCTGAGTTAGATTAGAGGGTTTGAACTTGAATCTCAATTCAAGTTCAGGGAAACGGGTTTGGGTCCAAGCTCAGGCTCAGAGCCTGAGAGAGTACTAGGGGGTGTACCTGCAATTACGCACAGAGTATATAAAAAGAATTTAAAATAGAAGCAAAGCTACAGATGGTTACCCTTCTTCTGTCTCTTCTTCTTCTTCACTTATCCCTCATCTGGTTGCCTATTCTGGTGTCTGGTCTGGTCCAAGCTTACGCACAAAATTTTTAATTTCACCCCTCAGCTCCACTAAGATTCTCCAATTTGGCAAAGTGTCACTCCTTTCACTCTCTAAATTTTCCCTTAACTTTTGCAGAACCCCCACTTCCTAATTCTCATTTTCTTTCTCTATAACGACTCGATTTTCTACCATTTTTTTATAAGCAATAATAAATCATCTATAAAATATCTTTGATGCCACATATCAATATGACCCGACCTAAAGTGGGGTACCGAGTAGTCCGTCCATCAAAACATACTATCCATGCGGTGGAATACATAAAGTGTCTGGATCCCATATATAATACCAGAGTGCTATAACCTCCACACATAAGCATATACATCCCCAAAAATTCACAAAATACTCTCGGGGTTATTCAAAACACATCCTCAACTCCAAAATACTTACCTAGAATACTAGGGTAATAAGATCTCCACTATCTCGGAGCTCGCTCCACTCGTCTATCCTGATTTCCTAAAATGTTTAAATTCTGGGTGAGACACTTCTTAGTAAGAGGGAATAAATTATTGACAGTGTGTGGCAATATGAGTTTTGTTATATCATAACACATACATTTAAATAATTATATCAACTGAGAAAAACATACAAATATGTACTTATAGTCATATATATATATATATATTATAGTAGTTTCATAAACTTTCATATCATTTCTCATATTCAAGTTCTAACTCATGAGTATCCACCAGCAGATAGCACAACGCGTCTTTAACTCATGGCTGATCATTTTTCATTTCATTTCTCATATTCATATTCTAGCCCATGAGTATCCTCCAGCATATAGCACAATGCCTCTATAACTCATTGTTGTTCATCATATTGTACGGCTCGTAGGCAGGACCTAACCATGGCTGGCCTACCAGGTTAGATCAAAACTAAATGCGTCTGTAGTATGATTGGCCTACCCAATCTTGGTCTGCACCCCAATCGACTGTCTCGCCACACTCTATACAAGACGTGTGGCTGCACTAACACATATGCTAGCAACGGTACCGTGCTCTCTATACATCTCTGGTCCATCAGCGTTCTCATTTCCACATTTCTGTATTCAAATTTCATCATGTCTGTATAACTCATCATATATCTCATTTCATCATTTCTGTATAAAACATCTATGTGTATATCACATATCATCATTTCAGTATAAAACATATCTATATTTTCTCATATCATCATATCCGTATAAAACATATCAATATATCTCATATAATCATATATGTATATCTCATAACTTCTTTACTATATAAAATCATATTTATGTTTCTCATACATCATTTCTTAATGCAATTCATATATCTCAGTATCAATCACATTCCCAGTATAAAACTATTGTTTCATATTCCTTATGCCACACAATTTTAGACTGATAATCATAATATAATAATCATAGGGAAAATATCCATAACATAGTTTTTCCAAAACATATGCAATATTCTCATTTTCACATACTTTAAATCAACCAGTTAATTTCCCAAAAATATCTGTTATAATTTATTCCTTTTACTTGCTTACTGAGAAGGTGTTTGATAGGATCCCTAAACCGATGCCCATAGCGGTCAGAGCTCAAAACCCTAAAACCACATTTTCCAGTTCAATCAGCTCAACCCTAGAATTATAATCATATTCACATTTCCTAGGTTCACACACTTCATTAACCATTTAAATTCTAAACAATTAACACATTCATCATCCTTACCTTAACTTTGGAGATGATGGGGATCGGCATGCGTTACCCCTTCCCTTTGCAGATGTTCTAACACGTAGACTGTGAATTCAGGTGTAAACCCAAGTGGGGGGGGGGAATTGGGTATTTTGAAAATATTTAATTTTACTTCATTAATCAGTTCCTATTTTAAGATTTAACTCAGACTATCACCAGGGCTTGGAATTAATTCAATCCAATAAGTTTATATTCAATTATACCCAATTAATTACCAAGTACTTGTAAGGTTATTCAACATACACACATGCAAGATAGGTAATGAAATGCATTGTGGAAATTAAAAGGAGTAAAGGAAGAGAGAAGGAAAACACAAGTTTTACGAGGTTCAGCCAACCCGGCCTACATCCTCGCCTTGAGCAACCCACTCAAGGATTCCATTAAATCCCTGCACCTTTAACTGAGACGGAGCTTCCCGTACATCCATTGCTCACAAGAGGTACATCTTCCTCCTAATCTGCTGCTTACAAGAGATACAACTCTCTCCTTAATCTCGGTTCACAACCCGAACTATGATTACAATATAACAATACTACAAAAACTCAATAATGCTTCTACACAAGCTGGTGAGTACAATAGAAATCCCTAACACATATTCATATGATAAAACTTGAGGCTCAATGAGTGTATGTAATGTGGTCAATAAAATCTCTGAATAATCTTTGGTTTAAAAGAATATGACTATTTCGCTTCAAATATTGAATCCAACTAAATGATCTCAATACAAATATGTAATTCAGTTTTGCTCCAAAAATTTAGATTGATTAGTTTTGTTCCAAATATCCAAAACACAATATGATCTTTGTATATGAATAAGTATATATATATATATAAAATATGTGTTCCAAACATCAAAAACCTAATATAATATTTTTCAGAAAATATCCCTCAATAATATATATTTATGAGCTCTTAGGATATTTAATCAAGTGGTTTTGTAATATCGAAAATATCGAGTCTTTAAATGAATAAACACTTGAATAAAAAATATTCAACCTTTGGCAGAACTTTTCTCAAGAAGTGATCTTTTCAAACAATATATATATATATATATATAAGTACACTTAATATCAGTCTCTCAAATAATATTCAATGATAATTTTTTTAGATGAAAAACTCTTTGAGAATAAGTAATAACAAATGGATTGATTTACCAATGCACAACAATCGCTAGAATGCTTTTTGAAAATCAATGTAGCCTTAGCTCAGATTTGACATATATTCTTTGAAATCCTAAGCAAGAGTTCAATAGTGTGTTCAATGCTCTCCCAAGTTGTGCTAAACGTTCAAGACTCTCTATCTTTTGCTAAAAATGAGGCGTTAGGAATTAAAACCCAGTTTATAAGTGTTCTCAGCCTCAGATTCAATCTTGGCCGTTAGATCAATTTAAATGGACGAAATTCCACGCGTATCCCTACTGAATCGCAACTCTGCTCCCAACATTCGTTGACGAGAGGACACCTTTGTCGACGAGTGTTCAACCCTCGTTCCTCGATGAGAGACCTGTATGAAATTTTTGTGCTTTCAGTATTTTCTCGTCGATGAGAGCAAGGTGTTCGTCGCCGAGTGGCCTTTATGAGTTCGTCAATGAGGCCTCTAAAAATTTGCCTCCAAAATTTAGTTTAACTTAAACTCTTTTAAATAAATTCTTCATGATATGCATGTGTCCTAGGGTTAGCCTAAGGTATGATTTTGAGCTTCTAGATATATCATATAAAATATGCAAATACAATGAAATCTAAATACCCATTCACATGACTATCTTGAACTTGACGTTTGCATCTCCATTCTTCTACTCTTTTAGTTCCATGAATTGTGCCTGGTTGTATATTCTTTAATCCTCATGGCTTCCATGACTTCCTCAACTTCCATGCATGCTAAATAATGTTCATGTTCACACTCTCAATGCACAGATCAAATACTAAGTGATTTGTCATTATCAAAACAAGATTGGACTCATGGAGTCAACATGGACGACCTCCAGAGGTCTATGTTCTTCGCCGACATGGTGACTACGTTTCGTTCGCTGACATGGTGACACGTGGATGACCCTCGGATGTCTACAATGCTTACCAGCCATTGAAGGAACTTATGGAGATACTTGAAGACTTTTCATAATAAAGAAGCTCGAGTTGTGATTCCGAGCTCAAAACCCTATTTTGCCCCACAGGACTACTCTAGGCCCCACATAGCTTGGGCCTCCCTTTTAACTTTATTTATATTTGATTAATTGCATTATGAGTTGTTAAGTACTTAATTTGTGCGAGATTTATGTGATTTAATTTGTGAACATTAAGTGAGTTCTCTCTCATGCTTGTATGAGGATGTTTAGGTCATTTATTGTTAGGTATTTATTTTCCCTATATATATTACTATTGTAAATGTTGGAAGACAGTTTTAGCCAAGTATTATTATTGATTGAATAAAGGTTCTTCCTTTAAAAGGTCAGAACTTTGTTCTGATCCTTGCGGTTAAGTGGTGAGAGCCTACGACGTTCTCCCCAAAGATCAGTTGGTGTGAGACCAACAATCTATCCATCAAACTATCCAACATCTACCCATCACATCAATCCATCACATCATTCCATCTCTGATCATTCCACGCCCTCTGCACATGACGAACAACAAGCAGCAACCTTTATGCAGGTTCACCGCGATCTCGACGGATTTCTTGGTTTAATTTGAGTTTGTTGATCATCAGTAAGATATCCAATGATTCCACATGGTAATATCCATCCTAATCCATCCCTAACTTTGTTTGAGATCCTTGTTTAAGTCCCCATAAGCCTCCGTTTCACAAAACCCTTAAAAAACCCATTTTTATCTCCATTCACCACTATTTAGTTTACCGACCCCGAAAGCCCAGTCGACTAAACCCATTTTAACTCTCAGTATCCCCACAAACATTCAGTCAGTCGACTGACCCACAAATCCTAATCGATTAACCCATTTCATCTCTCAGTATCTCACCAGAAAATTCAGTCAGTCGACTAACCCTCCCAAGCCTAGTCGACTGACCCTATTCTACTAGCCAATAACCATGACTTTGTGACCCCAGGCGACTGACCTTTCCTCCCCAGGCGACTAAAGTTCCCCATGACTTAAATTCTCAGCATTTTAACATATATTTGCTTGTCAATTGTGGCTATGGTTGTGATAACATAGACTTATTTTCTTGAATGATTGAATAGCCTTTTCATAAGCATATCACTTGATTCTTTTGTGAAAGAACCACTTGGGATTGAATTTTGAATTGAACTATAGACCTTTTCAAAATCCTTGGACCCATGTGATAAAGCATGATTTGTTTGATTAATGTTTGGTTAATTTAATTCTTATTTTTAAAGTGTTTCTCATATGTGTTGATTGAGGGTTGAAACCTGTAGGACTAGGTTACCCTACCATGTAACGACCTAAAGAATAATGATATTTAAATAATAAAGGGGGAGGGAATAGAAACAGAAGGAGCTATATAGTATCAGACCCTGATGGATCAGACAACAGAGTACGATACCGTAGCTACAGATATTCAGTTCAGAGTGTAACCACTTTACTCAGACAATAAGTGGTATGGGGTCGATTGTGCCCACGTCGGGACAGACTGTCCATCAGATATGGATTGAGGGGGCCGATCAGACTGTCAGAGTTCAGTTCACTTACCCTGGTCCGCCAACCAGGATAGGTCCCGCCTTTGGGTCGCACAACCCTGTCATGAGGGGTTAAATCATGACATATAGCCATCCAGGGAAATTTCTCAGATATTATGAGTATTATCAGACTTTCAGAAATAGTAGTATTAATATGAAAAGTAATTTCATACAGATTGGCATGTTCAGTTATGTAGTTAATGGTTTTATTATACGTTATGTAATATCAGCACTTTTGGATTCAATTATTCATATTATCCTTAAATCAGATTATTTTTACCAAACTATAGCTCAATAGCCACACCCTAGTAATAACATGTTTCATCTTACTGTGCGTTGGCTCATCCCAGTGTTGAATTATTTTTTCAGGTGAACCAACTAGGCGAGCGGAGCAGGCTCGCAGGTAGAGAGGCTGTTGTACTTCCTTTTTTTTTTAGAGTGAGTTTTTTTGGGTAACATGTTTTTGTAAACCCTTGATATCAGTAAGGGTAGTTTCGGGAAAATAGTGATGATTGTATATTGTGGGTTGGTTTGACACTCTTGTATTGTATTATGTGTGGATTTATTTTATATGATTGGTCTTCCGCTGTTTAGGTTACTGATTGAATTTAAAACTAGAGAAAAATATTTTATTTTATTAGCAGGTCGTTTCATGCCACATCTTACATCAGGAATGGTGCTTGGAAACCCCAAAACACAAAATTGCTCTGATTAACTTGTTACGGGTCGCTCCTAGGACCTCGTGGTGATGTTTGATCGTCGAATCGGAATGAAATCGGAGAGAAATTGAAGAGAGAAGGGAGAGGGTTTCCGTAGGTTTAGAGAGAGAGAGAAAGAAATTTATTTTGTTTAAATGAAAACAAGTTGTAGGATTTTCCTTTTATTAAGCATTATCAGACGAAACCATCGACGTTTTGGGATTTTAACTCTTCTGTCTTTCACTGTTTTACCATTACTGGGTCGCGGTTACATAAAACCGTCAACGGTTTTCTAGCGTCCCACCAAATCGTCGATGGTTTGGTCTACACCAAACCATCTTCCAGCTTTTCTTTGTTTTTTTTTCTTATTATTTAAATTTTTCGGGTCTCTACATTCTTTCTCAACTCTCACAGGGTGTCACTATGCTTCTGATTGCGTGCAGCTACAGTGTAGACCTCCCTATTTATAGGAAGCTCGGGGGTTCAATTGGCACCAAAAATTCCCTTCTAACAAAATTCCCTGCGCTGGCAAGGAATAATTTTGTTAACCACTTTATTTTGCGCATGTGTAAATTCATTTTTTTGCATTTTCAGTTTATTTTCTAAATTCCTGGCTAACAAACTGACGTATTGCTTTTCTTGGTGTGTAGGTGCACTTGGAAGATTCAGGTGGCAGAGATGGATTGAAGGATTTGGCACCTTGCCTTTTTGTATTTTCTTTTAATTTCTTTGTTTTTTTTAATTTCCTTTTTTGTTGTATTGTGATGTAACCCCATGTCCTTATTACTGCAACCTCACTTTGTACACCTCCTGTATTCTTTCCCTGTATGTATGTCATATTAGTTCTCTTGTTTTAGCACTCCAGCGTGTACATCTACTGCACGTGTTCTCCCCCCCACCCCCCACTAATAAAGTACATGTGATTTTTCAATTTTGACCCCCAATGGATGACCAATTTTGACTTATTGCAATTTCCTCGCCTATGAAGCACCCAGAAATAAATGTGACTTTAAAACATAACAAAACTTCCTGTTTTGAAATTAAAAGACCTAATTTAAAATCTCGAAACTCAATTCAAAAGTTTAAAGGACTTAATTAACAAAAAGTTTCAGACTCAAATTAGAAAAATTAGAAACTCAATTTTCTTGACAGAACTCGGGTTTTTGGATTTAACTAAAAATCAGGAGAACTTGACTTCTTTTTAATTCAAATTTTTTGAAATATGAGATTTATTTCACAAAGCCTAACCTAGAGGTTACGGTACATCCACTAAGGAAAAGAAAATTTGAAAATTTAAAAAGGGACTCAGACTTGAAAATAGAAAGACCATTCTGAAATAAAACGACATTCTGAAAGACAAGTCTCAAATTTAAAACCTAGGATCCAAAGGGCTTATTTTACGAAACCTTATGAGAAGAGACTAATTTTGCAACTAAGAAAAACTACACCAAGATTTTAAAACTAACATCGATGAGACTTGAATTATTTAAAGGGAACTTGAGGTTTTTGAAAATGGGATTTTGTTCGGGACTCAAAATCAACTCTTATAATACCGGGTCTTCTTAGGAGTTTCCTGGTTAAAATTGGAACGTCCACAAAGGGAGATAAATTGTTTAACATAGGGGGAGAGATAAATTTTTTAACAAAGGGGAGAAATATTTAACTTTGTATATTTTGGTATACCTTTTTGATTGACATCAAAAGGGGGAGAGGATATTTATTAGAGCAAAAAAAAATTTTTGTAATATTTTCTGGATTACATTGCCATATTATTAGACTTAACTTATTTTTGCTCATGTATTTGTCATCATAAAAAAGGGGGAGATTGTTGACTATGAGTCTAATCCCGTTTTGATAATGACAAATCACATAGTATCTTACCTATGTATTGAGATTGTGAACATGATCATTACTTAGCATGCACGGAAGGTAAGGATGTCATGGAAGCCATGAGGAACTTAAAGCATATACAACTTGACACACTTCATGGAATTAGAAAACAAAAGGATGCAGAAGCTTCTTGTTTTTCAATTGTAATGGGTATTTAGTATTACTTGTATTTACATATCTCATATGATGTAGTTGGAAGCTCAAAAAGACCTTAGTCTGACCTTAGGACTCATCCATTTCATGAAAAATCTATTTACATTAGTTCTAGGTTGGATGGACTCTTTAAAGGCAAAATGATAAAATTAGAGGTCTCATCGACGAATGCCCTAGTCTCATCGACGAATGCCTAAAGGCCACTCATCGTCGAATGATTTGTTCTTGTCGACGAGAAAATACCGAGAGCTCAAAAATTTCAGACAGTCCACCCGTCGACGAACCCATGTTCCTGTCAACGAACGAGTGTTGAACACTCGTTGACAAAGGTGTCCAACTAGTCAACGAATCTATGGAGGAGAAGAGTGCTTCAGCACATAAATACATAGGAATTTCTTAATTAAATGATCCAATGGTTGAAATTTAATTAAAGGCCAAAAATATTTATATATACCAAACCCTAAACCCTAAAGAACAACTCTTGAACACTCTTGCCTACACTCTATCAGATTCAAACTCTTTTGGGGCATTCTCTACGTTGACTTTAAAGATCAAAGGGCATTCATTCATATTGTTGCAATCAAATCGTGTTCTTGGAAGTTTGGTAAACAAAGTATCGTATTTTGATATTCAATATTTATTCTCAATGTGGTTATACTCTCACAATCCTATTGTTAAATATTCCTTGAGAGCAAGAACTAGAGTTTTTCATATATCTATTACTTGAAGAATTTTTTAAAGAGTTTATTAAAGCTTAAATCTTTGAAAGCATTCACTTTTATATATTATTCAAAGATTACATCTTAGTTTTATTAGTGTTAAATATATTTGATCTTTGGAGAAAACTTATTGTATAAATATTTTTTTAAAGATCATATTTTTGATTTAGATCTTTGCAGAAAACTTATCATAAAAATATTTTTATAAAGGTCATAAATTTAACTTAGATATTTGAAGCATATTTATCATATATATTCTTATACAAAGATCATATAGTTGTTATTGCAAAAGACTTTATTGATCATATTACATACAATACATTGAGCTTAAAGTTATATCATCTTAGCATGTATTAGGATTTCAATTGTACTCATTAACTTGTTAAGGAGCATTTGAGTTTGCAGAAATTTGTATTCAATTCTTATATTGACGGTTCAGGTTGTGAACCGGGGTGAGGAGGAAGCTACGCCTCTTGTAAGCAGCGAACTGTAAAGGGAAGCTCCGTCCCAATTAAAGGAGTGGGATTAGTGGAATCCTTGAGTGGGTTGCTCAAGGCGAGGACGTAGGCCGAACCTCGTAAAGATCTGAGTTTGCATCTCTCTGTCCCTTAACTCTTTTAATTTTCGCCTGTGTGATGCCCCGATTTTCATACCATTTTTTTTCTCCTCTTTAATAAATAATAAATATTAATCAAACATTGGCCACATCAAAAACTCTGATACTATTTAAACATAACTCGACCCGAAGTGGGATACCGGGTAATCAGTCCATCATATAAGCACATAACTAACGGCGAAAGTTCCTGAGAATAGGGGAGATTACACACCCATACATGTCGTTCCCCTCTGCTCTAATATCATTTGTAACCTTGTCTGATTAACTCAGGAGAGGCTGCAACTGATACTTATCAAGGCACTTACCTTACTCAGTAAGCACTCAAGCAGAGAGTTTTACTTTGCCCTAATTATTTATGTTATTAAACTCAAGCTCTTTCATTTCTCATTTCCATTTCACATCTAGCTCATGAGTGTCCTTGGTAACCAATCTATGTGTCGTCTATAACTCATGGTTGCCCTAAGGATATTTTCCACGCCATGCTTCCCCCCATGGTCAAGGTTGTGCGGTCCGAAGGCTGGATCTAAACCGCGATTGACCTACCTGGTTAGATCAAAAGAAGAATTCTACTTGTCCGTATGTAGTACGATTGGCCAACAGCTGCTTGGTCTGGACCCAGGGGCAGTCAACATCTCTCCGAAGGTCCAATCAACTGTCACGCCACACTTTCCATGAGACCATGTGGTTGCACTAACACCTCACTAGCAACGATACCGTGATCTATATCAACAACTGTAATAACCCAAAAAATGGTTATACAAAGATTAGTAGGGTGATTTCAAAAATTAAAAATTAAAAAATTAAAAATTAAAAATAATTAATTAACAGTAAATTATTAATAAAATAATAATAATTAAAATTTATTTTTATTAATAAAATATATTATTATTAATTAAATATTATATTATTATAATTATAATTATGATTATTATTTTATATTATATCATATTATATATATATATATATATATATATATATATATATATATATGTTAACTTCCTAAAGGATAAGATCCTTCAGGAAGACTAAGCCCCCCCCTTTTTCTTTTTCGTTTCCTTCTACGCAGGCCTCCTACGTACACTATCTCTCACTCCTTGTTCTCACTCCCTCTCTCCTCATTTTTCTCGATGGATATTCATCCGATTGAAAATCAGAAGATACTATTGGACTCCATTTTTTCGCTGCCGTCATTTCTACCGAAGCGGATTGGTGGTAGGAGTGGTGTAGGCGTATCTCCTGGGGTAAGTTAAATTTCTCCTTTTACCTCAATTTCTTGTAAATTTTAAGCCCAACTGACGATCGGACACCACCACGAGAATCTAGGGATAATTCTCTACAAGTTTTGTAACGACCTGCTCCTTTTTCACATATATATTTTTTTTTATATAAATAAATTATCATCACATCATACATTCCAACTCAGCAGGTCACAATCCACCCGGGCCCGTGGGCACCAGGGATATAACAAAACATACAGCAGAGGCCTACGCAGCAGAAAGTATAAAATCATATACATCTCATCATAATGTGCATAACACGTACCAGAGTCACTACAATTACTATCTCACAGTATATACATCTCAAAAATGAAATCTAGGGACAATCCCCACAAAACCTAACTGTCCCTACCAAAAACTTACCCTTCCAAAGAGGGCAAACAACTGATCTAGATTAGCAGGGCTTTTCCCGCTCTCCTATTAGGGGCTCCTGAAAAATGTATAAGATTTAGGGGTGAGACACCTCTCAGTAAGGGAAATAAACTAATACCAGTGTGTGGCAACATGAGTATTCTGTGTTCTACATATACCATACATAACATATTCAATACTGTTTATCAAATCTGGAAAAACATATGCAGATCAAAACATGGCAGAACATACTGCATTTTCATAAATATTTTTCATCTCATATCATAATAATAATAACATAAAAACAATCCTGGTAGGTTAGCTGGCTGTTGTCATGTATTACCCCCACATGACTGGGTTGTGTGGCCCGAAGGCGGGACCTGACAATGGTTGGCCGACCACTGCCAAGTCAAACAGTAGTCTGTAGGTCCGATGGGTCTACCCAGACTGGTCCGTACACCAGGGGCGATAACAGCACACTTCTTGAAAATAACCACATCGACCATCCAATCTCACACCACTCCATACAGCGGCGTTAACACAGATATCATGATCACGAGGACCATAGACACATAGCAACGGTACCGTGCAAGTGCTAGCCTAGACCAAGCCAACCTGGTTCTGATATCATATACATATACTAAAACCGTGATACATAAATATCTCATATCATTTATTTTCACATCAATCATATCATTTCACATATATACGTGTATCATGAAAATCATCGGCCCGTACGCTAGTATTACACATTTTATCATAGCTCGGCCCGTACGCCGGCAAATCACATGGCACAGTCCGTACGCTGGCAAACCATATAGCACGGCCCGTACGCCGGTAAATCACATAGCACAGTCCGTACGCTGGAAAATCACATAGCACAGCCCCGTACGCCGGCAAATCTCATCCATATAGCACGGCCTATACGCCGGCAAATCACGTATACATATAAAAATATCTCTGCCAGTACGCCGGTTTTCCATCAAAGAAATCCATATCGTCCCCATTCCTAAAAAAAAACAGTATTTCACAACATTTTTATACTCATGCCACACTAAACAAATTTTCTACATATTCAACATATCATCATTTAAACAGTATTTTCCAAATATAAATCATATATATAAATATATTTATTTTTCCTGAAACTAGATGCTACATATATATACATACATTTTCTCAAAACAAAACTAGCTTAGTTTATCCCCTTACCTGATTCCTGAAAAGGCCCTAAGAAAATCTTCCCTGTACCCACAAGGTTCTCAACTAAATACCCTGAAAATGAAAACTCGCAGAATTAAAGTTTAGTATTTTCGTACGTACAACATTTTCTATAACTACCACTAAGTCAAATTCGACTTAAAAAGTCTTACCTCAACTTAGGGATAATTCCCAACGCTCCCAATCAACACCCTGGAACTGAAAATTTCCAGTATTAAAGTTCAGTATTTTTACGCGTATATCACTTTTTTCAACTGTCAAAAATCCAAATATTGAATATAAAGCCTTACCTTGAATTTGGGATGAAATCCAACTTCGTTTCCCTGACGATCCGCTCCGGCAGACTTGTAGAGAACTTCGCCCGGAGCGTCGTGGTGGCTTTTGTTTGTCGATTCGGCGTAAAACTAGTCCGGAATCGAAGAGAGAGAGAGTCGTAGGAGAGAGAGAGTCGTAGGAGAGAGAGAGAGCACTTCCAAAAAAAAGATCTAAGCAAACTTCTTGAAGAAGCTTGCACACCATTTTGTATATATATATATATATATATATATATATATTAATATCATAATAATCATTAATTAAAGTAAAGCTTCTTGAAGAAGCTTTCACACTTATATATATATATATATATATACCTTTAACCTATATATTAATTGTATATCATAATAACTTACTTATATATATACACACACACACACACACACACACACACACACACACACACACACATATATATATATATATACATGCTTTAATATTTATGTATATATATATATATATATATTTGTTCCTTATCATACTATTCATTTTACTTGTTAATTTAATTAATTAATTTTATTTTATTCTTTTATTATTATTTTTTAAAATTTTATTTTTTTCCTGGTTACTACATTCCTCCCCCTGTAAAAGAATTTCATCCTCGAAATTTACTATTTCCGTAACTCGCCATCCTTTAATCAGGAAAAAGGGTCTACTCATTTTATTACCTACCCTCACTTATGGCGGAGGAATACCGTGGTTACATTTCGAGTCTTGGAAGATTACATATACAAAAGAAAACCATTCTCCCAAAACTAAAGTACTACACTATTCAACCATTACATGTACCTGCAACAGAAAACTACTTAACTATTTACATTTATTCACTCAGACTTCTTGAAATAAATGCGGATACCTCTGCTTCATCTGCTCCTCGGACTCCCAAGAAGCCTCTTCTATTGCATGATTCCTCCACAAGGCTTTTACTTGAGGAATCGTCCTGTTACGTAGCTCTTGCACTTTCCTATCCAGAATCTGTACTGGTACCTCCTCATATCCCAGTGAGTCACTAAGCTCCAACTCATCATAATTGATGACATGAGAAGGGTCTGGGACGTATTTCCTTAACATAGCAACATGAAATATGTTGTGAATCCTGGACAATACAGGTGGCAAAGCTAGCCTGTAGGCTACCGGTCCCACTTTATCTAGAATCTCAAATGGACCGATAAACGTAGGACTAAGTTTACCCTTCCTCCCAAATCGCATAACCCCTTTCATCGGAGCTATCTTCAAAAATACGTGATCACCTACGTCAAACTCTAAATTCCTGCGGCGATGGTCAGCATAACTCTTCTGTCGACTCTGAGCTGCACTGATCCTGTCCCTGATAAGACGAACTTTATCACACGCCTGCTGAACCAGCTCTGGCCCCACTACTCGCCGCTCACCCACTTCATCCCAAAACAAAGGAGAACGACATCTCTTACCGTACAGAGCCTCAAATGGTGCCATGCCAATGCTAGGCTGATAACTGTTATTATACTCAAATTCTACTAATGGCATGAACTGAGTCCAACTACCCCCAAAGTCTAGTACACACGTTCTGAGCATGTCCTCTAGTATCTGTATCGTCCTCTCAGTGTGCCTGTCTGACTGAGGATGGAATGCCGTACTAAACGATAACTGAGACCCC
Organism: Malania oleifera; assembly: GCF_029873635.1. NCBI lineage: Eukaryota > Viridiplantae > Streptophyta > Magnoliopsida > Santalales > Ximeniaceae > Malania > Malania oleifera. The sequence goes on from NC_080424.1 coordinate 109,929,109, forward strand.
AGAGCCTCCTGCAAACTCCTCCAAAATCGTGATGTGAATCGTGGGTCTCAATCCGACACAATAGATACAGGCACCCCATGAGAACGTACTATCTCCAGAATGTAAATCTCCGCTAAACGGCTGAGGGAGTAGCTGATCTTGATGGGAATAAAGTGGGCAGTCTTCGTCAATCGATCAACAATCACCCAGATGACATTATGACCATGTAACGCCGTCAGCAGTCCTGACACGAAGTCCATCGATATGTGATCCCATTTCCACTCTGGGATGAATAACGGCTGCAACTGCCCTGCCGGTCTCTGGTGCTCAGCCTTTACCTGCTGGCATATCAAACACTGCGCTACATACTCGGCAATCTCTCTCTTCATACCACTCCACCAGTATAACTCTCGCAGGTATCTGTACATCTTCGTACTACCGAGATGAACTGTATACAAAGATCTGTGAGCCTCCTCTAGAATAGTCTTCCTGATCTCAGTATCGGCAGGAACACATAATCTGGAACGGAACCGCAAAGCTCCGTCATCTGCGATACTGAACTCCTCCCCCTGCCCACTCTGTACTTTGTCTATCACCTCCACTAGCTCTGGATCTTCCTTCTGGGCAGCTTTAATTCTCTCCTGCAGGGTAGGCTGTACCACTAGGCTGGCAATACATACTGGGAGATCACTCTCCATCAACTCTATGCCGAGTCTCTCCAGATCCATTATGATCAGATGTTGGATCCCCATAGACGCCAACACTGGCTCCTTGGATTTCCTACTCAACGCATCAGCTACCACGTTTGCTTTCCCTGGGTGATAACTAATGGTACAATCAAAATCCTTAATCAGTTCCAACCACCTTCTCTGCCTCATATTCAGTTCTTTCTGCGTAAAGAAATACTTCAAACTTTTATGGTCAGAGAAGATCTCACACTGCTCACCGTACAGGTAATGCCTCCAAATCTTCAGTGCGTGTACCACTGCAGCCAACTCAAGATCATGGGTAGGGTAGTTCTTCTCATATTCTTTCAACTGCCTGGATGCATACGCCACTACCCTGCCATGCTGCATCAATACACAGCCAAGTCCTTTCAAGGACGCATCACTGTAAATGGTATACCCCTCACCCCCACATGGGATGATTAACACTGGTGCTGTGACTAGTCTCTGCTTCAGCTCCTGAAAACTCTGCTCACAACTATCGTCCCACTCAAATCTAACATTCTTCCTCGTTAGTCGTGTCAGGGGCCCTGACAAAGCTGAGAATCCCTTAACAAAACGACGGTAATAGCCTGCTAGCCCCAAGAAACTCTTGATCTCGTGGACATTTCTCGGTCTAGCCCAATTCACTACAGCCTCAATCTTGCTAGGATCCACAGAAATACCGTCTCCAGATACAGGAGCCCTGACAAAGCTGAGAATCCCTTAACAAAACGACAGTAATAGCCTGCTAGCCCCAAGAAACTCTTGATCTCGTGGACATTTCTCGGTCTAGCCCAATTCACTACAGCCTCAATCTTGCTAGGATCCACAGAAATACCGTCTCCAGATACAACATGCCCTAATAACACGACCTTCTCCAGGAAAAATTCACATTTATTGAACTTGGCGTACAACTTCTTTTCCCGAAGTGTTTGAAAAACCTGCCTCAAGTGCGTCTCATGCTCCTCATAGTTCCTAGAATAGACCAGTACATCATCAATAAAAACAACAACAAACTGGTCAAGGTATTGGTGGAAAACTCTATTCATCAAGTCCAAAAATACCGCAGGAGCATTCATCAAACCAAACGGCATCACTAGAAACTCGTAATGCCCATACCTAGTCCTGAAGGCCGTCTTTGAGACGTCTTCTGCTTTCACCTTCACCTGATGGTAGCCAAATCTGAGGTCAATCTTCGAATACACCCGTGTACCCTGGAGCTGGTCAAACAAATCATCGATACGGGGTAGAGGATACCTATTCTTGATTGTCACTTTATTTATCTCCCTATAGTCTATACACATCCTCATAGTCCCGTCTTTCTTTTTCACAAATAAAACTGGAGCTCCCCACGGAGATACACTGGGCCGTATGAAGCCCTTATCTAGCAGATCTTACAACTGATTCTTCAATTCTGCTAACTCCACTGGCGCCATTCGATAAGGTACTTTAGAAATCGGCGCTGTACCGGGAGGTAGATCAATAGAGAAATCCACCTCACGGTCGGGTGGCAAGCCTGGTAACTCATCTGGAAAAACATCCACAAACTCCTTCACTACAAGCGTGCTAGCAAGTTTCGACTCATTCTCTGACATCTCTTTCACAACCGCCACAAACTCCTGACAACCACTCAGCAGTAGTCTCCTGGCCTGAATAGCTGAAACTAGCTGAGGCGGGGATTGTACATGCGACCCTACAAACTTGAATTCTACTTCTCCCGGGGGTCTAAATATCACCTCTCGTGCACGACAATCTATGCTGGCAAAATTAGCTGCTAGCTAATCCATGCCAAATATAACGTCAAACCCATGCATGTCTAACACTATCAAATCAACAGACAATGTTTTCCCCTGAATCTCTACTGGGCAGTCGCGGAGTACCCTATCACACCTCACTACCGACCCAGTCGGTGTAGATACCAACAGTTCAACATCTAATGATTGTGTTTCAGCCTCACATAATTTAATACACCCCAAGGACACAAACGAGTGTGTAGCTCCTGAATCAAATAATGCAATAACTTTAAAAAAAGCATAATGACCATATCTGTCACCACGTCACCTGACGCCTCAGCCTCACTCGGCATCAGAGTAAACACCCTGGCTGGAGCTGTATTCCTCTGCTGGCCCCCCTGTGGTACCTGATAACCTCCCCGGTATGGTCTAGGAGCTGGAACTGCATCTGGTGGAGTAGGGCAGTCTCGTACCATGTGCCCCGATCTACCGCAGCGATAGCACATCGGAGCTGCATCTGGCGGGGTAGGACAATCTCGCACTATATGTCCCGATCTACCGCAGCGATAGCACACTACACCACCAGCTCGACACTCTCCCCAGTGCCTCCTACCACAAGTCTGACAAACTGGAGGACCCTGCCCTGTCTGCACCTGGCGTCCTCCCATCTTCTGTCTCCGCCCTCTACCATGATTACCTCTCCTCCACTGACCCGGCCTGTGACCCTGCTGGTAGCTTGTAAATGCAGATCTCTTCCTCTGTCCCGGCTCATCCGCATCAAGACGCTCACCAATCTCTTCCAAGGCCGCCCTGTCGACCAACTCAGCGAAGTCCTGGATCCGCAGCACCACCACCTGCCTAAATATACTCCGCCTCAAGCCTCTCTCAAACTGCCTCACCTTCTTCACCTCATCAGGAACAATGTATGGGGCAAATCGAGAGAGCTCGATAAAACATGCTGCATACTGCTGGATGGATAGCTGTCCCTGCTTCAGACTCAGGAACTCTTCTACCTTAGCCTCCCTTACAGTAGCTGAAAAATATCTGTCAAAGAACAGATCTTTAAACCGGTCCCATGTCATAGCTATTAGAGTCACCCTCTGCTGCTCTAATAGTCTCACCACAGTCCACCATCTCTCAGCCACTCCTGTCAATTTATAGGTGGCAAAGAGACCCTCTGTTCCTCAGTACATTGCAGCACAGCCAAGATTTTCTCAATCTCCTGCATCCAGTTCTCAGCGGCTACAGGATCAATTCCACCTGAGAACGCCGGAGGATTCATCTTTGTAAATTTCTCTATAGTGCACCCATGGCCTGTACATGGACCACTCTGTTCCCTCGAGCTCCTAGCAATCTCAGCCATAACCTGCTGAGCCACGCTACGTAATACCACATCAGAGTCGGTCCTAGCTGCACCTGATGGTCTTGCTCCATCACTGCCACTCGCATGGGCACTATTTCCTTCTGGATCCATCTTGGAAAATAGTAGTTGCAATTCAGTAATCCTATCCTCATAATTTACCCACCTATCCTCACCACTCATCTCAACATTTCTAAGTCATTGTTAATCCCCAGTCCTACATTCTAGGAACACAACCCGACAATAGCTTACTATGGTTTTCCTGAAATCGTCACCCCAGGAAAAACATAGAAACTACCACGGAAGCCCTCCCTTTAGACTGTAGAACAAAACCTCAAATCATTTCCTAAACTCTGGTATTGTTCCTGCTGCACTCTAAAGTCTACAGAACCTAGCAACCTAGGCTCTGATACCAACTGTAACGACCTGCTCCTTTTTCACATATATTTTTTTTTTATATAAATAAATTATCATCACATCATACATTCCAATTCAACAGGTCACAATCCACCTGGGCCCGTGGGCACCAGGGATATAACAAAACATACAGCAGAAGTCTACGCAGCAGAAAGTATAAAATCATATGCATCTCATCATAATGTGCATAACACATACCAGAGTCACTACAATTACTATCTCACAGTATATACATCTCAAAAATGAAATCTAGGGACACTCCCCACAAAACCTAACTGTCCTTACCAAAAACTTACCCTTCCAAAGAGGGCAAACAACTGATCTAGATCAGCGGGGCTTTTCCCGCTCTCCTATTAGGGGCTCCTGAAAAATGTATAAGATTTAGGGGTGAGACACCTCTCAGTAAGGGAAATAAACTAATACCAGTGTGTGGCAACATCAGTATTTTGTGTTCTACATATACCATACATAACATATTCAATACTGTTTATCAAATCTGGGAAAACATATGCATATCAAAACATGGCAGAACATACTGCATTTTCATAAACATTTCTCATCTCATATCATAATAATAATAACATAAAAACAATCCTGGTAGGTTAGCTGGCTGTTGTCATGTATTACCCCCACATGACTGGGTTGTGTGGCCTGAAGGCGGGACCTGACAATGGTTGGCCGACCACTGCCAAGTCAAATAGTAGTCTGTAGGTCTGATGGGTCTACCCAGACTGGTCCGTACACCAGGGGCGATAATAGCACACTTCTTGAAAATAACCACATCGACCATCCAATCTCACACCACTCCGTACAGTGGCGTTAACACAGATATCATGATCACGAGGACCATGGACACATAGCAACGGTACCGTGCAAGTGCTAGCCTAGACCAAGCCAACCAGGTTCTGATATCATATACATATACTAAAACTGTGATACATAAATATCTCATATCATTTATTTTCACATCAATCATATCATTTCGCATATATACGTGTATCATGAAAATCATCGGCCTGTACGCTGGTATTACACATTTTATCATAGCTCGGCCCGTACGCCGGCAAATCACATAGCACAGCCCATACGCTGGCAAACCACATAGCACGGCCCGTACGCCGGCAAATCACATAGCACAGCCCATACGCTGGCAAATCACATAACACGGCCCGTACGCCGGCAAATCTCATCCACATAGCACGGCCCATACGCTGGCAAATCACGTATACATATAAAAATATCTCGGCCCGTACGCCGGTTTTCCATCATAGAAATCCATATCGTCCCCATTCTAAAAAAAAAACAGTATTTCACAACATTTTTATACTCATGCCACACTAAACAAATTTTCTACATATTCAACATATCATCATTTAAACAGTATTTTCCAAATATAAATCATATATATAAATATATTTATTTTTCCTGAAACCAAATGCTATATATATATACATACATTTTCTCAAAACAAAACTAGCTTAGTTTATCCCCTTACCTGATTCTTGAAAAGCCCCTAAGAAAATCTTCCCCGTACCCACAAGGTTCTCAACTCAACACCTTGAAAATGAAAACTCGCAGAATTAAAGTTTAGTATTTTCGTACGTACAACATTTTCTATAACTACCACTAAGTCAAATTCGACTTAAAAAGTCTTACCTCAACTTAGGGATAATTCCCAACGCTCCCAATCAACACCCTGGAACTGAAAATTTTCAGTATTAAAGTTCAATATTTTACGCGTATATCACTTTCTTCAACTGTCAAAAATCCAAATATTGAATATAAAGCCTTACCTTGGATTTGGGATGAAATCCAACTTCGTTTCCCTGACGATTCGCTCCGGCAGACTTGTAGAGAACTTCGCCGGGAGCGTTGTGGTGGCTTCAGTTTGTCGATCCGGCGTAAAACTAGCCCGGAATCGAAGAGAGAGAGAGTCGTAGGAGAGAGAGAGAGAGCACTTCCAAAAAAAAGATCTAAGCAAGCTTCTTGAAGAAGCTTGCACACCATTTTGTATATATATATATATATATATATATATATATATATATATATATATTAATATCATAATAATCATTAATTAAAGTAAAGTTTCTTGAAGAAGCTTTCACACTTATATATATATATACCTTTAACCTATATATTAAATGTATATCATAATAACTTACTTATATATATATATATATACATACACACACACACACATATATATATATATACATGCTTTAATATTTATGTATATATATATATATATATATATATATATGTTCCTTATCATACTATTCATTTTACTTGTTAATTTAATTAATTAATTTTATTTTATTATTTTATTATTATTATTTTTTAAAAAATTTTATTTTTTTCCCGGTTACTACAAGTTCAGCGGAGCGGGTTTCTCGTGTGGTCGTCGTAGGCATAACCCCAAATTTGGGATAAGAGGATTATTAAGGGACTAATTATATTTAATTAGTGTTGATTTAGAAATGTTAGAATATTGAGCATCTGAGGTTGAAGTAGGATTTTTGAAATTTAGGGTCCGGGTGAGCATCACGGGTGTAATTTCGAGACCCCACAGGCATAGTTCAGAAAATCAAGTGAGGATGTTAAATATTAGTTTAAATGTTAACTTGGGGTATATGGAGCCTAGGGAAGAATATATGGGTATTATTTTGGGAAAATGAGTTAATTAATTTGGGAAAAATGCAAATTGCAGGATTTGAGTTTCGGGCGCCAAGGGCGTAGGATCTAGGTTTTAATGAGACTTTTAATAAGTCAGGTAAGGGGAATAAATTATAACAGTATTTTTAAAACTACCGTTTGAATTGATATGTGAAAATGAGCATATGGTATTTTTTTCTGTAAGTTATTATGATATAAATATCACATAAATTGTGTGACATTTGAGTAATATTAAATTTTGATATTTTGGAATATGAAATATGATTATAGAAATATTTTCTATAATACATGGGGAAATATGATAATATGATTTGTATTATTGAAAAGTGTGGAAATTCACTAAATGAGTTATATATATTATTATGAGAATGAAATGTATATATTGAGATGGGGAATTCTGAAACTATGAATATTGGAAATATTTATTGAGAAAGATTGAATAACGTGAAATGAGATATGTAAACATTATTATGAGATGAAATGAATATTGAATTGGTATAATATTATAAAATGATAAAATGTTATTGAAATGATGAAATGGGTTGTGAATGCTGAAATGAAAATACATTGCAATATTAATGCTGCAATGAACATGGAAATATGAATATTGAAATGAGTATATCGAAATGTGAATATGGAAAAATAAATGCTGAGTTGAAAATGTGAAAATGAGAATATTGCACGTAAATAATGCAATATAGAAATTGGCATGTAATGATTGAAATGAGAATATTGATTGTGAATATTAGGAAAATGTGAACATTGCAAAGTGCAACTGCTGCATAGGGGATCATTGAAATATGATTGATGAAATGCCAATATCGCATAATGATTGCGGGTATATGGTAATGATAACCCTGATGGATGGTTATGGAAACCCTAATGATGGGTTGTGATATTGAGCACGGTACCGTTGCTAGTGGTGTAGTGCAACCACATAGACTCTTGAAGCGTGTGGCGTGATAGTCGACTAAGCTATTTAGAAGAGTTGTTGTACCCCCTAAGTTCGGATCAGGGCTATAAGCCAGCCAGTTGTACTACAGACGCAAGATATGTGATATGATATTTTGATCTAACCGGGTCGGCTAACGGCGGTTAGATCCAGCCTTTGGGCAGCACAACCTTGGCCATGGGGGGAAGCATGGCATGGAAAGAAAGATCCTCAGAGTAGCCATGAGTTACATACGCGATGTTGGTACCAGATACCAAGGATACTCATGAGCCGTATAGTGAAATGGAAACGGAAAGTGAAAGAATGACAAAATGGGCTAAAATAAGAAATGAAAGAAATAATGGAAATTGAGAAATAGAGAATGATAAAATTGAGAAATGGATCCGTGTGAGTTAATAATACAAATAATTAAGGTGAAGTGAAATTCTCCGCCTGAGGGCTTACTGAGTAAGGTGAGTGCCCTGATAGGTATTAGATGTGGTCATACTTGACTACATAACGTGTTAGGGTAGAGGGAAGCTACCTGTATGGGCGGGTAGTCTTCCCTATTCTCAGGAACTTCGCGGGTAAATATGTATTGGAAATGATTGAATTTGAGAAATGGTTTTAAAGCTTATAAAAGTTTGTGTTGTATATCCATATGATTATGAGAATATGTTTATATGTGTATTTTTCTCAGACGAAATGTTGATTTGAAAAGTAAAGTGTGTTATACCTTAACTCATATGGCCACACACTGTAAATAATTTATTCCTTCTTACTGAGATGTGTCTCACCCAAATTATCTAAATTTTTTCGGGAACAGAGATAGGCTAGGCGATAGAGCTTCGAGACCATAGGGAGCTGAGACCCTGACACACAGGGTGAGTTTTGGACTAGGGAAGGTGTAATTCCCCTAAAGTTGAGTTGTTTTTGAGTATAAGATGGTAATATATATATATATACATATATATATATATATATGTATGTGGATACTCTGGGTATTGTATTTTGGTTCTTAAGTATATACTATCTTCCGCTGTTAGGTTGTTTAAATGAAATGACTTTTTACCTAGTACCCAATGCGGGTCGGGTCATAAGAGTGGTAACAGGGTTGTTGACGTGGCTGATTGGCGAATATAGTTGATGATGAGTGAATATTTATTATTGTTTTAAAAAAAATTTGTATGAAAATCGGGGCGTCACAGTTCAATAATAAATAAATTGTACGAAAATCGGGGCGTCACAACAAGCATCCATCAGGGTTCTCATTTCCACATTTCATCATTCACATTTTGTATCCACGTTTCAGTATTCACATTGCAGTGTTCTCATTGCAATACTCACATTTCCATATTCACAATTCCAGTATTTACATTTCAACATTCACATTACAGTATTCACATTGCAGTATTCACATTGCAATATTCATATTTTCATATTCACATTTCAGTATTCATATCTCATCTCATAATGGTATATATCACATTTCAATATTCTCATCATTTTCTATTTCTTTCTCATTTTTCAATACACATTCCATTCTCATAATAGTATATATATCTCATTTCGCGTATTTCGACATTTCAACTCATATGCCACACAATTTTATTTGATAATCGTATCATAATAATTTCAAGCAAAATATCATATTCTCATTTTCACGTATTAATTTAACCAGTATTTCTCAAAATATATGTTATAATTTATTCCCTTTACCTAACTTATTGAGAGGCCCGTTAAAACCCAAATCCTACACCCGTGGCGTCTAAAACTCAAAACCCTAAAATTCACATTTTTCACAGATCAATCAACTCATATCCCATAATATTCCTCATTTAACACTTCCTAGACCCTATATACTTCAAATAAATACTTAAACCCTAAAATACCTTACTTACCCTGATTTCGGAGTGGTGCCCAAGAACTCCAAACCAACAATCTGTTCCGGTTAAGTTGTAGAGAATCTCCCCATGAACGCCATGGTAGCTTTTGATCGTCAAAACGGGTTTAGACGGAGTGAAAATCGAAGAAAGAGAGTGTTGGAACCGTAAGGTAGAGAGAGAAAATGAGAGGAGAGAAGAGATTCACTGGAAAATGACGGAAGAGCTATTTATAGGTTAGGCTTCGTTGACGAGTTAAACTGATTCGTTAACGAGCCCACGAAGGCACGTCATCGACGAGGAGGCTAGCTCGTCGAGGAACCAAAAATTCTCTGAAATTCCCTAACTCTCGGTATCTTATCGTCGTTGAGACACATGTACTTCGTCGACGAGACCTAGAGGGACGTTCATCGACGAAGACCATTGGTTCGTCGACGAACCCCTACTGATCCCCTTTTTTTCCTTTTCCTTCTCTTTCATTTATTTTCTTTTATTAATTTAATTTTTCAGGTTTCTACAGCCCGCACTTACTTATCTGCTTGTGGTGTATGTTAAGTAATTGGGTAATTCACTTTGTTTAATTAAGTCACACATTAACTTGATAAGTTGATAAATAATGAATTGCTTGTCATCAAGGTTGTACATGTATGATTGTAAGTTTTCAATATTAGGACTTGAGTGACCTAGATTTTAAAATACCCAATTCACCCCCCCTCTTGGGATTACACCTAAATTAACAGACGTCATTAGATGGATGTTGGGAAGCATGAAACACATTACTATGCTTTCCTATCCCCTAGGGTTTCATCACAATCAGAGAACTAAATGTGCAAGAAAGTAAAGATATGATATTTAAATTTCAGAATTGAAATCAAAACATCGTAAATTGACAAGTATTGAAAATGGCATCAATTGAAGCACGAAGGTTTGTCACTAGCAAATGGGATTACAACTGAGAACCAACTACTCTGCGGATCCAATCGAAGCTGTCACAGGCCCTCGAAGAACCAAATCGGAACCAATAAAATCTATGTGGTAGCACTTGAAACCTGAATGTTGTCATAGGCCTTCAGAGAATCCGAATATGAACTAGACATAAAATTGAAAGAAATTAGTAAAACCTAATCTAAATGGCACCCAATGACACTCTAGGTTTGTCACTAACCAAAGAGGGGTCAAAGGGGAACCCTAATCAACATCAAAGTTCATCGATGAAGCTCTGTCTTCATCGACGAACCCCATCCGAATATTTTTCTTGGTTCGCTCGGTATTTCTTCATCGACGACGTTCTGAATTTCAGCGACGAAGAACTAAAGGGACTTCATCGACGAACATACTGCCTTCATCGATGAACCTTGCTGTAATTCCCTTTTTAACCTTTTCTCATTTATTTTTCTTATTTACGGGTTCGGGTCTCTACAATCTCCTCTCCTTATAAAAATTTCATCCTCAAAATTCACCAACCGTTATCAAGCACACTCTACCTTACGTCAAAGGCCTACAGAAAATTTGGCAGCTACCATAAAGCAGCTCTGGCTCAAATTTATTACCTACCCTCACTTATGGCGGAGGAATACCATGTTTATAACGTAAAACTTCGGGAGCTTACAATATACATACAAAACCCTCCTGAAGATCATATCTACTTACTAACATACTAAAATACATACATTCACTTACTTGACTAACTTATCCGTCCCTAAACAACTGAGCATACTTCTAATGTATCTCAGTTTCTAATTCCCATGAACCTTCTTCCACTGCATGGTTCTGCCACAATACCTTTACTAGCGGTATTTCCTTATTCCGTAACTCCTGAACTTTCAAATCTAATATCTGTACTGGTACCTCCTCATATGATAAGGCATCACTAATTTCTAAAGGTTTGTAAGTTAGCACGTGTGATGGATCTAACATGTATTTCCTTAGCACTGACATGTAGAACACGTTGTGAACTTTGGATAGTGCTTGGGGTAAAGCCACTCGATAAGCAACTGAACCTATCCTCTCTAGGGTCTTGAAAGGCCCAATATACCAAGGACCTAGCTTTCCTTTTTTTCTCGAACCTCATCACCCCTTTCATCAGAGCGATCCTAGGAATACCATACTTCCTACCTCGAACTCTAGCTCTCATCAGTGAGTATCAGCATAACTCTTCTACCGACTCAGAGCTGCCTTAATTCTCTCATTGATCAACTCGACCTTTGCAGAGGCATGCTGCATCAGTTCTGGACCCAATATCTACTGCTCACCTACCTGATCTTAGTACAACGGAGATCAACATCGACGACCATACAATGTCTCGTAAGGTGCCATCTCTATGCTGGCCTGGTAACTGTTGTTATACGCGAACTCAACCAACCATAGATACCGTATCCAACTATCATCAAAGTCCAATACACAAGCCCGCAACATATCCTTTAGTGTCTATATGGTCCTCTCAGATGGCCCATCCGTCTGCGGGTGGAAAGACTTACCGAATGTGAGTTGCGATCCTAAGGCATCCTGTTGACTCTTCCAGAAACAAGACATAAAAGGTGGATCTCAATCTAAAACAACAGAAATAGGAACACCGTGTAGTCATTCAATCTCCTACATGTACAACTTTGCCAGCTGATTTAGAGAATTGCTTACTCGGATTGGAATAAAATGTGCAGTCTTCATCAGTTGATCAACTATAACCCATATCATATTATGCCCATGCATCGCCGCAACTAACCCTATCACAAAATCCATCGAGATGTGCTCCCACTTCCACTTGGGGATATCAAGTGGCTGAAGTGGTCCTGTTGGCCTCTAATGCTCTGCCTTGACCTGCTAATATGTCAGGCACTGCTCTACGAAAAGGGCGATCTCTCTTTTCATGTTGGACCACCCTAAAGATTCCCTCAGATTCCAGTACATCTTCGTACTACAAGGATGTATGGTGTAAAGCAAACGATGTGCCTCCTCTAGAATGACTCGTTTAATTCCGACATTATTCGGTACATAAACCCTGTTGTGAAATCTCAATATCCCATCACCAGAGATACTGAAATCCGGCTTTAACCTACGCTAGACTCCTTCTATAACCTCAACTAGCTCTAGATCCTCTTTTGTGCTGCTCGGATTCTCTTCTGTAAGGTCGGATGTACCATAAAGCTAGCAAGAATAGCCTGATGATTTCCTTCCACTACTTCCAAGCCCAACCTTTCCAGGTCCATACAAATCTGATGCTGAACTCCCACTGCAGAGACTAACGCATTAACTGACTTTCGACTCAGAGCATCAGCTACCACATTTTTCTTTTTTAGGTGATAGCTAATGGTACAGTCATAGTCTTTTATCAACTCAAGCCACCTACACTATCTCATGTTTAGCTCTTTTTGGTGAAAATGTACTTAAGACTTTTATGATTAGTAGAAATCTCACACCTTTCGCCATATAGGTAGTGCCTCCAAATTTTCAATGCAAACACTACAACTGCCAATTCTATATCATATGTCGGGTAATTCTTCTCATACTCTTTGAGTTGACGAGAAGTGTAAGCAACTACTCTGCCCTGCTGCATTATGTTAGCTTTGGTGTATTCCCAAGAAGGGGGGTGAATTGGTATTTAAAATTTTTCTCAGTATTTACACAACCTAGGGTCTGTCTATGCAATTTCCAAATGTGCAGATAAATATGATGTGGAAATTAAATCATATGCATCATTCACATCATAACATACATGTGTGGTAAATATAAAGGGTAGAAATATAAACAGACACCTGATATGTTATCAGGGTTCAGCCAACTGTGCCTACGTCCTCGCCTCTAGCTCGCAAGCCCAATGATTCCACTAATGGTTCACTTAATGGGTGGAGCGGCACCTAATACAACTAGGTCAATTCAAGGGGCTGACCTCAATCAACATGCCTTAACAGAATGGCGCACCTAACTTTCCTAACCAGGTCTAAGCCAATCCGGGACTATTCTACAGGGCTAGTCTCCCTCTTCAGGCCTGTGCCTGGAAATACAACAGTATTTTTCTTAATCAAGTTGGTACAGTGATTGTGCTTTCATGTAAAGTAGATATGTACCCAAATATGTGCAGTATACTTAATCAATCACATACACATCAACAATGTAGGTAGATGTAAGCTTAGTGATGTGTATATATGTGCAAATAACACTCAACGAGATATGATCACAATAATGTTCAAGAGTGTTCTAAACAAGCAATACTTTGGAGTTTAAGCAAAGCACAAATCAATAGCACATCAGTATTCCAAAGATATCAATAAGATAATCAAACTAGTTCAAAAGAATTTTCCTCAATGAACTAAGCACAATACTAGTTTGAAAATTTTTTGCTTGTTTAAAAGAAATCTTTGCACAACCAAAATCCAAGCTATTGGACACTTGCAATAACAATGTAAATATCCTAAGCTTACTAGGTTATCCCAACACAAGATTTATAGTATGAAAATTTGTAGGATAAACCTAGGCTAAACTCCCCTAAAACATTATCTCAATCACATAAGCACACTGGGAGTATTAGCAATACTAGCAATCACAAGCACACTCACTAAGCTCTTACAATACCAAAATTTATCAAAGGAATGAGTATTTGACGGTATTTGAGTAAAGTGGGATTTTCAAATAAAAAAGATTTTTTGCTAATTATTTTTGGCTAATATATCTTTAATCCTCACAAATGAAACCATATACATAGGCCAAGACCAAAATATAACTGTTTAGGACCTATTAGGTATTTTTAGAAAAGTTCTAAAATGCTTAAGGAGTATTAACCCAAATTAACTCAATTTGCCGCACTTAAATTATTTTTAACCCGCCGAGATTTGGGTGGCTAAACCTAGGCTCGTTCGCCTGAACAGACACAATTATAAAAGCCATTTAAATCAATTCAGTAGCCCAAGTCTCAGTTCGGTGGCCCGAACAAAAGTTAGAAACATTTCTTCATAACTTCAGGTGCCCGGTGGCTCGAACTCGTGTGTTCGGTCGCTCGGGGTCTGATTTGAATGCAAAGGTTCGACAGCCTGAGTTGGTGAAAAGTAACCTTCTAAGGGTTCGGGCGCCTGAGGGCAATATGGTCATTTTGGGTTCAGTCGCCCGAAGCATGGTCAAACTGCTGACTTTCTAGCTGTTCAGGCACCCGAGGAGTTTCGAACTCCTAAGGTTCGGTCGCCTGACCTCTCATAATTATGCCCATTAAGTCCAATTTTTTAATTTAATTCCTCCCTTGATAATGTAAGTGATTATGGGGACTTTGTAGGAACCTAGGGTCTTTTCAAGTACGCCCAAAAGCCTGGTGTCGGTCGACTGAAGGGTGCCCTAAGGTCATTCGGTCTCTATGGTCAATCTATTGCATTTCTGAGCTTACAGAAACCTACATGCATAACATGCAGGGATTATTACAGACCATATCCTAATTACTATTATAGACCCAATAACATTACAACAATTAATAAATGTGTCGGGGTCTTCACTTCTCTTTAGGTTGCTGCATGCCATTAATATGATCTTCCTAATATAGTATTGCACACAAACTTGGCAAACGTTAAATACTAGAATATTTTTCATAATCAAAACAGGGTATGACCCATAAGGTCAACACATTAGAACACAGCCAAGACCCTTTTTAAAGGCGTCACTATAGATAACAAATTCGTCATCTCCGAATGGAATGGTTAGAACTGGAGTAGCAACCAGACGCCGTTTCAGCTCCTGAAATCTCAACTCACACTCATCAGCCCAATCATACCTCACGTTCTTCATCATGAGTCACGTCAAAGGACCTGCTAAACTAGAGAACCCTTTTACAAAACGACGGTAGTAACCGGCAAGACCTAGAAAACTTCTGACCTCCTGAATATTCTTCGGTCTCGTCCAATCCACTACTGCCTCTATCTTACTCAGATCCATTGATACACCTTCTTTGGACACTACGTGCCCTAGAAATGCAATCTGTTCCAGCCAGAACTTGCACTTCTTCAATTTAGCATATAACCTCTTATCCTTAAGCATTTGCAGTACCAATCTCAGATGAACTTCATGTTCTGCAACACTCCTAGAATACACTAGGATATCATCTATAAATATCATGACGAACCGGTCTAAATATTCGTGAAAGACCTTATTCATCAGATCCATAAATGCTGCAGGTGCATTAGTCAAATCAAAATGCATAACCATAAATTTGTAATGGCCATACCAGGTTCGAAATGTTGTCTTCCGAATGTCCTCTGCGTTCACCTTCAGCTAGTGATACCCCGATCATAGGTCGATCTTCGAGAAGATTTGCGTGCCCTGTAGCTGGTCAAACATATCATCGATTTTGGGTAACAGGTATTTGTTCTTTATCATTACCTTGTTAGGTTCTCTGTAGTCAATGCATATCCTCATCGAACCATCCTTCTTCTTCACAAATAACACAGGTTCTCCCCAAGGAGAAACACTCGGTTAAATGCACCCCTTATCTAGCAACTCCTAAAGTTGTTCTTTTAACTATCTCAATTCTGCTGGAGCCATACAGAATGGAGCTTTCGATATTTCCATCGTACCTGGAACCAAATCTATAACGAATTCCACTTCACGATCCAGAGGTAATCCTAGCAAGTCCTCTGGAAACACGTCAGGGAACTCACGCACTACAAGAATCGTCTCCAGTTTACGTTCTTTTGTTGGCGTGTCTTTCACAAATGCTAGATACCCTTGGCATCCTTTCATGAGTAATCTCCTAGCCTGCATAGCTGAAAGGATCCGTGGTGCAAAATGCACACACGACCCTAAGAACTTGAACTCCTGCTCCCCTAGCGGTCTAAACATCACCTCCCTCCTATGGTAATCGATACTGGCATAACTAGTAGATAACCAGTCCATCCCTAGGATGATATTGAAGTCATACATGTCAAACAAATAAGGCTAACTGGTAGTATCCTCTCCTGAATTTCTACTGGGAAATCACGGACTACTTTGCTACATACGACTACAAACCTAGATGGCATAACCACTACCAGTTCATAATATAACTGTTGCACCTCTAATCCACACAGTTTAACGAATCCTAGGGAGATGAAGGAATGCATTGCCCCAAAATCGAATAATATAACAACTTTATGAGAAAGCATGTAAATGATACCTATGACTACATCGTCAGCATTCTCTGTGTCGCCTGGAGTCAGGGAATACACCCTAGCCCGGGTTGTACCTCCCTGTTCACCACCACGTTGCTCCTGTGTATCTCCTCTGTATGGCTGTTGTGGGGTTCCTCTGTTTCCCTGCATGGGACAATCTCTTGCCTAATGTCCCTGCTTACCACACCGCATACAAGCCCCTGTAGTCCTCCAACACTGCTTAGAGTGCCTCTTACCACACGTAAGGCAACCATGATAGGATGTGGTCCTCTAAGATGTACCACTACTATTCTTCTTCCCGTTACCCTGCTTTGCCCTAGAAGAAGAACTGGGAGGCACTGGCCTCTTCTTCGGGACCTCGACCTCTGCGTCCTCCAATAGACTCTCCTCTGCTACAGTGGCTTTGTCTACTAGTGTAATAAGTCCAACAACTGCAAAATCATCGTCTGCCTTTGAATCTCCTTCTTCAGACCCCTCTAAAACTTCCAGGCCTTCATTGCCTCATCCGATATCATGAATGGAGCAAATCGGGATAGCTCATAGAATCTGGCAGCGTACTGTTGCACTGTCAGCGACTCCTGCGTCATGCTTATGAATTCCTCCATCTTTGCATTTTTTACTATAGCTGGAAAGTACCATTCAAAGAATAACTCTCTAAAATGGGCCCACGTCATCGCTACTGGTATCGGTCGGTGCTCCTCCATCTTCTTTACCGACACCCACCATCTCTTTGCCTCCCCTGACAACTTGAACGTTGCAAAGGTTACCTTCTACTTCTCTGTGCAGTTCAAAACATTCAAGATCTTCTCAATCTCTTGGATCCAATTCTCAGCTTGAATCGAATCTACACTTCCTATGAAAATTGAAGGCTTCAGCCTAATGAAATGATCAATAGAGCATCCCATCTCAGTTATGGGACAGTCTTGCCCCCTATTTGTTTACACCACCTCAACCATAAGCTGCTGTGTGAAATCCCGCAATACACTCATAGAGTCACTACCAGCCTCGTGGTCGGCACCCTTACTACTACTGCCTCCCACGTTGGCAGTATTGTCCCTAGATTCCATCTTGAAAAGCAATTGTGAACATCCATTAGAAGGGTAATAGCCTAAGTATCAACTAATACTACAATACTATAGACTCAATTCCCTAAATCCATATTCTTAATATTGACGTACTCCATTAATTTAACATTTTCATTCTAACTCAAGTTCCGCCCTTCTACTTGGAAACAAAACTGTCAATGGATTGCCGTGATTTTCTGAACCTTTCGATTGATCCAGAAAAACACAGAAGTCTGTCAATGGATTTCTATCTCCAGGTATACAAAGAAAAACTCAAATGTTTTACCCATAACCTAAACTCTGGTAAATTCTAATCTATAGAACCCAGCAACCTAAGTTCCGAGCATTTCCATAACCAGACAATATGAACCATATCACACTTTTGGCTCAATAACGCTCTGATACCAACTGTAACGCCCCGATCCGTTATACGGCCCCAGAGTGCTACTACACCTATATAATACGCCTATCTCTGGTAAACATACGTATACAACCTGCCCTGAATAAGGACGTATGGGTGTTTTATACTAATCTGTAATCTCATGCACAATGGAAAATATAAACATTCATATGGAATCTATAAGACAAACCAGAGTTTCTAACTAACTTATTTCATACATACATCCATACTTAAAACATAACCTGTTCTTACAATCCTTATTTCACACATACGTCCATACTTAAAACATAACATGTTCTTACAATCCCTAAAAGGACGTTTTGAACTGAGTCTATTACATATACAAAACACTTACGTAAGCTAAACACAATACGACCCTCCAAGTCCCTCTATCGACTAGGACTGACGTCCTACAAGATCTGAAAGAAAGGTTGTATGTTAGGGTGAGACACTTCTCTGTAAGGTGGAAGATATTACATCAGTATGTGACCATACATATCCAAACCAGTAGAAAGCAGTTACATATACATATAGCATATTCTCAATACTGTAATATAGAAGATATATAGACATAATTCCCATGATAGATGGTTTAGCATTATAACAAGTGAGAGTTCCCAAGGTTAGAGTAGAGTACATGCCCATACACTGTATTATCAAACCTTTGACTTTACCCATTTTTGTTTTCAAATCATAATTATGCATATTTAGAACACTGCCCTAGCTTAGATACAATAATAACAAATGCCAACACGTTCGACCCATTGGCTTTAGGTTATGCGATTTACTATAGTCCGACTAGTACCACCTGATCCATTAATCCACTAATGGCCACTCCAATATCCAGCAAACTATCTCGATACCCACACTGAAAATCATATGTGTGGTCACACTATATCTGTAAGAACCCGAACCGTGAGATGTGGGTTTATTATGTAAAAGAGGGGTAAAAATGGAATTCTTCAAACTTTGTCGACGAGGCCATAATTCGTCGACGAAGGTAGAAGGCTTCTCGTTGACGAAATTCAGAGGTTCGTCGACGAGGAAAAGCCGAGAGGCGAAAGATGGAAATATTAGGATTCGTTGACGAAATTTCTATTTCATTGATGAAATCCCTGAAGATTTCATCGAAGAGAAACACCAATTCGTCAACGAAATCCCCCGAGTCAAAGGTCTTTATAACGATATTTTGGGGTTGCTTTGGGGCTAAGTTTTCCAAACACTCTCTCTCTCTCTCTCTAGAACTCTCCCTACACTCTTTCTCTCTAGTTTTGTTTGCCGATCGTCGCCCGGTTCGTAAATCCAAAGTTACTGTGAGGATCAGTGAAGGATTCTCTACGTTTCTAGCGGATCGAAATCTCGTTTCGAGTGATCTCGGGTTTTAGGCTAAAATCGAGGTAAGGCTCGGTTTTCGATTCTGATTCAGTATATGTGTAGTAGTATGGATTGTAAGTATGTAATGTACTGTGATTTGTAGGTTTTGGAGTTTCGGTTCGTAGTTTTGGGGACCGTAGAGTTTGTAGTTGGAATTCGGGTTAAGGTAAGGGGATTCTATTTATATCAGTCCATTTTCAAAATCAGGATCGGTAAGCCTGTAGGCTACGATCGTATGTATGTTTTGGCTACTTATTTGGGGAAATCTATCGTGTAAAAATGTGGGATTTTTAAGTTACAGTTTTCGGGAAAATTGGGGATTTCGTGTATTATCTCTATTTTGTTCGGAAAAATATTGGTTGTATTAAAACTGTATTATTGAGGTGACCGTAATCCATATTTGCATAAACTATATACTTGAATTTGTAAATGATATGATTTGCCGTAAACCAAATAAGTGTGGTATGTATGGTTGTATGTATTTGTTCTAGGTATTTGTAAAATAGCTATGTGGCGGCTAATTATCGTACACTAAAATGTATAGGAACGTGAGTTCCAAAATGATTTTAGGGATTTTTAAAACAGTCATGTATCAGTTAACTACTATGGGCGAGAGTGGTTGGCTCTATATTCGGGGTGTGAAATATCACCAGTATATTCCGGCTGGTCACCGAAGGGTGTGTTCTACACCGTATGTAGCAATGTAATCACTATGGGCCTAGGTTGTCGCGGCGTAGTTGTGCATGTGGCAATGTAATCATGGTGAGACTGGGTGACCTTGTGTAGTTGCGTATGTGGCAATGTAATCACTGTGGGCCTGAGTCGTCACTTCGTAGTTGCGTGTGTAGTAATGTAATCGCTGTGAGATTAGGTGACCTTGTGTAGTTGCGTATGTAGCAATGTAATCACTATTGGGCCTGAGTTGTCGCATTGTAGTTGTGTATGTAGCAATGTAATCGATGTGAGACTAGGTGACCTTGTGTAGTTGCGTATGGAGCAATGTAATCACTATTGGTCCTCGATCGTCGCAACATAGTTGCGTATGTAGCAATGTAATCGCTGTGAGATGAGGTGACCTTGTGTAGTTGCGAACTAGTGTGACGACATTGACCGTATGTTTTGGGTATCGTATGTACTAGAATGGTTTTTGTGAAAATACTGGAACTGTATTGAACTGTTTGTATATGTATGAAATTGTATGGAAATTTTTCAAACTGTATCGTATTTTATTGTGTTATGAAGTATGTAAAATAACACTGGTATGCCACACACTGATATAAACTGCTTTCTTCCTTACTGAGAGGCGTCTCACCTCGAATGTACGTACAATATTTTTTCAGGTCCTTTAGGTAGCCGTAAGTAGGATCCTAGCGTCTGGAAGCAAGGATGTCATAACTACTGCCAGTACCTACTAGGTACGGGTTTTTGGTATCCAGGTTGTCGGGATGGTCTTTGTAGACACCTGGGGTATGTTGTGTATTAGGGGAATGTTTATCCTACATTGTATAGACTCTAGTATGATACTGTATATGTATAGAAAGACCGTATTCATCTATGTATTTTGATAAGTATGGACGTTTGTATGTATGTATATAGGGCATCTGTTCACCCTACGGGGTCAGACCCTCTTTTTATGTTGTATCATGTATGTTTTAATTAATACAGAGACAGGTTAGATTACTATTTTCACCCCTGGGTCCCATTTCCGGGTTTGGGGCGTGACAGTATCCAATATATATAAAGCAACGGAACCACGCTTCGCGTTGATCTTTTTAAGGCTCTCTTATAACAGTGAGCTTTTTAGGGCTCTCATATAACGGTGAGTTTTTTATGGCTTTGATATAATTGTGAGCTTTTTAAGGCTCTGATATAACAGTGAGCTTTTTAAGGCTCTAATAGTAACAAGCTGCGGTTTCCAAATATCATATATACAATTTACTGTAAAACGAATTAACTTGCTTTACTGTAACGACCCGAAATTTAAAATGAAATTTAGATAATAAAGAAATGGAAATGGAAACCGGAAACATAAGGAAGCAGTCGACGAACGCGAAATGACATTGAACTTTGGAAAGAATAATGGAAAAGGGGATCAGCAGGGCTTCGTCGACGAATACAGGGGATTCGTCGACGAAGGCTTAAGAAAATTCATCGACGAAGGATTGAATTTCGTCGATGAAGACTGAATTTTGTCGACGAAATTAATGAGAAGGGGATAAACTAAGCTAGTTCTTTTTGAAAATTGTATGTATATATTAATAGTACTCATTTTCAGGAAAATACATATGTTTATATATAAGATTTATATTTGAGAAAACCCTGTTGAAAATGATGATATGTTGAATACGTGGAAAACTTGTTTAGTGTGGCATGAGTATAAAATGTATGAGAAATTGATTTCTGGGAATGTGATTATGATACGGGTTTTTATGATGGAAAGCCGGCGTACAGGCTGAGATATTTTTATATATATGTGATTTGCCGGCGTACGGGCCGTGCTATGTGGCTATGTTTGCCAACGTACGGGCCGTGCTATGTGGATGAGATTTGCCAGCGTACGAGCTGTACTATGTGATTTGCTGGCATACGGGCCATGCTATGATAAAATGTGTAATACCGGCGTACAGGCCGATGATTTTCATGATATACGTATATATGTGAAATGATATGATTGATGTGAAAATTAATGATATGAGATATCCATGTATCACGATTTTAGTATATGTATATGATATCAGAACCTGGTTGGCTTGGTTTAGGCTAGCACTTGCACGGTACCGTTGCTATGTGTCCATGGTCTTTGTGATCATGATATTTGTGTTAACGCTGCTGTATGAAGTGATGTGAGATTGGATGGTCGATGTGGTTATTTTCAAGAAGTGTGCTGTTATCGCCCCTGGTGTACGGACCATTCTGGGTAGACCCATCGGACCTACAGACTAGACTATTGACTTGGCAGTGGTCGGCCAACCATTGTCAGGTCCCGCCTTCGGGCCACACAACCCAATCATATAGGGGTAATACATGACAACAGCCAGCTAACCTACCAGGATTGTTTTATGTTATTATTATTTTATGAGATTGAAATATGAATATGAAAATGCAGTATGTTCTGCCATGTTTTGATGATATATGTATGATTTTCCCAGATTTGATAAACAGTATTGAATATGTTATGTATGGTATATGTAGAATACAGAATACTCATGTTGTCATACACTGGTATTAGTTTATTTCCCTTACTGAGAGGTGTCTCACCCCTAAATCTTATTAACTTTTCAGGAGTCCCAGATAGGAGAGCGGGAAAAGCCCCGCTGATATAGAGCTGTTAGCTGCCCTTTTGAAGGGTGAGTTTTGTAGGGACAGTTAGATTTTGTGAGAAATGTCCCTAGGTTTTATTTTTGGGATGTATATATGGAAATACAGTGGATGTAGTAACTCTGATATATTGTGGTGTATGATATGATTAGATACATATTACTGTATGTTTTTTGATGCGTAGGCTTCTGCTATGTGATCTGATATATCCCTGGTACCCACGGGTCCAGGTGGATGGTGACCTGCTGAGCTGGAATGTGAGATGTGTGGTATTGATTTTATGATGATATTATTAAAAAAAATGTGGAAAAATGAGCAGGTCATGACATTTACATTCACAAATCACCTATACCGTTTCAATATTTTCACAAATTCATTCAATCGTATTGTGGTATAAACCAGCACACACCCTTTCGGTTTAACCCTTTTTATGTATATAGCTCGGTATATAACCAGCACCTGTTTTCCACATTTTTCAAATAACAAAATGGAACTGCAGTTCCCATAGTTCATGTACGTATTTAAATAGATTTACATATTCCATTTCATATCATATGTCATACTCATTTGATCAAAAATCCTCTATATAGTATATAACTCGATAAATAGCATTTAAATGAAAAACAAGGGGTTCAAGCATCTCCTACATTAAGATTAATCCGAAAAAAGAAGTTTTGAAAAGTTTGGAGATCATACGCCAAAACCCTTATTTTTACGAAAATCGTAAAATCGTAAAACCGGCATTTTTACCCGATGAAACTTTGAAAATAAGCAGTCAATATGTACATATAAACATAAGCTAACTTTTTAGCTGTTTAGTTTTCTAAAAATGACCGATGTAAACAAATCCCCTTACCTATTTCTGAATTTCAAAATATGAACTATACGGCCCCCAAAACAGTGAACCGGGTTCTCAAAACCTATAAATCGAAGAACAATACTTCAGTATTATTCAATCTACTATAGATCTACCGAAACAAAAATGAATTCAGATCCTTACCTCGATTTTTTGGACAATCCCGAAAATCTTCAAAACGACAATCTAACCTATTATAACTGTAGAGTTTCCTCCCTTGATCCATGTAGAAACTTCTGATTGTGGAAACAGACGACAAACGATGAAGGATCGTAGAGGGAGAGAGAGAGAGAGAGAACTTGCTGATTCTAAAGAGAGAGTGAGAGAGAACTTGCTGATTCTAAAAAGAGAGAGAGAGAGAGAGAGAGAGAGAGAGAGAGCTTTTAGGTTTTCTCTCTAGAGAGAGAGAGCTTTTAGGTTTTCTTCACCCTTAACCAACCAAAAATTATATTTATAGAGCCTTTGACCGAGTCAAATTCATCGACGAAGCGGCGCCTTCGTCGAAGAACCAGCCATTCAGTTTGTCGACGAAGCTCTACCTTCGTTGATGAACCCCATCTGGATATTTTTCTTCATTTGCTTGGTATTTCTTCATCGATGACATTCTGAATTTCGGCAATGAAGAACTGAAGGGACTTCATCGACAAACATACTGCCTTCATCGATAAACCCTACTATAATTCCCTTTTTACCCTTTTCTCATTTATTTTCCTTATTTACAGGTTCGGGTCTCTACATGATTGTTTCAAGAGAACTTCTACTTGAGAAGGTTCATACATCTGACAATGCAGTTGATATGCTGACGAAGCCAGTCACAATGGACAAGTTCAAGCATTGCTTGGACTTGATCAATGTCTCCAAGTACTAGACGGGAGATGACCCCAATTTACTATCTCAGGTGGAGCAGCGGTTATGCTTCTGTATTTTTTAAGTGGTGAATATTCGTCAAGGTGGAGATTATTGGGTTTGTGGCTCATATTTTGAGTGAAATGCATGCACCGAGAAAGTAACATGAAGTGAGGAACAAGAGAGAAGTATGTAGGATAAAAACCAGCAACGGTTTGCTCGACGGTTTCAGAGTTGAGGGATAACCATCGATGGTTTGAGTCAAACTGTCGACGGTTTTGTTTGACTTAAGTTACGATTTTTGAATTTGGAGATCAAAAGATTGGGGGGATATGAGGATTTTCCTCCGGGGATTGCTATATGGATGATTTAGATAGGTTTTAAGGTTCCTGTACGCTTAGGGTTCGTATATAATCATATTTTATAACCCTAGTTGTAAGTTAGACATCATTGATAGTGAAAATTCGATTGTTGCTCCTGTGGACATAGGCACATTGTCAAACCATGTAAATCTTGTGTCTTTGATTATTGCTTTCGTTGATTCTCTTGGTGAGTGATTGCTTCTTTCGTATTGTTCATCATTAAGTGATTGCATTGCTTGTTTCGTGACTGTTTCGAATTTGTATGAGGTTTCTGCTATGCACGTGTATCAATAAAAAAAATTAGACAATTATGGGCTTGCATAACAGCAAATATTATTTTAAAAGATCCCTAATATAATAAAAATATTTCAATTCATAGAAATGTATTTGATGCACGCTTAAATCAAATGCCTTTGCACATCACTAGTGTAACGACCCGAAAATCTATACCTTTTTTTTTTTCAATTAAACTTTACTATATACTTCAATTTACTTTGATACCCTTGGATTATCTACTATAACATCTCAGGCCCTAAATGAGCACTGAGGAAACCTTGTTCAATTTT
Source organism: Malania oleifera (assembly GCF_029873635.1). Lineage (NCBI taxonomy): Eukaryota > Viridiplantae > Streptophyta > Magnoliopsida > Santalales > Ximeniaceae > Malania > Malania oleifera. Next base: position 109,954,699 of record NC_080424.1, read on the forward strand.
GCACACCTTCGCAGCGGGAAAACATTAAACTGTACATCCATATTTACAATACCATAATGCAATAATTTCCTAAAATATACATGCACTAGAACACATCTCCCAGTAACATCCAACAAAACCCTAGAAAACTACCCAAAACACATCTCCCTGAAAACACTTACCCCACAACCATGGCAGTGCAACAATCCCTTTAACGGCAAGCCTAATTTGCTCGTCTAATTGGATCACCTAAAAAATATTAAATCACTGGGATGAGACAACGCTTAGTAAGAGGAAATATGCTATTACTAGTATGTGGCAACTGAGTTCCATAAATAGTATACTGATAAATATCTGAAAATGTAAAAGCTGATAAAACTATATACAATACAGCTTGCATCTACCATAGTTTAAAAATACAACTGTAATATATGAGTTTTCTACTTTTCATACTTCTAGTATCATAATATATATCTTCTGATATTCTGTAAATTTGTATACATATACATAACTGTCATAATTACTCTGGAAAACTATACTTCATGATTTAACCCCTCATGATAGGTTTGTGCGGCCCGTAGACAGGACTTAACTCTGGTTGGCCCACCAGGGTAAGTCAACTATAATTCTACCAATCCTTAACCCAGCCATCTGCAATCCCTCCAAGGCACGGTACTGGTATCTACCTCATTAAACCAGCCACCTCATCCCAGTCTTCTGGGGAGCCTGCAATCCATCTAAGCATAGTTGATGGTATCCTCCACACGCTATTTAAGATGTGTGGTTGAACTCTAATATGTAATAATAACGGTACTATGCCCTACTGATATCTGAACTGATTCATCAAGGTCTGATACTGTATAATACTATATTCTATATATACATCTTACTATTTCATAATGATTCCAAAATAACCATAACATCGAAAACCGTTATAAAATTACTGTAATATTTGAACTGTAACAACTGTAATAATTGAGCTGTAATACCTGAACTGTATAAACTGTATATCATAGTGTTATGGTTTTAACATTTTCGAAGATCATGATAATCTGTAAATGCTATAAAATATCTATCTGTATATATACTGCAATTCATAATTCTGTATAATCTGATATAACATATCTCTGCATGAATACTGTAAATCATAGTAATCTGAAAACTATAGAATTTCTGTACTAATCTATTTATGTCTCATGCCACGCAACTTAAATAAATAAATATTTCATATCCTGAAAACTATATCTTTTAATATACAAATAATTTGCATACTGGATAATAATCTGAAAAACATATAATTTACTGATAAACATTCTAACATTCCTAGCATAGCATATTTCCCTTACCTATCTGACTGGGAGACTTGCCTCCAATTCAACCCTCACACCCTCAGCGTATCAACCTCAAAATCCTGTAGTTACATATATACAAATCCCCAATAAAACACCGAATTTCCCAGAAAATCATCATAATCACATTTCTTGAATCTGCCTATTCGTAATTTCCTAAACTATAATTTACCTGAGTTTTTGGAAAATTAACTGCTGAGGTCCTCAACCCATGCCTACAAGGTCCCAAAAACACCTTGATCCTGAAATCATGACACCCTAATTTTATTTCACAAACACCATTATATTCTCATACAACACAAAATTTGGGCTCAGATAAACCTGGTGATACTTGAAATACCAAAATAATCTACTTACCCTAAAATTGAGATGCTGCCCAAACTTCTCAAATCAACATTCTGCTCCAACTAGGTTGTAGAGAATCTCCCTAGGATCACCGTGGTAGCTTTTGATCATCGAATCGGGGATAAACAGAGCCAAAAATCTAGAGAGAAGGGAAAGAAACCGAGTTTTAGAGAGAGAGAAAAGAGAGAAACTGATTTTTTCGTCAAAAAATATGATTTTTGAGCTTATATAGATGGCTGACCGTGTGGCTTCGTCGATGAGCCACGTCACCTCCTTGATGAGGCCAAGAAGGGAGTTCATCGATGAACACATAACCCTCGTTGACGAATTTCAGGTCCTGAAATCAACCCTCTCGGTAAGTTCTCATCGACGAGACACGTGTCCACGTCGATGAGCCCAGCGTCCGTCGACGAGACCCTACTAAGTCCTCCTTTGAAATTTCCTTCTCTCTCCTTCCCTTTTATTATTTAATTTCTATAATTCCCTGGGTCTCTACAATTGGCACGTGAGGCAACTACTTTCACAGTTCACTTTTACCAACCAATTTTCATAGTTCATCTATTATTATTTTAGATGTTTGGTATGATCATATTTTATTGGGTTAATTTTCCAACATGCATACTCCATTAAATCCCCCATGCAAAAAGTGCTACCCCAAATGGCATTTTTAAATTAAAAAACACTATTTGGAGTAGCATCCAACATTTTCCAGGACGCATCAATCTGGGAAATAAAGTTTCACCTAAATTTTTCTCAAATATTTTTAGTTAAAATAAATTTAAATTGAGAAAAAGCTCGGTGTTAGCCCTCTTTCATGGCAACATCGGCAAGCCCTGACAAGGTTATGTTAGCGATTGGGGCTTCTGATTGAAGATGTAGAATGGGATAGGTTTTTGTGTTGTATTGGTTCGACTCATACATGACTCTGGTTCTCACCACTTTGCACAAGCTCTTATGAAATTGGATAGGTTTTTGGGTTGTACCGGTTCGACCCATACATGACTCCGATTTGCACAGGTTCTAATGGAATTAGATAGGTTTTCATTGTACCCGTACATGACTCTAATTCTCCCTTATTTGCATAGGTTCTCATCGAATCGTCTAATTTTTCATCAGGTTCTTTTATTTTCAGGTTTTAGTAGTCAACCAGACCCGACCAGCGTCTGATTTCGATCAAACCAGATCAGACTGATTGGTTTAGTCCAGGTTTCAAAACCATGTTGATTATAAAAAAGTGAAAATATATCAAATTAATAAACAAAATTGATTTCACATATTTTATTTATATCAAAATAATTTTTATTTTATTTTTTATAGTATTTGATATAGAAAGAATGCATAAAAAATGAATTTCTTTCTTATTTTTCTTTCCTTTGTTTTCTAAATGAAATTTTTTATCCAAATTGATTTTTTGAGTCTCCCCTTTTTTCGATTACAATTTTTTTAAAAGAATAACTTGATGAAAATAAAATAATAAAATATTTATTAAAAAACTATCACTTTTATTATTAGATTGTTATTTTTTGATTGCCATGATCATTTTTTGTTTGCACAAAAGATAATACAAAACTTTGAAGATGCCTTAGATTAAAAATAATAATTTTTCATGTTAAAAATATATAATCTTGTTTTTTTTTTTCATGAAACTTGACATGAACTGCTTGACATGTCAAGATTAAATAGTTACAATAGTATTGTTTACTTAAAAAATAAAATACCTATTTTTTTAGAATAATTTTTAAAAAGATAAAAGAAAATTAGTTTAGTAAAGGGAAAAAAATTATTTTTAAATTATTACTTTTTAAATAAAGCAAAATTTTCCTTTCTTTAAGTGTTAAAATATTTGTATATGAAAAGTTTAAAAGATGAACTCATGTTTTGCAAATTCTTGTATGAATAAATGTAAAAAAATTTCACACTAGCAAAGGCTAAAATGTTTATCAAAATTTGTAAAACATGTATATTTATGTGGATGACTATCTAAATAATAAGTTACAACATTGGGTATGCCCACATAATGGTTGATTATGTGGTTAACCTTTGGGATGCTAATGTATTTGCCTATATAAAGATATGCTTTACAACAAAATGAGATAATAAGATGATTAGTGACATCTAGTTCCTGCAGAACTAGACTGTTGAATTTCTATAACTTCGAACTTTTTTGTATTTCTCTTTATTTCATTTACAATACGTTATCAGTATGATCAAGTCTCTAATGGTATAATAAGTTTCGTTGGTATTATTCTAAGGTAAGAATATTGTTTCCTTTAACATTTGTTATCTATATAACTTTAATTTTTCGTCAAATTATATTTGAATGTTAACTATATCTCTTATCATGAATACGTGTCCTTAAATATTTTTATGTTGGGATATATGTGAGAATAACATTTCTATTTAATATTTACCTAATTTTGAATTTTTATTTATTTTCAAAGTGACTTTATGATGTCAAACCTCACAAAACTTGAATTCGTTGCCCTTGATATTTTTGGAAGAAATTATCTGCCTTGGGTACTTGATGCTGAGATTCACCTTAATGCTATGAATCTTAGAAGTACAATTGAAGAAGGAAATCAAGCATCCTTGCAGGATCGAGCAAAGATAATGATTTTCCTTTGACACCATTTACACGAAAAATTGAAAATTGAGTACCTTACTATTAAGGATCCATTAGTCATTTGGAACAACTTAAAGTAGAGATATGAACATCAAAAAATGATAATTCTTTCAAAAGCTCGATATAATTGAATACACTTACGACTACAAGATTTTAAAACTGTAAGTGAATATATTTCAGTCTTGTTCAAAATTAGCTCTTAATTGAAGTTATGTGGAGAAAAAATTACCGATGATGATATGTTAGAAAAAACATATTCGACTTTTTATGCCTCGAATATGCTCCTGCAGTAGCAATATCGAGAGCGTAGATTTACAAAATATTTTGAGCAAATTTCTTGTTTACTTGTGGCTGAACAAAATAATGAGCCTTTTGTTGAAAAATCATCAATCTCGTTCAACTGGCTCAACATCATTCCCTGAAGTGAATGTAGCTTTTTCTCAAGGTCATGGACGAGGTTGTGGTAGTAAAAGGGGGCGTGGTAGGAAAAATTGTTGGACTCGTGATGATCATCTTTCAAAGTTTGAAAGCAAATGTGTTGAAAATACTCTAAGGAAATGGGCAAAGAATAAAGAAAGCTCTAAACAAAATAACAAAGTGTAAAATAAAGATAATATTTGCTATAGGTGTGGAACAAAAGGTCATTGGTCTCGAATATGTCGCACTCCTAAACACCTAGTTGATCCTTACAAGGCATCGTTAAAATGAAAAGGGAAAAATACTGAAGTGAATTTGTCTGAACCCATTGATGCTAAGTATGAGTCTCCTTTGGATGTTGATTTTGATGTTTCTGATTTTTTTTTTAGGATCCTAGTGGCAAAATTGATCATTTGATTGAGGATGGAAATATCTACTATTAAATTATCTTCATGTTTATGTTATTTTAAAAAATTAACTTATGTAACATATAATATGTTTGGTAGCATTTTGTTATCTTTCCTAATTCTTAAATTTTACTTTTCATTTACTAAATCATACAAAATAAACTTGATTAAATGGAGGATGACATGTGTTTGGTGGACAGTGGCACGACTCACACAATTCTTCGTGTTAAAAAATATTTCTTACAATTAACATTAATTGAAATTAATATTAATACAATATCTGGCTCTGCAAATGTAATAGAGGGTTATGGAAGATTCACATTATGTTTTCAAATGAGACAAAATTGTATAATGATGATGCGTTGTATTCTAATAGATTCCGAAAAAATCTACTAAGTTTTAAAAATATACGTCGCAATGGATATCATGTTGAAACCAAAAATGGAGGAGATATGGAATATCTTTTTATTACATCTACAATTTCAAACCAGAAGATCATATTAGAAAAATTTTCAAGTTTTCATCTAACCTATATTTCACAAAAATAAGGATGGTTGAATCAAATTTTATGCACCGGAAGTGCTCCGAGCGTAAAAGTTTTATACTTTGGCATAATTGTCTTGGCCATCCTGGTTCAACTATGATGCTACGAATCATTGAAAATACACATGAACATCCATTAAAAGATCAAAAAGTTCTTTTACCTGGTGATTATTTTTGTACTTCTTATGCTTAAGGAAAACTGCTTATTAGACCTTCTCCATCTAAATTATCTTTAGAGTCTCCATCTTTTTTGCAAAGAATACAAGGAGATATTTGTGGTCCAATCCATCCATCTTGCGAACCATTTCGATATTTCATGGTTTTAATTGATGCTTCCACTCGATGGTCACATGTTTGTTTACTTTCAACTCGTAATGTTGTTTTTGCTAAATTTCTTGCTCAAATAATAAAGTTAAGATCAAGTTTTTTTGATCATCCTATTCAAACTGTCCGTTTAGATAATGCAGGTGAATTTTCTTAAAAAGTATTTTATGACTATTGCATGTCAATAGGAATAAGTGTTGAACACTCTATTGCACATTCATACACAAAATGGTTTAGCGGAATCCTTCATTAAGCATTTACAATTTATTGTTAGACCTATGCTTATGTGATCAAAGCTTCCTGCCTCTGCTTGGGGTCATGCTATAGTGCATGCTGCGTCTTTGATTAGAATTAGACCAACTGCATATCACAACTTTTCTCCTTCACAACTTGTGTTTAACAACCAACCTAATATATCTCATCTTATAATTTTTGGTTGCACTGTATATGTTCCTATTGCACCTGCACAACGAAGTAAGATGGGACCACAGCGTTGGCTTGGTATTTATGTTGGTTTTGATTCTCCTTCTATCATTAAATATCTTGAACCACTAGTGGGTGATATTTTTAGAGTAAGATTTCTAGATTGTCAATTTAATGAATCAGTTTTACCACCATTAGGAGAAGGAAAAGGTAAAGGATTAAAAACACAAGAAATTTGTAAGAACCCGAACTGTGATAACTGGATTTAAATATTAAAAGAGGGGCAAAATTGGAATTTACCAGGCTTCATCGACGAAGCTAGATTTCGTCGATGAAGTGTGTGCTTTTCTCGTTGACGAAATTCAGAGCCTCATCAATGTAAAAAAGCCGAGAGGTCTTAGAATTTGGAAATATCAGACTTCGTCGACGAGGCCACCAATTCGTCGACGAAATCAGTGAAAGATTCGTCGACGAAGGTTCCATTTCGTCGACGAAATTGGGCCGGGTCAAAGGGCTATAAAAGGAAATTTCTATTACTTCTTCATTAAGTGAACTCAATCTCATCTCTCTCTCTCTCTCTCTCTCTCTCTCTCTCTCTCTCTAAACTCTCTCTCTCTCTCTCTAGATTTCTTCACAGATCATTGCTAGGATCGGGAAACTGAAGTTACCACGAGGATCGTGGAAGGATTCTCTACAACTTCTACGGATCGAAATCTCGTTTCTGAGGTTTTTGGGTTTTGGCGAAAAATCAAGGTAAGGCTCGGTTTTCATTTCTGATCTGGTAGTTTTGTAGAGGATGGTCTTGTGAGTATATTCTGTACTGTGATTTGTAAGTTTTGGAACTCGGTTCGCTGTTTAGGAGCCTTGGAGTTTGGGATTTGTTATACAGGGTTAAGGTAAAGGGAAACTGTGTTATATTGGTTATTTTTTAAATCGAACTCGATGGAACTGTGATCCATGGTCCTGTGTGTGTTTTGGTTAATCATTTGGGAGAATCTAATGGGGAAAACTATGGATTTTTCATTATTACAGTTTTGGGAAAAAGGGGGCGATGGGCTGAATCCCGGGTTTTGTTGAAAATCGAGTATATGTGTGATTTATACTGTGATATTGGGATAGCCGTGCCTTGACTTTGTTTAAACTGTATTTTTTTAGAAAATCATGATTTAGATTATCAAATGAGTGTGGTTTGTTTGGTTATATGAGCATGCATGTGTGTGTGATATGCGAAATTGCTAATGGGACTGCGATTCCAATGATTCCAGGGACTGAGAGTGACTGGCTCTATATCCGAGGGCGTGTGTTTATTGCTTGCCACATAGGCAAGAATGACTGGCTCTATATTCGAGGGCGTGAGCCTATTCCGACAGATCAGGCCGAAGGGTGTGGATCCACCAGTTAGCGTCGGTACGATGCCATGGGAGTCGAGGACTAGCCATGTGCCAGTGGCGCCATGCTTCATGGGTTGGCTACGGGCTAACGCCGGAATGCCGGACCGGCTTCAGGTCGATGGGCGTGACGATACCAAGTTATTGATCATGTGTGTGTATTGTGACGGGGCTACGTATAAATGGCTGTTGTATATGTGCGTGAACGCACTGTGTAAATTAATACTGGATTTGCATTAAACTGCGTGTATGTTGCATCATGATAACACTCAAATGTCACATACCGATATAACTTGTGTTCTTCCTTACTGAAAGGTGTCTCACCCCTATTGTACGTACATTTTTACAGGTCCTTCGAGTAACCGGAACTAGCGTCCTGGTGTAGGGAGCGTAGTGGCCGGTGTACTACGTTAGCGCTTGGGTAAGTGCTAGGACTGTAGTTTTTGTTGGGTTGCCATTTTGTGTTGTATCTGGGCACCTAGTTTGTACATTTGGATAGAGTTGTGTTTGGTTCGTGTATAGACTCTAGTATGGTATTGCTTATGTTGATATAGAATGACTTTTTCTGCTACGTATATGTTTGTGATTGGATGTGTTTAGGGTGCTTGGGAGCCCCATTGGGTCGGACCCTCATCCAATGTACTGTATCTGTGATGATTTGTATGATACAGGGACAGGTTTGGTTACATTCTCACCTCTGGGTCCCATTTCGGGGTTCGAGGCATGATAAAATTTGTTAGAACACACCAACTTTGTCTAATCTTGATACGCGCACAAATCAATGTGAATTTGAAGTTTAAAGAATAATTCATTTGCAAAATGCTACAAATCAATTGCTAGATGTTTTTGCAAATACCAAAAGAGTCACTCAATCACATTTTTCAGCAGTAAATATTCCTGCTAGATTGATTGTTCCTAAAGAACACTCAATGGGAATAACAGCTAATGAATCTAAAGTGCGCCAAAAGCGTGGTAGACCAATTGGTGCAAAAGATACTGTTCCTCAAAAGAAAAAGGAAATGAATAAAAGTGACACTCTAAAAGAGTTCATTAACACTCAAGAAGAGATTAAAAGAAATATAGATCAACAATCCCATATTTGCACAGAAGCAACACCAAAAGTGGTTCTGGTACTAGAAAATTATGAGATCTCACTAAAATTTGGAAATATGCGATTGTTTCAGAAATTATTAATGATAATGAGCCCGAGCCTCAAACTTTAGAAGAATGTCGATATCAAAATAATTGGCCAAAATAGAAAGAAGCAATACAAGCTGAGTTAGACTAATTAGCCAAACGTAAGGTATTTGGACCAGTAGTCCAAACACTTGAGAATGTCAAACATGTTGGGTATAAATGAGTTTTTGTACGTAAAAAAATGAAATGAATGAAATTGTGAGATACAAGGCGCGTCGTGTAGCACAAGGTTTCTCCCAAAGGTCTAGTATAGATTATAATGAAACCTATTCCCCGGTTATGGATGCAGTTCCTTTCAGATTTTTGATTAATTTAACGGTTTCTGAATGACTCGACATACACCTCATGGACGTAGTAACAACTTACTTGTATGATTCATTGGATAATGACATATATATATATATATATGAAAATCCCTGAAAGATTTCAAATGCTTGAAGCGTATAAACCAAAACAACGACAAATGTATTCTATTAAATTATAAAGATTGTTGTATGGATTGAAGCAATCTGGACGAATGTGGTACAATCGTCTAAGTGAATATGTGTTGAAAATTGGATATAAAAATAATCTTATATGTCCTTGTGTTTTCATTAAGAAGATAAATTTTGGATTTGCTATAATCGTAGTTTATGTTGATGACATAAACATAGTAGGAACTCCAAAAGAGATCTCAACGACTGCTGACTACTTAATGAAAGAATTTGAGATGAAGGATCTTGGGAAGACAAAATTTTACCTTGATTTTTAATTTGAATATTTAACAAGTGGAATTCATATTCATCAATCATCTTATATAGAAAAAATCTTGAAGCAATTTTATATGGATAAATCTTATCCATTAAGTCCCTCGATGGTTGTTTGTTCACTTGATGTGAAAAAAGATTTTTTTCGTCCTCGAGAAGATGATGAAGAAATCCTTGGTCTTGAAGTACCCTATCTTAGTGCAATAGGAGCACTCTTGTATCTTGCAAATTGCACTAGACCAGATATAGCTTTTGGGGGTAAATTTACTAGTAAGGTTTAGTTCTAAACCAACTTAGAAACATTGGAACGGAGTAAAACATGTTCTTCGTTATCTTGCGGCACATCTTATATGAGTTTGTTTTACCCAAAGGGAGTAAAGTCTATGTTAAGAGGATATGCTGATACATGATATCTTTCTAATCCTCATAAAACTTGATCACAAACAAGTTATATTTTCACATGTGATGATGCTACTATCTTATGGCGATCTGTAAAGCAAACGATCATTGCTATCTCTTCAAACCATTTAGAAATATAGGCAGTTCACGAAGCAAGTCGTGAATGTGTATGGTTAAGAACTATAATCCAGCACATTAAAAGGACAAATGGATTATCATTGGAGAATGACACGCCAACAATATTGTACGAGGACAATGCATCATGTATTGCACAAATCAAATGTGGCTACATAAAATGTGATAGAACTAAACATATTTCACCAAAATTCTTTTACACTTATGAACTTCTGAAGAAAGGAAATGTTGACATTTGTAAAATTCGTTCAAGTGTCAACTCAGCAGATCTATTCACAAAAGTATTCTCAACTTCAATTTTTCAATAAGTATGTATATAACATTGAAATGCGACAACTTAAGGATATTTCTTAATTGATTGTATTTTTTAGAGAAAGTATGAATATTGTACTTTTTTTTTTTTTGTTAAGGTTTTGTCCCATAGGGTTTTCCTTAGTAAAGGTTCTAACAAGACATATTCATAGTGTATAGTGGGAAAGTATTATAAAATATGTATATTTATATGAAAGATTATCTAGATAATCGGTTACAATTTTTGGTATGTCCAAATAATGATTCATTATGTGATTAACCTTTGAGATGACAATATATTTATCTATATAAGGACATATTTTATAATAAAATGAGATAATAAAATGATTAATAACAACTTTATTTCATTTAGAATATAGGGTCATAATTCATGGAAGGTGGGCACAGAAATTTAGATGCTGCAAAACCCTTTTAAAATACCATACAACCCGCTTGATCTTTGTTTGTTCAACTCATTTAATTTTAAAATTGATTTCGAATTTTCCGGCGGTAAAGTGTGACAAGTAACCACGTAAGCTGAGTAAGCAAAACTCTAATAAAGGAAGTTGTTTTGAATTTGGGTGAAACTGTAGTGAAAGAGGCTTTGACGCATGAGGTGTGTCGGCGGGGCGCTGCTCATTCCACAAACTTTTTGAAAAGAAAAAACAAAATGAGTGGCAGAGAGAGAGAGAGAGAGATGGCCCCTTATTTATGACCTTTTTGACATGCATATGGTTTAGACTAGTTTAGCTTCTTCTTCTTTTGTTTACTTATCATTATTATTATTATTATTATTATTCATTCATTCATTTATTTATTTATTTCATCATCTGCCTCTGGCTCAATGTGTGTCGGCAGACTGTAATTTTCTCACCCAGCAATTATTTGCTGATGACAGTATTATTTGATTATTTATTTGCTTATAAATTTTCCACACAAATATTAAGCTAGATCAAGAAGCCCGTTGATTTCTTACCCTTTTTTTTTGTTTCTGTAAAAGTATTGACCGAAGGTGGGTAGGCTTTGAGCTGTTGATTGAGACGTGAAGCAAGGAATGATAAGAGAGAGAGAGAGTGAGAGAAGCGAACTCACAGAAGCGGAAAGCTTATTGGAATCGCCTCGGCTAGCAGATGGGTGTCTGGCTCTGATTGGAGCCAGCCGAGATCACTCTGCCACAATCAGACTGACTTGTTCGCGAGATCTGGTTCTGGCGGGTGGATTGTTGGGTTCTTTCTCGCAGTCGAAATTAAAGCGTGGCCATAGAGAATTTTCTTCTCTTTTTTTTTCTTGTTCATGTTTGATTTTGGGAGGCTGGGTTTTTAATTTGGAGCGACAGATCTAGCTGGTCTGGGCGTAGTTATTGGGGCTACCTGTATTGGGTTCATCGAGTGTCGGCGGTGAGAGATCAGACGACAAAGGCAATAATGGAGGCCAGCGCCGGTTTAGTAGCCGGTTCTCACAACCGCAACGAGCTGGTCGTCATTCGCCGCGACGGAGAAACCGGCGGCGCAGTAAGTCGCTATCTATTTCTAAACCATATGTTTGCTTTCCAAAGAATTTATGTGTATATAATTGTTTCTCAACGTTTTGCATTGATTTTTGGTTTTTTTTTTTTGGGTGGGGGGTTGGGCTATAATTCTTGATTTTGCACAGTCAAAAGTTTTGGAGACTCTGGGCGGGCAAATCTGCCAAATATGCGGAGACGACGTAGGGCTGACGGCGGATGGGGAGCTATTCGTGGCTTGCAACGAGTGCGCTTTCCCCATTTGTAGGACTTGCTACGAGTACGAGCGCAGCGAAGGCAGTCAAGTATGCCCCCAGTGCAAGACCCGCTTCAAACGTCTCAAGGGTCCGTATATCTACTATATTCATTATCACTACTACTCCAACTTCAAGCTCGCTCGCATTTCCTTTTATCGAGAAATCTAAAGTTGGTTGCCGTCGCTAATAACTGTATTGATATTGATATTAATTAACCAAAAGCCGCTGCTTCATCTGCCCTTCTCTGCTCTGCTTTAACGGTAAAAAAAAATAAAAATTGGCAGGGTGTGCGAGAGTGGAAGGGGACGAAGAAGAAGATGACATTGACGACCTGGAGAATGAGTTTAATTTTGACGGGCAACAGCAGCAGCATCAGCATCAGCAGGCCTTTGCGGAGGCGGCAATACTTCAGGGCCATTTGGGGAGCTGCTACGGCCACCCCACTGCAGCCGCCATCGATTCTGACCTCCTTCACCGTCATGCGCTTCATACCATCCCCCAACTACCTCTTATCACCAACGGTCATATGGTGCATCGCTATTACCCTTCCTTTTATCTTCTCCCTCTGTTAGTATATAACTATAATTAATCATATTGATTCCTTTTTTGTTACTCATTCAATGAGTTGGGGCATTTATGAACTAATAAAAAAAACGTGTAACATAATATTCCGTGGCCATACATCATTGAGATAATGCGTCCCAGGATTACTGACTAATCTCTTGTTTTTCAGTTTGATGATATTCCTCCGGAGCAGCATGCTTTGGTCCCGTCTTTCGTGGGTGGTTGTGGAGGCAAACGAATTCACCCTCTCCCTTACTCTGATCCTACCCTTCCAGGTTCTTTTACGTCTTTCCTCCGCATGTTCTAGTCACTGTTTCTTTCAGAAGCTCGTTCCTTGCTCTAGAGATTCTAATATTGGATCCTTCCCTCTGCAGTGCAACCCAGATCCATGGATCCTTCCAAGGACCTAGCTGCCTATGGCTATGGAAGTGTAGCTTGGAAGGAGAGGATGGAAACTTGGAAGCAAAAGCAGGAGAAACTACAGATGATGAAGAATGACAACGGAGGCAAAGATTGGGACAATTATCGGGATGGGCCAGACTTACCGCTGTAAGTGGCCTCATTACACCTCTCTTCTTCATAATGAGTTTGAAAGGATGTTTCATATATGATTCTCTTGTATAATTGTCTATATGGAAATCTAAAATTCTGTATCATCCCTATTAGTCTGTAATTTTTTTTGTTAAAAAAATTATCATATTATTGTGTTCCTTTATTTGAATATTCAATAATAATATAGTCATTTAACTGGTTTGTGCACTCCTGATTTGCTCACAGGACTTGTAATAGATCTTAAGATGTTATACAGATTCATGGTTAGAATAGTGGCATCCACCCTGCCTGTTTGATCGTCTTGATGCCATGTGTTGTGGTTAGTTATTTCATTTTCATTGTCATCATTCTGATTGCTGATTGGGATAATTGCATTTTTGGTGCTATTCAATCAGGATGGATGAGGCAAGACAACCTTTATCAAGAAAGTTGCCTATTTCGTCAAGCCAAATTAACCCTTACAGAATGATCATCATAATTCGACTTGCAGTTCTTGGATTCTTCTTCCATTATCGGCTCATGCATCCAGTGAATGATGCTTATGCATTATGGCTTGTATCTGTGATTTGTGAGGTTTGGTTTGCTCTATCATGGATTCTTGATCAATTCCCAAAGTGGCTCCCTATTGAGAGGGAAACTTATCTTGACAGGTTGTCCCTGAGGTTAGTGAATCAGATGTGTGCTTGTTACCTGCACTTGGCAGTCCACACTCTAAGCCTTTGGATCGTTTATAGTATCCGCCTGTCTTTTTTTAGGTATGACAAGGAAGGACAGCCTTCCCAACTATCACCAGTTGATATATTTGTGAGTACAGTGGATCCATTAAAAGAGCCCCCTCTGGTGACCGCAAACACTGTTCTATCCATTCTCGCAGTGGATTACCCAGTTGACAAAGTCTCATGTTATGTTTCTGATGATGGTGCTGCTATGCTGACATTTGAGGCATTATCAGAAACATCTGAATTTGCGAGGAAGTGGGTTCCTTTCTGCAAGAAGTTTAATATTGAACCGCGTGCTCCCGAGTGGTATTTTGCTCAGAAGATTGATTATCTCAAAGATAAGGTGCTACCTTCATTTGTCAGGGAGCGAAGGGCAATGAAGGTAATGAGATCATTTTTTATTTACAACTTCTACCCTTAAGGGGGTTCTTGTAGATATTGGGCTAAATCTGGTACTTACTGAGATTGTAGAGAGAGTATGAGGAGTTCAAGGTTCAGATCAATGCATTGGTTGCAAAGGCTCAAAAGGTCCCAGAAGAAGGGTGGACAATGCAGGATGGGACTCCATGGCCTGGGAATAATGTGCGCGATCATCCTGGAATGATTCAGGTACACAAATTTTTAGTTTTATTATATGCAGTTCTCATACTGATCTAAAAATTTGGTTCTAATATGCAATCTTTCAATTGTCCACAGGTTTTTCTTGGCCAAAGCGGAGGGCATGATTTGGATGGAAATGAATTGCCACGCCTGGTATATGTCTCTAGAGAGAAGAGACCTGGTTTCAATCACCACAAGAAAGCTGGAGCAATGAATGCTCTAGTAAGTAATCATGAAGTCCCTCCTGAACTCTGTAGAGCCTTATACAGTTTACAATAATGTGGTGGTTATTGTTAAAGCTTGATATAAATCGTTAACCCACAACCTAATAGCTTAGCCTTTTAGGTAAAGTGGTAATCCAACATGATAGTAGAACTAGTTACTAGTAGATCCTAGGTTCAAGTCTTGTCCCCTGTGTTTATTGTGCGGTGCTTAAAAAAATTATCGTGTTCCCTATCATGGGTGTTATACTGTTATTTATCATGTATTTATCTTTTCATGTGCTATTGGGCTGCACGTCCTGGGGGGGTGGGTGTAAAGCTTGATATATATTATTTTTGGCCCACAACCTAACAATTTAACCTTTTAGATAAAGTGGTAATCTAACAGTTATGATTATTATTGATGTTGTTATTGTCACCATCATTGTGGTCACCATTTTTCTTGTGGATTTGTTTGTCAAACAGGTTAGAGTCTCTGCTGTCCTCACCAATGCACCTTATATGTTGAACCTGGATTGTGATCACTACATCAATAATAGTAAGGCTCTCAGGGAGGCAATGTGTTTCATGATGGATCCATTGCAAGGGAAGAGAGTCTGCTATGTTCAATTCCCACAGAGATTTGATGGTATTGACAGGAATGATCGCTATGCAAACCGGAACACTGTCTTCTTTGATGTAAGCTTGCACTTTCAAAATTTCTTAGCTGCTTTTTTTCCCACTGTAATTTGTTTATCCATTATCATTATAAAATTGAAACTGAAAGGCATAACAAGCATGAATCCACTCATACACAGTCAAATGAGTCCATGAAATCAATGATGCTAGAGAGGCACAACAAACCTGTCCAATGCCCCAACCCTGGAGTCCTGAATAAGTTGTAAACTTGCGGAGCTAAATTGTACTTGTTCAAGCCAATCTTCCAGTTGGGTGGAATAGTTCTATCACCTTTGCTATTCACACAACACATGCAGCTTTAGTATTCATTGACCTGCTTTCAATTCTAGTCGATGTGATACAAATCTTTCACCTTCTCCACTATTGATGCATGACCGCCAGCTGCTCTAGCACCAAGTCTAGCTCATGCAGGACAATTGTTTCATCATCTTCAATATTCTTGCAAGATCACTAGCTTATTGTTCATTTACTTGTTCCTGTTCTAGCTGGTCTATTCTTTCACCTTTCTTCAGCTTCACTATTCATTTTGTTGAGCACTCTCATCGCCTTCATTTTGTAGATTTGAACTTTATGTTCAATTCTCACCCAAGTCTCAGGGTTTGTCATATTTACTGGCTTACTCAAAGACCTGCCATAGAGCTGCTCCTTGACTAGTTGAGGCCCTCAGGCAAATCAGTTGGGGTGTAGTGTCTACGAGCCACCTCTCCCATTTTTGGCTATCATAAAACCCTAAGAATTCATTCAATAGTGCTCTAAGAAGTAAGAATATGACAAATCATGGGAGATAAATTAAGTGTAAGAGTTGATGAATCTCACATGGAAATCAATGAGGAATTCTTGTTTGACAAATCAACAAATTTTTATAACATTCAAGATTTTTTTTTAATTAGTAACAATTTCTAAGGGAAAAGATCCTAAGGTTTTTTTTTTTCCCCCATTATTTTTTGGTCTAAATGTCTAATTATGGCACTGAAGTGTTTTGGGTCACAACCTTGATGCTCCCAAAAAATATTCTTATATCGATTTTATTTTTTAGATAGAAAAATCTTTTGAAAGTTAAGTTTTGGATTTTGGAAAATATTTCGTGAATTTTCTTTTGTGAAATTATTTTTACCTCCAAAATATTTTTGGAAACTAATATTAGATTACCACTTCTATATCATGTTGGCCAAGTGGTAGGAACTCTATCCAGCGGGGTACCTCCTCCAACTACCACTTCTTGAGTGGTTGGAATCACCATCAAATTGGAGGCTATCACTACCACCCCCTAAGTTATGAGGGCCAACTGATTGGAACCGTAATAACAGGTTATCACTTCTAATATATACCCTTGGATGATAGGAATCCTTACAGTCGAGCACCTAATTTACCCTTCAGTCATCGTTATGGTAAATTCATAATTTTCCATCCATAGTTCCCTCTACCCAATCTCCGAAGCCTTTTGGGACCCAATGCAAGAAAAGCGTCCAGGGGATTGGAGGATTGGAAGAGGGCATATTTCTCTCTTGGGTGCCTAGCCACTGCTATTACTGCGTCACTGTCTAATACCCTTATTTATTACCTCTCCTTGTTTAGAATCCTCTTGAAAGTAGCCACATCGCTAGAGAGGCTGATGCAAGATTTCCTTTGGTTGGGTCTTGGGGAGGGTAGGTGAGATCATCTAGTTAGTTGGGAAGTGGTTAGCAGACTTAAGTTTGAGGGGGCCTGGGCATTGGGAATGAGGGGGCCTGGGCATTGGGAATGTGGTATCCAAAAACATCTCCATTATAGGGAAGTGGGCTAGGTTTTGTTTTGAAGTTGACTCCTTATGGCATAAGATGATAAGAACGAGTACGGGGTCAAATTGAATGGATGGGAGACGAGTGGCAGTGACATCATCTCTCATGCGTGTCCTAGGTAACTAGTTACTTCTTTCTTTTTATCCGGTTCAAAGTAATGGCAAAAAAGTTCGTTTCTAGGAGGATGCACAGGTGGGAAGCTTTGGTTGGAGTGGGAAGTTCCTCATTTATTTAAGCTTTCACTACTACATAACGCTTCCATCGATTCCTTCATTTCTTCTAAGGGAGGTTCTTCTTCTTGACATTTCCGTTTCTTTAGGAATCTCAATGAAAAGGAGGTTGATGAGCTCACGATTCTTCTTCTTTTTGTTGGACCATCATATTCCATCCATTAGTGAGGATGAGAGAGTGTGGAAGGGTGATTCTTCAGGTATATTCACTTCTAAATGTTTTTATCTCTCATGTTTTATTACATATCGTAGGCAATGGTACTATTAGATTACCACTTTACCTAAAGCTTAAGTTATTAGGTTGTGGGCCAACAATGTATATCAAGCCTTAACACTCCCCTGCATGCGCACCTCAATAGCATTTTGGGATATAAACGCACGATGAATAACACCAATTATAGGGAATACAGTAATTTTTGAAACCCCACACAGTAAATGCAGGCAACGAGACTAGAACCTAGGATTTCTTGGTAGCTAGCTCTGATACCATGTTAGATTACCACTTAACCTAAAATCTTTAGTTGTTAAGCTGTGAGCCAACAATATACATCAAAGCTTTTAGGTAAAGTAATAATCAAACATGGTATCAAAGCTGGCTACTAAGTCTTGTTGCCCGCATTTATTGTTTGGTTTTTAAAAAATTATTGTATTCCCTATAATAGGTGTTATTAAATGTGTGTTTATGTTTTCTCATGCTGTAGGGCTGCACATGAAGGGGAGTTCTAAGGCTTGATATATATTTGTTGGCCCATAACCTAGCAACTTAAGCTTTTAGGTAAAGTGGTAATCTAATAGTATGTGTACGATATGTAATATTAGAGTTTTGCTATGTAAACATATTTTAAAGGCAAAGAATATTTGTCAAATATAATATTCTACTTAAGGTAGGACCACATAGGGTATTTTTGTATGAATAAACTTGCAAAAAATGGGCATTTTTGTCAAATAAAATATTAAATTGAAAATAGGCATATAATGGTACTTTTATATAAGCAATTGTGAAATGGAAGGATATTTTAGTCAATTATAGTATTTTTAAGTCAACAAATGCATACTTTTATACGTAGTATAGGTTTAAAAAAATCTGATATGACATGTTAATGACTAATATTATTATTTTCTAGTCTGTAATAAATTATTTTGAAATGTGTAGATGCTTTGCTCCACCACTGATTAAAAGTATTTCATTTTCCACTTCAGATCAATATGAAAGGTTTGGATGGCATTCAAGGACCCATATATGTTGGGACTGGTTGTGTGTTCAGAAGGCAAGCATTTTATGGTTATGATGCACCAAAGGCGAAGAAGCCACCAACAAGGACATGCAACTGCTGGCCGAAGTGGTGTTGTTGTGGATGCTGTTGTTCTGGAAAAAGGAAGAAGAAAGCTAACAAGCTGAAGTCTGAGGTGAAGAAAAATTTTAGGAAGGGAGATGCTGGTACCCCCACACCAGCATGCGCAGTGGAGGGTATAGAAGAGGGTATTGAAGGTAAGTGTTGCATTTTTTGAGGTGTCGCCCAGTGCATAGTGTTCCTTTTGGCCAAACACATGCATCACATTTTCTAGCTGCTATGGATTAAGTTTGTAAGGTGTCGCTAATAGAGAACCTTGAAGTTACATTTGATATCAATTATCCTATGTAGTTAGATACATTTCATAGGCAGATTCTATTAGTTGATATGTGCACACGTACATGTGTATTTTTGGTTGTGATCTCTACAAATTGGTCACTGTTAAACTTGGCAATCAGGCCTTTTTCTTTGGTCATCTGACTCGGGAAGATCTTTTCTGCAGGAATTGAAGGTCAAAATTTCGTTTTGATGCCTGAGCAGAAGTTGGTGAAGAAGTTTGGGCAGTCTCCTGTGTTTGTTGCATCCACCCTGCTAGAAAATGGTGGGGCACTAAAAAGTGCTAGCCCAGCATCTCTGCTTAAAGAAGCCATCCATGTCATTAGCTGTGGTTATGAAGATAAAACAGAATGGGGAAAAGAGGTAAGAACAAAATTTGGATCTTTGTTCCAAAATTGTTCTCTCAACACAATTCTTGCAAATTATTTTGAGAGTTGACTGCTGGCTTGACTAAAAACCTTTTTTTTCCCCCTTACCAGGTTGGCTGGATTTATGGTTCAGTTACTGAGGATATATTAACAGGTTTTAAAATGCACTGCCATGGATGGCGATCCATATATTGTATTCCTGCAAGGCCTGCATTTAAAGGATCTGCCCCCATCAATCTTTCTGATCGTCTGCATCAGGTTCTTCGATGGGCCCTTGGATCTGTAGAAATTTTTTTGAGCAGACATTGTCCTCTCTGGTATGGTTATGGAGGTGGTTTGAAATGGTTAGAGCGTTTTTCTTACATAAATGCTACTGTATACCCCTGGACGTCGATTCCTCTGTTGGCGTATTGTACTTTACCTGCCGTATGCTTGCTTACAGGGAAATTCATCACACCCGAGGTATAAATTCATACCTGAAATATATTCATCTGTAGGGTAGTTTGCCAAAGAGCATTCTTGATCCATAATGTCTTTGCTAAAATAAAATATTTTGAAGATTTATATTTATTGTGATTTAAGCCTTCGTGGATTTAAAATGCAGCTCAGCAACGTAGCTAGTCTGTGGTTTCTGTCTCTTTTTATTTGCATTTTTGCCACAAGTATCCTGGAAATGAGATGGAGTGGAGTTGGTATTGATGAATGGTGGAGAAATGAGCAGTTTTGGGTTATAGGAGGGGTTTCAGCCCATCTGTTTGCAGTCTTCCAGGGACTTTTGAAGGTGTTTGCTGGTGTTGACACAAACTTCACTGTGACATCAAAAGCAGGGGATGATGAGGAGTTCTCAGAGCTGTACGCATTCAAGTGGACCACGTTGCTCATCCCTCCAACGACACTGCTGATAATAAACTTGATAGGAGTGGTTGCTGGCGTTTCAAATGCAATAAACAACGGGTATGAGTCATGGGGGCCTCTGTTTGGAAAGCTCTTTTTTTCCTTTTGGGTGATTGTTCACCTCTATCCTTTCCTCAAGGGTCTCTTGGGCCGGCAGAACAGGACTCCCACAATCATCATTGTCTGGTCAATTCTGCTTGCTTCCATCTTCTCCCTTTTGTGGGTTCGGATTGATCCATTCTTGGCCAGATCAGATGGCCCACTTCTGGAGGAATGTGGATTGGTATGTAATTAGATGGCAGCGTATTTGTCACTTGTGTTAGCAATTGACAGTAGTTGGTCTTGATGGCACGAAAGAGTGTGACAGGGTATGCATATCAGTAGAAACATTGTGCAATGTGTGTTGGGTTGGATTGATTCCAGACTTGTCGCTTGCTCCTTTTCTGTCCCAAGTAGTAAAACTTGAGATGGCCAGCCGCTTAGAAGCTTCTCATTGGGAGAGATTGGTTGGCAGAAGAGGATGATGGATGCTATTCTTCTCAATTCTTTATTGATTTGATATATACATACATAAGAGAGGAGAGGATGGGTGGAATCACTTTGCCACTATGCATTTGTATTGTTAGTACTATTTCTCTGGTCACTTGTTTTACAATAAGGAGCCTAGTGTTGATTCGCCTGCAACATGTAATTATCTAAGAAGGCTATTTCTGTGCTTTGGTGCTTCATCATCTGCCCTCATGTTATTGTTCCCCCATCTACGCCGTTCCTATGTTTTGGCATTCTGCAAATTTAGACGGTTGGAGAAACAAAAAAAGTAATTAAACCTTCTGTTTTAAGTGTGGACAGTTGTTGTACCGATGTTTGTGACATCCCTGTAAGAATTGATTCATGAAGCATGATTGCAGATTTGCAGTGGAGTTGCAAAGCTTTGTTTTTCAAAGAATACAATAATCTTGTTACTTTATCATTTTATCATTTTATGATGTCCATTAAATTCTTGTAGATATTAAAAAAATCGTAACTTACCTGTGGCGTTTAAAGTCGGTGCCAACCAGTTAGACTCTGCAATTACTTGATTGACCAAGAATAATCTCCCTGGTGAAAGATTATATGTAGAAGTAACTTATACTCTGTATATATGAATTTTTGAAATTTGAACGATTACCCCCGCAAATGACATTTCATCCCTTCATTTTTTGATGACTACAACAGAATCTCTTAAAATTTAATTTTATTAACAAAGCGTACCTTTCATTAGTTGACTGTTAATTAACTATGAAGTTTAATGAAAAAATTAAAATATATTATTAATAAAATCATAAATTTTACCCTTTCATTTAATTTTAATAAGATAGATTAAGAAAATGATATTGATTTAATAAATTAAATTAGAGAAATTAGATCAGTTAATTGTAGGATTTATATCCCAAAGGATATGTTCCACACGAATGACGTGGGTCCCACATATAGGGAATGTGTGCCATATGATAAGAATATGAATTAATGGTTGTATAAGTTAATTAAAAGGTTAGCTTATTTAATATGAGAAATTAATGGTGGAAGTTTGAAGAGATTCCTATACATAAATATTATAGATATATATATATATATATATATATATATATATATATATATACATATATAAAATATATATTAGCTACTATTATGGGTGTAGCCATAATGGCATAGGAAGAAAGGAATTGTCCTCTCTCTGCCTCTACTTCTCTAATCATCAGGAGATCCCATAGATCTGGTGAAGGAAGGAAAGAGAAAGAGGAGAAGTGGGAGAAACGATTTCTTCGGATTCTCCGGGTGTTCTTCTCGATAGGTTCGATATGGCCGATTCCGGTATGTAAAGTTTACAGTTTATGATTTATTTATTTTCCGCATAAAGTAATTGATGTGAAATTCATGATAATTGAAGATCCTTGGTTGCAATATATTTAGGAAAATTTTCTTACACATGGTATTAGAGTCAATTTTAAAATTATCATGATCTTCCTTTCATGATAAAGATCGTTTCTTTTGACCTCCTACAATCTTGTTATGGGTTCGTGTGAAAATTTGTGTTCATGATATTTTATGGAATCGAATTGAAGAATTCATATGATAAATGATTCCTTTGATGGATTTATGAGGTTTTTGTTGGTTTGAAAATTTTCTTTCATGTGGATCGTTGACGGTTTTCCCCTATATAGTAATATTAAAGTAGGGCTACTGAATGATATGCATGCAAATAATTTTATTAATAATGTAATACTCACATATTATACATGCATAAGTTAGAAAATTTTACATGAAAGTAAGTTAGTAAAATTCTTATATTGGGGAATTGATTATTTGTTGTATATTATGGATTGGTATTTTGAGATGAATATTGGGCTGCAGTTTTTTAATACATGGGCTGCAGTTTTTTAATACAGGGGTTGCATTTTTTTTTTTTAATACATGGGCTGTAGTTTTTTAATGTATGGGCTGCCAGTTTTTAAATGTATGGGCTGCCAGTTTTTAAATATATGAGCTGCCAGTTTTTAAATGTATGGGCTGCCAGTTTTTGAATATATGGGCTACCAGTTTTTAAATGTACGGGCTGCAATTTTTTTTTTTAATACATGGGCTACCTATTTTTAATACATGGGTTGGCAGTGGCTGTAATTTTTTTTTAAATATATGGGCTACAGTGTCTTTAATTCATGGGCTGCCAGATTTTACATAAAATAAAATAAAATATTAATCCAAGTAAAATTGTCATTGTGAGAAATTAATTATCTGCTTTAAACTTGGATTAATTTTGCTGAGTATGGAGTCATTCAATGTTTATATTATGATTAGCTTGTTATCAACAAAGTAATTTTGTTAAGAAAAATTATAAACATTGTATTGAGATATAATCTTGCAAAAATTATTACAGAATAATTATTTGAATATTATGGCTGGCCCAAAGGTGCACCAACTTTCAAATAGTCATTGATTTAATTAGGATAATTAATGAATGATAGTGAGATTGGGATGCCTGCCCAAAGGTGACAGATCAATCAAACTTTATAAAGGTTATCAATTATGTCTTGATGAATGAAAATTACCAGTAAGTGTAAAGATTAGTATGTTGCATAAGTTGATCCAAAGATTGAACGCAATTTACTAATGAAATGTTCTAAACTCAAAGCATTAATGTAGTGAGCATTTTGTGTTATTGCAGTGTTTGTTCCTGTTTCATTGCATTTGCTGGCTTCTTCTGTTCCAATCTTTAATGGGACAAATTTCTCTGATTGGAATGAATAGATTCAGTTTCACCTTGGTGTTCTGGATCTGGACTTAGTTCTGTGAATGGATAAACCGGCTGCTATTACTGAAACCAGCAGTTCGGAATAGCAAGCTTTGTATAAGTTAAGGGAAAGGTCGAACAGATTAAGTATGATGTTTAGCAAATAATATTAAATCAACACTCCCTCAACTAGATAACGCAAAGGAATATCTTAAGGCAGTGAAAGATAGATTTTTGATAAGTCCTTTGCAGGAAGGTTGATGGTTGAACTAACCACAATGAAATTTGATGGCAGCAAAGGAATGAATGAACATGTCCTAGAAATGTCTAATCTGACTGCTAGACTTAATACTTTGGGAATGAATGTTAATGAAAACTTCTTTGTTCAATTTATTTTGAACTCTTTGCCTCCTCAGTACGGGCCTTTTTAGATTCACTATAACATAATTAAAGAAAAATTTAATGTGAATGAATTGGCAAGCATGTTAGTTCAAGAAGAGGCAAGACTCAAACAACAGGGACAACATTCAGTAAATGTCATAAGTCATGCAGCTGGAAGTAAAGGAAAGAAAATAAAGAAAGGTTTAAAGAAAGATCCATTGAAGGTGGCGAGTACTTCGTATGGTGGTGAGGCTCACAGGAAGGAACATTATGGTCCCAAGTGTTACTTTTGTCGTGGCTATGGGCATTTAAAGAAAAATTGCCCGAAACGTAAAGCATGGTTCGAAAAGAAAGGTAAGCCTTTAGCTTATGTATGTTTTGAATCAAACATGACACAAGTTCCTTCTAACACTTGGTGGATTGACTCTGGTTCTACTGTTCATGTTTCCAATTCGATGCAAGGATACCTTACGATCCAGAGCGTAAAGGAAAATGAACACATGATAGTACTGGGGAATGGAAATCAAGTGCCGGTTATGGGTGTTGGAACTGTTCGGTTGTATCTTGAATCGAGTCATTGTTTAGACCTGTTTGATACTTTGTATGTTCCAAATATTTCTAGAAACTTAATTTCCATGTCTAGATTAGACAATGACAGTTATGGTTTGTATTTTGAACATAAAGGTTTCCGTATTATGAAAGGTGACTTATGTGTTGGCTCTGGTATTTTGTATGAGGGGTTATATAAATTTAATCTTAATGAAAAGTTTGTTGAAACACTCCTCACTCTGCATCATAATATTGGAACTAAGCATAGTAGAATAAACGAGAATTCCTCTTTCTTGTGGCATAAAAGACTGGGTCATATATCCAGGGAAAGAATGGAGAGATTGGTAAAGGATGGGGTTCTCACGAACCTTGATTTTACTGATTTCGATGTATGTATTAATTGCATTAAAGGAAAGCAAACTAAACATACAAAGAAAGGAGCCACAAGAAGTAAGAATCTACTGGAAACTGTTCATACTGATGTATGTGGGCCTTTTGACTCACCATCTTTAGGTGGAGAAAAGTATTTTATCACCTTTATTGATGATTTTCCATGATATGGATATATCTATTTGTTGCATGAAAAGTCTCAAGCAATAGATGCTTTAAAAGCATATGTTGCTGAAGTGGAGTGACAATTAGATAGGAAAGTGAAAATCATTAGATCTGACAGAGGTGGTGAGTATTATGGTAGGTATGATGGCATAAAACAATGTCCAGGACCATTTGCTAAATTCCTAGAACAACATAGTATTTGTGCTCAATACACAATGCCCGGTACGCCTCAGCAGAATGGTGTGGCTGAAAGGCGGAATCGTAATCTTATAGAAATGGTTAGGGGTATGTTGAGTAATTCCTTAGTACCCATTTTATTATGGATGGAAGCCCTTAAAACAGCAGTGTATGTGCTAAATCAGGTTCCTAGTAAGGCAGTTCAGAAAACTCCTTTTGAACTGTAGACGGGAAGGAAACTGAGTTTAAGGTACTTTCATGTTTGGGGTTGTCCAGCAGAGATTAGAGTCTATAATCCAAATGAAAGGAAATTGGATTCAAGGACTGTGAGTGGGTATTTTATTGGATACCCAGAAAAGTATAAAGGGTATAGGTTTTACTTTCCTAATCATAGTATGAGAATAGTTGAATCTAGTAATGCAAAGTTCCTTGAAAATGGTGAAATCAGTGGGAGTGATATATTACAAAATGTGGTCATTAAAGAAATTCAGGTTCCTATACCGATATCTAGACCTTTAACAGACATTGTTGTTCCTTTAGTTGTTGAAAGGCATGATAACACTGAACAACAGTCTAATGATATATCACTTGATAATGAAAATGTCACCATCAAGCCAATTGCAGAACAATCACAAGAAATAGCATTAAGGAGATCTCAAAGAGTAAGGAAACCAGCTATTTCTGATGATTATTCAGTATATCTGCAAGAGGCTGATTATGATTTAGGAACTAGTAAGGATCCGGTTACAATTTCACAAGCCATTGAAAGTGATGATTCTGAAAAGTGGATAAATGTCTTAAATGATGAGTTGAAATCTATGGAACAGAATAAAGTCTGGGACATCGTTGATTTGCCTAAAGGGTTTAAAATAGTTGGGTGTAAATGGGTCTTTAAGACCAAACACGGCTATAATAGCAACATTGAACGACATAAAGTTGGACTTGTAGCAAAGGGTTTCACTCAGAGGGAAGGTGTTGATTATAAAGAGACGCTTTCTCCTGTGTTTAAATAGGACTCTCTTAGAATCATTATGGCTTTGGTGGCTCATTTTTATTTAGAGTTACACCAAATGGATGTGAAAACTACTTTTTTAAATGGGAATTTAGATGAAGAGGTATATATGGATCTTCCTGAAGGTTTAATGATTAAAGGAAAAGAGCATATGGTTTGCTAATTAAAGAAATCAATATATAGACTCAAACAAGCTTACAGGCAATGGTATTTTAAGTTTCATGATACCATCACGATCTTTGGTTTTAAAGAAAACACTGTTGATCGGTGTATATATCTAAAGGTCAGTGGGAGCAAGTTTATCTTTCTGATTCTATATGTTGATGATATTTTACTTGCCAGTAATGATCTTGGCTTATTGAATGATACCAAGAGATTTCTTTCTATGAACTTTGAAATGAAAGATATGGGTGAGGCAACTTATGTGATTGGAATTGAAATATTCCGGGACAGATCACTTGGATTGTTAGGTTGTCTCAAAAAGGATATATTAATAAAGTTCTAGAAAGATTTCATATGGCTGATTGTAAACCAACTCCTGCTCCTATTTGTAAAGGGGACAAGTTCAGTCTAAAAGATTGTCCACAGAATGAATTCAAAAAGGAAAGTATGGAAAATATTCCTTTTGCATCTGTTGTTGGGAGTTTGATGTATGTGCAAACTTGTACGAGACCAGATATTAGTTTTGCAGTTGGGATGCTCGGGAGGTACCAAAGTAATCCCGGAATGGAGCATTGGAAAGTTGTAAAGAAAGTCTTGAGGTACTTAAAAGGAACCAGACACTATATGCTCACATATAGGAGAACAGATCAATTGGAGGTGATTGGTTACTCTAACTCAGATTTTGCTAGATGCGTTGATAGTTGTAAGTCAACGTATGGCTATTTGTTCCTGTTAGCTGGAGGAGCAATATCATGGAAGAGTGCCAAATAGACTACTATCATAGCAGTGCTTTGAGGCCACGATTCAGGCTTTGTGGTTGCAGAACTTTATCTCAGGACTTGGGATTGTCGACAGTAAAGCCAGGCCGTTGAGAATTTATTGTGATAATTTCACAGCAGTCTTTTTCTTCAAAAAACGACAAATACTCTAATGGTGCTAAGCATATGGAGCTCAAGTATTTGGCCGTTAAGGAGGAAGTTCGGAAACAGACAGTACTTATAGAACATATAAGGACTGAGCTCATGATAGCAGATCCTTTAACGAAAGGATTGACACCAAAGGCATTTAAAGAACATGCTGATCACATGGGTCTTTGTTGTAATCCTTGATGTATAATAGTGGATCTTTATGTTTTGTTCTATAATATGTATAATGATATCAATATAAGTGTTTCTGAACATTATTTTTGTTTACCATAAATCACGTGATTATAGAGATGGTTCACTGTTAAACAGAAATGATCTTTGACAAAGACATTAAAGGGACAGTATGGTAACTTCCTATTATAGATCATAGTTAAGTGGTTTATTAGTTTTGTGGTACATGGAAGGGAAGATGTTGCTCTAATGATATTTACCGCCATGACTCGTACTAATGTATTGCTTGATTATGATATTATGTTAATCTCATTGAAAAGTATAAATAAGCTAATATTTTGTGCACATTATGGATATTTGTTGATCCATATTAATATCATTCATATGGGCCAAGTGGGAGAATGTAGGATTTATATCCCAAAGGACATGTCCCACATGAATGATGTGGGTCCCACATATAGGGAATGTGTCACATATGATAAGGATATGAATTAATGATTATATGGATTAACTAAAAGGTTAGCTTATTTAATATGAGAAACTAATGGTGGAAGTTTGAAGAGATTCCTATACATAAATATTATAGATATATATATATATATATATGTATATAAAATATATATTAGCTACTATTATGGGTGTAGCTATAAGGGCATAGGAAGAAAGGAATTGTCCTCTCTTTGCCTCTACTTCTCTAATCATCAGGAGATCCCATAGATCTGGTGAATGAAGGAAAAAGAAAGAGGAGAAGTGGGAGAAACGATTTCTTTGGATTCTCCGAGTGTTCTTCTCGATAGGTTCGATATGGTCGATTTCGGTATGTAAAGTTTACAGTTTATGATTTATTTATTTTCCGCATAAAGTAATTGATGTGAAGTTCATGATAATTGAAGATCTTTGGTTGCAATATATTTATGAAAATTTTCTTACATTAATTACAATATGTTTTAAAAATTAAACTTGTAAATGAATTGAACACTAGTGACTAAGCTGGCTCAATTAGTTGAATTAAGCATAACAATATAATTAAATCAATATTTAAAAAAAAATAAAAAATTATGAAAAATAAATAAATAATTCATAAAAATACTTAAATAATTATATTATTACAAAATATTTGTTATATACATTTTATGAAAATTATCTGACTAAATATATTTTAATAAATAAAATATATTTTAGAAAAAATGATTTAAATTAGACTATTGATTTACAATTTTAATTTATAAAGAATGAATATTAAAATTTTATTATCTTTTTTGAACACCATGTTTGATAAGTTGAATTTAAAAACATTGAACTATATTTTATCTATTTTATGATGTATTTTATGGTGTTTTTAGCCATTAAATTTTTACAAAAATTAATATAATAAATATTTTATAATATTGTAATTACTAAATATTTTTATAATTTATTAGTAAATTTTATTTTTTCATATTTTTAAAATTAAAATAATAATATAATTTTTTTTCAATGATGATGTCAATTGATTAATTTAAAGTGATTGGACCAAATAAACTAATTAATTTGATAATCAATTGGATTCTGCAAGTCACTTAGTTTTCAAGACATTATGTTGATTTTTTTAATTTACTTTATTGAATAGGTGTCATTATTAAAATATTAATTTTTATTATAATTAAAATTACATTTGTTGACATATCCATAACAATTGGCTAACAATTAATTAATGGAAGGTTCGTTTTATCAATCAAACCTCAGGGCCTAAGAGTATCATTTTAGAAAAAGACTCAGCAATATTACTGGACATTATATAATTTTATTATATTTTATTTGAATCCAAATCTGATTCCAAGTTCCAGTACTATCACAAACATGGGGTCAGAAAATGAGTACTTTGAGGATTCCTTCCTGCCAAAGTAACAAGATGCAAGGTGCTAAACAAGGTAGGGAGACTTCAAAAGGCGACTTATTTTTCTTTCATTCCAGTAATGAATTTACATGTATATCCAATCGTAAAATAAGTCTATTGGCACATCAATTCCTACTTGCGCAGTTTTAGCAATCAAACGTAGTGTCAACTGTCAAGTCGCCTAGCTATACAACGCAATTCAGCGTGCTGGTTTCATATTGATGATCTGCCATAGGTTTCGCTGCTTCTCATGGTACCAATAATTAAAATCCTCTTTGTTCTTTGACAGCTGATTATTCTCAAACCCTTCACTCTGATAGTGAGATTCAAGCCTTGCCCAAAAATCAAAACAAACAAACAAATAATAACAATTGTTCAGTATGCAGAATGATGAACAGATGCTGCCAATTCTGCTAGCTGTTTCCGGCCAAGATTGGATACAAGATCCATGGACAGAAAGAGCTTTGGCAGATTGGTAAACTCCTCCTCAAAACTCCAAATCGCCTGAAGTTTCTTTCCTTCATATTCTGCTGCTTCAGCCTCTGCAAGGAGAAGATTAGCTTCTTCCAGGTCACCCAAATCAAAAGCAGCAGATCTTTCAGAGGAAGCAGCACCAGCAATTAATCGTAGCCTCTGGAATCTAGCCATTGCCACCTCCTTTTCCTTTGATGAAATCAATCCTTCAGTTTTCTGCAGTCTGCTAATAGTGTCTCTAATGTTTTCCTCTAGCTTCGCAAGCTCAGATGTGGCTCCTTCCATTTTACTCAGCACACCTTCTTTTTCAACACACAATGTCTTCGCCTCTGCAGATATCCGTGCTGCTTCTTTGAAGTTTCTTGCAGCAGCAGCAACTTTCTTCTCTGCTTCCAGCTCTGGAACTCTTTTATCAATGAAGAAAATTCTATGCTTGACAGACGCGATTTCTTGCTGAATGCTTGACTTTGTTGATGATAGTTCCTAAACACAGTATGAAAAAAATATTAAATAAAAACTTGTCACACCATTAATGGTCGTGAAGATAGTCAATTGGAAGATGTTAAAGTTTCAGCAACTTGCATTGGTAATAAAACAATGAAATACAAGATACAAATATGAACGGACATAAATGACACAAAAGGGAAGGCCCTCTGTCCCTCGGATTAGTTGGGCCCCTAAAGGGACCTGGATTCCACTGGTTAATGAAAAAACAATTACACAATGTCAATAAAAGAAGAGATTCAATAAATGTTTTAAAAAGTCAAGGCGTAAAGTGAGGCGTTTTAACCTAAGCATCAGGGCATAAGCCTTTTGAGAATTTGTTTTCTAGATAAAAATATGAAATTAATTATATATTTTAAAAACAAGAAAAAATTAAGAAAATAAAAAATATAATGTAAATAATAAAAATCATATATATTTCGCATACTACTTGTTGGCCATTCAAAAATTGCTAACTTGAATGCATGACATAAACCATGACGAGACAGCTATACCATTACAAAGTTCAAACTATTTTCATGATCTAAGAATCTAAGATATATTTTGGAAAGGACGAGGCTCAAAAGTTTTAGAAATAAATTCATATTACGACATTCCTTTTATACAAACAATTAGTTAAAATTTTCAAAATCAATTCTAACTTGAGAATCACACACCCAAAATGCATAACATGATTTTAAATCATGGTAGCAGGTAATGTAACATAATGAAAACGAGTGTAGCAGGAAGTGGGAGTGGCAGATGTTGCATAATGGGAAGCAGTGTAATGGCCGTAAATTTTTTTCAAACACACACAACCATATGCATATTAGTGTATTGCATGTCTTAAACTTTTAACCCTTCTTAGAAAGAGTTTTAGTGCATTTAAAATCCTTTAGTTCAACTATTTATGTTTGGCAAGGGCAAGAAATTTACCTTTGTTTTAAACCATCACTGGCAGAAAAATTAAGTGTGTCTGTGTGTATTTATACTATTTCATTATTCTTATGAGTGATAAATTCTTATGTGTGATAAATTAAGTAATAAAACAAAATACATTCATTAATCTATTAAATACATAAAATATATAAATTATAGAAATATACAATAACTAGAAAAGAAAAGAAGGCTGAAGTTGAAAAATATAGATAAATATTAAATCGCTTATATTATCAAAATAAAATATTTTATTAACAAGTTAGTTTTATTAAATTGTTAATTAATGCATCTCTTGTGAGTATTTAAAAAAATAGTAAATTTGCATCATTACCAATCCCCATTATAAGTTTTCCCCTTATCTCCACATAGTATATTGAGAATGATTTATGAAAGGGGGGAAAAACAAAAGTGAGAAGAAAAAAATATAAAACAAAATAATAATAATAATAATATTATTATTATTATCATAACAGTCCTGTAGTGGTTATCTATGCCGCTACAGCTGTGATTTTCCTTCCCACCAACTTCGTTGTGTGTAACAGTAGTGGGAACCAAAAAACCCGTGACATAACAACATACATAATGGTCGTGGCCACTACTTAAAATCATGATGCGAAGCCTCAACTAGAAAGGCATGCCTTTTGTAAAAATGCACGTCTTAGTACATAATGCATTAGCTTTTTTGGAATTTGGTATTTCAGATTGAACCTCAAGGCATTTTAGGCTTGCATTTGCCTTCAGGCGAGCCTCGATTGAGCCTTTTAAAACACCACATTAAATTCATAATGCAATAATGTGGCCATTAATTGACAGTTCACTCATTTTTATGACAGACATTGGCAACATGATGGCACTGACGGTTGTCTATAATTTTGGTGATTGCATTGATGGTCTAAAATGTGGTTACTTTTAGGAGCTCCATGATAGTTTCTTTGACAACCAGTAGGAATTTGTCACAAAACAAAAAATTTCTTAGAAAAGGAAATCTGGGATACATGGTCTTTCCAAGAATCAAAGAATTGGGACAAGAACGGAAGCCCACATAAGGTATCAGGTTGAAAGATCCTGCTAGTGGTTTATGAGATGTATGTTTTAGGATGATATGTGTATTACTATGTGAATGACCATAAACATCAAATTAAATTCCAACTGTTTCCACTTTTCAAGTGGCACCAAAATTTTAGAAGTAGAAATATATAAAAATAAGGAAATGAAACATTACATGTTAGAATCCATTGAGTGATAAATTTACTGAATACACACACTGCAAAGACTTCACCTTCTGAAGGACTGAGAAGACAGCAACAAAACAATCCAGCTCATTGAGCCTTAACTTGCCATGCTTTCTATAGTCAGCTAAACTTGTACATCAGAGATGTGATGGCTTAAATTTTCATAAGATAACGTTCTGTGTTAGAATTTCTATATATTGATCTGAGGGAGCTCCCCACGTAATTTAAGGCGAGGAGCTCAGTGTTCGGATGGGTTTGTCCAGGTGGTGAGGATTTGACAATCCTTGGTAAGAGAGGGAGAAACATACTCAAGATATGTGTCAAAACACTCATGAATGCACTAGGAGCATTACACAACCCAAAGGTAATCACTCATGTAATCCACCATTTTAAAGGCAGTTCCACTCATTCCTAGGTCTAATATGTATTAGATGATACCTCCTATGCAAATCAGTCTTAGAGAAGCATTTGAGAGCCACCTATCTGATCTAGCACGCCTCAAGCTTGTATATAAGGAACCTATACTTGATTATAATTTTGTTGAAAGCATGACAGTTTATGCACATCCCCCACAAACCAACCTTTTTTTGACATCAACAAAGCAAGGATGCACATAGACTGAGACCATCTCTAATGAGCCCTTCTTTCAAGAGACCCTCTGCTCTCATTCATCTCAGCTTGGCCCCCTGGGATTCATCCTTTAACAAGGCTGGGCAATGGTGATACCGTGACTAAATCTATAGCATGTCGGATCTCTCTCATAGGTGGTAAAGCATCAAACAATTCCTCATTTACCATCATACTACATGATGGAATTCATCTCACAAGTTGTGGAACTGAGAGGAAAGTGCAACCAAAGGGCATAATTGTGCGAGTCAATAAGGGAAGTTGGTTCAACCACCACAGCTAATAACAACTGAGATTCTAGAACATCTCACTCAAAATCCTTCCTTGTCGCAAGGGTAAGAAAGAGCTGACTAGGAGGCAAAGTTTTAGGTGCAATGGTTTGTCTTATTCCTCAAAGTTTTTAGCACAATAATCTTGCCCTTGTACCTAAAATCATACATGTTTTCCTTTCCATGATTAGTAGCGTCCATGTCATCAATCTAAATCTAGGGACAGCCAAGCGACACGAGCAACATCCCTTGGAAAAACATCCTCATAAATGCCTAGTTGGATGGGGACCAAGCATCTCTGTATCACAAACAACAAGGTCTTATCCAGCCAAGCTATCCTATATGATTTGGATGCAGGGCATGTTCCAATTTCATTTGAGGAACTGCATACTTGGACATATTCAAGGAACAGTTTTACCCCCACATAGGGCTGCAAAGAAGCTGAGTTGACCCAAGCTTCACCATGTTCAAGCTTGTTCATTAAATTTTTAACTAAGATCAAGCTTGAGCTTGAGTAGAGCCAAGATTTGTTATGCCCAAGCAGATCTGAGTTTTACTATGCTCAAGCCTATCCATTAATTTTTTAATAAAACAATGGAGGTCAAGTTGGGCTTAAACTAAGCTTCCTATGCTTGCTGCCAAGCTTTGGTAATTTGAATTTAAAGTAAGCTTATTTGATAAATATGTAAAATGAAGCACATAAACACAAACATGGAGTCGTGTAGTGACGCTAACATGTCGATGTGTCCTATCATAACTACCATAGCAGCTTCTTGAGGGTGAACAAGGTTGCAACTTATGTCTCTTAATTCTTGGAACTCAAAGTAGAGAGCTAGGGCTAGGTTTATCGAATTGGAAATTTAGGGATGGGGAGATAATTAAAAATGAAAACCAAAAGAGATTTAATTTAAGTGGCTTGTGAATTGACATGTTTATTTTCACTTCTATTTGGGCCTTTAAATGATCAATGAGTTCTTTTACTTTTTTTTTTTTTTTTTTTTCCTTTCTAATTTTTTAATGTTCTCACATTTTTACATATTTTTTGGAAGGTTTTGGGTTTAAAATTATATTTGGGTAAGAGTGGGATTGCTACTAGTAATCTTAGTAGTGTTAGGTCTTTGCAATTAGTGCCCTTAGCTGGGTGTGGCATTCTTGAGTGGCTGTTGCCTTATTTAGGAGTTTCTTTGGGGTGTAATCTTGGGTCAATTGGATTATAGGATCTGGTATGGACAGGGTGTCTAAGCGTTTAGATGGGTGGAAAGGTGCATTATTTTCTCTACATGGCCGTATCACTCTTATCCAAGCTCTCTAGTATCTCTCTTTATTTTTTGTCCATTTTAAAAATTCCAATTGGGGTGGAATTGAGAAATTGATGAGGGATTTCCTTTGGTCAGGGGCATGGTCTTAAATTTCCACGAAATTGTCGAAATTTCCAATTTCCGTCACCCTCAAAATCGAAATGACAATCGATTTCCGTCTTGCATAATTTCCGTTGAAATCTCAACGAATCATCCGAAATTTATCGAAATCTCAAAATTTTAGCAAAACTTGTCTAAATTTTAACTATACGATGAAATTTCGTCATATTCAATGAGGAATTTAGGAGTGAAGTGAAATTTCTATCTTAATTTATTTTATCGAAACAAAAGATTATTACAAGTGCTTCTGAAATTATATGAAAAAATAAATTTACGGTAACATTTTATTTAACCATTCATGTCTATATTATCATTATTTGTACAATAAAAAATATTTAAATGATTTATGAATTTCATTTGTATAAACTGAATATATTTAATGTACATTATCTTACAAATATGTTTGATATACATACTATTTTACAACTTTTCCACCTCATACAAAACATAGACGTATTTAATTTGTAAAATATTAGTTCTAAAACTTATATTATTATGTTTGTTAACCATTTCTAAAGTTTCACAAAGAATTCCATGTTTTATTACAAATTTACGTTATTTTTTCAAATCGAAATCAAAATCGACATCAAAATCAAAATTTCCGTCGATGGAGCTTCGAAATTTGAGTCAAAATCAAAATTTAAGACCTTGGTTAGGGGTAGGGGAGAAAAGAGAACATTTTGTTAGTTGGGAGGATGCGTGTCGTTCTAAGGTGGATGGTGGTTTGGTTATTGGAAATTTGGTGTCTAAAAACAATGCCTTATTGGGTTAATGGCTGTGGTGTTTTCCCTTAAAAGAAGAATTCTATTTGGCACCAAGTTATAAATGTAAATTTGGCTTTCATTCCAATGTGTGGGATACTAGTTGGGGTTTAAGATGTTCTATGGGAATCCTTGGAAAAGTATTGCTCAGATTTATCCTTCGATTATTTCTTACATAAAATATGTTGTGGGCAATGAGTCTCAGATACCCTTTTGCGAACATGTTTGGGTGGGGAATTACGTGCTTTCCAATTCATTCCCTTGTTTATATAGTCTTCCTTTAGCACATAATAATGTCACTACTTTAATTCTACTACTTCTTGGGATTTTCATTTTCATAGGCCTTTTAAGTGATAAGGAGTTGGGAGGAACCATCTTCTCTGTTGGTTCTCTTGGAGAGCTGCCATTTCTTATATGAGAGGGGCAATAGGAGTTGGGGTTTGTATTCCTCAAGTTCTATTCTTAAAAATCTTTCTTTGAGCATTTGACCAAATCTTTTAAATCCTTTCCCTTTCATCATTTTATATGGAAAGCTAAAGTCCCTTCTAAGATCATGGGATTTCGTTGGTTGTTCTCAATAGAGTTACCCCCATCAATCTGTTGCAGAGTAGGAGGCCTTTTAAAGTGTAATCTCCGGATGTTTGTTTCTCATGTTTCGGTAGCACAGCATCTGCTTGGCATCTATTTTACGTTGTCTTTTCTTTTGGGGGATCTAGAATAAGCTATTTTCTGTTTTCCGGAGACTTGGATTTGCTAGGTTTCAGTGGAGAAATATCTCTCTCTCTCTTTTACAGGTTATGGAAAGTGTGGTGAGAGGTTAGTCTAGTGGGCTTGTGGCATCTTTGCAGTTTTATTGGGAAATTGGATGGAAATGAATGCATGTATCTTTTTTGGAAATACGAACTCTGGTACTTTGCTTTGGGATAGGATTCAGTACTTGGCTTCTCTGTGGCATTTTGCAACTGGCAGTTTTAAAGGGGTGCCTTTCTTCTATCTTCAAAGAGACTGGAAGGCGGCTTTATTTTGATTATTTTCTGGTCTAATCTTTTTCTCCTATTTGAACATTCTTTTTCCCCTTCAATGAATATATCTTCTCTCTCTCTCTCTCTCTCTCTCTCTATATATATATATATATATATATATCTTGTACGAAGAAATAAGACAGAATATATGAAATGTAATTTCAGTAATAATAAGAGGAATATTGGAGACAAACTTAAACTTGATAATGAAGAAATAAATAGCACTTGTAGATTTCAATACCTTGGATCTATTATGCAAGCTGAAGGAGAAATTGAAGATGATATAATGCATAGAGTTAAAGTAGGTTGGGTAAAATGAAGAAGTGCTTCAAGTGTGCTCTGTGATCGTAGAATACCCTTAAAATTGAAAGGAAAGTTTTATAGGATAGCTATAAGACCAGCTATGCTATATGGATCGGAATGTTGGGCGAGAAAGAAACATAATATCCAAAAAGTAAAAGTTGTCAAGATGAGATTCATGAGAATGCTTAAATGAATGAGTGGTATAACATTCAAAGATAAATTAAGGAATGAACATATTCGCGGCAAGTTAGGTGTAGCTCCTGCCTCCTATAGAAGATAAGAAAAGAGAGGGACGACTTAGATGGTATGGACACTTGCAACGTAAGCTACATAGTGCACTAGTGAGGAAGAGTAAGTTAGTTACTTTGGAGGGCAATAGAAGGAGTAGGGGTAGACCTAAAATAACTTGGGAGGAGATAGTGAGTAAGAATTTAATATCCTTAAATCTCTCAAAATAAATGGTCCATGGTCGCATAAATTGGCGGAAAAGGATTCATATAGCCGACCCCACCTAGTGGGACTTAAGGCTTGGTTTTTTTTTTGTTGTTGCTGTTGTTGTTGTATACTGTACGAAGAATGTGAGTATGGAAGGTATCATAGAAGGGCAGGAGGTTCTCTTTCTCCCTAGTTCCTGGCAGATGTGGGACAAGGGAGCTTCCGTGGATTGTAGTGGTGCCAGCACAAGCACAAAACAATCACATATTCAGCAGCCCTTCGTGTGCGCATTTCAATGCCTTGTCCCACATCAATTATTTTGTAGGTGGGAATCCTTCCCCTTTCCTATAAAAATCAAAGTTCTCCCCTCACTTCTCTTGCAACAACCAAGTGAGCCCATCGTCACTATCAGCTTGGGCCTTCAATGTTGGGCGCAAACAACAGTAAAATTTTTTTTAATGATCTATCCAAGGTCAATCAAGCCTAGAAACCAATAATAAAAAATAGACGAACCTTAAAAAATATCGGTTCCTTCCCTTCCTTCCCCAGCTTTACAATTCAATATTGGTTTTTAAAAGAGAACCATTTTATTTGATTCGGTGCTCAGTTTATAATTAAACCAAAATGAATTGAACTAATTACGCCTCTAGTAGGGTTTGACCAGGGCATTAGGAAGCAATGTGGTTGTTTTTTCTGACAGCTATCACATACAATGCAAACACACCTGATCAGGTTGCAAAAGAAGGTCCACTAATCCTACTAGTCATAGGATGCTGATCAACTCCAGCACTACTAATCCTACATTTGGTTTGTAGAATGTTTATTTCTAGAAATAGATTAATTATAATAGGTTAGCTACAATTAGTTATACAAAAATTTAGGTTTACTATAAAGCAAATAACAAAGCGAAACAATTTATGAGTCCATAACAAGGAATAGACAAGGAATAACTATTCTCACATTTCACCATGAGAATGTCTATTCCTTTCTTTTTACGTGTTGAATGAAATAATAAGCAACACATGAGGAATAGATATTACCAACATTTCCGAAATTTTCAATATATTCCATCTTGTTCGAAGGAATAACTATTCCGTGAACCAAACTAGCTGTAAAAGTGAAAGGAGCAGATCTGCACCATCTTGCTAGACATAGAGTGACACTGATAATACTATGATTATATTATTTGGGATATCACACATCTAACCTTCGTTTAGTTGTTGGAATTAACCCAGGAATGGAAGTATAACAGAAATGGAACTGATGGTGGAATGACTACCAAAATGGAATGAAAAATAAATCCATTCTAGACATACCCCTAAATCCATAACTTCTGCCCTATTTTTCCATTGCTAAAAAATTTATAGATTAAAAAGAATTACAAATTAGCTTCAAGCCCTAATGACAAGATCCATTTTTTTAACAAACCGTTCCCATGGCAGGTCTCACAAAAAAAAATCCAGTTGCCATGTCTTTGTATCTAAGAACTTGGGAATAAACATTCTACCATGATTAACTGTAATGATAAACTTGGGTACAAGT
Organism: Malania oleifera; assembly: GCF_029873635.1. NCBI lineage: Eukaryota > Viridiplantae > Streptophyta > Magnoliopsida > Santalales > Ximeniaceae > Malania > Malania oleifera. Next base: position 109,993,840 of record NC_080424.1, read on the forward strand.
ATATTTTGCCTCTTAATTTTTCCTATATTTTCTTGTATTTTAACAAAGGGGTTTTGAAGTTCAATTCTTCTGTGAAATAGTAACTAGGGTATAGAGTTTCAGCAATTTGAATAGAATGGAGGGCGCAACTACTTCAACCCTAATTGGGTTCCTCATCATAATCTATTCTTTAACATAGAGAACAGAAAGCCCCAATTACAGATTTTTTTTTTTTAAGGCACAATTTAAGAATTTCTTGTTCTTTAAATGAATATCTTCTGGTTTTCATGGGACTTGTGAAATTCTCCTCCTTTAATTTCATTCTGGCAACTAGTAGAATAGGAAACTCATGTTATAGCAGATCAGAATAGATGGAATTGCTACAATTTACACTCTTCTCACATAACTATCTAAAAAATAAAAATAAAAATAAAATGAAATATTTGGTTGCTTCACAAACTGCCTCTTCTTCTTGCGTATAAGCGCTTGAGAGCCTTTGGCTAAGGGCCTAAGGCATGGGGGAGTTGAACGAGGTTCAGAGGAAGGCATGGATTTCTTAAAGGTAGGTTTAGAATTATATCAATTTTACTAGACGTTATGTTGGTCTTGTGAAAAAAAATCTAGAATGGGTCAGGATTCCCATGGGTAAGTGGTCAAATCACAATTCCCACAAATGGGAGAATAAACATTCTATCTAGAATGTGATTCTGGTCACTAGGATGTTCACAAACTGCCAACCCATTCTGCCCAGCCCAACCTGATCCAAATCATCCGCAAAGAAACAATTTTGGAAGTGTTTGGGTTGGGTAGTAAATTGGAATTCTGCATAAACTGAACACTGGGGTAGGGTGATGGGTCTAGTGTGCACAACTAAAATGAATGAAAGAAAGAAGGCTGGAAGCTGCATATTGCAGCTGCTACTCGTAAGGCCAAGGTGCCTTAGCAAAACTCTTTCCATTTGTCATGCTTATTTTCAAGCTGGATGAGATCAAATTAGAAATAGTCATTGCATGCCCAGTAGCATTAGCTTTGTCAACATGCATAGGCCAAATTTCACTTCCTATTTCCCATTGATCTTGCTCATGTTTTGCAAAATCTCAATCTCACTCATACTCTTCCATGTTGTTTGTTCCTTCAAAAGAATAAAGCTATACTGCCAGCCCGACCCAGCCCACTGAAGTACCAACACAATCCAACCAGAATTTGATTTTTATTTGGTTTTTTTCTCAAACCATCCTACTCGATTTGGTTGGAAGCTTGAGCTAAACCTGAACCAAGAACAGCTTTTCACATTCACGTGACATTTGGTTCACAAAATCAGGGCCAGAGAAATCAAAATGCAGATAAGTCATTTTGTTCCCTAAATCCCCATTGAGCACCCCATTTGATAGCATTGTAGTTGTCTATTTACCCGTAGGAGCCTCATTCCATCTCGGCTTATTTTTTCACAAGACCAACTCAACATCTTATTAACTGAAAATTCCAAATCCACCCTTACGAAATCCCCATTCCTTCCTCTCAATTCTCACAACTCCCTCACTCCCTAGTAACCAAACACGCTCAAGAAGAAAAAGAAGAGAAGAGGTAGTTTTCATGGTGACCACAAATTCTTTTTTTGGAGATCTGCTACAGGAACAACTTGTAAATTGGGGAAATTCCATTTAGTCCAATCTGCTATGATAATTAAGATCAGTTGCAAACTGGTTAATGAACCACAAGAAATTCTGAAAAAACAAGATGAAAATCCTAACAGAGCAATTTATTTTTCTTTTTAATATGGAATTGGGGCCTTTTAGTTCTCCATGTGAAAGAAGAAGATAAGGAACCCAACACAAATTGAAGTTGTTATGGAATTCAAACTCGGCACGTGCCTTCTATTGTATTCTAACTATTAGAAATTTCCTAGGGAATCACCCTAGTTACTATTTCCTATATTCACAAAATAACATAAGTTGTTCATTTTCAACCACTTGTGAAAAAGCACTTTTTTAAGAAAAGTACTTATCTAAATAAGTATTTATAATAATTACTAAACAGGAAAGTTGAGTCATAAATATTGTTTGGTTGTGTAAAAATAAGTACTAATCATAAATACTCATAAATAAGTGGTGTTTGGTTAGTTACTTTTATTATAAATGTCGTATGAATTTAATAATATTATAATTAAAACTCAACAAAAATATATTATAGTCAAAAAAATAATATATGGTCATGAAATTATGCTAATAATATTATTATTAAATAAAATAATATTTTATTAAAATTTTAACTATTTTCTAATTAACAAGTTAGTTAATATTTATGTTACTAAACACTTTAGTATTTTCTAATTAATATTTTAACTAACATTTTAAGCATTGTATAATTAAAAATTAAATAAAATTTTGATTAAAAAAATTCTAATTAGCATCAGAAGTATAACTAACAATATTGTTAACCAAAAACGTAACATAAATTAAAAGTAATTAACAATAACTAAACCTAAAATGTTAATATTTGTTATTTTTTATATTTTTTTATAGCAAAAGAAAATTTCATTAATAGGAAAAGAATTTATAGGAGGGGAAATAACATATCTCTCGATAAAAATCTGGGACAAACAAATTGTTATGGGAACCAAATGACAGAATGTCAATTAAGACCTAAATTTTGATTTCAACCATCTACAATTTTGCAAACTAAATGCCAAACTTAGGGCTGTGCAAAAGTCGGTTCAAAAAGACTAAACTGAACGAACCGAATTACTTTGGTCTAAACAGTTTGGTTTTGAATGTAAAACAGCTCAGTTAGGTGTTATTTTTTTTAACCAAGTATTATTCAGTCTGGTGGTTGGTTTTGGTTTTCAGAAAACCAAACTAACCGAAACCGTATAAAATCAGCAGAGTGGTTCTTAGTCCGACAGTCCAGTACCTTTCTCCTTCCTCAACCTTGGCTCCTCATCGGCTCATTCAGCTTAGTCAGTCTTGGATAATGCCAAATTGCTCAACCTAGTTTGAACCATATTCACAGGTAATAATTATCTTACAACATTTTGTGGTATCATGTTTTGTTATATGATTCTTTATAAAGCAAGATCATGTTTTGTTTGTTTTCTAGTTAAATAAGATGGTCTTAACAAGTAATAATGCATGCTTGACACTTGGCACTTGCAATTCATGTTCATCATTGCTGGAAATTTGGCACTTGCAGCTATAGGAGTCGTAGTGCTAGCATTGCAGGGAAACTTGGTCAGTACGGTTTTTAACACCACCGAACTGACTAGTTCAGTTGGTTTGATGATTGATTTTTAAAGCAATTTGGTTTGCTTCGGTTTTCTCCCCTACAAAACGAAAAAAATTTCAGTTCTTAAATTTTTTTTACCAAACCGACTGATTGCACAACCCTAGCCAAACTAGTGTTAGGAAGCCGAAGGAACCTCTCATTCTCTACATCTTTGTCATAGGCTACCTCAAAAGCTAAATCCAAGCTCTACCTTTGGATTCCAAGCTCAAAGATGTTTATGAATTTTGTAATAATGAAAGCTTTTCACCCTCAAATATGACATCTTCAAAAGAGCTTATGAAATTTTTCCACATGATTGAGTCAGTAAAGGTAAATTGCTTTACCAGCCCAACAAGTGTTGCCTGAAGTAAGGAGGGAGACACTTCTCTTTCAACTTAAGCTTCCTTTCAGTCCTAGAAGTAACTGGATATCTGCATAGCAGCTTTAAATTTCTTTGGATTCATTGCCAATACCTCTTGGCAGATGAGGTACAGGTGAGGTACTATAAGTTGACATGAAGTGGAAGCATGCTAAATGAGGAGCCTAATGGGGACTCAATAATAAGAAAGACATTACAATTTAGATGCCAAACCAAGGATAATGATAATGACAATTCACTTGCTGAGTTGGCATAGCAAGATTTATGTTGCAAGTCACAACCATCTTATTAGCAAACTGTCTTGCCCAAAACTCTCAGAATAAATTTTTCCATAAAAAATAAAATGATAATGAAAAGCAGCTATTCTAACCCCCTCCACAGCTCCACGCCCCTTCCCCAATAAATAAATACCAGAAAAAACGCCAATCTCAGAATTTTTTGAACATTTGATTAGTTATGTAAGACTATTAGACTGCATATTTCAAGCAACTTGTGTGATGTGTTCGAAGAATAGTGATGTGTTCGAAGAATAGTGTCAGACAGTCAGTCTTCAAATTCGATCAGCAAAAACCATGGATTGTAACCCATGGAGCTGCAGGCTTCTTAAAGTGCCAAATCTGACATATTTTCGTGGTTCTAAGATTACAGAAGGAAAATAGTCTGCAAGAAATATTTGAGCAACTCTTTTATCTCGCAAGTGTTTAAAGAAGTGAATGCAAGTCTTCAACAACGTTGTATAGCAGGGCTAACCTGTAGAGAAGATCTTTCAGCAGAAACCTCCTGTCTGAGCAGTTGAACATCCTCGGAAAGCCTCTCCTCAGTTTTCAAAAGCCTCACATTATCCTCCCTCGACTTCAGAATAGATAAAAGAAGACTCCTCCTTAGCTCAACAACTTCTTGGTATTCTTTTGCTTCATCTGCAGAAACCCTGGCAAGTTCCCTAAGCATTGCCCTTCTATCTTCTTCCTTAGAAAGCAAGTCATCAATCTCACTCTTTTTCATTAACAAAGAGACACTCTCCAGCTCCATCTGAGAAAGGCATGATTGCAACTTATCATACTCTGCATCAATGCTCAACTGTGTCCCCTGAAATCCAGAGAGAACATCCACAATCCTATTCTCAACAGCTTTAATGTTAGAATCATTTTGAGCTATCTCCTCTTCCTTCTCTTTCACTAAAGCAAGTAATTTGTTCAATTCATCTGTCAGTGTATCTTTTTTCTTAAGAAGATATTCTGTCTTTCTCCTGTCATCCTTGATTGAATGCTCAATGGAATCATTCAATACTGAGCGTGCTTCATTTATTAATTGTGATTCAATTTCCAATTCCATCTTCTTGAGCTCCACGGCTTCAGTTGATGAAAGCCATTTGTCTAATCCTCTTGAAGACACTGTTTCTGCTTCTTTCAAGATTAAATCCGCATCTTTTGCTGCATCCTGAAAAATTGAGACAAAGTTATCTCTGATTAAGCTAAGGCCATGGTAGTAAAGGATCTAAATTACATAAAGATACTTATGTGATAGAGAAGCATAATGTATAAATTTTAGAAACAGATGTCAGTACAGTGAGCAGGCAAAATATTGCTGAATATGACCAAATTCTTTTTTTTATTATTATTTTTATCTTCATGATATAGAGGATTGCTTGGATGAAAGGAGGTCCAGTGGTTACCTTTTGCCCCTAAACTGCAATTTATGATTAGATGGTAGCCAAATCCAATAAAAATGGTGCTTCTAGTACAGGATTATCATATGTTTATCATCTCCCCGTGAGTCAATTAGAAGTATAGAATAATAGAACAGTGTATTTACAGGTTTAAAAAAAAAAAAACTCCCATAATTCTTAGATAGTTGCAATGTAACCCTTTTATTTTAAATTCGAGCAATGCCCCACCCTTTTATGTATATCCTTCGTGCAATGTCCACCCCTTTCTCCAAGATAAAGACAAGTGGCCAAAACTTCTCACCAGCATATCTGATGTCTGCAACAAGGTACTAAAGCATTTGAAAAGACAACTGTATCCTTATTTACAAATAGTATAAGAGAAAAAAACAGATTTTTAGGTCTGCACAATTCATGGGATTGTTGTTAGTTATGAAAACACCATTTCCTTTCTTGAAAGTTGACCATATAAATAGTACAAGTAGAGAACTTGATGAAAACTTGTATTCGTCACAAAAACCTACATAACCATAAATGCATAATACTACATGCAGCATTTAATTGCATAATAGCCTCAAATTGCATCTTTCTTCACGTGTCTCTCTCTCCCCATACTCCGCACCCTCACTTAGCTACAGAGACAACAGCCTGGATTTAATCCTGTATCAAAAAAAGCTTCAGAAAGCAATCTGGAGGGCTTTCTCCAGGGATTAAGGAACTCAAGGGACTGCATAGTGGTAGCGAACTATTCAAGAAGCAGGTCTCTGGCTGTGTACTTCACAAAGTCAAGATGGTTAGAAAGGCTATTGGGGTGGTGTCTCTTGATGGATTTGAGGATAAAGCAATGTGTCCTTTTTAGGACAAAAAAAATGAAGGGAAACATAAATATTAAAAGAGTCTTGGGCAGTAGTAAGAAGTAAACAAACAGAGAACTGAAAGGGCTGGAATTCTCGGTTAATGAGGACAAGAATGGAGTTAGTTAATTCTCTCTTAAATACAAAAGAGAAATGGACTTGAGTACTGGGGAGTTGGTCACTGATGTTAGAAACATAGCAGAAGAGGCTACTGATTTCTCTTAAAATCTGTATAGTGAGGAAGATTAGGAAAGGCTAATGATTGAGGGATTGGAGCGAATCCCTATTTCGGATACACAAATGGTTGGTGAGGTTTTTTGAGGAGGTTAGGGTGGTAGTGTTTAACTTGGAGAAAGGCCTTGAAGAAGTGGAATAGGGGGGCTTTTGGAGATACTAGAATTATGAGCTGAAGGATTTGGTTTTTAAGGAAGTTAGCAGTTGGATGCAATAGTGAGCCTTGGATCAACAGTAAGGTTGCTCCTGTGTGACCAGTTGGTCACGAGTTTTAGTCCAAGGAAACAACCTCTCTAGATAAAAGGAGGGGTAAGGCTGCATTCATTGTGACGACCCTCCCCCTACTAGCAAAGTGGGGAGCCTTGTGGTCCAAGAACACTTTTTCCTAGGAGTCAAGGGCAAAAAACTAAATTTAAATGGGTTAAAGAGGGGGATCCTCGTTCCAATTTTTTTCACAGGTTCGTGAATAGGAAGATGAGAAAGAACTTGATTACAGAACTGGATTTGGGAAGGGTGAGGTTATTTCAGATCCTTGACTGATTGTGTCTGATATCACTAATTTTTCCTCTCTTTTTTTCAAAACTTTTACACTTAGGAGAATGCTTGCAGGCCTATGATCGATGGGTTAGATTGAAACCCCATTTCCGGGGATCAAATGTTTTGGTTGGAAAGACACAAAAGAATGGATAGCTGTTTTTGGGATGGAGAGAGATAAGGCTTCAGGTTTGGATTTTAATATGGTTTTTTACCAAAATTGTTGGAATGTGATTAAGGGTGATTTGCTGAAGGTGTTTAATGAATTTTAATGGAATGGGTTTTTAAGTAAGAATATTAATTCCACTTTCATCACTTTGGTTCTAAAAAGAGTCGATCTATGAAGATTGCTGACTTTAGACCTATTAGGTTAGTGTCTAGTGTGCATATGATAATTGCTAGCTAACAGGTTGATTGTTGTGCTTGATAATACTCTTTCAAAGGCTCAAAGTAAGCTTGTGAGGAGTAGCCAGACCGTGGATGCTACTTCGGTTGCTAATGAGGTAGTGGAAGAGGAGGAATGAGAGGAAGATTATTTTTAAATTGGACTTTGAAAAACCTTATGATATGGTTAGTTAGAATTTTTTGGATAAGATTTTTGTTAAGAAGGGGTTCTAGGATAGGTGGCATTCTTGTATGAGGGGTCTACTTGTCAAATGTTTTCTTTTCTGCATAGTGAATGGTGAACCCAAGTCTTGGTTTGGTGCGTTAACGGGTGTAAAACAAGGGGATCCCCCAATCTCCTTTTTTGTCCCATCTTAAGCTTTTTGAAGATACTGTGTTCTTTTTAGGTGATTATTACTCATCTTTTTTTGAAGATCTAAGATACAACTTGGAAGTGACAAATGAAGATAAGATTAAAAATAGGAGACTTATTCGCAAAATTAGAGTCCTTGAAGTTACAATGACATTAAAAAAGATGAAAAGTGGGAAATCTATATGACCGGATAAAATACCAATTGAAGTTTGGAAATGCTTAGGGATAAAGGAATTATTTGGTTAACTAATCTATTCAATAATATAATAAAAACCAAGAAAATGCTAGAAGAATGGAGGAAAAGTACATTAGTACATTTCTATAAAAACAAAGCGATATTCAAAACTGTAATAACTATCATGGAATTAAGATTATGAATCATAAGGTGAAATTATAAGAAAGGATTATTGAACATAGAATAAGATTAGAAACGAAGATTTCAGAAAATCAATTTGGTTTTATGCCTGGGAGATCAACAATAGAAGCTATTTGTCTTTTAAGAAGTTTAATGGAAAAGTTTAGGGAAAAGAAGAAGGACTCGCATACGGTTTTTATTGACCTAGAGAAAGCTTATGATAAAGTTCCTAGGGAAGTGCTTTGGTGGGTATTAGAAAAGAAGGAAGTTTGCAGTGGATATTCAGAGGTCATTAAGGATATGTATGATAGAGTAGTGACTAGCATTAGGACCGTATGAGGAGATTCTAGAGAGTTTCCAATCACAATAGGTGTACACCAAGGTTCTACTTTGAGTCCTTACCTTTTTATTTTAGTAATTGATGAAATCACTAGGAATATCCAAAACGAGATCCCTTGGAGTATGTTGTTTGCAGATGATATTGTGTTGATTGATGATAGTAGGAGTGGGGAGGAATCTAAGTTAGAACCTTGAAGAGCCACATTAGAGTCTCAAGGGTTTAGGATAAGTAGGAATAAGACAAAATATATAAAATGTAATTTCAATAATGTAAGGAGTAGCAACAGAGAGAATATTAAACTGGATAATCAAGAGATTAATAGCACTGATAGATTTAGAAATCTTGGATTTATTATGTAAGGGTGTGAAGGGGAAATTGAAGAAAATGTAGTGCATTGAAATATTGAATTAAAACAGGTTGGGTGAAATGGAGGAGTGCGTAAGGTGTGTAGTGTGATCGTAGAATGCCCTTAAAATTAAAAGAAAAGTTTTATAAGACGGCTACGAGAGTAGTTATGCTATATAATTAAGAATATTGGGCAACGAATATTGGGCAACTAAGAAACAACATGTACAAAAAATGAAAGTTGTTGAGACGCGTGTGTTAAGGTGGATGAGTGGTTTTACTTTAAAATTTAGGTATAGCAACGATTGAAAACAAGATAAGGGAAGGGCAAATTTGATGATTTGGGCATTTGAAACAGAGGCCTAGTAGAGCACCAGTGAGGAGGAGTGAATTAGCTATGGCTTCTAGCATGAGAAGGGGTAGGGTTAGGCCTAAAATAATAACTTGGAAGGAGGTAGTGAGGAAGGATTTAATAACCCTTAATCCAATAGAGGAAAATGCTTTGGATCGGATGAATTGGTGAAAAAGAATTCATGTAGCCAACCCCACTTAGTGGGACTTAAGGCTTGTTGTTGTTATTGTTTATAGCTCTTCTTTTTTGAATACCTTTAATTTGTTTTTTTTTTTAAATCTTTAGGCCGGTTTATAGGCTTAAAATAAACTTGGGTAAGAGTAGTATTGTTGCTTTTAGTATGAATAACAACCAATGTTTTAAAAGGCAAAAGCATCAGGCAAGACATTTTAAACTTTAAGAAGCAAAACATAAGCTTTTCAAGAATTTTATTTTTAGAAAAAAAATACGTAAACAAATTACAAGAAAAATTAAGAAAATCATAAATATAATGTTAAAAAAAATCAAACTGAATTTGCAAACTGCTTGTTGGCTAATCAAAAACTGCTAAGTTGAATTCATTATGTAAATCATGACGAGATAGCTATAACATTACAATGTTCAAATTATTTTCAAAATCTAAAATACAACTATTGATTATTTAGGAAGGTTGAAATTCAAGAGTTTTAGGAATCAACTCATATTATGGCATTCCTTTTGTACAAACATGGAGTTAAAATTTCTAACCAACTCTAACTTGAGAATCACACACCCGAAATGGAAAGGCACAAAAGGTGTGCCTTTTGTACAAATGCGTAAGCCTCAACATGTAATGCATTAGTATTTTTGGGATTTGGTATGTGAGATCAAGCCTCAAGGCGTTTTAAGCATGCCTTGCCTTGAGGCAGACCCGTAATAAAACCAATTGTTGCTAATACCTTCTTCCCAGTTCCTTTTCTCCTTCTTCCATAACCAGAGCTTGGAGAAGGAAGAGATGCAAGGGCCCTCTGGAAAATGTGCTCAAAAATCCAAAATAGAATCCAACCATAACGGCCGAATTGATTATCTTCATGCCTAAGGATACTAAATTATCTAGTAAAAAAGATTTAAAAATCATCACAAACAAAATAGGAAAACTCTATTTTGAAGACTCCATCAAAGATTTAAATTTTTTCTTTATTTTATTCCTCCGTTCATTCATATTTTATATGTTCCCATTTCAGATAGGGAGTTGGGTAAATTTTCATGTGATTCCATAAGCAGAATATAAAAATTCCATAATTAATCCAACTTTTTCAATAAATGGGAAATTTAAAATGCTTTGGGATGGAAATGGGGGAATATCTACAATAGTTGGGTTTAAGTTGCAAGGTAAATTGATTATACATTCATTCACTGCTCTTGGATTAGAAGCCTCTCAAATGTCCTGGTTGGCCAGTTATGTGTTACTGCTATGACAATGGGAGATGAGTTTTGGCTTGGAGAGGCATTTTCTCAAGCAAAGAAAGAAAGTGGGAAGAAGAAGGCCTTAACTTGATCCCTTTTATCATTTTTTGATTGCATGGATTGAAAGAAACAGAAGAACTTTCTAAGGATCAGCTACAACGCTGTCAATTCTCAAAGATAGATGGCTTGCCATTGTCACTAGCTGGTTTAGTGGACTGTACATGTGGGTTGATTTTTTGGGCACTTTGTATGGTATGCCTTTCTTCTTTTATTATTCTTTTTTGCAAATGGATGGCAACCCCTTGTGTTACAAGCCAAGCTTGTTTAGGACATTATGCTTGCCTGTGAAGGTGTGATGTGATCACTTGTCTTGTGTGCATAGGAAAGGTTACCACCATGTAACTAGTATATGTTTCGTCAATTAAGGGTGTCAATGCCTTAATGTAGAAAGGGAGTATGACTCCTTGAACATTTTGATGTTTCTAAGTACGACACAGCTCTTCACAAGGTGTGAAGTGTTCGGTCCATGACACCTCAGTTTCTTTTAATGAATTGTTTATTTTGCCAATTAGACAGGATCAGTTGTTTCATATGGCCAACTTCAAAAAATAAAATAAAAATAAAAATGGAAAGCAGGTTTTTATCAGGTATGGTTGATGAAGATTAAACAAATAAAATTGCAACTATCTCGAGAATCAAGAGGGACCTCTCCATCAGAGTCACTTTTTATTGTACTATTTTGCAAGCTTAAAAAGGTGACAAAATTGTCTTCTCCAAAGATTTTATAATTAAACACACAACATAAGCAATTCTGGCAACTTTTCCAGCTAGATGTTGCTCCTGTAAGAACAAAAAACCAGGGCGCTGCTCAAATTCTGAAATGAGGGGTTTGCAACCATCTCAACAATTAAGGGATATTTTTTTGGTGGGGCAAAACCCTCCTTATTTAGAAATAGAAAGGTATTGTGTATTAGCAGGCAGCTCACAGCAGCAGTTAGTTGTATTAGCTGTTAGCAGCAGCAGCATTCCAGTTGGCACAGCAGCAGCATTACAGTTAGTTGTTAGCAGCAGCAAAGCAGAGCAGCAGCAGTTAGCTCACAGTTGTAGCTTAGTTATGGATTTGTTAATTTAATTCTTGAGTTGTTAGTTCAGTTGTTAAATTAGGTTATTGAATTGTTGTATATATACCCTGTTGTAAGCTACTCTTTGTATATGAATAAAACAGGAGTACTTTAATAATTTTGATATGGTATCAGAGAAGATCTAGATTCCTTCCGTATTCCTTCTGCATCTTCCTTCTTGAAGCTTTCTTGAAGCTTTCATGGCTTCCACCAATTCATCTTCTTCCTCTTCTACTTCCTCAAATTCATCTGCTGTGGATGATTTTGTTAATCCCTATTTTCTGCATCACGGAGATAGCCCTGGTGTTGTTCATGTTACCACACCACTCACTGAAACTAACTACCATACATGGAGTCGCTCCATGATTACCTCTCTTCGTGCTAAAAATAAGCTTCCATTCATTGATGGTTCTCTTCCACAGCCTGCCATCAATGGTCCTCTTCGGTTCGCATGGGGACGCTGCAATTCAATGGTCATTGCATGGATCACCAATTCACTGTCTAAGGACATTGCATCCAGCGTTCTTTTTTCCGATAATGCAAGAAATATATGGCTTGATCTGCAACAACGATTTTCCAGAAGCAGTGCACCATGCGTCTATCAACTGAAGAAATCAATTTCAAATCTTTCTCAAGGGCAATTATCCATCACTCGGTATTACAGTCAATTGAAGCCTCTCTGGGATGCGCTTCAGACTTACCGCCCTCCTCCCTGCTACTCTTGTTCACCATCTTGTTCCTGTGGAGCACTTCAGAAAGTGTTCGATCGTGAGCAGTTCAACCATATTATTCAATTTCTTATGGGATTGAATGATTCCTTTTTGGCTATACGAGGACAACTGTTAATGATGGATCCCCTTCCTACCATTAACAAGGCCTTTTCTCTGCTCCTTCAAGATGAAGGTCAACGCCAGCTTACATCGGCTTTTGCTCCGATTTTTGACTCTACTGCCATGGTTACAACTGCTTCACCATCATCAACTGTTTCAAAGTCTTCCAAGAAAGACAAGCCTGTATGTTCTAATTGTGGAATTTCAGGCCATACTGTTGATAAATGTTACCAAATTCATGGTTTTCCGCCCGGATTTAAATTCACTAAATCCAAGAAAGAAAATCCTTCTGCAAATCAAGTTGTCTCAGATGTTCCTTCCTTACTTTTTACTCAAGAACAGTGCACTCAGTTGTTGGCTCTTCTTCAACCTTCACCTCCGCCATCTTCAGCTTTGGTTGCTTCCACTGTTCCCACTGGTAGTTCTTCCCTAACCTCAATGTATATGACAAGTATATCTTCTTCAACTTCACCTTCTATCTTTGTTTCCAAATGTTCTTCTTTGACTTCTTGGATCATACACGGGAACAACTGACCATGTGGTTAGTGACGTTCACTTCTTAACTTCCATTACTTCTTCAGTTCAATCCTTTGTTAATTTGCCAAATGGAACTCGTGTTGCTATGACTCATATTGGAACTGTTTATCTTTCATCTTCTTTAGTTTTACATGATGTTCTTTGCATTCCTTCTTTCAAATTTAATCTCATTTCTGCCAGTAAACTATCATCCTCATTAACATGTTGTCTCATTTTTTCTTCATCTTTTTGTTTCATTTAGGACTTGCAGCCGTGGAGGATGACTGGACTGGGCTGACTATCTAATGGCCTCTATTATCTACTTCCTTTCTCAAATGGGAGTCATTCTACTGCATCTATTGTCAATTCTTCTTATTCAAATAATGCACACCAATCGTTTGATCTTTGGCATCAACGACCAGGTCATCTCTCTTCTGATTGGTTACATTTGCTATGTGATTGTATTTCATTTTCTACTTCAAATAATCATAATACTTGTAATGTTTGTCCACTTGCAAAACAACATAGACTTCCATTTCAACATAGTCAATTTGTATCCACTTTTATTTTTCAATTGATTCATGCGGACATTTGGGGTCCATTTGCAACTCCTTCATTACAAGGTTTTCACTATTTTCTGTCTATCGTTGATTATTCCCGATGCACATGGATTTTTCTTATGAAATCTAAATATGAGACTCGTATGTTACTTCATTCATTTTTTGCTTTAGTTAACAATCAATTTCAGACCACTGTTAAGATCCTTAGAACTGATAATGGTCCAGAATTTAATATGTCTGATTTCTATCACTCAAATGGTATTATCCATCAAAAATCTGTGTTGCTACTCCTCAACAAAACTCTGTTGTGGAGTGAAAACACCAACATCTGCTTAATGTTGCAAGATCAATTCGCTTTCAAGCTCATCTGCCATTACCTTTTTGGTCTAACTGCATTTTAGCAGCTGCCTATATTATAAATCGCACACCTACCCCTCTCTTATCAAATAAAACTCCTTCTTATTCTCACATGAGGGTTATTGGTGCACTTTGTTTTGCTTCTACTCTTCCTTCCAATCGTCATAAATGTGATGCTCGTTCTCATCGTTGTATATTTCTTGGCTATCCATTCGGCATCAAAGGTTACAAACTGTTTGATTTACAAACCCATCAAATCTTTGTTTCTCACAACGTTATTTTCCATGAGCATGAGTTTCCTTTTGCTTCTTTACCTTCTGATTTTCTTACAAAACCATCACTTACTAATGTTGTTTTGCCCACTCCTCCAACGGATGCTTCTTTTGATCTTTCCTATTTTTTCATCAAACACTCCACCTTCATCAAACTGTTTGCCCTCATCTTCCCCTACCTCATCTGATTTTCCTTCTGACTCTAATTCTCTTCCTCTTTGACGTTCAACATGCATAAGACAGCCACCTTCTTATCTTCGTGACTACCACTGTTCTCTGGCTAGCAATTTTAACTCAGTCCTTTCTCATCTGATGGGGACCAGCAGCCCTTACCCTTGTCCTTCGCCGACATGGTGACACGTGGACGGCCACCCGATGTCAACATTGGGTTATAATTCTTGCAGGTATACATGGAGTATCTTGAAAATTTTCAGCATGAGAAGACCAGAGTTGTTATGCCGACACAAGTCCGAGTTCAAGACCCATGTGGGCCCCAACAGTCATGTGGGCCCCACACAGCTCCATTGGGCCCCACGCAAAATTGGGCCTACTTTTGTTTTATATTTAATTTTTAAACATGCAAGACAACTTGCTTGCATGTGCTTGTCCTTAGTTGTGTGTTAGTAAGTTGTGCTTAGTATTTAATATGTCTTGTATGTTGGAGTGTTGTAAGTTGTGTGAGTATTTATTATGTCTAGTAAGTCGGTGTCTTTATTATGTGTCTCTCATGCTTGTGTGGGAATTGTTAGTCGTTTAATGTCTTTGTCCCCCCATGTTAGCTATATATACCCCTTCATTGTAAGAACTATGTAGAGATTAAAGTGATGATATTGAAAGGATTTTCCTTTGCTGAAGCTTGTTATAGCTTTGTCCCATCCTTGTGATTGTGTAGTGAGAGGTTACGTCGTTCTCTCTGAAGATCAGGTGGTGAGAGACCACTAACCTATCCAGCAACTCCATCTCCATATCCTCCCTCCCTCACTCTCACGGCCACCACCAAAGTTACATCCACACGGCCAGCACTTTCATATATACCATACGAACACCATCAATCACATGAACTTGCTTCTCACCACTCTAGGGAAACAAACAATACTCCAAGAGAAAAGACACCACCCTTAGAACGACCTCCCATTCATCCTCCACCAAGACCACATGCTTCTAGAAGATTTCAGCGTCATGACCCTTATGTTCCACATTGGAATGAAGAGGATTATGATGAAGAGGAATTCCAACCTAGGAGACCTTTTCGTAGGGACAATCATGATCCAGAAATGGATGTCATGAAGAGAGTAAAAATTGAAGCCCCTACATATGATGGTCAAATGGATCCAAAGATTTTTTAGGATTGATTAGCTGAAATGGATTTATACTTTGACTAATAAGGTGCATGATCCACACCGAGTGAGGTTTGCAAAAATGAGACTAATCGGGAAAGCTAAGCTTCATTGGGTAAATGTCGAAAGACAAGAAACTCGCCTAGGTCATAGGCCTATAGAACATAGGGACTTGATGAAAGAGAGATTGACAGAAAAATATGTCCCAATTTCTTATAGGGAACACCTCATGGATCAGCTCTATAGAAGACAAGGTAGTATGAGTGTGATTGAGTACATGAGCAAGTTTGATGAGCTATCCATTAGATGTGGGGTAGAAGAGAGCATTAACCAACAGATTTCTGGGATTAGGATTGACCTGAAACCTGAACTTAAAAAAGAGCTGTTCCCCCATCACATTGACTCCCTTGAGCATGCCTTTAACTTGGCACATGATTATGAGTAGGTAAGTAAAGCTCAATTGGGTAGGAAATTTGGAAACACCTCCAATGACACTAACCAAAGAAAAGCCACATCTTATGAGAAGACTAGACCTACCAACACGGGTCAAGTTACTTCAAGAGGTAGCAATCCCACTGTCCAGCAGCCCTTGGACAAAGGAAAGGCTCCTACGAATGGGTCCTCCAAACAAATGTCTGGAAGTGATGTGTGCTACAAGTGTCATAAAAAAGGCCATTTTGCCAAGCAATGCCCCACTAGGAACTTAGCCATTGAAAGAGAGGAAGAAGAAGAAGATTTAGGAGTAGAACACCCTTACATTCCCGAAGAGGATGCTAGTGAGGATGAGTTATCCATAGAAGAAGAAGAAAATGTTACTGTGAATGTTATGCGATCTATCATGGTGACACCTCGAGAACAAAAGGATTGGCACCGAACTTCTATTTTTCATACTTATATCAAGTGTGGAAATAAGAGTTGCAAAATGATCATCGATGGTGGAAGTTGTATGAATGTGATATCAAAAACAGTTTCAGAAAAATTGGGATTGAAAGTTGAACCCCATCCCAATACATATAAAGTTGCTTGGGTGAATGCAGCAACCATGCCCGTAAGTCATAGGTGTCTAGTCCCTATCAAGATTGCGGACTATGAAGACGAAATATGATGTGACATCCTTCCCATGGATGTTGCCCATATTTTATTAGGAAGACCTTGGCTGTATGATTTTGATGTATCACACAGTGGTAGAGCCAACACCTATACTTTTAGGTGCAATGGAAAGAAGATTGTCTCGAGTCCTCTAGAGCCCAAGAAGGACAAACAAAACAAGGAAAAGAAAAGTTTGAAAAGAAAAGAGAAAGTTGGAACTTCTTTGCATGTTCTAAGCAAGAAGCAATTTGAGCAAGAGAGTAAGGAGACACAGGTTGTCTATGTTGTGGTAACCAAGGAAAATGACTCCTCTACTCTAGAACATGAGACACCACAAGAAGTGTCACCTATACTTGCTGAATTTGATGATGTTATCTCTGAACCTCCAAATGAGTTACCCCCGATGAGAGATATTCAGCATGATATAGATCTTGTTCCAGGTTCATCCTTACCCAATTTGCCTCACTATCGAATGAATCCTAGAGAACATGAATAATTGAAGAGGCAAGTTGAAGAATTGAGAAGGGATTTATTCAGGAAAGCAGGAACCCATGTGCATTGACAGTAGAGCCATTAACAAAATCACAGTCAAATATAGGTTTCCTATACCCAGGTTAGATGATATGTTGGATCCAATGGTTGGTTCCAAGATCTTTTCCAAAATTGACCTTAAGAGTGGATACCACCATATTAGAATCAGACTTTGAGATGAATGGAAAACTGCTTTCAAGACTAAAGATGGCTTGTACGAATGGTTAGTGATGTCATTTGATCTTACCAATACACCAAGCACCTTTATGAGAGCGATGACTCAGATTTTGAGACCCTTTATTGGGCATTTCCTTGTTGTCTACTTTGATGACATCTTGATTTATAGTCGAACAAGGAAAGAGCACCTAGATCACTTAAGAAGAGTGTTAGAAGTTGTGAGAGAGCAGAAAATGTAAGCAAACATGAAAAAGTGCACCTTCATGATTCCTCAGATAATCTTTCTAGGATATATTGTATCTGGGAGTGGAGTTTCTGTTGACCCTGAGAAGGTCAAGGCTATCCAAAATTGGCCTACTCCCAAAAATATTCATGAAGCACGAAGTTCCCATGGGTTAGCCACATTCTATAGAAGATTCATTAGGAATTTCAGTACCATCATGGCACCCATTACCAATTGTCTTAAGAAATGAGAGTTTTTGGGGCCTAAGGCTGCAAACAAAGCCTTCTTAGACATTAAGGACCGGATGACCAAAGCCTATGTGCTACACCTCCCTGATTTTCAAAAGCTGTTTGAAGTAGCTTGTGATGCTTCTCGTGTTGGCATAGGAGGGGTGTTGAGTCAAGAGGATCATCCTATTGTTTTCTTTAGCGAAAAGTTGAATGATACTAAGCAGCGTTACTCTACCCATGATAGGGAATTCTATGTTGTGGTCCAATCCTTAAGGCACTAGAGACACTATTTACTCCCACAGAAGTTTGTTCTCTTTTATGATCACCAGGCCCTTAGGTACCAAAGCACTCAAAAGAAACTAAATCATAGGCATGTAAAGTGGATTGAGTATATTCAGCAGTACACTTTTGTGCTTAAACACCGCACCGGTGTTGAAAATAAAGTTGCTGATGCTTTGAACCGAGTAGTAGCCACTTTACAAACTTTGGAAGTAAGAGAAATAGGCTCCGAGAGCATCAAGAAAGAATATTCTCAATGTTCGGATTTCTGTGACATCTTCTCTGATTTGTTACAAGGACTACCCAGATCCCATCCAGATTATGTGATCCATGGAGGATTCCTATTCAAAGTAACAAGGTTGTGTATCCCCTCTCCGTCTCTACATGACCAATTGATATGGGAACTGCACACAGGCGGTGCTGCAGGTCACTTTGGTAGGGATAAAGCCATTGCTATGGTAGAGGATAGGTTCTTTTGGTTTAGTTTGAAAAGGGCTGTCGTTAGAGTTGTATCTCATTGTGGAACATGTCAATCTGCAAAGGGTAGAAAGCAGAACACTGGTCTATACACTCCTTTACTAGTACCCCATACCCCTTGGCAAGATATTAGCATGGATTTTGTGTTAGGACTCCTTAGAACTGCTAGGAAGAATGATTCTGTGTTTGTTATCATGGATAGATTTTCCAAAATGTCTCATTTTATTCCATGTAACAAAACACATGATGCCTCAAAAATTGCATCCATCTTTTTCAAGGAAATTGTAAGATTGCATGGTCTTCCCAAGACCATTGTTTCTGATTGGGATGTAAAGTTTGTCAATTACTTCTGGAAAACTTTGTAGGCAATGTTAGATACTAAACTTCAGTTTTCTAGTGCTTATCATCCCCAAATTGATGGCCAAACCGAGGGTGTCAATAGGAGTTTAGGAGACCTATTAAGATGCTAGTAGGTGAGAACATAGGTTCATGGGATTTGTGTCTTCCGATGGCTGAATTTGCGTTCAATAGCTCAGTAAATAGAACCACAGACCTCAGCCCATTTGAGGCTGTCACTGGTTATCAACCTAGGAAGCCAATAGATCTTATTCCATTACCTTCACAGGTTAGAGTGAGTGAACAAGTTGATGCATTTGCTAAGCACATACATGACCTACACTCTGAAATAAGCATGAAGATTAACTTAAACAATGAACATTATAAATCTAGTGCTGATATTCATCGCAGGTTACAAGAATTTTCAAAGGGTGATATGGTTATGATTCGTATTCGTCCTGAACAGATTCCTGTAGGAAAGGTAAGAAAATTGCATGCTAAGAAGATGGGTCTTTTCAAAATTTTAAAGAAAATAAGTTCTAATGCTTACATGCTTGATATTCCTGTTGATTTTGGCATAAGCAATGTTTTTAATGTTGAGGAACTAACCCCATTTCTTGAAGCATCTTCTTTTGTGGAGCCCTCCAGTTCTAACCTTGCAGGTGATCCCACCCCGTTCTCCACTCCTCATAAACCTCACCTTTACCCATACCCAAGAACCGTGATGAAATTGAAGAAATCTTGGATTACAATACAATGTTCACACCAGCAAGTTTATACCAAAAGTTCTTGGTCAAGTGGAGAGGTAAACCACTTTCTGAGGGTAGCTGGATTTTGAAAGAAGACCTCCTTCGTCTTATCCCGGAATTGTACTCCCAGTACTTCACTTTTTATTCTTCGGGGAAGAATTCTTTTGGGCCCGGGTGAGATGATGGGGACCAGCAGCCCTTACCCTTGTCCTTTGCCGACATGGTGACGCGTCGACGGCCGCTCGATGTCTACATTGGTTTATAATTCTTGCAAGTATACATGGAGTATTGTTTTTATGGCAACTCGAACTAGAAACTGTTATCATGGCCGTAAGACTGACATAGACCGTGATACCCTTCTAGATGACCTTCAAGCCCAAGTTCAAGTCTTAACTCAAGACTTAACTCATGCCCTTGCTAGGATAGAGAGGCTGGAAACTAATTTAGTTCCTGACCCAAGTCCAGAAAATCCCGTACAGCCTCGTGAGATTGAACATGAACTTGCTTCCCACCACTCTAGGGAAACAAACAATCCTCCAAGAGAAAGGACGCCACCCTTAGAACGACCTCCCGTTCATCCTCTACCAAGACCACATGCTCTCAGAAGATTTCAGCATCATGACCCTTATGTTCCACATTGGAATGAAGAGGATTATCATGAAGAGGAATTCCAACCTAAGAGACCATTTCGTAAGGACAATCATGATCAAACTCTTGGTAAATCAGTACTTGTTTGAACCTTTACTAAATCTTGTTAAAGCCCTATCTTCAATTTCTGAAATTTCATATTTGATAAGCCTTTGCATCCATAGACTTCAATATTTCAGCTTGCTAGCTTGAAATCAATTGTGGGATATTGTTGTGCTAAACTTAGAATTTTATTCTTGAAATATTGAAATAACATCCTTGCTGCATCTAACTTAATACCTTTGTGAAAGAACCAATTGGGACAAAATTTTGGACAGCATCATACACCCTTTCAAAATTTCCCAATATGTGAAATGTCCTCTGATTTATTGTGTTTATGTTTGTTAATCTAATTCTTAATTTAAAGTGTTTCGAATGTATGTGCTTGTGAAGGTTGAACCACAGGACATAAGCCACCCTTTCTCGTCCTACATCATCATCTTCACAGCTCAGACCCACCGTCCTCAGGCAACCCGTATTCTTTATCTTCTGTTTTATCATATTGCAATCTTTCTTTAGCCTATCATTCTTTTGTTTCTGTTCACATTGAACCACAATATTATCATCAAGTTGTTCAAATTGCTGAATGGCGTGATGCCATGGCTGCGGAGATACGTGCACTTGAGGAAAACCAGACCTTGTCACTCACTTCATTACCCCCTAGTCACAAACCCATTGGCTGCAAGTGGGTGTATCGTATTAAGTACAATTCAAATGGTTCTATTAAACGATTTAAGGCTTTATTAGTAGCAAAAGGCTACACTCAACAAGAAGGAATTGATTATTTTGAAACGTTCTCTCTGGTTGCTAAACTGATTTCAATATGTTGTCTCTTAGCTGTTGTTGCAACCAAAAATTGGTATGTTCATCAGCTAGATGTAAACAATGCCTTCTTACATGGCGATTTATCTGAAGAAGTCTATATGAAATTTCCTCCTGGTTATGGGACTAAGGGGGCGACTGATTTGGTTTGTAGACTTCATAAAAGTCTTTATGGTTTGAAGTAGGCCTCAAAGCAGTGGTTTTCTAAGCTTGCTGCTACTTTACTTGCTTATGGATTTCATCAGTTTAAGTGTGATTCATGTCTTTTTATTCAAACTTCTGCTTCATTGTTTTTTCTGCCCTTCTGGTATACGTCGATGATATTATAATTGCCAATTCTAGTATTGATTCTATCACTACCATCAAACAATTTCTTCACTCAGCTTTTAAGATCAAGGATCTTGGTTGCTTAAGATATTTTTTGGGGCTTGAAGTTGCTCGTTCCTCCAAGGGATTTTTTCTTTGCCAGCATAAATATACATTGGATGTTCTGCAAGATACTGGTTTTCTTGGTTCTAAATTAGTTTCTTTTCCAATGACTCAATATCTTAAGCTGTCTCAGTTTGAGGGTGATCTGCTTTCGGATCCTTTGCAATATCGATGTCTTATTGGTAGATTGTTGTATCTCATGATTACTAGACCTGACATTGATTTCACTATTCAAACACTTGCTCAGTTCATGGATAACCCACGGTTACCTCATCTTCATGCTGCTCACCGTGTGCTTCAGCATCTTAAATCATCTCCTGGACACTGGACAGGGTCTTTTCTTTCCTACTCATTCATCCCTCAACCTCATTGGTTTTACTGATTCGGACTGGGCTAGTTGTCATGATTCTTGCCGATCAGTTACTAACTTTTGTATCTTCCTTGGTAACTTACTTGTCTCATGGCGATCTAAGAAACAAACTACTATCTCTCGGTCTTCTGCTGAGGCCGAATACCGTGCTATGGCAACTACTGCTTGCGAATTAACTTGGCTTGTCACCTTACTCAAAGATCTTGGTGTTTCAGTGTCTTTGCCAATTTTGATATTCTGTGATAATCAAGCCGCAATGCACATTGCATCTAACCCTGTTTTTCATGAGAGAACGAAACATATAGACATTGACTACCACTTGGTTTGAGACAAAGTTCGGGCTGGGTTTCTCTATCTTCTTCATGTTTCCACTCATCATCAGTTAGCAGATATTTTTACAAAGACATTACGGTCTAATGCTTTTCATTATCCTTTGCGCAAGCTGGGTGTGTTGAATCTTTATTCACCACCACCATCTTGGGGAGGAATATTAGCAGGCAGCTCACAGCAGCAGTTAGTTGTATTAGCTGTTAGCAGCAGCAGCATTCCAGTTAGCACAGCAGCAGCATTACAGTTAGTTGTTAGCAGCAGCAGCAGTTAGCTCACAGTTGTAGCTTAGTTATGGATTTGTTAATTTAATTCTTGAGTTGTTAGTTCAGTTGTTAATTCAGTTATTGAATTGGTGTATATATACCCTGTTGTAAGCTACTCTTTGTATATGAATAAAACAGGAGTACTTTCATAATTTTGATATTGTGAAATTTTATCAGTAGCAAATAGAACCTGGTTGATAGGAACAAGAGGAACAACGATAGGACGCTAACAAATAAAATAAACCTGGTGGCATGGGTATTCACCGCAATAAAGCATCTTACCAATGCGAAGTTTTCCAACAAAGAAGCACACTCCTCCTCCGCACCAATCTGGCATTCCAGAGCCTTCTGCATATTCGAATCAATAGCATTCGAATCTGCTTCTGCATCTCTCACTGCATTTAGCAAAGCTTGTTTCTCCTTCTCAGCAGCTGCGAGGCCCTCGCTCAACTTTTCTGCCGTCTCAAAATCTTCAGCCTCGCAGGCATCCTCCAGTTTCTTCTCAAGTTCTCTGTACTTTAGGGATGCTAAATTTAAATTCTCGGCAGCTTTTCTCTTCCTCCGTGAACAATCCTTCCTCTTCAGCGAAACAGAAGCTGCCATGTCCCGGGCTTGCTTCAGCTTCTCGTAAATCTGTGCCTTAATATGCTCAAATTTCATCTCGGTGGGAGCACTTGCCTTTGGTTCTTCATTTTGTTGTTCATCGGCTGTAAGCGGTGTTGAATCTGACACAAGATCATGGTTAGGCAAGGCATCCCGATCAAAACTAGCCTGAGAACAGTCTTTGTCTTGAAGATCATAGTTGGGCAATGCATCGCGATCCACGCTAGCTAGAGAACAATCTCTGTCTTGGAGAGTGTCATCTAAGAATTCAACGGTTATCGCTGATGCCGCGAGAGAAGGTGGATGATCATCAGGGAGTGAATGATCATTAGGGAGTAAGGCGGCAGCAGCGGTGGTGTCTCTACCGTATCCAATCCTTATACCAGGTCTCCTTTTCTTCCTTGAAATCTGTCGAGAAATGGAGGGAACATCTGATGTTGCTGTTGCTGTTGCTGCTGCTGCTGCTGCAGTGGTAGTCGCGGCCATCGTGGTAGGATTCTGGATGAGTGAGGAATGGGAGTCATGGGGTTGTGGTTGTGGGCCTTCTGCTAGGGTTTGGGAGGAAGTGATGAGCGTGAGATCGGAGAAGAGATTCTCCTCGACAGTTTCGGCGAATGGAAGTGGTGAGGATGATGTTGAAGTAGAAGCATCGGGAGGAAGTGGAATTGGATGAAGATGATGTTCATTGTCTGCGATTTGGGCAGGGTTAAAAAGGGTCATGCCCTCAAACAGAGAATCCATTCCCCGTTGCTCGTTCTCCTCCTCCGCCGATGCCATCAAATGATGATCCCCAAATTTGGCCGAACAACTACACTGCTGTTTTATTTTTATGGCAAGAGGGAATTTTTTTCCAATTTTAATATTTTTTATGAAAAATTATTTAAAAACAATAGAACCAACTTTTTTCCCCATATTGACGTGTATAAAAAAATCAATAGTTGAGCCAGCATTTTTTAAGTAAAAATCTATCTAATGACTTCTAATCAATTTTTTTCCTTTGCCATCGTCAAATAGAAACTCAAACTCCTAACTAATTTTCGCAATTTAGCTTGCTTTGCAATTTGAGGACTTGAGTTTGGCAAGACCTCCAATTCATTCAATTGTGTAAAGACACGACAACTATCACTACTTCTCACTATTATCTTTTGCTACTTCATCTACTAGAGTTTTCATGTTGATTTGATAATGTTAGAATATTTTGATTTTATGCTTATTTTATTATGATTTGATTCTTTATATTTATTATCTTTTTATTATTGTTTGGTTTCATTCGCATGTAAATAGGCCCTCTATTGTATAGTTTAGATATACTGAAATATACAAAATTTCTCTACCCAGTTTCTTTCTTTCTTCATGGTATCAGAGCTACAAACTTGTGACCTATAGGATTTTTCCAGTGTTCTTCCGGTGAATTTTCGGTGTTATTTCTTGCGATGGTAGCCACTGTTTGGAGTTCTTTTTAGCCTTTTTGTAGTCCAATTTGGAACAATAAGTCTAGAAACTATAACAACCTCAAAATTTATATCATTTTTTTCCCTTCATATCATATATATATTAACTGTTTTGATACCCTCTGCTTTGAAACTCAGGTCTGTAACATCCCAAACCCTTAAACCCAAGTCCGACGCGTTATACTTGATAAAATCCCTGATAATCCATAATCAACATATATGCAGCGAAAAACAAAATATAATCTCCATACATATGATACTATAATACCAGAGTTTACTAATTTTTATCTATAATCCAAAATAACTAATCATCACCTATATTCTCATATATACACATATCTCCAAAAATATTCAGTATTCACAATCACTAGTATTTACAACTAAAAATTTCCTCAGAAGACTTAAAACATAAAACATAAATTTTATACACCCTAAAATTAACATAGAAATATATCCTTTTCTTTTTCTATTTCCCAATAATGTTATAAAATTCTCGAGCTCTCTAAGTTTGATCTCGAGGAAATCCTAAAAAAGATAAATTCATATTCGGGTGAGACACATCTCAGTATGGGAATAAACAATATATTAAAACAGTGTGTGGCTCACTAAATATCATTTTAGTAACATTTGCAGACCTTTATCATAAACACTAAAATCATTTTCTGAACCTAATCAATCACATGCAAAGATTTAACCCACGAGATTACCCAAGGATATGGGTGATTACCCGCCCATATAAGTAGCACCCATCTGCTCTGATACTTAGGCAACCCAAAGGTCACAGCTAAAGCATACCAGGGCACTCACCTTACTCAGTAAGCCCTCAAGTGATAAATTGATTTCGTACTCACACAATTCATACAAAAGTTTACCGATGAAGGCTCCCAAGAATAGAAAAATCCACCCGCCCATACAAGTAGTTTCTCTCTGCCCTAATACGTTATGCAGCCTACTGCTACACTTGATACAACCAGAGCACTCGCCTTTCTCAGCAAGCCCTCGGGCGAAGAGTTTGTCTCGCCCAAACGTAACATGTTCTACTAGCATAAATACTGCTAATACCATAATACATTATTCTTTCTGTCATTGTTAAACCATTCACCTATGTTCATATTCATAACTTTAACATTTCACTTCATTTCACTTTAAATGACTCTTTCCCATTTTACATTGTTCACATTTCACATTTCACATTTCATTTCCATTTCATTCATTTCCCTTTTCATTTCATTTCATTTCATACCCAGCATCTTTCAGAGTTTTACCCAGTATTTTTCATCTGTCATATATTTATCCAACATCTTTCAGCTGTTTTACTCAAAATTTTTCAGCTGTTACACATTTACCCAGCATCTTTAAACTGTTTTACCCAGCATCTTTCAGCTGTTTTACCCAACATTTGTCAGCTGTTTACCCAACATTTTTCAACTGTTTACATGGTTGCATTAACACACATAAGCAACATAGTCAATATCATGTTTTATTCACAATGCATTACTTAACCTATATCTCATACATTTAACATATATTTGTACAGAATCTCATGCCACACAGTCTAGCAATAAAATTCATACATTACCTGTAAAATAAGCCAACCAACATTTAACATTTATATACTGAAAATACCTTTCATTTCTTATATAATTATCCTAAAAATATTTTCCCACTTTCATCAGTTCATTTTCGCGTATACATATCTAATAAACAGCCCTAAACTTGGAAAAACATAATTTAAATGGTTGGCATTTTAAACTCATACCGAGACATATACATGTATATATAACACAGTTCATTTTTCTATTAAATTCCTAAAAATTTTGATTTAATATATATTTTTTCCCTTACCTGGTTTCTTAAATTACGCCAACAAAGACCCCAAAAAGATGCATACGGCACTCACCCGGACCCTGAAATTAAAAATTCTAGTTCCATGTAATTAATCTTGAATAAAATATTATTTTAAAATTGTCTAAACCCATAAATTCTAAATAAATAAATATACCCTTAAATATAGTCAAATTACCAAAATTTTCGAATCCCACTCTTGCTTTGGAGTGGAGCCTAGAAAACTCCAATTGGAATTGTGATGACCTGCTCAATTTCCACATAATTTTTTTTATAAAAAATAAAAAAAAATCAATATCACCATTCTCAGCAGATCATATTACACCTGAACCCGTGGGTACCAGGGATAAATCAGAACACAACACGAAAGCCTAAGTAGCAGGAAACATATAATCACAATATTGTTATACAAAACTTCCATCACATACTACAAATACCAGAGTCACTATACCACTGTATTTCCATATATATACATCCCAAAAATACAAAATCTAGGGATATTTCCCGCAAAAATCCAATTGTCCCTACCAAAGCTTACCCTTAAAAAGGGCAGACAATAGCTCTAATTCAGCGAGACTTTTCCCGCTTTCCTATGTGGGGCTCCTGAAAAGTTTATAAAATCTTGGGGTGAGACACCTCTCAGTAAGGAAAATAAACTAATACTAGTGTGTGACAACATGAGTATTCCCTATTGTATATATACCATACAGAACATATTCAATAACTGTTTTGTCAAATTTGGGAAAACATATATATATATCAAATCATGGCAGAACATATTGCATTTACATAAGCATGTTTCATCTCATATAATAATAATAACATTAAAACATTTCTGGTAGGTTAGCTGGCTATTGTCATGTATTACCCCCACATGACTGGATTGTGTAGCCCGAAGGCGGGACCTGACAATGGTTGGCCGACCATTGCCAAGTCAACAGTACAGTTTGTAAGTCCAATGGGTCTACCTGACCTAGTCCGTACACCAGGGGCAATCACACACTTCTTAAAAACCACATTGACCATACAATTTCACACCACTCCGTACAGCGGCATTAACACAAATATCATGATCACGAAGACCATGGACACATAGCAATGGTACCGTACAAGTGCTAGCTTAGACCAAGCCAACCAGGTTCTGATATCATATAACATATACTGAAACTGTGATACACTGATATCTCATATCATTAATTTTCACATCAATCATATCATTTTGCATATGTACGTATATCATGAAAATCATCGGTCTGTATGCCAATATTACACATTTTATCTTAGCTCGGCCCATATGCTGGCAAACCATAGCACAACTCGTACGCTGGCAAATCACATCATAGCACGGCCCGTACGCCAGCAAATATATCATAGCATAGCCCGTATGCTGGCAAATCACATCATAGCACGGCCCGTACGCCGGCAAACATATATAAAAATCTCGGCTCGTACGCTAGTTTTCCCATTATAAAAATTTGTTTTATAATCTCATTCTAGAAAACAGTAATTCATAACATTTTATACTCATGCCACACTGAACAGATTTTCCGCATATTTAACATACCATCATTTTAACCATATTTTTCCAAATATAAATCATATATAAATATATTCATTTCCTTGAAATCAAATTCTATAATGATATACATACATTTTTCATAAAATACTAGCTTAATTTATCCCTTTACCTGATTCTTGAAAAGCCCCTAAGAAAACTGTCCTGCACCTGCAGGGTTCCCAACTCAACACCCTGAAAATGAAAACTCACAGTACTAAACTTCAATATTTCTACATGTACATCACTTTCTACAACTGTCAAAAATCCAAATATTAAGTAAAAAGTCTTATCCTGAATTTGGGATCATTTCCACTTTGCTTTCACCAACGATCCGCTCCGGCATATTTGGAGAGAACTTCCCTAGGAGCGTCGTGGTGACTTCGGATTATCGATCCGGCGTAAATCTGGCCCGAAATTGGTGAAAGAAAGAGGGAAAACCGAAGGGGAGAGAGAGAGGAGACAGTTGGCTCCGTTTGTAAGTTAAAAATCAGATTTTTAGTATTTATAGAACTAGATTCGTCGATGAGTCACGTCATTCGTCGACGAAGTCAACTGCCTCCTTCTGTTTCCGATTTCCATTTCCCTTTCTTTTATTATTTAAATCCCATTATTATTCGGGTCGTTACAGGAATTTTACTTATGTCAAAATGACGACGATCACGACTAGGACCCCATGGTGGTACCTGATCGTCGATTCAACAGCAGATTTAATAAGAAATTAAGAAATTAGGGAAAAGTTGTCTTACCCCAGGAATGGTGTCTAAGCCACTCCCACGACAAATCTGCTCCAGTAGAAATGTCGGTGTTGAAGTTAGGAATCCAACGACACCTTTCCTTTCCCGATCGGTCGAATATTCATTGAGAAATAAGGGGAGAGAGAGAAGCAGAGACGGAGAGGCGGAGAAAAGAGAGCGTGAGACTGAGAGACGGCTTGCAGGAAGCTTCTTTCTGAAGCTTCGAGCTTTCTTTCTTTTCTTTTTTTTACTTACTTTACATATAACATAATAATATTATATTATATATATATATATATATATGTGTGTGTGTGTGTGTGTGTGTGTGTGTGTGTGTGTGTGTATCATATTATTTATTTAATACATCAAATTTAATAATACTTAATTAATTAATTAATTCATAATAATTTATCTTTAAAATTTCTATTTAATTAATTTAATAATGTTTAATTAATAAATTAATTAATTAATAATTACTCTTAACTTTTTTTTAATTAAATTTTTTTTTCGGGTTATTACAAGGCTTGTATACCATATTCATACCTACGTAGCAGAAACATAAACCATACATCCGTACATACTATACATTACCAGAGTTCAGTATATTCAGACTATAGTCATATAAAATAACTCTCTCTCGAGTAATACCAATCCCAAAAATACAAAACTCACCCTAAAACCAGGGCTATCAAGAAATATTTCCATCTACGAGCATGGTCTGCTCGCCTAACTGGATCACCTGAAAAATGTTAAAGTAATGGGATGAACCAACGCTCAGTAAGACGAAATATGTTATTGCTAGTGTGTGGCAAATGAGTTACAATACTATGAAAATCTATTACTATATAATCATGTATAACTGAATCTGTAAATACAATACAAGTAATATAACCACCATTTTTCCATGTTGCTTAACATATATGTACTTTAGGTTTCTACTCAAAATACTTCTAATATGTATATAAGTATATTTTCGGTCTCTGTAAATCTGTATATACATGATAATAATAACTGAAAACTTCCCTGTGGATAACTGTGTGTTATGATTTAACCCCTTATAACAGGGTTGTGCGGCCTGTAGGCGGGATCTACCCTAACTAGGCAACTAGGAATAAATCATTATACTCCATCAGTCTGATCAACCCTACTCAACGCATATCTGATGGGGAGCCTATCCACTCGCGGGCTCTATGCGATTGACCTTTATACCACGTATTATCTGAATAGGTGGTTGCACTCTATATACTATATGTAGCTATGGTACCGTGCTCTGTAAACTGTATAGTCCAACAGGGTCTGATACTATATAATACATCTCTATATACAACTATCAGTTTTACCATGATTCTGTAATAACTATATAAACCATGACGCTGTGATAAACTGTATCTGTATCAATCGTATTTATGAAATAAACTGTAAAACTGTATGTCATGGTACTGTAAACTGTATCTGTATCAACTATATAATCATAGTATTCTGTAATTACTATAAAATATTTCCTCTATCTGTATATTTTGTAAAACATAACTCTGAAAAATACTATAAAACATGTCTCTGTACTATCTTTATATTCTCAAGCCACATAGTAATTTTAAACATATTATACATAATGGATAAACTATATTAATTTATGCTGTGAATAATAATCTGGTATAAATATATATACTATACTGAAAATCATACTAAATTTGCCTAGCATAGCATATTTCCCTTACCTGATTTCTGTAACGGGTCCTACACCCGCAGGGTTCTCCACTCAATACCCTGAAAACAACATTCGTCAGAACAAAATATCAATATTTCTTTACTTACATCATTTCCTACAACTGCTAGAAGGCCAAAAATTGACTAAAAGGTCTTACCCTGATTTTGGGGAGAAATTCGACTCGATCCCACAGATGATCCGCCCCAACAGACTTGAAGAGAATTTCGCCATGAGCGTTATGGTGGCCTTAGATCATCGATCCAGCAACTGACGGTGCCGAAATCGAAGAGAGAAGAGAGAGAGGCCGTAGGAGAGAGAAAGGAGAGGATTTCAATGAGATTTTTGCACAGGAAAATGAGTTTAGCACTATTTATACTGCGGGATTCGTCGACGAGCCACGTCACCTCATCGATGAGTCCTGTAGAAAGTTCGTCAACGAACCTACACCCTCGTCGATGAATTTCAGACTTCCAAAAATCCTCTCTTGGCACATTCTCGTTGACGAGGTCCTGAAGAACCCTTGTCAACGAAACCCCTGTGTTTGTCGACGAGGCTTGGGAAATTTCTTGGAATTATTACCTCCAAAATGCAATGTCGTCAAGTCGGCTGTGTAGTGACCCGAAGAATAATAGTATTTTAATAATAAAGAGGGAGAGAAAATAGATATAGAAACAGAAGTAGGTCGTAGACTTCGTAAACGACATTGCATTTTGGAGATAGTAATAATTTCAGAAAATTGCCAAGCTTCGTCGACGAACACAAGGTTTCGTCAATGAATGTCTTTAGATTTTCGTCGATGAATGTCTTTAGATTTTCGTCGACGAACACAAGGCTTCATCAATGAGAAAATGCCGAGAGATGGATCCGGGCTACTCTGAATTTCGTCGATGAATATAGGGTCTCGTCAACGAATTTAATGAAGGACTCGTCGACGAATCTGGCCTTATAAATAGTTAAAAACTGGATTTTTATCACATTTTCACTCTCCTCTCTCTCTTCTCTCTCTCTTTACGTCACTCTCTCCCTTCTCTCTTCGATTTTGGCCTCGCTAGTCGCCGGATCGAAGATTTGAGACTACCATAACGCTCCTGGCAAAGTTCTCTATACGTCTGTCGGAGCGAATAGTTGGGAAAATGAAGTTGGATTTCATCCCAAATTTAGGGTAAGGCCTTTTAGTCCCTTTTTGGCCTTATGACAGTTATAGGAAATAATATAGGTAGAGAAATACTGATATTCTATTCTGGCAAATATTATTTTTAGGGTGTTTTGTAGGAGGCCCTGCGGGTGTTAGGCTAGTATCCCATATGGGCTTTCCAGTAGTCTAGTAAGGGAAATATGTTATGCTAGATATTTTTAAAACATTATACAGTTTATTAAATGATGAAAATTATGTATTAAAGTATGGTGTGACTTGTGAATATGTATATAGTACGGGGATATGTTTTACGATATTTCAGTATCTTGATTTTATGATATTTCAGTACCATGATTTTATGAATCTCAGTACCATGATTATACGAATATCAATATTATGATTATGCAATTACAGTGTTATAATTATACAGTTCTCAGATTTACAGTACAGTTTATGCAGCATTAGGGTTATTACGATTACTTCAGAATCATGGTAAATCAGATAGATATGTATAGAAATATATTATATGATATCAGACCCTGTTGGACTTGCAGCTACAGAGTACGATACCGTTGCTACAGATATTATGTGACTTTATGAGTGCAACCACCTATGTAGATAATACCTGGTAAGGTCAATCACCTAGGCCCTTGAAGAAGTTGGGCTCCCCATCCAGATATGGGTTGAGGTGGGCAGATTGACCGATGGAGTATAGTGATTTATTCCTGGTTGGCCAGCCAGGGTAAATCTCGCCTACGGGCCGCACAACCCTGTCATGAGGGGGATAAGTCATAACACACAGATAGCCACAGGGAACATTTTCAGTTATTATTACGTATGTATAGATTTGCAGAAACAGGGACATACTTACTTATACTAGAAGTATTTTGAATAATAAACTCCAATACTATTAATGTTAAGCAATAGGGACAGGGGTGGTGTACTTTATCACTTGTACCTTATTTATATACTCAGTTATACATGTTTATTTGAAAACAGATTTTCATGATTTATTAGCTCATTCGCCACACACTAGTAATAGCATATTTCTTTTTATTAAGCATTGGCTGATCCCAGTGTTGAATTATTTTTCAGGTGATCCAGGTAGGCGAGCAGACTAGGCTCGCAAATAGAAGGGCTTCAGTAGTGCCCTGTCAGTGGAGAGTGAGTATATTTTTGGGAATAATTTTGTAAACCCTAGCTAGTTGAGGGTATTTTTGGGGAACAAATATATGTACATATTTTGGGGAACATGTAGTACTCTGGTATTGCGTGGTATTGTATATATATATGTTCAAATGATAATGTCTATGTGATTTATGCTTCTCACTGCTTAGGTTAATGAATGGGTTTGCCCCCAGTATGGTATCAGAGCATGTAGAATATTATTGTATAGTATAAAAAAAAATATATGGTAATTAAGCAAGTCGTTACAGGCTGCATCCTTTTGTTACTGTTTCCCTTTTCCTCCTTCTTTATTATTTAAATATCATTATTCTTCGGGTCATTACAGAAACATATTCGCAAGGTGCAGGACTTCCCTCCTATAAAGGAAGCTCCGCCATTACCTGCCTCACGCGTTGCCGCTTCTCTCTGCCTTCCTCGACTGCACATTGTTCCGGTAACTATTTGTAACACCCCGAACCCTTAAACCCGGGTTTGATGCGTTATATCTGATAAAATCCCTAATAATCCATAATCCATAATATATGCAGCGGAAATATAACCATAATCTCCATATAACATAATACCAGAGTTTACTAATTCTAACTACCAACCATAATAAATTAATTATCCACCAGTATTCAAATATATACATGTCTCCAAAACATTATCCACTAATACTAGTATGTTTCACAACTATCCTTTCACAACTGAGTTAAAACATAAAGATATAAAACATAAAATATACATATAAGAATTAACATAAAAATATACCCTTTTCCTTATATCTTCCAAAAATGTTATAAAATCTCGAGCTCTTAAAGCTCGATCTTGAGAAATCCTAAAAAAAAATGAATTCATATTCGGGTGAGACACACCTCAGTAAGGGAAGAAACAATATATTAAACTTAGCGTGTGGCCAACATGAGATAGATAGATATCATTTTTATTTCATTTGCAAATCATCATATAACATTGAAATCGTTTTCTGAACCTAAACAATCACATGCAAATATTTAACTCACGAGATTACCAAGGATAGGGGTGATTATCCACTTATACAACTAGCACCCCTCTACTCTGATACTTAGGTAACCCTAAGGTCACAATTAAAACATACCAGAGCACTCACCTTACTCAGTAAGTCCTCAAGTGTTAAATTGATCTCGTACTTATGCATTCAACAATAGTTTACCGGCAAAGGCCCTAAGGATAGGGAATTCTACCCGCCCATACAAGTAGGTTCCCTCTGCCCTAGCGCGTTATGCAGCTACTACCACATCTGAAGTTACTAGTGCACTCGCCTTACTCACCAAGCCCTCAAGCGAAAGGTACGCCTTGCCCAATTGTAACATGTTCTATGTACATACATACTTCTCATATCATAATACATCATTCTTTCTATCACTATTTAATCATACACATCTGTTCATATTCATGGCTTAACATTGCATTGCATTTCACTTTAAGTGACTCTTTCCCATTTTACATTGTTCACATTGCACATTTCATTTCCATTTCATTCATTTCCTTTTTCATTTCATTTCATTTCATTTCATATCTAGCATCTTTCAGCTGTTTTACCCAGCATCTTTCAGTTGTTTTACCCAGCATCTTTCAGCTGTTATACATTTACCCAGCCACTTTCAGCTGTTTCACATTTACCCAGCCACTTTTAGCTGTGACACATTTACCCAGTTACTTTTAGTTGTTTTACCCAGCATTTTTCAGCTGTTTACTCAGCATTTTTCAGCTATTTATATGATTGCATTAACACACACAGGTAACATTGTCCATATTATATTTTATTTTCATGGTTTTACTTACTTAGCCTGCATCTCATACATTTAACATATATTTGCACAGATTCTCATGCCACACAATTTAACAATAAAATTCATATGCTGTCTGTAAAATAAGGCAACCAATATTTAATGTTTATATACTAAAAATACCTTTCATGTCTTACATAAATATTCTAAAAATATTTTTTCACTTTTATCAGTTCATTTTCACATATACATATCTAATAAACAGCCCTAAACTCAAAAAAAAAATATAATTTAAACAGTTGGCATTTTACCAATACTGAAACATATACACGTATATATAACACAATTTATTTTTCCATTAAATTCATAAAAATTCTGATTTAATATATATTTTTCCCTTACTTGGTTTCTTGAACTACGCCAACAGGGACTCCGAAAAATACCTGTGGCGTTCACCCAGACCCTAAAATTAAATTCCTAGTTCTAATAAATTATTATTGAATAAAATATTATTTAAATATTTCCTAGGGTCATAATTCCTAAATAAATAAATATACCCTTAAATTTAGCCAAATTACCAAATTTCTCAAATCCCACTCTCGCTTTGGAGTAGGGGCTAGAAAACCCCAATTGAAAAATTACCTACGTCAAAATGATGACAACGACGATTAGGGCCCCGTGGTGGTGCCTGATCGTCGATTCAACAGCAGATTTTATCAGAAATTGAGAAATTGGGAAAAAATTATCTTTCCCCAAGAGCAGTACCTAAGTCGTTCCCATGACAAATCCGTTCCAGTAGAAATGTCGGTGGCGGAGTTAGGAATCCAACGGCACCTTCCGTTTCCCGATCGATCGAATATTCATCAAGAAATGAGGGGAGAGAGAGAGGCAGAGACGGAGACGAAGAGTGGGAGAAGAAGAAAGTACAGAGAGACTGAGAGAGAGCGAAGCTGAGAGATGCAGGAAGATGGAATTGGATTTCAAATTGAAATCCAATCCATCTTATTATCTTTAATATATATTATTATATTATTAAATCTTTTATATATATATATATATAGACATATACTTTAACGTATATAAATATATTATAATAAACTAATATATATATATATATCTTTATTTCAATTTTTTTTTTACTATTCTTTTATTTATTTAATTAATTTAATAATATTTAATTAATTCATTAATTAATTAATAATTACTCATTTTGTTTTCATACTATTTTTTTTATTTTTTTATTTAATACATTAATTGAATAGTGTTTAACCACTTAATTAATTAATAATTTTAATAAATTATTTTTTTTTAATTTTTTTTCGGGTTATTACACTATTCCACTGAGGTGCCACCACCGTTGGAAAGCCCATTCAGATAGGAGTTTAACGCCGCCGAAATTGGAGTTATTCGATGCCACACGCGCCCCCACACGTCGCTTGAAAATTTTGGTGCGCCGCTCACGTGCCGTCCTGCTGTTGCACGCGCCCAAGCCTTCACAAGCTGCCACATGTCTCATTTTGCACGCGACATATCAGCCTAGCTACCACGTCAACCCTATCCTCCATGTCAGCCGCCACATCAGCTGCCACGTCAGCACTTACTGTTGCCTGGCGGACTGTGACCGTTGACTTATGCCAATATTGATAGTTCACCGTTGACTTTAAATGAGTTCCCTGTTGACTTTACTGAGTTGATCGTTGACTTTGGCTGTTGACCAACATTGACTTTTGGGATTCTGGTGTTTTATTGCTCAAATTTTCGTCCTAATTTCATTTTACGATCTCTTTTTGCATTTAAAGCTTCAATATGTCTCAATCTGCATCGAATCTTGATTTGATTTTCCGTCCTATTGATGTGATATTGGATGGATCCAATTATAGTATGTGGGCTCAGAATATGGAGGTTTTCCTGAAAGGACGTCGATTGTGGCTGTTAGGGATTTATACTTAAAGACATGCTTTATGTAATCGATTTTAGTATTTATTAATAACTTCAGTTATTCCATTTTAATGAGAATCTTTGTGAACAATGTTTGCCTAACATTATTTATTTAATGATTATGCATGTGTGTCTTTTATTTTATATAGTAGGTGATCTAGTGTGTAGAGTACGACTTATACACAAAATATTAGATCATCAGTTCTTATAGAATATAAGTTTATTGTTCACAATTTTAAATGAAATTGGACGCACCATTAGAAAGACTATAACACAAGGTTTTAATAGGTTTGTCTTGACTAATGGATATGGTACAGTTCCAACTCCTTGTGCTAGTACACTTTGTGTGTATTGAATAGGATCGTCTTGGGGTAATTATTTTTATATTGACTATATAAAACAATTAATACCTCATGGTTATTATGAGTGCTTATGATCTTAATCCTGATATGATTATTGGACATGTGCATATAGTGTTTATTACTTAGATTCATATAAGAGTGAGATTCTTTATAGGTAAAAAAATTCAGTGAGTTGAGCGATAACATTATGTGTATGGTGAATATTAATTATTGATGGAATCCACGTCCCGGTATCAAGATTGATGATACCCCTTGAGGAAGCTTATAAGTTTTGATTGTGTCAAACCCTGCAGGTGGACTTTGAATCTGACACATCAAATAAGTTAAGTGGAAGGTCTCAGGGAATTAATAAGCTCCACAATGCCGAGGATCAAATCTGTAGGAAGTAAGAAACCTTCCACCTCATCTCAACCCTCCGAAGATCCATCCATTGAGCAATGGCTTGTACCCTACACGACAAAAGCTTTTACCGCAATCATCTTAGTACGACAGACCCAATCCTAGGTAAAGTACTTGATGCATCCTTTTTCACATTTGATTTCTCGCAAATTGTTTCTTTATTCGAAGCCCTAGGATGGAAAAATTTTGTTCTTTATCAAGCTAAGAGACACTTCCCGAATCTTAACTAAATTTTCTACGCAAATTTTGTTAAAGAAGAACACAGACTTTCGGCCAAAGTGATGGGAAAATCTATCTCTCTCACTCCCGAATCCCTTGCTAAAATTTTTAAAATCACCAATGGAGATTTTGAATGTCCTACATTTGGTACGTCTTGGATTCTAGAACAAGATTTCACTCCGGAAGAATTTCTTCCTTTGATATTAGATTCCGAGCCCATTTCTTTTAATAATCCTCTACTATATAAACATTTGAATCTTCAAGCTCAAATTTTGCAAAAAATCATTACATATAATATTCTCCCTCAATCTGGATCCCATGCATATATCTCCTATGCCAATTGTTTTATTCTCTGGTACTTGCTCAAGGGTAAGAAACTAGACTTACCAAGCCTTATACTTAAATGGATGCTATCACGTGTAGAGGTACGATGAGTTACCCTTCCTTTTGGAGGCATCCTAAATATGCTTTTTGCAAAACTCCAAATATCCTCTTCTTTTGATTTCTTTGTCAAACGCACCCATTATGACATTTTCAATTCCACAACTCTTAAATTAATGGGGTATGAAAAGTATGAAGATGGATGGATTCTTAAGGGAAGCGGAAGTCAAGTACGTCAAACTCCTGTTATCGTTCCTCCTGTATGTTTTAATCCATTCTACCAACAATTCACCACCTTCAGCCAAAACATGCAAACAGGGCTTCAATCCCTTCAAACCAACTTTTCATCTCCTCAAACTAATTACTCCTCACTTGATGACCGTTTAAATCGCACCGAGAAACACTTAGCCAGTTCCTCTCGTCCTACTAATCCTATGGATATCAGTTCTGCTCCTGTTAGTGATGATGGACGTGATGATGAGGACTCCAAAAATGGAGATGATGATGATGATAAGGATGACACAGAAGAAGAGCATGAAGAACGATGACTCGGGAGAAGAAAAAGGGAATGCAGTTGAAGAAGAACATCATTCCGATGGTGTTTCTTAAAAATCTGACATTTGTAACTTTTTGCTTGTATTTTGGCTCATTGTATGAAAAAACACT
Source organism: Malania oleifera (assembly GCF_029873635.1). NCBI lineage: Eukaryota > Viridiplantae > Streptophyta > Magnoliopsida > Santalales > Ximeniaceae > Malania > Malania oleifera. The sequence goes on from NC_080424.1 coordinate 110,032,238, forward strand.
TTGTTTGGTAGCTTTGCCTTTATGATTTATTTTTTTCCCCTTGTTTTTGAATGATGTCCAAAGGGGGAGAGGTTATGAAAAGCAAAGATAGAATATGATGTGTATGGAATGTTATGATGTTTATGATGTATGGAGATGTTATATTTATGATGTGTATGGAATATGGAATATTTATATTGATAATGAGTATAAAATATGAAATATTTATGATGAACATGTTAAACAATGATGAACCTTATTTGACTTTAAGCATATTGTTATCTTTGACTTTGAGCATACTGAACATTTCCACATGCTATACATATTTGATGTCACATGTTAAAGCATGCTTATAATAAGGGGAAGCCTTTTCATAGGAACCCTCATCTTTGCTCCTTGTTTGTCATCATCAAAAAGAGGGAGATTATTGGCCTAACTTAATCAATAGCGATTCTGAATCTTTGAAGAAAATTATGAACAAATAGAGCCTTGTATTTGCAACAAAAAAACAATAAATGTTATTTCCAAAGATAAAAATAATCTTAATAGATTTTATTGAAGAAACAAAAGGTACAACACTTAAAAGAAAATATATTGATAAAATATTGGAACAAGAGGAAGAAACTAAACCAATCTTTTATAATTTAAAATAAATAATTGAGAAAAATAATAAATAATTACAAGACCGTGGCTAAAGTTCTTCAAAGTGGATTTTGTTGGCCAACTATGTTCAAGGATGCTTTGACTTTTTGTAAAGCTTGTAAACTTGGTAAAAAATTAGGGGGAATCATTAGGAAAAACATGATGTCTTTGCAACCTATACTAGTGATTGAAATTTTTTTTTGTTGGCGTATAGATTTCATGGGACCATTTCCTTCTTCTTATGACTATTCATACATTTTGCTTGTCGTTGATTATGTTTCTAAATGGGTTGAGGTAGTCCCTTGCAGGACTAATGACCATCAAGTGATTATAAAATTTTTGAAAGAAAACATTTTTGTAAGGTTTGGCATACCTAAAGCCATAATCAGTGATCAGGGCACACACTTTTGCAACAAACATGTTTCAGCCTTATTGAAGATAGTATCCATCCCAAAATATCTACTGCTTACCACCCTCAAACCAATGGACAAGCTGAACTAGCAAATAGGAAAATTCAAAATATCCTTGAGAAAACTGTTAACCCAAACAAGAAAGATTGGTCTTTGAGATTGTCTGATAGCTTGTGGACTTATAAAACAGCTTTTAAAACCATTTTGGGCATGTCTCCATATAAATTAGTGTATGGTAAGGCTTGTTATTTGCCTATAGAGTTAGAACATAAGGCGTATTGGGCTATTAAGCAATGCAATTTTAACATTGATGATGCTGGTTGTGTGAGAAAATTGCAGTTATCTTAATTGGATGAGCTAAGGAGGGATGCTTACAACAATTCTAAATTGTCCAAGGAAAGAATGAAGAACTTCCATGATAAACACATTTAGCGTAAGACTTTTGAGCCTGACCAACAAGTGTTATTGTACAACTCTCGATTGCACTTGTTTCTTGGTAAGTTAAGGTCTTAGTGGAGTGGACGTTTTGTGGTAAAGAATGTTTTTCCTTATGGTGCTGTAGAGATTTTGAATCCAAATAATGTTAATGTTTTTAAGGTTAATGGTCAAAGGCTCAAGCCTTTTATCTCTAACTTTGCACCTAAGGAATCTACTCTACATATGCTTGATCCCAATTGGTATAGTTTTTTTATTTGTATTTTTATTTTTCTCATTGTTTTCTTTTGTTCTTTAGTTGTTATTTCTTACTCCCTAGGATTGTGTTCTTTTCAAAGTTGTTCAGGTACTTCTTTTTCCTCTGTCTTGTAATTTTTCCTTTACTTCTTTGTTCGTCTTACAGTTGTTTTGCTTTACTTTTAATTGCTCTCTTGGGTAAATTCTTTCATTTCTCCTGCATCATTGAGGACAATGCTACATTCTAGTTGGGGGGTGGAAGAGAATTTACTCTATGGATTGCATGCTTTAAATATATGTTGGTTTACCTTGGGAAAATACTGTTATGGAGCTCAAAGCATGCTAAATTCCTCATTTGTGAACGTTACATACCATTTTTTTTATTTTTATTTTTAGGATATGGAATATGTAGGATGTAGTGCAATCAAAGCTTAAATTAAAAGAGATTTTTATCCATTTCACTTAGTTTCAACCAAGGGAAGGATGTTAAGAGTCTTGCTACACACACTACACATGTTAGAAAACTTAGAATGACTACCTTAGACCATTTTTGGTTGATATGTACTTTAGTTGTTTGGGACTCTAATGAACCATATCCTAATAGCTTAGAAAAGAAAAGAAAAAAGTTTGAAGCAAATGAAAATAAAAAATAAGTCAGGGATTAATTGTAAGAAGGAAAAGAGAAAAAAGAAAAAGAAAAAAAGAAAAAAAGAAGCAATTGTGTATTGGAAAGGGCTACCTATTACCGGGGTCCTAACTAAACAAAAAGTAGGTACCTTATAGTAGCATGACCTACTACCGTTTCTAACTAATCAAAAAAGTGGATGCCTTTTAAAGTGTAATAGTGTAAAAACCACCAATACAATGGTTTTGAATTAGAGTAAGACCATGCGGTTGTCTTCGACTAATTGATTGTGATTGAAACTGTTAATGTCTATTGGTAGTCAATCTTGGAATTTCAGCCTTATTCTCATGACATGTGAGCTTTGTTACTGTAACAACCTATTTAATTTACTATATAATTAATCATATTCAATAAAGTCAACCTGAACCTGTGGGTAACGGGGATACACTTGGCATACACAACGAAAACTTAAGCAGCAGTAAATATAAATTACATCCATCATACCATAGAATACATAATACTAGAGTTAACTACAATCTACAATAATATTGTACTCATATACAATTCCCAAAACATCCAAAAATATATCTATGATCCCACATCAAAAATCTCTTGATCCTAGTTCAAAACTTACCCTCCTAGCGGAGTAGCACAACTAACTCAACAGCGGCCTCGCTCCGCCGGTTTTTCTGGGTTTTTAAAAATTTATTTAAGCTGGGGTGAGACACTTCTCATTAAGGGAAAATAAACTAAATACTGTTGTGTGACAACATGAATTTTTAATGCTATTATAGATTTATAGTACATTTTGCATACTAGAAAACATTTATCATATAATAACTGCATAAACATATATTTCATATTTCTAATAAATCATATTGTTTATGAAATGTTTGCTATAGCTAATAATACTGAAATTTACCCAGGATGTATATCTAGCTGATGTCATGTATTACCCCCCATGACGGGTTGTGCAGCCCGAAGGCGGGACCTAACAATGGCTAGCCGACCACTGTCGAGTCAAAAATGTCTGCAAATACGATGGGCCCGCCACACCCTGGTCTGGATTGTCAAGTGGACGTCTACAACTCTACACTGAAAGCCACATCGACTATCCATCTCCCACCCCCTCTACTTGTAGGGGCAGTTAGCACAAGTCTGAAACATAATAATCTGATCTGTATAGCTACGGTACCGTGCTCCTGAAACTGAACTGAACTATCATCTGGGTTCTGATAATATATAATACATGATAATGTTGTAATGCCCCGACCCCCTAAGTGGAACCGGAGTGCTACTAATCCATTCATTTACCTGATAATCCACATTCTAATATCATTTATGCAATGGAAAACATAACTACAATCTTTCAACAAATATAATACCAAAGTTTTCTAAATCTATCTACATTCTAACATAAATCATACATCCACCTGTATTCACACACACACACACACACACACACACACACACACACACACACATATATATATATATATATATATATCTAAAACATTATCCTCAAATACCAGTATGTTTCACAACCATCCATTACTCAGAAGACTTAAAACATAAAACATAAAACATAAAATATCTACATCCCAAAATATTATCAAAATTATACCTTTATCCTCAAAGTTGCTATCACAGCTTGAGCTCTCTAAGCTTGATCTCGTGGAGGTCCTAAAAAAGATTAGTTCATATTCAGGTGAAACACATCTCAGTAAAGGAAGAAACAACATATTAAAATAGCGTGTGGCTAACATGAGGTAAATAGATATCATTTTAAAAACATTTGCAAATCATTAACATAACACTGAAATCATTCTCTGAACCTAATCAATCACATGCAGAGATTTAAGACATGAGATTACCTAAGGATAGGGGTGATTACCAGCTCATACAAGTAGCACCCTTCTGCTCTGATACTTAGGTAACCCAAAGGTCACTACTGAAGCATACCAGAGCACTCACCTTACTCAGCAAGCCCTCAAGTGTTAGATTGATCTCGTACTCATATCGTTCAACAATAGCTTACCAGCAAAGGCCTTAAGGATAGAGAAATCTACCCGCCCATGCAAGTAGGTTCCCTCTGCCTTAGTGCGTTATGGAGCTACTGCCACATCTAAAGCTACTAGTGCACTCGCCTTTCTCAACAAGCCCTCAGGCGAAAAGTTTGCCTCCCCCAACCGTAACATGTTCTACATACATAGATACTTCTAATATCATAATACATTATTCCTTTCTATCATTATTCAATCATACACATTCGTTCATGTTCATAGTTTAAGCATTGCATTGCATTTCACTTTACGTAATTCTTCAACATTACATCATTCACATTGTCATTTCATACCATGTCATTTCATTGTTATTGCATAACATTTTCATTTCATTTCCTTCGTACTACGGCTAGTCTTTAGCCATCATCAGTTAGTCTACAACTCCTTTTAGCTGTCATTACTACAACTCCTTTTAACTGTCATCAGTTAGTCTATGTAGAAACGTGCTAAATCTGCTAACATGGTTGTCTTTCAGTTGTCTTACATTTACATGGTTGCATTTAACATGCACAAGCAACATAGTTCATTACATATTTTATTATCAATACTTTACTTACTTAGTTTGTATCTCATACATTTAACATATATTTGCACAGAATCTCATGCCACACAATTTAATAGTAAAATTCATACATTTTTCTCATAAAATAAGTCAACCCACATTTAACATTTATATGCTGAAATACATTTTATTTCTTACATAATTCCTCAGAAATTACTTTTCACTTTCATCAATTCATTTCTACATATACATAGCTAAATAAGTGGTCATAGGCTCATAAATCATAGTTTTACATGGTTAGCATTTTAATAATTCATACCAAAATATACATATATTATAACATAATTTAATACCTTTAATTTCATAAAATCTGCTTTAATATATAATTTCCCCTTACTTGAATCCTTAAACTATATCGATAGGAATCCAACACAGATGCCTGCGGTGCTCACCCAGACCCTAGTTCAAAAACCCCAGTTTCATTAAATTAATCCTAAATAAAATACTATTTAAATATTTCCTAGAGCCATAATTTACAAATGAATAGTTATACCCACAAATATAACCAATTTGCCAAATTTTCCAAATCTCACTCTCGCTTTGGAGTGAGGCCTGGAAAACCCCAATTGAAAATTTACTCACGTCAAAATAATGACAATCGCGTCTAGGACTACGTGGTGGTGTCCGATCGTCGATTTAACAACATATTTAAAGAGAAATTGGGAAAATGGGAAAAATTTACCTTTTCCCAGGATTAGTTTCTAAGTCGTTCCCACAACAAATTTGCACTAGTAAAATTGTCGGTGGCGGAGTTAGGAATCCAACGGCACCTTCCGTTTTTCGATTTGCGGCAAATACGTCGAGAAATTGAGAGAGAGAGAGAGAGAGAGAGAAGGAGACAAAGGCGAGCGTGGGGGGGGGGCGCTGTTTCGCAGTGCTGAAACGGAATTCCTAAAGGTTTTAACCTTCTGGAATCAATTTACACATATATGAAATATAATAATAATAATAATAATAATAATAATAATAATAATAATAATAATAATAATAATAATATTATTATTATTATTATTATTATTATTATTATTATTATATATTTATACTTACATATTACTTAATCCTCATATATACTTATACATACATGCATATATATATATATATATATATATATATATATATCTTATTTCAATTATTTTTTTTCTTTCATACCATTTCTTTTTATTTATTTATTTAATACATCAATTTAATAATGTTTAACTAACTAATTGATTAATAATTTTAAATAATTAATTAATTTTATTTATTATTTATTTATTATATTTCCTAATTATTTTAATTTTTTGGGTTTTTACATAATGTACAGTTTAACGTAAATAGATTGATAACATTTTCTGTAATAACATGAATACATACGACCTTGTGCCGGTTACTTTCACATCTGCGGTCTTGTGCCAAAATCATAAATAATACACGGCCTTGTGCCGACCATCAATCATGGTCTTGCGCCATACATTTCATAGATAATGATCTGAAAAAACATGTTATTTATCATGGATTATAAAATCATAATGTATTACATTATTCCATAATTTCTGAAAACATACTTCAACTATAAAATTGCCTTAACATAATACTTTTCACATAAAATAATATTCATGCCACATAATGCTAAATGAGACCATATATTCTATACTGAAATCAAATTTTCTGGCATTTTATACTAATACATACATTTTAATATAATAACAGCATTCTTCCCAAATAACTATTTTCTCAATAATACTCAAATGTAATACATGCTTTCTGAGCATAAATCTACTAGTAATTAAATAGTAATTTCATGAAAAAGTGACTGCTTTAGTTTATTCTCTTACTTGATTTCTAAAAAGAAACCCTCTAAAGTATACTCGTCCTGCACTCGCAGGGTTCCCCGTTCAACACCTTGAAATCAACATCTCTCATAACTAAACTTCAGTATTTATTCATGTACAACATTTCTTATAACTATGGAAAAACCAAATTTCGAATAAAAAGCCTTACCTTAAATCAGGGATGAATTCCAAAGTAGCTCCACCAACGATCTACTCCGGTAGGTTTGCAGAGAACTTTCCTAAGAGCGTTGTGGTGGCTTCAGATTGTCTAACTGGTAAGAATCTGACCCTAGATCCTATAGAGAAGGAAGGAGGAACGAATGGAGGAGAGAGAGGGAGGTTGGTGAGTTGAAATTCAGTCAAAAAATGAAGTTTGGGCTATTTATACACTAGCCCTCTTCGACGAGGTCAAGAAGGCAATTCGTCAACGAACTCTCGCCCCTCGTTGACGAAATTCAAAATCGCCAAAACACCCTCTCGGTATCTTCTCGTCGACGAGACACGTGCCCGTTGACGAGTCCTTCATGTGCTCTCGTCGAAGAGTCCCCTGTGTTCGTCAACGAGACTCTATTTAATTATTTTTTTAATTCCTTTTTCCTTCTTCTTCCATTATTTAAATACCATAATTCTCTGGGTCACTACAATTACACTCCATTATCTTGGTTGTTTTACTAAATGGTGTATAAATCTCTCAGTTGATACGTAACTTGAGTTAATCTGTGTCCTGTGTTCCTAAACTCATTAAGAATATTTCATGGCATGTAATTTTCATAAGTATTGGAATTTTAGTTGCTTCTCCCTTGGTTTGAATGCATTCACGTTATTTGTTAGCTTGGGACTAGCAAAACGTTAGTTGGGGGGTGTGATTACGCGCTTAAATTGCGTAATTAGGTGTTTTAACTCATGCATTAAGGTTTATATTTTTAATTAAATGCCTAATTATTCTAAATATTTTAACATCGTGTTCTATTTATAATATTTGGATTTTATTGAGTAATTTATGATTTTTTTGTATTTTTTATTGCAGGGCAACTATTGGAAGCTAAAACTAACTTACTTTGTAATTTAAGCGTAACTTTCTCATCCAAACTCCGATCAAGGCAATTAAAAATTCTATGGAAAGCCGAGAGAGTGTTCTAAAATTTTTGTGTTTTGAGTTTTGAGAGATTCGGGCTGTAGAAAGGTCAAATTTGAGTTTAAATTTGCTGTACTTGCACAAGACAAGGAAGTATGTGGGCCTAATATATTACACGTGAGCCATGAAATAAAAGCAAATTATATGAATAGGCTTAAGAAGGGTCAGCTGGAGAGGAGTCTAAAGGTGTAGCCATGAATGTGTGTGAAGCAAAGTAAGCCCAAAAGTAAACAAAACAAAAAAAAAACAAAATGTGTGTGGGCCGAGTCCTTGATGTGACCCGACTATGCAAACTAAAAGCAAAAGAGCTTGTGTGTATGTGAAGGGCATCCTTGTGTGCTAGGCTTGAAGCAAGAAAAGGAGTGTAGTAATAAGGGTAGCCGGGTATGTGTGCTTTGTAGGGCAAGAAAGGAAAATGAAGGGTTAGCAAAAGAAGGAGAAAAGTCAAGAAGGGGGAGCTAGGGTTTTTGTAGGGCTTCTTTTTATGTTTTTTTTTTGGGGGAGAGTTTTGAGGGGACTCTCCTGGGTTCTTGTGCGGCAGAATAGAAAAAAACACAGTAGTCGTAGCTGCTGTGTTGGGGGAGCTCACGGCCTCTTCTCTCTCTCTCTGTCTCTCTCTCTCTCTCTCTCTCTCTCTCTCTCTGTCTCTCTCTCTCTCTCTCTCTCTTGTTTATTTAAATAGTTTTGTTGAGTTAATATTTATTTTTCTTTGTCATTCTCCTTAGATATTTTAATGTGTTGTTTGGGTTGTTTATTAATTGAGTATTCATCTTTTATGTTATTGTTGGGTTTATCATTCTCTCTCTCTCTTGTCTTGTTGCTTTAATGTTATTTAAATACATTGGTGGAATAATTAATGTTAGACTTAAATACTAATTTTTACTTTGTTATTGCAGTGATTTATTAGATTAATTTAAGTTCTTATCTTTTAGTTTGTTAGTTTAAAAGCTTTAAGGTTGAAGTAATTTGTTGCTTTACTTTGTTGTCTTTTCTTTTATCGGTGGAATGGGTTATTGTGGAAGTTGTTTGACCCAAAAAATTTGGATTGCAAACATGAGTGGCTACTTTCCATGGTTTACTAGTTTTCTTATTATATTATTGTTAAAATTTTATTTGGCTAAAACCGAAAAATTGAAGGCGTCGTTGATAAATCGCTGGCTCTTATTTCTTGTTTTGTTGTTGACGTTAGGCACATCAAAACCTTGATTTAATATAGGATTTTCGTTAATTAATTTTTACATGAAATTCGGTTGATGCTTAATGAGAGTTTATATTTTCTTCCGTTTGGATGTAGAGAATTTACTCGAGCTTTAGTATAAAAATTTCATCTTATTAATGCCTTGATTGGATTAACAAGAAGAGGAGTAAGGCCTAGGGAATTAGTAAACGGTGGAAGCAAAAAAAACGTTGAACCCGTAACAGGAGTGTTTGGTAAATTGTTTCAGTTAATCTGTTTAACTTTGGCTGCGTTATTAGATTTATATTTTTGGAAAATTGATAAAATTTCAGTCTCATCTTGATAGTTTACTCAATTATTTCCCATTTTGTTTACTATTTGCAAAAACATAAAAAAAAAAAAAAAAAACCAAACAGATTATCACACCACATTTTATAGCAACAGGATTTCACTAAACTTTCATAAATACTTTAATACTCAGTGGTCCATGTGGAATATGATCTTGTACTCATCCTTAATACAACTTGACACTCTGCACTTGGAAGCACAACTCATAACGAGTCAATGATAAATCATTTTTTATTTAGATAAATTATGTATTGTTTATATGTATATCACGAAAAATACTCATGTTGCCACACACTGATATTGGTTTATCTCCCTTATTGAGAAGTGTCTCACCCCAGCATTACAACCATTTTAGGAAATCCAAGTAGGAGGGCGGATAGAGCCTCGCAGCAGTAGAAGTGGACTGAGCTACCCTATCTGTAGGGTGAGTGGATAAACTAGGGTCAGATGGATTATTGGGTTATGACCCTAGGATAATTTTTGGTCTTTTGGGATGTACGTATATGTATATGACGGATTTATTAGCACTCTGGTATGGTTTTTGGTGTTTTATGGCATGTATGTAATTTTATGTTTTCCGCTACTTAGGTAGCAGAGTTGAGTGACAGATATATCCTTGGTACCTATGGGTCTAGGTTGATCACGACTATGACAGCTTAGCAGGATTATTATGTATGTTATTATGTGAAAAAGGAAAAAAATATATATGGAAAAATAGGCATGTCATTACAGTTTGGTATCAGAGTTTAGGTTGCTAGGTTCTGTAGACTCTAGAGTGCAACGGAAACAATACCAGAGTATAAGAGAAAGGATTTCAGGTTTTGTTCAGCAGTCTGGAGGCAGGACTTCCGTGGTAGTTTTTGTATCTTTCCTGGGGTGACAATTTCAAGAAAATCATAGTAAACTATTGTCGGGTTGTGTTTCTGAAGTGTAGGACTGAATCTTGAATTAAAATAGGGATTTTAAGGTAGAGGGATAATATGAGTTTTTGTTAGATATGTAAATTATAAGGATGGGGTCCCTAAGCTATGTTTATTGTTTTTTTCAGGACGGACCCGTGCAGTGGCAGTGCTTATGCCAGTGGTAGTGAGGGTGTATGGCCCTCAGGGGCAGGTGGCGCTGATTCAGATGCAGTATTACATATTGTGGCTCAGTAGGTCATGACTAAGATCGCACGGAGCTCCATAGAGTAGGGAGGCCCGTCTGCAGGCCACAAGTGCACGATAGAGAAATTTACCAAGATAAATCCTCCGGCATTTTCAGGAGGAACAAATCCTACAATCGCTGAAAATTGGATGCAGGAAATAGAGAAAGTTTTGGCAGCGCTGCAGTGCACGGAGGATAGAGGGTTTTATTTGCCACCTATAAACTGATAGGAGAGGTTGAAAGATGGTGGACTATGGTAAAATTATTGGAGGAACAGAGGACAGTGCCTATAACTATGATTTGATGCCAGTTTAAAGATTTGTGCTTCGACAGATATTTTTTGGCCGCTATCAGGGAGGCCAAAGTGAAAGAGTTTTTGAATTTGAAGCAGGGACAATAGTCAATCCAGCAGTACGCGGCGAGGTTTATAGAATTTTCCCACTTCATCCCGTACATCATACCTGATGAGGCAAAGAAGGTGAGGCAGTTTGAAAGAGGTCTGAGGCGAGAAACTTATAAGCAGATAACAGTGTTGAAAGTGTAGGACTTTACCAAGTTGGTAAACAGAGCAGCTGTGGCTGAGGCCAGTGATCGGATGGGTGCAGAGGAGCAGGGACAGAAGAAGAGATCCACACCTTCAGGCTATCAGCATGGATCTAGTAGGAGCCAGTGGAGGAGAGGTAACTATGGTAGGGGACAGAGGCAGGAGACGAGAGGTCGTGAGACTCAGGGTATGCAGATCTACACAGTTTGTCAGACATATGGAAAGAGACACTTGGGAGAGTGTCGAGTAGGGAGAGGCATTTGCTATCGCGGCGGTGTACCGGGACATTTTATAATAACCCAAAATTTTTTTTAATTAATTAAAATTATCAATCAATTAATTAATTAAACATTATTAAATTAATGTATTAAATAAACAAGTAAAAAGAAATAGTATGAAAAAAAGTTAAGAGTAATTATTAATTAATTAAATATTATTAAAATAAATAAATAAAAGGAATAGTAAAAAAAAATTGGAATAAGATATATATATATATATATATATATAAGTTTATTATAATATATTTATATAAGTTAAAGTATATATGTGTGTGTGTATATATATAAGATTTAATAATATAATAATAAATATCATTTATATAGGAAGCCTAAGGAAGTCTTCCTCACGAAGGTGTTCTTTGCATCTCTCTCAGCCTCTCTGTTGCCTCTCCGTCTTCGTCTCTCTCTCGCTTTCAATTTCTCGACGGATTTGTGGCGGATCGAGAAACGGAAGGTGCCGTTGGATTTCTAGTTCCGTCGTCGACATTTCTACTGGAGCGGATTTGTCATGGGAGCGGCTTAGGCACTACTCCTGGGGTAAGGCAGTTTTTTCCTAATTTCTCAATTTCTCGTTAAATCTGCTGTTAAATCAACGATCAGGCACCACCACGGGGCCTTAGTCGTGATCGTCGTCATTTTGATATGAGTAAATTTTCAATTGGGGTTTTCTAAACCCCACTCCAAAGCGAGAGTGAGATTTGGAAAATTTGGCAAATTGGTTATATTTTAGGGTATAACTATTTATTTGGTATTTAAGGGCCTAGGAAATATTAAAATAGTATTTTATTTAGGATTAATTTAATGAAATTAAGATTTTTGATTTAGGGTCCGGGTGAGCGCCGCAGGTATTTTTCGGGGTTCCTGTTGGCGTAGTTCAAGAAACTAGGTAAGGGAAAATTATATATTAAAGCAAATTTTATGAAATTAAAGGTAATAAATTATGTTATAATATATGTATGTTTTGGTATGAATTATAAAATGCCAACCATGTAAAACTATGATTTCTAAGCCCATGACCACTTATTTAGCTATGTACATGTGGAAATGAACTGATGAAAGTGAAAAGTGAGTTTTGAGGAATTATGTAAGAAATGAAATGTATTTTTAGCATATAAATGTTAAACGTGGGTTGACCTATTTTGCAGGAATATGTATGAATTTTACTGTTAAATTGTGTGGCATGAGATTCTATGCAAATATATGTTAAATGTATGAGATGCAGGCTAAGTAAGTAAAGTATTAAGAATAAAATATGTTATGGACTATGTTGCTTGTGTATGCTAAATACAACCATGTAAATGTAGGACAGCTGAAAAACAGCCATGTTAGCAGATTCTAGCACACTTTTGTGTAGACTAACTAATGATAGTTGAAAGGAGTTGTAGACTAACTGATGATGGCTAAAGACCAGCTGTAGTACGAAGGAAAGAAATGAAAATGTAATGTAATGGCAATGAAATGACAAATGTGAATGATGTAATGTTGATGATTACATAAAATGAAATGCAATACAATGTTTAAGAACATATGTGTATGATTGAATAATGACTCGTTCTGAGTTATGCTTCCAAGTGCAGAAGTGTCAAGTTGTATCAAGGATGAGTCCAGGATCGTATTCCACAGGGACCACTGAGTATCAAAGTATTTACGCAAGTTTAGTGAAATCCTGTTGCTGAAAAATGGGGTTTGAAAATCTTTTTGGTCTTTTACGATTTTGAAAACAGTAAACAAAGTGAGAAAAGGTTGAGTAAACTATCAAAATGAAACTAAAATTTTATCAATTTTCCAAAAATGTAAATCTAATAACGCAACCAAATTAAACGGATTAACTAAAACAATTTACCAAATACTCGGGTTACGGGTCAATGTCTACTTGCTTCCATCGTTTATTAATTCCCTAGGCCGTACTCCTCTTCTTGTTAATCCAATCAAGGCATTAATAAGATGAAATTTTATTACTAAACTCGAGTAAATTTGCCACATCCAAACGGAAGAAAATATAAACTCTCATTAAGCATCAACTGAATTTCGTGTAAATTAGTTGATGAAAATCCTAGATTAAATCAAGGTTTTGATGTGCCTAACGTCAACAACAAAACAAGAAACAAGAGCTAGTGATTTATCAACGATGCCTTCAATTTTCGATTTTAACCAAATAAAAGTTTAACAATGATATTTTAGGGAAACTAATAAACCATGAAACGCAAACGACATCGACCCACAACCCGAGTTACCGAACTTAGCCACTCATGCTTGCAATAAAAAAAACAAGTATGGAAATCCTAGTCTACTTAAGCAAGTATCAAAACTCACGCTAACTAAAGACAATAACTTTGAACACGAAATTAAAACACGCACTAATAAAAACTCAATCAAACACATACGTAAAACAATAAAAATCAAACCTTTAACAAAAAAATTACGAATAAAAATAATTAAATTAAAACGAATAAAAATTCACTACTAAAATTACTTGAGAATTCAAATAAATAATTGAAATACAATATCATTCAAGATCAATTTTTTTTTCCAATTAACTTCAATAAAAACATTAATCATAACCAACTTAATAATAAGAGAAGAAATAAAAGAAAAGCAAAGGGAGAGAGAGATAGAGAAAACAGAGGATGGGCGGCTGTGTTCACGGTTGCTGTGGAAGAACCGTGAGGATCTGCTGGAGAGGGCAGCTGCTGGTCTGCTGAGTTGCTACTGTCTTCTGCTGAGTTGCTGCTGGCCTCTGCTGTGGTAGTAACAGAGGAGCTGCTGGAGGGGTGAAAATCTGGAGCAGACAGCAGAGGAGCTGCTGCTGTGCGGGCTGTAGCAGGGTGAAGATGGAGGGAGGCTGGCTGTGGCTCTGCTGGGTAGGAGTTGCAGCGGGAAGCAGGGGTTGCGGGTAGGAGTTGGTGTAGGGGCTGTTGTGAGGAAGAACAGAGGAGCAGGATAGAGAGGCCAGCGGGAAAGAAAGACAAGAAAAAAAACTAAGTAAGAGAAAAATAAGATGAAGATGATGAAGAGGATGAAGAGGAAGAAGAAGAACAAGGAGCGTGAGAGAGCCCCCACGGGCTGCCTTTTTAAAAGAAGGAGGAGAAAGAGAATATTTAAAGGGGATGGGGAAAAACCCTATGACCCGGATTACCCAACCCGACCAGGCCATGCATGGCCAGGTCACATCAAATACCCATTCATATATATTTTTTTTTCTCATTTTATTTGTTCTCTATTCGTCGCAAATTCTGCTCTTCTGGAGCTCGTATCTCACAAAACTCAAAACACAAAAGTTGTAGATAATCCTTTCCTCTTTCTCCAGAAATTTGAATTGTATCAATCGGAGCTCGGACAGAAAAGTTATGTATGAAATACGAATAGGTGTTGGTTTTGATTCCCGGGAATTTTCCTGCGACAAAAAAATTACCAAAACTTCATAAATAGTGCAATAAAGTTCAAGAATGATGATTTTGACATTTTATTAAAATATTGGACAATTTTGGACATTTAATTAAAAATATAAACCGAAAAGCCCGGGTTAAGATGCCCAATTAAGCAGTTTTGACCCGTAATCAAATAATGACAGAAAGAATAATGTATTATGATATTAGAAGTATTTATGTATTTAGAACATGTTACGTTTGGGCGGGGCACACTTTTCGCCTGAGGGCTTGCTGAGTAAGGCGAGTACACTAATAACTTCAGATGTGGCAGTAGCTGCATAACATACTAGGGCAAAGGGAACCTACTTGTATGGGTGGGAAGATTTTCCTATCCTTGGGGCCTTTGCCGATAAGCTATTGTTGAACGGTGTGAGTACGAGATCAATCTAACACTTGAGGGCTTACTGAGTAAGGTGAGTGCCCTGATATGATTTAGTAGTGACCTTAGGGTTACCTAAATATCAAAGCAGACGAGAGCTACTTGTATGGGAGGGTAATCACCCCCATCCTTAGGTAATCTCATGGGTTAAATCTCTACATGTGATTGATTAGGTTCAGAGAATGATTTCAGTGTTATATTAATGATTTGAAAAATGTTATTAAAATGATATTTATATACCTCATATTAGCCACACGCTATTTTAATATATTATTTCTTCCTTTACTGAGATGTGTCTCACCCGAATATAAATGTATCTTTTTCAGGATTTCCTCGAGATCGAGCTTAGGAAGCTCGAGGGTTTTAGCCTTTTTGAGAATCATAAAAGAAAACGGGTATATAATGACAATACTTTGGGAAATGTAAATATTTATGTTTTATGTCTTTATGTTTTATGTTTGCTGAGAAAGGAATGATTATGAATACTGAAATGTTTTGGAGATATGTGTATATATGGAAATGCAGGTGATGGATGATTTATTATGGATTATAGTTAGAATTAGTAAACTTTAGTATTATGTTGTATGAAGATTATGTTTATGTTTTCCGCTGCGTATATTATGAATTATGGATTATCAGGATTTTATTAGGTATATGCACCGGACCTGGGTTTAAGGGTTCGGGGCGTTACATATTTAGTACGTGATTGTCCTACACCATCTAGTACGACACCTGCTCCCAGACCGCACTGAGAAGGTTATCAGGTGCCTTGTGGAGGCCAGCAGGGGAATGTAAGCCCGACGAAGGTTTATGCTTTGACGCTGGGAGACACGGAGGCCGCAGACGACGTCATAACTGGTACTTTTACTATTTTATCATATCAAGTTGTTGTTTTATTTGATACAGGAGCCACCCATTCTTTTATGTCTGCGGGGTATGTTAAATTGGCTGGTGTTGAAACACAGTTATTAAATGTTGAATTGTCAGTAGCAACACCGACAGGGTTAGTGGTGAGGTGTCGTAGGGTGCTCAAAGGTTACCCAGTAGAAATTCAGGAGAGAGTATTACCAGCTGACCTAATTGTGATAGATTTACATAGATTCGATGTAATACTGGGTATGAATTGGCTGGCTACTAATCATGCTAGTATCAACTGTCATCTGAAAGAGGTGATTTTCAGACTACCAGGAAAGCCAAAATTCACATTTGTGGGATCGTGGATGCATTCCCCACCTCAGTTAGTGTCATTTTTGCAGGCGAGAAGACTACTTCTGGACGGATGTCAGGGTTTTATGGCCTATATAAAAGAGGTGATAGAAAATGAATTGAAACTTGTTAGTACACTAGTGGTTAAGAAGCTTCCAAACATTTTTTCAGAAGAACTATCTGGATTGCCTCCCGACCGCGAGATAGATTTTACTATCGACTTACTTCCAGGAATGACGCCGATCCCTAAAGCTCCTTACCAAATGGTTCCAGTAGAATTGAGAGAATTAAAGGATCAGTTGTAGGATTTATTGAATAAAGGATTTATCGGATCTAGTGTATCGCCCTGGGGAGCTCCAGTTTTATTTATGAAGAAGAAAAACGGGTCTATGAGGATGTGTATAAATTATAGGGAAATAAACAAAATAACAACTAAAAACTGGTATCCTTTACCCCATATAAACGACTTATTTGATTAGTTTCAGGGTACACGGGTCTATTCCAAGATCGACCACAAGTCAGGTTATCACCAGGTGAAAGTTAAAACTGAAGATATTTCAAAGATAACTTTTAGGACTAGGTATGGGCATTATGAATTTCTAGTTATGCCATTTGGTCTGAGAAATGCTCTTGTTGTATTCATGGATTTGATAAAAAGAATCTTTCACCAGTATTTAGACCAGTTCGTTGTGGTTTTCATTGATGACATACTGGTATACTCTAGGAGTTTTGAGGAGCATGAGACACACCTAAGGCTAGTACTTCAGATGCTCAGAGAAAAGAAATTGCATGCCAAGTTTAGCAAATGTAAATTCTAGTTGGAGAAAGTTGCATTTTTGGGGCATGTTATATCATTGGATGGAATTTATGTAGATCCTAGCAAAATAGAGGCAGTAGTGAATTGGGTTAGGCTGAGGAACATACAGGAAGTCTAGAGTTTCTTAGGACTGGCAGTTAATTATCGGCGATTTGTAGAGGGATTTTCAGCTTTATCAGGACCTCTGACACGACTGACCAGAAAGAATGCTAGGCTTGAATGGGACGATAGTTGTGAGCAGAGCTTATAGGAATTGAAGTAGAGGCTCGTCACAGCACCAATATTGACTATTCCATCGAGGGTTGATGGCTATGTGATCTACTATGACGCATCTTTGATGGGGCTTGGATGTGTATTGATGTAGTAGGGCAGAGTAGTAGCATATGCCTCTAGACAATTGAAAGAATATGAAAAGAATTATCCTACTCATGATCTAATATTGACCGCAGTGGTTCATGCACTGAAGATTTGGAGGCATTATCTGTACGGAAAGAGATGTGAAATATTTTTCAGATCATAAAAGCTTAAAGTACTTCTTCACGTAGAAGGATTTGAACATACGACAAAGAAGATGGTTAGAGTTCATCAAGGATTATGATTGTACCATCAGCTACCATCCAGGTAAAGCTAATGTGTTGGCTGATGCTTTGAGTTGAAAATCAGGGGAAGCAACACAATTAGCAGCAGTAATTCAGCATCCGATCCAAATGGACTTAAAGAGGCTTGGCATGGAGTTAGTAGAGAGTGATCACCGAGCAGTTATTGCCAACTTGATGGTACAGCCTACATTATATGAAAGGATTAAAGCAACCCAGAAGAATAATGTAGAGTTGATGGAGTTGATAGAGAAGGTACAGGACAAATAGGGGAAGGAGTTCATTATTTTAGATGACGAAACTCTGAGGTTCCATACCAGGCTGTGTGTGCCTACATGTCATGACCTGCTCATTTTTCCACATTTAAAAAAAATAATAATAATATCAATAGCTTCCCATATTCCAGTTCAGCAGGTCACAATCCACCTGGACCCGTGGGTTCCAGGGATAAATCAGAACATACAGCAGAAGCCCTAGCAACAAAAAATATACAATCATGTACATCTCAATACCATATATCACAATATATCAGAGTTACTAGAATCACTGTATTTTCATATATACATCCCAAAAATAAAACCTAGGGACATTTCCCACCAAATCTAACTGTCCCTACAAAACTTTCCCTTCAAAAAGGGCAGATAGACCGTACTATATCAGCGGGGCTTTCGCGCTCTCCTATTCGAAGCTCCTGAAAAGTTAATAAGATTTAGGGGTGAGACACCTCTCAGTAAGGGAAATAAACTAATACCAGTGTGTGGCAACATGAGTAATTTGTGTTCTATATATACCATACATAACATATTCAGTACTGTTTTATCAAATTTGGGAAAACTTATATATAAATCAAAACATGGTAGAACATACTGCATTTTCATATCATATCTCATCTCATATCATAATAATAATAACATAAAACATCCCTAGTAGGTTAGCTAACTATTGTCATGTATTACCCTCACATAACTGGGTTGTGTGGCCCGAAGGCGGGACCTGACAATGGTTGGCCGACCACTGCCAAGTCAAACAGTAGTCTGTAGGCCCGATGGGTCTACCCAGATTGGTTCGTACACCAGGGAAAATAATAGCACACTTCTTGAAAATAACCACATCGACCATCCAATCTCACACCACTTCGTACAACGGCATTAATACAAATATCATGATCACGAAGACCATGGACACATAGCAACGGTAATGTGCAAGTGCTAGCCTAGACCAAGCCAACCTGGTTCTGATATCATATAATATATATTGAAATTGTGATACATAAAAATCTCATATCATTAATTATCAAACCAATCATATCAATTTGCACATATACGTATATCATGAAAATCATCGGACCGTACGCCGGTATTACACATTTTATCATAGTTCGGCCCGTACGCCGGCAAATCATATCCACATAGCACGGCCCGTACGCCGGCAAACATATCATAGCACAGCCCGTACGCTGGCAAATCACATCATAGCATAGCCTGTACGCCGGCAAACACATCATAGCACAGCCCATACGCTGGTAAATATATCATAGCATGGCCTGTACGCCAGCAAACACATCATAGCATAGCCCGTACACTGGCAAATATATCAAAATCATGGCCCGTACGCCGAAAAAATATATATATCAAAATCACGGCCTATATACCGATTTTCCATCTCACAGTCACATTTCCAGAAAAACAGTATCTCACAACCATTACTACTCATGCCACACTAAACAAGTTTTCCACATATTCAACATATCATCATTTTCAATAAGGTTTTCTCAAATATAAATCATATATATAAACATATGTATTTTCCTGAAAATGAGGGCTATAAATATATACATACAATTTTAAAAAAGAACTAACTTAGTTTATCTCTTTACCTGATTTCTAAAAAGCTCCTAAGAAAATCTTCCCTGCACCCGCAGGATTCTCAACTCAACACCCCTGAAAATGAAAACTCCCAGTATTAAAGTTTAGTATTTTCGTACGTATAACATTTTCTAGAACTAGCATAAAGTCAAATTTGACTTAAAAAACCTTACCTCAACTTAGGGATGATTCCCAACTTGCTTTCACTAACGATCCGTTCCAGCAGATTTGGAAAGAACTTCCTAGGAGCGTCGTGGTGGCTTCGGATTGTCGATCCAGTGTAAATCTGGCCTGAAATCGATGAAAGAAAGAGAGGGAACCGAAGGGGAGAGAGAGAGAGAGAGAGAAAGGAGGTAGCTTCATTGGTAAGTTAAAAATCTGGATTTTCATATTTATAGAACAGGGGATTTCATCGACGAGCCCATCCTTTGTCGACGAATTCTTATTAATTTCGTCAACGAAATTCAATCTTCATCGATGAAATTCATTTGGCTCAAAACCCCCTCTCGGTATTCCTTCGTCGACGAAATTCAGTCTTCGTCAACGAAGTCCACTACTTCCTTCTGTTTCCAGTTTCCATTTCCTTTTCTTTATTATTTAAATTTCATTTTAAATTCGGGTCGTTACATCCTCCCCTCCTTGTAAAAATTTCGTCCTTGAAATTTACCGTTCCCGTAACTCATCATCCTTTAACAAGAAAATGGTCTACTTATTTTATTACCTACCCTCACTTATGGCGGAGGAATACCATGGTTACATTTCGAGTCTTGGGAGATTACATATACAAAAGAAAATTTCTCCCAAAACTAAAATGCTACACTAATTAAACCATTACATGTACCTGCAAAAAGAAATACAACTTAACCACTTATATTTTACCCACTCATACCTCTTGAAATAAATGCGGATACCTCTGCCTCATCTGTTCCTCAGACTCTCAAGAAGCTTCTTCCACCCCATGATTCCTCCATAAGATTTTTACCTGAGGAATTTTCTTGTTACGTAGCTTTTGTACTTTCCTATCCAGAATCTGTACTGGTACCTCCTCATATACCAGTGAATCACTAAACTCCAACTCATCATAACTGATGACATAAGAAAGATCTGGGACATATTTCCTTAACATAGCCACATGGAATACGTCGTGGATCCTAGATAATACCGGTGGCAAAGCTAGCCTGTAGGCTATGGGCCCCACTTTATCTAGAATCTCAAATGGACCGATAAACCTAGGACTAAGTTTACCCTTCTTCCCAAATCGCATAACCCCCTTCATCGAAGCTATCTTCAAAAATACGTGATCACCCACGTCAAACTCTAAATTCCTGCGGCGATGGTCGGCATAACTCTTCTGCCGGCTCTGAGCTGCACTAATCTTGTCTCTGATAAGCCAAACCTTATCACGCACTTGGTGTCATGCCAATGTTGGACTGGTAACTATTATTATACACAAATTCTACTAATGGCATGAACTGAGTCCAACCACCCCCAAAATCTAGTACGCACGCGCGGACCATGTCCTCTAGTATCAGTATCGTTCTCTCAGTCTACCCATCTGACTGCGGATGGAATGTCGTGCTAAATGATAACTGAGACCCCAGAGCCTCCTGCAAGCTGCTCCAAAATCGTGACGTAAATCGCGAATCTCGATCTGACACAATCGATACTGGCACCCCATGAGAACGAACTATCTCCTGAACGTAAATCTCTGCTAAACGACTGAGGTGATAGCTGATCTTGATAGGTACAAAGTGGGTGGTCTTCGTCAACCGGTCAACGATCACCCAGATGGCATTCTGGCCATGTAACGCCGTCGGCAGTCCTGACACAAAGTCCATAGATATATGATCCCACTTCCACTCTGGGATAAATAACGGCTGTAACTGCCTTGCCGGCCTCCAGTGCTCAGCCTTTACCTGCTGCCATGTTAGACACTGGGCTACATACTCGGCAATCTCCCTCTTCATACCACTCCACTAGTATGACTCTCGTAGATCTCTATACATCTTCGTACTACCGGGATAAATTGTGTACAAAGATCTATGAGCCTCCTCTAGAATGGTCTTCCTGATCTCAGTATCAGCAAGAACACATAATCTGGAACGGAACCGCAAAGCTCCATCATCTACAATACTGAATTCCTCTCCCTGACCACTTTGTACTCTGTCTATCACCTCTACTAATTCTGGATCTTCCTTTTGAGCGACTTTAATTCTTTCCTGCAGAGTAAGTTGTACCACTAGACTGGTAATACACACTGGAAGATCACTCTCCACCAACTCTATACCGAGTCTCTCCAGATCCATCATGATCAGATGCTGGATCTTTATAGCTGCCAACACTAGTTCCCTGGATTTCCTACTCAACGCATCAGCTACCACGTTCGCTTTTCATAGGTGATAACTGATGGTACAATCAAAATCCTTAATCAGCTCTAACCACCTTCTCTGCCTCGTATTCAGTTCCTTCTGCGTGAAGAAATACTTTAAGTTCTTGTGGTCGGAGAAAATCTCACACTGCTCGCTGTACAGGTAATGCCTCCAAATTTTCAACGCGTGCACCACTGCAGCCAATTCAAGATCATGGGTAGGGTAGTTCTTTTCATATTCTTTCAATTGCCTAGACGCATACGCCACTACCCTACCATACTACATCAATACACAGTCAAGTCCCTTTAAGGACGCATCACTGTAAATGGTGTACCCCTCACCCCCAGATGGGATGATTAATACCTTTGCTTCAGCTCCTGAAAACTCTACTCACAACTGTCGTCCCACTCAAATCTGACATTCTTTCTCGTCAGTCATATCAAAGATCCTGACAAAGCTGAGAATCCCTCAACGAAACGGCGATAATAGCCAGCTAGCCCTAAGAAACTCCCGACCTCCTAGACATTCTTTGGTCTAGCCCAATTCACTACCGCCTCAATCTTGCTAGGATCCATAGAAATACCGTCTCCAGATATAACATGCCCTAAGAACACGACCTTCTCAAGCCAAAATTCACATTTATTGAACTTGGCGTACAACTTCTTTTCACGAAGTGTCTGCAAAACCTGCCTCAAGTGTGTCTCATGCTCCTTATAGCTCCTCGAATAGACCAGTACATCATCAATAAAAACAACAACAAACCGGTCTAGGTATTGGTGGAAGACTCTATTCATCAAGTCCATAAATACCGCAGGAGCATTCGTCAAACCAAACGACATAACAAGAAACTCGTAATGCCCATACCTGGTCTTGAAGGCCGTCTTCAAGACGTCTTCTGCTTTCACCTTTACCTGATGGTAGCCAAATTTGAGGTCAATCTTCGAATACACCCGTGTACCCTGGAGCTGATCAAACAAATCGTCGATACAGGGTAGAGGATACTTGTTCTTGATAGTCACTTTATTAATCTCCCTCTAGTCTATACACATCCACATAGTCCCATCTTTCTTCTTCACAAATAAAACTAGAGCTCCCCACGGAGATACACTGGGTCGTAGGAAACCCTTATCAAGCAGATCTTGCAACTGACTCTTCAATTCTGCCAATTCTACTGGCGCCATTCGGTACGGTACTTTAGAAATCGGTGCTTTACTTGGAAGTAGATCAATAGGAAAATCTACCTCACGATTAGGTGGCAAACCTGGTAACTCATCTGGAAAAACATCTGTAAATTCCTTTACTACAGGCGTGCTAGCAAGTTTCGACTCATTTTGTGACATCTCTTTCACAACAGGCACAAACCCCTGACAACCACTCAGTAGTAGTCTCCTCGCCTGAATAGTTGAAACTAGCTGAGGCGGGGATTGCACACGCGATCCTACAAACTTGAATTCTGCTTCCCCCGAAGATCTGAATATCACTTCTCGTGCTCGGCAATCTATGCTGGCAAAATTGGCCGCTAGCCAATCCATGCCAAATATAACATCAAACCCGTACATGTCCAATACTATCAAATTAGCAAACAAAGTCTTCCCTTGAATATTAACTGGACAACCTCAAAGCACCCTATTACACCTCACTTCTAACCCAGTCGGTGTAGATACCAACAGTTCAACTTCTAATAATTGTGTTTCAGTCCCACATAATTTAACACATCCTGAAGACATGAACGAGTGTGTAGCTCTTGAATCAAATAATGCTATAACTTTAAAAGAAAGCATAATCACCATACCTGTCACCACGTCACCGGACGTCTCAGCCTCACCCGGCGTCAGAGTAAACACCCTAGCTGGAGCCGTATTCCTCTGCTGGCCCCCACGTGGCGCCTGATAACCTCCTCGATATGGTCTAAGAGTTGGAACTGCATCTGGTGGGGTAGGGCAGTCTTGCACCATGTGCCCCGATCTACCACAAGGATAGCACACCATACCACTAGCTCGACACTCCGCCCAGTGCCTCCTACCACAAGTCTGGCAGACTGGAGGACCCTGCCCTATCTGCATCTCACGTCCTCTTGTCTCCTGTCTCTGCCCTCTGCCATGATTACCTCTCCTCCACTGGCCCGGTCTATGACTCTGCTGGTAGCCAGTAGATGCAGATCTCTTCCTCTGTCCCTGCTCCTCTACATCAAGGCGCTCACCAATCTCTGCCAAAGCTACCCTATTGACCAACTCAACAAAGTCCTGGATCCGCAACACCACAACCTGCTTAAATATACTCTGCCTCAAGCCTCTCTAAAACTGTCTCGCCTTCTTCTCCTCATTAGGAACAATATACGGGGCGAAACGAGAGAGCTCAATGAATCGTGCTGCATACTGCTAGACGGACAACTGTCCCTACTTCAGACTCAGGAACTCTTCTACTTTAACCTCCCTAACAGTTGTTGGAAAATATCTATCGAAGAACAACTCTTTAAACCAGTCCCATGTCATGGCTATCGGAGTTACCCTCTGCTGCTCCAGTAGTCTCACCGCAGTCCACCATCTCTCGGCCTCTCCTGTTAGTATATAAGTGGCAAAGAGGACCTTCTGCTCTTCAGTACACTATAGTACAGCCAAAATCTTCTCAATCTCCTGCATCCAGTTCTCAACAGCTATAGGATCAACTCCACCCGAGAACGTCGGAGGATTCATCTTCGTAAACTTCTCTACAGTGCACCCATGGCCTGCAGATGGACCACTCTCCTCCCTCGAACTCCTAGAAATCTTAGCCATAACCTACTGAGCCACGCTACGTAATACCACGTCAGAGTCGGTCCCAGCTGCACCTGATGGTCTGGCTCCATCACTGCCACTAGCATGGGCACTATTTCCTTCCGGATCCATCCTAAAAACAACACACCCAACTCAGAAATCCTATCCTCATAATTTACCCACCTATCCTCACCACTTATCTCAACATTTCCAACTCATTTCTAATCCCCAGTCCTACATTCTAGGAACACAACTCAACAATAGCTTACTATGGTTTTCCTGAAATCGTCACCCTAGGAAAAACATAGAAACTACCACGGAAGTCCTGCCTCTAGTCTGTAGAACAAAACCTCAAATCATTTCCTAGACTCTGGTATTGTTTCCGCTGCTTTCTAAAGTCTACAGAACCTAGAAACCTAGGCTCTGATACCAAGCTATCACGACCTGCTCATTTTTCCACATTTTTTTTATAAAAAAAATAATAATATCAATAGCACATTTCCCATATTCTAGTTCAGCAGGTCACAATCCACTTGGATCCATGGGTTCCAGGGATAAATCATAACATACAGCAGAAGCCCTAGCAGCAGAAAATATACAATCATGTATATCTCAATACCATATATCACAATATACCAGAGTTACTACAATCACTGTATTTTCATATATACATCCCAAAAATAAAACCTAGGGACATTTCCCACAAAATCTAACTATCCCTACAAAACTTACCCTTCAAAAAGGGCAGATAGACCGTGCTATATCAGCGGGGCTTTTCCCGCTCTCCTATCTGGGGCTTTTGAAAAGTTAATAAGGTTTAGGGGTGAGACACCTCTCAGTAAGGGAAATAAACTAATACCAGTGTGTGGCAACATGAGTAATCTGTGTTCTACATATACCATACATAACATATTCAGTACTGTTTTATCAAATCTGGGAAAACTTATATATAAATCGAAAAATGGCAGAACATACTGCATTTTCATATCATATCTCATCTCATATCATAATAATAATAGTAATTAAATAATGAAAGAAAGGAGAGAAAAGAATTTTTCAAAAAGGGGTTTTAGCAGGGTCTCGTCAATGAGGGTAGAGTGCTCGTCGACGAGCAGGCCTTTTAGACTCGTCGACAGGGACGTGTGTCTCATCGACGAGACATTACTGAGAGGGCTGATTTCAGGATCTGAAACTCGTCGATGAGGAATAAGTGTTCGTCGACGAACTCCCTTCTGGACTCGTCGATGAGGTGACGTGGCTCGTCAATGAGGCCACGTGGCAAGTCACCTATAAATATGCAAAACGACAATTTTTGATGAAATTTCAATCTCCCTTTCCTTTCTCTCTCTAGGTTTCGGATTCTTTGCCTTTTCTCTACGTTTCTGGCTCTGATTCTCCCCAGTTCGACGATCAGAAGCCACCACGGTGATCCTGGGGAGATTCTCTACAACCTAGTCGAAATAGAAATTCGATTTGGGAAGTTTGGGAACCATCCCAAAATCTGGGTAAGTTGATTATTTTAGACTTTATAAGTTATTTGGTGTTTTTGAACTAAGGAAAATGTTTTAAATAGTATAATACTAAAGTTTTGTTGGGAAAAATGCAATTTCAGGGTGTTGAGCTGGGGAACACATGAGTGTAAGTTTGAAATATTTTGGAGGCTTCTAAGTAAGTCAGGTAAGAGGATAAATTAAGTTAGTATTTTTCATGAAATTATTATGCATTAAACAACATTTATTTTTAGGAAAATATGTATGATATAGAATTATGTTTGGGAATACTATTGTTGAATAGGGAAATAAATTTAACACGTTTAATATGGAAATATGATTTCAGAATAAATTATGAGTTTATAAGGCTATGTACATTTGTGTGGCATGAGTATGATATTTCCATGAAAATTATGTTATTTTGAAATATTATGATTTCTCTAAGATAAGCAAGTTATAGTAGTTTTCAGGCAAACCTTAAAAATAGAACAGGAACTATGGTTTTAAAATTATGTTGAAAAGTGCAAGAAATTATGTTTATTATGTTATGAATTATGCCAACATAAATGTCGTGAATTTTACGTTATGAACTATACCGGCGTAAATGCCGTGATTTTTATGTTATGAATTATGTCGATGTAAATGCCGTGAATTTTATGTTATGAACTATGTCGGCGTAAATGCCGTGATTTTTATGTTATGAATTATGTCGGTGTAAATGCCGTGATTTTACATTATGAATTATGTCGACGTTGATGTCGTGATTATGTATGATATGCAATAAATCATAAAATATGTTCATGTCAAATATTATTTTAAAATACGAAACAATTATGCTTTATTATGGAATGTATTATATGTTATCAGAACCCGAATAACTTAGTTCAGTTTTATGAAACACGGTACCGTAGCTATATGTTCACGATTATGAATATGTTAGTGCTACCACACATCTTATGTAGAGTGTGGGAGATGGCAGTCGATGTGACTTTATGGTAGTATCATAGTTCCCCTAGTAGTCCAGCACAGGTGGAATAGGCCCATCGCACTTACACATCTATGTTTAACTTAGCATGGTTGGCCAGCCATTGTTAGGTCTCGCCTTCGGGCCACACAACCTTATCATGTGGGGGGTAAGACATGACAATAGCTAACTAACTATCTATCCTGGGTAATAATTCAAGTATGATATGGTTATATAAGATGATTTTGTAGTACAAAAATTTAGTATGTTAAGCTATGTTATGATGAATCATGTTTTGATTCAGATATGATACAACTGTTTATACCAGTTATAAATTATGTACTGTTTATATGTATATCATGAAAAATACTCATGTTACCACACACTGATATTAGTTTATCTCCCTTACTAACAGGTGTCTAACGCCAGCATTACAAATATTTTAGGAAATCTAGGTAGGAGGGCAGATAGAACCCCGCAACAGTAGAAGTGAATTAAGCTACCCTGTTTGTAGGGTAAGGGGATGAACTAGGGTCAAATGGATTTTTGGGTTATGACCCTAGGAGAGTTTTTGGTCTTTTGGGATGTATGTATATGTATATGACGGATTTATTAGAACTCTGGTATGGTTTCTGGTGTTTTATGGCATGTATGTAATTTTATGTTTTCCGCTGCTTAGGTATTAGAGTTGAGTGACAGATATATCCTTGGTACCTATGGGTCTAGGTTGATCACGACTATGACAGCTTAGCAGGATTATTATGTATGTTATTATGTGAAAAAGGAAAAAAATATATATGGAAAAATAGGCAGGTCATTACAGTTGGTCTATTCAAATCTCACATTTTTCCTTGTGAGTCATGTTATTGGACCTGATAATCTAGAAAAACCATCCACAAAACATCTGTAGTATCCTGCCAAACCTAGTAAACTCCTAACCTCCTGAACTTTCCCCAGTCTTACCCAACTTAACACTACTTCTATTTTACTCGGATCTACTGATATGTCGTCTGCAGAGATCACATGCCCGAGAAAAGTGACCTGCCTCCCCTAGAGCTGATCAAATAAATCATCAATTTTAGAAAGAGGATATTTATTCTTAATTGTCACTTTATTTATCTCTCTATAATCAATGCACATCCTCATAGTCCCATTTTTCTTCTTAAAAAATGGGAGTGGAGCTCCCCAAGGCGACACGCTAGGCCTAATAAACCCTTTATCCAACAACTCCTACAACTGGTCTTTCAATTCTTTTAATTCAACTAGAGCCATCCTGTAGGGTGTTTTAGATATTGGTGCTAACCCTGGTAGTAAATCCATAGCAAATTTAATCTCTCAGTCTAGTGGTAAATCAGGTAACTTTTCTAGAAAAATATCTAGAAATTCCCTGACTACTGGAATATTAGCCTATTTCAATTCTTCCTTTGGCATCTCCTTTACATAAGTAACATACCCCTGGTAACCACCCTGAAGCAGCCTCCTCACCTGAATAGCCGACATTAACTGTGGCAAGGTGCGCACTCGTGATCCCACGAACCTAAATTCCTGCTCACCTGGGGGTCTGAAAATTACTTCATTTTGATGGCAATCAATGCTAGCATAATTAGCTACCAGCTAGTCCATACCCAATATCACATCAAACCCCTACATGTCTAACACCATGAGATTAGCTGGTAATACTTTCTCCTGAATTCCCACTGGATAGTTTTTAAGTACCTTCCTACACCTCACTACTGATCCAGTCGGCGTGGCTACGGACAATTCAACATCTAACAGTTGTGCCTCAACTCTAGATAATTTAACATAACTGATGACACAAAGGAATGGGTGGTACCTGAATAAAATAAAACAACAACTTTATAAGGTAAAACAATAAAAATACCTGTAACAATGTCTCTGGCAGCCTCAGCATCTCTCAGCGTCAATGCATAAACCCTCGCCGAAGTTGTGTTCCTCTACTGGCCTCCTTGAGGCGCCTGATAACCTCTCCTGAAAGGTTTGTGAACTGGTGCGTGGATCGGCGGTCCTTAACATGATCGTGTCACATGGCCGATTCTCCCACACTGATAACAGACGTTCTCACCCATCCGGTATTCACCCAAATGTCTCCGGCCACATCTAGGGCAGATGGGATAAGTCTGCCCACCCTGAGAACCACCGTGTCCCATCATCTACCTCTGTCCTCCACTGTACCGGTCTCCTCTCCATGAGTTTTGGCTGGAACCAGCCTAGAAACTCAGAGGAGTAGACCTCTTCCTCTGGCCCGATGCTCCCACATCTCTCTGTTCACTCTCCTCTGCTACTATGGCTCTGTCAACTAGTTCAGAGAAGTCCTGCATCTTTAGAACTGCCACCTGTTTATATATCTCTTGTCTAAAGCCCCTTTCAAAAATCCTTGCCTTTTTAACCTCATCTAGAATGACGTAGGGAGTGAAGCGTGACAGCTCGATGAACTTTGTCGTATATTGCTGAACCGTGAGATTTCCCTGGGTCAAATTCAGAAATTCTACTACCTTAGCCTCACTAACGGTAGCAGGAAAATATCTGCAGAAAAATATCTCCCTGAATCGGCTCCAGGTCATAACCATTGGTATGGGTCTCTGCTCCTCCAATAATTTCGTAGCTGCCTACCATCTCTCAGCCTCGCCCGTCAACTTATACGTGGCATAGAGGACCCTCTGCTTATCGGTGCATTGGAGCACCATTAGTACTTTCTCGATCTCTTGCTCCCATTTCTCAGCAACTGCAGGATTTGCTCCTTCTGAAAACGCTGGAGGATTCATCTTGGTAAACTTCTCTATCATACACCCTTAGGTTGCAGACAGGCCTTCTTGCTCCTTGGAGCTCCATGCAATCTCAGCTATAACTCGCTGAGCCACGCTGCACAAAACAGCATCTGAATCTCCGCCGCCCATGCTAGATGGCCTTGCACCATCATCGCCGCTAGCATGAGCACTACTACCTCCAGAGTCCATCCTACAATATTACCAAATTATCCTGAGAATCTGAATCTCATAATGCCATTTTTACATTAATATAACTAAGATATCCCCACACCACCTATTACTATTTTAAGGTCTAATCCTACCATATAGAAAAAGAAACCAACGATAGTTTACTATAATTTTCCTAAAATCGTCACCCTAGGAAAATCAAAGAAACCACCCTGAAGTTCCCACTTCCAAACTGCAGAACATAACCCTAAATTCTCTTCTTAATTCCCCAACATCAACTCACTGAAATTCTATTCTATCTCAATTTCTATCCTTCTCAAAATTTCATTCCTATATTCTAGTATTGTTTTTCGCTATACTCTAGAGTCTACAAAACTTAGCAACCTAGGCTCTGATTCAAATTGTAACGACCTGAAAATTAATGCCATTTTTTTTATACTATAAAATCATATTACTCTAATACCCCTGATAAAAATTCTACTATAACATACCTATGCAGCAGAAAACATAAAATCATAAAACCATAATTACAATACCAGAATCCAGTATTTTCCCAAACCATATATACATATACATCTTTCCAAAAATTATCTAATAAACACACTCCCCAAAATACTTACCCTCATGTCAGGGCAGTATAAATATCCTTTCTATCTCTGAGCCTAATCAGCTTATCTAATTGGATCACTTGAAAAATGTTAAATTTTTGGGATGAGACAACGCTCAGTAAGACGAAATATGCTATTACCAGTGTGTGGCAGCTGAGTTTACATGAATAATATACTGTTAAACAATTGAAACTGAGATAGCATGTAAAATAATATATAGTATAACTCACACCTAGGTGGCTTAAAACACAGCTGTTTTTGAACTTTCTATTTAAACATACTTCTAGTAATTATAAATATGTCTACTATTTTTCTGAAAATCTATATAAATATACATAACTGTGAAAACTTACCTAGATGGTTGTATGTCATGATTTAACCCTTCATGACAGGGTTGTGCGGCCCGTAGGTGAGGCTTAACACTGGTTGGCCTACTAGGATAAGTCAACTGAAATCTCCCTAATCAGATTGGCTGCCTCAACCTGAACTACCAGGGAGTGTGCAATACCTCCCAAGGCATGATCGACTGTTGATAAATCCACACACTATCTGAGATATGTGGTTGCACTCTTATCTAAAATAGCTACGGTACCGTGCTCTGAAAACTTATCTGATCCATTAGGGTCTGATACTGTATAATACTATTCTATATATCTTACTATTTTACCATGATTTTGTTTCAACTGTAATAACCATAACGTTGAAATAACTAATCTGAATAATTGAAATATCTTAATGTTATGGTTCTAAAATCTGTATATCATGGTATTCTGTAAATGCTGAAAAATATATTTCTGTATGTTTACTACAAATCATGATATTCTGAAAGCTGTATAAACTCTGTGTTGATTTACTATTAACGCATGTCACACAATTAAATGAATAAGAAATCCATATACTGTAATCTATATTTTCCTGATAATAAAAGTAATTTATAATCTATAAAATTTTCCCTGAAAACACATAATTTCATTCAGAGTTCATATCCCAAAATACATATATTTTACTAATAAAATTCCTAAAATTACTAGTATAGCATATTTCACTTACCTGACTAATTGGGAGACCTAACTTCAGCTCTATCCTCACGCCCATAGTGTACCAAACACAAAATCTTGAAATGATATACATTTCTTAATTTAATCAACCAAATCTCAGAATAATAGCTATACTCGCCTTTATCCCAGGCTCACATATTTCTTTTATCCATAAAATTCTAAACTACTAATTATTTATTAATATTACCTGAGTTTCTAAGGAAACACCTGCTAGGATCTTCAACCCATGCCTATGGTGTTTGGAAACCTAAACCCTGAAATTACAACACCCTAGTTTAATCAACTCAAACACCAGTATATTTCTATCTTATACAAAATCTAAGTTCAGAAAAGTCTAATAACTATAAAAACCCTAAAATAACCTACTTACCCTGATTTTGAAATGGTACCTAAACTTCTTAAACCAAAATTTTGCTTCGATTAAGTTATAGAGAATCTCCCTATGATCATTGTGGTAACTTCTGATCATTGAACCGGGGAAAAATGGAGTTGGAAACTTAGAGTGAAGTGAGAGAAATCGTAGGTAGAGAGAGAAAGTAGAGAGAGAAGTGATTTCCTCACTGAAAATGTGATTTTTGTGCTTATATAGAAAGATGGCCACATGGCTTAGTTCGTCAACGAAGGTGATGAGCTCATCGACAAATCGAAGGGTCTGAATTTCCCCCCTCTCGGTATCTCTTCTTTGACGAGACACTGAGATTTGTCCACGAACCATATAAGGGAGTTCGTCGACAAAACCAAGGCGTTCTTCGACGAATCCTGCTTTGTCCCTTTCAAATTTTCTGTTGATTAAGGTGTAATCCCAAGAGGGGAGTGAATTGGATATTAAAAAAAATTAAGCCACTTAATTTTCTTTTACAAACTTCTTATAAATTTACCAACTGCTTCTTGTTGTTCAATTATGTATGTGTGTGACAATCTTATCTATGCATGCAATATACTCAATTTAAATACAACACGGAAATAAAGAGTAGAGGGAAGAGCGAAGACAAACGCGATTTTACGAGGTTCAGCCGACTTGGCCTACGTCCTCGCCTTGAGCAACCACTCAAGGATTCACTAAAAACCCTGCTCCTTAAAGTGGGATGAAGCTTCCCTTACAAACCGCTGCTTACAAGAGGTACAGCTCCCTCCTTATCCACTGCTCATAAGAGGTACAGCTTCCTCCTCACACCCGGTTCACAACCCGAACTGTTTTTACAATAAAATCTGAAAATAACACTCAAAACAATGCTTCTAACAAAAGCTTGTGAGTACAATTCAATTCCCTAGCACATTAACTTATGATATAACTTGAAGCTCGTGAATGTATGAAAACGATAAACTCGTTTTATGTATGATATGCTTGAGCACACAAATCCCTGTTTAATCAAAACTCCCAAGTGAAAAATATATTTGAAATACTTTGGAGTCAACTAGGGTTCTTGATTCACTTTGTAAAGATGCATAAGTATATTTGAAGTTAACTAGTAAAAACAAAACTTTGTCTTGAATACAAACACAATAAGCTCACAAAGTTTCTTTCAAAATTCAATCTTTCCACCAAACTTGGTTTTTCAATAAAAAAGGTCCTATGAACAAAATATATATATGTTTATATACTTTTTGAATCCAACAATCAATGAACCAAGCTAACAAGACTTTCTCACAAACTGATTTTTACAAAAATCAACTTTTATATGTGTATGCACACTCAAGATTCAAAACTCTTTCTAAAAGATACTCAAGAAAACACAAGAAGTGATGAGAGGTTCTTAAGAAATAAAAACTTGAAAGATCAAACCTCACTAGACAATTGAGGTATAGTTGAAAGAGATAATGAAACCCCTTTGATTTTCCGAAGAGATTTGCCCAATAAAGATGGAAGGAGTGCAAAAAAATCAGCTCTAAGGTTCAAGTCTTGCAATAAGATGTATATTTTTCTTATTGTGTGTCTTAGCTTCGTTCTAGGGTTTAGATATTCATAATATATAGTATATTACCCTTAGAATTAATCTCAACCGTTGGATCAATAAGATAGCTCACGTGTTTTTTTTAATAAAGAACTAATTTTTAGGCTTTCCCGCGAGTTCAGGCAACCGAACTTGACTTCAGGCTCCTGAAGTGTCAACTTCAAGCCCCTGAGGTTCCAAGGTCAGGCGACCGAGGTACCTCTGCCAGGTTCTGACTTTCCCATTTAATTCTTCAGGCGACTGAACTTAATCTTCAGGCTACCGAAGAAATTCTTCAGGCTACTGAGGTTTGAGTTCAGGCGACCGAAGTCCCCATTTTCTCAAATTTTCATTTCTAATTAAAAATTTGCTTGGCTCCTTTTCTTGGGTCTTTCATAAAACATATTTTTCATGATTTTAAAAACATTTCAATGTCCATGAGAGTTTCCTAATGATGTACATGAAATGCATGAATCCTAAAACCATTTTAAGTTATAATGAGTCTCAAATTAAATCATACGAAAATGTAAGTACATGAGTTCTAAATACCCTTTCCCAAGATATTCTTAAACTTTGCCGCTTACATCTTGATTCTCATACTCTTTGAGTTCCATGGATCTTGCCAAGATTTGTTAACTTTTCATGCATGCTTAGTGTAATGACCTGCTCCTTTTTCACATATTTTTTTTTTATATATAAATAAATTATCATCACATCATACATCCCAGCTCAGCAGGTCACAATCCACCTGGGCCCGTGGGCACCAGGGATATAACAAAACATACAGCAGAAGCCTACGCAGCAGAAAGTATAAAATCATATACATCTCATCATAATGTGCATAACACATACCAGAGTCACTACAATTACTATCTCACAGTATATACATCTCAAAAATGAAATCTAGGGACAATCCCCCACAAAACCTAATTGTCCCTACCAAAAACTTACCCTTCCAAAAAGGGCAAACAACTGATCTAGATCAGCGGGGCTTTTCCCGCTCTCCTATCAGGGGCTCTTGAAAAATGTATAAGATTTAGGAGTGAGACACTTCTCAGTAAGGGAAATAAACTAATACCAGTGTGTGGCAACATGAGTATTCTGTGTTCTACATATACCATACATAACATATTCAATACTGTTTATCAAATATAGGAAAACATATGCATATCAACACATAGCAGAATATACTGCATTTTCATAAACATATCTCATCTCATACACTAATAATAACATAAAACAATCCTGATAGGTTAGTTGGCTGTTGTCATGTATTACCCCCACATGACTGGGTTGTGTGGCCCCAAGGCGGGACCTGACAATGGTTGGCCGACCACTGCCAAGTCAAACAGTAGTCTGTAGGTCCGATGGGTCTACCCAGACTGGTCCGTACACCAGGGGCGATAACAGCACACTTCTTGAAAATAACCACATCGACCATCCAATCTCACACCACTCCGTACAACGGCGTTAACACAGATATCATGATCACGAGGACCATGGACACATAGCAACGGTACTGTGCAAGTGCTAGCCTAGACCAAGCCAACCAGGTTATGATATTATATACATATACTAAAACCGTGATACATAAATATCTCATATCATTTATTTTCACATCAATCATATCATTTCACATATATACGTGTATCATAAAAATCATCGGCTCGTACGCCGGTATTACACATTTTAACATAGCACGGCCCGTACGCCGGCAAATCACATAGCACAGCCCGTACACTGGCAAACCACATAGCACGGCCCGTACGCCGGCAAATCTCATCCACATAGCATGGCCCATACGCCGGCAAATCTCATCCACATAGCACGGCCCATACGCCGGCAAATCACATATACATATAAAAATATCTCGGCACGTACGCCGGTTTTCCATCATAGAAATCCATATCGTCCCCATTCAAAAAAAAAACAGTATTTCACAACATTTTTATACTCATGCCAAACTAAACAAATTTTCTACGTATTCAACATATCATCATTTAAACAGTATTTTCCAAATATAAATCATATATATAAATATATTTATTTTTCCTGAAACCAGATGCTATATATATATACATACATTTTCTCAAAACAAAACTAACTTAGTTTATCCCCTTACCTGATTCCTGAAAAGCCCCTAAGAAAATCTTCCCGGTACCCACAAGGTTCTCAACTCAACACCCTGAAAATGAAAACTCGCAGAATTAAAGTTTAGTATTTTTGTACGTATAACATTTTCTATAACTACCACTAAGTCAAATTCGACTTAAAAAGTCTTACCTCAACTTAGGGATGATTCCCAACGTTCCCAATCAACACCTTGAAACTGAAAATTTCCAGTATTAAAGTTCAGTATTTTTACGCGTATATCACTTTCTTCAACTGCCAAAAATCCAAATATTGAATATAAAGCCTTACCTTGGATTTGGGATGAAATCCAACTTCGTTTCCCTGACGATCCACTCCGGCAGACTTATAGAGAACTTCGCCAGGAGCGTCGTGGTGGCTTCGGTTTGTCGATCCGGCGTAAAACTAGCCCGAAATCGAAGAGAGAGAGAGTCATAGGAGAGAGGGAGAAGAGAGAGAGAGAGAGAATGAACTCAAAGCTTCTTAAAGAAGCTTGTGTTATTATATATATAATAGTAAACATTTATTAAAGTGTAGCTTCTTGAAGAAGCTTTTATACTTTATATATATATATATATACACACACACACACACACATATATATATATATATATACATGCTTTAATATTTATATATATATATATATATTTGTTCCTTATCATACTATTCATTTTACTTGTTAATTTAATTAATTTATTTTATTTTATTATTATTTTATTATTATTATTATTATATATATATATATATATTTTTCCCGATTACTACACTTAGTGTAAGTCATGTTCACAAACTCAATGCACAGATCAAATATCAAGTGATTTGTCATTATCAAAACAAGATTGGACTCGTAGAGTCAACATTTTCCTTTCTCTCTATTATTTAATTGTTATTATTTTTCGGGTCTTTACAATATATATTTTAAAACATTAAAAACAAAACCTTATTTTACCAACAAACAGGCATCAAATTTTGAGTTTTTTCTCGTTTTATTATTATTTTATAATAATATATAAAATAATACTTTGTTTGGGAAAAAATTTCCCAATTTAATGCTTATGTAATCTCGCAGCTTGGTGCTGCGAGATTTGCCATGCGTCAAAACCTGATAGTCCTGGTTATTTAAATCTCGCAGTTTGGTCCTACGATATTTGCCATGCGTCAAAACCTTATAGCCCTAGTCATTTAAATCTCGCAACTTAATCCTGCGAGATTTGTCACGCTTCAACCAAATTCAAGAATATGTGCACAACAGACTCCACTTTAGGTTTTTGATTTTTTAAAATTCCGTTTGGATGTCTTGAAATATATACACGCACATATAATACTTCACTTTTTCATCCTTATAGGAAGATCCGTTTGAATAATAAATTTAGAAACCATATCTCATATTACTAAAAATAAAAATTTTATTATAATATTTTTAAAAATTGTAAATGTCGACCTTAAATTTTAGTGTCACTCTTTTGAAGAAAATTTTTCTTTTTGTTTTTTCAAATTGAAAAAAAATTACAGCTATGTTGAAAGAGCATTGTGAAAATGCGTATGAGTGTACATGGAAACTCATGCTATTATTTTGATTTTAAATTTTCACCCACTATATTCAATCAACTTATTTACAATCAGTTGGTCCCAATTCAATTGTTGACATTGTTAATTCAATTACTCCCATCATGAAATGGAAAAGTTCAACAAATGCTCTCTAACGTAGAAAAATTTTAAATGTTGCTTTTTCTTTATCTCTTTTCTTTTATTAATTCACTACCTCAACGGTATGAGGATTATTTAGAAGCATTTTTATTTTGACACGTCTCATATTTTAATTAAAATATAAAAATAATTTAGCTATATTTTCACAAGCTCTTGATTATTGCATTTTAATTTGCTCCATTTTTAAAGTTATTTACTAACTCAACAATTTTCAAGTCATGTGGTTTGATATATTTTTCAAAGTTATGTTTCTCAATTTTAGAACATGCGAAGTGATATTTCATTATAAATTCTATGCTTGACATTTAAAAGTAGAATTACTTGTAAGATAGGTGATAACATTGTGTTTCATTCTAAACTGTCATGCATAACTTTCATTCACATATACATGTTGGGAAAAATGAATAAACATTCGCAATTATACATAAATAATACAACGATGTTATACAAATGAAATGAAAATAATCAATGTTATACAAATGAAATAAACATAATGCTATACTACTCATTGCCGCAGCAAGATCATCTCCAGGGTCAGGCTAGCTGCCATCTGCATCTGCCCTCTCCTTGTTGGTCATCTGCATCAGGTGTCCTATCCCATCGTTGTCCTGTCTGTGGATCATCTCCGTCAAGAGGTATTGCGTAATCATCAGCCATGCTAAGCACACGCTCATATGATGTATCTGAACGAGAACGAGGTGGCATAGTGGGTGCATCGACCTCCACCCCACCAAAAATATCGTCCAATAAAAATGACATCAAGGGGGTGGCAGTAGAGTCAGAAGGGGCGTTAGCCGGTCTACTGGACGGTCTCGCAATATCAGCTCCGCACGAAAATGGATACGGTGCTGATAGGCCGAACACGTACTCCACCTGTACAACTGGTGGCAAGGAGGTGGGACTCAATGGACAACTGGAGGAAGCATGTCATCCTCCTACTGGACCTGCTCGACCTCCTCGTATTGGAGCTAGTCGACCTCCTAGTGCGAGTACATCAAGGCGAGGTGTAGGGATCCGTAGGCCATCCTCATGGACAAGGTCCAATGCAGCACTCATTAACCTATTGATTGTGGGATCTGGAGAGATATGATCTGCCTCATGTAGTATGTCAACCTACATGATACATAAAAAATTGATTAACATATGCAGATCGTAACGTACACATAATAAAAGTAAGTGTGGGTTAAAGTCTCATAGAAGACTATATCACTATACCCTTGCATAGGATATCTTGCAGTCACCCGCAATGCATATTAATCTGGATCAATATGCAAATATTAATATATCTTCGAGTACAATTTATTTAATTTACACGTATGACCAATCCGAATTGGTCGAACTGGCGTAGTACTATAATTAACACCCTCTACTCTGATGATAATTTCCGTCCCCTCCCCATATACAACAATACCGTCATTGGAATACTGCTCAAGCTTCCTGCCATTTAGATCGACCTCGGGAAATGGTAAAAACCTACGAAAAACAAAATTGTATAAGTGCATGACATAACACCTCTTTTCATTCATGCTAAGCTAATCAACTATAATATATTATGATTCATATTGTTATAAGCAAGTAATGAACTTCTTCGAATTCATATTGTGAGGACATGAGTAAGGTTGTTAAAATCAAGATCCTACATAGGATTGCTAGGTTGGTTTGCAAGATCAGATCATAGAATTGGATTGAGGATCATAAAATTCTACTAAATACATCAATAAATATGAAAAATGATTTGCATGCTTTTTCATCGATTTCTATCACATAAGCCTACTGAAAAAAGACAAGAACGTAATTTTTAACACAAAGCAATCGAGAAATAACCATACAACATGAACATCCATTTTTCTTTTTTAAAGAATTTTAGCAAACAAATGCTAAACTATCAAGCTAGCTTTATATATATTTACAAGTATTCGCTATTTGATTCTGGACCAATTGATTTATTGCTTAAATAAGAATGTGTATCAAGTATTTCACGTCACCCAATGACTTCTTTACCTATGCAACAAAAAAATGTAGTACTTGACTTATTTTCATTAGTATTATCACGAGAAAAAATACATAATATATTCTTGAATTGAATGTTATCATCGCTAATTTGAGACCGTCTAACTGACCATACTTAAATTTTAGTCAAAAATCAAGTTATTATTTTTCCCGAGAAATAAATGGTTGTGGCATTGGAGAAAAATCTTTGAATGATACTTTGTTTCTATTTGTTTTATATTTTCACAAAACAAAAAAATTAACCTTAGAATCCCGTTCAGTTATAAAATTGTAAAATGTTGGGTCAATTTTTCAAGATTTGCATTAAAAAGTTGAGGAATAAAAGATTTTTTAAATTATGAAAAACAGTTCTTATTTTTTATAATTAAAAGATGTTGTATAACATTCATATGCATATTTATAAAATTAAAAAAACAAGTTTGTATTTCTGTAAAAAAAAATCTCTGTATCGTTCATTTTTTATATAAATTGAAAATTTAGCTGATTTTGTTATAAATATTTTAAAAACACAAAAAATATATTTCCACAACTAAATTCATCAGTCTCTGTTCTATTCTACATGTCAGCATCCAAACCACCATTTAGACAATTGGATAAAATAACAAAGCATAATGTAAATTAAATACAAACTCCATACTAACAATGTCAATCCAAACAAAAATTCATTTTAAATTAAAATCCAATCAATAATTCACT
Source organism: Malania oleifera (assembly GCF_029873635.1). NCBI lineage: Eukaryota > Viridiplantae > Streptophyta > Magnoliopsida > Santalales > Ximeniaceae > Malania > Malania oleifera. The sequence continues at coordinate 110,072,591 of NC_080424.1, forward strand.
TTTTTCAAATACCAAATTTAAAACACTAGATTACAGCATATCAATTACATTATACATAACACATGAAATGAAGTAAAATATTAACAAAAAAAAAACCTCTAACCTCAAATTTGGGCGTTTCGAAATGATGCTTTCAATCAACCCAACTAATTTATCAATCACACTAACGATCTTATTAATCAAACAATTTCTTCAATCAAAAATATAATTTTGAATTCAAGAACAGATAAGAAGTTTTAAAATGAAGTAACCCTATTTGCCCCCATTATATGTTTCTCCTCAACGTTCATGAGTAACGTTCGGCGAGACAACATTCACCTGCCACTTATCCAACCTCTACCCTCTCTACTCTGCAATAGTCTCCTCTCTGGTCTCTCTGTTCTTTGCGTAGAAAATTGAAGGAGAAAAGGCGTTTGAAGGGTCGGAGGAAATCTTGTTAGAGCATGTTGTGGGATTTGTCAAGTATTAGCTCACGGTTCATTTTCAATGCAAATCTCACAATTTCGTCTTACGAGATTAATTAACTAGCTTGCCACACGTCAGCTACCGATTCATTTCCCACTACAAATCTCGCAACTTGGTCCTACGAGATTTGCTTCCTAGCATGTCACGCGTCACAATACCTTTTAAATCTCACAGTACCATAATACAAGATTACATAAGCTTTAAATTGAAAAAAGTTTCTCAAACAGAATATTATTTATATTTTATTATAAAATAATAATAAAAGAAAAAAAAAACTCATCAATTTTTTACTCGCTGGGACTGAACATACAGGCGTACGCATGCTCAGAAGAGCAGGAATTAAAGCCCTATTAATTGCATAAAATGACTTCGTGGTTGGAAACAGGAAGAATCCCCTGGCCCCCTCTTAATTGCATAAATGAATAAATAAATAAAATACATAAATTTAGATGCGGCGTAATAGTTAAATGCTTCCCAACTCCACCAAACCCCACCCTATTCCCTTAAAAACTATATGCTGCACCGCCACCACTTACAAGGGTACACTGGAAATGGAAATAACAAGATGCAGAGAGAACCAACACACAACAGTTCGTACACTTCATAATCTAATCATGCTTGATTATGTGCCCTCCCGGCCATAATAGACATACAAATAATAAAATAATTTATCAAAAAATTAACCCCCAAAAAAATATGTAAGAAAACTGATCACCACCATGACGACCAAATCTATCTTGAAATTTGAGGTGGTCAAGCCGATGGGTGTTGCTGCTTCCATAACCAAGGCAAAAGCTACAAATTGAAGAATGGACCAAGCAGTGAACTCATCCCTTGGACTCCCCAAGTTCAATATCCTTCACGGGATCATTTTCCACTCCATTCTTCAATAGCCTAATTTCTTCTTCCGTTAGGCTGTTCTTCATGTGAGTGATTGTCTTGGCATTGCTGGACTGCTGCTTTTCAAGCTCCACAGCCCAGCTGTATATTACCATGCCCACCACAGCAACAACCATCCCTGAAATGTTCTTGAAAGTCAGCTCCGAATCAAAAAGCAGCCACCCTAATGTCAGCACGCAAACTGTCTTCATATGACCTAAAACCTGGAAGGAAACTGCAGAGAAGCGCCCGATGCACAGATATTGGCTGACATTGCAAAAAACTGCTAGGGTGCATGAAAGTAGTATGAACAACTGCACATATCCCACAATTTATTTGCACAATGTTAATCCATATCTTGATTCTGTAGATACAGGAACATAATAACTAATAAATGAATCAGAAAGAAAGGCTATTACTTACAATAGCACCAGAAGACATCTTGTAATTTGATATAAATTTGCCACCCAAGTAGTAGTCGATGAATGGACCAAAAACAAGGAGAGAGAGGGCTTGAATAGGAGCGGTCTTACTCAGCAATTCAAAAGATCCAATTGAATACTTCTTCTGCAAGGAACCAATTGACTGCACCACAGAATTATCTAAGATCATACATTCAAAATAATGAAGTTGGAAACAGTATCTGTCTCTAGAGCTGAATGTTGGCATAAGATGCCTCCTTTGGTTAAGGACATCATTCTTTTTACAACTAGTGATAAAGAATATAGTGCTTTTATATCAAAATTTATTGAGAAGATTATTTCATTTTTTCATAGCCAGATAGTGGCTCTCAAGAGAGAGAATGTGAGGGGTCAAACTTGGAACCCCATGGCTCATGCTTTGCATGCCTGCCCACTGGCTTCTAGTCCAACACATGGTCACACATATTATACATCTAACACAAAGCAGGACAAGTTGCATTAAATACTTACTATTTGTTGCAGGGATGTGGAAATCACTGCTAAACAAGCACAAACAAAACCTTTAGCATTAACTTTCACATCAGTTACGGTGCAAACACCGACACCTATTACCACAACCACCACTGACATTTTCACTTCCCTCGAGTATTGTTTGTTGTGTAGGATCCATTCCATCACGCAAACCACTGGAATCATGCTCAGTTTGGAAATCTGTACCAAAACACAAGAATATCATTACCAATCTACAAAACTGATAAAAAAAAAAAAAAAAATGAAGAAGAAGAAGAAGAAGTAGAAGGAAAGTGAGAACACTAACACAAACACAGGATAGGTATATGCCCCATAAAATGGAAATGCTCATCAAAAGAGAGATGTAATATCAATATTGACAGTAAGCTGCTAAAACTTAAGTATAAACAAGCAGTGAATGTTAGGATTTAACTCTTAAAAAATCATGAACAAAATAGCCTGCTTGCATTGCATCACCCTCCTTTGGTTTGAAAGAAATCCATCTGCTCACACTTATTGGAACTATCAAAATGCATTAGAATCATAGCTTGGTATACATTCATTTAGAGCATGAAAATTAGAAATTACAATTTACAGCAACGAAAATTTTTATAAAGTCAACGCAACCAATAATAAATTTCTGTACTTCTAACGTTATGCTCCCACTAAATATGATTTACTACTCATGCTGATTCTTGTAAAATTCACTATTGCCCCACGACAGCTACCCAACTCCACAACAATAGAACCTCAAACAAATGGTTATATAAAAGAAGTACTGCCTAATGCTTGCAAGAAAAATAATACATAATAAATGAAATCTCGCTCAATATTTAGCAGAGAAATCATGATATTACTTTTTCAAGTTGTTTTCTACTCATGTGCCTTAGTCGTACATTTCTGTTTTAATCAGTGCATAGATAATTGATCAGTAGTCTACTCAATTCACTATTTGTGGTTGGCTTATGAAACTATTTCGCAAGTTATTTTCAGCTCAAGTGACTCAATGCTGCATTGTTGTTTTGAACAGCGCACAGGTAATTGAACATTTTTGGGCCTCTGTAGTATGTTATTCATAAATCAATTCTGTTGGATTGCAAAAACGTTTCAGTGCTTAAGGTCATTTAAAACTACCTACAAAACAATATGTCAGATGTGGAAGTATGCTAGAGCAATTTTCTTTGCTACTCTTTTTAAGGCAGCAAACAACAAAAGCAGAGGCATATTCTCTCAGACAGACAAATCTTCAGCCAGAAAATAGTAACTCCACCAATTTAAGTTTGTTTCCAAAAACATTGAAAGAAATTATTACACTAATCACTTCTGCACAAAACTAGAACAATTTGATTGCTGGCCATTGAACCAACATAGCCACACTTAAATTGCATCACAATGTTTAACAACAGTAAATTTTGAAAAAAAAAAAGAAAAACAGAAGAGAATATAAAGTATTTTAATAATCCGTACTTGGTAAAATCCAACTGAATTGAGCATAAGGCTGAAGTTCATCCCTGTAATAGATATGTTGGCAACAATTGAGAACCAAAGAAGCTCCCATATAGGAACATGTTTTGATACAGAATAACCAGAAGCATTGGATGCCAAACCAACTAGTGCGGTCACCGCAAAGTGAAACCCAGTCAAAGTTGTAGCTGAAAACAAGCCAAAAGAAAAGTGCTATTAAACTTTGATTAGAACATTTGAACTAGAAAATTTAGGCCAAGATTAAATCAAACAAAAACAAACTTCAGTTTTGTGTGTATGTGTGTGCACGCAAGCTTATTCACATATTTATATATTGGGGGGCAAATGGATAAATTATACTTAGAAGAGTAAACTTAGATATTGTAAAAACAAGGCAGATGTAAACAGAATGGAATTTCTGTATTTCTTGAATAATTTTGTACAGACCAATATACAATATTTATAATACAATCAGAAGATCTAAATATGGAAATAATCTCCTAAACAAATCTCTCTCAATAATATACAATATATACTTCCCTAAATTACTCCAAGATATTCGAAGATACTCGGGATTTCTACACTCCCCCTCAAATTGGATCATAGATATTGATCATATCCAACTTGCAAATGAAATCATCAAAGCTCTAGCGGGCTAGCCTTTTAGTAAAGATGTCTGCAGTTTGTTCCTTGGTAGTTACATAAGTCATATAGATGGTTCCTTCTTCAACCTTCTCTTTGATAAAATGTCGGTCCACTTCTATATGCTTAGTCCTGTCATGTTGAACTAGATTGAGAGAGATACTAATGGCTGCTTTGTTGTCACAATAGAGTTTGATAGGGAGTTTCATCGGGATTTGTAATTCTTCCAAGAGTTTCCGTAACCACAGTCCTTCACATATCCTTTGTGCAACTGCCCTGAATTCAGCTTCAACACTGCTTCGAGCCACTACATTCTATTTTTTGCTCCTCCAAGTTACCAAATTTCCCTATACAAAGGTGCAATATCCAGTGGTAGACATTCTATCTTCCGCTGATCCTGCCCAATCTGCATCTATGAAAATTTCTACTTCCTTGCTCTCACATTTCTTGAAGAAGAGTCCTTTTCCCGGAGAACCCTTGAGGTACTTGAGGATCTTACACACAACATATAGGTGAGTCTTTTTCAGGGAATGCATGTGTTGACTTACCACACTTACCGCAAATGCAATGTCAGGTCTGGTATGCGATAGGTAAATTAGTTTACCAACCAATCTCTGATACCTCTCCTTTTCAACTGGTATTCCACCATCTTCGACCCTCTTTACTGCTTCAATCGAGGTTTCACTAGGTTTGCATCCAAGCATGCCAGTTTCGGTTAGGAGATCAAGGATATACTTTCGCTAAGAGACACTGATACCCCTTTTTGATCTAGCAACTTCCATTCCCAAGAAGTACCGCATTTGTCCTAAGTTTTTAACTTCAAACTCAGCACCTAGGACTTTCTTAATCTTTCCATCTCCACTGTATCATCTCCATTTAGGATTATATCATCAACATACACAATCAGAATTGTTTTCTTACGACTTTCAGACTATTGAAAGAACATAGTGTGATCTGATTGCCCTTGTCGATATCCTTGATTCTTTATCACTTTCGCAAATATGTCGAGCCATGCTTTGGGAGATTGCTTGAGTCCATACAAGGACTTCTTGAGTTTACATACTCTGTTTTCTTCACCTTTCTTACTGAAACCTGGTGGTATCGTCATGTAGACTCATTCTTCTAACTCGCCATTTAGAAATGCATTCTTAATGTCAAGTTGTTGTAGTGGCCAATCTAAGTTAGCTACCAAGGGCAGGAGGACCCCAACTGTATTCAATTTTGCCACTGGTGCAAATGTTTCTGTGTAGTCAATGTCATAGGTCTGTGTACCCTTTTGCAACGAGTCTGGCTTTATATCGTTCAACTGTCCCATTAGCTCTAAATTTCACAGTGAAGACCCATTTACAATTAACTGGCTTCTTCCCTTTCAGCAAATTCATAACGTCCCAAGTTCCATTCTTTTTTAGAGCCCACATTTCCTCCATGACAACTTCCCTCCATTCAGGAATCTCCAAGGCTTCTTGGATAATCTTTGGAATTTTTATCCTGTCAAGGTTAGAAGTAAAAGAACGATATTCTATAAACAGGCTTTTATAAGACATGTATTCTAACCAGGGATATTGAGTACATGACCTTGTTTATTTTCTGATTGCAATGGATAAATTGATGTCATCAAGTACAGGCTTATCAGAAGGGAACTCATGACCATCTATTACTTGATCGGGATTAGGCGTGAACTCATGGTTGCTCAGAGCTATCACCGATTCCAACTCTTTTGGTGCCTCAGGTATGAGATTCTCCCTATTCCTTGTGTTTGGCTTTCTTGAGTAAACAAGTATTTTTGTGTTATTTTGCTTTTCTGCATCTCCCCCTGAGGTTAAGTGATCTTTTGTACATAACAGGTCAGGAAATGATGCAATGGTAGACTCAGGAAATGATGTAATGGTAGACTCAGTGTATGGTACAGATTCAGCAACAGAGAAATCAAAGAACCGATCTTCACTCCATTTCTCCCCCTGAAAAGAGGGCTTTGGGAAGTAAGTAGTGGTTTCAAAGAACATGACATCAAGGCTAACGAACAATTTTTTTGTGATAGGATCATAACATTTGTAGCCTTTCTGAGTAGAAGAGTAACCAATAAACACGCACTTAATGGCACGAGGTTCCAATTTATCCTGATTGTGAGCATGAACATGAACAAATGCAGTACATCCAAAGATTTTCAGAGAGAGATTGGAGTGGAGCTAAGTGTTGGGAAACCATTCTTGGAGTTTCTAGAGAGAAGTGGCAAAAGAAAGAACTCGGCTAGGCATTCGATTAATGAGATATGTAGCTATTAAGATGGCATCACCCCAAAAATATTTTTTCATATTTGTAGTGAACATCAATGCCCGAACTACTTCAAGAATATGCCTATTTTTACATTCAACCTCATTTTGTTGAGGGGTATCCACACAAGAACTTTGATGAACAATTCTATTTTCTTGAAAATAATGCCCCAAGATATCATTGAAATATTCCGTACCATTATCAGTATGTAAAATTTGAATGTGAGTTTGGAATTGTATTTGAATCATGGAGTGAAAACTAGCGAAAATAGAACGGACTTCATTTTTATCTTTCAACAAGTAAACCCAACAAATACGAGTATGATCATCAATAAAAGTAACAAATCATATCGTATGAATGCGATTGAGAGAGCGCGAGAGCCCCCATAAATCACTGTGAATCATAGTAAAGGGTCTGGATGGTTTATATGTGGATTTGGAAAGGAATTACGCTAGTGTTTTGCAAGTTCACAAATCTCACACTGAAATTCAGAAGACGTTCTATTTGAGAAAAAAATGAAGGAAATAAACGTCTTAGATATTGAAATTTTGGATGACCCATCCTAGAATACCATATCAAAATTTCACTATCACTAGAAATAGATGCAGAATCACAAATAGTAGTTTTACATTATTCACTCACATTAGCCTCCTCAAAGTAGTAGAGTCCCTCATACTCCTTAGCACTGTCAATCGTCTTCCCCAATAATAGGTCTTGAAAAACACAATGAGAGGGAAGAAATTTAGCAGAACAATTGGAGTTTTTAGGTAATTGGCTAATGGATAGTTAGTTGCAGGATAAATTATGAACATGAAGAATGAACTCTAGTGTGATGGAGTCAGAGAGTCGGATATTCCCTTTGCCTACGACAGACGAGAGTGATTCATCTGCAATTTTAACATTCAAATTTCTAGCACAAGGTGAGTATGATGAGAAAAGATGATAGGCATCGGTCATGTGGTCAGAAGCACCGGAATCAATGATCCAAGGAGTTTTGGATTTAAAGGTTATATTCAAGGCTTGCGAAAAATTACCTCTTTGGGCTAAAGAACCTGAAGAAATATTTGTGGAAGACAAAGCTCTATAATAACTAAACGAGGTCTGGTCTGTCAAACTGGGTAGGCCCTACCTCAACATTTTCCAATCAATAAAAGGCTCTGCATTCAAGATTGTTGCTCTTTCAACTAAATGAGAGGGAACATGAAATGACATGCTCTACAATATTTTCTGCATCTATGAGTTTCTTGGCTTTGGGAATGGCTCTAGTCTCCTCTTGCAGGCGGTCCTTAATGGCTTGCACTTGAAGCTCCATGGCCTTCAATGCGGCATCCACCGCCAACAAATCGGCGATACTGCTCGCAGGGTACATGTTCCGACCAATCACGAGCCCTTGAAGCTCCGCTATACGAGAGTTGAACGAAGAAATCAGATAATCCAACGACGAGCCTGCTTCTGTCTACATAGCGATTGGGCGCTTCTCAGTTTTGGCAAGCATGGCGTCCTCTGCAGCTGTCGATCCGTCACCGTGAGGAGCGATGACGACGGTCGTACATTTCTTTCTCTCTGAACAGGTCCCGACAGATTTCAAGGACGTCGTCTGGCCAGTTGAGAATCATCGGAGGGAACCAGTTGGCGACCGAGAGAGGTGGTCAATGGTGATCAGGGAGCGGAGGTCCTGGTCGACGCTGCACTTGTAGAAGGCGTTAAGCTGCTCATTGCTGCCGGCCTCCATCTTCTTGACCTGGATTTCCGACCAGGAGTCCATCATCACCGAACGAACGAAGCTGATGTGAGCGTCAAGGCCACGGTGTTTTCCAGAGCACTCAAGACACATGAAGACGCCATATGATACCGACGCCCATTGCGGGTTCTTCTGCGAGCAATCGACGCAAATCTTGTTCGCCGGCTGCGATTGGAGTTCTCGGAGTCGCCGCAATGCCGCCATTGGACCCAATCCGAGGTACCCCACGATGGAGGTGGCTTTAGAGTCACCGTTGAGAGTTTCAGAGGAGCACGACCCTTTACTATTAACGCCGTCGTCGGCCATTGCTAACTAAAGTTTGGAAACCCTAACTCTGATGCCATGTAAACATAATGGAATGTCTATATTTCTTGAATAATTTTGTACAGACCAATATAAAATATTTATAATACAATCAGAAGATCTAAATATGGAAATAATCTCCTAAACAAATCTCTCTCAATAATATACAATATATACTTCCCTAAATTACTTCAAGATATTCGAAGATACTCGGGATTTCTACAGCAGACACTGCTCATGAAACATGAATTCTGGATAAATATTGTTTAGATTAAAATTGAAATCCAACCATAACAATAGTTGGAGAATCCAATACAATTACCACACCATACAAGAAGTGCATGAGAAAAGGTATCCGTACAACCTAATGAATTAAACAGATCATTGTTTCAATATTATCCAAAACCAACTGTAACCTTACTGCACATTATAATATCTCACGTGCCCATTGAAGAACAAAGTAGAGGGGTCAAGCAAAAAATGTAGAACATATTGTGGAGGAGCGGTGCAAAACTTGACTATGTGGAGGAGAAATAAAACAGAATGTGCAAATGAGTACAATAATGAGGTCGCCACGTTCGGAATTAAGTAATTAACATAAAGGCAAAGAAAGAAGTGTGATTTTCGGGGCATTCAACTTGTAAAGAACCAAAAAGCTGCGATGCTTATTTTAGCAAATGATACTATGACAGATCTATTGGCAGTGAATCCAGAAAACAGGGTTGTTCAGAGATGAATGCAATCATAAACCGCTTGCCATAATTTCCGGGTTTCCCAAACACTTCCTAAAAGAAGTCATTGGCTCGAGCCTCATTCATCCAGTGATGCATCCCAGATTTCAGTGTAGCTGATGATGCAAGAAACGTGAAAAGAAAATGTATCCTGAAGCGGCGATTCTCATTGGATCTATAAATGCAGAGAAAGTACGCCATAAAACCAACTTGCAGCACAGAAAAATAAATAAATAAAGAAATTAAAGAAGAGCAAAAAGTATGGGGAAGTAGGGGAACGGTAAGATATAATCGCAAGAGCACACAAACGCGAACACACATGCAAGACAAAAGAAAAATTCGAAGGTAGAAAAACTCAGATCCGAGAGAGAGACTTACCGAAGCTGAAAGCATAACCGTTGGAAGACATGAGCTGCTTGTTGGCCATTATAATTCCTACGGAGCTAACAACGTTCATAGCCCAGGCACCTACATCCGATACAGCCGTCGATTTCTTCTCACTCGCCATCGTAGTCTTCGATCTTTTAGCTTCGATCTGATCTGACCTGATCTGATCTGATAGAAAACAACTTATGTAATGACCAGGAGAAGGGGACAGAGACCAGATTCAAAATGAAGGCTCCTTCATCTCAGGTTCCTTGCTATTTCGTTGCAGGGGGGGGGGGAAGAGATAGAGATCTCGGGGGGCGAAGAGAGGGGCGGTGGCGGCGTTTCACCGTGAGTCCCCTTTCCTTTAACAAGGCTCGTGGACTCGCCTTCAAAATTAACCCCCCACTCTCCCGACGACCTTTTTCCCAATTTATCATTATTTTAAAAAATAATATCTATTTAAAAAAATATTTTCCATAATAACGCCTTGACCTAACGAAATTTAAACAAATCTCACTAGATCAAGTAACGAAATTTGCTACGAACAGAGTTTCGGTGGTGACGCAAGGCATTGTCTTCCTGCAAATCTTGTTGGACGAAACAACGAGTTTTGTTTCAAAAATAATTTGTGAGCTAACGTGTGGCAAATCTCGCTAAACCAAGTAGCGAAATTTGCCTTGACCCTTCAACAGCCATTTCTCCTTCACTTTTGTACGCGAACAAAGAGCAGAGGCTACACAGAAATACGCAAATAGACGGAGAGGACTGCAGGTGACCGTTGCTCATCGAACGGTTCTCATGAACGTTGAGGAGTACCTATATAAACGGAAGAGATAGGGTAAGTTAAAATATATATTGTTTGCTCATTTATTTTAAAATTGAAATTCATATTTTTGATTGAAGAGTTTGTTAGTTTAATTGATCAAATTGTTAGTGTGTCTTATAAATTATTACGTAACTCCTTCAATTTGCTAATTGAAGGCTTCGTTTGTAAATGCCTAAAAACTACAGGTTAGGGTTTTTCCTGATTCATTTCATTTGTTATGTGTTATGTGAAATTTAATTTTTAGTATGCTGTAATGTAGTTTTATTAAGATAAGTTTTTCTTATCTATATGCCCAAATTTGTATGTTGTATACTGTATGCTGTAAGGTTAGGGTTTTTCTTGTATTTTTTAAGATAAATTTTGATATTGTAATTTTGGTAATTTCGTTTACTGTAAAATTAATTTGTTATAAATATCAATAGAAGAAACTTTTAACAAAATTTTGCGAGTATAGAATTAATTATTCACTACAAAATAAACAAAATTTATGAAATTAATATTCATCCAATTACCTTGCCAACTTGAAAGTTGAAACGGTTTTTTTAGGATACTTTTCTAATGAATAGTTAAGTACAAAAGTAAAAGAAATAAGATAAGAGTTTGGGAGTGTGAATTTCAAAATTTGGATTTAAATTTGTGTTCATTTAAATGTAGTGATCCTAATCCTATACTCCTAAATGCATGTTAAAGTACATATTTGAACTTTTTATTTTTTAAAAATTTTCAAAAAAGTATTATAAAGTTATCTTATTTTAAACTTTTTAAGAGTAGTATTAGAAAGGAAGAAAATAAAAAATTGGTTTAAATGTGTAATTTTTTTATTATTTTCAATTTTTTTAAAAAAATTATAAAAAGGACAACCTATTTTTTAATTTTTAAAAACTATAAAAGTTAACATGCAAAAATTACACTACAGATTACTATAATAAAATTGCATGAATCACTCATAACTCTACTTTGCATACATCATATATTCTTATTTTTATTTTCATGACTATTGAAAACAAGAATACTTGACTAGTTAATAGGGAGAAAATCATATGATAGATTCGATATAAATTTTCACATAGTATCATTTTATTTTTGTGTAGCGAAAGTATAGTTAATATTATTTTTTTAAAAAGAAAGTGTGCAGATATTCCTTGAAATTTGGACAAAAAGTCGCAAAGGGGTTTTGATTAGGCAAGTAATCGGTAGGAGTTAAAAAACCCTATATTGTTGGTGTTGGCTTAACATGACTTTCAAATCTCATTTTAATGATAACAAATAAATGTTGATTTAACATGTTGTGTTTGAGTAATGATATTTCAAGAAAGCTTGAATGTCATAGTTCAAAAAATCAAAAGAAATGCAAGTTCAAGATCACTGGTGCCATAAAGCCACACTCCATCTTCAAAGTGATCAAAAGAAAGTTCAAGAGGACCAAAATGTTCAAAACATATGAAAGCCTAAAGATGACTCAAGCTCAAGTCTAAGAGGATTCAAAGCAAAGACTCATATGAAAACTTCAAGCTTAGAGTGTTTAAGGCTTTAGGATAACCTATGTAAGTACTTCATACTAAATATCATACTTTGAAGCTCATTAGGGGTTATCATGGACTTAGAGACCTTATTTTAAAATCCCAGAAAATGTTCTTTTAAAGTAATAAAGCAAGATGGCTAAATGTTTTTGAAAATAACCTGAAAATTAGAATTTATATATGTTCAGGTGACTGAAGATTAAACGTCGGGTGCATAAAGATTTTCCTGAAGAAATTATGAAGAGGTGGTATAGGGCCAAGCGCCTGACCTTGTTTTAAAGTAGAAAATTCACAGTTTTAAGAAATCTCAAGTGGCTGACCCCGAGACCTTAGGCACCTGAACACTGTTAACGACTATATTTTTTAAAAGTTTTAAAATTCAAATTTAGGTTTCTTGTGCCCCAAATTTTGTATAAACTTGGGAAACACTCCAAGTAACTTGGGCAACATGAATTAAACCTTTTGAGCCTATAAAAACATGATTTCTCTAATCAAATTCACACCAAGCATTGAAAATCTGCTCTCAAGCCAAAATTGCTCTTGCTCTCTCAAAGTTCTCTTGCTTGCATCTTCATACTAAGAATTGTTAAGATTATCTGAGTCTCTGATCAATCTTCTCTAAGCTGAAACCTCTGATTTACTGATTCCCATCAAGAGAAGAATTCTGGTGAGTTAATTCTTGAGCTTCAATTCAATTTCTTTTGATATTTGTTTTTAATTATATTAGTGTTTTCAATTGTACTAACCAGTTCCATCTGAGAGCATCTCTTAGTACAAAAGAAATTCTTTCTTGTTTCTTGTTTCTTTGATGGTTCAGGTCATTGAATCGTTGTATCGAGCGTGGGATATCACTTGGAGATGGGGTTCCATCCTAAATGAGGGGTTGTAAACAGTTTGTTCCACCCGCAAAGGAACGGTTTAGTGGAATTCTTAGGTGGTTTTGCCTAAGGCGAGGACGTAGGCTTGGGATAAACCGAACCTCGTAAAAAATTTCGGTCTCACTCTTAACCTTTACTCTTTAAATTTCAGCATCTATAAATTGTGTTTCTAAGTGCAGGTAGCTGAGATTGAGATTGAAAAGACCTTTTAATTTAAGAAAGTACGTTGGTTAATCTTTTGTGGAAACCTTAAAGGGAGTACATTGATTAATTGTTCGCGAAAATCTTGATTAAAAGAAGCGCACAAATATTCATTCATACAGGGCTATAAACTGAGATTTTGCAAACGCTGAAATAAGAAAGTGCTGCAGCAATTGGTTAGGTATCGTGTGTTTGAATAGTGAGTTGATTGGTTGATTATTTTTATTAAAGGTATTTGGATTGTGGTTGATTTAAAATCAAAACATTTTTGTGTGTTTGCTAAATATACAAAAGATTGTGAATTTGTTAAAAAGGCTTAAAAGAATTTTATAAACCCAATTCACCCCCCCTTTCGGGACTATACCTTAACTTTCAATTGGTATCAGAGTTAAGTTATAACAAATCCTAATTAGAAGCTATATAAAGGTTTAAATGGCACACCTAGGTATATCCCCTTTTGCTGAAGGCCTATCCTCAACTAGACCGCATATTTTTTTGTGATTTAAACTATACGTTTTGGAAACAAAGAATAAGAATATACATTCAAACTATGAATTGGAAAATATGGAAAGTTGTCACACATGGTGACTACATTCCTACTAAAATTAGTAGATGGTAAAGAAGTTCCTAAAGAAGAAAGAGACTTGATCAATAATGACTATAAAATGATGCAAGTAAACTCAAGTGCTATGAATGCACTATATTGTACTTTAGACGTAAATGAGTTTAATAGGGTCATGACATGTAAGTCAGCCAAAGAAATTTGGGACAAGTTAGAAGTAACCTATGAAGGAACTATAGATGTTAAAGATAGTAGAATCGACATGCTCACTAGCGAGTATGAGGCCTTTAAGATGAATCTGAAAGAATCTATCACTAACATGTATACTAGGTTCACTCACATAATAAATTCTTTAAATGCTTTAGGGAAAAATTATTCCACATATGAAATGATTAGAAAACGGAAGGTAGAAATCTGAAAAATACCTCCCTTGATGAGTTAATTGGATCCCTTCTCACATATGAGATGACAATGAATGAAAGAAATTCAGAGAACAATAATAAAAACAAGAAATCAATATCCCTTAAGGCTAGTAAAGAAAGTTCTAATAATGAAAACGAAGACAACAAATTAGATGATGAAGAACTAGCCTTTATCACTAAAAGACTTGGGAAATTTTTCAGGAAGAATAGGAAATTCCCTCAAAAGTTTAAAGGATCAAAAACTAACAAAGGAGAAACAAACACAAAGGAAACTAAGAACGATCCACCTACATGTTATAATTGTAAGAAGGTTGGACACATTAAACTAGATTGTCCATAGTTGAAGAAAGACAAGAAGAAGAAAAAGAAGGCAATGAAAGCTACATGGGACAATAAAAGCTCAAACGAATCGGAGGATGAATCAAGTGAATAAGAAGTTGCCAACATGTGCTTTATAGCACACAATGCTGAGGTAAACTCTTATTATAGTTCATCGGAAGAATCTAGTAGAGAGTCTTGTAATGATTCGTGTGATAGTATGCCTTCATACAAGGAAATCCAAACTAAATTATTCAACTATCACAATAGGTTCATTAAAGTGTCTAAAAGGAACATAGCTTTGAAAAAACAAAATGAAAATCTTAAGAATCAACTAAAAATATCTAAAGCAGCCGAAAAAGAAAAAGAATCTCATATTGATGATCTAATGAAGAAAATTAACGATATGTCTCAAGAATTAGTAAAACTACAAGTAAATGATGAAAGTAAGAATGACTTAGAAATAAGTGAACTTAAAAGCAAAATTGAAGATAAAGATAAGATCATTTATAATTTTACTAGAGGAAAAGAAAATTTTGAAAAGATGGTTGGACAACAAAGGATGATTAGTAACAAAGAAGGAACTGGTTATAATGAAATTGAAAACATGGAAGAAGAACTTATTTATGGGATACTTTATAAAAGAAACAAAATACTATGTAAGTACATCCTCTACAAATATACATGAAAACACTACTTACTACTTGTGTAGGAATAAGGGACACATAAAGTTTAATTGTCCACTTAAAAAAAATTATGTCAAAATCAAGAATGAATGGAAAGTAAACACTAAAACTAGGTATGACTTAAAAAGAACTAAAAAGGTTTGGGTTCCAAAAGTAACATCGTGAATCCTTTCTTGTAGGTATGCTTTAGGACTACTCCATTAAAGGGAAAATGGTACTTGAACAGCAGGTGTTCAAGACATATGACCGAAGATAAAACAAAGTTCACCTCCCTAGTTCAAAAAGATGGAGGGTATGTGACCTTCGGTGACAACGCTAAAGGTAAAATCGTCGGAATAGGTAAAATTGGTAAAGAACACTCACTTACAATTAATGATGTTTTGTTAGTTGATGGATTAAAACATAACCTTTTAAGCATAAGTCAACTTAGTGACAAAGGGCTTGACATAATCTCTAAGCAAGATAAGTGCATGGTACAAAATCCAAGAAAACATGAAATTCTATTCATAGCTTATAGAGTAAATAATGTATAATGTATAAACCTTGAAAACTTAATTTCTCAGGACGTAACATGCTTAGCTGCCATGAATGAAGCCAGTTGGCTTTGGCATAGAAGACTAGGACATGCAAGCATGGATCTATTATCAAACCTATATGAAAAGAAGTTAGTCAAAGGTTTACCAAGTACAAAATTCATAAAAGATAAAATTTGTGATGTTTGCCAACTTGGAAAGTTAATCAAAACAAGTTTTAAAAAGAAACATATATCTACTAGTAGATTCTTAGAACTTATTCATTTAGATGTGTTTGATCCTACTAGAACTCAAAGCATAAGAGGTAAGCAATATGCCTTTGTCATAGTTGATGACTACTTTAGGTTTACTTGGGCACTATTTTTAGCCTCCAAGGATGAAGCTTGTAACATGTTAATAAATTTATGTAAGATCAAAATGAAAAAAAATATAATGTTTCAAACATAAGAAGTCATCAAGGAAGAGAATTTAACAATAAAGATGTGGAAAATTTTTGCAATGAATATGAAATTAATTATAATTTTTCAGCACCTAGAACTCCACAATAAAATGGAGTTGTTGAAAGAAAGAATAAAATTCTTCAAGAAATGGCAAGAACAATGCTAAATGAACATAATCTACCTAAATACTTTTGGGTTGAAGCGGTAAACACCACATGCTATGTGATAAATAGAGTTTCAATAAGATCAAGTTTGAATAGAACTCTCTATGAACTTTGGAAAGGTAAAAGGCCTAATATTTTTTATTTTCATGTTTTTGGATGCAAATGCTGTGTATTAAATGATAAAGATGATTTAGGTAAATTTGATGCAAAAGCTAATGAAGGTATATTCTTAGGGTATTCATTAAAGAGTAAAGCTTTTAGAATATACAATAAAAGAACTCTTACAATCTTGGAATCAATTCATGTAACATTTGATGAAAAAAATTCATTCAATAAATCAATAAAAGGTGAAGAAGTTCAAACTACTCAAAAACCAGAAGACTTAGACATAGTAGAAGCAAAAGAAGAAGAAAATGAAGAAAAATCAAATAATGATGTTGTTGAAAATTTTGAATTACCAAAATAATGGAAATATGTGAGAAATCATCCGAAAGATCAAATAATAGGAGAACCATCACAAGGTATAACTACAAGATCCTCCTTGAAAAATTTATACAACCACTATACTTTCTTATCTCAAGATGAACCAAAGAATGTTGAAGAAGCTCTAAGTCAACTCATGGATAATAGCCATGCAAGAAGAATTAAATCAATTTGAAAGAAATAAAGTATGGAGATTAGTTTCCAAACTGGATAACCATTCAATCATAGGAACTAAGTGGGTATTTAGAAATAAAAAGGATGAAAATGGAATTATAGTTAGAAATAAAACTAGACTTGTAGCTCAAGGGTACAACCAAGAAGAAGGTATAGACTATGATGAAACATTTGCTCCCGTAACTAAAATGGAAGCAATTAGAATGCTCTTAGCTTATGCATCTCATAAGGAATTCAAATTGTATCACATGGATGTAAAGAGTGCATTTTTAAATGGTTTTATAAATGAAGAGGTATTTAAAAACCTGATTATGTGTACAAGTTAACTAAGGCTTTATATGGTTTGAAACAAACCCCTAGGGCTTGGTACAAAAGACTTAGTGGATTCTTACTAGAAAAGGGGTTTTCTAGAGGAAAGGTTGATAGTACTTTGTTCATCAAAACTAAGAAAGAAGACATGCTCATAATCCAAATTTATGTAGATGATATCATATTTGGTACAACTAATGATAATCTATGTAAGAAATTTGCCAAATGTATGCAAGAGGAATTTGAAATGAGCATGATGGGAGAATTGAACTACTTCCTAGGATTACAAATCAAACAAGTGAAGAGTGCAACTTTTATAAGTCAATCCAAATATATAAAAGATATGCTTAAGAAATTTGATATGGAAAGTAGTAAGCCCATAGGCACCCCCATGAGTACTTTCATAAGCCTTGATAAAGATGAAAAAGGGAAACTGGTAGATATGAAATATTATAGAGGTATGATAGGAAGTTTGTTATACCTAATAGCTAGTAGGCTGGATATAATGTTTAGTATATGCATGTGTGTACGATTTCAATCAGCACCTAAAGAATCACATCAAATAGCCGTTAAAAAAATCCTAAGGTACTTAATAAGAACAATTGATTTGGGACTTTGGTTTCCTAAGAACACCAGATTCGAAATGATTAGTTATTCGGATGCCAATTATGCAGGGTGTAAGATTGATAGAAAAAGTACAAGTGGAACTTGTCATTTTCTAGGACGATCCCTAGTATCTTGGTTTTCTAAGAAACAAAACTCCATAACTTTATCCACAGCTGAAGTTGAGTATGTAGTAGTTGGGAGTTGTTGTGCACAAACCTTGTACATGACAATTAAAAGACTATAATCTAAAATATTCCACCATACCAGTTAAGTGTGATAACACAAGTGCAATAAACACCTCTAAAAATTCAATATCACACTCAGGAACTAAACGCATTGACATAAGACACCACTTTCTAAAAGATCACCTTCAAAAAGAAGATATCCTACTTGTATTTATAAATATAAATGACTATAGGCGGATATCTTCACAAAACCTCTTCTCGAAGAAAGATTTATATCCATTAGAAGAGAACTTGAGTTGTTACATGGTAGGGAAATGACTTAGGAAGGTTTCATGTTAAGTATAAAGAGAAATTTAAAAAATTGAGGACTTCAAGCGATTGAGCTTGAAAATTCAGGCACCTACACAGTGTATTTCTGAGGCTTAAGCACCTGAGCCATCAGACCTCAGGCGACTGAGGTGCTACTGCCTGCTAAAATTCGATTTCAGTAAATCTTTAGGCAACTGAACTAAATCTTCAGGCACCTGAACTCATAGGATCTATATATTTTAAGCATGAAAAGCCTAACTCTTTAGATTTCAGGCTGTTAAACCCCGCTCCATCACTCACCCGAAAATCCAACCCTTGGTCTCCCTTGATTCCTCACTCAAAATTCCTCAAATCAAAGCCTCAAAATCCTTCTCCTACATCTTTTCCCATGGATTCTAGGGTTTCTCTTGGTTGATTTCTTCCATCCTTCAAAAATCTAAGATGCCTCGCACCAAGACTACGACAAACTGAGGATCTTCTTCCAGAAGGGATGATAACAACATCCAACCTATATTGGCTCTGTTTGTTCTTGTTTTTAGTTTGGTTTGTAACTCCATTACTTATGACTATTGTGTAATATGACTATGCTCTTTATGATTCTTTGTGCCTCATTTTTTTTTTTGATTGATGTCAAAGAGGGAGAGATATTGAGCAAACATGAGAAGAGAGTATCTTAGTGAGCAATCATGAAAAATGAGCACATAGCAAATATGCAAAATACATACTCTTGACATGAGATATAGCATGGGGGAGTAAATGCCAAAATAAGAACACAAGAAGAATAAGACTATAAGCATATATGTTGACATGAGCTCTAATGCAATATACTTGATCTTGGCTTATTTTTTGAACTTACTAATATTTAAAATCATCATTTTTCATATTTGTTAAAAAGACATGCTTATTGTAAGGGGGAGCCTTATCAAGGTTCTCTCATCATTGCTTCTTATTTGTCATCATCAAAAAGGGGGAGATTATTGGCCTAACATGGCTTTCGAATGCCCTTTTAATGATAACAAATAAAGATTGATTTAACATGTTGTGTTTAAGTGATGATATTTCAAGAAATCCTGAATGACAAAGTTCAAAAGATCAAAATAAATGCAAGTTCATGATCACTGGTACCATAAAGCCACACTCCATCTTCAAAGTGATCAAAAGAAAGTTCAACAGAACCAAAATGTTCAAAGCATATGGAAGCCTAAAGATGACTCAAGCTCAAGTCTAAGAAGATTCAAAGCAAAGACTCATATAAAGACTTCAAGCTTAGAGTGTTTAAGGCTTTAGGATAACCTATGTAAGTACTTCATACTAAATATCATTTTGAAATACTTTGAAGCTCATTAGGAGTTGTCATGGATTTATAGACCTTATTTTAAACCCCGAAAAATGTTCTTTTAAAGTAACAAAGCAAGATGGCTAAATGTTTTTGAAAATAACCTGAAAAGAAGAATTTATATCTGTTCAGGCGATAGAAGATTAAATCTCAGGCGCGTGAAGATTTTCTTGAACAATTTCTAAAGAGGCAAGTATAGGCCCAGGCGCCAGACCCTTGCAACCTTAGGCGCCTAACCTTGTTTTAAAGCAGAAAATTCACAGTTTTAAGAAACTTCAGGCTACTGACCCAGAGACCTTAGGCTCCTGAGCACTGTTAACGAATATATTTGTTAAAAGTTTTAAAATTC
The DNA here is from genome assembly GCF_029873635.1 of Malania oleifera. NCBI lineage: Eukaryota > Viridiplantae > Streptophyta > Magnoliopsida > Santalales > Ximeniaceae > Malania > Malania oleifera. The sequence goes on from NC_080424.1 coordinate 110,092,689, forward strand.
AAATTTAGGTTTCTTGTGGCCCAAATTTCGTATAAACTTGGGAAAGACTCCAAGTAACTTGGACAACACGAATTAAACCTTTTTGAGCCTATAAATACATGATTTCTCTAATCAAATTCACACCAAGCATTGAAAATTTGCTCTCAAGCCAAAATTGCTCTTGCTCTCTCAAAGCTCTCTTGCTTGCATCTTCATACTGAGAATTGCTGAGATTATCTGAGTCTCTGACTAGTCTTCTCTTAGCTGAAACCTCTGATTTACTGATTCCCATAAAGGGAAGAATTCCGGTGAATTAATTCTTGAGCTTCAATCAATTTATTTTGATATTTGTTTTGAAGTATATTAGTGCTTTCAATTGTACTAACTAGCTCTATCTGAGAGCATTTCTCTGTACAAAAGAAATCCTTTCTTGTTTCTTGTTTCTTTGATGATTCAGGTCATTGGATCGTTGTACCGAGCGTGGGGTATCGCTTAGAGAGGGGGCTCCACCCTAAAGAAGGGATTGTAAATGGTTTGTTCCGCCCGTAAAGGAATGATTTAGTGGAATCCTTAGGTGATCTTGCCTAAGGCGAGGACATAGGCTGGGGATAAGCCGAACCTCGTAAAAAATCTTGGTCTCACTCTTAATCTTTACGCTTTAAATTTCAACATCCATAAATTGTGTTTTTAAGTGCAGGTAGCTGAAATTGAGATTGAGAATACCTTTTAATTTAAGAAAGTACGTTGGTTAATATTTTGTGAAAACCTTAAAGGGAGTACGTTGATTAATCGTTTGCAGAAATCTTGATTAAAAGAAGCACACAAATATTCATTCATACAGGGCTATAAACTGAGATTTTGCAAACATTGGAATAAGAAAGTGCTGCAGCAATTGGTTAAGTATTGTGTGTTTGAATAGTGAGTTGATTGGTTGATTATTTTTATTAAAGGTATTTGGATTGTGTTTGGATTGTGGTTGATTTAAAATCAAAACATTCTTGTGTGTTTGTTAAATATACAAAAGATTGTGAATTTGTTAAAAAGACTTAAAAGAATTTTATAAACCCAATTCACCCCCCTCTTGGGACTATACCTTAACTTTCAGTTGGTTATAATTTTATGGTCTGTGAAGTTTGATTTTGAATTATATAGAAAAGTTTGATTTTGATATTCCTTATATTGTTGGTTTCAATTTTATGGTCAGTGAAGTTTGATTTTGAATTCCACATGGTATTGGGTGTAGTGTTTAAACGATATGAATAAATTTAGACAAGAACAACTATCTATTTTTCTGTAATTTCATGCAATTGAGATTGTTTTGCATTACTAATTTGTCAAATGACAATTTGCTACATCATGATTTAAGAATCGTACTTGTATTTGTTGAATGCCATTATGCGAAACTTCATACAAATATGATTTAATAATATTATTGCAATATGGGCATTAAATTTGAATTTATGTCAATTTGAAGAAAATAGTATTCTGCGTCGAATGCCATGACCAAACATGGCTTCTTCCTTGCCAAGCTGCTCTTTCTACTGTAACTTTTCACTATTGTCTAGACCTACCTCTTCTAGACAATTTAATCAGCTCGATAAAGATTGAAATTGGCCCATTAATCGCTTTTTCTTGTTGTTTGCTAGCTTAGAAACCCAAAATTCAGCCAGCAATATGTACTAACTCAATTTAGTTCCCTTAGGATTGTATGTTAATTGACCTAAATGCCACCTGCATGGTTGACGCAATGGCTTGTGAATTGCGTGTCGTATAAACTCATAAGATATCTGGCGCATAGTTTGTGATATGCAGGATGGGAAAATGTCCTATTTGTAGACGGCATGCTGTCGAATTGTTGATAAGAATTTTTACAAAATAATGAAAGTGTAAAAACCATGTATCGAATGATTAACAAATGCTACATGTTGAACTTTATTTTAAAGGATTACTACATAATGAATTGAGTCATGATTATAGTTTATTAGCTTAGCATAAATGAACAAATGCCTTATGCGATGTGCTTATATATACAATTTGATTTTTTGTAGGTCTTTACTATATCTTGAGGGTCGATCTAAATGGCAAGAAGCTCAAGGAGTGTTCCGGTGACAGTGTTGCTGTATATGAGGCGGGGAGAAATTATCACTGGAGTAGAAGGTGTTAGTTATAGTACTAAGTCGGTTCGACCAATTTGAATTGGCCATAGGTGTAAATTAAATAAATTGTATACGAAGATATACAAATATTTGCATATTGATCTAGATCAATATGCATTGCGGGTGACCGCAAGATTACTTATGCGATGGTTCAATGATACAGTCCTCTATAAGGCTATTCCCCTATCTGATGATTATGGTCTGCGCATTGTGTTGGATGCACATTGCATAGGTCCGACATATTTAGATGTGCAGTTATATGTTGAAACCATTCCTCAAATGGGTGTCACTGCGGATAGGCAGTCGGGGCCGCCTGCCAAGCATTTGGCAAAAGTGGAGGAAGACACCTAACAAACACGTCATATTGATATGAATGCGGAGGTTGGTGGTATGCATACGGTGGATTTCAATAAATGTCGGGGATCGTCGTTCGAGCCGCCAACGTACGAAACACCTGTTCTTGACACAAATGATCAGAGAGGTTGCGAAGAAGTTTCAGCAGAGGGTCTAAATCGTTGTTCGCCATTGCAAACGACGCATTAGACGAAGGGATGAACATTACAAATGATGTTAATATTCAAGATGAAGACACGTACGAGCAGGAAACGAGTGAAGGGTTAAATGAGTTCCTCGATGATGTGAACCCCTCGGTGAAACGAATGATGCCACGTACGACGCACAGTTTATGGACAAACCTCCGATGTATGGTCATATCGACGTAGATGTTCCAGATTTAACTGCAGAAGAGGAGCTTCCTATACAGGCAACTCGTTGGGATGAATCCTTTGATCTGAGTAGGGGGATGCTATTTGGGTCGAATGATCAGTTGATAGCAGTAGTGTAAATGTATCACGCTCGAACCCACCATGACTTCCACGTTGTGCAATCTACCCCAGTGTTATGGGTTGCTAGGTGTAAGGAGTTCGATTGCAGATGGAGAGTGTGTAGCGACCTATTTAACTTATCATATACTAATATATATATATATATATATTTAATATTATTGTCAACCCGAACCCATGGGTAACAGGGACACGTTTGATATTCACAGCGAAAACCTAAGCAGCAATAAATATAGATCGACATTCATACAACCATAAAATATATAATACCAGAGTCAACTACATTCCCAAGTACTGTGTTTATATAAAATCTCCAAAAATACAAAAATATATACATATCTAGGAACTCATAACATAAATCTTCTATTCCTAGATCAAAACTTACCCTCCTAGCAGGGTAGTACTACACTATCTCAACGGCGGCCTCGATCCGCCGATTTTTCTGCGTTTCTTGAAAATTATTTAAGTTCGGGGGTGAGACACTTCTCAGTAAGGGGAAATAAACTAAATACAGTTATGTGGCAACATGAATATTTGATGCTACAATACATATACAGTACATTTCATATTCTGGAAAACATTCATGATAACATATCTAAATAATCATAAACTTTCATAATTTCTAATAATTCATACTGATCATGAAATATTTGATATATCTGATAATACTGAAATTTACCCATGATGTATAGCTAGCTGATGTCATGTACTATCTTCCATGACGAGTTGTGCAGTCCGAAGGCGGGACCCGACAATGGTTGACCGACCACTGTCAAGTCAAAAATGCCTGTAAGTACGATGGGCCCGCCACACCCTGATTCAGACTGTTAAGTGGACGTCTACAACTCTACACTGAAAGTCACATCGACTATCCATCTCCCACCCTCTTATGGGGCGGTTAGCACAAGTCTGAACATAATAATCTGATTTGTATAGCTACGGTACTGTGCTCCTGTAACTGAATTGAACTATCATCCGAGTTTTGATAACATATAATACATGATAATATACTTGTCTAACATAAATAGATTGATAGCATTTTCTAAAATAATATACATATATATGACCTTGCACCAGTTTCTTTCATATATGCGGCCTTGCGTCGGCTATCAATCATGGTCTTGTGTTGAATATTTCATACTTATCATTCTGAATAAATAATTCATTTATCATGTAATTCAAAAACCATAATGTACTACATTAATTCATAATCTCTAAAAACATGCTTTATTCGTAAAATTGTCATAACATAACACTTTTCATGTAAAATAATATTTATGCCACACAATACTGAATAAGCCATACATTCCATTCTAAAATCATATTTTTTAGCATTTCATACTAATATAAATACATTTCAACATAATAGCAGTATTTTCTCAAACATGCGTTTTCTCCATTATATACAAATACAATACATGTTTTCCTGAAAATTAATTTGCTGATAAATAATAATAATTTGTATGGAAAAAAACTGTTTTGATTTATTCCCTTACTTGATTTTTGAAAAGAAACCCCCCTAAATATACCAGTCCTACACTCGCAGGGTTCCTCATTCAATACCTATTTTTCCGTATACATCATTTCTTATAACTATGGAAAGACCAGTGATGAATTTCAACTTGGTCCCACCAACGATCCGCTCTGGTAGATTCAGAGAGAACTTTTCAAAGAGCGTCGTGTTTGCCTCAGATCGTCGATCCGGCGAATGTCGGAGCCGAAATTGAAGAGAGAGACCATGGAGAGGAGAGAGAGATAATTTTTCTGATTTTCTGCGTAAAAATTCGAGGTTTTGGCTATTTATACTATGGGCTTCGTCGACGAGTCATGTCACCTCATTGACGAGGTTAAGAGGAAATTCATCGACGAGCTCTCCCCTTCGTCGATGAAATTCAGAGTCGCCCAAAACATCTTCTCGGTATCTTCTCGTTGATGAAGTACACCTTCATCGACGAGCCTATACCGCCACGTTGTCGACGAAGTTTGCTGCCTCCTTCTGTTACTATTTCCATTACCCTCTCTCTTTATTATTTAAATACCATTATCCTTCGGAACATTACAGAGTGCTTGCAATGTATCGGATGAAACACCGATTATTCAAAATCATCCAATATGGTGGTCTGCACACGTGTTTGAATGAACTTCTCTCGCAGGATCACAACCAAATCACATCGTCCTTCATTGCTAGGGAGATAGTGAATATGATAAAGGGAGATGCATCGACATTAATTGCCACATTGAAAGAGTTCATAGATCGTCGCTTTGGCTATTTGATCTCATATAAAAAGGTTTGGTAGGGTAAACATAAGCCAATTGCTCAAGTATTCGGTGATTGAGAGATGTCCTATTAAACGTTGCTGAAGTGGATGGAAGCGATGTGCACATGCAATCCTGGGACTATAGTCAAGTTGAGATAGACTCTTGTTCTAGGTAGCGAGAACACTACAATATTTGTATCCATATTTGGTTGTTTGCAGCATCTATTCAGGGTTTTCGTCACTGCTTTCCCGTTATATGTGTGGACGGGATACACTTGAATGGTAAGTACAAGGGCAAACTCCTAATTGCAACGTGTCCGGATGCAAATAGATAAATATTTCTCCTTGCATTTGCTATTGTCCAAGAGCAAAGCCTGGACACATGGTGATTACACGTCAAAGTTGCGTAATTAGACATTTAAATTCATGTATTAAAGATTATAATTTTAATTAAATGTCTGATTATGTCCATTATTTTAATTAGTGAGCTCATTCGATAATGTTAAGATAATTATCCTACTTTTGTAAATTTATGGATATTTGTGTTTTAATATCGCAGGATAATTTTCGGAATGTTGAAGTATTGCATGCAAATTCATACGAGCTATGCACGAGAATGAAGTGGGTGTGTGGGAGAGAACTAGAAGTCGTGTGTGTGTGTAGATGAGTTGGGAATCGTGCATGCATTTAACATGGACTTCATCCATGCCAACCATGAGCATCTGGGTACATGGAAGCTGGACCATGCAAGAATACTTGTGAATGAAGCCGCATGCACACACATTAAATGAGTGAGCTGTAATCCAAGTTTGAAATTCGTTAGGAGATAGTTTAGACATATTTCAAATTTTTAATCATAACTCTCTCATCCGATATTGTATTGGTGTGATTCAAGTGACATTGGAAAGCTTACTAAGATATCTACAATTCATTGTGAAATAGTTTTTTTCTAATTCGGACGTTTACTAGGTGAAAATTGTGCTTGTGCGTTGGGAAACAAAAAAAGAAGAAACAAGAAAAGAAAAAAAAAAAACAGAGAAAAGGAGCTTGGTGTGACCCAGCCATGCAAAGACATGCGATCGGTCTCTCCCTCTCTTTCTGAGGCCAATTGCAAGGGGCTGGGGAGTTCTTTTTTTATTTATTTGCTTTTGAAAAGTCAAAGAGGGGAGTAGGTAGGCTTATTATATTAGGGTTTTTATGTAAGGAAAAGAGAGGAGGGTCTTCTTCATACTCGGAGGATCAGCGCCGCACCACAAAGCTCTCCATGGCTCGTACATCTCTCTCCCTCTCTTTCTCTCATCTCTTCTCTCTCTCTCTCTTATTACTTTGCTTTATTTTTATTTTTCTCTTGAAGTATTGTTAAAGTTTAATTTTTTTTAGCAGCAGCAAGTTTTAATTTGTTTTTTTTTTCCTGCTTTAATTAATTATTGTTGCTTTGAGTTTGTTTGGGACTGTTTAATATAGCTTCTCTTCATCTTATTTAAATACCTTGTTTTAGGATTCGAACAGCTTCTTTGGATATTCTGTTAATAAAGTTCGCATTTCAGTATTTTTGCGAGAGTTTAATTTTTCTTGATCTCAACATTAAATATGGTATTTTTATTTAGTTGAATTTTATTATTTTGCGTAGCTAGTTTTTATTCAGTTGAATGATTGTAGGGTTTATTTCTTTCGTTATCATGGTATTGAGTCTGACTTTTATTCAATTATTTTATGCGTGTTATATTTTTAGTTAGAGTTTAATTTCATTGCAAAAATCTCAAACATTCTAGGAACCCAAATCTGAACTATGTTCAGTAAACTTTTCTTTTTTTATTTTCTTTTGGAATTACTCAAAATTTGGAACTAAATTGCATTCCCTGAGGAGACGATCTAACCCTTGGGCTAATTATTACACGACTGAATTCCTATACTTTGGATAGCCTTCGCGCTGTTCATTTTTTGAGTGAATCAAGTTTTTGGCGCCATTGTCGGGAAATGTTAGTTTTAGTTTCAAACTAGTGTTTTTCCCATTATTTTATTTTTTCTCATGAAAAAAAAATGAAAAAAAAAAGTTTTGAAGAAAATATGGCTTCACCTACACCACGCATGCTTATGGATTTTTTGCAGCCCACACAAACCGCACAACCATTTTGCATCATATTGCTTGAGAATGTACAAAACTTTAACATTAAGCTTGGAATGATATTGTGATACCTCAATTTTATGAGATAGAGTGTGAAAATTTGTACAACATTTAACTGATTTTGAACTTGCATGTGTTACATTCATAGATGGGGCTGCTACTAATCAGGCAATTAGATAGCGTCTATTTCCTTTTTCATTGAAAGACAAGGCTAAGACGTGGTTTAATTCTCTTAGGCCTAATTTTATCTCTAGTTGGGTTGATATGCAAAACGAATTTATGCATAAATTTTTTCCCTTACAGAGAACTCAATTTTTGTAGGAACATATCAGTCGATTCATGTAAGGAGTTGATGAGACATTTTATGGAAGCTAGGAGAGATTTAGAGATCTGGTTAACATGTGTCCCCACTATGGATTTGAATCATGGTTCCTGGTTAACTATTTCTACACTGCATTGACTCCTGAATTGAAACAGTTTGTTCATACTATGTGTTCAGGATATTTCTTCGACAAGGAGCTTGACGAGGCATTGGATTTTCTGGATCATTTAGCTAACTATGCTCAGCAATGGAACACTAGGATTGACAAAAGACCAATTGCAGCTCAACCATTAAGAGTAATACACGGTGGAGAGTGGTATGAACTGAAAGATGATTATTATGTTGAGACACGTATGGTTGAACTTACCAGAAGAGTGGAGGCTATGGAGATGGAAAAGGAGAATAGTAAAGAGCAACTTTGGAATCAACCTTCCCAGTCCTATGCACCCCCTTATCAGCCATCATATCATCAAACTGCCTTTCAGCATCAATATCAGTAGTTCATGCAGATCTCTCAGAGCTATGCTCCTTTAGAATTTCAATCTAATGCAGCACCTGCTCCACCAGAGAAGTCTCTTGAGGATGCTCTTCAGCAATTCATGCAGATTAATACTCAGACCATAAATGAATTGCGGGAAACCATTAATGAGATGAGCACGTAGTTGAATATCTTAAAAAAAAAGGAATTTACGGTAGAACCTCAGTGTAGCGCCCCTACCCGCCAGGTGGGCCTGGAGTGCTAGAAAAATAAATAAACATTCTTTAATACCACACATACACAGATATACAGGAATACAATTTGCCCTAACTAGGGAATCTCGGGTGCACCTACCAATACTGGAAATAAGACGGTACAACAAAAGACTACTAAAACATTAACATTTTTTAGCAGAGTTCTAATTATTCCCCAAATATATACATACCACTATCCATCTACATATTACAATTCTCAAAACAATAAAATAGGATAACTAGTATCTCACCAGCCATGATAACTTCTCCTAAAAATCTAATTCCCGTCTCGAGACAAGCTAGGAACAGTTCCCTAAAGGACCTAAAAAATCATTTATATAATGGGGTGAGACACCTCTCAGTAAGACAGATTATATTAACATTAGTGTGTGACAAGTATGGGTTCTTGTGTGAAATAAAATTCCATCATTTAAATATATGAATAAAAATGACATTTTAAAGAAAACTGTACTATACTGTTTATCAAAAGATACGTAATTTACCAGTAATAATGATTGGCTCAATATAACCCATTTATAGTAAATCTGCCCATATATGCATAAAAGACGCAACCTGGACTGCCAAAGTAGCGTCGTCACGCTATCACATACTTATATGACATGCTTCCCCCCATGACGGGCAACTCGCAGCCGGAAGTTCCACAACTGAGTCAAACTATCATCACAAGTGCGACTGTGCCTACCTATTGTAACGCCCCGAACCCCTAAACCCGGGTCCGACGCATTATACTTGATAAAATTCCTGATAATCCATAATCAACATATACGCAGCGGAAAACATAAATATAATCTCCACAAATATAATACTAAAGTTTTCTAAAATCTATCTACATACCGTAATAAACCATGCTTCCACCCGTATTCAACATATATACATATCTCCAAAAAAAAAACATCCAGTATTCACAATCATTCCTTTCTTGCCATCCTTAAAACATAAGACATAAAATATAAAATATTTACATTCCCTAAAATTAACGTAGAAATATACCATTTTCTTTTTAACACTCCTCAAAAAGTCTAAAAACCCTCAAGCTCTCAAAGCTCAATCTCGAGGAAATCATGAAAAAGATAAATTCATATTCGGGTGAGACATATCTCAGTAAGGGAAGAAATAATATATTAAAACAGCGTGTAGCTAACATAAGGTAAGTAGATATCATTTTAAAAACATTTGCAAATTATTAACATAACACTTAAATCATTCTCTGAACCTAATCAATCACATGTAAAGATTTAACCCACGAGATTACCCAAGGATAGGGATGATTACCCGCCCATACAAGTAGCACCCCTTTGCTCTGATATTTAGGTAACCCTAAGGTCACTACTAAAGCATACCAGAACACTCACCTTACTCAGTAAGCCCTCAAGCGTAAGATTAATCTCATACTCACGCATTCAACAATTGTTTACTGGCAAAGCCCCTAAGGATAGGGAAATCTATCCGCCCATACAAGTAGGTTCCCTCTGCTCTAGTACGTTATACGGTTTCTGCCACATCTATAGCTACTAGTGCACTCGCCTTACTCAACAAGTCCTCGGGCGAAAGGTACACCTCGCCCAATCGTAAGATGTTCTACGTACATACATACTTCTAATATCATAATACATCATTCTTTCTATCATTATTCAATCAGACACATCTATTCATATTCATAACTTAACATTGCATTGCATTTCATTTTAAGTGACTCTTTCCCATTTATATCATTCATATTTCACATTTCATTTCATTGCATTGTCATTTCATTACATAACATTTTCATTTCATTCCTTCGTACTATAGCTAGTCTTTAGCCATCATCAGTTAGTCTACATAGAAATGCACTAAATCTGCTAACACAGCTCCTTTTAGTCGTCATCAGTTAGTCCACATAGAAATGAGTTAGATTTGCTAACATGGCTGTCTTTCAGTTATCTTACATTTACATGGTTGCATTTAACATACACAGGCAACATTGTCCATATCACATTTTATTCATAATATCTTACTTACTTGGCCTGCATCTCATACATTTAACATATATATGCACAGAATCTCATGCCACATAATTTAATAGTAAAAATTCATACATATTCCTGTAAAATAGGTCAACCCACATTTAACATTTAATTACTGAAAATACAATTTCCATTTCTTACATAATTATCCAGAAAATTCCTTCCACTTTCTTCAGTTCATTTCCACAAATACATAACTAAATAAGTGATCCTAGGCTCAGAAGTCATAGTATTACATGGTTGAGATTTTAGAAATTCACACAAAAACATACATATAATATAACGTAAATTATTAGCTTTAATTTCATAAAATTTGATGTAATATATAATTTCCCCTTACCTGATTTCTTGAACTACGCCAACAAGGATCCTGAAAAATACCTGCGGCGCTCACCCGGACCTTGAATAAAAAATTCTAATTCCATTAAATTAACCCTAAGTAAAATATTATTTTAATATTTCCTAGGGCCATAAATTCTAAATAAATAAATATACCTTTAAATATAGTCAAATTACCAAAATGTTCAAATTAAATAATTCATTTCCCCAAAATACTACCTATATAGCCTTCCCTAGGCTCCACACACCTCAAATTAACATTTAAACTAATATAATACTCCCACTTAATTTTCTAAATTATGCCTACGGGGCCCAAAATTACACGTGCGACGCTCACCCGAGCCCTAAATTCTGAAAATTCTACTTCAACTCCAGATGTTCAACATTTTAGCATTTTTAAATTAATCCTAATTAATTAAAAATAAGTCCCTTAATAACCCCCGTACCCCAAATTTGGGGTTTTGCCCACGACGACCCCACGAGAATTCCGTCCCACTAGACTTGTAGAGAATCATCCCTAGATTCTCGTCTCCGTTCGTCAATCAGGCTTATAATTTGCAAAAAATTAAAGAAAAAGGGAAAATTGGCTTACCCCAAGGGATATGCCTATGCCGCTTCTACCACCGATCCGCTCCGGTAGAAATGATGGTAGCGAAGAATGGAGTCTAGCGGTATTTTCTGATTCTCGATCGTGCGAAAATCTGCCACGAAATCGAGGAAAAAGGGAGAGAGAACGAGAGGAGAGAGAGAAAGAGAGTTCAGTGGGGTGGAAGTCCTGGCGCAAGAATCTTCCTGCCAAATGGAAATAAAAATCTTTCCTTCCTTCAAGATCATTCCTGAAGGAAGTATAATAATAATAAAAATAATAATAATATATTTAATTAATATTAATAATAATATATTTTATTATTAAAAATAAAAATAAAATTTAATTAATTTTTTTCTTTTTTAAAAAAATCTAATTAATTAATTAATTTTTTTTTTTGGTTATTACACCTATGGTCACCCAATATACCATAGATGGGCCCCCCTAGCAAAAACCTCAGAGTAGTACTGCGGCCTAGGTCTCCAATCAACTTGTCACACCTCCATGCCCATGTGATTGCACTCACTACCACATATAACTACAGTACCGTGCTCACAATATCACATATTGCAAATCCACAGGGTTTTAGAATCATATATGACAATTTACAGAATAAAAACTATATTATAACTCATTTCATATATAAAAATCGTCATTCAACAAAACTCGGCCCCTAATCGTCATATCAAACTCGGCCCCCGACCGTTAAATTAAAACTCGGCCCCCGACCGTTATATCCTATATAATGTAAAAAACCAATTAAAACACTATGCTCACATATGCCATTTAAAACCGTTCCCATGCCACACAATTTTCATTTGTTAACCATAAAAAAATAAAAATAAAAACTAACTAGGGAAAACATAAATTGTTGAAAATAGGGTCTGAACATCTCTAGGGTTTTATTTAACTCAAAATACATATTGAATAGAAAATAGGAGATGATCAACCTACCACAATAATTTTCTCCAAAAATATATACTGCATTTTAATCAGTCCATATTTCACAAAAAGCTGACATAATATAATCCCCTTACCTGACTTACAAGAAAGCTCACTACCCGCAGAGTTCTCCACTCAATACCCTGAAAATCAATTCCTCCAAAACAAAACGTCAGTATTTTTTTACCTATAACATTTCTTATAACTACAAGAAAGGCATAATCTGAATAAAATGTCTTACCCTGAATTTAGAATGATTTTCAAACCGACTTCCCCCATGATCAGCTCCGGCAGACTTGTAGAGAACTTCGTCAGGAGCGTTGTGATGGCCTCAAATCTTCAATCTGGCGAGAAACAGAGTTGTAATCGAAGAGAGAAGGGGAGAGGGGCGTAGAGAGAGAAAATGGAAGTTTCTTGCGCCAAAATTCAGCTAAAAATTCAGGTTTTTGCAATTTATAGCCCTGGGTTCGTTGACGAGACACGTCATCTCGTCGACGAGTCTTTAAGGAATTTCGTCAACGAACTCTCTCCCTCATCGACGAATTTTAGGCTGCACCAAAACCTCTCTCGGTATTTTCTCGTCAACGAGGCATAGCTTCGTCAACGAGCTCGTCGACGAATTCCCTGTGTTCGTCGACAAGGCACTATGTAAGAGTTTCAGGTTATTCCATTCAAAATGCAATGTCGTCGACGAACGCCTGTTGCCTCCTTCCGTTTCTGCTTCCATTTCCCTCTCTTTTTAATATTTAAATATCATTATTTTTCGGGTCGTTACACTTATAGCTTCCATTCTGGCTACAAGGGCAAAGATTTCATCGTAGTCTATCCTTTCTTCTTGGTTATACCCTTTAACTACAAGTCTAGCTTTGTTCCTAATAACTATACCATTTTCATCTTTTTTGTTTCTAAATACCCATTTAGTTCCAATGATTGAGTGATTTTCAGGTTTGGGTATAATTGCCATACTTTACTTCTTTCAAATTGATTTAACTCTTCTTACATAACAATTATCCAAGAGTCATCTTTAAGGGCTTCTTCAACATTTTTACGTTCATCTTGAGACAAGAATGCATAGTGATTACATAGATTTTTTAAAGAAGATCTAGTAGTTACACCTCTAGATAGTTCACCTATAATTTGATCTTGAGGGTGATTTCTTACATACTTCCATTCTCTTGGTAATTCAAGATTTTCTTTAAGTTTATCTTTTGAGGTTTCTTCATTTTCTCCTTTTTCTTCCTTAATTTCTAGATCATCCTCTTTCTGCAAAACATCATCCTTTTCTTCATTCTTGACTTCTTTTGCAAAAGGGTTAAATTCATCAAAGTTTACATGTATTGATTCAATGATGTTTAGTGTTCTTTTGTTATAGATCCTATAGGCTTTACTACTAGTAAAGTATCCTAGGAAAAATCTTTCATCCGATTTAGCATCAAATTTTAATAAGTCATCTTTGTTTTTGAGAACAAAACACTTATACCCAAAAACGTGGAGGTAAGTTATGTTAGACCTTCTTCCTTTCCATAATTCATAAGGTGTCTTATTTAGGCTCGTTCTAATAGAAACCCTATTAATTACATAGCAAGTTGTATTTACAACTTCAGCCCAAAAATACTTGGGTAAGTTATTTTCATTTAGCATAGTTCTTGCCATTTCTTGAAGTGTTCTATTTTTCCTCTCAATAACTCCATTTTGTTGTGGAGTTCTTGGTGCTGAGAAATAATGGCTTATTCCATTATCAGTACAAAATTTTTCAACATCTTTATTCTTAAACTCCCTTCCTTGGTCACTTCTTAGGTTTGAAACATTATAACCTTTCTCATTTTGAAGTTTCTTGCATAGAGTTATTAACAAATCACAAACTTCATCTTTGTTAGCTAAAAACAATACCCATGTGTATCTAGAGTAGTCATCAACAATCACGAAGGCGTATTGTTTTCCTCCTAAGCTTTGAGTTCTAGTAGGTCCAAATAAATTTAAGTGTATGAGTTCTAGGGGTCTACTAGTTGATATGTGTTTCTTCTTTTTAAATCTTGTCTTAATTTGTTTTCCTAATTGACAAGCACCACAAATTTTATCTTTGATAAACTTAGTATTAGGCAAGCCCTTTACTAAATTCTTTTTAAAAAGTTTAGATATAAGGTCCATGCTAGCATGTCCTAATCTTCTATGCCAAAGCCAACTATTTTCACTCATGATAGCCAAGCAAGTTACATCTTGAGAAATTAGGCTATCAAGGTTTATGCAATACACATTATTCATTCTATGTGCTGTGAATAGTATCTCAAGATCCTTAGGATTTTGTATTATACATTTATCTTTCTTAAAGATTATTTCAAATCCTTTGTCACTGAGTTGACTAATACTTAATAGATTGTGCTTTAGACCATCTACTAGCAAAACATCATCAATGGTGAGTGAGGAATATTTACCTATTTTACCAATTCCGATAATTTTGCCTTTTGCGTTGTTACCGAAGGTTACATATCCTCCATCCTTTTGAGTGAGGGAAGTGAAATTGATCTATCTCTCGTCATATGTCTTGAACATCTACTGTCCAAGTTCTTTAGATGGAGTGGACCTAAAGCAAACCTACAAGAAAGGATTTATGTAGTTACTTTTGGAACCCAAACTTTCTTAATTTTTTTCAAGTCTTATCTAGTTTTAATGTTTATCTTCCATTCATTTTTTGCTTTGATGTATTTTTTATTGAGTGGACAATTAAACATTATATGTCCCTTATTTTTACATATGTAACAAGTAGTATGCTCATGAATGTTTGTGAATGAAGTACTTGCATAATGTTTAGCTTGCTTTACAAAATATCCTATGAATAAATTTTTCTTTCTTTTGTTTGGTGTTCCATTGTAACAAAATCCTTCTCTATTGTTAGCCATCCTTTGTTGTCCTACCATTTTTTCAAAGTTTTCTTTATCTCTAGTAAAGTTGTAAATAATCTTTTCCTTATCTTGAATTGAGTTTTTAAGATCATTTATTTCTAGCTCTTTCTTGTCATCTTCATTCACTTGAGACTTTGCTAACTTTTGAGACATGTCATTTACTTTCTTCTCAAGCTCATCAATTTTTAAGTCTTTTTCTTTTTCAACAATTTTTGAAGATTCAAGCTGATTTCTAAGTGATTCATTTTGTTGTTTCGAGGTTATGTTCCTTTTTGAAACTTTGATAAACTTATTATGAAGAAAGAATAATTCAGCTTGAAATTCTTTATAGGAGGGCTTACTTTCATAGGAATCATTACATGATTCATCACACGAATCTTCTGAGAAAAAGTAGTAAGAGTTTACCTCTTCGTTGTATGCCATGAAACACATGTTTGTCATTTCTTACTCATTGGATTCGCTCTCCGATTCACTTGAACTTATGTCGTCCCATGTTGCTTTCATTGCAAGCTTCTTTTTCTTCTTTTCCTTCTTGAGCTGAGGGCAATTCGGCTTGATGTGTCCAGCCTTTTTACAGTGATAACAAGTGGGAGGTTCATTTTTGCTCTTGTATTCCTTTTTACTATTTTCTCCTTTTTTTAGTTTTTGACCCTCTGAATTTTCTAGTGAATTTCTTATTTCTTTTGAAGAATTTTCCAAGTTTTTTAGTTATGAAGGCTAATTCTTCATCGTCTAATTCACTAGAGTCATTATCATCTTCACTTGAATATTCTTTTGAGGCTTTTAGAGCTATAGATTTCTAATTTTTATTTTCAGTGTTTCTTTCTTTCATAGTCATTTCATAGGTTAGAAGTGGTCCTATGAGTTCATCTAATGAGGTTTATTGAGGTTTCTATCTTCCGTTATGGTTGTGGCTTTCGGTTCCCAATTAGGTGGAAGTACTCTTAGAATTTTTCAAAACATTTCATAGGTGGAATATGTTTTCCCTAAGGCATTTAGTGAGTTTATGATATGTGTGAACCTAGTGTACATGCTTGTGATGGTTTCATCAGAATTCATCCTAAAGACTTCATATTCACTAGTCAACATATTAATCCTATTGTCTCTAACATCTATGGTGCCTTCATAGGTTACTTCTAATTTATCCCAACTTTCTTTTACTGTTTTACATGTCATTACTCTATTGAATTCATTAGCATCAAGTGCACAATATAGGGCGTTTATAGCACTAGAGTTAACTTGCACATTTGGTGATTTGTTTTGGTCATTTCCTTTTCTTCCTTAGGTACTTCTTTTCCATCCACTAGTTTAGTAGGGATTAAGTTACCATTTGTGACAGCCTTCCATGCCTTCCAATCCATTGTTTGAAGGCAGATTCTCATACGTTGTTTCCAAAAGGTGTAGTTGAGTCCACAAAATATGGGTGGTCTAGTTGAGGATTGACCCTTACCAAAGGGAGCTACTCCTATTTGTGTCATCTAGATCTTTATATAGCTTCTTGTTAAAATTTACTATAACCTAACTCTAATACCGATTGAAAGTGAAGTAGTTATCCCAAGAGGGGCGTGAATTGGATTATTTAAAAAATTCATTGTTCCCTTTATATGGATTCTTGAATTTCTTATTTTATTAAATGCACGACTTTGCTGATTTATCAATTACACAATAGAAACTTAAATGAACAAGAAATTCTGATACTAATATTCAATCTACAACCACACACCAACCAAGTAACCAATCATTCAATCAAGATGTAGCACTTTGGCAAATTCAACTTTTAATAAGAATTCTTATATAGCCCTGTGGATATTTACGTAAGCCCTGTAGAGAATGTAATTTATTTCTTTAGTGCAAATCCCAATGAACTCAAAATTTAAATAAACTCTTAGTTAATTTGTATTTGGGTGTTAACAAATCAATGTACTCCCTTTGAGGTTTTTGCAAAGTATATTAGTCAACCAACGTACTCCCTTTTAGTTTCCGCAATCCCAAATCAAAATTAAACTTTGATTTATATAATTTCCAATGCACGTTGTTTTTATGATTAAGAAAATTAAAACATCCACACAATTTATATTTTTGCTGGAATTTAAAGAAAGTAAGGAAAAGAGAGTGACACCAGGTTTTTACGAGGTTCGACTTATCCCCAACCTATATCCTCGCCTTAGGTAAACCACCTAAGGATTCCACTATACCTGTTCCTTTCCAGGCGGAACAACACCATTACAAAAACCTCTTTTTTAGGAAGAGAAACCTCTCCAAGCGACAACCCACGCTTGGTCTAACAATCCAAATCAACCTTGAATTATCAAAGAACTACAAGATAGGAATAAGAATCTGCGTACAATAACACTCTCAAAACATAGCAAATTTGTACAAGTTAGAGCACTTAATATACTTAAAAACGAATACTAAATAGACAATATGAAGCTCAAGATTTAGATATCACCGAAGGTTCTTTCTTAAAGATAGATAAAACTTAGTTACAAATCAGAACCAAGGCTTTTGATCAATCAGCAATTTCGTAGAGTTCTCCCAGCAAGAATGTAAGCAAGTATGGATTTAGGAGAATATGAAAGTAGAATGCTTGTATTGCTTTTTGTCTATGAAATTTATTAAGTTAAAGAGGTATTTATAGAATTTTTTGTGAAAGAGTTTCCTTATTTACCAAGTTGACTTGGAGTGTTTGATCAACTTTGCGAAAGATTTGAAATTTTATAATTAAATTTGAAAATCTTCCTGTTAAGTTTGAATTTCAAAATCTCTGTGGAGTCAGTCGACTGACTCACTCGATTGGGTCAATTTTGTGCAGGTCAGTTGGCTAGACAGGCAGCTGACATCATTTTGTCTGTTCAAAAATTAATTCTAATAAATTGTCAGTCGGCTGACTCAACCATGTTCAAAATGGTCAGTCGACTGGATAGACCAGGTTGTCAGTCGGCTGACTAATCCTAGTTCAAACTGTCAGTCGGCTGAGCAAGTTTATTCATTCTTTGTGTTTGTTAGTCAACGGTCAATCTTAGTGTGTTCTGGTCAGTCAGTTGACCAGTCCATTCTTTTTCCAAATATTTTCATTTTTGATTTTCAAACTCTAGTTTTTTTTTAAAGACTCAAATATAACTTTTCAAAATCATTTTCAAGGGTTTTTCAAGAGCTGGTCTTTAAGTCTTTGTATCCTAAAGAGCTTCATAGATCTATATAATATTGATTTGAAGTACTTACAAATGACTTTCTAAACATGAACTTAGTAAGCACTAAATCTTCAAGCTCCTTTCCATCTCTTGAGGTTCAGCTTGATCCCAATAAACTTTGAGCTTTCATTTGTCATTTTGCAATACTTCTATACTCCATCATGCTTTCATTTGATTAGCTTTATTTGCAAGCCTTCTTACATGAGAGTCCTTTGATCATTCAAACCTGAAATAATATCACTTAACAACTCATGTTAATGTTTCTTTCATTTGTTATCATCAAACAAAATTGAAAAGCCTAGTTAAGCTAACACTTCTATCGGTTGGGATTTCTTCGTCGACGAGACTTTGAATTTTGGCGATGAAGCACTGAAGGGCATTCGTTGACGAGAACATTGACTTCGTCAACGAAGCCTGCAAAAATCCCCTTTATTCATTTTCTTATTTTTTTACCAGTTCGGGTCTCTACACTAAGGTCTCTGTATGGCCCAAACCATGGCCATGTATGCTAGGCTTACCTTCGATGACCTAGGTATGACTCTCTAACTCTCTTTCCACTATTGATATCTCTTTTTCTCTCTCTTCTTCATTTTAATTTATTTTCTTTCGTTTTCTTTCCCTTTCTCATGATCCAAATAGGGGGATCTAGGGTTCGAGTTTAAATTGGGTTAGGGTTAGACTTGGGTGTGTTTAAGGCTTTGGTTAGTTGGGTTTTGGACTTGGTTGGACTGGGTTTAGGTTGAGTTTGGGCTAGGCTTAGGTTTGAGTTAGGTTAGGGCTTTGGTTAGTTAAGTTTTGGACTTGGTTGGACTAGGTTTAGGTTGAGTTTGGTCTAGGCTTAGGTCAAGTTAGGCTTAGGCAAGTTGGGTCTAGGTTAGTTGGGCTAGGTTTAAATTGAGCCTTAGTTATTCTGGGCTTAGGTGGTTTTATGTTTAGGCTTT
Source organism: Malania oleifera (assembly GCF_029873635.1). NCBI lineage: Eukaryota > Viridiplantae > Streptophyta > Magnoliopsida > Santalales > Ximeniaceae > Malania > Malania oleifera. Next base: position 110,112,026 of record NC_080424.1, read on the forward strand.
GGGCTAAATTGAAATTAAGTGTGAGTCTATGTGTTTGAGTCAATCTTGGGCCTAGGTAGTTTTGGGTTTAGGCTTGGGTTGGTTTGAGTGGTTTTGGGCTTGAGCAGGTTAGACTTAGGTTTAGTGTGGTAAGTTGGCTTTAGGTATGAGTCAAGCTTAGGTCTAAGTTTTGGGTTTGGGATTGTTGTGGGCTAAGATTAGGTTAAGTTCGGTTTGGGTAGATGGATATGGTTGACAGGTTAAAGGGCCAAGTTGACTTGAGTTCTCGGGTAGGGTTTACCAGGTTAATGGGTTAGTTAGCTTAGGTTATAGGTAGTTTGACAGGGTATTTAGGTAGGATTTTGGAGTTTAGGTGATTGAGTTAAGGGTACTATTTGTTCTAATTTTAGGACTTTAGGTTCAAACAAAGGTATGCTAGGGCAGTGTTCAAAAACACTTTTGAATGGGTAATTACAAAATCAATTTCAAATCTTCAACTAGCAACTTTCCATTTCAAAATACTCAAATTTGCCTAAACATGTAATGAACCCTATTTCTCTTATTTATTCTACAACGTTATTCAATCAAATAGCCCACAATTAACATTGAATGAATCAGAATAACCAGAACAACATAAATCAAAATAAAAGAGTGAGAATACTTACCTCTTAGATCCTTCTTCCTCTTCATTGCCTCTACCAACAAATTCCACTATATTTTGGCTAAACTTTTCTCTTCTCTTTGTTGCTTTAATCTCCAGGCTTTTCTCTGAATAATGAAGGTTCTCCCCCCCTCCTCAAAAGCCTCAAGAATTTAAATCCCAAATCCCTAGGCACTAGTTCTTTGGGAACTACTAATCATAGTTGGTCATGGAAACTAGCCATATATGGAATATGGCATGGCTAACCATGGGGAATTGTCCTCATGGGAACTCAACTGACTCAATTAAAAGGCCCACTATGGGCCTTAAAGCACCCTTAGCTCGAATTGGGCTACAATCAAAAGGAAAGGCCCTTAGTGGGCCTTAAACACTAAAATCAACCCACAATGGGCTGCCACTTCAAATAATGGCCTACAGTAGGCCTTAAATCATTAATTGGCCCAAATTAGACTGCGGTAAAAATAATGGGCCCCCCCATTGGGCCAAGATCACAACTTAGCCCAAATTATGCTACAAATTCAATCTGAAATGCTTTGACCTGTAAAATTGACTTTGAAACATGTTATACATGCAAGTGAATGCAAGTGAAGGAGATACAATCCAAGCAACCCAATAATGAAGCTTAAAAGTTTTTTTTTTTGTTTGCATAATTTCTTTTTCCTATTTTTGATGTTGTATTTGTAATGAAAAAATAATGAATGGAACTAATCATTTTGCAATGTAAACCTCAGTGAATGGATGTTTAGTTAAGACAGTGAGAATGAGAGTCAAAACAAATAGTAAGAGCTCCCGCTTAGGTGAAAACCTTAGAAGGCACATGCCACTAACAAAAGACATAGATAATAAGCTCAAAAAGAACTAAATGAAAACATAGTTTCAAAAAAAAATTGAAAATCCAAGATAAAAATTTTATTATATAATGGTTAGATAAAACAGGGTATTTATAGGCATCAAAGGAGCACGTGGCATGCCCAAAACCTCCAACCAATAAGAGTTTTATAAAAAAAAAAATCAAATTTAGGTCAGACCAATTGACCGCCTAAAGAGACTAGTTGACCACTTGTGATATGACACCAATGAGAAGTTTAAAGGGAAGATCGATAGCCTAGAGAGGCCGGTCAACCGTATGAAGCAATATTCTCTCCTCTTTTCACCTTTGCTTTAATATTTCATATATTCAAAAATACCTTTTTTATGGAAAGTGAAAAATGATTATTGACATGTGTGTCCACTCTAAGAGATGACTTAAAGGCTAGCTTAGCTTGTGAACATGAAATAAATAAAGAGCAAAGAAAGAGGGGATGGTAACCCCTAACCAGCTATGCCCAAAAGGGGTTATGTGTGATTGTCAAAAAAAGAGTAATCAATTTTAACATCAATAATGTAAAACCCCCCAAAAAAAAGAGAGATATAAAAAAATTAGTGGATTGATTTTAAAAATAAAAAATAAAAATAATAAAAATAATAAATAAATAAATAATTAATCGGATTTAAAAGAAAAAGAAAAAGAAAAAAAATAAATTAAAATTTAGTTTTATTTTTATTAATAAAATATATTATTATATTAATTAAATATATTATTATTATTATTATTATTATTATTATTATCATTCCTGAAGCTAGAAGCTTCAGGAATTTGGCAGCAGGCCCCCCCCCTCTTCCTTTCTTCTTCTTCTTCTTCTTCTTCTTTATCTTCTTTTCTTTTCTTTTCTTTTTCTTTCACTTATCCTGCACGGCCTCTGCACACTCTCTCTCTCCTCACGTTCTCTCTCCCTCTCTCCTCGATATCGTGGCGGATTTTCGCCCGATCGAAAATCCAAAGACACCACTAGACTCCATTCGTCGCTGCCGTCATTTCTACTGGAGTGGATCGGTGGTAGGAGCGGCGTAGGCATATTCCCTCGGGTAAGTCATTTTCCCTATTTTCTTTAATTTCTTGTAAAATATAAGCTCAATTGACGAACGGACACCACCACGAGTATCTAGAGATGATTCTCTACAAGTCTAGCGGGACGGAATTCTTGTGGGGGTGTCGGGCCAAAACCCCAAATTTGGGGTACGGGGTTTATTAAGGGGCTTATTTTTAATTAATTAGCATTAATTTAGAAATGCTAAAATATTTAGCATTTTGGGTTGAAGTAGGATTTCTAGAATTTAGGGTCCAGGTGAGCGCCGCAGGTGTAATTTTGGGACCCGCAGGGAAAATTTAGAAAATTAAGTGGGGGTGTTAAATAATAGTTTAAATATTAATTTGAGGTATATGGAGTCTAGGGAAGGCTAGATGGGTATTATTTTGGAGAAATAGATTAATTAATTTGGGGAAAATGTAAATTGCAGGAGTTGAATTTCGAACGCCAAGGGCGTAGAATTTGGGATTCTAGGAAGACTCTCAGTAAGTCAGGTAAGGAGAATAAATTATAGCAGTGTTTTTAGAATTTTTATTTGAATGAATATGTGAAATTGAGCATATGATATTTTGTCTGAAAATTATTATGATATAAATATCAGATAAATTGTGTGGCATTTGAGTAATTGTAAATTGTGATATTTTGGAGTGTAAAATATAATAATGTGTAATTTCTGAGAAAATATTGAAATGAGAATTACTGATCTGATTAGTGAAAAATAATGTAATATGGTATTATTATATAAGTAGAAATGTTTCTCCTGGAAAATGGGATTTTGTGAATTATTGATATTGGAAAATAATGAAATGTGGTATTTATTTGTGAGTGGAAATTATTTGCATGAGAAATGAGTATTTTGGGAAAATGTGAAAAATACATGAAATATGATATATGATATTACGAGATGATGAAATATGCACAGAAAATGATGAGAATATTTATATTGAACTGAATTGTGATATACTGGAATATAATTGATGAAATGCCAATACCGCATAATGATTGCGGGTATGTGGTGGTAAACCCTGTTGGATGGTTATGATATTTAGCACGGTACCGTTGCGAGTGGTGTTAGTGCAACCACACGGACTCTTGGAGCGTGTGTCGTGACAGTCGACTGTGCCATTGTGTAGGGTTGTTGGGCCCCCTGAGTCCGGATCAAGGTATTAGGCCGGCCACTCGTACTACAGACGCGATATGTGATATGATATTTGATCTAACCGGGTCGGCCAACCGCGGTTAGATCCAGCCTTCGGGCCGCACAACCTTGACCATGGGGGGAAGCATGGCGTGTATAGAAAGATCCTCAGGGTGGCCATGAGTTATAGACGCGATGTTGGTATTTGATACCGAGGATACTCATGAGCCGGAAAGTAAAGTGGAAATGAAAAGTGAAAGAATGATAAAATTGGCTAAAATGAGAAATGAAAGAAAGAATGGAAATTGAGAAATAAAGAATGATAAAATTGAGAAATGGAACAGTGTGAGTTAATAATATAAATAATTAAGGCGAAGTGAAACTCTCCGCCTGAGGGCTTACTAAGTAAGGTGAGTGCCCTGATGGGTACCAGATGTGGCTATACCTGGCTGCATAACGTGTTAGGGCAGAGGGAAGCTACCTGTATGGGCGGGTAATCTTCCCTATTCTCAGGAACTTCGCGTGTAAATATGTGTTGGAAATCATTGAATTTGATAAATGATTTTTAAACTTATAAAAGCTTGTGTTGTATATCTATATGATTATGTGTATGTGAATATCAATGTATTTTCTCAAATGAAATGGTGATTTGAAAAGTAAAGTGTATTATAATTGTACTCATTTGGCCACACACTGTAAATAATTTATTCCTTCTTACTGAGATGTGTCTCACCCAATTTATCTAAATTTTTTCAGGGAACAGAGACCGGCCGGGTGATAGAGCTCCGTGATAGTAGGGAGCTGAGACCCTGATACACAGGATGAGTTTTTGGACTAAGGGAGATGTAATTCCCCTAGAGTTGAATAGTAATTTTTAGTATGGGAAGGTAGTGTGAATATTTGTATGTATATTGATACTCTGGGTATTGTATTCTAACTGATATGTATATATTGTCTTCCGCTGTTAGGTTGAATATAATAAAATACTTTTTACCCGGTACCCAATGCGGGTCGGGTTGTATGAATGGTACTAGGATTGTTGACGTGGCCGACTTGTGGATGTTGTGGATTTATGACGTGATTATTTATTTATTAAAAAAAAAATTGTACGAAAATCAGGGCGTCACAAATAATGCCTGAATTTCTGAAGAATTCTTCAAAATATGATGGATTCGCACTAAATAGAAGTTAATGTCGAGACAACTCATGAAGAAAATGTTGATACTATAGAGGAAACCGAGGAGTTCATGTAAGATCATCATCAAGTCGCTACTAGACCACTTAAAGTTAATATGGTGAATAAAGGTTTTGAAACAATCCAATTAGTAGTAAAAACCAAACCTCCATAGTCATTCCTTACAACAACAATAAGTAGGTACTTTGGCCATGTGGTTGTGAAGTAGACACAATAGGAGAGTCCAATTTGGAAGGAGCAAACAATGTCTTGGGCATGGGCAAAATAACTTGAAGTAGGAGATATTACATGGCCAAAATGTTGGAAAGACTCAAACAAGGAAAAGTGAAAGCAATACCAAAAGTAGTAGTGGAAGAGAATTCGAGTCCACAAAATGAAAAGTTAGTTAAAGATAGTTGAACAACAAAAGGGTCAATTTCTTATAGAGATGCCTATGAATTCCTTAAAAACATCATATGCAGTGAGTATAGATAGTGGAGCAATTAAATAAATTGTCGGCATGCATCTCCATCTTATCATTGTTATTGAATTCAAAATCTCAAAAGGATGCATTACTCAATGTCTTGAACCATGCATATGTCCCACACAATATAAGCATTGAAATTTTTGATCACATAGTAGGGAATATCGTAGTAGCCAGCTATGTGACTTTCATGAGTGATTTGATTCCAACTGAAGGAAGAGGACACATCAAGGCCTTACATATCTTCGTCAAGTGTAAGGATCATATCATGGTCAAGGTGCTTATTGATATTGGTTTCTCATTAAATGTCATGCTTTTGTTGACATTAAAAAAGGTCTATATAGATATGTTGTACATGCAACCTAGTCACATAGTGGTGCATGCTTACGATAAAAGGTCGAAGGAAGGTGGTTGGAGCAATAGAAAGCCCAACACAATTGCGCAAGGTTCTTAAATGAATTGTGCATGAAGTTATTAAGCTATAAAATTTGTCATTCTTGGGCAAGCAAATCTTAAGAAAAATTTGTAAAGGATGGTACATCAACATATGATTTGGAACTCACTAATGGCAAAATGCCACGCTAAAACTTGGATTCATAGAAGTGAGGTATGAGTTGTTGTGGAGTCCCAATTATGTGAGTCCCATGTCAATTTTAGTGGATCCAAACATTAATATAACATTTTATGATTTATGTGTTCCAAATTATATGTGAAAGGACCATCTCTTATAAATATTTCTTGTAAATCAATGTTATAGGGTGGGAGAACATATGAGGATATGTAGTTCATAATTCCAGCAATGATTTATTCCTTCAAAGGGAGGATGAATTCCTTAAAGGTTTATAGAGAACTATTACAAGATTAGTTTGATCTTTGCCTTGAAGAATTGTTACTTGTGGAAAGTTTAAAAGTATTCTTGAGGAATGAACATAAGCATGAGATTTTGATGATTCACTACAAATGCTTACATTTTTATATCCCCACTCATTTAATTTTAGCATAGTTTATATTGTCCATACACAATTATTTGATCTGGTGTAAATTATTTTAAATTAATTATTGAATAAATTAAAAAAAATTCTTAACTTTATTCATCCCCTTTGAGGTTGCTAATTGGGCAACAATTAATATTAGAGCATGAATTTTTATTTGACTTTTTTTTATCACCTATATTTTAATTTATGGCAGCCATGACCAACATCAGTCTCCTTAAAAGGCAATTTGTAGATAAACTATCATTAATGACATTGGTTACACTTATTAGATGTTTTTTTTTTTGGTTGATTAAATGTTCACATGAATCCTATTGCTACAAAATAACAACCCCAAACTTTAACCACTGGAAGTCTTATAGGAGATACTTTTATTGGACAATACATGTGAGATTTTCATTTTGATCTTATAATTATGAATTGTGGAAAATCATCACACATGTGCCATGTAAAAGTATACTCAAATTGATGAAAATACTGTCAAAGTAATGGAATAGAACTGGATGTTGAGGCTATGAATGTGCAATTTTGTCCTTTAGATAAAAAGGAGATTAGTGTTTTAATACAAACTATAAAATGTATCAAATAGAATTAAAGAAATTATATTTGGTATGCTACACACTTTACCAACATCAATACATTAGAGGAACCAAGAAACATCTATAATAATGTTATAGTTGTGAGAAAGGTTCTTAAGAATGAACCAAGAAGTTCAGCGATCAAAATTCAGTGCAACACAAGAAATGAAATATTTGAACCAACCTGACTTGGCTGAAGCCCTTAGAAATTTGATGACATGTAAGATCAACCTATGATGAAAAGGATGATAAAAAGAAGAAAAACATTGCACTTTACTTGCCACTTGTCGTTCATAGTGTGGAATGGAGTGAGTGTATAATGGAATATAAAATTAAGTGAAGAACATATAAAAATCAAGTGATAAATTCAATTATTTTCTTTTCAATTCCTATATATAAAAAATAATATAACATAAAAGAGTAAGGATACTGATGTGTTCATAAATTTGATTTTAAAAAAATTAGTTTTATTCGTACATATACAAGTAAAAATTATTTTGTAAAATAACTAACTAGAGGAGGAGAAATGACTTGTCTACGACAAGAGAATATGCTCTCTTTGCAAATATAGTAGAACACTTGTATATAAGTAGGGGTTAGAATATTTCATCCAAAACCAAATCAATTGAATAAATTAGGTTAGTTTGATTTAATTAAAAAGTTATTTAGTTCAATTCAATTTTAATTTTCACTAAATTTTGAATTTCGATTCAGTTTTAGGGTTTAAAATGTTTTGTTCACCGAATTAACCAAATAACATATATCAATAATTAATAATAATATATATTATATATGTTTATATTTTAATTTATGTTAAAATTTTTGCTTTCCCAAATATTAGTTATGTAGTGACCTGAAGAATAATAGCATTTTAATAATAAGATGGAGAGAAAATAGATACAGAAACAGAAGGAGGCCGTAGACTTCATCGACGAATGCGGACATTGCATTTTGGAGATAATATTAAATAATCAAAATTTCAGAAAATTGCCAAGCTTCGTCGACGAACACAGGGTTTCGTCGACGAAGGCCTTAAGGATTTCGTTGACCTATACAAGGCTTCGTCGATGAGAAAATACCGAGAGACGGTTCGAGTTTCTCTGAATTTCGTCGATGAATACAGGGCTTCGTCGACGAATCCTCGTCGACGAATTTACTGAAGGATTTGTCGATGAAGTGACGTGTCTCGTTGACGAACCTGACCCTATAAATAGTGGAAACCCGGGATTTTTATCATTTTCACCGCGCCTCTCTCTCTCTACGTCACTCTCTCCCTTCTCTCTTTGTTTCCGGCCCCACCAGTCGCCGGATCGACGATCTGAAGCTATCACGACGCTCTTGGCGGAGTTCTCTACAAATTTGCCGGAGCAAATCGTCAGGAAAATAGAGTTAGATTTCATCCCAAATTCAAGGTAAGGCCTTTTAGTCCCTTATTGGCCTTATGGTAGTTATAAGAAATGATGTAGGTGGAGAAATACTGATGTTATGTTCTGGCATATGTTGGTTTCAGGGTATTTTGTAGGAGGCCCTGCGGGTGTTAGGCTTGTATTCCCTTAGAGCTTTCCAGTAGTCAGGTAAGAGAAATATGTCATGTTAGGTATTTCTTAAAATACTATACAACTTATTTAATTATGAAAATTATGTATTTAGTATGGTGTGACTTGTGAATATGAATATGGTACAGGGATATGTTTTACGAATCTAGTTTCATGATTTTTACGAATTTCAGCATTATGATTATATGAATTTTAGTACCATGATTTTATGGATTTTAGTACCATGATTATACGGATCTCAGTACCATGATTACACGAATATCAGTATTATAATTATGCAGTTTCGGTGTTATGATTATTCAGTTCTTAGTATTACGACATATGAATTACAATATAGTTATGCAGCATCATGGTTATTACTATTACTTCCGAATCATGGTAAATCAGATAGGTATGTATAGAAATGTATTATATGATATCAGATCCTGTTGGACTTGCAGCTACAGAGCACGGTACTGTTGTTACATATATTATGTTACTTTATCAATGCAACCACCTATTTAGATAATACGTGGTAAGGTCGACCACCTAGGCCCTTGAAGAGGTTAGACTCCCCATCCAGATATGGGTTGAGGTGGGCAAGTCGACTGACGGAGTTCAGTGATTTATTCCTGGTTGGCCAGCCAGGGTAAATCCATCCTATGGGCTGCACAACCTTGTCGTAAGGGGGCAAGTCATGCACACGGATAGCCACAGGGAATAGTTTCAGTTACTATTATATACGTACGGATTTACAGAAACAGGGACACTTATGTACACTAGAAGTACTTTGATTTATAACCTATAAAATTGCTATGTTAAACAACATGGAAATAGGTGGTGTATTTTATTATTTGTACTATACTTTTGTATTCAGTTATTCATGTTGATATGAAAACAGATTTCATGATATATAGTAGCTTATCTGCCACACACTAGTAATAACATATTTCTTCTTACTGAGTATTGACTCATCCTAGTGTTGAAACATTTTTCAGGTGATCCAGGTAGGCGAGTAGATCAGGCTCGCAAATAGAGGGGCATCTGTAGTGCCCTGTCAGCAAAGTGAGTACAGTGGAGGATTTTTGTATTTGCCCTAGTTAGCTGAGGGTAATTTGGGGATTCAGTGAAATGTGTATATTTTGGGGAACACGGTAGTACTTTGGTATTGGTTTTGTATTGTATGTAATGATTTATGGTTATGTTTATTCAGTTTCTGCTTCTTGCTGCTTAGGTAAAAAAAAACAATTTATTAAGTAGGTTGTTACAAGTTATGACTCTTGAGCTACTCTTTTGTCTTCCATCTCTTCTATTCAACTTGCCCTTGCCCTTTAGCCATCCCCTTGTTAGTGTATTCTTAAAACCCTGCGATGATAAGGCGTTACAAACTCAATATGAGGGTCTTACCTCCTCTTCAACCTTAATCACCTTCCTTGGAAGACTAGACAACTTGGTGCACCCAAAACCTAGCCTCTTCCATTTAGCTTCCAACGTTGCCCTGCGTTTAGCCACTAGTTAGTGGCCCTTGCACGTCAACAAGTGGCTTTTATCTCTTTGTGAAATCACCACCAACACAACACCAAATCACTACTCAATTCAACAAGGTTCAGTAGTCACTGTTGATTCTCTTCTTCTCTTCATAAAATTTTCTTTTATAAAATTTTTTACATGGTTTTTTGGAAATATGTGTAATCTAGAATTTCATTATGTTGGGTCAAGCCATTTGCTCTACCCAGATATGATATAACATGGATATAAGTTAAGGTGAAACGATGGAATATAAATGATGAAAGGAACAATTAGTTTGAAACAGTACAAATTAGTTATATTAAAGATAACATTCGGATTTTAAAATCGATTTAAGTTGGTAAACCAATTTAATTGAAATTTGGTTTGGTTGGTTTGGTATTCAGTTAACATGGAATTTTTGGTTTAGCTCAGTTAATAGAATTCCTTAATTGAAAATTTTTGGTTTATTTGATTAATTAACCAAATTACTTGTATTGACTGAATGCTTACCCTTATATGTAGTTCTTAAAATTATATATTTAATTTGTGTTTGGCTTAGCATCATGAATTTTTTTTAAAGGTTGTAGTTAATATTTTGTAATTTAAAATGTTGGTAATTATTAGCAATTTGTGAAAATTAAATTGTTGATTTTTTTAAAAATATTTGAAAATGGTCTAATTTTTTGATTGGTAGGTACCAAATTCAAAAAAATAGCTTTTGTTTAAAAAAAAAAAAATTTCATTTTTGGCAAAAACTTTGCATCACTTGTCTTATTTTCAACCAAAACTTCCAATAGCAATAGCAATTGCAACTGCAACTGCGAACAATGACAACAAGGATTTATGAAAGTATAGCATTTTTTTGCCTTGTGTGAACCTAAACTACACAATAAGAGCTATGCCATTTTCCATATCATACGTCTTATCTCTTCTCAAAGTTTAAACTTGAGACTTCCTAATCCTAAACTCCAATTGGTGGAATATTTTGTAGCATGTACATTATTCATCATTCTTTACTCCTATTCACACTACTTTTTAATTTTTTATTTTTGGTTAGTTGTAAATTGATTAGATTTGATCTATCCTTTTTATCGTTATCAAGTGTGAGCTCCTTTAAACATGTAAGCTCCAAACTTTGATTATTAAATTAGATTATTTATTCATTGCGAAACAAGTCATTCAAGTTTTTATTTTATTTATTATTTCTTTCATAATATATTTATATATTGGTAGAGGACCCACTATTTATAATTAAAAAGTAGATTTAAGTAGAGAAGTATGAAATAAAATAAATATATCTTGAACTTGAATTACTTGAAATACATTTGAAATTGATTATACCTTATTTAAAACAAGTGTATGACTATTAAATAATAGCATTAACTAAATTGAGATGCATGTCAAGTCTCTTTAATTTTATTTATTATTTTGTGAACCGACTTTCACTTATTAATATAAATAATTTTGCTAAGTTAAAAAGATGAGCAAGCCTTAAAGTAAAAATTATATTTATCACGGTTATTTGAAAAATATAGAAAGTTCATAACCATTTTAAAAATTGCTAAATTGCTTAGGTACCCCTGGACCACCACTTCTCATGTACTCCGGGCGCACCGATATTCATTCTATGCTGCGACTGGTGCTAGGGCCGATCGATTTCTTGCTGCAAAATTGCAAGCGATCCCGACGTTTCTCTCCCACAACTGCCAATCAATCACCCGCCTGACGTCCGTCGAACTCGCCGCCGTAGAGCGCAGCTGATAACCCAGGTATTTTCGAGCCTTGGAATTTGTGGCTATTTTTCTTCGTTGAAATTTGTATGAGCAAATTGAGGATTTTCTTACAATGAGGATAAACCAGAAGGAGATTAACTGAAGGCAAACGGTAGATTAAAGCGGCATCTTCTTCTTGGATCTTTTTTTACCATGGTAACACGAATATTCTGATCTTTCCCCTTATATCTTTTATTATGTTTACTTGATTTGAACTATAACTGGTAGATACGCTGGATCCCTCACTCGTTTGTAATCTCAACAATTTTTCTCTAAAAAGTTTCTCCCCCGTTTCGGCCGAGTTTCATTTTTCTTTAGATCTCAATGTCTAGATGTATGGCTTTTGCCTTAACTCTGTCACCCGCAAACACATTGTTCTTTTTTCGGTTTTTCTTTTTTCTTTTTGGTGGGGGGAGGGGGAATTAAATTCGGTTATGGCTCATGACAACCTATTTGAAAATGGTGTGATTTGTTTATCCATGGATCATTCCACTATTTCTTATTTCCTTCCCTCTATATATATCACTTTTCTCCAGCGACGTACCAAGAAAATTTCTTCAGCGGGGGCAAAATATACACAAGTATATATGTGCACAGGAAAAGAACATGTGCAGGTTTCCACATGGTCTGGTAACTTGTGTATTGTGGAATTCTTTAAAGAGAGATGGTTGTTACAATATATAGTTTCTTTCTAGGAAGCACGGATACTGATACAGGATACAGATACGATACCGATATGGGGATACAGTGATTTTGGAAAAATGAGGATACTACACGATCAGGGATGCGTTAATTAGTCAATGTAAGTATTAATTACATATGCACACATGCACATGCTTGCACACACATACACACACACACACACATTTCTTTTATATGACAAATATGAGGTAATTTTAATTTAATTTGAAATATAAACATTATTTATACTCACTTATATATCCTAAGCTCACCCATCAAAATCTTTTAAAACAAATTGACCGGGAAAAAAAAAATAGAAACATTATACTCCCTATTTCCCTCTACTATACTCCGTGTGCTATCTCTCTCTCTCTCTCTCTCTCTCATAAACAAAACTCCATTGGAACCCACATAACCATATCCAAAATACCCCTTCATCGTCCCCTTTTTTCCCATCCGTCAAAACCCATCTCTCTCTCTCTCTTTATCTCCCCTTCTCTCATTGATGATCAAGAATAAACCAAGAAGAAGCATAGTGCCTGAGAGGATTCAATGATTGTTGGCGTTCAAGGCTCGATAGAAGCCAAGTAGGAATGGTGTTTGAGTGTTTGATGTTTTGACAGAAGCCAAGCAAGAACAAAATAGCATGTTTTGAGCGTGGAAGAGGAATGGATGTCTTTGGCAAAGTAGGTTGGGGGGTCTAGTAGCAAGGATAAATATCTTGCGCTCGGGCTCTGAATTTGGGAGGAATCTTGACTTTTGAAGTTCGCCTCTCCCCTTTGTTATTTATTTTTTTGGTTTTTGTATAAAGGGACTGAAGAAAGCAAAACATAGTGTTTTGTTGTAGAAGTGTCCTAGATGTGTCTATGACATGTCACAATGTGTCCAAGGCATGTTCAAAAATAAAATAATTTTTAATACATATTGGGCCATGTCAATTGCATGTTTGTGTCCCACATGCGTCCAATGTCGACACGTTGGCCTCTTAGGAGTATTGCGTTTCCTAGGTTTGTTTTGGAATACTCTTTTCACATCTATAAAAAAGTTAAATGATTAGGACAATTGAGATTGTTTCAACCCAACTAGCTGGCTTGCGCTGAGAAGGAATCAAATGTTTTGATAGAGACCATAAGAGACATTGAAAAGTGAAAAAAAAAAAAAAAAAAGGCATTTTGAGCATTATTTTGTGTGAATTTCCTTAATAATTCGTAGATTTTTTTTGGGGGAGGGGCATTAATGCACTTCATTAGAAGTGTTGTCAAATTTATATAAATCCCTAAAGCTTCCCAATTACAATTGTGGCAGTTGCTTCTGTTAAGAATTTTGAACCAAATAAAAGCCTTGACCTTGGGAACCTTAGCTTTTGAAACATGATTGGCTCAATGAAAGTGAGTGATGTTAAAATCGCAAATGAGATGAGTCGAAAAGGACTTAAGTGAGAACCAATATATGAAGAGAATCGAAAGAATTAAGGGAAAAATTGCCATCTCTTTTGATTAAAATCTTATGGTTATATCCCCATCTCAGGTCTAAATGTTGGAAATTTTCATTATGAAGACTAGAGTAGAGACTGAATATGACCAAAATTTATTCCTTTTTTTTTTTTATGTATAGAAATATTCTTAAAGGGCTAAAAACAAATATGAGAACCTCTTGGAAACAGAAAAATAAAGAGAAGGCTGGAAAAATGATCTCCAAAAACTTTCATGACTAATATTGACTTCAAGTTAGCATCCCAACTTTGCGAGTGAATGCTAAAGTAACTCTTAATCACCTTATGAGTTTGGCTCTAAGGGAAATCACCATAACCATTTTTCTATAGGGGCAGTGTCTTTAGGCATCACCTTGTTGAGACGCAAACCTCCCTTAGACATCATAAGATTCATAACCATTTCTCCAACTCATCAAATAATCCTTCATGGTTGCCTGTCTCTCACCATCCCTGCATTTTTCTTAGCCATCTCAACAGGAATCAGAAATAGACAAAAACAGTACCAGAGATACTAGACAAGCATTTTTGGATTATCCCCTTCTAAAAGATAAAATAATCCTTTCTGTCCATCTAAAAGTTTAGAGACCTCCTTAACCATGTGTTCCAAAAAGGTATGGAACATGGATTACCCCTCAAGAGAAATCCCTAAACAAGTTGATAACCACATTTGAATCTTACACCTAACTAAATAAGTAAAAAATAGAAAAAGTCTTAGAATCTTAATGGTTGCAAGTTAGGTCACCCTTGGACATACGAATTATTTGAAAGTTTGAAACTTAGACTGATTGCCGTTCAAAATGAAAATGATATTGTAGGCAAATTTCAAGCGAGACATTGCAGTGTCCTAACTTGCTGCCCCAAGGCCGCGAACAAAGTTCCCATAACTCTGCCATGAGATAACAAAAAATGGTACAAAAAATCACCTTTTTGCACACGCTTGGAGCGCCTAAACAAAGTTTTGGAATCTCTGTTCACTAGAACAAAGAATTCTTCAAACGACGAACAACCCCTAATATGTTTCCTACATCAACCACCAAGTCCCTTCTTTTCCATGATGATTGTGATCAATTGCTATTTATACAATTGGACGATGTTACTTGTCCTTATTTTGTCAATCCCAGTGTGACGAATCTTGTTTTATTTTATTTTATTTTGAATTCCAGGGTGACCGACCTTCTTGTTCTTAAGATCAAGGGTTGAGTGGTTGAACGAGTGCTGAAATTGCGAATTTTTTTTATGACGAAAATGAAATCAAGAGACGTAGTGTAAAGAATTATGTGGTTGAAAAGTTGAGGACCCATTGTAATATGGATCAGGTGCTTATCAACTATATAACTATATAAAATTGTATGGTAGTTGCATGGTTTTAGGACGCGATTAATCTAAGTTTTGTTATCCACTGGAAAAGTTGCTTTTACAAAAAAAGGAATTGGAATGAAGATGGAGTAGAAGGAAGGATGTTCTATAGACTGCAATTATGGGTTTGGACTGATCTTTAGGTGATGTTCGTGTGATGATGCATACTTAAGAGATAAAAGGCGGGACACGTCTGTCTACTGTTGTGCAATCTAAGTAGCAGTCAAGGTTCAGTTTTCCATCTTAGCATGGAATCATGTGTGGTTGAGAGTAGATAGTGAAGCATTTAAATTTCAAGTTTGAGGAGCATTGCTGAATTATGCATTTTTTGAGGGACTCCAAAATGCTTGCATCTTTGTGGATGATTTTTCCCTTTGGGTGATTGAAGAAAAAAATTCGTTAAGAGAGAAGGAGATGCAAGATGGAGATCAAGGTATCTTCCTAAAACAAATGAAAATAAATATATAAAGGGGAAGAAGGAAGAAAAAATAATAAGTGACATAGAAAAAGAAAAAAAACATCAAACCAACGATGCCTGCCAATGCCACTTGAAATCAGAAAAATAATAAAACAACAATGCCGGCAAATACTACTGGAAGTTTGGAAATCTGAAAAGCAAATCCCCTTAAAGCAGTTGAAAAGAAGCAAAGAAACCAATTCAATCCCAAAGCTATGGGATATTCGAAGGATGTCCATTGAAAATCCTACATTCCTTTCCAGCCAAATGCTCCAAAAAAACAGCAAAAATTGCACTGTTCCATTATCTATTTGCATTCTTTTTTTTCCCTCAAAGAATTAAGCAAAAAAGGCTTCTAACACGTTGGACAGCCCCAAATCTGGCCATAGTGACCAAAAAATCATTATAGTATATTTGAGGGTTCTGATTAGAGCTGAAGAATTTGAATTTGAGTTTGTGGTCATAGGTTCAAGGCTCAAATTTAGCTTCACCGAATGTGGAGGCAAGGCGCTGTGTACATCATGATCTTCCTAGATCCTCAATATGGCGTGGGTGTCTTGCGTATTGTTTTGCATTATTGGATTGTTTTTGTTGGAGGTGAATAATGTTCTTTGAATTATGAGTCGGTGATTAATTCAGTTATGTAATTGACCGCTTTGAAGTTGCAGCCATTTGTCTCTGCATAATGCAAGAAATAATTTAAAATGTTTGAGATATTTTAGTGTATGCACCTAAGCCTTTATATGGTGTCTTCTGTTTTAGCATATAAATATTCTTCAAATAGGGCTTATATTTCAGTGTTTTTTTATGGGTCTTAGTACTTTTGCAAGTGTTCTGTCCTTTTTTTTTTTTTTGATAGCAAAAGAAATTTCATTAATAGGGAGAGAATTTATGAAGGGGAAGAGAAGAAATCTCCAAAAAAAAATCTGGAACAAACCAGAAAAAACTAAAACAACCAAAGCAGAAATCAATCCAACCAGTTCTTCCAATCTCTATTTAAATCCTGAATGCTATCTTCCCTGAAAATTCCAAACCCGATACACCATAAAGAAGTCCAGAACTGAATCTTTTCCCACACCAAATATTAATTCAACTTCTTCCAAGAAAGAATCCGCGCATTACTTTCCAACCATAGACCCTATAAAACTGCATACTTGCTACATTTCCATAGAGCTGCCCTATCCTTCCTTCTTCCAAAGCCTGCGTAAGAAGTGATTAACAAGTGTTCCACTGAACAGGGGCAAACCCAACTCTTTTCCATAAAATCGAACAATTTATTCCAAATCCTCCATACAAAATCACAATGCAAAAAGAAATGAGAGGCTGTTTTGGGATTCCTATACAGAGCACGCAAACATATGGAGAGAGAGCCTTCAAAGGGATCCTAATCTGCAACAAGTTATTGGTATTAATTATATTAAGGACAACCAACCAAGTAAATGCTTTAATTTTTGGGGGAACTTTAACCTTCCAAATAATAGGATAAAGAGGAAAGGGAGGGTTTGAATAGTTCAAAAACTCAAAGAATGATTTACAAGAAAACACCCCCAAATGATCTAGACACCAAGAATGAACATCCCTACCTAGGGATAATTTGCAATTGTTCAATACAGACAGCAAGGAAGACAACTTCACCATCTCCTTACCATTTAGATCTCTCCTTAAATGAAGATTCCAAGAGACTGGAAAGCCAATCCTTTTATCCACAAAAAAGGGATAATTTTGTTTGGCTTAGAGCACAATCTATAAAGATTAGAAAAAAAAGTGGAAAAAGAATCATTCCCGAGCCATGGGTCTTTCCAAAAAACGAATTCGTAAACCCCTCCCCGCTACAAATTTGGTGTGAGGTGTGAAAATTGAGTAAATTTGGGAAATAGGCCTCCACAGATTCCCCAAAGAACACCACAAGCTAGCATTGTATCCCACCCATTCTCATTCAACCCAAACATACTACAAATGACTCTATGCCATAGGGAATCATCTTGTAAGGAGAAGCGCCACAGCCATTTATCTAAAAGAGTGTTGTTTTTAGACACCAATTTACCAAGACCCAGCTCCCCCCTCCTTTTTAGACTTACAAACCCTCTGCGTAGCTTACTAGATGATCTCTACGACTAGACCACAAAAATCTCTCATAACTCTATCAAGCTTGCTAGTGATTCCCACTGGAATTCTAAAAATAGATAAAAGAATATAGTGGAATGCTAGAGAGGCAAGCCTAGATAAGTGTAATTCTACCCCGAAAGAGAAAATGATAACCTTCCAATGTGCAAGTTTATGTTAAATTGTAGGCAATTGTACATGTCAGATTTTGAAATGGGAGAAATGGTAGGTGCAAGTATATTTCAAATTGTAGGCAATTATACATGCCATATTTTGAAAAGTGAGAAATGGTAGGTGCTTTGGTATTGTGGATGTTGGTTAGAGGTTGGATTTGTTGTGCTAGGTGTGGCAATGAGTGACTTTTGGTAGACCGCTAGGTAAGTAGGTGAACATTGTCTAGCTCAAGGCATATCAAAATGAGGAGAAAGAAGTTTGTGGACCCATAAACGGAAATGAGCAGAATTTGATGAGTAGTGAAACATCTCAATCAGTAAGGAGTAGTGAGGCTTTTTGACAATCCATGCATAGGTGGAAAGGAAATTAGAATTGGATATATACGTGAAGGTTTGTGAGGAAAGTTGAAGTAACTTGTGCTTAAACTTTTGGCTCAGTTGTCATGAACTGCTTCCAAGAGTTGTGATTCATTCAATGATCAGATGGGTTGTTACTTGTTAACCTTAGCTTTTGAAACATGATTGGCTCAGTGAAAGTGAGTGATGTTAAAATTGCAAATGAGATGAGTCGAAAAGGACTTAAGTGAGAACCAATAAATGAAGAGAATCAAAAGAATTAAGGGAAAAAGTGTCATCTCTTTTGATTAAAATTTTATGGTTATATCTCCATCTCAGGTCTAAATGTTGGAAATGGTCATTATGAAGACTAGAGTAGAGACTGAATATGACCAAAATTTTATTCCTTTTTTTTTTTTGTATAGAAATATTCTTAAAAAGGCTAAAAACAAATATGAGAACCTCTTGGAAACAGATAAAGAAAGGGAAGGCTGGAAAATTAATCTCCAAGGACTTGCATGACTAATATTGACTTTGAGTTAGCGTCCCGACTTTGCGAGTGAGTGCTAAAGTAACTCTTAATCACCTTATGAGTTTGGCTCTAAGGGAAATCACTAACCATTTTTCTATAGGGGCAGTGTTTTTAGGCATCACCTTGTTGAGACCCAAACCTCCCTTAGACATCATAACCATTTCTCCAACTCACCAAATAATCCTTCTTGGTTGCCTGTCTCTCACCACCCCTGCATTTTTCTTAGCCATCTCAACAGGAATCAGAAATAGAGAAAAACAGTACCAGAGTTTCTAGATGATTTTCCTTTTAAGATGACTAAATCCCAACAATATATGGCCATCTATGAATCCTTTTTACCATTTGGCCAGTCTAGTGCTGCTATTTAACATTTCAAAAAAATAAAAAAGTTGCTTCTAGGAATTAATCAGCATCAGAAATTAGGAAAAAACATGAAGCAATTCCAGAAAACACCTTATGGAAATTAAAATCAAGTCCAGCTCAGACACCTGATAAGCAAGCAGAGAAAATGATCATTAGAGACTAATTTATGATAAGATATATTGATTTGCTTACTAGACTTCATTGCTTCAGGGTTGAGCAGGCTTACACTTCTCTTCCCACCCTCTTTATTGCAGTTCTGATCACTCTCAATCTCATTTTGTATTTTGATGTTATCTCACCTTTAATCTCAGCACATATGTTGTATTCTTGCCCACCTTCAATCCCAACTTGATTGTCTGGAGTCTTACTCAACTGCCTGCCCATCCAAACCCTAACTTTATTGATAGCCCTCACTTATGGCGGAGGAAAATTGTGGTTACAAACATGCCACAAGGGATTTACAAATAAACTAACAAAACAAGCTCAGGTAGCAAAACCAAAACTAGCCTATCAAAACCTAAACCATTAACCAACTAAACCAAACTAAACATGCCCAAATGTAATCAAAACAAACAAACACAAACAAAAACAAAACCTGCGAACTGATGTCAATAACCTGCAAAACAAAAGCCGAGGAAAACAAAGGAGAACCAAATGATGACAATTAAAGACGAAGGCTTGGAATACTCATCTTATCCATACGAATTAGACCTCTCATTTTACTCGGCATCACATCACCTACAAAATATCTCCTCATGTTGCCTCCCTCGCCTTGACGAGCCAAGTAATCTGCCACCTGATTACCTTCTCTAAATTGGAGCTTTATAGAGAGCTGAAGGCCTTGTAGCTCCTCCTTTAACACTTCTCAAAAATCCCATAAGTACCAGGAAGAGCAAATTCCAAATGTGATCCATCCTGCCTTAGTGATGCATTCCTTCCCACCCTTACTCTCATGTTTGTTGCTGCATTCTTCCCAATTCTTCACTGGTTTGCTCAATGTTACATTCCTCTCCACCCTTACTCTCAATTCCAATGTTTTTAGGAGGATGACCTACTTTCTGATATTTGTATATCTCTTTCTTTTCTGTTGATGAATTTCTTTTTCTATCTTTTATTTATTTTTAATAAAAAAAAATCCCGATGCATTCCTTCCCACCCTTACTCTCATGTTTGTTGCTGCATTCTTCCCTAATCTCCACTGGTTTGCTCAATGGACATCCCTCTTCACCCTCACCCTCAATTCCAATGTTTTTAGGAGGATGACTTCTTCTTCTTCTTCTTTTTTAAATCCTGATTTCAATGCTCACATCCTCAATGAATCAATTTCATTGTTGGATTCTTACCCACCCTCATCACTTTTAGCTTCATTGTCGCAGTCTTCCCCAACCCTAGAAATGCTTGATTTGAACATTGTATCTTCTTCTTTTTTAAATCCTGATTTCAATGCTCACATCCTCAATTTCATTGTTGGATTCTTACCCACCCTCATCACTTTTAGCTTCATTGTTGCAGTCTTCCCCAATCCTAGAAATGCTTGATTTGAACATTGCATTTGTAGTCATATAAGTTACACACGTAACACACCGTCCTTAAGTAAATATCTCATACCCTCTATGAAGGACACCATTTAGCTTGGGTTATCTTAAATGCCCTTTGGAATCACTTGCCTAGAGATATTATTACATGGGAGCAGGATTGCTATCTCACGAGAATATTTTTGTTTGGTTCATTCATTAGGATTCTTGGGAATATAAGATTATAATGTTTGGCACAACATGAGTACTCTTAACGTTTTCTCAAAAATATTAGTATAATATCCCTAAACCTGTAACCATTTTTCGTGTACATTCATTATTGTAATGTGCATATGTATATACAATTATTGCAATTGTTATAATCTTTAGTAATGATGATGAAAACAAATATTATTATTAATGGTTACGATATGTTTTAAACAATTATAATAATAACAAAAAAAAATGGTCAATTTCATACATGAGTAATGGGTGGTAGGACTATTTTTGCCCCATGAAGTCAAGATTACTTGAGGGAGAGGTGGGTTTGAATACCCCTATTTTTGGGGGAAATTTGCATTTTCATGAAATCAAGATGTTTGGCATGTAGGATTCTTATGAGTTCTCATGTGTGACCTCCAAACAACCCCTTATTGGCTGGCTTCCTAAGATACTCATAATAAGTATAATGTGAAATACAAGACATCTTGTTGTGTTCAGTGCAAACACCCCCCCTCCCCCCCCCCCCCCCCTAATACACACATATTTGAGTCACACCTTTGCTGATGAATCTCTTATTGTGATCCAGGGGTTATGCATAAGAAGTACTAACTAGTTGATGTAGGACAGGTATTAGAACTTATATATACAGATAGAATTGAGAGAATTATAAGAAGAAGGAAGAAAAAGAAGAGGAGCAGTAGGGAGATAGAGGTAAGACAAGGGAGAAGAAGAAGAAGAACCTATGCAATAAAGAGAGAGAGAGAGAGATAGAAAGGGAAACTGCAATCTGATTCAAACAATAACTGTACATCAACTAGCATGTCCACACTTAAACCATTAATAGAACTAGCGCATATTTACAAATATGACCCAAATAAACACATAATTACAAATACTAAAAGAAGTCTCTAAAAAAATACAAAGAGGTCCTCCATACACATCTTTCCTAGACATTCTGAAACCTATGCCTAAAATACGTGTGCTGAATGGGTGGCCTAGGGGGTATAGGTGGTCCTCCATCATTCTCCCTTGGCTGAAAGGAACTCTACTTCGCAGAGAGGGACTGCAAATATAACTCTTAGCAAGTTAGGAGTGCCATCAAGAGCATCATCCTCGACAGGCCATGTACATCTGACTTGGGGCGACCTCTCCATTGAACCAAGTAGCGATGAAAACCATTGTGAGGAGATGTCATGAACTTGTCATCTAAGATTGACTCCACTATTTCTTGTGGTTGAGAAATATAGGGAGGCTGAGGAGTTGTTGAACCTGCATGGGCATCAAATGGCAAACCAAGAGGCTCAAAAGTGCCTCAGTAAGGTGTCAAATCCTCTGCATTAAAAAGTGTTCTAATGGTCATCTGAGTAGGTAAATCAAGTAAATATGCATTAGGTCCAAGTTTTTTAAGGATGAGGAAAGGGCCAATGGCACGAGCATGGAGCTTTTTAAATGAATTTCTTGGGTAGCGCTCAGGTTTTGTGTGAACCATGACACTATTACTTGCATTAAATTCTCTAGCTCTACGATGTACATTTGCAGCAAGCTTATAATCCATATTAAATATAGTAATTTTTTGCCTAACCTTAGCATGCAACTCATGAATGTGATGGACAAAAGACTCAGCAGGCTCAGAAATAGAGGCATTTGGTGGCAGAGAAACAAGATCAATGGGTGCATGGGGTTTGTAACCGAATGCACACTTAGAAGGGCTCTTACCCGTGGACCTATTCACAAAATTATTATAAGCAAACTCAATAGTATAGTATCAATTATCTTGTTTTTCTCCCGCACCACACCTAAGTAGGTCACCAAGACTACGATTCACAACCTCAGTTTTCCCATCAGTTTAGGGGTGGCAAGCAGAAGAAAACAACAAGTGAGTCCCACATATTTTTCAAAGTGTCTTCCAAAAGTAGTTGGAGAACTTGATATCCCTTTTAGACACTATGAAGGTTGGCAACCCATGCAATTTGATGACTTCTCTAAAGAACAATTTAGCTACATGAGATGCATCAGAAGTCTTATTACATGGAATTAAATGTGCCATCTTGGAGAATCTATCAACAACAACAAATATGGAATCATGTCCCTGAGCTATTTTGGGGAGTCCAAGAACAAAAGCCATACTTAGGTCTCTACAAGGCATGTGTGGCAATGGCAGGACGGTATAAAGGCAAGTGTTGTGTCTCTTAGGTTTGGCTGGTTGACAAGTGCGGCATTGAGACACTATCCTAACAACATAGGAAGGCCAATGAAACCTATTCCCAACTAAGGCAATGGTTTTATCCCCTAGGTGACTAGCTAACCCTTCAACATGCAATTCCCAAACTAAAAGATATCTAAAGGAAATACGGGGAATGCATAACCTAGTACCTTTAAATAGGTTTCCCTCTCGGATGATGAAATCTACAAAATTCCTATGGTGGCCCTCACTCATTTCCTGAAAGATAATCCCAAAATCAAAACAAGTGGAGTACTTGTCCTTCAAACAATCAAGCACAATGAGCTCAAACCCCAAGATATGGAGAATAACTGCTGTCCTACTAAGCCCATTAGCTGCTTTATTCTCAACATTGGAATGATGCTTAAGAACAGAAGTGTGTACTCATTGAGGAACTCTACCCAACAAGCATGCTTTGCGCTCAACTTCATCTATGAGTCCAGATACTACAAAACAAGGTGGTCAGATAAGAGTAAAAACTCTTAGGGTAACAAGTAGTATCTCCAATGTTGGAGGGATCTCACTACATCATAAATCTCTTTATCATATGTGTTATATCTTTGTTTGGCATTTGAGGGTTTTTCATTGAAAAAAGCTATAGGATGCTCCCCTTGACTCGAGACCCCACTTATACCTATCCCATTGCCATCCCAAGCCACATTAAAATCTTCTGTTTGACCTCCCTAAAACCTCTAGTAGCTGATGGGGTCCAATGAAACTCTCCTTTCTTCAAACACTCAGTGATAGGAGCGATGATGGTGCCAAAATGCCCTATGAATTGCCTACGCAAAGTAGCGAGGCCATGAAAACTACGATCCTTAGTAATAGTTCGAGGCTCAGTCCACTCTCTGTAACCTTTGACGGTTTCAGACAGTCTGCAGGGAGTTGCTCTCGACTTTAAATCGTTGACGGTTTGGCTTAAACCATCGATGATTTCGTTCGGCGGAAGTTACGATTTTTGAATTTGGTGATCAGTGGATTGGGGGAATTTGAGAATTTTCCTCTAGGATTGCTACAGGGATGATTTAGATAGGTTCTAAGGTTCTTGTACGCTTAGGGTTTGTATATAATCATATTTTGTAACCCTAGTTGTAAGCTTGACATTGTGATAGTGAAAAATTCAGTTGCTGCTCTCGTGGACGTAGGCACATTGCCAAACCACGTAAATCTTGTGTCTTTGATTATTGTTTTCGTTGATTCTCTTTGCGAGTGATTGATTATTCCGTCTTGTTCATCATTGAGTGCTTGCATTGCTTGTATAGTGATTGTTTCGAGTTTGTGTGAGACTTTTTGCTGCGCACTCGCACCAACAATTGGTATCAGAGCGTCAATTTCAACGATTGGTATCAGAGCTATTGGTTGCAATGACTGGGATTTCTTCAGTAAAGTTCGATGTTAATAAGTTCGATGGTATGAGGAATTTCGGACTTTGGTAGAGGAGGGTTAAGGACTTGCTCGTGCAACATGATATGGTGAAAGCACTATACGGAAAGAAGTTGAAAGGTATGGATGACATGAGTTGGAAGGAGTTAGAAAAGAAAGTTGTGTCCACCATCCAGTATTGTCTGGCCGATGACGTGATGTATCACGTCATGGATGAGGAATCACCGGCGGCGGTTTGGCTGAAACTGGAAAGCTGGTACATGTCCAAGTCATTGACGAACAAGTTGTATCTTAAGCAAAAACTATATTGGCTTAAGATTGCAGAGGGTTCATACCTGACTCAGCACATCAACACATTCAATCAGATCATTAGTGATATGAAACGAGTTGATGTGAAGTTTGAGGAAGAGCACAAAGCATTGATGCTGCTTAATTCCCTACCTACGTTTCCTACATATGAGAATCTGATTACGACTCTGATATGGGGGAAAGAAACCTTGGAGTTGGAGGACATCATGAGTGCATTGTGGGGGTTCCATCAGATGAAGAAGGCCAACGATGAGGTTTCACATGGTGAAGGGTCCTTCTTGTGGCAAAGGGGAATGAGGATCGTGGGACGAGTGACTTCCAAGGTGGATTGAACAACCATAGGGCTTGGTCCAAATCTAGGAAGAGGAAGGACGTGTGGTGTTTTAAGTGCGGGAAAAAGGGTTGCATAAAACTCGAGTGTCTGAAAAGGAAGAAGGGGGTTGCTAAAATCAACGAAGGTTCGTCAAACACGGTGAATGTAGTAGAAGAAGGGGACTTTGGGAGCGGTGATGGTGATATGCTCTCGGTTTCATCTAAGTTACTCCACCTTGGAGTAACTTCCAAGGTGGATCGAACAACCATAGGGCTCGGTCCAAATCTAGGAAGAGGAAGGATGTGTGGTGTTTTAAGTGTGGGAAAAAGGGTCACATAAAACCTGAGTGTCCGGAAAGGAAGAAGGGGGTTGCTAAAATCAAAGAAGGTTCGTCAAACACGGTGAATGTAGTAGAAGAAGGGGACTTTGGGAGTGGTGATGGTGATATGCTCTCAGTTTCATCTAGGTCGGATGAGTTCACTAATTCTTGAATCTTGGACTCAGCGTGTTCTTATCATATGACGTCTAACAAGGAGTGGTTCACTACGTACAGATTGGTGAGTTCTAGTTCCGTTCTGATGAGGAACAATGCTGCGTGCAAAGTTGTCGGGATGGGGAATATCATAATCAAGATGTGTGATGGTGTGGTGATGTCGTTATGTGATGTGAGGCACATATCAAAGTTGAGGGAGAATTTGGTTTCGTTAAGCACTTTGGATTGTAACGGGTTTAGTTACAAATTTGAAGGTGGGATAATAAAGGTGAGCAAAGGCGTTCTGACTGTGATGAAGGGGAAGAGAGTGCTGGGGAATATATACACACTATTGGGTACTACGGTTGTAGGTGGAGCTACAGTCGCCGAGTCTGAGTTTTGACAGTACTGTTTTGTGGCATATGCGTTTAGGGCATATGAGTGAGCAGAGAACGAAGGAACATCACAAGAGAAATCTTGTGAAGGGGGTCTAATCATGTAAGCTAGATTTTTGCGAGTACTGTGTGCTTGGGAAGCAGAATAAGGTTTAGGTCATGACAACCACGCACAAGACGAAAGGAATACTGGACTACATTCATTCGGACGTTTGGGAACCGGTGAGAGTGGCATCACGAGGGGGACATGTGTATTTCGTGAGTTTCATCGATGATTACTCATGGAAGGTTTGGGTATACTTCATGCGGCACAAGTCAGAGACGTTTGCAAAGTTTAAACTGTGGAAAATTGAGGTTTAAAACCAGTTTGGGAGAAAGATTAAGTTCCTTAGGACTGACAATGGAACTGAGTACACAAACTCGAGTTTCAGAGAGTTTGTGAGCAGCATGGCATTAGGAGGCATTCTATAGCACGCCAAACACCACAACAAAATGTTGTGGCGGAAAGGATGAACCGAACTCTAGCTGAAAGGGCTCGATGTCTTAGGTTGCTTGCTGAGCTCGCTATGAATTTCTGGGCC
This sequence comes from Malania oleifera, assembly GCF_029873635.1. Taxonomy (NCBI): domain Eukaryota; kingdom Viridiplantae; phylum Streptophyta; class Magnoliopsida; order Santalales; family Ximeniaceae; genus Malania; species Malania oleifera. The sequence goes on from NC_080424.1 coordinate 110,138,658, forward strand.
GAGGCTGTTAGTATGACTTATATCTTGGTAAACAGATCACCAAGGGCATCACAAGATGGGAAAGTTACTAAGGAGGTGTGGGCAGGTAACGAGGTAAATTACTCCAGATTGAGGGTATTTGGGTATCCAGCTTATGCGCACATTCTTGGTGAGGAGAGATCAAAGGTTGAGGCAAAGTCTAGACGGTGCACCTTTTTGGGATATCAGAAAGGCGTGAAAGGGTTTAAGTTGTGGGATCTAGTGGCAAACAAGATGGTGATCAGTAGAGATGTTGTTTTTGATGAAAAAACCATGTTGCGGTTTACTCAGAAAGAAATAAAGAAACAGGTGCCAGAAAATTGCAGCAGTAGCAACGAGCATGCGATTCAGGTGTAGTTGGAGAGTTAGGGCAGAATGCAGGGAGTTCTAGCTCGAGAGATCAGCCGACGGTGCAGGTGGAGTTAGAAACTCAGGGTGGAGATGATGGTATTCAAAACACAGGGAGTTCTAGCTTGGATGACTAGCAGCTACGTTGCAGCATAACTATAGACAAACCCAGACGCATTGTTAGGCCACCCCCCAGGTACGATTTTGACGATCTGGTGTCTTATGTGCTTATCACTAGCAGCAGGGATCCTATTACCTTTCAAGAGCTGTGCATAGCTGGGTGAAAGGTAGCTAGATAGGCGCTATAGTGGAGGAGTCATTGCATAAGAACCTGATGTGAGACTTAATGGGGCTTCCAACTGAGAAGCAGACGATTGGATGCAAGTGGGTATACAAGAAGAAAGAAGCAACTTCAGAAAGGGAAAGAGAGAAGTACAAGGCTCGCTTGGTAGCAAAGGAATACTCATAGAGGAAGAGAGTAAATTATGATGAAATCTTCTCCCCTGTGGTTGGACATACTTCCATCAGGGTAGTGTTGGGACTGGTGGTGCAACATGACATGCATCCAGAGCAGATGAATGTAAAACAACAGTTCTCCATGGTGATCTGGAGGAGCTGATTTACATGACATAGCTAGAAGGGTTTGGCCAACTTGGACAGGAGTATTTAGTCTGCAAACTGAAAAAGTCACTACGGGTTAAAGCAGTCTTCGAGGCAGTGGTACAAAAAATTTGATGCCTATATGATCCGTATTGGCTATAGAAGGTGTGAGTACGATTGTTGCGTCTATGTGAGAAGTCTTGAGGATGGTTCTCTCATATTTTTGTTGCTTTATGTTGGCGACATGCTGATTGCTGCTAAAGACACGACTGAGGTGAATAAGTTGAAGGCTCTGTTGGGAAAAGAGTTCGACATGAAAGACTTGGGTGCAACCAAGTGGATTCTTGGCATGGAGATTTGCAGGGATAGAGCTGCAGGGAGACTGGTTATCTCAGGGCGGCTATGTGGAGTAGGTGTTGGTGAGTCATTTTAGGTTGTCTGCCGCCCAGTTCCCTAAGACGGACGATGAGATTTGTGACATGTCAAAGGTCCCCTATGTTAGTGCAGTGAGGTATCTGATGTATGCCATGGTATGTACAAGGCTTGACTTGACACATGCTGTCAGTGTGGTGAGCAAGTTCTTTTCGAATCCGGGTTGACAGCATTGGGATACGGTCAAGTGGATTCTCAGGTACTTAAGGGGTACAACCAGATATGGCGTCATGTTCAGTAGACAATAGAGTGATCCATCAATGGTAGGGTACGTGGATGCTGACTATTTAGGATACTTGGATGACAAAAGGTCTACGATAGGGTACGTATTTACCCTTGTGGGAGGACCTATTTGTTGGAGGTTTATGGTGCAGTCGCTCGTAGCCTTATCTACTACTGAGTTGGAGTACATGGCAGTGGTTGAGGCTGCCAAGGAAGCGTTGTGGCTCACAGGATTGGTCAGGGAGCTGGGTGCCCAGCAAGGTGTAGTTCGGTTGCAGTGTGATAGTCAGAGTGCCATCTACTTGGCGAAGAATTAGGTGTATCATGTGAGGACAAAGCACATTGATGTGCGATTTCACAGGATCAGGGAACTAATTGCTTTAGGTGAACTTTTACTTAAGAAGTTTCACGTGTCTGACAATGCAGCTGATATGCTGACGAAGCCGGTCACAACGGACAAGTTCAAGCATTGCTTGGACTTGATCAACGTCCCCAAGTGCTAGATGACAGATGACCCCAATCTATTGTCCCAGGTGGAGCAGCAGTTATGTTTTCGGATTTCTCCTAAGTGGTGAATATTCGCCAAGGTGGAGATTGTTCGAAATGTGACTCATATTTGAGTGGAATGCATACACTGCGAAAGCATCGTGAAGCAAAGAACAATAGAGAAGTTTGCACGAAGAAACCGTTGCTGGTTTGGGCGACAGTTTGCTCGACGGTTTCAGCATCGAGGTATAACTGTCGATGGTTTCACTGTAACCGTCGACGGTATCAGATAGTCTGCAGGGAATTGCTCTCGGCTTCAAACTGCTGACAATTTGGCTTAAACCGTCGACGGTTTCATTCAACGCAAGTTACGATTTTTGAATTTGGTGATCAGTAGATTGGGGGGGGGGGATTGGAGAATTTTCCTCGAGGGATTGCTACGAGGATAATTTAGATAGGTTCTAAGGTGCCTGTACGCTTAGGGTTCATATATAATCATGTTTTGTAACCCTAGTTGTAAGCATGACATTGTGATAGTGAAAAATTCAGTTGTTGCTTCAGTGGACGTAGGCATATTCCCGAATCACGTAAATCTTGTGTCTTTGATTATTGCTTTCGTTGATTCTCTTTGTGAGTAATTGCTTATTCCGTATTGTTCATCATTGAGTGCTTGCATTGCTTGTTTCGTGATTGTTTTGAGTTTGTGTGAGACTTTTTGTTGCACACTCGCACCAACAATTGGTATCAGAGCGCCAATTTTTAACAAATTGGTATTAGTGCGCCAATTTCAACAAAAGAGCACACTAAACTGAAGGAAGCTGCACGTTAGCAAACAACTTTGCTTCCCTCAAGTTGGCAAAGACCTCTTGAAGATGTATCAAGTGCTCCTCCCTAGACTTGTTGTAGACCAGTATATCATCAAAATAGACCACAAGGAGCTTTCCTATAAATGGCGCAAAATATGTGTCATAATCCTCCTAAAAGTGCTGGGTGCATTAGAAAGTCCAAATGGCATGACCAACTACTCGAATTAACCATCATGGGTCTTGAAGACCGTTTTCCACTCATCTTTCGGTCTGATTATAATTTGGTGATACCCACTACACAATTCAATCTTGGAGTACTAACTAGAGCTAGCTAGCATGCCAAGCATATCCTCAAGTCTAGGGATAGGGAACCTATACTTGATGGTGATTTTGTTGATGGCTCTACTATCCACACACATCCTCCAAATGGCATGACCAACAAGAAAGTCCAAATGGCATGACCAACTTCTTGAATAAACCATCTTGGGTCTTAAAGGCCGTTTTTCATCCATCTTCCGGTCTAATTCTAATTTGGTGATACCCACTGCATGGGTCAATCTTGGAGTACCAACTAGAGCCAGCTAGCATGTCAAGCATATCCTCAAGTCTAGAGATAGGGAACCTACAGTTGATGGTGATTTTGTTGATGGCTTTGTTATCCACACACATCTTTCAAGATCCATCCTTTTTTTGAATTAGGAGAGTTGGTACATCACATGGACTAAGGCTGTGTCTCACAAAGCCCTTGTCAAGGAGTTCTCCTACCTGTCTATTCAATTCAGCACACACTCTTAAGGGTTCATCCTATAATTTGGAAATTTAGGTAACAATGAACCTAAATTGGGATCTATGGCATGTTGAATGTCTCGTATAGGTGGTAGCTCCGTAGGTAACTCACTAGGCACAACATCAGAGAACTCAACTAGAAACTCTCCTACCTTAGGTGGGCACTCACATAAAGACTCTTGATCAGCGATGGCTGCTAAAATGCACCTGTTTTCTAAGTTCTTTCGTTCAAAAGTCCTATGATCCAAGTGAATATTTCTTTGAACTAGGGCTTGACAGACTATCTTGTTCCTTAACGTTGGATCTTTGGGGGTGGGCTTGGTAGGTGTCAAAATGATGTTCTTATCTTTGTGCCTAAACACATAAGTGTTTTCGTACCATGATGGTTACATCATGATCAAATAACTAGGTCACCCTAGTAGGACATCGGCCACATCCATCGGGAGTACATCACAATAGAACCTATCCTTATAATTTCTCATTTGGATGGGTACAAGACACCTCCCGGTTACGAGTAGATTTGTCCTATTTACCCAATTCACCTTGAAGGGCTAGGGGTGTCACTCTACTTTAAGGTTTAATCTTCCTAGGGCAGCCTTGGAGATCATTTTCATGCTTCTACCCCCATCAATAACAAGCTTTCGTGTCCTATCTCCACAAACAATGAAAGTGTGGAAAGTAGTGGTCCGTTTCCACGTCTTACTATCCATGGTAGCGGATAAGACACACCTAACCAAACCAACATGGCGGTCATCCTCCTCAAAATGATCTATGAGCTCACCCTCATCTCTCGAGTACTCAACAGCATCTACAACCTGATTCTCATAATCAGGCAGATCATCAGTCTCACACTCTAAAGCTAAAGCTTGATGGGGACAACATGCAGCAATATGACCTCTAGCATGGCAATGATGACACTGCACAGATGATCTACTAGCTTGAAGAATACTGTGTCTACTAGAGCGAACAACATGATGTGACTCTAGTTGCTTTGCAGAACTTTCTCTAGGGGTAGACTGAGGGATGGTAGGCCTCGGGTGAGGAAAGAATTTGGATTGACGTGACTCACTCACTTGAGATGAGGACCTACAAAAGCTCTTAAGGTACCTTTTAATGGTAGGCATTTTCTGATAGGCTGTCCTTAAAGACACTGGAGAGAACAACTTAACCTCTCGCCTGACATCCTCCTCTATTCCATTCACAAATCTTGCTACAGTGTGATGTTTGACCTCAACAACATCACTTCTAAGCATCAGTTCCTCAAATCGATCAATGTAGCTAGCTACAGCAGTGGTTTGTTTATGGTTCAACAACTCACCGAACAATTGCTCTTAAAGGAAGGAAGGAAGTATGTACTTTTCTTTCAATTGTTGTCTTATCACTTCCCACCGTGTCGTAGGAGGTTCACTGAACCGTAGGTTTGTTGTACAGTTTGCCAATATTTGTTCGCCGGTCCTACAAGTTTCATCTTAGCAAACCGAAGTTTATCCTCACCTTATATACGAGACCAATTAAAGAAATCCTCCATCTCTAGTACCCAGTCTAGAAAGGAGCTTGGGTCGAGTTTCCCATCATAAGCACGCACATCCACCTTAACTTTTTTGTAACATCTCCATTGTCTTCCCAACCTTGCCTAGGGGAATGTGGAGCATGCCTAGGTGTCACAGTCCCACATCCGATGTGTATTAGGGAGATATTGGGCTTATAAGGAGGATTTGGGTTTCAACTAAGTAAGACGCCATTTATAGGACAAATCCGTGAGGCTAGTGGGCCAAAGCGGACAATACCTCACTGGAGTTGGGTTTAGGACAGTTACATTTGGTGTTAGAGCCACCCTGAGGGTACTATCATGTGAGTGGATCCTATGTAGAGGTGTAAGCTGCTTTAATGAGGACGTCAGAGATAGGGTGAGAGAGTTTGTCACGGTCTCACATCGGATGTGTGTAAGGGAGGTGTTGCGGTTTGTTTGGTGGAAAAGGTGCTTGAATTTCAGGGACATCACTGTTATTTTCTGGGAAATTTTTGGCAGTACTAGAGTGTTTGAATTTCTGGAAATTCTGACTTCAAATGGCTGTGTGTTGATCGTGGTGTGCTGTGATGCCAATTTGATGTAGGACGGGTATTAGAACTTATATATACAGATAGAATTGAGAGAAGAAGAAGAAGAAGAAGAAGAAGAGGAAATACTAAAATATGGTGCTGAATGGGCGGCCTAGGGGGTATAGGTGGTGTCCCGCAATCATTTGATTATTATTATGCATTAGCTAAGGCCAAAACTTAGACTAGTGATGAAGATTAACAATAAAACCACCACATTTTGAGCAACTGAAAACCCTAATTCAAAAATACCAAGACATTGCCAAATACTGAATGCAGAATCATGGAACACACCTTGCGCTGATTTTGTAATGGGAATGCCACAAAACTACATGGTCAAAGGGGAAGCATAACAATTGCACGGGAAGGCATTGAACAAGGACCATGATTGGAATTTCCCCAAATCTGAAAGAAATGAGGGTCACATGTTATGTACATGACCTTGTTTTGACAAGAACGAGCTTAGTCAGCTCTCGTGAGGTCTGAAATGACGCTAATTTTTTTTCCTGTATTGGGACAACATAGTTTCAATCCTTAATTGGAACTTTTGGAAGTTGAAATCTTGAAATGATACTTGGGTCAAAGTCTAGGTCCTTGAGGTAATGTTTAGAGCTTGGATTTTGGGGTTTGATTTATATTTGTGTGGATTTGGAAGAGACATAATACAATTTACTCCTGTGTTTTGTTCAAATCCTCTTACATTCAAATCCAAGATTTGAATTTCATGCTCCCTCAAATGCAGAATAAAGGTATTTTGGCACTAGAAATTTGCATAATTTTTTCACACCATTTCATGACTTGCAAGAGAAGAAGGGGACACAGGATGGAGACACAGAACAGGGACAACAAATCCTGGCTCATCTAAGGAGGGTGTGGAAATACCAATCTGGATGGGGAAGAATGTATTTTTATGCCCTAGTACAGTGGCAACAAATTAAAAATACTGTATACTTTTTAATGATTATGGTTCCTGTGTATATGATCCAAACACATAAATGTAAACTATCCCCAATGACGTCCCCTAATATTTCAAGTATCATGACACTTGGGCCCTGGTTTTTTGCATTTAATTTCCTTTGAATGGAGCCTGGGCTTTCATGGTCTAAAATTCAATGCTGGCCTTGTTTGATAAACCTATGTGCTAAATCTGAATGAGAGATCTTCCCTCATTCAGTAAGAAGTCCACTCAGGGGCCCTATTGAACATTTTCACCCCTAAAAATTGTAGAAGTTTCATACACTCCAGGACACGCTTCTTATATCCCGCACCCTAACACACATTCAATGGTTATTTACCAAATGACATCCAGATGTAGAGACTGTTCCGGTTATATTCAAAACCCAGTTTTTAGATTGAAAATTGCATTTAGTATTCAGCACTGGATGCTTAATTTTATCAAGCACCCTCATACCCCCTTTATTTAAATCACTCAAGTTAGGAAATAGAAATCAGTTGGCATTCCTATGCTAAATCACTCAAGTTAGGAAATGAAAATGAAAATTTCCAAATAACATGGCTGATGGCACGATTTTAGGCTATGAGAGTGGCAAAGTATTATCAATTTGTTGTTCCTTTGGTAGCTTATCTTGTGACCGATAATGCTTATATATAATCCCCTTCTAAAAACCTTTTTGCTGTTTGGCTTGCATGTCTTTTCAAAGTAATTATGCCTGAGAGAGAGTCACAACTGCAGTCAGAGCCAGAAATAAATATTTCATATATTTCAATAGATTGATTGGAAATTGAGTTGCTATGGCTTGCATCAGTAAGTGAATTTGCTGTTCAGATTACTTATCATGCTGAACAATTCTTTTGCATTGAGAGAAACTCATGACCTCATTATGCAATTGCATCTGTTAGTAAATATATATATATATAATGAAACTTTAGCCTACTGATATAAAAATATTATTTACATCCATCTGAAAATGGTCTCTACTAGTATTTATAGCCATCCGACTTATTTCAGATAATTTTGTGCGTCTCCCCTCCTGTTCCCAGAAAATATCTTTGTTACCTTGAAAATCTTTTTAACATGACTACCCTTCCCAAAGTGGGGAGCCTTGTGGCTTGGGGACACTTCCTTTTTACCTCAAAAAGCTTTTCAGTGCTGTTGCTGTTGGTGTACTCTTAAGTTTTTCTGCTTCAACCAGCCAAAGAGGAAAACAATTTTATATGTTCTGTAATGCCCTTGTTCTTCTGTTGTTTTAGATTCACTTTGTGCTTCTCATTAGTCGACAAGGAAAAGTGAGGTTGACGAAATGGTATTCACCATATTCCCAGAAGGAAAGAACTAAGGTATACCTACATTGGTATTATTATTACTGACATAATCATTTTTACGTCTCTTATTTGTGTTACTCTTTATTTCTTAGAGTGCAGAAATGTTACATCTAGGTTGATAGACACAATTATGTCTTCTATGAGTTTTGATATTGATAATGAGCAGCTGCGTATAATCCCATTAAAAGTGCTTTTCCAGGCTCTTTACATCTTGCCTTCTGGCATTGCCAGATAAATAATGCTTTACAAGATTTTTTGGTTAAAGAAAGTTGGCTGACGATTTGTAGAACTAAAACTCTGTCATTGTACAGCTATGGATGTATATATGGGTATCAAATATTCTCATAGAGGAAATCAATGCAGCTTGACTCATAATTAACATAAGGATTTCCTAAAAGTGATCTGCATTTACTAAATTGTTCAAATTTTCACTGTCCGTTTTCACATTTTGTACAGGTAATTCGAGAGCTTAGTGGTGTCATTCTCACACGAGGCCCAAAGCTCTGCAACTTTGTGGAATGGAGGGGGTACAAAGTTGTTTATAAAAGGTACGATGTGATTTTCAATCTCCTGGTTCCAAGATCTATATTGCGACCAGGGTTTTATATGCAACAATCATTCTTAAAGATGCATAACTGTTTGCATTTCTGTGGGGTTCATCTTCAGATATGCCAGCCTATATTTCTGCATGTGCATTGATCAAGATGACAACGAATTGGAGATCCTTGAAATAATTCACCATTATGTTGAGATACTGGACCGCTATTTTGGCAGTGTAAGCCTACTCAACCTTGAAGCAATTAAGTCTAGTAAGCAAGTCAATATATATTATCATAAATTAGTCTCTAATGATCATTTTCTCTGCTTGCTTATCAGGTGTGTGAGCTGGACTTGATCTTTAATTTCCATAAGGTATTTTCTGGAATTGCTTCATGTTTTTTAATCCTAATTTCTGATCCTGATTAATTCCTAGAAGCAACTTTTTTTTTTTTTAAATGTTAAATAGCAGCGCTAGACTGGTCAAATGGTAAAAAGGATTCATAGATGGCCATATATTGTTGGGATTTAGTCATCTTAAAAGGAAAATCGTCCATTGAGTGGGACTTTTATTTTGTTAGGATACTGCTGAATTCAACAGTTCACAAGGACAATTCATTCCTTGTACCACTGTTTGTCCTATGTTTGTGGAATGTGGACCTTCTAATGAAAAACAAAAAGGTGGATCATGGATAGACCCGCGTTTGAGACTGATTCAGAAGAATTGGATTGAGGAATTACAATGCTCTCAGCCCTGCAGATTTGGGCATAACTAGGATTATGTTTATGCAGGGGTTTGTTTTTAATTTTTGTCTATGTTTTTTTTTTTAAAATTTAATTAGTTAAGGAGTTTATTTCAGTCATAGTAGGAGGAATATAGAGAAATTGAGAAAAGATTAAACTTGATGGTCAAGAAATTAATAACACTAGTAGATTTCTATACCTTGGGTTTATTATATAAGCTAAAAGAGAAGTTGGAGATGTAATACATAATGTTGAAGCAAGTTGGGTAAAATGCATAAGTGCTTTGGGTGTGCTATGTGATTGTAGAACATCTTTGCAGTTAAAAGGAAAGTTCTATTGAACGGTTGTAGCTTGTAAGACCAGCTATGCTATATGGATCAGAATGTTGGGTAACAAAGAAACATGTTGGAAAAGTAAAAGTTGCTGAAATGAGAATGTTAAGGTGGATAAGTCGTATAATGTTAAAAGATGACTCAAGGAAGGAATATATTTGCAGTAAGTTAGGCTTAGCTCCTGTCGAAGATAAGATAAAGGAGGAGTGACTTAGATGGTTTGAGCATCTACAATATAGGAGTGATAAGGAGTGAGCGAATTGCTGTGAGGTGTTGTAGAAGGGGAAGAGGTAGACCTAAAATAACTTGGAATCATATAGTGAATTAGGATTTCGAAAGTCACGGAATTATCCCAAGAAGGGGGGGGGGGTGAATTGGGTTATTAAAATTTTTCTTTTAATTCTTTTAATGAATTCTTAACCTCTTGTTAATTTAACAATCACACAACAAAAACTTAATCGAATAATCAATCCACAAACCAATATTCAATTAATCAAATAACCAATCAACAACTAAACCAATTAACCACAAAATACCAAATCAAGATATGATATGCAGCTCTCTAGTAATTTTCAGCTTTTGCAAGAACCCAACGTATTTGTTTGTAGCCCTGTATATATAAATAAAATTTGCTTGCTCTCTCTCAACTAAGATTTCCGCAAACAATTAAACAACGTACTCCCTTTGGGTTTCCGCAAAAGTTTAATCAAACGTACTTTCTTAAGTTAAGAGTCTTCTTAATCTCGGTTTTTAATTTCAGCAACTTGTGCTTTGCATACACACCACACAATATATATAAATGCTGAAAGTAAAGAGAAGGGTAAGAGTGAGACCGAGATTTTTACGAGGTTCGGCTTATCCTTAGCCTACGTCCTCGCCTTAGGCCAATACCACCTAAGGATTCTACTATAGTACTCCTTTCTGGGCGGAGCAAACCTTTACAAATCCCTTCTTAAGGGTAGAGCCCCCTCTCCAAGCGATATCCCATGCTTGGTCTAATGATCCAAACAATTCTTGAATCGTCAAAGAACTACAAAATAAGAACAAGTATTGGTGTACAAAGATACTCTTACAATAGAGCTGATTAGTACAAGTTAGAGCACTAATATACTTCAAATCAAATATCAAATAGACAATATGAAGCTCAAGAATGAATATCACTGGAGGTTCTTTCAAAGAAATTGAGAAACTCAGTAGCAAATTAAGAACTGTAGGCTTTTGATCAGCAGAATATCAGTAGTATTCTTCATCAAGAGTTTGAGCAAGAGAGAGTTTAAGAAGAGTTTGGAATTTCAATGCTTGAATGCTGATTATAATGATCGGTGTGTTGAATTCCTTGGGTTTAGGGAGTATATAGAGTTTTTAGAAAGTGATTCCTTGTTTCCCATGTTACTTGGAGTGTCTCTCAAGTTTTTACAACGTTTAGATTTGTAAAAACTTATTTTAAGAGTTTTCCCGTTGCTGTTTATAATTTAAATTCTCCGCAGGTCAGTCGATTGCGTCACTCGATTGGGCCTGTTCTATATGGGGTCAGTCGACTGGATCCATTCTGTCTGTCCAGAAATTAAATGAAATAATTGTTAGTCGACTGGGCTTTCTAGTCAGTCAGCTGGACAACCAATTTTTCACAACTTTCATATTTTCACTACTTTGAACCCTTGATTTTTGAAAAATTCAAATGTGACTTTAAAAATCATTTTCCAGGGTTTTCAAAAATTGGTCTCTAAGTCTATATTGTATCCTAAAGAGCTTCATATACCTATATTAATATTGAATAAAGTACTTACATATGACTTCTTAAACATAGACACTTTAAGCACCAAGTATTCATGCTTTTTCCATTTCTTGAGGTCCATCTTGACTTCATGTCTTTCTTTGAAACTAATCTACAGTGTCCATTTCTCTCCAATGCTTTAATATCCGGAAAGCTTTCATTTGATTGACGTTAAGTGTAAGCTTTCTTCTTTGATAAGACTTGTGAGCATTTTGAATCTCTAATCCTCAAACATTATCACTTTAACCAATACATGCTAAATTTCCTTGATTTGTTATCATCAAAATAAGATTTGTAAGTCTTGTTAGACCAACAGATTTAATAACTATGAATGTGCTGAAGGAAAGTGCCGACGATCGTGTAAATTGGCGGAAAAGGATTTCATCTAGCCAACCTGACCTAGTCGAACTTAAGGCTTGGTTTGTTTTTGTTGTTATCATTAAGGGTTCATTTGTAATTTTATTTATTTTAGTTTTTCTATTTAGATTAGTAGGTTGCATTTTAGGTGGGATTTTTTTTTTGTGAAATAGAATTGAGAAGTTAACTCGAGGCACACCCCCCCTCCCCAGCCACCCCCCAAAAAAATAAATAATTTGTATTTCCTTCTTCATCCTTCCTCTCTGTCTCTCCCTTACCCGCTCTTGATGCTGCATCATTTGGTATCAGAGTGCAAATTCTCTCTTTCTTTTGCTTCTGACTTGCACACCTTCATTCATGTTTAATCTTTTCTTCTTCTTCTGTTCTTCCCCTTACGCTTATCTTCCATATTCTTCCTTTCCATCACCAAACAGTGGCAGGTCTAATTATTAACCCCCAAAAAACAATCAACTGATCACAATCCCTTTAGTTCGAGCTAAAATCAGTCATCCTCTCATTCCTGTGAAATTTCGGTAAAAAAAGAAAAATCCAAATTTCCAAACTTCTTCAATTTTCCCCTGGCACTCTTCATTCTCAAATTTCAGTATCCATCAAATCATCAAAAATATGAATAAAAAAATTTTGCCTTCAAAACTGTTGCAGTTCCCTTTTTCATTCATTTTCTCAAGCTACCATCACCCAAAATCTCCAGTTCCATTGCAATCACAGATCACCAACCAGCTGGAATCTGATGCACTGGCACTCTTTGCCAGAAACTCTGCTGTTCTTGGTGGTTCATCTTGCCAGAGTTTTCAGGACAAAGCAACGCCCTTGTTGGAATCCCCATCCATCAATTTCCTAAATGGCCAAATATTGTCACTGGAAAATGTCAAGAAGCATTGCGTGCACCGGATGCTGCAAGTGGAGTGTGAAACAGGTTTGACCCTTGTTTTCAGTTTTTTTTTTTTTTTGGTTTTTCTTCCTGCCTCTTATTACATATTCATTTAAATGAAAAAACCCAGCTGCCATATCCTCAATATTCTCTTCCACTAGGTCCTTTCTGCTCTCTTATAATAGAAAAAGCCATTTTTTAAATAATAAATCTCGACTTCTTTTTTAAAACAATTCAGCCCCATTAATTTGATGTCAAATGATCCTGTCTCCTCTTTTTCTCTTCCTGTATGTAATCCAGCCGACAACTTTATCTTAGCTGCCTTGCAGGTGCCATGGCATCAAAAGACTTGCCACTTCATCATTCTGGTCCAACAGTAAACTGCCCCTGAATTTTGTGCTGATAGCCTCCAGGTTCCCTTCTTCTTTGTGAGTTTGTGTGTTCTTGTTCTTGTTCTTATGTATATATATATATATATTTGGAAAAGGAAATAATTGCTGTCATACTTTGATGCACTATCAAGCCTTTTCATCCCTTTCGTAAGTGTGGAGAAAGTGTTTGCAAAATCATCATTAATGGAAGGTGCCATGTGAATGTGGTGGTTTCTAGAATGGTGTTACTTGTATGCAGCTTCATCCAGAACCAGACCCACAACCTTATGAGATATCTTGGGTTGATAACACCACTTACATGTCTCTGAATGGGTGACTATTTTAACAATGTTTGGCGTGATATCATACCCATGACTATTTTAGTGACTCAAGGGCATGAGAACACATCTCTTTCACAATAGTGATGAGAATAATTTAATGCCTGCCCTACGTATCAACATAGAAAAAAATCTGGCAGTATTGATAATGTCAGGTTACTGAACTTGAAGTGTACATGCTTGTAGAGATCCAATCTTCAATACATTCCTATTTTTGTATTTGTGGCTTCCGATGTGCTTGTTGGTGTCAATTCTCAATTCAACTGTTCTTTCTTCGGTGCTTGCATCACTCCTAGGATTGACTTTCGAAAGAGTCCAACTTCATCACTTCTTGTTTTTGATCCTCCAACATTTCAAAACTCGAACCCAATTTTTTTCCCCAATTGGGGGGGATATTTGTTGCCCAACAAGAAGCTGGACCACTGGTAGACCCTTGTTGCAGACTTGTTCAAAAGACTTGGATTAAGGAAATAGTGAGGTGTTGCAATATATTTAGGAGTAATTAATTAGGATTATGTTTCTGTGAGGTGTTGCAGGAAGTTTTTTCCCGGTAACATGAGCCACCCTTTTTCCCCAGTTGTATCTCCTTGTCTCTTCTTCCTTCTTCATCTTCTCTCTTTCTCTTTTTGATGCTACATCACCTTCACCAGCGTTTATTAAATAAAAGGATTGAAGGTGGTGAAGTAGGTGAAATCTTGGCTGTTCAAAGGTCCATGCTTACTCCTCCAGCCGCAAATGGTGAAGATTGGTTGCAAAAGAACATTTTTTGCTCATGCTGCACATTAGGGGGAAACTTTGCAACTTAATAGTTGATAGTGACAGCATTGAGAATCTAATAGCGCAAGAAGTGGTGGGCAGTTGAAACTCAAGAATGAGAAACGCCTGCGGCCCTATCATATCTTTTGGTTCAATGAAGGAAATGAGGTGCTTGTCTTCAAGAAGTTCGGTAAGTTTTTCAATTGGCAATTTATTTAGATATTCAGTTTGGTGCAATATGGTGCCAATTAATGCTTGTGATAATTTACTTGGTTAGCCGTGGCAATATGACCAAAGGACTGTTCATCATGGTAATATGAACACTTATTGTTTCTATTGGAATGGTAAAAGGATGGTGCTAAGACCAATAAACGAGGATAGAGAGTCAAAATTCTGACTCCTGGATGATAAGCAATTTTGATTTCTAGTCATGTGGAAAGAAAAACCTGACCAGGGGAAGTCCTAGATAAGCAAACTGGAGGTAGAGGTGATGTCAAGATGGGTGAACCATTAAAGATGGCAACTCACATAGATGTAGAGGTGAGTTTCTTCTAACAAGTGCTGAATGATGCACCAGTGAAGCATAGTTAATTACTTAATATTGTTAGTTGCTGTAATATTAGTAGTTTTTGTTATCTAGGTATCATTATAGGGTCTAGTTAAAGTTGTGTCATTTCCTAGGTCCATCTAGATTTCCAGAGTTCATTAATAAGGTTTTTGCCTAGAAAGTTACAAACAGCTGCAGTCAAGAATAATAATTTATCCAATCACATTTAATGTGCAAGTCTCTTATATTTATGTTAGCTCAGATCAGTGATGCAGAATTTTTCTTTCTATTTTGCTCCTCAGTTATGATATGCTCAGAATTTTTATGAGATCTGTAAGTGTGGATTGAGGATTCACAGGTTGGCAACTTCCATACCATCCACCACTGCATTTCTGCTTTAGAGGTTTTCTTTGTCACTGAATGTTGTTGAGATCAATTCTAATATTGTCAGACTTCTAGTCTCACACTTTTTGCACCCCACATGGTCATTATTTTTTATTGCTTCCCCACCCCCACCCCCAAAGGGAAAAAAAACGTAAAAAGTTTCTCCACACACCTGCACTGGGGGAAGGGAGTAGAGGAGTATTGTAGATTCTTAAAATGTTCTGACAGGATAAATACTTGACAGGCTTATTACATATTGGACGAGCTTTTGATTGCAGGCGAGTTGCAAGAATCAAGCAAGAAAACAGTTGCACGACTGATAGCTGCTCAGGTTATTATTATTATTATTATTGAAGCACTTAGCTACGATTATGATGTAATAGTTAATGGCTGCTCAGTCATTTGCGTAATATTATTATAATTACAGTATTCAGATATGATTGCTTATTATTTATTGTTATTACTGTAGTTAGCTTATGATTATTATTGTAGTAGTAATGTGCTTATTTTTTACGAGATTATGGCATTGAAGTGCTTGGGGCTTGAGTTGCAGGATTCATTGGTAGAGACTGCAAAGGAGCAGGCCAGTTCGATTAGCAATATGATTGCACAGGCCACCAAATAAATTTGTGACGAGCACCCCCTTATAAACATTTGTTTGTCTTTTGAGTTGTGGGAGCAGCATCGTGTACCAAGTACCAGTGACTAAATCTCGTTGCTGCTGCTTCACTGCTGTGGTTCTGAACCCTTTTCGTTTTGTATTATTATATTACTATTGTGGGAATCAAAACAACTTGAAAAATGTATCCATTCTTCGAGGATGGTCAAAATTATTTGGATAGCATGTTGTATTGAAGGTCCTTTGTGGTGATACAAAGTCATCATAGCATTGTGTTTTGACCATTTTTTCAGGATTCTGGTTTTTGAATGGTTCAACACTTGAAATTCATACATTCTTGGCTGCTGTAATGCCCATTGCCTCATTAGCTACCATCCCTGGAGGTTTTTGTTTTCTTCTGGTTACAAGCTAGTATGCTTAAAAATGGACTTTGCCCTATTTATGTGCGTGTTTGTATCCATTCATTCTCTCTTAAATCTTGGCACTGGAATAATAATATATAAATATAAAATACTGAGATCTTAGCAGTGTATTTTGGAGGAGAAAGATTTTATTTATTCACTAGTGTTTTTTCCCTACTTTCAAGTTGGCTTTATAATTGAAGGGGGAAAGTGAAACAATAATAAACATTTCTTTCAAGTCGACCAATTTTATTTTATTTTTTGAAAAAGAAAAATTCCAATCCTAGCTTCTCCTTAGGTATAAACTGATGAATAATGAACATGGATTTCGTTTGGACCATGCAAAACACGTCAGAAAAAAAGAAAGAAGGAAAGAAAGATTCAAATATATATATATATATATATATATGTATATATATATACATTTCTTTCATGTCGACCAATTTTTTTTTATTTTTTTAAAAATAAAAATTCCAATTCTAGCTTCTCCTTAGGTATAAAGTGATGAATAATGAACATGGATTTCGTTTGGACCATGCAAAACACATAAGAAAAAAAGAAAGAAGGAAAGAAAGATTCAAATATATATATATTTAGTTCTGAAGAAAAACAGGAATGAAAATATAATATGCAATGAATGGAAAAAAAAAAAAAGTTTTTGCGCACTATCAATATTTGATTTATTTAAATTTTTAATTATAATAAAAAAATTAACTACATTTAATATAGAAGAAAGTTTTAGTAAAAAAAAATTTTCTTTGCAGTGTGAAATTAACATATTATGAGTATTAGATGAAAATTGTGTGACACATGATACGTGTTGAAAAATGTGAAATATAATGACGTGTATTTTTTGAGAAAATATTAAAATGAGAATGATTGATGAGAAATTTATATGCGAGTAGAAATTTGCGTGAAAAATGAGTTTGTACAAATGACTGATATAAGTATTTTGGGAAATGTGGAAATACGTGAAATATGATATATATTATTATGAGATGATGAAATATGCACAGAAAATGATGAAAATATTTATATTAAATTGAATTGAGATGTACTAAATTCCTACTGATGCCGTTGGAGAGGTATGTTTAGTATGGAGACTGTGTGTGTGTGTGAAATTCCTACTGATGCTGTTGGGGAGGTATGCTCAGTATGGAGACTGTGTGTGCGTATGTGAAGTTCCTATTGATGCCGTTGGAGAGGTATGCTCAGTATGGAGACTGTGTATGTGTGTGTGAAGTTTCTACCGATGTCATTGGAGAGGTATGCTCAGTATGGAGACTGTGTGTGTATGTAAAGTTTCCATTGATGTCGTTGGGGAAGTATGCTCAGTAGGGAGATTGTGTGTGTGAAGTTCCTACTGATGCCGTTGGGGAGATATGCTCAGTATGGAAATTGTGTTGTGAGATTCCTACTGATGCTGTTGGGGAGGTATGCTCAGTATGGAAATCGTGAATGCGTTGAGAATTAGAATTATGTGATTTAATGTATTATGTAAAGTATATAAATGTGAATTTATGTATACATAGATATGTAATGAATTAAAATGGGAAATGATTATGAAAAATGAAAGAGTGTGTGTTTTATAAAATAAATAATTGAGGCGAAGTAAAACTCTCCGCCTGAGGGCTTACTGAGTAAGATGAGTGCCCTAATAGGTATCAGATGTGGCCATTCCTGATAGCATAACGTGTTAGGGTAGAGGAAAGCTACCTGTATGGGTGGACAATCTTCCCTATTTTCAGGAACTTCGTGGATAATTATGTGTGTTGGAAATGAATAAACTTGAGAAATGATTTTAAAGCTTATAAAAGCTTGTATTATTTATCTGTATGATTATGAGAATGTGAATATCAATGTATTTTCTCAGATGAAATGTTGTTTTGAAAAAAAAAAAAATTAAACACATGTTATAACTAAACTCATATGGCTACACACTATAAATAATTTATTCCTTCTTACTGAGATGTGTCTCACCCAAATTATCTAAATTTTTCAGGGAACAGGGATAGGTTAGGTGATAGAACTCCGTGATTATAGGGAGCTGGGACCTTGACACCCAGGGTGAGTTTCCGGATTAGGGGAAGTGTAATTCCCCTAGAGTTGAGTTTTTTTTTAGTCTGTAATGGTGATGTATATAGATGTATATTGATACTCTGGATATGTTATTCTGACTGATATGTATATACTGTCTTCCGCTGTTAGGTTGTATAATGAAATAATTTTTAACCTGGTACCCAATGCGAGTCGGGTTATATGAATGGTAGTAGGATTGTTGACGTAACCGATTTGTGGATGTTGTTTATGACGAATGAATATTTATTGATTATTAAAAAAAAATTTGTATGAAAATTTGAGGTCTGATTTTGTAGTCTAGATGCAGGACTTCCATGGTGGTTTGTGTGATTTTCCTAGGGTGACGACTTTAGGAAAGCCATGTTAAACTATCGTCGGGTTAGGTATCTAGGTTGCAGGATTGAACCTTGAATTAAGATAAGGAGAGATGAATTAATTAGGAATATATTATATTGGTTGGATGATATGTATAGTGAAGGGGTTCCAAGTTAAGTTATTTGTTTTTTAGGATGGACCCTAGTGGAAGTAGTGCCCATGTCAGTGGAAATGAGGGAGCTAGACCCTCAGGCGCTGCGGGTGGTGATTCAGATGTTGTATTGCGCAACGTGGCATAGCAAGTCATGGTTGAGATCGTCAGGAGTTCTAGAGAACAGGGTGGCCTGTCGACAGGCCATGGTAGCTCGATAGAGAAATTCATTAAAATGAATCCTCTAACTTTCTCAGGAGGAACTGATCCAGCAGTTGCTGAAAATTGGGCGCAGGAGATTGAGAAAGTGTTTGCAGTGCTGCAGTGTACGGAGGAGCAGAGGGTGTTATTTGCTACCTATAGATTGATTGGAGAGGCCGAGAGATGGTGGACGGCGGTGAAACTCTTAGATTAGCAGAGGACAGTACCTATGAAGATGACATGGAAGCGATTTAAGGAAATATTCTTCGACAGGTATTTTCCATCATCGTCCAGGGAAGTTAAGATTGAGGAGTTCCTAAATCTAAAGCAAGGACAGCAGATGGTACAGTAGTATGTGGCGAGGTTCATTGAATTATCACACTTCGCCTTGTACATTATTCTAGATGAGGTGAAAAAGGTACGACAGTTTGAAAGAGGTCTGAGGAGAGAAATATATAAGCAGGTATCGATATTGAAGTTGTAGGATTTTGCTGAGTTGGTGGATAGAGCCACTATAGTAGAAATTGGAGAGCAGCTAGAGACTGAGGAGCAGAGACAGAAGAAAAGATCCACGCTGTCTGGTTCCCAGTAGGGGGTTGGTCGTGGTTCGTGGAAGAGAGGTGACTATTGTAGAGACCATAGGCAGGAGATAGGGAATCGTGGTTTTCAGGGGATGCAGCCACTTCTAGCTTGCTCAACTTGTGGGAAGAGACACCCTGGGGAGTGTCATGCCAGGCGAGGTATCTGCTACCGGTGTGGGGAGCTAGGGCATGTGATGAGGGATTGTTTGGCTTAGATTGATGCTGCTCCTGCTCCTAGACTTGCTCGAGGAGGTTATCAGGCGCCATGGGGAGGCCAACAGAAGAATATGACTCCAGGCAAGGTTTTTGCTCTGATGCCGGATGATGTTGAGATAGCTAGCAACGTGGTTACAGGTATGGTTAATATGTTTTTATTTAAAGTTATTACACTATTTGACTCGGGGGCCACACACTCGTTTATATCTGTGGGGTGTGTTAAATTGTGTGGGGGCTAAAACACAATCACTAGATTTTGAATTATTAGTGGTTACACCGACCGGGTCAGCAGTGAAGTGTAATAAGGTACTCTATGGCTGTCCAGTCGATGTTCAGGGGAGTATTTTTTCTGCTGATTTAGTGGTGCTGGACATGCATGTGTTTGATATCATTTTCGGCATGGATTGGCTAGCAGCTAACTCTGCCATTATAGATTGTCGTACAAGAGAAGTGATATTCAGACCTCCAAGAAGACCAGAATTTAGATTTACAGGATCACGAGTGCAATCTCTACCTCAGTTAATGTTAGCTATTTAGGCGAGGAAACTACTTCAGAGTGGCTATTAGGGATTCGTGGCCATTGTGAAGGAAATGTAAGAGAATCAGATGAAGCTTACTAATACGTCAGTAGTAAAAGAATTTAAAGATGTGTTTCCAGATGAATTACCAGGTCTGCCACCTGATCGTGAGGTAGATTTTCTTAATCGATTTACTTCCAGGTACAACGCCGATTTCTAAAGCACCATATCGAATGGTTCTAGCAGAGTTGGCAGAATTAAAAGATCAGTTGTAGGATTTACTCGATAAGGGTTTTATACGACCTAGTATATCTCTGTGGGGAGCTCCAGTACTATTTGTGAAGAAGAAGGACGGGTCCATGAGGATGTGCATAGATTATAGGGAGATTAACAAGGTAACCATCAAGAACAAGTATCCTCTACCCTGTATAGATGTTCAGTTTGACCAGCTCCAGGGTACACGAGTATATTCTAAAATTGACCTTAGATCAGGCTATCATCAGGTAAAAGTAAGGGCTGAAGATGCATCGAAAATGGCCTTTAGGACCAGATATGAGCATTACGAGTTCCTTGTTATGTCATTTGTTCTGACGAATACTCCTGTGATATTTATGGATTTGATGAATAGGATTTTTCATCCATATTTAGATCAGTTTGTTGTTATTTTTATTGATGATGTACTGGTCTATTTGAGGAGCTAGGAGGAGCACTAGATGCATTTGAGGCAAGTTTTGCAGACGCTCAGAGAAAAGAAGTTATACGCCAAGCTCAGTAAATGTGAATTTTGGCTTGATAAAGTTGTGTTTTTGGGGCATGTTATTTCATGGGACGAAATTTCTATGAATCCCAATAAAATTGATGCGGTAGTAAATTAGGCTAGACCGAGGAACGTCTAGGAGATTAGGAGTTTCTTGGGGTTAGCCGGTTATTACTGTCGTTTCGTTGAGGGGTTCTCAACATTATCAGGACCTCTGACATGACTGACTAGGAAGAATGTTAGATTTGAGTGGGACGATAGCTGTGAGCAGAGTTTTCAGGAATTGAAGAAGAGACTTGTCACAGCTCCAGTGCTAATCATCCCGTCAGGGGGTGAGGGTTATACTATTTACAATGATGCGTCCTTGAAAGGACTTGGTTGTGTACTGATGCAGCATGGTAGGGTGGTGGCGTATATGTCCATACAGTTGAAAGAGTACGAGAAGAACTACCCTACCCATGATCTTGAATTAGCTGTAGTGGTATATGCATTGAAGATTTGGTGGCATTATCTGTACGACAAGCAGTGTGAAATTTTCTCCGATCACAAGAGTTTAAAATACTTCTTCACTCAGAAGGAATTGAATATGAGACAGAGAAGGTGGTTAGAGTTAATCAATGATTTTGATTGTACTATCGATTACCACCCAGGGAAAGCAAATGTGGTAACTGATGCGTTGAACATGAAGTTTGTGAGACCAATGGTAGTAGCTATGGAGATCTAGTATTCGATTAGGATGGATCTAGAGAGACTCGATATAGAGTTGGTAGAGAATGATCCTCTAGTGTGTATCGCCAGTTTAGTGGTACAACCTACTCTGCAGGAAAGGATTAAATCCGCTCAGAAGGAAAACCCAGAATTAGCAGAGGTTATGGTTAGGGTACAGACTGGTCAGGGAGAGGAATTCTGCATTACAGATGATGGAGCCTTGCGGTTCCATTCCAGATTATGTGTTCCTGCTAATCCTGACATCAGGAAGACCATTTTAGAGGAAGCTCACAGATCTTTATATACAGTTCATCTTGGCAGTACAAAAATGTATAGGGATCTGCGAGAGTTTTACTAGTGGAGTGGTATGAAGAAGGAAACTGCTGAGTATGTAACATAGTGTCTGACGTACCAGTAGGTAAAAGCTGAGTACTAGAGGCCAGCAAGTCAGTTGCAGCTGCTATTTATCCTAGAGTGGAAGTGAGATTATATATCCATGGACTTTGTTGCAAGGCTGCCATCGATGTCGTGTGGCCAGAATGCGATTTGGGTAGATCGGTTGACTAAGACCGCCCATTTCCTCCCTATTAAGATCAGCTACTCCCTCAACCGTTTGGTGGGGATTTACATTCAGGAGAGAGTTCGTTTTCACGGGGTGTCAGTATCTATAGTGTTAGATCGATCCCGTGTTTTACGTCACGTTTCTAGAAAAGCTTACAGGAAGCTTTAGGGTCTCAGTTATTATTTAGCACGACATTCCATCCTTAGTCAGACGGGCAAACTGAGAGGACGATACAGATACTAGAAGATATGCTCAGAGCGTGCGTATTGGATTTTGGGGGTAGTTGAACTCAGTTCATGTCACTGATGAAGTTTGCATATAATAACAATTATCAGGCCAGGATTGGCACGACACTGTTTGAGGCTCTATACGGTAGGAGATGCCATTCTCCTCTATATTGGGATGAGATGGGTGAGCGGCGAGTTGTGGGACCAGAGCTTGTGCAGCAGGCGTACGATAAGGTTTGGCTCATCAGGGATATAATCAGTGCAGCTCAGGCTGACAGAAGAGTTATGCCGACAATCGTTGCAGGAAATTAAAATTTGATATCAGTGACCATGTATTTTTGAAGATAGCTCCGTTAAAACGGGTCATGAGATTTGGAAGGAAAGGTAAACTTAACCCTAGGTTCATCGGTTCGTTTGAGATTTTAGAGAAAGTGAGGCTGCTTGCCCATAGGTTAGCTTTACCCCCTGTGTTATCCAAGATGCATGACGTATTCCATGTTTCCATGTTGAGGAAATACGTCCCAGACCCTTCTCATATTATTAGTTATGGTGAATTAGAACTCAACGATTAACTAGTTTATGAGGAGGTACCAATACAGATACTGGATAGAAGAGAACAGGAACTACGTAATAAGAAGATTCCTTTGGTAAAGGTTCTATGGAGGAATCATGCAGTAGAAGAGGTTTCTTGGGAGATCAAGGAACAGATAAGACGGAAGTGCCCGCAGTTGTTCCACGAGGTTCAGTCATGAACAAGAAAATGTAAGTGATTGTATAATGTTTCTTTTGCAGGTACATGTAATAATTTAGTTAGTAAGTAATATTTTAGCTTTGGGAGATTTTTATTTTACTTATGTAATCTCTCAGGACTTGGAATGTAACCACGGTATTCTTTTGCCATAAGTGAGGGTAAGTAATAAAATAAGTAGACCGTTTTGTCTTTAAGGAATTGTAACGACCTGCTTAATTTTCACGCATTTTTTTTCCCTTAAATAATACAAATCAGTATAATAAATCCAGTAAGATCATGATCAACCTAAACCCATGCGTACCAGGGATATAATAGAAACACATAACGGAAGCCTAAGCAGCAGGAAACATAAAATCATCAATAACTCATAAAGCCATTTACATAACACCAGTCATTATAATACCAGAGTACTACATCCATTATATTCATTTATACACAATACACAGCCCAAAAGAGATCTAGCGTCAATTCCCACAAAATACGTATGACCCTACCAAAACGCTTACCCTTTGTGAAAGGGCAACTTAGCTATATCTATCTCAGTGGAGCTTTATCTGCTCTCCTATCAGGGGCTTTTGAAATGTTTATGAAATTTAGGGGTGAGACACCTCTCAGTAAGAGAAATAAATTAATACTAGTGTGTGGCAACATGAGTATTCCTGTGATATATATACATATAATCATATATATAAACAAAACCAGTAAATCTGTATGTAATTATTTCTAGGAAAAACATGTATACTCATTTTAAAGCATAACATAATGGATTTCTACAAGCATAACTTATCTCATATCATAATAATAATACGAAAACAATCCTGGTAGGTTAGCTGGCTATTGTCACATATTACCCCCACATGACTGGGTTGTGTGGTCCGAAGGCGGGACTTGACAATGGTTGGCCGACCACTGCCAAATCAAAAGTACAGTCTATAAGTTTGATGGGTCTGCTAGACCTGGTCCGTACATCAGGGGCGCTCACACTTCTTAAGACCACATCGACCATCCAACCTCACGCTACTCCGTATAGTAACGTTAACACAAATATCATGATAAATCATGAACACATAGCATTGGTACCATGCAAGTGCTAGCCTAGACCAAGTCAACCAGGTTCTGATACCATATAACATATAATCAAACTGTGATACATGAATATTTCATACTAATATTTGCCACATCAATATCATCGCATTTTGCATATATATCATAAAAATTATTAGCCCATACACTGATATTTCATATTTTACCATAGCTCAGCTCGTACGCCAGCACATCATATCTATAGCATGGCCTGCATGCCAGCAAATCATATCCATAATACGGCCCGTACGCCGGCAAATCATATCCATATCATTATCATATTCCTAAAAAATAATATTTCATTATAAAATTCCACTCATGCCACACAAAATGGGTTTTATACATATTTAAACATACCATATTTTACCGCAGTATTTCCTAAACATAAAACATATATAAATATATTTATTTTCCTGAAATTAGATGCTGTAATAACATACATACTTTTTTTTAAAATAATTAGCTTAGTTTATGCTTTTACCAGAGTCTTGAAAAGCCCCTAAAACAAACAGCCCCACACCCGCAGGGTTCCCTGTTCAACACCCTGAAAACGACATTCCCCAGAACTAAAGTTTAATATTTCTACGCGTACTACACTTCCTACAAATGTCAAGAAACCAAATACTGAGTAGAAAGCCTTACCCTGGATTTGGGAAGGTTTCCAACTTAGTCCCACTGACGATCCGCTCCGGCAGACTTGTAGAGAACTTTTTCAATAGCATCGTGATGGCTTTAGATGATCGAACTGGCAGAAAATTGGCCTGAGATCTTAGAGAGAAAGGTAGGGAACCGAAGGAGGAGAGAGAAGATATTTTTGCGGCCAAAATCCACCAAAAAATAGCGTTTAACACTATTTATACACTAACCTTCGTCGATGAGCCACATCACCTCGTCAACGAGGTTATGAAGACAACTCATCGACGAATCCTCTCCTCGTCGATGAAATTCAAAACCTCCCAAAACCTATCTCTGTATTTTCTCGTCTGCGAAACGTACCCTCGTTGACGAGCCCAATTGAAGTGTTCATCGACGAGGCCTGTTGCCTTTTTCCTTTCCCATTTCTATTTCCTCCCTCGATATTATTATTTAATTATTATAATTATTCGGGTCACTATATTCTCATATTATCAGTTATGGTGAATTAGAGCTCAGTGATTCACTTGTGTACAAGGAGGTGCCAGTACAGATTCTGGATAGGAAATTACAAGAGTTACGTAGCACGAAGATTGACCTCAGATATAGGTGGAAAAGCTAGCCTATAGGCAACCGACCCCACTTTATCTAGAATCTCAAATGGACCAACAAATCTAGGGTTAAGTTTACCCTTCTTCCTAAATCACATAACTTCTTTTAACGGAGTTATTTTCAGAAATACATGATTACTAACATCAAACTCCAATTCCCTGCAGTAGTTATCTGCGTAACCTTTTTGAGGGCTCTGAGCTGCACTGATTCTGTCTCTGAAAAGCCGAACCTTATCACGGGCTTGCTGAACAAGCTCTAGTCCTACAACTAGCCGCTCACCCACTTCATCCTAAAATAAAGGAGAACGACATCTCTTACCATATAGAGCCTCAAACGGTGCCATGCCAATGCTGGTTTGATAATTGTTATTATATGAAAACTCTACTAGAACGGCATGAACTGAGTCCAACTACCCCCAAAATCCAATACGCATGCTCGGAGCATATCCTCTAATATCTGTATTGTCCTCTTAGTCTGCCCATCTTACTGAGGATGGAATGTCGTGCTAAACGATAACTGAGACCCTAGAAGTTCATGTAAGCTCATCCAGAAATGTGACGTAAAATGTGGGACTCGATTTGACATAATAGATACTGGCACCCCATGAGAACGAACTATCTCCTGAATGTAGATCTTCGTTAAACAGTTGAGGGAGTAGCTGATCTTGATAGGCAAAAAGTGGGTCGTCTTAGTCAAACGGTCAATAATCACCCAAATGACATTCTGGCCGTGCAACGTGGTGGGTAGTCCTGACACAAAATTCATAGAGATATGATCCCACTACCATTCTAGTGTTAAGATTTTATCGGCTGGAACGTCAAACACTGGGCTACATAGACCTGGCAAAATGGATAAAAATCCGTTAATCCGAACTGCATCCGACCCGTTTTAACCGACTTATAATTATCCGTTTGCTAAACGAGTTGAATATGGTTTTTCATTTTCATATCTGCCAACCCGCTTACAATATTAACTCAGGAAAGCCCAACAAGCTACAACCCATCCCAAACCCTTTAAGGCTTTAACCCACTCAGCCCAGTGAGCCCACTGCCCAAGTGCTCACACGGACACGGCCCATATGCCTTTGTTAGAGGCATCCATGGGGAAAATTCAGCAGATTTTTGGCTGGAAAAAAAAAAGTCTGTTTTTAGTTCACGGATCACTGAATAGTTTGTATTTTTAATAGTGGATTGGAGCCTATTTTAATACTCTAGCAGGATTTGAGCTTTGGAGATTAATCGTTTGGATTACAATGCCTAGTAATGCGTAGTGACGCCACTGTTAATTACCCGCTTATACGTTGGGTGTAAACAGGGAGGTTGCTTGCTATTGAGAACTGCAAAAAGACAAAGAGTTTTAATGGTATGTTAATTTAAGAGTGGGAAGGGTGAGGCGAGTTTGCAGTGGTATGAAGCATGTTTATATTTTTTTTAATAGGAAAAGGATATGTTAATTTAGAAGTGTTATGCTGAATGTTTAGGGTCTTTGATGTATTCATGTTTTTTTTTTATTTATTTATATGGTGATGAGACAAATTATGGACATGCATTTAGTTTTATGTATTTATTGTCGGTTATCAAAATTTTAAAATTACAATTTTTAATTTTTAATTGTTTTGATAATCTATAGTCAAAATAATTTAGAATTTATAAATAAATTTTGTAAATTATATTATTATTTTATAAGTGTTTTTAATTAAACTTAAATAAAATAATCATATGAATTAAAAATATAATTAAGATATATCATAAATTTTATAAAAAAAAGTTTAAAAATAATGAAACTCATTTAAAAATACTTTTATTATGTCTCTAATGACATGCCAATAACATTTGAGAATGGTGGATTATCCGCTCATCCGCCATGAATTATCCGACCCGAAACCGCCTAATTCGCCACTTAAACGAGTTGAATATGAATTATGATTTTTTCACCCGATAATCCGCCTTATCCGCCACGGATAAATCGACCCGATCCGCTTTGCCAGCTCTAGGGCTACATATTTGGAAATCTCTTTCTTCATACCACTCCACCAGTACGACTCTCGTAGATCCCTATAAATTTTCATAGTACAAGGATGAACTGTGTACAAAAATTTGTTAGTCTCCTCTAAAATAGTCTTCCTAATATCAGTATCGGTAGGAAAGCAAAAACTGGACCAGAACAGTAAAGCCCCGTCATCTGCAACACTGAATTTCACCCCCTGACCACTCTACACTATGTCCATCACCTTTGCTCATTCTGGGTCTTCATTTTTTAGGGTTTAGGGTTCAGGGTATAGGGTTTAGGGTATAGGGTATACGGTATAGGGTTAGGGTTTAGGGTTTGGGGTTTAGGGTTTAGGGTTTAGGGTTTAGGGTTTAGGGTTTAGGGTTTTAGGGTTTAGGGTTTAGGGTTTAGGGGTTTAGGGTTTCGGGTTTAGGGTTTATGGTTTCAGGTTACGGTTTGGTTTTAGGGTTTAGGGTTTAGGGTTTAGGTTTAGGGGTTTAGGGTTTAGGGTTTAGGTTTAGGGTTAGGGTTTAGGGTTTGAGGTTTAGGGCTTAGGGTTTAGGGTTTTAGGATTTTAGGTTTAGGGTTAGGGTTTAGGGTTTAGGTTTTAGGGTTTAGGGTTTAGGGTTTAGGGTTTAGGGTTTAGGGTTTGAGGGTTTAGGGTTTGGGTTAGGGTTTAGGGTTTAGGGTTTTAGGGTATAGGGTTTAGGGTTTAGGGTTTAGTGTTAGGTTTAGGGTTTAGGGTTTAGGGTTTTAGGGTTAGGGTTTAGGTTTTGGTTTTTTAGGGTTTGGGGTTTAGGGTTTAGGGTTAGGGGTTTAGGGTTTGGGTTTAGGGCTTAGGGTTTTAGTGTTTAGGTTTAGGGTCAAGGGTTTAGGGTTTAGGGTTTGGGGTTTAGGGTTTAGGGTTTAGGGGTTTATGTTATGGGGTTTAGGGTTTAGCGGTGGTATGGGGTAGGGGGTAGGGGTTAGGGGGAGGGTTAGGGTTAGGGGTTAGGGGTGTTAGGGTTTAGGGTTTAGGGTTTAGGGTTTAGGGTTTAGGTTAGGGGTTAGGGGTTTAGGGTTTTTTAGGGTTAGGGGTTACGGGTTTGGGTTAGGGGTTAGGGTTTTTAGGGTTAGGGTTTTTAGGGTTAGGGTGTAGGGTTTAGGGTTTAGGGTTTAGGTTAGGGTTAGGGTGAGGGTTTGGAGGGTTTAGGGTTTAGGGTTTAGGGTTTAGGGGTTTAGGGTTTAGGGTAGGTAGGGTAGGGTGTTAGGGTTGAGGGTGGAGGGTTTAGGGGTGAGGGTTTAGGTTTAGGGTTTAGGGTTTAGGGTTAGGGTAGGGTTAGGGGTTAGGGTTAGGGTTTTTAGTTTAGGGGTTAGGGTTTTAGGGTTAGGGTTTAGGGTTTAGGGTTTTTTTAGGGGGGAGGGTTTAGGGTGTAGGGTTTGAGGGTGAGGGTTTTTAGGGTTTAGGGTTTAGGGTTTAGTGGTTTAGGGTTTAGGGTTTAGGGTTATAGGGTTTAGGGTTTAGGGTTTCGGGTTGAGGGTTTTAGGGTTTAGGTTGTAGGGTTTAGGGTTAGGGTTTAGGGTTTAGGGTTTAGGGTTTAGGGTTTAGGGTTTAGGTTTAGGGTTTAGGGTTTAGGGTTTGGTCTGTAGGGTTTAGGGTTTAGGGTTTAGGGTTGGGTTTTAGGGTTTAGGGTTTAGGGTTTAGGGTTAGGGTTATGGTTTAGGGTTTAGGGTTAGGAGGTTTAGGGTTTAGGGTTTAGGTATTTAGGGTTTAGGGTTTTTAGG